>NC_036458.1:1394559-3794559 GCF_002775205.1 Xiphophorus maculatus
TCAGGGCCGATTGCAAAGGGAAGGACTAGACTCACCGCCGGCGCTGCAGAGGAAGATCGTTTCCTGGTTTTACTGCTGCTGACTTTTGGTTTTTATTTCCCAGAAATCTGATTTTCTTTTTCCTGCTGTTTCTGCTCAGACCGAACTGTAAGTATGAGAGAGAGAGAGAAAGTTTCAGTCTGAACTCTGCAGGAGGTTCACAGACATGAAACACTAAAACATCAGCAGGTTCTCATGTTTCTCTTTGCTCTTTCCACACTTTGTCTTTTCTGTGTTTATTTCTAAAAACATTTAATAGTAGAAATAGATTCAAGATGTAAAACTTTTTAATGTGCATTTATTTATATTGTCATTTTAATTGTTTACTGTGGACATGTTCACCACCAATCCATTTTCTACATATAATAACTATAATAATTATGCTTTTCCATTTACCTGATTTTAACATTCAAGTGATAAAAAGCAAAAACAGAAGAAAAAAGATTTTAACAGCCATAAAAGAGGAAACCAAAAGTTGTGCAAAGAGGAAAGTTTTTCAGAAATATTGTTCTCATTTGTAAATAAATATAATTTTGGATGATTTAATATTTTGTCTTTCAGGCATAACTTTTAGTTTGCATATTGATAAATGAGCAACAATCCATTCAGATCCAACAGGAAAATGAACCAAACATGGAAAAACATTAAATAACCTGAGAAATTATTTAATTCAGCATGAAAATAATCCACTCAGATTAGATCTGAGTGGAGGAAAACAGGCCGATGCTGCCCTCTGGTGGTGAATACATAGTATCACAATTTCGGACTTTATTTTATTTTATTTTATTTTATTGTCTCTGATAATCTGATGAAGCTTCAGATTTTTGCTCTGAAAGTTTCGGTTCAGTTGCAGCTGGAATCAGATCTGATTCATGCAGCAACACGATGCATAAAACTGAAGTAGAAAATAATAATTTCTCTTTCCTGGTTTAACTTCACCACACAGACCTGATTGATTCCACCAAAACTACAGATGACCGCCAGGGGGGGCTGCTTTGGATCAATGTGTTGGAAAGTCTGAGTTTGGATGATGGAGGCAACAGGGGGCATTTCCTGATCGCTGCCCCATTCTGGTGCCTCTGTGGAGAAACAGAAACAACCTGGAGCCGGAGATTTAGTCTCCTCAGAGTTTAGTCTCCTCAGGTTTTAGTCTCCTCAGGTTTTAGTCTCTACAGGGTTTAGTCTCCTCAGGGTTTAGTCTCCTCAGGGTTTAGTCTCCTCAGGTTTTAGTCTCCTCAGGGTTTAGTCTCTACAGGGTTTAGTCTCCTCAGGTTTTAGTCTCCTCAGGGTTTAGTCTCTACAGGGTTTAGTCTCTACAGGGTTTAGTCTCTACAGGGTTTAGTCTCTACAGGGTTTAGTCTCTACAGGGTTTAGTCTCCTCAGGGTTTAGTCTCCTCAGGTTTTAGTCTCCTCAGGGTTTAGTCTCCTCAGGGTTTAGTCTCCTCAGGGTTTAGTCTCTACAGGGTTTAGTCTCTACAGGGTTTAGTCTTCTCAGGGTTTAGTCTCCTCAGGGTTTAGTCTCCTCAGGGTTTAGTCTCTACAGGGTTTAGTCTCCTCAGGGTTTAGTCTCTACAGGGTTTAGTCTCTACAGGGTTTAGTCTCTACAGGGTTTAGTCTCCTCAGGGTTTAGTCTCTACAGGGTTTAGTCTCTACAGGGTTTAGTCTCTACAGGGTTTAGTCTCCTCAGGGTTTAGTCTCCTCAGGTTTTAGTCTCCTCAGGGTTTAGTCTCCTCAGGGTTTAGTCTCCTCAGGGTTTAGTCTCTACAGGGTTTAGTCTCTACAGGGTTTAGTCTTCTCAGGGTTTAGTCTCCTCAGGGTTTAGTCTCTACAGGGTTTAGTCTCCTCAGGGTTTAGTCTCTACAGGGTTTAGTCTCCTCAGGGTTTAGTCTCTACAGGGTTTAGTCTCTACAGGGTTTAGTCTCTACAGGTTTTAGTCTCCTCAGGGTTTAGTCTCTACAGGGTTTAGTCTCCTCAGGTTTTAGTCTCCTCAGGGTTTAGTCTCTACAGGGTTTAGTCTCCTCAGGGTTTAGTCTCCTCAGGTTTTAGTCTCTACAGGTTTTAGTCTCCTCAGGGTTTAGTCTCTACAGGGTTTAGTCTCCTCAGGGTTTAGTCTCTACAGGTTTTAGTCTCTACAGGTTTTAGTCTCCTCAGGGTTTAGTCTCTACAGGGTTTAGTCTCCTCAGGGTTTAGTCTCCTCAGGTTTTAGTCTCCTCAGGGTTTAGTCTCTACAGGGTTTAGTCTCCTCAGGTTTTAGTCTCCTCAGGGTTTAGTCTCTACAGGGTTTAGTCTCCTCAGGGTTTAGTCTCTACAGGGTTTAGTCTATACAGGTTTTAGTCTCCTCAGGGTTTAGTCTCCTCAGGTTTTAGTCTCTACAGGTTTTAGTCTCCTCAGGGTTTAGTCTCTACAGGGTTTAGTCTCCTCAGGGTTTAGTCTCTACAGGGTTTAGTCTCCTCAGGGTTTAGTCTCTACAGGGTTTAGTCTCCTCAGGGTTTAGTCTCCTCAGGGTTTAGTCTCCTCAGGGTTTAGTCTCCTCAGGTTTTAGTCTCTACAGGGTTTAGTCTCCTCAGGGTTTAGTCTCCTCAGGGTTTAGTCTCCTCAGGTTTTAGTCTCTACAGGTTTTAGTCTCCTCAGGGTTTAGTCTCTACAGGGTTTAGTCTCCTCAGGGTTTAGTCTCTACAGGGTTTAGTCTCCTCAGGGTTTAGTCTCTACAGGGTTTAGTCTCCTCAGGGTTTAGTCTCCTCAGGTTTTAGTCTCCTCAGGTTTTAGTCTCTACAGGGTTTAGTCTCCTCAGGGTTTAGTCTCCTCAGGGTTTAGTCTCCTCAGGTTTTAGTCTCCTCAGGGTTTAGTCTCCTCAGGGTTTAGTCTCCTCAGGTTTTAGTCTCCTCAGGGTTTAGTCTCCTCAGGGTTTAGTCTCTACAGGGTTTAGTCTCCTCAGGGTTTAGTCTCCTCAGGTTTTAGTCTCCTCAGGGTTTAGTCTCCTCAGGGTTTAGTCTCCTCAGGGTTTAGTCTCTACAGGGTTTAGTCTCTACAGGGTTTAGTCTTCTCAGGGTTTAGTCTCCTCAGGGTTTAGTCTCTACAGGGTTTAGTCTCCTCGGGGTTTAGTCTCTACAGGGTTTAGTCTCCTCAGGGTTTAGTCTCTACAGGGTTTAGTCTCTACAGGGTTTAGTCTCTACAGGGTTTAGTCTCTACAGGGTTTAGTCTCCTCAGGGTTTAGTCTCTACAGGGTTTAGTCTCTACAGGTTTTAGTCTCCTCAGGGTTTAGTCTCCTCAGGGTTTAGTCTCTACAGGGTTTAGTCTTCTCAGGGTTTAGTCTCCTCAGGGTTTAGTCTCTACAGGGTTTAGTCTCTACAGCGTTTAGTCTCCTCAGGGTTTAGTCTCCTCAGGGTTTAGTCTCTACAGGGTTTAGTCTCTACAGGGTTTAGTCTCCTCAGGTTTTAGTCTCTACAGGTTTTAGTCTCCTCAGGGTTTAGTCTCTACAGGGTTTAGTCTCCTCAGGGTTTAGTCTCTACAGGGTTTAGTCTCCTCAGGGTTTAGTCTCTACAGGGTTTAGTCTCCTCAGGGTTTAGTCTCTACAGGTTTTAGTCTCCTCAGGGTTTAGTCTCTACAGGGTTTAGTCTCCTCAGGGTTTAGTCTCGCCAGGGTTTAGTCTCTACAGGGTTTAGTCTCCTCAGGGTTTAGTCTCCTCAGGGTTTAGTCTCCTCAGGTTTTAGTCTCCTCAGGGTTTAGTCTCCAGGATTTTTAGTTTCCTGGAAATTATACTTTCTTGGAGGTTTTAGTCTCCTGGGGTCGGGTGGTTTAGTTTCCTGGGGGTCGAGGGTCAGGGGTCAGGGTGGATGGGTTTCCTGTCCGCCTGCTGCAGCATCAGGATGCAGCCATGCTGAGTGGCGGTGAGGCTGCGGCGGTCGGGGTTTCCTCGGAGGAGGTGGAGAAAGCAGAGGAGGTGGGCAGAGGGTTGCTGAGAGGGAATCTGTGGCGATGCCTCTTACTGGTTTCTCTGGTCAGGCAGTGGGAGGAAGGTTTTCTCAGCTGATTCTGAAGATTTCTGCCTGTTTTTGCTTCTTCATGTGACTCTAACCTGTAAAATCAGAAGGTTTGAACCAGATCTAAACGGTAAGTCTGTTTCCTCTGATCTAAAAGGCTTCTGACTCTAATTTGGATTAAAAATATGAAGAATGTTTGTAAAGATAAAGATTATTTTTTTACATATGAACAAATCCTTTGTTGTTCCAGTGATATGTAGTTGTGATGGAGGGTGGAGGGTGTGGCCTAACATGATCAATACTTCTATCAAAGTGTTAATAATTGATAGGGAGCTTCATTATCTCCAGTAAAATAAGCCTGACAATAAAAGAACTGAACAATTTAGCAAAGATCAATTATTTACAGAGAAGCAACGTTCCTGAAATAGTTCATCTGCCTGAAATAAACGACTCAAACGAGAATCAGCGACAGCAGGAACGACACAAACAAACTCCAGAAGATCAGGAAGGCAGAAAGCAGTTTGTTTCTGTGCAGGCAGAGACAGCATGAAGCTTTTTGGGACGGAAATCGACTGGAAGCTTCAGGCTGTTGGAAACAAACGGATGTAGCCACCATGATGTCATTTATTGATCAGTGGAATCACATTTCAAACTGTCTTCTCCTGTTTTGACTGGAACAAGAGATCTGCTGATCTGATTGAGAACAGTGTAATCCACAGTCAACCCATGAACAGAAAGGAACAACTCTGAGTTTTATATTAAGTCTAAATTGGTTCAAAACTTTGAAATAATATGTAGAACTGTTTTCCTGAAATGAAGAGAATGTAAAACTTGCAGCTTCGTCCTTGTTAAAGTCAGGTTTTTCATGTAAAACTCATTTTCCCACATGAAATATGACATAATGTACAATTCAGATGAAAAGCAAACAAATCTGTTAGAAAAATCTGTTTCATCAAATGTATAAACTTTTAAATGAAAACGTTGCTGAAGAACTAAATTTAATCAGCTTCAGTGTTCTGTCTTCCTCAGTCATCAGTTTCAGTCAAACATGAAATAAATCTGATTTTCTTTGTAGAAATTATTACAAAGGGTCAAAGTATCTCATTGTGCAAAGGTATCAGTCAGGATAAGGACAGAGTGAAGTCATTTACTTGTATTTGGAGAAAATTTGGGATTTGTTGTCATTACAAAACCTGGACATTTCTAAAAGCTGATAAAAAGACATTCGATCGCTCAGAGACGCTTCCAAACCACAGGAGCCGAAGGAATTCGATCCAAGTATTATTTAGTCATTTATTCCTGGAAAACATCCAGATCTGCTGGAAAATCTCCTCAAATTTCAACCAGGATGTTTTCTGATCTGCTGAAACGAAACGGCAAAATCTGGGACACAATTTCAGGACAACATCAGCAAAAAGACACGTTTAAACAGGGAGGCACGGTAGTGGCAGTATCATTCTGGGATCATTTACATTTAGCTGGATCTGGATGAAGTTCTGAATAGTTCTGATTACCATCCAGCTGCAACCCAAAACCTTCAGGCGTCTAAAGATGAAGAGGATTTTATTTCTCAGTATCAAAGTGAGTCGGCAGTTTTAGCTCAATTTACATTTTTACTTCATGAATAAGAAACTAAAGAAAAACTGATTTAGTCTTACAGAAAAAGGCTGTTTAGATACATAATGTTTATGTTACTTGTGGTCGAGTTATTAATGATCCTGCAATGACAATGTTCATCAAGTCAATACTGATAAAGTATATTTTAAAATGTATTCAGAAATTATTTGAAATGAAAAAAACAACAATTAAATTAAAAAGTAATTATTTAAGAGAATTCAAATCCTTTGTTTGGTTAAACATGTGAATGAACTGAATGTAAAATATGAGGCTGGATTTCTGTGTTACTGTCGCTGAGTCATGATCCGACCCACAGTAACTAGATATTATGTCTGTTGATGTTTTATTTTTATTCAAATCAAATGTTCCTATTTCTGTTCATGTAACTGTAAAACAGTGCAGATGTCATAAACTTACATTAAAATCAATATGTTCAAACATATTTACTCCACAAGGTGACAGAGATCAGTAATAAATGATCAAAATAAATAAAATATCACCAATGTGGGAAGATTCAGTGTAATCTATGATCATTTTAATAATCTCCCTGGTGCAGGATGAGCCACGTTTCTCCTCACGGACCGATTTCTCTCCCCCTGGAGGTCATGCCGGGCAGCCCAGAGAACATCCCCCTGGGGGAGTGCGCCCTCTCCCAGTCCCAGGACCGGCTGACGCCGCCCAGCCACGCAGCCAGCACCGTCTTCTCTCTGTCCCGCAGCGAGTCGCTCTGGACCCCGGAGCCGCCGCCCAAAAGATGCGACGTGTTCTGGTTCCCCATTCACTTCATGTCCACCGGGGGCAGCTTCCTGGCCTGCGGCGTCATCATCAGCGGCCTGTGCTTCGCGGGCCAGTGCCAGCCGGCCCCCGCCCTGCTGGGACCGGCCCTGCTGTCCATAGGGCTGATGGTGCTGGTGGTGGGGGTGGTGCTCATCCCCATCACCAAGAAGAACAGGAAGCGCTCCCACATGCGGAGGCCCCTCGGCTACTACAAGCCTCCGGTCGTCGACGTGTGACGTCATCGGGGGGTTTCCCGGTGACGCTGCGGCGTTTTCAGCATGAGATGAAATCCAAGAAATATTTACGATGCGGCTCAGCATGGAGACATTTCTGTTCCCCGCCGGGTCAGCGGGGGGCCGGGCGTAGAGTTACACTGTAAAACATTAACGGCAACATTTAGGTTGACTTAGTCTGTCACGTTATTCATACATTTATAAATGTCAGAATCCCAAAGTAAATATTTAGTTTACTAAATATAAAGTTATCAGGCTGCATATTTAGTTTCAAACTAAATGCTTACTTTATATTTAGCCACAAATTAAATATTTATTTTGCTAACTAAACATTTAGTTCCAAACTTAAATGTTAAGTCTGAACTAAATATTTAGCTTTCAAACTAAATATTTAGTTTGCAAACAAATATTTAGCAAACAAAATTTGGGTTCCACTGTTTTGCTAAGTTAATATTTAGTTCCAAACTAAATGTTTGTCTGAGCTAAATATTTAGCTTGCAAATTAAATATTTAGTTTACAAACAAATCTAAACTAAACATTTTGTTGGCAAAATACATTTTTAGTTCCAGACTAAATATTGAATTTGAAAGCTAAATATGTAGTTTGCAAACTACATATTTAGCTTGTGAATGAAATATTTAGTTTAGTACTCTGACATTTATAAATGTGTGAATAACATGTTGAAAATATGAGTTTGAAAAATGAAAACCCACAAAATATTGCTGTTAATTTTTTACAGTATAACTTTGTGAGCGACTTCCTGTTGCGATTTTTCACACATTTACAAGGTTTTAGCACAGATGAGCGCGAGCAAAGAGACATTTTAAATATTCATACGAGAGAGAAGTGAAGTTTCAGCCTCATGAATAATTAAAAGAGTTTATAATTATTACTCTCCGTTTTATTGTCTTGTTGCTTCCAGTAAGCAGCTCGCTGTGCAGCAGAGGAAGGAGTAGAAATACTTTCCGCCTTGAAGGATGCAAATGATCAGAGTCTGACTGGAGCGAGGCAAAAAAGATTAAAATAGTAAATGACAAGAAAAACATTCAGATTCAGCTGCAGGAGGATTCAGTGATAATCAACCGGCTGTGTGCAGAAAATAAGTCATCTTTATGAATTCATTCATAATAACAGATCCTGTAGCAACAATCAGCTGATCCAACTTTATTTCTGGAAAATCTGGGAATCAACAAGTTTCTACAGTTTCACTTTAGTTTCATCAGACGTCAGGAAATGACAGAGTTTAACCCCCAACCTCCCCATTTCCTCCAGTTCTCCATTAGATCCCCTCTGATAAGCAGATATTATTATTTATGTGTACATGAAGACTCGCTGAATGACGCACTCAGTCACCAAGAAGCTCATCTTCAATTTTCCTAAGAAATGAAATGCAAATTGAGTTTTCCCTGGGCTGCAGCGTGGCGGAAAAACCCAGGCTGGTCATGAGCTAAACATTCAAACAAGCTCAGTGACAGACATGTTGGCTTTTACTGTCATCTGACTAAATATAGTTTAAAGAAAATCTCTGCAAGCTAACCTGACTATGTGGAAAAAACTTTTACTTTCTAAAATAAAACTGAGTTCAGAAGCAAACAGGCTGGACTGCTGACAGGATGCAAAAATCATTTTAAAAAATTATACTTTTTTATCATGAAATGTAATCTTTTTTAACTTTCTTTTTAAATATAAGCTAAAATAATTTTCTGAAATGTTATTTTCCATCTTCATTTTTTCTTGCTTCTCGAGTTCAGAGCAAAACGGACAAAACGGTTCTGACCAGAAAAGACCAGAACCGTCCAGAACCTCAAATCTTCTGTTAATAAATGTTTACATGTGTAAATATTATGACATTAAACTTCTGCCAAAAACATTAATCTCATAAATTTACTAGGAAAAATTAAGATTCTGAAGTTTCAAAAGTAAAAAACATTTCGACTTTTGATCCTCAAAGGTTTTCTAGAAAATGTCAGAAAGTTTCCTTGTAAATTATCAAACATTTAAACTCTGAAGTTTTTTTGTTTTTTCTAGAAAATAAACTGCAAATAAAATGTTTTAGCAAAACTTCGATTATTCAAGTTTAGACGTTTCCTTGTTGTTTTACAAAATTACTGAGTTTAATTTCAAAATTTCTAAAAAGAAATCCAAGTTCATAGTTTTTCTAGAAAACTTAATCTAAAAGTTTCTGAGTTTTTGGGACATTACTCCTTTTTCTAATAAACTACAGACAAGAAAGTTGATCTAAAAGCCTTAAAGTTGTTGTTTCTTTCACAGAATGAAGATAATCTCTCACAGAAATGACATTTTATTCCAAATCAATCACATTTTAAGAACCAGCTCGTCCTCAGGTGAGATGTTTGCTGCAGCAGCAGCTGC
The DNA here is from genome assembly GCF_002775205.1 of Xiphophorus maculatus. NCBI lineage: Eukaryota > Metazoa > Chordata > Actinopteri > Cyprinodontiformes > Poeciliidae > Xiphophorus > Xiphophorus maculatus. The sequence continues at coordinate 1,403,580 of NC_036458.1, forward strand.
TGCAGCAGCAGACCTGCAGTAAAAAGGTGAAAGGTGTTTCCCTCCTGCTGAATATTTGACAAGCAAATAATATGTTAATGTTCTCCTGGACGCCCTGCATGTGGTTGTTGCTGTAGATGCCCGCAGCTTTGGCTCAACCCTCAGCAAACTGCGCTCCGTGCGGGTGAAGCTGTTTGTCTTAAGGTGGGGCGTTTCTCTGCTGGTGCGCGGTCCCGACCTGCTCCGCTATACAAAGGATGAAGGATCCCGGCCAGAGCAAAGCCTCAGCCCGCTGCAGCATGGCTCTCCTCCAGCGCATCGGGACCTGCCTGCCCTTCTTCCTGCTCGCCGTCACCTTTGACATCCTGGGCCTGGTTCTGCTGTTCGTCGGGATCTTCGGCGACCTGCGCATCGACGGCCTCTTCTACGGAGACTTCTTGATCTACTCGGGCTCCCTCATCATCTTCGCCAGCCTGGCCTGCTGGCTCATGTGGTACGTGGGCAACATCCAGGTGTCGGAGTACGACGGGCAGAAGAGGAGCAGCATCGCGCTGCTGGCCGGGAAGATCTCGGAGAGGCTGAGCCAGAAGGTGACCGCGCAGGACCGCGTGAAGTGCGAGGTGGAGGACGGGGACCGCAGCCCTGCGGGGACGCTTCCGCTGAAACAGGGCAAGGTGACGTGGGGCAAATCCACGGCGTACCTGAACGAGGGCTACGACGGCTCCACGGACGGCGCTGACGGGGAGCAGCAGTCCGTGGACTGATCGGCTCGGTTCGCATCCAGCCGGATCCAGATGTTTAGAAGTTGAACTTCCAGGACTGAAGGTCCAGTTTTCACTAATGTCTCATAGTTCAAAAACAGTCTGCAATTATCATTTCAAGTATGTTAATGTTTTAACTAGACCCTTTGCACTACTGAACTGATTCTGATTATTTATTAGGAAATAATCAATAAGTCATTCACTTTCAGCGCCTGTAAAAGTTAAACGGACCGTTTCTCTGATCCAGTAGAACATTTTATCTTTCCTATTATAGCAGATTAATTAATGTAGCTGTGAAATCAGAAGACTGAAGCTTGAAGCTGCATCCTTGCTGGTGAAGATTAGGGTGATGGTACAGAGTCAGTCCGGAGCGCCTCTGAAAACCAGTGAAAAAATGAAACTAAAAAATGTTCTGATTTCTGAAAACTGATTATTGAGAAGAAAATATGTCATTTTTATTCAAATGTATATAAGAGCAGATTATATTCTAAATGAATATTCATTTTATTTTGTTTTATTATATTTTAGATCAGACATTTCTTGGTTGACAAACATTAAATGTAAATCTGTCAGCAGTGTGAATAATTATGGATTATGGATAAAACAGCTGCGATATTTCAGTTTATTTGATGTGAAGTAATTGTTCTGTTCATATCTTTGTGCTTTTCTTTCTGATTGTTGAAATTTCACACCAACTCAAACACACAAAACGTAACTTCAGTCTGATTTCAGTCGTATAAAGATCCTCATAAACTCAGGATTTGTTGTCAAGCAGGAGGAAATGTCACTGACAGAATGTAAAGTTTCCCCTGTTTTTGTTTCACCTGCTCAGCGGCGGCAGAAAAAGGCCCAGTCATGCTTCCTGTTGGCCTCTGGTCAGACTGGTTTGACTTCTTGGTGAGCTTTTGTTTGTTGTGGGATTAAAATCCTCCTCAGAGCCTCAGAGGCTCCTGACTCTGAAACTAAAGCTGAGACAAACGATCCCACCTGAAGGAAACAAATTCCAGCTTCCTCTAACCAGAGCCGAGACGTTGTCATAACCCTCTGCGTCTCTGACGCATCACTTCCTGTTAGACGGTCAGGCGGGACGGAGGTCAAGGTGTGAACTTTCCATGATGTCCCAGAACTGTTACAAAATCTCAAATCAGTAAAAATCGCTTTGCAAAGACTGAATTTGACCAACCTGCTGGGTTTTTCATGTCAGAGGTTCTGATTGCCACCAGGTTTCTGGTTCAGATGCAGAGTCAGGCATGCAGGGAGGAACCGGGCCGTCAGCTGGAGGTACGGCCCGTCCGTCCGGTACCGGTCCTGCCACTAACACTCAGGTATGACAGAAATGTAAGGCGTGCTTTCAGTGAATAACAATGATACTTCAGACCAGAGCAGAGTTTTCTGGAGCGACCGGCTCCGGGTCCTGTCACTCTGCCAGCAGACACCCAGCCGTCCGCACCGGCGCCGCCGGCCCAAACATGGAGGAGGGAAAGTGTACCGGCTTCTTCATCGGCCTGGCCGTCTTCCTGGACGTGGTCGGCCTCCTGCTGCTCCTCATCGGCATCTTCGCTCCGCTGCCCTACTGGGATTTCTTCGTCCTGTCCGGGCCACTGCTCATCTTCCTCAGCCTGGTTCTGTGGATATTCTGGTACCTGGGGAACCTCACCGTCTCTGAGGAGGAGCTCAACCTCCGAAAGCTGGACATCCTGTGACCTCCCTGGCCTGGACGAGGGCAGATCGGATCGGGCCGGGTCGGATCGGGTCGGGTCGGGTCGGATCGGGTCGGGTCGGATCGGGTCTGAGGCGTCAACATGAGGAGAGAATGGACGGATCCACATGAAGCAGCCTGGAAATCAGGGTTGATCTCTGGAGCCTGACTGAAGAGATTAAACCTGAACTCTTGTTTCTGGACCAGGAACCAGAACCAGCGGCCCGTCCAACTGGACCTCTGTGAAACGGCTTCTACTGAGCTTTTATCAGCTGGACGCTTTAAAGAACTGAGCCTGGTTGTGTTTCTGATCCACATGTTGTCAGTTTGGGTTTAAATTTCAGCAAGTCTTTGCACATTTGAAGGACAATAATCTGAAATGAGCGACTAAAAGTGCTTTTAAATGACTTGTGTGTGTTTTCTGTGTGACGCCGTTTCTCTGACCCAAACCAGCCGGACTGGATCTGCTGGTCGCTTTGTTCAGCTAATTTTAGCAGCAACATCAAACCGCAGAAAGCGTTTCCATCTACACTGCAAAACAACGTTTCACCAAGTGCTTTTACTGTAAATGTCTTCAAACATTTAAAATGAGACAAAACTAACTTACAAGCTTTCAGCAAAATATAGAAGCTTGTTGTAATGATTACCTTATTGATTAATTAATTACTAATTAAATACTAATTAATTAATAAGTTCTGGTTATAAGTGAGATAATCTGCCGGTGGAGCGAATCGTTCCTCCCAGGTTATAATTCAGAATAATGAAATCATCTTTGACTTGGTTATTATTTTAGGAAGGTGGCAATGTTATAATTTATATTATATAATAACTTAAAATGTGTGAAAAATGTTTGGTTTGTCTGGCAGATTATTAAAGGAATTAAACAAGCCAAACAAGCTCCTGTTTCTTGCTGAAATGTTTCTTGTTAGTGAATTTTAATTTTAAGTGTGATAAAAATATTTGAACTAAAAACTAGACAAAAATACTTCTTATGATTTTGTGTTTTTGCAGTGTTCTGGTAAATTTGCATATTTAGTAGCTAATGAGGTGTGGTGATGCAGCAGTGGCCTCATTCATATTTTACGTTTATTGTTTTTGTGGATAATTCGTTTTTGAAGTAACCAGCTGATCCAGATCCTTCCTGATTTAGGAGCCGTGATTCTGCCTGTGTGCATCAGAACAAAAACTCCTGCAGATCGTGTTTTTAAAATCCCTGCAGTTGGAGGTTATTGAATCCTTCGCCCTGGAAGAAAAGCAGCTCAGATGCGTCATCAAGGCCCTCAAATTAAAATGGCGTTCAGCGCCGACTGCATCTGGACGCTAATGGTGTTTAGAGGAGCTGAGAACGAGGAGAAGCCAGAAAGCTTCGCCTTAAGCACCACTACAGCTCCATGAAAGTCAACAGGGACGCTGAAACTAAAACTCCTCATCCACGCCCAGATCCTCCAGCCTTAATCAGCACTCAAGGCCCCATTATCTCCCTCAGAGATGGGGAAGTGTTATTAATGCGTCCATTCGGCTCCTGCTGCTGGAGAGGAAGTGAAGATGAGGAGAGACGGGCCCCGGCCCGCTCCCTCTCACATCCCATTGATCCAACGCGTCCTTACAAACCTTAATCACAACTGGACACGTTTGTGCACAATAGATTCTCTCAAGAGAGATTCAGATGGCAAGAGGCTTCTGTGAGAAGAGCCAGGCTCAGATTTCCTCCCTGCTGGTGAAAATGATGAAGAGACGCTCGGTGAATCCCAGAGGAGCGACAGGAGGGGTGAGAGCAATTAGAGGCGGTTGTTCTTCCTGGACTGAGGCAGAGTCAAGAACATGAAGAACAAGAAATTATTCTGCTAATTACAACAGAACTTAAATTAGCAATAAATGAGTGAGTTTAAACCAATGAAGACATTTACCAGATCAGACAACCTGCAAAGTACTAAATACACTGAGGTTCTAATTATATGTTTCATGTTAAACTCATAAACACATTTCTTCTGTTACAACATTTCTGGTTCAGCATAAAAGCTTCAAAATATGAAAACATGTTAAACCTTAAAGAGGATAAATGTCTCCCTCTAGTGGTTCATTTCTGTTATCACTTTAAATCTGCAGACTGGTCCTCAGTCAGAACCAACCAGGCCTGATTAAGGTCCAAATGATTATAAATCATGCTGCATATGACCACAAATATCCAGAGACTTACATCAGAAATCAGAGCTGGAGGCTCCCAAAATCTACATTTAGTTGATTTATTAAAAAATGACCCAAATCCTGCTGCTGTTGCTGAAAATAAACAGGAAAATAATTAACCCTAAAGGAAAACATTTTATGAAAACATTTCCTGTCAGTTTATTGTTGAGGAGATTTTAAAAATCATATTTTGTAGGGATTTTATATAAAGACACCTTTCTTTGTGTAATTTAGAAAAAATATATTTTAAAATCTAATATTGTTTTTTAAAATCATTTTAATGGTTTTTACCTAACACATTTTGTTTGTTTTCTTACTTAGAAAATTAAATTTTCAGGGAAGACAAAACTCCTTCAGCATTTGGGTGTTTAAAAAAATAACAATTTGGTCGTTTTTAATTTTGAAAAAAATTGGATGACTTTTTACCATGAATTTTAGAAAATCTTTTTAAAAATCTATTCTTAGGAAAAAATCACATTTTGGTGGTTTTTATTTTTAAAATCCCAATTTATTTATTTTTTTATTTTTAACTTGTTACACATTTAACCAGCTGATTTTGGCCCATGTGGCTGAACATGTTATAGTGCAGCAGGGTGTGTGTGTGTGTGTGTGTGTGTGTGTGTGTGTGTGTGTGTGTGTGTGTGTGTATGTGTGTGTGTGTGTGTGTGTGTGAGTCAGGATTTACTGTATCTGCTGCTCCACTAACTTTTCCACATCAGATTTTCCAGACCAGAGCAGAACCAGAGACGTTTCACCGTCAGTGAATCATCTCCGTTTCTCCCTTCATGCCTGGTTCCTGAAAACATTCATGTAAAAATGAACAAACTGTGAAACATTGTGATGGACCAGATCTGTAGGAAAAATAAGAGCACATAAAAAATGTTGAGCAAAATAAAAAACAACATAAATAAATTCTGACTGTTTTTCTTTCAAAGAGTCGAGTTTTTCAACATGATTTTATTTCTGTCAATGTTTCTGTTTTTATTTGGCTGCATGCGTTGCATCCTGTTGTGTCCGGTTCTTATAGAGGATCTATTATTATTATTATTACACAAAATTATGATTTCTAAATACAATCCAAGCTTTTAAAAAAATCCACCCAGCTGTTTTTAGTCAGTAAGTTCATGTTTTTGGTGTCTGGAAAACAAGCCGCTTCAAAAGCCTCACGATTGTAAAGCCACATTTAAGAAGTACCGTGCTGTTGCCTAGCAACTATAGCAAAGTCCAGTCCTGTTGCCTAGCAACCCAAGCTGAGCTCCAGCTCATTTGGTCAGCTGGTTTTCCTCTGTATTCGCTGTACAATGGCTGCTGGAAAACAGAAGTGTTCTGTTGTTGACTTACCATCCAGAAACCACTCGCTGCATTCTTGTTGGTTGTGCGGGAGGCTCCACTTATGCTTTTCAAAGATGTATTGTTGTATAATTGTGCATCTGTTTGCATCTGTTTAATGTGTGAGTGTAAACGTTGAGTTGGGGGCGTGGCCAGCAGCAGCTAATTTGGATTTAAAGTGACAAAACGCCTTGAAACAACTAAAAATAAGTAGAACTAAGCAGACTAAAATCTCATTATCTATAAATGTAATGCACTTGTTTTGTATAGGCCATGGAGCTCTCAAACTAATAAGTCGTGTTTAAATCTCAGCTCATGAAGACGGGACATTTGAAGGACAGAAAAGGAAAACCGTCTGTCTGCATAGATAAACTTTAACAGATCATTGACTGCTCAGAGGAAAATATGACAGAATAACCAGACGGTACATCCTTGGTGTTGCCCTCTGACCGACTGGACTCCGGTCCAGGCTCCGCCCCGCACGCTGCAGCTTACCAAGGCATTCACACTGATCCGTTCCGTACAGAGGAACACAAACTAAATGCAAACCAGCAAAAACCCACAGCTTCCTTCTAGCGCTGAACATTTCTGTACATTTATTATAATAAGTGTTGAGCATTTTAAATCACTCTCCCATAGTCTCTTTCTTCTTTTCCAGCACAACGTGTCGGTCATTAAAGATTTGCCTCTGGTGGGGCTTTAGGGGCAGTTAAAGTTCATCTGCATGCAGAGAAGAAATGCTTGACATCAGAAAGATAAAGTGGTTCTTTGAGACTGTCATATTGCATATGATGATATTAATAAAACAGTTCTAGTTTGATATTTTGTGCAGCTCATTTGTTATTTATTCTGATGTTTTATGCTGTGTTGACCCTTTAGATCAGGGGTCAAACTGCAGTCCTGGAGGGCCACTGCCCTGCAGCTTTTAGATGTGCTGCAACACCTGAACAGATTAATTAGGTCATTAAGGTTCTGGAGATCTGATCCACACCAGGAGGAGGTGATGAAGCCGTTTCCTTCCAGTGTTTTGTACCTGTGGCTCATCTAAAACCTGCAGGGCAGCGACTGGAGGCCTGCAGTTTGACTCCTGTGCTTCAGAGCCTGAGCAGAGGCTGAACCAGCTTTATGTGCAGGATCATAACTTTGTTCTATGCATGAAGGAATCCTCACCACAGCTAAATAAACCACTGAGCTTCATGTTGGAGCAGCAGCCCTGCAGCAGGAAGGTTCCCGGTTCGAATCCCAGCCTGGTCTGCATAGAGCTTCATGTTCTAGAATAAAACGCTCTGCTACGTTATTCACATTTGTTCTGTTCATGCTTCCTCTGGTTTTGGATGCTGTGCAGCTCAAAGGGTTTCTGCTCTTTTTTACTTTTTTTAAACTTTTGGACAGTTGCTATGATACATAACCATGGCAACAACATTGTGCTTTTACAACTGATGGCAGCTGATTAGCATCTGAAAAGCTCAAATAATACCTGAACTCAGGCCTGTTGCAATAACAAATGTAGCTGGACCATAAATCACTGTAGCGATAAACGATAAAATTGTTATTTTGAGATTATTTTCTATAACGGTAATGACACAATAATGCAAAAACACATTCTCAAATATCAACAAATTTTACATTTCTATTGAACATTTAACACAGGAAGATATTTTAAATACCCAAAATAAAGAAACAAAACAACAGAAACAACAAATAAAATAAATTATGAAGTCTGTTTGAGACCAAAACACCAAACTGAAGACTTTTTCTCTTTTCTCTCTTTCTACCAAAAACTGGATGATAAAACAGTAAATCATGCAAATGGAAATTATTGAGCTCGTTTTTATTTATCATGCGGTTAATTGATCTATTATTTATTGTGACAGAACTACCTGATCTTTGACCTTAACTCCCAGAGGAGTTTAAATTCCAGGGTCAGGATGATCATATCCTGGGCTCTTACGGCCAGACCGAGATTTAAAGAGCAGACTGACTGCTACAGTTTCAACAACTCATTTCCTTCAGGGATCAATAAAGTATTTTAATTGAATTAAACTGAATGTTTTCTCTGTGTTGGTTCTGTCTGCTGCTCCGGCCTCCCGCAGTCCAGACATGTCAGACTCCTTAGTTTCTCTCTGTTGCTCTTAGGAAGTGTTTGTGTGTCTTTCCTGCCCTGTGACGTACAAGTCACCTCTCCGCCTCTACCTGCACAGGTAAACATGTAAAGGTGGGCAACCTGACTTTACAACTGGTGTGTAAAGTGACATTTATCTGGTTCTTGTTAACAAACCGTGCGGCTGAATTGTGACATAACAGACGGCAGAGCAGATTTAACACGTGCAGGGAAACTATGTGTTGCTGTTTACAATAATCTTATAGTACACATGCAGCAGCAAGACGCTGCAAAGACCTCAGAGTAAAACCAGACATGGACTCTGGTGGAATACCACCGTGGCTTTGCAGCGCTGCGGTGTAAAAGCCACAGCAGAGCGGACTCCTTCACATCCACACTCCCACAACTACACCCAGTTTATTCCCAGGTAACAGCGAGAATCCCGGGCTGGTGTCAAGAAACTGCCGCGGATTATCGGTTATCTGTAAATGTGGTGATTTTGGAGGATGATAGCATGTGTTAACCTATCGATCCACTCCCGTCCTGCTGCGACAGGCTCCGCCTCTTACCTCAGCCCGAAGCATAGACATATGAACATAGACGCTGAGTGAAAAGCAGGGTCGACCACCCAATAATAATAATAATAATAATAATAATAATAATAATAATAATAATAATAATAATAATAATAATAATAATGAATTTTGGTAGTAGTAGCATAACGTCTTAAAGAGTTTAACAGCAATCTGTTAAATAATAGTTAATTAAAAAGAATTTATTTTGATTAAAACTGTAAATTGCCAGTACTCATCTTCAATAACTAAAAAACAACGTTAAAGGGTTTCACATCGAGCCTTAAAAAACACAAAGCACATCGTATTGTTCCTTATAAGGTTCCATACATGCAAGTATGTCGTTTATATTCTCATGTATGTTTATATACGAGTTGTGCATTGTGCATTTATTTATTTATTTATTTATTTATTTATTTATTTATTCTAGTTGTATCTTTTAGTTTAAGTTACTTTTTAACATGATGATCCTTGTCTGTTTTTAATGATTTTGTTTTCTCCCTGTTCCACTCTGCCATTATATTGCATCTTGTGGACAAATAAAATGTTACTGAATTTAATTGAATTGAACTGAATATTGTTATAAATGACCAAATAGATGGTTCAGTATATCTTCAGGTGTGCATTAAAGTATGTTTGGGTGAATTTTCAGAACATTATGAAGATATTATTTACATCTGTTTCAATAGTCACTAATATTAGTACTACTACGGACATGTATTATATATTAATAAAACTTAGTTTATCGTAAACTTATTCATTTAATCATAAAATCATATTTCCAAACTTACCTTTATGGATGTCGGAGAGGCCTGCCACTAGCAATATGGCGGACGCGCTGACGACTTGTTCCTTCTGGCAAGGAAGAAGATGCGACGTCTACTCGTTTACGTCTATGTTCCCAACAGCATATGCACGTACAACAGCTACACACCAACCGACCTTGAATATGTCCTCTGAAAAATACTCGCATGTGATTGGCTGAAGTTACAGAGTTCCATCACCTTCCTGCATTGTGATTGGCGGACGTCGGTGGCAGTTACACCCTACCCGCCTCTGGCCTCTTTTGGTTGGCTGCCTCCGCTCCCCTTTCTCTCGGCGGTGGGTCGGAGCCGCTGTCCCTGGCCTCGCATGTTTCCCTCTGGATTCCTGTTTTCAGTTTGATGCCCCTCTTGTAGATGCGCTCCGTTTGAACGCCTTTGAAGGGCCACAGTCGGGCGTGCGTGCTGTGGTGTTTAGTTGCCCCCAACATTTTTATTTTGAGGCGTTTCGAGGCTCCAACCCCGAACATGGCTGTTCAAGTTAGCGGATCGTCTGGGCCGATTGCCCGGCTAGAGGGCCGTGAATTCGAATACATGATGAAGAAGCGCTCGGTGACCATCGGCCGGAACTCCTCTCAGGGCTCCGTGGACGTCAGCATGGGCCACTCGAGCTTCATCTCGCGGCGGCACCTGGAGATATTCACGGCCAGCGACGACGGCACCGGCAGCGGGGACTTCTACCTGAGGTGTCTGGGTAAAAACGGGGTGTTTGTGGACGGAGTGTTCCTAAGACGGGGCGCCCCTCCTCTGCAGCTACCACGAATGTAAGTTCACCCTCCAGCACCGCCACCCATCGGGGGCAACGGGGGCAGTAGCCGGAGCACCCGGACAGCTGAAGTTAACATTTAACAACACTAGGTTTACATTTGCGAGCAAGGGTCGAGAGCACCACGTGTTTAGCATGTTAGCAAGAAGTCCGCATCCTGTTTCCTAAAGCCCTTCTCTTTGTTGACATTCCTGTTAGCAACGTTTTCACGAGCCTGCTGCCGTCATTCCACGCACATTCCACAGTCCACCCGTGGGTCAGCTCAGCCTTTCTCTGCCCCCGCTGCGCTTATATTGGAGCTAGTTGATGTTTATGCGCCTCTTATTGAAAATGGTGCTATTTTGCACATTTCCATTCAGAAATGTGCTGCCATGATGCAGTAAAATCGCCACTCTGCGGTGTTTTCCCACTGTGGGTTGTGTGTATTAATTGTGAATGAATCTCTTCTCGACCCCTGAACGTAAACAAACCAGCCGGTCTCCGCCCTGCGCTGCACAATTTGCACAAGCCGTGACCTCCAGTCCACTAAATCAGATCCCAGAGCTCCTTTCTCCGCGTAGTAAACACACCTGAACGCATCACGGTTGCACTTAAACTCCACTTTGCGCTTCAAGAGCGACTTTACCGATAAAACATGCGGTAGAATCTGAACAGTCTGAGATCTCAGGAAACTGGTTCCTGTCACTTTCCCAGTCGACTGAATCTCATATTATCCTCATAAATGTTTCTAGTTTAAACTGAGAAGAAAAATAATAAATGTGTAAGATTTTATTTACTAGATATCTAATATGGCGACAAAACAACAACAAACAGAAATCTGCTCAGCTTTTGCAATAATGTTTCACCATAATATAGAATGAGGAAATATCTTGTACAAATGTTGACTGTTAGTGTGAGAGCAACAGTTAAAAAATCCTGCTTTAAAGTTACAGTTCACTACGGCTCAATTAATACAAATTCAAATATGGGTTTTTAAGGTTTTTCTTGGTTTTTAAGTAAACAAATATTTTTCAGTTTCTGAAATTTATTTGGTTTCATTTTATTTTGAAACACAAACTGTAAAGTTCAGAACTGACCGGAGGTTTGTTTTGGGATGAATGGATTAAACATTACAACTGCTTGAAAACAGGCAGCATAGATATATGTATATATATATATAGATATTAAACAGAATCATGTTTGACAATAAAACATGATTAAACCCTGAGATGTGATAATCCAGAGTTTCTGCTCTGGCAGCTGCGTTTGGACTCGGACCTGTTCTGAACGTTTTGGACTCGCCTCTCTTTCTCTGCATCATGAACCTTCATCCTCCCAAACAGCTGGAAGTTTCCTCTGCTTGGTTCTGGTGTCACTTTTTAAAGTTTCCCTACAGAACGTGGCGTTACATTCTTGGTTCCCAACATAAACATTCTGCATGTGTTCAGGTTGAAGTGACTCTGTTTTCGTTCATTAATCCCCTAATAGTTTAGTATTTTCACCTATTATGACTTGTTAAAATGTTAATAAGCTCTTTTTAATTTTGTGCAGATTTTATATCAAACCATTTTCCATAATTATGGTCCCAAGCTTCATTTGATCCAGTCGTTTCTTCTGCAATCTAACTGATTAAACCAGAATAAGTCAGCGCCCCCTGGTGGTAGATGTGATTTATCAAATGTTAGAAAAGCCGATGGTGATAATGTTCGTAAATTTTTAAGTTTATCAGTTGTGATTTATGCCCATTTTCTCCTGAGTATTTTGGTTTAAGTCGTTAATGTTCAGTGTGAGAAACTGGCTAATTATTAAAAATGCAAGTTTGTAACACTTGTGTTACGTTAGCTTTCCATTATCGCTCCAAACTGTCTTCTGCAGTAGGAAAATTGTACGATATATTCACAATACATCGTTCAGCATTATTGGTGTCATAAAACCACATTTTCTTAGAATAAAAACTAAAGATCGTAAGATGTCAGATCGGGAACAAAATGTCCGGTAAGTGGTGCGTGGTCGGTTTGTTTATTTCTGACTTGCTGTTGAACTCATTCCTGCCAGTAGAAGATGTAAAAAAAAATTCTTTAAAAAATCACAGTTATAGAAAGTTACATAATTTCATGGTTTTTCTTTTAGTTTTGGTTTTTAATCCAAACTAAATGCAAACTATTTATTTGTTTTATGACCAACATCTCAGTCACATTATCCCTATTGGTTTCATTTTCAGCTTTTATTTTATTTAATCACCTCCACACACACATTCTCTCTCTCTCTCTTTCTCTCCTGGGAACTTTATCCAATTATCCCGAATGATTAAAAACGGAAAAATCTGGAATCTTGAAGGACAGAAATGGTTGTGAATCCAGATTAAAAATCTAAGTAAACTAAAGACATGAAAGGAAAATGTAAAAACGTGCATCTGATATAATATGTGAAAAACATTTCACATTAAGGCCTGAAAATATTATCAACCATTTTAATGTAGCTAAAATGACAAATTGAGTGAAATAAAACATTTTTAAGTTGTTTGTAGAATTGCAGTCATGGCAACAACATGGCTCTGACTTTTTTTATTACTATTTTTTTAATTTTTGTTCATAAAAAATTTTCGTTGAGGTTTTGTATGCTGGGACAATTCCTCTCTGTGATTTTTTAGGTGTTTTTGCTCTTATTGTTCTCCATATTCCCAGATGGGGGTTTAAAGATTAGTGGCAAAAGCAAAGGAGGTGGATTAGCAGAGCTAGCTAACAACTGATGGTTTCCTCCTGGATGTTTCTGTGGAATGTCGTCTCTGCTGCTTTCATATGGCTGTCAGCAGGTCACACAGCAGCAGTCTTCAGTCAGAGGCCTCTTTAGGTCCTTTGCAAGACTGACTGCTACCTGAGGTTCTTCTCTCTGAAGATACTTTAAGGCTGTGAGTTGCACCAGTTTCTTTTGGGATAAGTATTTTTTAATAGATGGGAAGTTTTAAGGTGTTTTTATGTCTCTTTCTGTTTGCAGTAGCTCTGTGCAGCAGAAGCTCCATCGCAGCCCAACATGTTTCTGTCGCTTTGTTTTGGTTGCAAACGAGTCGATTTTTATTTGTTCATCTGAGTATTTTCAGCGTTTGCCGCGTCCCTCACGCTGCCGGCGTTGTTTACATTTTGTTGAGACAGATTTGTTGGAATCTGGTTGCAGCTTTTCACAGCAGCGCCTGCAGTGTAAACAACCTGGCAGCTCCTGCCAGCGCTGCTCAGACTTTGCACACCGCTCGCTCTCTCTCATTGCGCAATCTCCCAACATGAATCCATTTTCTTGCGCTGAGAAAACAGCGACTTGTTTTGACTTGATGCAGTTTCCGTCCTGGGTGAATGTTTTCCTGAAACCTTGAAGGAGTTTACAGTTTTCTGCTTCTCTAACACACACACACACACACACACACACACACACACACACCCAGGTCCTCGAGTTGGAGGTAAAATAAGTGACTTTAGATGAGTTTATCTCTGTGGAGCTCTGAGTGGTTTGTGTTGAGGAAGCAGATTGGCAGCGTGAGGGAGCCGCGGCTGCTGGTGTTGCTGGGATTCCTCTGCGGTGATGTCAGTGGATCCAGCAGGGAGGAACGGCCCTTTCCCGCTCCCTGCTGCCTCGCGGCCCGAGCCGCCGCTCTTCCTCCCTGCCTGTCCTCTTTGTTTACATTCTGCTCTGCGCCGGGTGGGGGTGAAATTCAAGTGAAAGCTTTCAGTTGAACAAGCTTTGTTTGTTGCCGTCCTCGCGGCTTAGCAGCGTAGCAACTGTGTTTTCTTTCTCCTTTTTCCAGTTTGTGCCTCATTGTTGCTGTGGGAGAGAAATGGGGTAATAAAGAGGGATCTGTGACGGCACACAGGGTGGGGGGCTCAATCACACCCTGACCTCTGCTTTGATTCTGCTCCAGATCCAGAGTTTTCTAAGCATTAAAGCTTCTGTTTTATTGAAATAAACAGGTTTTTTCTCTTGGTTTTGTTTCAGTTTCCAGAGCAAATATCTGAAATAAGAGAAAACTAACTTCTCAGCAAGATACAGGAGCTTGTTTTAACTAAATAATTCCTTAATATTGATAAAAAGTTTTAGTTCCACTGGCAGATTATTTCACTAAAAATATGGGGAAAATATCTTATTTAGTGAAATAATCTTTCAGTGGAACTAGAACCTTTTTATCAGTATTAATGAATTATTCTCTTAAAAAGCTCATACTTCTTGTGAAAAGTTATTTGTAAGTTAGTTTTGTCTTATTTCGATTGTACTAAGATGTTTGCACTAGAAACTAGACCAAAACTACTTAGTAAGATTTTGTGTTTTTACAGTGTAAAGTTACTTTCTGTGATTTCAACAGGACAGCAGCAGTTTAAATCATGTTTTATTGAAAACATTTCTTATCAGAGATAAATCCCGGTTCCATAATTCCTGTTAAAAATATTCCTTTCTGTTTTTCCACTGATGATCGACCGATACTCGCAGGAGAAACCGATTTTATCTGAAAATCAGAGACGTTGTCGCTGTATTTGGTGACTTTTCCGACCAAATGAATCGGCATCAGCAGGTGTGTTTTATTGAAGACCTGTGATTGGCCATAAAACTGCAGTCAGTGCAGCAGTAAAGTTTTAGGGCTGAAATCATTAATCGATTTTTAGTTATCAATTCATCATTAACTGGAGCATAAAGATTCAAAAAGGCCATTTTGCTGAAAGAACAACATATACAGAGCAATAATAAAGCCAAAACTATGAAAATTCCAACATTTAGCATTTTAGATTTTAAAAAAACTATTTTTCGGTAAATATGTTTTTCCCATAACTCATCAAGTGTCAGTTTCACCTTTACCTGATTCAAATTCTGTAACAAATATCTCGTATTAAGTACCTTTTGCTGTCCAATTATTAATAAAAAATAACAGATTAGTAGATGGTTTTTATTTAGCTGCAGAAGCATCAAGCGTTTATTAAAATGTTTTTTTGCATTTTAGGATTAAAAAAATGTTTTTTTTCTTATTCACAAAACTAAAAGAACTTTTTGCTTATTTGCATCTTTTATTAAACTTAAGTGATTAAGTAAAAATTAGCAGCATGTCAGAGTTTTTATTAAATTAATTGATTACTAAAATAGTCGTTAGTTGCAGCCCTACAGTTCTAAAAAAAAAAATGATTTCATATGTGATAAATGATCACAGGGCGGATTTATCGTTGCACAACCTTAAGAGACAAACTGGACAGTTTGACCTGTTTTTACATCAGAAACTCTAAAAACGGTCAAATAAATGTAAAGTTCACCACCATGATCCGTCTGACTTTAAAACGGTTTTAAGTTTAAACATCCATCCGTTTCTGTTTTTCCTTCCGTGTTGTGCCGCCATGTGAAGCTGAGTATTTCCAGTATGTTTTATGAACTGCGGTGACATGAGGAAGCTGTCAGGTTATTGATGTATATTTAGATTTCATAGAGCGCTGACAGTCTCTGGATGAGTCTGATGTTATTTTTACAGCCTCGGCTCCTCCTGAGGCGCTTCAGGATCCTGGGAGACGCAGCACAGCCAGTTCAGACGAAGGTAGCTAACGCTAGCCAATGCTAACGCTAGCCAATGCTAACGCTAGCCAATGCTAGCTCTGTGAGAACCTGGTGCAGGAAACTGAAAGTATGTTTTAGCTCCTTTTGTCATGAAAGGAGATAAAACATGTTGAACAATGGATATTCTGCATTTGGGAAGGAAGAAATGTCCTAAAATATGAGCTATGAGTAAATTAGACGGTTTGCAGCTGTAATAGTTTTATTGGTGGCAACATGGGCAGTTACCCAGGGCAGCAAGAGAGAAAAGGGAGGAAGGCGGCTGTGGCAGCAGCTGAATTTTTATGTATTTATTTATTGCGCGCTGCGTCCCCATGGCAACAGATCCTACATGTTTTTTCGTTTATTTAGAAGATTCCTCATTTGCGAAAGCATAAGTTAAAATTCTGAGAAAAATCATAGAATTCCAGGAATTCTAAGAATTTTCTTAAAACAGAATTTTCCTAATTAGTCTTTGGACTAATTTTAGTCGTAGGACTAAAACGAGAAACTAATTTTAGTCCTGGGATTCTTTGGGAATCCCTGATGTTTTACTGGCCTAGTCAAAGTTCTGGTTTCCATCAGTGGGCGGATTCTAGCTACTTTGACTTATAGGAAACTTTTAATTGAGCATTAAAGGTAACAAACATAAAGTAAAGAAGAGCTTCAGGTCGGGGTAAAATGAAAAGCTTGTCCCCGGTTCTGTCCTGGTTCGTTTTATTTATTATTATTTTACTCTGTTTTTGTTTTAACAGCATGAAAAAGTTTAGATGTATTTAAAAATCTCTATATTTTTGATCAGGATCCTTTTGCTCCCTGCTGGGTAGAGGCAACATTTTCTTTAAATTCTCAAACTGAATCCAGTTTTTATGTTTTATTTTTAGTTCGTCAGCCATTTAAAACACTTTACAGCCCAGATTTTTCTTTTTCTCCACTGACGTGTCGATGAGGCGCCTTCAGGCTGACTTTCTCTGTTTTCTACGTCGTTTTCTGATTTTTCTGCAGGTGCACGTTCAGGTTTCCCAGCACCAACATTAAGATCAACTTCACGGCGCTGTCCAGCGGGAAGAAGGCCAAGCGAGAGGCGCCAGAGTCCCCAGTGAAACCAGTACAGCCTCAGATCTCCCCACTTACCATCAACATTCCAGACAACATCGCTCACCTGATGAGCCCGCTGCCGTCTCCCACCGGCACCATCAGGTACCCACAAAAAGATCCACCTGCAAAACCATCCGTCAAAGGTTAAAGGTCGGAGGAAACCAGCAGGTTGTTAAAACGCAGCTCCTCCAGAGCCGCCGCTCTGGTAAACATAAACATTCGGTATCCATGGATCCATCAAAAAGACACTATACGGAGCTCTGGTAGTGCCAAAACAAGCTTGTATTTTTTTGAGTAAAATTTGCTGAAATTATTTTCAAAAAATCCACTGAAATTCGAGTCAAATATAACAATTTCTAACTGGATAAAGAATATTGGTATTTTAAAAAATACAAGCAATTTTAGCCATTAGAACAAGTTTATCAATCAGTCAAGTTTATTTGTGTAAAACATTTCAGCAGCAAGACGTTTGAAATGCTAAACATCATAAAACACAAAAATACAAAGCAATAAAAAACACCATACAGCCAAAAGTTTAGAAACCAATAACATTCTGATGAGTGACATCATCAATATCATCAATACAATATCAATATCAATACACGTCAAATATGTTGGTCCACGTTTCATTCATGATGATTCAAAAGCAGCTCCGAACAGGACGCTTTTATTCTGAAGGGACTCGGTGTTTCCTTCTATTACACTTATTTACATATAATTAGTTAATTACAGTTAATTAGTTAATTACTGTTAATTAGTTAATTACTTATTTACACATAATTAGTTATTTACAGTTAATTAGTTAATTACTGTTAATTAGTTAATTACACTTATTTACACATAATTAGTTATTTACAGTTAATTAGTTATTTACGGTTATTTTTGCTAATTATGAAGCAAATAATGCTGAGTCTTTCTGTCTGGCCAAACATGACAGAACTTTTATTGACAGTTAGTTAATGAGAATAAATAGTAAAGTGCAATATTTTCAGAAATATTGTAGTTTTTTGCTGCTCTGAACCTTGGTGGCCTGTGATGATGGAATCATGTTTCCATTTCATCCGTTTCCATCCCGTTGCTCCTGAAGTCGTTGCCGTGTTGCCAGTCAGGCCGATTTGCGTCGCCGCGGCCAGATGAGCTCGTTTGAAGCAAACGTTACGTTTTAAGCTCCGGATCCAGTCGTTTAGTCCTGATTTGGTTGAACAACATGAAACTCATGGTGTTGGTGTGTTTGTTCCTGGCAGCGCTGCTAACTCCTGCCCCTCCAGCCCCCGGGGGGCGGGCTCCTCGGGCTACAGGATGGGGGGCCGCATGGTCAGCTCCGTGGAGCTGCAGCTCATCAACGACAACTCGCAGCCCGAGAACGACAAAGAGGCCTCCGGAGGGGACAGCCCCAAGGTCAGCAGGGTCCTGAAAACACAGCGCAGAAAGTTACTAATCACACTGGCAGCATTTCATACCGGGGGGACAAAGTGCGGCCCGTGGGCCATTTCTGGCCCGGGGACTGATTTTGTGCGGTCCCCGACTGCAATCCAAGAATGATACAAATTTTATCACAGACATTATTTCCTTACAGTGGAAACTGTTCATTATAACACAAAGTATTTGATTTTTTAAACCACGAGACTTTTACTGAACAGCCAACTTTGCTGAACCCAAATCAGCTTTTTATAATTTACTGAACTTGGCTAAATATAGCAAACATATCCTGTTCTCAAACTCAGATAAATTTGTTCAATTGAGCAAAAAAAATTGAGAACTAGACAACAAACGTGCAAAATCTGTGTTTTTATTTGTACTCTTTGGTATTTTACTGGCAGTTTTTGGTGTTTTTAATCAAACTTAGTTGTATTTCTTGTTTTCTGATTAGTTGTGAAGCATTTGATCCGCTGAGGTTGCAGTAAATGTGCCGTTTCCTGTGCTGCTCTCTGCAGGACGACTCCAAGCCGCCGTACTCCTATGCACAGCTGATTGTCCAGGCCATAACGCTGGCGCAGGACAAGCAGCTCACACTAAACGGAATCTACAATCACATCACCAAGAACTACCCGTACTACAGGACCGCCGACAAGGGCTGGCAGGTGAGTCCCACCGCAGCCCGCTGCTTCTCCTCTTCCTCCTCTTCCTCTTCCTCCTGTCACCGCTTGTCTCGCTGCAGAACTCGATCCGTCACAACCTGTCGCTGAACCGATACTTCATCAAAGTGGCGCGGTCGCAGGAAGAGCCGGGGAAAGGTTCGTTCTGGAGGATAGACCCGTCGTCGGAGGCCAAGCTCATCGAGCAGGCCTTCAGGAAACGACGGCCCCGCGGGGTCCCCTGCTTCCGGACCCCACATGGACCCCTCTCCTCCAGGTCGGCCCCAAAGATGGACGACTCACACAGCGGCACCGCACACAAACCTGAGCTTATTTTAGATAAAGGAAACATGAAGCTGCTCAGATCAGATTGAAACTTCTGGGTCAAAATGAAGCATTTAGAAATTACAACATTAACAGTTATTAGCAATCGATTATTCTATTGATTTTTCTGCTGATTAATCAAATCAGCAAACAAAAAAACCATCAAGTTCTACAGAAACTACTTAATCGTGTTTGGAGTTTTACTCATACTTAAAAAATAACATTTAATAATAAATGGATTTAACAATCCATTTAATTCCTACTAAAATGAAAAACCTGCATATTGAACCTCCAGTTCAGCTCTGATGTGTTTTAGTGATTAAATCCTTAAACACTTTAAACAAGAATTAAGATTTAAGCAACAAATAGTTTCATCTCAGGCCATTAATCAGCTGCAGCTGCTGCACATTTCCTGCAGCCTGGCTAATGACCAGCAGGGGGCGATTATCGCATTGCAGCAGGATATTTTCTTCTTTCCTCTCTTCTCAGGGAAAGTTTAACTTTTGTGTTTATGTCTCATTTTTACTTTATTCCAGTTCTAACCAAACATGAGGACAATACTAAACATTGTGTTCATTTCGCTGTCTGACCTGCAGGAGCGCTCCAGCGTCCCCCAATCACTCCGGGGTGCTCTCCGCTCACTCCAGCGGGGTGCAGACCCCGGACAGTCTGTCCCGGGAGGGCTCCCCGGTGCCCCTGGAGCCGGACACGCCCTCCGCGCCCCCCCCAGTTCCCACCGCCGCCGTCCAGCCCAAACTGGCGGTCATCCAGGAAGCACGCTTTGCACAAAACACACCAGGTGCCACATCGTCATTCTTCTTCTTCTTCTTCCCTTCCAGACTGCAGCTCTGTTGCTAACCTGTCCCCCCTCTGGTCCAGGCTCCGCAGTCAGCAGCCAGCCGGTCCTCATAGCGGTCCAGCGCCAGTTACCTCAGACCATCAAGCCAGTGACTTACACCATGGCGTCCCCAGTGAGCACCAGCAGCTCCCAGCCCGCCGTCCAGACCGTCCACGTCCTGCAACAGATCCCAGCCGGCTCCACCGTCATCGCCCAGCAGGCCGCCATCATCAAGAGCGAACCGCAGGAGAACGGGGAGCACACGGAGGTCAAAGGTGAGGCCCAGAAGCAGGAGGAGAACCTTTCAGGAAGGAGCTCTGGTCCTTTTTGGGGGGCGGAGCTTATCGATGGTTAGCGGGGAAACGTTTCTGATTGGCTGAATTCTTCCAGGGTTTAAACACTGTGTATTTAGGCCTGTTGTTATGGTAACAAGTTTTGCTGGGTCATTAATTGTCCCTGAAATAATTACAATAAATTATAATAGTCACTTTGAGACCATTGTTAACTAATAGCATAAAAATGGCACAGCAATCAAATACATCTCTGTAAACAACAATTCAAAATATACGAATCGTCAGAATGGATGAAGCTTATTTTAATTTACTATGTGACTAATTAATTATTGCATCAGGCTTATTGATTGGTGATTAATAGATAATATCTGCTTCCTCTCCGTCCAGTGAAAGTGGAGACGGTTCCCAGCATCGGTTCTTTGGGCGCCTCCAGTCGCATCATCCAGAGCTCCCAGTCGGCGGCGCTGCAGACGGTCACCATCGTGCAGCAGGCGCCGGTGGGTCAGCACCAGCTGCCCATCAAGGCCATCACCCAGAACGGCACCCACGGCCTGACCACCGCCCTGCAGGCGCCCTCCAGCTCAGGTGAGACGCCAGGTAGCCGCTAGCTGCTAGCCGCTAGCTGCCGCTAACTCTGCTGTCCTCTGCAGTCCCGGCCGCCGCCAGCCCCCTCCACCTGCTGGCCACCCACGCCTCCGCCTTGCTCCCCACCAAGCGGCAGAACGGAGACCAGCTGGCGGGGGAGCAGCCGGACGCCAAGCGAGGGAAACCCGAGGAGGAAACGCCCGCCGTCGCCGTGGAGACGGACTCGCCAGCAGCCGGAGAGCAACCAAACTAGCCGTCTGGACGCCGCGCCGCAGAGCTCCGCCCCGCCCACCGTCTCTCTCTCTCTCTCATCCCGTCGTTTGTTTCGTTTCTCCTCCCGCCGCTGACGACCGAGGTGCCAAACGGAGAACCCCCCCTCACGCCCGCCGCCGCTTTAAAAACTGGAACAAAGAAACTCAAAGTTTCCGTGTGAGCCGTGACCGAAGCCTTAGCAACAACGAGCCGACCTTTGACCTCCGGCTCGGGCTGGACGCCGCCTTTCTGTCGCATCTACCTCAGAGCAGATCGGAGCCTCCAGCAGCCAGCAGGACCCCCTCAGACCCCCCCACCCCGACGTGACCAACCAGGCGGCTCGTTTCTCCGTTTTTATCGGTCGAATCCAGACAAAGTCATAAGGGATCAACTTGGAGCCAATCTTTAATTCCTGGCAGCTAGCCGCTCATTACTGACCCTGTTAATCGCAGCTGTACGTAGAAATTCAGTATTCTGTGGTTCAACATGTGGAGCATAGCAGTTTTTTAATGTATTTACACTTAACTAGAGACGTAACAAACTAAAGGAAGCAGAGACATTTCAGAAACTAAGTTAGAGGACTTTTTACGTGAACTTTTTCTGTTTGGTGAAAACGCTGTAACAGTTTTTGGTAAACCCTCTTCTGTCCCCCCTCCCCTACATGTTGCTTACGATCCGGCTTCGTTGCTCGGCCCGCGCAGATCTGCGTGTGCAGCTCCGGGCGCCGACCCTGCATGAATCCGACGACAGAGAAGTCAGAGAGAGGCCAGAGCTGCACTTGATTTAAATTTCTCTTCCTGCTCCTCTTCTTCTTCTTCTGTTTCCATCACACACACACACACACACACACACACACACACACACACACACACACACACACCCTCATGGTCCCTCCAGGCTGTGTTGATGTTGTGGTGTTGGCAGACCCCCTCACCCCTCACACATTCATTTGCTTATTACGTATTTTGCTCTGTTCAGGCGACCTGGCGAGTCTGTTTCTGATTGTACACGTTCCAAACAATAGTAAGAAAAGAAATTGATGTTTGTTCTGCTTCAGTGGAGAAATGCTTTTTTAAAATAAATTAATTTAAAGTCCTTAAAATCTTTTTGTTTTGAACTTTTTTCATGTTGAAATTAATTTTTGGGGTAGTTCTCCAGTCATCCTGAAGAGGGCAGTGTAGGCTAGTTTTCAACATTGTTCGACTAAATCTGGTAAAAAGTTAAATATTGACAGGTGCAAAATTTAACTTTGTGATTACAGAATCTTTATTTAAATACATGGACATCAAATAAACAAAATAAAACAACATAAATTAGATTTAGAATCATGAGTGGACATACAAACATTAACTTTTAAACATAAATGTATTTATTTACTTATTTAACTCTAATTTCTTTATACTTTGAGCAATTTTGTACTGTTAAATGTTGCTGCTAACAGAATTTCATTGTCTTGCCTTTGCATTAGATGACAAAGTTCTCTAAATAAATTCCAGTTTTATTGACAACTTTAATACTGAAAGTGAACAGAAACAAAATTAAGCTACTCTGGAAACTTAATTTTTTAAAAAAAGCTTCTAAATAAGTGTACATATGTAATGTAAATTATTCACACTCTTAGATTTAAATTCAAAATACGTTTTCAACCAGTCCTGCCTTGTCCTGTCTGGAAGCTGAGGTTGGAGTTGGAGATTATTGTGATGTTTTTTTACGTCCAAATCTGGAAATCTGCGGTAAAATTGAGCAGAGCAAATAATGCAAATCAGACATAAAAAACAGATCAGATAAACAAATTTACTCACATTTTTCACGATTAAAGGAGCTAAATTTCAACTTGTTTTCTATGATGTGTGAATTACTGATTTACTAGCATGAAAATGTTATTAAAATATGTGACTTGAAAGGGCTGCACACTAGTGCAGTTGGTAGCACTGTTGCCTTGCAGCAAGAAGGTCCTGGATTTGATTTGGTTCTTTCTGCATGGAGTTTGCATGTTCTCATGTGTGGGTTCTCTCTGAGTGCTCCGGCTTCCTCCCACAATCCAAAAACATGACTGTCAGGTTAATTGGTCTTTATAAATTCTCCTTAGGTATGGATGTGTGTGTGCATGGTGTCTGAGAGGCACCGGCAGCCCATGACCCACTAGGGACAAGGGTGTAAGAAGATGGATGTGACCTGAAAAGTAAAAACAAAATTGTAAATATATTCTAATGTATATTTTAGAAACCCTCGTCAGACCTGCAATAATTTCTTTTTCACTTTGCTTCACTGAAATATTGTATTTTATTTAAAAGTAAAAATTTCTGAACGTTTATGTGATCCCTTATCATTCCAGTAGGGGGCAGCACTCAGAGGGTCCGTGTGGGAATTATTAGAAGAAGAAACCGTCTGCAAACCCGCCATGTGAATTAAGGAGTTGTTTAGCTTCCTAATAAATTAATTACAGAACTTTTGACAGCTATTAGAGATTATTATTAAAAACATTTATTTAAACTCATCTGAAATTAGATGCGTATTTCTACTTGCTTTGTTGTTAAGTCAGACGCCGAGCCGAAGCTAAAATGTTAAGCTAACGCCAGTTGGTCCGGGGTTTTGGTGAAAAAGGAGTCAGAAAATGGAGGAAATGGTGGTGGAATTAAACTCTGGGGAACCGTCTGCGCCCGGATCAGACCAGGGGGTCGCCAAAGCCTGGGAATCGGTCACTGCAGCTTTGGTGAGTGGAACCGAACCCCGGTTTGGTGCAGTTAAACAGAGATTGAAGAGCATTTTCAGAACTCTATTCAAATATCTGATTATTTAAGACTTCCCCCCATAGCTTAAGATTATTAACAGTTAGTCTCCAAACTCATTGTTTATCTGGTCAAATAAAATGTTCGGCCGAATTCGGCTGATATTTGGTAGTTTGTTTATGTTTGCTTGCATATTTTATAGGCTGATTACAGATCATTTCAAAGTAATGTGTTGTGATATGGCTCTGGAACAAATTAAAGGGAAGCAACGCATGGGATAACTTAAAATTAGATTTATTTAACAGAAATAACTGGCTAAAGAAAGAAAGAGAGGCAAGGAGACAGAAGTAATGGGCGGAATAAGAGAGAGAATAAAGCTGATGGATCTGACGTCACACTGTCCAGCTGCTTCCATTTCCAATCAGCACCAATTAGAAGCTGTGAAACAGAGTAGAGACCCAGAGGAAAGACTTTGGGCCGTTACAAATGCAAGAAAATATGATTTTATTTCAGTAATTCAGTTAAAAACGGGAAACTTTCATACTCTGATATCCTCAAGTAGGACAAGAAACAAAAGGTCATTAATTGCTAAAGAAGAGGCTGTTCAGAGTGTTGTATTCCAGTATGTTAATGGAAAGTTCAGCAGAAGGAAAAAGTGTGGTTGAAAAAATACACAAGCACCAGAGATACATGCAGTCTTAGAGTTTAGAAGATATTCTCAATGTTTGTTCATGTGAACATAGAATGAGCAGAAACTGGTGTGAAATTCTGTTTCCTGAGAAATTGGGAATCAAATATTTCAGGTGTTTAAAATAATTAGAAGTGGGAGCAGATCCGATGGGTTCTGATGGGGTTTTGTCTCTGTAGGTTTCTCCAGGCAGCTCTCTGTCAGAGCAGGACCGTCTGAACCTGGCGCTGCTCTGCTCTCATGGTTTGGGTCGGCTGCTGGGCGTCTGGCTGCTGGAGTCCCTGCAGGTGCGCCTGTCGTCCTCGGTGGTTCCGGAGTTCTGGTCCGGACTGGAGCAGCCGCAGGACCAACTGGAGGAACGGGACCGGGCCGGAGTTCTTCTCTCCGCTTTCCAGACGTTGCTGGACCGGCTGGATCCGTTCCTGAGTTAGTAGAGCAACACAAACCTCCTGGACCTGGAAGTCTATTGGCTGCTGTAAGCCAGCGGTGACCAAACTGTGGCTCAGGGGCCGCTTGTGGCCCACAGACTGATTTTTTTTTTTTTTTGCCCCAAACTGCAGCTTGTTTTGTTTATTATTCTTCGTGTTTTTAATCAGGGAAAAACTGTCACAACATTTTTCTCTTACAATTTACCTTTTTACAAACAATTTGTTATAATAAGTAGAACGTTTAAACAAACTTTTACTGAATCGGCAACTTTCCTGCACCAAAATCGGCTTTTATTTTGTATTAAACTTGGCTAAATATAGCGATCCAAGTCCTGTCTTTATGACTGAGAATTAATTTGTTCAGTCAAGCCTAAAATAATTAGAAAACTGAAACCTTTCTTTTAATTTAGTAAAGTGCAAAATTCTTTTCATGTGAATTTTGCTAATTTATTCAGTTTTGGTTTAATTGCTGGACTGACTGTGTTGTTCTTCCAGGATGTTGCTTTTCTTTGAGTCTGTTTTCTCCAGCTAACGGTGAATTGATTACTAAATTAGTTTAATTGTGATTAATTGATTAATTGTGTGGCCTGTGGTCTCGTTCAGGTGGGTTGGAGCAGCTGGGGGCGTGGCAGGCTGAGGGCCGCTGCGGCCTGTCGGGGCCGGGCCCTGGGGCCCTCCAGGACCGGGCCTTCACCACCATCCGGGCCTTGCTGCTCTTCTCGCCGCCCACCGTCCTGCAGCAGCGGGTGCTGGAGTTTTACAGCCGGACCTTCTCCGTCTACATGAGCCGGGAGGGCGGGGAGGACGGCCCCGAGGTCCTCGAGGGTCCCGACGGGGGGGCGTGTCCGGGCTGCAGGGCCCCGGCGCTGCACTGCTGGTGCCCGGAGGCCCTGCAGCGGCTGCAGCAGCTCAGCCTCGCCCTGTGAGCCGCCGCCGGGGGTTCTGGGTAAGGGGCGTGGGCGGCGGCGGGTGTGTGACGCGGTGGTTCTGTGTGGCTGCAGGTCCCGGCTGCAGCTGCTGGAGTGGGTCAGCGCCGAGGCCGTCACCGCCATCCTGCACCGCCTCATCGAGCAGCGCATGGAGCAGCACTGCCGCGGCGAGTACGAGCGCTCCTTCCTGCTGGACTTCCAGGAGGTCAGGCGCTTCCTTCACAAAATGGCCGCTAACGCCGCTCTGTTTTCAGCCGTTTGACCCGGGTTAGCAGGTCAGAACGGGTTTCTCTGAGCTGCCTTTAAACGCAACATGAATGTTGCGTTTAAACCGTAGCTGTGTTTAAATTTTCTTCTAATTTTGAGACAACAGAAGTTCACAATTGTGGTGTTTCCATTAAATAAGAAATTAATTTAAACGTGAATAAGCTTGTTGACATGAAAAGTCATTAGAATCAACAGATTTAAACAGTTAAATGAGATATATTCATAATTCAGCTATGGTGGCGCTAGCGCTCATCATCTACCAGCCAATCAGAGGAGGCATCCTCAGGTGTTGGAGCAACAAGCCCCGCCTACTGGGGTGCAGCTACATATGCAGAGTTTGGGTTAAATATTTGACATGAGAGTTATGGATTTAACAAATTGTAATGAAACAAAAACATTATTCTCCAACCACTTCCTGTCGTCTCCTTTGTCGTCTCCACCAGTAGTAACATCCGGCTGTTTATCACTTTACTGATACGATGTGAAAAACGTTACAATTTTTACAATTCCATTACAATTTTGTGAAATAAATCTATTCCGATGCAGATGAAAAATCAACTCGTGCAAAAACATTTTAGTGAAATTGGTGAGTTTTCTTTAAAGAAATTTCTTTTCATAATTTCAAAGTTCACCATTCTGTAGTGAATGGAAACGCGTGATGCTGCTGCTGCTGCTGTCATGACAGCAAAACACAAAACTTTCCTAATCTGAACAGAATTACTCAGCATTTTCTACGTCACTGTTTACATCGTTATTGTTTTTTGTATTAATAAACTTGATTATTTTATTTGAAAGGTTACGTCGATGTGTTGAATTTAAAGCCGGTCTGTCGCTCTGTGTCTGGACCTGTCTCTGGTGGAGCAGTGGTTGGAGCTGGTTCTGGGTTGGCTGGGGAAGGTGTTCGCCACAGAGGGGGGCGGAGCTGCGCCGGTCCCCATGGATCCCAGCGTTCCCAGTACTCCCAGCGCCTGCGGCAGCCCGGTTCTGAAGCAGTGGCGGTGCCACATGCACCAGTTCTTCTGCAGGATCTACGTCAACATGAGGATCGAGGAACTGTTCAGCATCATCAGAGGTGAGAACGAAGCGACTTCATACTAATCCGTTCATCCCCACCAGCCTGTTCAGTCCGCTTTAATAAAACTCCAGTCCGTTTGTCTAGAAAGTCCAGTTCTGGTGTGAATGGTAATCGACCTCTGACCTCTGGTCCTCTCAGTCTGGGTTCAGTTGAAGTGAACTCTTTTTCAGTTTGAATAGATATGTGAACACCAAGCGGACCGGAGACTGTGCCAGAAGCAGGAAGTGGACTACAGCGCAGGGCATTCTGGGTACAAACACAAAAAGCTAACCTGTTAGCCTAGCGCTAGCAGCAATAAAACGGCTCCTGGTCTTTAGCCAAAGACTAAAGAGAAAAATCTGACGCCTCCATCTTGTTTCCATCTGGTGAAGAAGGAAGTTGCTCTCAGTGTCTTCAGAGGTTTTTGTGTCGTTTCCTTCAGTGGTTCTTGGTGCAGCGCCCCCACAGGCCAGGAGGGGAACAGGTTGGTTTGGGTCAGAACCACAGCAGGAGGTGGAGCAGGTGATGGAGTTCTGGTCACTAATTGAACTGATTCTACTGGACTATCAGGAGGGAAAACTGCATAAAAGTAGTTTTTGTTTTTCATTTTGTTCTTATTTCTAAGCACATTTTTCCTTTTGTTCCCAGATTTCCCAGAATCCAAACCTGCCATTGAGGATCTGAAGTTTTGTCTGGAGCGAACCAACCAGCGCCAGCAGCTCCTCACTTCGCTCAAATCGGCCTTCGAGAGCCGTCTGCTGCACCCAGGTGTCAGGTCTAAATACCTATTAAACAAACACAGGAAAGACAAGAGAGTTAGATTCTTTGTTTCTCGCGAGGAGAGCAGACAGAGATGTGCTTTCAGTTACAAATCTCCAACCGCTCTGAAACACATACAATTTACCTAACACAGGTCAGAGTTCACCTGCTGGATGTTTCACCTCAGTAATCAGCTTTATAAAACCTGCAGCACCGGTTTCCATGACAACACCTGCTCCTCCTGCAGGTGTTCACACGTCCGACATCCTCACCGTTTACATCTCGGCCATCAAAGCTCTGCGGGAACTGGACCCGTCCATGGTGATCCTGCAGGTGGCGTGCCAGCCCATCCGGAAGTACCTGCGGTGAGTCCGGCCGCTGGTCCGGTTCAGACGGCTCGGAACGGCGGGAAAATGAGCCAGAGGCAACGGCGTTCTGGTTGAGGAATCAGAATTTCAGCATAAACATTATTTACAACAGTTTTTACAAACATCATTTTAATCTTTACTTTGCAAAAACAAACAGAAATAATTTTTTTTGCAGCTTGGAGCTGCAGGCGCTGCTGATTGATTTTAGACGCTCGTTTAGATCAGTGTCTTATAAAATAAATGTTTCCACCAAGTCTAACTACTGCTGATGCGAGGAGCGGCCATATTGAAACACCTTAAAAGTCATAACTGGGGCAGTTAGTCGCTCCCAGTTTCCCAGTGGGAATTCCAGTTTATTTTATTTTCCAGTTTCAAGTGCAACTGGAACACAGCATGAATCCAGCTCTAATCCTCAGTAAAAACAAGATTTATCACTTTTATTTGGGAAAATGTTTTTAAATATGCTTTATAAATAAATTGGATTTCAGTTCTTAACAGGAAGATTTTAAAATAATTTTGCACATTTGAAAATATTCAGAGAAAATGAGCCATAAACTCATTGAAAATGTTTTAGATTTTTTATGGAATAAACTGAACAGATTCAGAGATGAAGCATCTGAACCAAAACACAAAGGTTACTTTAAATTTCCAACTTTGTTTTAGTTTTATTTCTGTTTTGATTTGGAAAATTTAAAAAGATTTTTTACCTTGGATTTTAAAAAAGGAGTAAAAATTATATATCTGTTACCAATATGCCAACCCAAAATGCAAACATGTGATAACTTATTTCTTTTTAAAAATGGGAATTTTTTGTCTTTTTGTTAGGAGTGTTTATTTCTTGGACATTAAAAATTGTTTTGTTTTTCACTAGTAATTTTTCTCAAGTCATGAGAAAGTCATATTAACATCAATCCTGAGCATAAACAGTTTTTTTGCTCCAGAACTCGGGAGGACACGGTGCGGCAGATCGTCGCCGGGTTGACGGGCGACGCCGAGGCCTGCTCCGACCTGGCCTCCGAGCTCTCCAGAGGTGACCCCGTGACCCTGGAGATGCAGGACAGCGACGACGAGGGCAACGACCCCGAGGACTGGGCTCCGGATCCCACCGACGCCGTTCCCGGTCAGTGAATGTCAGTGTTGTAGTCAAGACCACCAAACCCGAGACCAAGACAAGACCGAGACCAAATGCGGTCGAGGCAAGACCGAGACCATCAAAAAATGGTCTTGAGACCAAGACCGGTCTCGAGTTCTACGACACCGGTGAACGGCAGGGGAACCGGGCGGGTTTCACTGAGTTCTGCTTCCACGTTTCTCAGATAAACTGGGCTCCAAGCGGCGCTCGTCCGACATCATCAGCCTGCTGGTCAGCATCTACGGCAGCAAGGAAATCTTCATCGACGAGTACAGAACCGTTCTGGCCGACCGACTGCTGCACCAGCTCAACTACAACACGGCCAGGTGGGCCCGGCAGAACCGAAACGGAACCGACAGGGCAGCAGATTTTAACAAGAACAAACTTGGCACAGATGCTGCCAGGGGTTTGAAATTTTGGAGGAAAAAAAAGCTTCAGGATGGCAGAAATTATATTTACTGAAATTATTTAGATTTTTTTTTAAGATGCCTAACATGACTGAAATGGAAAATTTATTTTTGCACTAAAATAGCCGACATATTTTGAACCACATAAATATAGAAACATATTTCTTCTTCATCTTGTATTTCCTTTTTCTGCTGGACATGTTTCAAAATGGCTGCCACTTTTATGATGGACAATAGATGTTTGCATTAAAATTGGTAGTATTATTAGAGAGGACAGCTAACCAAAAGTTAGGTTCACTAACCACTAATTCACTAAACAAGATTCTTAACTGCTAAACATAAAAAAACAATTGTGGAAGCTAATGCTAACTGCTACACAAAATATAGAGAAAGCTAACACCAAGCTTCTAAAGCAAAGCACTATGAAATGCTTTGTTGCTGAAAATGTGCTATAAAAATAAAATTGCCTTCTAAACACAAACTAGCAGAAGCTAATTCTAACCTGCTGCACTCATGAAGAATTAGCAGAAGCAAAAGCTGAACTGTTAAACATAAAAAAGGTGGAAACAATTACTAAACCTTTTTCCAAAAATTTAGCAGAAGCTAACAATAAAACGCTAAACAGTTTTAAAAATAGCGTTAACCACAAAATACAACATTAACCTGTAAACAAAAAAAATCTACAAAAGCTAATCCTAAACTGCTAAACACAAAAAATAGTGGAAACTATTGCTAAACATTTTCCAAAAATGTATCAGAAGCTAACAATAAAACGCTACGCAATTAAAAAAATTACATTAAACTAACCCTACACTGCTGAACACATTAAAAGTTATTGGAAGCTAACGCCAATTACACGCTAAACACGCAAGAAAATTAGCAGAAGCTATCGCTAACCATTTTCTCCTGCCAGTTGTCGACTAGCAAACAGCAAAATCCCAAGTTTCTGATCTTCCTGCATATTATTACTTTAAAGTTAAATATGATGACCAAGGTGAAAAATTATACATAAAGTTCATCCTAGTCATGAAAATTGGAAACATTTTCAGGCAATAGCATGTTTAACAGGCTTCAAAATGGCAGCCATTTTGAAAATGGCTGCCATTTGGAAATTTAAATGGCTGACGGGAAAAATGGGAAACACACAGCCTGACTGGTTCTGACAGTAAAACTTGGTGCTTGGACTAGAGCTGCGTTTCCTCTCTGACCTTTGACCTGTCGTTCCTCTTCAGGGAGATTCGTAACGTGGAGCTGCTGAAGCTGCGCTTCGGAGAGTCTCACATGCACTACTGCGAAGTCATGCTGAAGGTCAGCCCCTCGTTTATTCACCGACGCTCCCTGAATGCCTCACCGTGGTTTAACGTGTCTGTCGCTGTGCAGGACATGGCCGACTCTCGCAGGATCAACAGCCACATCCGCGAGGAAGAGTCGAAGCTGAGCGAGGAAGAGCAGCCGCCGCTGGCGCTGTCCGCCATCGTCCTGTCGTCGGAGTTCTGGCCCACGCTGAAGGAGGAGAAGCTGGAGCTGCCGGCCGCCGTGTGCCACGCCATGGAGGCGTACACACGGCGCTATGAGAAGCTCAAGGTGAACCGTCCGGCGGTTTAACCTGACTGTTAGCTTCCTGATGGTTAGCTTCCTGACGCTGTGGTTGTTCCAGGCCATGCGGACGCTGAGCTGGAAGCCTCACCTGGGCTCCGTCACTCTGGACCTGGAGCTGGAGGACCGGACCCTCACCAACCTCACCGTGTCGCCCTTCCACGCCGCCATCATCCTGCACTTCCAGGAGAAAAGTATGAGCTCTGGGTTTAGACTCAGGTTTGGCTTCATAAAGTGAAAGTCTCAGGTTCATTTTCCTTCAGATGGATTAGATCAAAAAAGATTCATGTGTTGCAAAGGCCTAGTCAAAGTTTAGGCCTAAATCAGATAATTTGTGACAAGAAAAAACTGATGGCAGCTCAGATTGGATGGAGAACGTGAGGTTTCAGCAGAATGTAGTTCTAAGGGGGGCTGAATATAGGTGCAGGTCACACTTTTCAGATTTTATGCATACTTTTTGTTAGCTGAAGCCTTAAACATGATCAGGTATGGAAGGGGTGTGAATACTTTTGCTAGTTTGAAAATGAAAGTCTTTTTTTTTTTCTGCATTTTAAATTCTGATGCTGATCCAAACCGATCAGGTGATTCCTTTGTGTCTCCTCTTCCTCCTCGTCTTCCTCCTGCCTGTCCTTTAACCTGGCAGGCTCGTGGACCCTGGAGGAGCTGAGCGTGAAGCTGGGGGCCCCCAAGGAGCTGCTGCACAGGAAGCTGGCGCTGTGGCAGCAGCAGGGCGTCCTGCGGGAGGAGGCGGCCGGCCGCTACGTCGTCATGGAGACGGGCGCCACACGCGACAGGCTGGACCGCGGCGTGATGCTGATCGACAGCGACGAGGAGCGCGACTCCAACACCACCACCCAGTCTGAGCAGAGGGAGGAGAAGCTGCAGGTCTGCAGTCACTTCCTGCTTCCTCCCAAACGCAGAGGGAGTTTTAAAAGTCAAAGAAAGAGCAAAGAAAGAGCTAAGAAAGAGCTAGCACAGAAATAGATAAATAATATTTAAACTGCTGTCAATGAAGGTGGACATCAACTGAGCTGAACGCCAGGAAAATCCACCTGCAGTACCACAGTTCAACCTAAAGAGGGCAGCACTGAGACACATTTAGGCCAAATAACAGAACTGAACAAAGTGACACAAAAATATGATGCTGCACTTAAAGGTGCAGCATCATATTATCCACGTCGTGTTTTAATGTTTTTCCCTCATCAGATACAAACCTGGAGTTTTATTTTGGATTCTTTCATGTTTGAGAAATCTTTCATCTCCATGGCAACCATTCAGCTGCAAAACGCCTGGGTGGACGTAGCCCCGCCTTCAAGGTGGAG
Source organism: Xiphophorus maculatus (assembly GCF_002775205.1). Taxonomy (NCBI): domain Eukaryota; kingdom Metazoa; phylum Chordata; class Actinopteri; order Cyprinodontiformes; family Poeciliidae; genus Xiphophorus; species Xiphophorus maculatus. Next base: position 1,436,465 of record NC_036458.1, read on the forward strand.
CTCCTCCCCCACTCAGCTCCTATTAGCTATCCAATTAGCAGAGAACTACTGGAACTGAGCTGCTGCTCAGAGCAACGCTGGTAAAAACGTTGTAATAAAGGAACCATGTGGGAATAAATTCAAAATAACGTAGGTGTAAAGTAATGAAATTATAAGATTAGTTATGTTATTATGAGAATAAAATAAAGATGTTAAGAGAATAAAGTCATAAGCAGCATCAGTTCTGTGTAACTAAACGACCTTTGACCCTGTTTGTTCCCACAGCTGTTCTGGGCCTACATCCAGGCCATGCTCACCAACCTGGACAGCATGACGCTGGAGCGCATCCACACCATGCTGCGCATGTTCGTCGCCACGGGACCCGTTGTCACGGAGATGGACGTCAATGAGCTGGAGGCCTTTCTGCAGAGGAAAGTCAGGGAGCATCAGCTGATCGTTTCCACTGGCATCTACAGACTGCCCAAGACCAGCTGAGGAGGACGGGGCGTTCAGGGGAAACGGGAACGTACAGGACTGAGGAGGATGGGGCGTTCAGGGGAAACGGGAACGTACAGGACTGAGGAGGATGGGGCGTTCAGGGGAAACGGGAATGTACAGGACTAAGGAGGATGGGGCGTTCAGGAGAAACGGGAACGTACAGGACTGAGGAGGATGGGGCGTTCAAGGGAAACGGGAACGTACAGGACTGAGGAGGATGGGGCGTTCAAGGGAAACGGGAACGTACAGGACTGAGGAGGGTGGGGCGTTCAGGGGAAACGGGAACGTACAGGACTGAAGAAAAACACCTGCCTCCTGACTGCTACAGATAAAAACCACTGAATGAAGTTTTCAGCGTTTTGCTTCAGGAAATTAAAATGTTTAAGATGTCTTTTTTTTTCATTTGCATTTCTAAGTTTTTATTGAAATTTCAAAATGCTAAGATCTTATGAATATCTGATAAAAAAAACAGAAGCTAATTTAAGATCTCTAACTCATCTGGAGATAAAATTACAGCTCGATATTTCTAGATCAGTTTTATTATTTACTTTCTAGATATCTGCAATTTAATTTGCACTAATTGAATCAATAAATCTTATTTAAAAATAAAGTCTTTAATTGGACTTATGACTATTCAGAACATAAACAAGATCCCAAATTTAGGTTATAACTTATAATTTAATTAAAATCTGAAATATCTTTCAGTCATTAATTAATTAGATATGTTGAGTTAAAGTTCCATGCAACTTATTGGTAAATCTGTCATTTGGTCCTAATTAGAGATATTATAATTTACTAACACATTTAGTCATAACCTAACATCCTGAATGTGGTGAAGCTGATTTTATGTTAAACAGCTTGCCATACGGTCCTGCGTTTCCTCTGAACAGAAGCTTCAGTCCGTCTGAAACTTTCAACGTTTATTTTCTATTCAAAGCATCACAAACAGCAGCAGACGGATACATTTCTACACATTTCAGGCAGAACAGGTTTACATTTTTATAGACATAAAGAGGATTATTCTGGACCAGCGTCTCAGCTCAGTCACTGTCAACAGAACTTTTGGACTTATTGCTTTATTTTAACATTTTCATGGCAGCAGACATTAAAAGCTCACAGGAGGTTAAGTCATTCAGACTGAAATAAGGCAGATTACCAAACTCATCACTTCAGTAACAAACCGTTCCCTTTTGAAGGATTAAAACAGAAAAACGTAACAGGTTCAGGAGTGAAGTTAAAGGAACAGGCCGGTGTTTCTACCCTTTCAGCTGAAATCAGACCAAACTGGGCAGAAACTCTGGAAGGTTTTCCAGACGTCACCAAGATATTACAGTTCTGTTCAGGAGGAAAAATCAATCATTTTAATATTTATGTTTAGTAGGATATTTTTAAAGCTTCAGGTGGGAAAGTGAAAGCTGATCATTTGTATCAGTTTTATCCATAAAACCACAAACTTTCATCTTATTGTGTTAATTTATAAAATATGTATGAATGGATTAGATTTGCCTGAAACATCCGAGTGCATATGAAGGAATATTTAGTTTTTCTAAACGTGGAACAGCCATGCAGAGAGTGTGAAACAGCGGCCTGCTCCCTCAGCTCCTGGTCAGTGCTGCAGACTTTTCCCTCAGGTTGAACCGTGAACCGCCGGCCGCTCTGCGCTGCAGCAGCGCCGTGCCGCAGCAGCGCCGCGCCTCAGCAGCACTTCTTGGCTCGCTTGCGGTGGCCGCGGTCTTTCTGGGTGCTGATGTTGACCGTGTCTTTCTCGCGGAAGCGCTCCCTCTCGGCACGGTCCCGGCTTTCCTTCTTGGCGTGGAGAACCATGCGAGTAAACGCCATGAACATCTGGAAACACGAGGAAACCCGAGCATGAACAACAGAACTGGATATGCTTCAGAAAACGTCCCGATTAAATCTGGATGTTCTGCTCCTCAGTCATGAAGCTGCTGGTTATAAAACCCAGAAACATCTGGACTGTTTCCAATAAATAAAACATTTTTAACTGGGAAACATCAGACGTGACCTAAATGACTAAATTATTCATGTTTATGGTTTTTAAAACAAACATTTTAGTTTTCTGCTGAAAATGTGTTTAATTTTTTATTCTGTTTAATAAAAAGTCATAATTCAGTTTTGATAAACCAAAGACAGGAAGTATAAGTAACAATTAGGGTTTTTTTCTGCTCAAAATACTAAAACTTCATCAGATTAGTAAGTTAGTGTTTATATTCTTAGCAATTATATATTTAGGGTGCAAGCAATTAAAAAAACATTTTTTATGAATTTAGATTGTTTTCCAGAAATTAACTTGATTGACTTAAAAGAAAATAAAAAATCTTTTTTAAATTTTAATAATTAACGGGAGATTTTTTTTTAATTGCAACTTCTACTTTATTGCAGCTTTATTTTGAAAATCACAGAATGTGAAATAAACAACCTTAGAAAGTAGTTTGTTCTTCAACGTGAAAAATAAAAACCAGAAAATTTTGATGAATTATTAAACGGATTTTTAAAACAAATTATAAAGACATTTTTTTTCTCATCATAGCAAAAGCTAATGTTAGCAGACATTAGCTTTTAGCAACATCTATGCTAACAGTAGCTTGCTAGCTAATGTCCTTGATTCTGAAGTCAAATCAGTACAAAGGTTAAAATCAGCCATTTTAACTTTCCTTCAGGTTATTTGGTAAAAATGTTTTCTATAATGTTTTTTGATGCAGGAACTGAGAATCTCGTGAAAAAATCTTTTTCTGTTACATCAACATTTCCATAAAAAAAGCAACAATCCCATTAATGCAAAACTTTTCAAAGGTTTTCAGGATTTCTGAGCATCTGCTCAGGTTTTATTTGGACCTTTGTTCCTTTTTTTTAGCTGAAAATAAACATAAAATAAAATAAAAGTTTGACAGAAAATATAATTTTAGCTGCAGCAAGATGATTAGTTGGAATCTTTGGGTAAAAATGAATAAAATCTTTCACCTCTTCTACATTTTTATTTTCTTTGGCACTTGTCTCAAAAACCGGGACGCCCAGTGATTCCCCGAACTGCACGGCGTCCTGGGTGTCCACCTTCTTCTTGGCCGGATCGTCGTTCTTGTTCCCCACTGAGCAGAAATAAAGAAATAAGAATAAAACCTGGTTCTGATTTTCTGTTTTTAACGACTCCACATCCAGAAGGAAGTTCAGTCGGTTTGAACAATGAGAGAGCGCATCAGGTTGCAGTATGTTATCTTTTCCTTCCTCAGAGCAGACAGAGCGTCTGCATGGTGCAACAGAATAATTAATTAGAGCTGCAACATTTGATCGGTTTATTGTAAATTCCTCCAACGTCTCTGTCACATTACAACGTAAACCTTAAACTTATTTTATGCTATAAACCAACAAAGTGCATTGCTATGAAATGGAAGAACTTTTTTTTTTTTTTACAAATTGAAATCTGAAAAGTGTGGCACACACACGTTGTAGAGACACCATTTGATGTAACAACAGCTGCAGATCTTAGAAACAAACTGCTATAAAAAAAAAAACATCCAGCCGTTTTTGGTGTCTGGAAATTGAGCTATTTCAAAATCCTCCAGATGTTCAGGGTTTTGTTAGTAATTTTATTTCACACACTAGTGTAAAATATAGAAAACTGTCTGGTTTTCCTTCAGCTTCACAGTAAAGAGCTACTTTATATTAAATCCATCGCCTCTTTAATCTGCAGAAGAAGAGAAAAGGTTTCGGGGTGTGAATACTCGCGCGCAGCAGCCGACCCACCCAGGATCTTGCAGACGGTGTCGCAGTTCTCGGAGATCTCGTTCAGCCAGCGCTTGACGTTGACGAAGGACTCTGGGTTGGTCACGTCGTAGACGATGATGACGCCGTGCGTGTTCCTGTAGTATCTGTCGGCACAAGGCACAGGATCAGCGCTACGATCCGACACGCAGAACAGAAACCCAGCAGAGAGGCAGCGTTACGTGGAGGTGATGGTTCTGAATCGCTCCTGACCCGCCGTGTCCCAGATCTGCAGCTTGACGCGTTCGCCCTCCATGTCCACCGTCCGGATCTTAAAGTCCACTCCGATGGTGGTGATGTAGCTGCCTGCAGGAAGTTAGAAAAGCGTCACAAACCATGCATTCTTACTGGTTGTGTTTTTAACTCAATATTTGAATGTGTTGCTTCATTATTTTGTGTATCATTGACTTCTACGCTGAATCCATTGAATGACTAATTTATTTCTATTCAGTTCGTTTTCTGCACCTGAAGTCGTTTTTACTGTCGGTTTTTTTATCTCATGTTCGGATATTTAATCTTCTCTCCCAAATAAGGGATAAAAAAATGTTTTTACTAAAACAAACTAATAGCTAAAATTAGCTTTTTATTAGTTTGTTCAACATGAACATATACAAATTTGCATTTGATGCATATTTGTTTAGGACTTTTGTTACTCATAATTTAATCATAATAAAATATTGGAGGAAAATATGTCGATAAAAAGATTTGAAAAACATTTTTCTCATTTTGAAATGACTCAACAGATCAGAGTTAATGTTTCAGAGGCTCCTGGGTTCAAAAATGTCCCCAAATAATTCAATTAAGAAAAAGGAATAAATATTTTATTTAATAAAAAAATGCAATTTAATTACTAAACTGTCTTAAGCTTCTAATTTCAGGGTTTGTGTGAATATTTACTGTACATATTGAGGACAGCACATCAAAAGAACAAAAATGGCTGAAAATACATTTTCATTTTGCTCCTTTAATCTATTTGCTGTAAAGTTTTTATGCTGATGTTTGAAACGGATCAAATTCCTTGTTCTTTCACCAAATCTGATTCTGCATCAGTTACTGAGCGTTTTAAAATAAAACCAGTTTATAAAGGCTGTTTGTTCAGCCTGCAGGAACCCTGCGGGTTGGGAAACAGAACCAGGATAAGCGGCTCTCTGCGCCTCATTTCCAGTTTTTCTTCATAACTTCGCCCTGCAGACGTGTTGGGACGCCTGGCAGCGCCGACGATGCCTGAACCTGATCAAACGGCCGACCTGCAGCCAGAGAAACTCACCGGAGAAGGAGTTGTCTGCGAAGCGCAGCAGCAGGCTGCTCTTCCCCACATCTGAGGAGGAACAGATGAGAGAGGAGATTAGAAAGGCGGTCAAACTGGTCTGAGGAACCAGCAGGTGAGGCGGCTTCCTCCCAGTAAAACCAGCAGGGAGAGACCAACTGAACCAGAAGCTACTGGAGCAAAACTCAGATTCAGCATCAAAATGCTGATTTATTTTAGTTTTACCTTCCACTCAACTTTCCAGCAACCCACTGGCTAAACCAGCCTTACTGTCAAGTGTCCTCACTGCTTCATTAGGTAAAACCAAACTGGGAGCGTACTGGTTACCTGACAGGTGAACCTGAACAGACCAGCAGCAAACAAACAAACTGGAAACAAGAGAATAAATCTGGTCAACAGAAAAAAAAACTTTTTCAGTAAAACAGTTTGAGGTTTTTTTTTCAGCCGTATTGAAATCGGTTTAATTCGTTAAACTGTAATGGAAACGATTTTTTCTTCATCGTATGGGTCACATGATCCACCGCCAGACGGAAACGACAGGAAGATGATGCAACGCGGGTTTTTTTACCCCTCCAGGGTCTTTTGTGGCTCTAGTGTCTCTTATATGACAGCAGGCTGACAGGAAACGAGGAAGGAGGGGGGGGGAAGACATGCGGCAAATGTCGTCGGGTCCGGGAGTCGAACCCGCGACGAGGACTCAAGGCCTCCAAATACGGGTCGCGCTAACCGCTACGCCACCACGGCACACCCAATGCAACGAGTTTTTTAATGATTTTCACCTAAACAAACGTTCAGAATTGTGTTTATTATCTAATGGAATCAAAAAGATTTTTTACTTCTGACTAAATTACTAACATAAATAACTGATGTTGTAATTTACTGAGTGGCAGGTTTTGTTAACCAGGAAATGCTGACAGTGAAACAGACAAACGGTTCAGGAAACCACTGAACTCCAGGATTCTCCAGGATTCTCCAGGATCTGCTGGGTTTCTGTCCTGATAAAAGCTGCAGCCAGATCATTTTATTTATTAGTGTAACTTCACATGAAACTTATTTAACATTTCTTTCATCTTTATATGTTATTGTGGTTTAAAGGCTTATTAACAAAAATGACTTTCCAGGGGGAAATATTTAAGATTTACCCAAAAACTGAAGATAAGAATTAATGTTTTACTGAGATTTTTTTAAACTGCGATAATAAAGACACAATATCACCAGAATAAAGTTGTAAAATTACTAGAAAAAAGTTGTTTTAATGAGAAAAGCTTCAGTAGTTAAGTCGTCTAATATTATGACTTTATGCTGGTAATATTAGTTTGTCGAACTGTTACAACTTTTTTCTGTTATAACTTTTGTGTATTATTACAACAACTTTCTCAAATTAAGACGTTTTTGTTGAGACTTTTTTCTCATTATTCTTGTATTATTAGCTACTGTTTATTATTTAAACTTCATCGTCAGACATCTTAATTCTCATATTACTTTTAAAAAAAGACTAATGTTTTATTTTGACTTTATTCTTGTATTATTTCAGCTTCATTGTTGTACATTTTTATTCTCGTAATTTAATTATTTTTTCCTTAAGCTGGCTCCCACTCTGCCATAAATTAGACGCCCCTGTCCTGCAGGTAAGATACTGACTGCTCCTACTTACTTCACACAACCACTATAAACATGATGATTACGTGTTTGCCTTGTTTTTATGCACCAACATGATTAAAATGCTCAAGAAAAATGAGGTGAATAAATTTAGCTAGTCCAGCAGAAATGCTCCTCTTCCTCCTCCTCGCTGTGATGAAGGTTAGACCATAAAAATGATGTAATAATAAATATAATCTGTGGATCCTGCAGTTCAGGATAATAAACTCTACTTTATGGGGAAATAAAAACATTATTGACCCGATTCTGAGGTAAAGGAAGCAGAACTGAAGGAGTTTTAGTAAAACATACTAACTGGAGTCTCCGATGATGAGCAGCTTAAAGAGATGATTGTAGTCTTTTCCTGCCATCTGAATGGCCGTGAATCCACTTTCCCAGTAAAACCAGTTTCATATGAGGAGGTGACCTCTGACCCCCCCAGGAGCACATGCAGTTTGTGTTTACTTCAGCAGCTCCGGTCGGGGAGCATTTCCAGGTGAATCTGCTGCTGTAGTCGTCCAGACGCAGCGCGCGGCGTTTCTGCAGCGCCGCAGCGTTCAGCATGCAGGCCGCATGTCACAGCCGCCCTCCTGCAGCCGAACCCCGTCCCGCCGGAGCAGCGACGCACCCACGGCTCTGGACCCACGGCTCTGGACCCGCAGCTACTCCATCACCGAGGCATTGTGCCGGTTCTGGTCCTAAATCAACCGGAGCGAGGCGTTCCTGTTTCTGTTCCTTTGTTTCACTTCACTTTCCCCAGCGGTCAGGTGAAGTCACAGATCTCACTTCTTCTTCTTCAGGGTTTTAAGATGAGAGAACCTAAAACAGACAGGAGGAGAAATGTTAGATGAATGTGGTGATGGCTTCATTTTTACTGACTGAGCTACAGGTGCAGCTTTCTGGCTGATTACCGATCTTTAAAAGTCGGACCTGCCCATTCTGATTTTGGCCGATAATTTTTTTTTGTCAGAAATGAAAGTTGCTGAGTTGGCAACAGCAGGGTCACTAATGTTACCTGCAAACCTGCAGGGCTCAGCCTGGTGGGCGGGGCTAATCATGTGGGCGGGGCTAACCCGGTGGGCGGGGCTAATCATGTGGGCGGGGCTAACCCGGTGGGCGGGGCTAACAGCCAAACCTCTCAGTGCAGAGCAGAAGAGGACAGCGGCTGATTTTAAGGCTTTTGCTGAGGAAGATAAGATCTGCTTCACGTACAAGTATTGGCCGATCATCAATCTCCCAAAACGAAGGAAATCGGCGCCGATAGATCGGTGCGCCCCTGGACTGAGCCGCTCCTGAGTCACTACTCACTTCCGGCTCTCTGACTCAGCTGGATCCGGTGCTGGAGGAACCCAGCAGGCGCCAACCGGGCCTTCAGGGCTCCTTCCACACGTCATGGATTTGTAAATGCAGCAGCTTCTGTAGCAACCAGCGCTTCCTGTTTCCAGCGACCTGCTGGAGATCCGTCAACTCAGCTTTTCAATCCGCCGTTACGCAGGACGCAACGTTTCACAATTAAAACATTTTTATTGTACTTAGTGAGATACGACTATTATCTAATATAATATCTTATTCATTGAGAGTTGGATTGGCAAAATAATTATTTATGCTTGAAAAAAATTAAAAGTTACTCATTTGCATCAAAATCAACATACACAGAAGCTTTTATAAGGGACTGTTGACGGATTTCACATGCTAACGTTGCTAATGCTACATCACTGACCATGGAGAGCAACTCAAAAGGGTCAATGAAAGAAACTCCATTAACTGAAACAGTGAAGCATTATTTCCACTGTTGAGTTAAGCTAACACTAGCTGGTTAAATATGAGTAAACACACCAAACGGCCACAGGATTGCGCTCTGAGCGCCGTCGAGATGAGCTTCCCAAAATCCCACAATGCTCCATTTTTCTGCGGCACGAATCAGAAAAATGATCAGCTGCTCAGTCAGCTATTAAACGGTGAAACAACCAACCAAACCATTGCAAGTTTTATTTGATCACTACAGAAAATATGATGTAAAATTACCAGAAAGAAAAACTTTACAGAGCTGCTGCTTTATAGATCTACATGGAGTAGAGCCGTGTTTGTTTTGAAACTGTTTATTTTAGTGTAGAATGATTCATTATTTGTTCCTCAGCAGTAAAATTAATTTTATCAACAGCAAGCAGACAGACAAATGGAAGCAAACAATATAGATAAGCAGCTATAATAATATAAAATAATTGCAGAGGTGACTTAAAGATTAGATCAGAATGTAAATATTTTTTACTGTCCCTCTGGGTTTACAGGCTGCCAGTTAGAGGATAATAGAAGCATGGAAACTCAAATACATTAAAAAAATACATAAATATTTTTATTTATGTATTTTTATGTATTATCAGACAGAACAAGAGACCGAAGAACTCAGACAAAAACTGTTAAAACTTAGGGTTACGTTTGGAAAGTATAACACATTCACAATGTCAGGCTCCAAATCTGAGCTCATATAGTAAATATTTATATGACTATTTCTCCCATTTCAGGAGAAAAGTTGTCTGAAAGCAGGGGTTGGAGACCTATCGAACCAGGACACTATGGAAGGATTTAAAAGCGTTGTGGATCGCCCAGCCTTACTGTAATCATCCACAGTGGTGAATAACCACTTATGAAAAAAAAGAAAATCTCCTGGTAGCATTCAGATAATTGCAACTTTTGCTCCACTTCTGACCAGCATCTTGAATATGATGTGGACTAGCATAAGCGCCCCACTTTTTCCTCCAACATCTTTGTACTGGAGTCACACATAGGTTGTGGTTAGACACAGAGAAAAATGGTTTCAACTGAAGGAAGCTAATTATCACGGCTAAAGATAAAGGAGAGAATCTGTTTTGCTTTTTTCGTTATGTGGTCTGGCTGTTGACTCTGTGCGCTGCTGCGTAACGGCATTTCTGAAGCCACTTGTGCTCAGTGCATGGTTTTCTGTGTCGTCTATGAGCACACATGCATTTCTGGTTATCCTGTAGAAAAGTTTGCTTTGTTGTTAAAAAACTACAATGACAGATTTTGACGGGATGCTGTGAGGCGTGCTGCGTCACCGTCCTTTTATGGAGGTGCGTTTCCGGTTTTGAGGGCATGACTCATCAGGCTCCTTTTGCTCAGACACTTAGGGAAAAAACTATGGAAATGTTGATTATGATTCTTTTTATATTTACTTTCAAGAAGTTGTTTGGCTCTGGAGATTTTTGTTTTCCAAGGAAGTGTAGCCTAGGAACTTATAAAAATATTAATACTTACTTTTAACATAGTTTCACAATTTAATCAACGTATTTCACATTTAAACATCAATCATTTGCATATTAGAACATTCTCATTCATTACATGATCCTTCAAATGGTTTCAGTCCCTTAAAAGGAACCAATTTTTTTAGCTAAACATAAAAACGCAAAAATTATAATTTTCAGATCTCTGTATAGTTTTCTTTCGCTGACATTAATCGGAATAACTTGTAGTGAAACTAGTTCTCCATTTAACAACATGTCACTGTGGACTTTTCTGGATGTGAAACTGATGTTTTGCACCAACGGTCAAAAGTTTCAGCTACGAACCGAACCGGTGGGTGGTCCCCCTGGTCGGTCCTAAACCCCCAAAATAGACACACAAAACACATTTTAACAGCAGGACAGTCCAACAGGAAAAACAAATATCCATTTAAATGAGTTTGTTGGAGAGTGTCCACAGTCATGGAGCCCTCCAGGTTTGTTTTCCCACCCTGGAATGACGGAGTGGGCCCTGAATCTGGAATGTCAGGAAACTTCCAACGGCCCGGACAAACTCCGGAGCAGCTGCGGGAAAATGGAGCACTTACTTCGGTCATCTGGCGGACTCGGTGCTCGGACGGCGGCTCATGTTTCCAGGCCCCGCGGCAGTCGCTAGTTTTAGCCTCGGTGGAGCCTACTGGAACAGCGCTGTCTCCGGTCGGAATGCCTCCCCACCGCCGCGGCCACACCTGACTGACTGACGGCGGCTGGTGATGAGCTGATGCTGCGTTCAGGAGGGTGGGAAAATCCAGAGCTCCAACTGGAAAATCATTAAATACGTTGAATATAGAAACTTCTACCAAAAATATTTCTAACCTTTGTTTTTAATGCAAGATAAACTAATCTTACCTGCCGAAAAGTCAATAAACCTTTCTTTAACGTAACTAAAGTACAATTCGGCGTCATGATGTATGGCAAGCTGTTAGTGACAAATATCTGCACTTTTCCATACCGTCTAAAACTTGTTATAAAAATTACCTCGTCTGAATTGGGACACTGTAAAAGTCAGAGAAAATAAACAAAATATTGTAAAGTGCTCAAGACTGCCAAACTCCCACTAATCTTTTTATTTCATACATTAATGTCTATACTTATTTTTTACTGGTATTTTCATATTTTTTGTTTATTAGTTTATTATCGGCGCCTTGAACCACATGGATTTCTTTACCAGCAATTAAATATTTTTTTCTGTTATTTATATAGTAAGCTCTAAGGGTCAAACATTGGGTCCAGAAATCCACCTGGGGGAAAAAACTATAAAACATTACAGTCAGAATACTATAAATATTACGAAAACAACAATAGAAAGCCAGGCAAAATCATTTTTACACTTATATTTTTAGCAGTGAGAAGAACAACGCTTTGTCCTGTCATCAAACTTCTCTTTTTAATAGCAACAAATTACTTAACTGCTAGAAAAAGTGCGGTTCACAGACTAAACAGATTTGACACCAACGGCTTGCCGTAGGCTCCCACCAGTTGCGCTTCTGTACTGCGTGTGCAGCATTTCGTCTCTATGCTGCATTCAAGTCAACTCGTACACTGGACTATCCGCATTAATATGACTCCAAAATGTCAAAACGAGGCCTTTTTAACTTTTCCACATAGAAAATTATCACAAAATTTAAGTGTGCACTTAATCTACACTGAAAACAAAATAAGTGAAGCTAATTTTTATATATTTTTCAAACCTTTTCTGTATTGATAGTCACTGGTGTGTCTTAGGGTGTAAACAAAACATTTTGACTTCCATTTTCCATTCCATGTTTTTCTACGAAAGCCATATCCATAAAGTATGGATATGGATTTGGTTCAGTAAAACTTTTGGTGACATGATATCACCTGTGTGGTTTAGTTGTTTTTTGGTTAAAGGTTCAAATTTCACAGCGAGATTCAAATGAAACCAGCAGAAAATTTTCGGAGTAGAACTGATTTGAGCTTCAGCTGATTTGAGATGACAGACGCTGATGTGGACATCAGCTTCCTGGTTGCAACATCAGAGTCGCATCCTGTCACAGTTAGCGTTGAGAAACATTAGAGAGTTTTATAAAAACCTCAGAATTTCTGCTACCTGCTGAAGTTTTAATCCTCCTTGTTGAATTTTGATCCAAATGTCAGATGAAACTCAGGATTATTTTAGGCTACAGAAAATGCAGGTGGTTTTACAACGACATTTCTTAGAGCACACGGACTGTGTTAAATATATAAAATAGTTCCTTCTTCAAAAGATCAGGTAACTTTAGTGGCTCTAAGAGTTTTATTCTGTTGGGCGGAAAGCTAAAGTTTGGGTTGTAAATGTTGCAGACTCTTGTTCTACATACAGGGTGTCCAAAGTGTGGCTCAGGGGCCTTTTGTGGTCCTTGGAGCAGCTTTGTGTGGCTCTTTAGTTTAAGAAAGGTTTACTCCATTACTGATGCAGATGGAGACTTTTTCTGGATTTTCTTTGTCTGACTTTTTCAATAACAAATTTATATCTAGGATAGAAAATTTTAGGTACAAACCAAATATTTTTCTTTTATTAGCTGTGAAGTTTTGTCTTTTAAATTTAATTTTAATGTCATAATAAGAAGGGCACAAATCTCCAGCAACTTTTAACATCAAAACAGACTTAGTCACACCCGATAATTACAATGTGTTGAATCCAATTACGGGTTTTCAAAGACAGTTCTTATTTTTGCTCCAGCATAATTTCCATTTGCCTGATTTATAATTTTTCTCTTTTTATCAAAAACTGGATGACAAACGTCTTTAGTCTGGTGTTTCAGTCTCAACCAGAACCTTTTCTGAAGGACAATTTTATTTACAGAAACTTCATAATTCATTTTATTTGCTGTTTCTGTTTTATTTTTAATGTTTAAGATGTCTTCCAGTTCCAGTGATATATGTTAATTAGGATTTAATTTTTTTTGATTTTTGAGAATGTTTTCTTGCATTACTATTAGTTGAAATGGCCTCAAAAACAATATTGTTTATGGTAACAACTTCTGGGACAATTTATCATCCATCAAAGTTTAGCATGACAAGCCAAGTTACATAAATAAGTTAAATTGATTTTTTAAGTTCTCCTTATAATACTGAGCTGGGATTTGAGATAAAAGCTGATAATCTGCACTGATCCAAGAGTTCAATTATTAAACCAGTAAAAATGCATAAAAACCAAGAAAATTTCCACCCAAATAAAATTTACAATTACTTTTTATTAATACGATGAATCATTTTCAACAAAAGACATTACCCTAGTTTCAGTTTCTGCTCACATCGCATGGAATCGTTTACCTGTTACATAATAATAACCAAAATACAGACAGCTCATATCTACAGGAAGGACGACATTCAGCACAGGTACAGTTAGGTTGAGGCGGCTGCAGCCTGCAACGCTCCACTTTAAACCTAAAACAGATCACTGCAGGAGCAGTTCTCCAGAACGAGTGCTGGAGTCCAGGCTGGCAGGAGGAAGAGGAGGAGGAAGGTTTCTGATGATCGCTCATTTTCTCCGCCTGCTGCCGGACGAGGATCTGGGCGACCGCCGGCCTGCGCTCCTGCAGGGAAAACAGAAACACTTTCATGAAAGTCTCACCGACGCGGAACAACACGACAGAATACAGATTTATTTACTTAGAACGGAACTAGGATCGGAAATCAGGACGTTTCTGCTGACCTGGGAGCAGGAGAGGATCGAGCGGCTCGGATGTGTCTGGGAGGAGAATAACTGAGAGAACGGGAATCTCTGAGAGAGTCGGCCGGGACGCGGTGAGGCCGCGCAGGGCTGAGGGGGAAACAACAACAGCTGCATTAAACTCACACATTACACCTAAACACACACAGGAAACAGAGGAGGCAGAGAAAGGAAGGAAAGAATAAAGGAAACACTTCTGACTGAAAAGAAGAATAGGAAGGAAGACAAAAGACAGAAGGAACGACACAAAGGAAAGAATGAAAAAATGAAGGAAGGAAGGGAGAAAAGGGAAGAGGAAAGAGGTAAAGAAAGAAGGAAGGAAATAGACAAAGGAAGGAGAGGATGCATTCTCTCAGTCTCAAACTTTAGTCCATCATAACTGAATAAACATAAACTGATTTTATTCCGGATTCTGGTCTAGTTAAATCACATCACTCCATTTCTCCTCCTCCAGACGAGCATTACCTGTTTTTCTTGGCTTCCCCTTCATCGCTGGATGAGGAAGAGGAGGACTGGGAGCTTCGTCCTTTCTCTGGCTTCCTGTTGAAAAGAAAACAGTTTGATGAGGAAACCAACGGATCCAAAACACCCGTCGGTTCCTCAGCTGCTCCTGCTCACCCTTTGCCCTGCTCCGCCTCCGAGTCAGAGCTGTCTGAAGATGAAGACGAGGATGACGAGGATGATGATGATGATGATGATGAAGACGAGGACGACGAAGAGGAGCTGGAGCTGCTGCTCCTGCTGGCCTTCTCCTTCCCGTTCACAGCAGTGTCCTTCCTGGTCGCTGGCGGCGACTGCTTCCCTTCGAGACCAGCCGTTGGATGCCTGCCTTCTGATTGGCTGACGGCCGGCGACCTCCTGATGGCGTCATGAGGCCGGCGCGGGTCAGATGGTGAGCTTCTCCGGCCCGGTGCCGCCGCGGTGCGGGGGGAGTCCCTGGGAGGAGCCTGAGCCGACGAAGAGCGACCCGCCGGCTTCCCGTCGTCTGGAAGCGGCCTCTCTCTCTCCGCCGGAGGCTTCACCTCCTTCCTGTCCGGCGGCGGAGAAGGAGACGAGGAAGAGGAGGAGCTGGAGCTGGATGAGGAGGAGGAAGAGGACGACCTTTGGGGCGGGGAGGCGACCTTTGCAGGTGGTCTCTCTGGCTGCCGGCCCCTCTCTCGCTCTCTCTGCCTGTCTGTGGAGGGCGAGCGACTGACCCGCCGCCGCTGCTGGGGAGACAGAGAGCGGCGGAACCTGGAGGGCAGAAACAGCAACGTTTCAACATTTCAGGGCGTTGATAAAAAACTAAGCTGTTCATTTCTAAACTGTGTGACGGACAAACAGGCTGATTTCCTCCATGTCAGTCAAAATAACATCAGTGACTCTCCTCCTACGCAGGAAGGAAACAGCCACAAAATGTTAAATATTTTCATTACCTTCATCAGTGCTACACTCAGATTAAGTTGTCTGAATGTCAATATGTGGTTATAATCTCTAAGGAGGAAATTTAAGCCATTAATTTAGAAAAATGTAAATAATCCATAAATTAACATACTTTAGACTTTGGAACAATTCTGGGTTTGCTTCTGCTAATCAGCTAATAGCAGAGCTAATCTTTCTTTTAGTGATTTAGAAAATGTTTATGTTGTAACAATTCAATTCAAAAATACTTTATTGATCCCAAAGGGAAATTAATTGCTGATGTTTTACATTAAATATCTGTGTTTTACACCAACTGGTTTTATTTTTCACATCCGGTTTAATAATTGAGCCAGGTGAAGGTCGCTGTCATGACAAGCGTACGCCAGCAGGTGTCACTGTTGGCATTCCAGCTAAATACACTGAAACGCTGCTGGTGGAACAATAACACTTGAACAAACATCTGATTCATGTAGTAAATTGTTGCATTCTGTAGGTTAGTCACATTATTTTCCTTTCCTTTGGGTGTTCATTCAGGAATATTACAGATGAGAAATGTTGTTTTCCTTAAATTTGGATGTGAACCACTCTCTACCTTTCGGTAAATATAAATAGCTTTAGATGTGTATTAATGTAAACATTATAGTGGCTTATAATATATGTTATAATCTGCTTCATCAAAGTGAAGACCGCAGGTAAGACGTTCACTTTTAAGCAGAGCATTACGCCAGAAACTTTTCACACCTCAAGGCTCCATCCTGGAACCCCTATTTAAATCTATATGCTCTCATTGGCTCAGGTTATAAGAAGAAATCAGCATAGCTACCATAACTACGCAGATGATGCACAGCTCTACAACCCATCCAATCACTGATCAGATGCTTAGAACAGATAAATGTGTATGAACGTTTTCTTTAAAGCTTGTATTGTTGACGGCATGTTCATAACTTTACTTTCATTACCTGCTAGGGGGACTTGGCCGTCTGAGGATCCTTGGACTTCTGGACCTAGATCTAGTGCGTCTCCTTGGACTTTTAGGCCTAGATATAGGCCTGGACCCACTGCGCCGTCTTGGGCTTCTGGGCCTAGAACCACTACGGCGTCTCAGATTTCTCAGCCTAGACCCACTACGTCGCCTCGGACTTCTGGGTCTAGAACCACTGCGCCTTCTTGGACTTCTGGGTCTAGAACCACTGCGCCTTCTGGGACTTCTGGGCCTGGAGCCATAGCGTCTTCTCGGACTTCTGGGTCTAGATCCGCTGCGTCTTCTCAGACTTCTGGGCCTAGACCCGCTGCGTCTTCTCGGACTTCTGGGCCTAGACCCGCTGCGTCTTCTCGGACTTCTGGGCCTAGACCCGCTGCGTCTTCTCGGACTTCTGGGCCTAGACCCGCTGCGTCTTCTCAGACTTCTGGGCCTAGGACTTCTGGACCGGCTCCTTCTGACTATTCTGTCCCATTCTCGTCCCTTGTCCCTGTCCCATTCTCGTCCCTTGTCCCTGTCACGGTCTGATGGGAATGGAGGCGGTGACGTTCTTCTGAACCGGGACGGGGGTTCTTGATACTGCCTTGGAGGAGTGCGGGCGGCTGGTGGGATGGTAGTGGTCCTCTGGGCTGGAGAGCGTGGGCTTCTAGCATTGGGGCTGGCCCTTGTGATTCTCTTGGAAGCGTCCTTGTCCTTCGCCCTGTCCCCAGCTCTGGCCTCAGGCGGAGAGAACCTCCTGCCTCGGTTGTTTTCGGGTCTCCTGGGTGGAGAGGGAGACGGACTCCGGCTTTCCGCCTGAGTGGGACTGTACCGATCTTGTCCTTTAGCTTGAGATGGGCGATCCTGGGCGGGATCTCTGAGCGGTGGTCTTTCACGCTCGGGTTTGTCCGGTCCAGGTTCCCGGTGGGGACGTCTGGGTCCGTCACCTTCAGAACCAGCGGCGCTTTCTTTCCTCCCATTGGCCAGAAACCTTTCAACAGCAGCTCCGATGGCCGACGGCGCACTTTTCCTATGAATGCTTCTCTCTTGTTCTGGTGATGCAGTTTTATCGGCGTTATCCTCTTCCTCAGAAGAAGATGAAGAGGAGGAGGATGAGGACGAAGAGGAGGATGAGGAGCTGTCACTGTCGCTATCACTGCTGCTGCTACTGCTTTCTGTTTGTTTTAGTTTCTCCTCCCGTCTTTTCTCTCTCACCGGGCTCCTCTGCTTCTCCGGAGGTCTGGACCCGTCCCCTCTACCGTCTGCAGAAGGCCCGCCATCTTTCCTACGTTTCTCACCACTTTCTTCCTTTTGCTTATTCAAATGCCTGTCTGTCGATCGTTCTTTGTGCGTTTCTTGTCTCCTCTCAATCTGGCTTCCATTGGTGCAGGATGGGGACAAAATTGGCGATGGGAAATCCCGGCCGCCTGGTATCTTGTCTCCTCTCTGTTGGCGAGGAGACGGTTGTCTCTCTCTATCCTGCCGCTGAGCTTCACCTTTTTTGACGTCTCTTTCATTTCGTCCCCTTGTCTTTGACTGAATGTCCTTCTCACTTGTACGTTCTTTATCTACACTCCTTCCTCTTCGTGCCTGTTCCTTTTCAGGAGGAGGAGACGGAGACGAAGAGTCATGTCTCATCGTTCTATGTTTGTTCCTGTCTTTTTCCCGCTCAGGGACCCTGCTTCTTTCCCCCCTTGTTTCCTGCTGAGGAGGGGGAGGAGAAGGAGGAGAAGGAGAACAAGAAGATGAAGAGGAGGGCTCCCGTCTGATCCTCTGAGGTACGTTCTCCTTCTCTGTGTTTCTGATTTCTCGACTCTTTGACCGCCTCCCCTTCTCATTGTTTCTAGATTGTTCTCTTTTGTCCACCTCTACGCTCTTGGAGCGCCTCCTCTTCTCCACCTCCACGCTCCTGGAGCGCCTCCTCTTCTCCACCTCCACGCTCCTGGAGCGCCTCCTCTTCTCCACCTCCACGCTCCTGGAGCGCCTCCTCTTCTCCACCTCCACGCTCCTGGAGCGCCTCCTCTTCTCCACCTCCACGCTCCTGGAGCGCCTCCTCTTCTCCACCTCCACGCTCCTGGACCGCCTCCTCTTCTCCACCTCCACGCTCCTGGACCGCCTCCTCTTCTCTGTCTCCAGATTCCTGGAGTGCTGTCTTGAGTCCATGTCTATGCTCCTGGTCTGCCCTTTTTCTCGCTCCCTTTGTTTGCTTCTGGATTTTCTTGCTCTCCCCTGATCAACGTTTCTGTCTTTCTCTGGAGACGGAGAGGGGGACGAGGAGTCATGTCTCCTTTTGGTCTTCTCCGTCTCCCGGCGTTGCTCTTTCTCCCTCTCAGGATTGGGCCTCCTCTGCATGACAAGGGAAAACATGTTTGAAATCGTCCTCTAGACATTTTCACTCTAAATCACAACAGTACAGTTTTCAATAAGGATGCATTCACTCCAGCCCTGTTTGGTCCTCTGTAATCAAACTCTAGTTGCCTTAGGAAGTCCGGTTCGGTTGGTGAGGTGCCAATACTAAGCTAACTGGTCCTCCAAACCTCGGTCTGCTTTCGGTTGAAGTGAACTCTGGTTAGGTTTGAATGTGAACGCCAAGCGGACCGGCAATTGCTCCAAAAGCAGGAAGTGGACTACAGCGCAGAGCATTCTGGGTAACTACAACCAAAACAAACGCAGTAGCCTAGTGCTAGCAGGAAAAGTGACTTGTGGTCTTTAGTCAGAGACAAAAGAGAAATCCTCCCACTGCTAAAATCTGACGCCTCCATTTTTGCTTCCATTTTGTGAAGTTGGAAGTTGTACTCAGAGGTTTTGGTGTCATTTCCTTCAATAGTTCTTGGTGCAGTGCCCCTACAGGCAGGAGGGGAACAGGTTGCTCAAAGAGTTTGGTTTGTTTGACTCAGTGCAGTGTGAAAGAGAACTGCAGCAGCTGAAAATATAGCAAATGTCTAAATTTGGTCCTGAATCAAACCGAGTCTACTGGACAAACAGGTGTGAAAACACCCTAAATCTGCCTGTGCTAAATGTAAAAAGATAAAAGCTGATTACTCAGGCAGGAAACAAGTAAAATTCATATTACCCTGAATCTTGAGGATGGAGTTTTCAGGGGAAAATGTACTAAACATTTCTACTCTGAATGTTACTCTAAATCTCATTTCCTTCAGTCACCTCACCTCAGGATCGGGGATGTAATCTAGTAAAACAGAAACGCGGAGACGGAGGTATTTCTGGGGGATGAAGATTCGGGTAGCATAACGGAAACCTGGAGCTGTTAATGAACGGTGAACTCTCACCCCGTCACCCGCTTGACGCCGTGGGCTGCGCTCCTCAGAACCACGGCGCCTCCTGTCTGGCGAACGCCCCTTTCTGCCTTCTGTGTTTTTTGCGGTTTGGTCCTTTGGATGCGATCTGGATGGAGGTGGAGATCTGCTGCTGTGAACAACAGAAACAAAATAAGACATCAGCTACTGCCTGTGATTCTGGAAGTTTACAGTACTAGATAGAAGTAAATTATTTTTTATTTAAATGGAGTCAGGCTCCCTCACAATCTTTAAAAAATATTGAAATGTTTACAAAATGTTAATTTATTCCAGCAAATTTAATTATATATAAAACTGATTTATAGATTTATTAAACACTGATATATTTAAGACCTTATGTCTGCTAACTGATTACTATAGCTTTGAGGTAAATCAGTTTTTATCTTATTAAATATTGTATTTTTCTGAGTAACTTAACAGCCAGTATAAAAATTAACAGTAAAAATGTATCACTAAGTTTATTACACCTGAACAGAGTTAGTGAAATAAATCAACTTTTGAATACATTTCTAATTAATTGTGATAGCATCTGTTATTGTCCACACTTTCTACACATCAATTCAAAATCAAAACTGCTTTATTCACCTATAAGGTAAATTAAATCTTGTTGTAATACTTATTAAATCAGAATAAGTGTTAAATCTTTAAATCTCCAAGCAGAATTAAAGATGTGTGTTAACCAAAGGATTTCTGATTAGAGTTTTGATCATATTCGTGTTCTGGATGTTGAGCAGCTGGAAAGATCTTTTCTTCATACCTCTGATTTGTTACCATGGCAACAAGCTATTATTTTCATAACTGGGAGCTGCTGATTACCATCTCAGAAGCCCAAATAACTCCTGAACTACGACCACAGATGCCTTAATAAAGTTTGTCTGAGCAGAATATGAAGGCAGCAGCGATGAAGAGCGTTCGGTTCAGACCTGTGATCTGAACTGGAGGAGACGCTTCTGCGCCGACCCGACTTCACTTTCGGAGGACTGCAGCTTCCACTCCTTCTTTTCTTCTTTGACACTTTCTGCTTCTCATCTGAGGAACTACACACAAAGGATGGAACATTAGAAATCAGTTCACAGATGAACTCAGAAGACGTTTAAAATGAATTGAACAATAGCTACCTGTCGTCTTCGTCCTCTGATGCCTCCCTGAAACAGAATCACATGGAGAATTAACATAAATATAACAACAGCAGGAGAAATGTTTTGTTTAAAGGAGGAACTTGGAGTAGTACCGCTTCTTTTTCTTCTTTTTGGATTTCTTCTTCTCTTTGCGAGGAGATGAGGACGAACTTTCTGAGCTGCTTCAAAGTCAAACCATAAAAATCTCAGATGGATCCTCATAATTCTGTCCTTCCTTCTTAATAAATCAGCATCATATCCTCACCTTTCTCTGTTCTTGTTTTTCTTTTTCTTCTTCCGGCTGCGCTTCTTAGGAGGAGAATCTGAATCATCTGAATCTTCCACCAAGCTGCCAAACAGAGACACATTATAAACGGCGACTCCTTCAGCAGTGACATAAATTCACACTGGCTGCGTTTCCATCGACATTTTGACAATAAATTTGCTTAATAGAAACATGGCCATTTAGAAAAAACTCGTTTTTTGATAAAATGTTTTTGAGCTGGTCGAGGTGTTTTTGTTTGGCCGTATCAAAATTAGTTTATCTTGCAAAACTGCAATGGATTTTTTGATCAACAAGTAGTTGGAGGATGATGGCATGGCATGTTTTTTACTGACGTATCATATGAACAAACTAATTCACATGTGATTTTAATTGAGTTTTTCCAACATTAGCGGGATATTAAAGTTTGTGGACATTAGTAACAGAAATGCTGCAACATTGAGGGTGTTCCTGCTCACATGTATTTCTGCTGCTGCAGTTTCTCCCGCTCCAGACGTTCCTGCTCCCGCTTCTCTTTCTCCTTTTCCTTGCGGTCAGCGTGGAAGGACGACCCGTCCACATAGTCGCTGGAGATGCCGAAAGCGGCACGAAGACGGTCGTTCTTCTGCTGGTTGGCTGCAGCCAGGGCGTGTGTTTCTGTCACACTGAAAGGACAAGAAATCAGCCACTAAAAGAACAAATGAGATCTTGCATCTGTGCAGCAAAAACTCTCATTTGATATTGTTTATATTGCCAAAATGTCCCAGTTTCTTCTCAATATATTAGAAAACATTCTGGTTCCATCTAATGAAAGACTATGAGTCCATTATTCTTTTGGAAGAATATATTATTGCTATTAAGCCAAACATATTTTAGAATTACAGTCTAAAAGTTAAACCTTCATTTCATCTGAGCAGAAAACATCATTTTAGGGAGACTTTAGCTGGACTTGGAGGTTTTTCTTGTTATTTTCCTTCACCTCCCTACAGAGATGGTCTCCAACATAAACGCAGAATGTGCGTGAAGTTTTAGTTTCGTGCTCACGTTGGTTTCTGAGCGGCAGTGGGAGACGGCTCCTCCTTCTCCTGCAGCATCATGCGGAAACTGTTCACCTTCTCCTCGATCTCCTCGGCCGAATATCTGAAGAAGAGAAGAAACAGAAGTCAGAGCGTCAGTACACAGAACGAGAATTCACTTTTTTACATTTCAAATCACAAATCTAAAAAGACTCGCTTTTTTAAAGATCGAAATAGAGGAATAAATAGAAAAGCAGGAAATATTGCTAAAAATGGTCAGAGTTTTTTTCTTCACCCCTGCTCCTCCATCATGTCCTGCAGCTCGGCGCATTTGACCTCCAGCTGCCTCTTGCGCTGGTGCTCCAGGATGTCGGCGTTGGGCTGCCGGTTGAGCTGACTCTCCAGCCGCTCGCGGTCCTTTTCATCGCGCTCGCCTCCGCGCTCGTCTCGGGGCCTCTTGACCCGCAGGCTCGACAGGTTGCGCTGCACGTAGCCATTGGTGCCGCTGCCCCGAGGAGTCGTCAGGCCAATACCATTGTACATGGCTCTGCATGGATCAAACGTTATGGTTGAACCGATAATGGCATAAGCCTTCAAACAGAAATTATTTATTTTTAAATCTACTCACACTCTTCTCTAGTGAAATAATACATGACTGTAATAAAGGGTATAAATAAGCTTGTTTGGTTTTAATCTGTCATCAGAACCAACTGGTCCAAACAGGGATTAAAAATATGATGTTAATCTCTTTAAGTACCCAAATAAGAAATCAACTTCTGTGACATGTGAGATGATTAATTAGCAAGATCAAAATCTGGATCCAATCAAAACTAAAACACAAGTTCTGAAATCCCAGAAGAATTTGTGATAATTGTGACTATTATTTCATTTGAATGATGAGTAGTTTTAGTCGCCATTTTTAATGATAAAAATGCCAAATTCTCTACCAAAACTGACACTGATAGGCTAAATGAAATGAACGCTACAAGTAAAACGACATTTAATCCAACCAAAATAAAAAAAGGCAGAACATTCACTAAGGATCATGTGATGAATGAGTCACTGATGTTTTTTAAAATAAGTAATTTTTTGGGATCACTGGTTTGATTCAGCAGTTTATGTTTTAATCTTCACTCAATTAAATAAAAAATGATTAATCTCCCTGACAGATTTAAGGTGATATTTTAATCTTACCAACATCTTTAATGACACTAGAAAGGATATTAGCGTCTTATTGAGTCCTGATTTGTTTCTGATCCAGGAAGTAAAGATTAGGGTGAAGTTTTCCAGAATCAGAGATTTATGAGTTGTTGTAAACGATGTGTCACCAAAAATACAAGTGGAAAAATACAAAACACATTTAAGAAATTACTAAAAAGCCTTTGATTGTTGTAATAAAAATAAATGCTTTTTCATCAATTATTAAAAAGCTACAATTTTTAAAATGTAAATTAAAACAGATTTTCCTACAGAAATAGCATCCCTTTTGCATAGTCTTAATATCTTTTGGGAGAAGCATGTTTTGTTTTTAATCAGAAACAAACTTCTTGATACAATAAAAGTGTCTTAAAATTTAATTCTAGGCCAGACTGTACATAATCCAAGTATAATTTTTTTAAAATTATACTTATTTTTTTGTTCTTCCAGATAAAATCATTTACTTTGTTAGCATCATTTGAAAATGTTGCTAACAAATCTATTATTATCACACTCAGTCATCACAGTTTGTGTTTAAGGTTTTTCCTAATCTTACACTATATTTCTATTAAATCATTAAATCATCTCACATCACATTTATTGTTCCCCATTGGATTCAAAAGTTCTACCAAATTTCTTTTAGGGCTACATTTTGTTTTCCCAGCAAACAAAATTGTTAAAAGAAATCTGATATTTTACGAATGATTAACAATATTCTCCTTAAAGCAGACCACCATGATACACCGCACACAATGGTCAGACATTCAACAGTACAATTGACCTTCATAAACTGCAGTTTAAAGGTTTCTGCTCCTCATAAAGGAACAACACCTCCACCGATCCAGAACACAATAATTCCGGGAGACATTTTGTTGACAGCTTCTTTGTGCGGTCTGGGCCTCCAGATAGTAAAATGCTGAGGATATTTCAATCTTTCTGGGCTTTTTAAAAACGAACACTGTCACCATAAATTTATATTTTTGGTCAGAAAAAACGGTTATATTTGTCGCGCTTTGGCACGTGCGTCAAATCAGGCCCGTCGAAGCTAGTTTTCATGAACGTTAATAAAAATCACGTGAACCCAAATAAAATCGACATTTAACTCATCATATATATAATCCTTAACGAAGGATTGTCTAGACAGTTACTTAACTATTACGTTTAGGATATATTTAGCTCTGTTAAGAAAGAGGCCTTCTTATTACCAGCTAAGCTAGCAAACGTAATCATTACGTACCAGCAGTCTTTCTCCAGGAGAAACGTAAGCGAAATGGCTCGTTAAAGAGTCTGGTGTTTGATAACGTCCCGTAGAACCACTCAGCAACACTAATATTCACGACAACCGTTTGAGTAAAAGTGTGGCAAAATAAAAGAAATGCTGCTAGCTTCAGCTAACAGCTTCGCTTTGCAACTACAGGATGAACTCCATCTACGTCACACGTAAGTTCGCACGTTTAAACTGCGGCGTTCTGGTGCTGGAGGAAATGAGAGCTCTTCTCAAGTTTGTAATTTAAAATATAATGATTGATACAACAAATTTTCTCTATATTCAGCTTGATCAACAAGCCTGATGAATGGGCTGTACCAGAGGTCTAGTTGTTTAAACAGTTGTTTTTTTCCTACCAGGAAATATGAGATTATATACGATCTTAAGAGTCAATATCACCCATATACTATGTAGAACTAAGAACTTGTTTAATCTTAATATTATTACATTATTATTACTCATTTGAAAACATAATTTATTTATACCAGGGAAAATACAGTTTGTCATGACTCTCATCATCCAAGTATCATCAAAGAGTTGTGGATGGTGATGCTGTGGGCACTAGATAGTAAGGATTTTCAATAGCAGTCAGTCTCGCAACTAATCTAAAGAGGCCTATGACTGAATATTGTTGCTGCGTGACAGCTTCATAACTGTCATGACATGCTAACAGCTTGATATCTGGGCAGCAGAGGTAATATTCCACAGTAGCATATTCTGGATTTCACCATAATTTGTTGGCAACCATCAGTAATCCACTTTATTTGCTTTTGCTGGTCCTTTTTAAATCTCTTTCTCACTATATGGTTAGAAAGATGGATGGAAGGAAGAGATGGTTTCAACTTTCTCCTTCTCTCTGCTCTTAAGTCTTGCTCTACATTCGGAAAGCATCCTTTTCAACTCTGGGATTTGGGGGCACAATTTATGTACTATTTGAGCTTATGAGATCCTAATTAGCTGCTCAAAGTTGTAAACAACATGATTATGTGTCATAACAACTAAGAGTGAGAAAGTACCTGAAAATATTCTTTCAGTTGCACAGCATCCAGAGCCAGAGAGAATAATTGTCCAAACATGCAACACATCAATCAAAAACTATGAACAAAATTCTTCAGAACTAACATAACAGGACTTCGCCAAACTACTGCCCCCATAAGCGGCACAATTAAAATGTTGTCTCACAAAAACTAAGCAGTGTATCATAATTATTAGGTAAATATATTTTATTTTTCATCTTATTGTCGGAAAAGCAATAAAAAAATTCCCTTCTCACCCACCGCGGGTGGTTCTTATCCTCTGAGCTCGGGTCCTCTACCAGAGGCCTGGGAGCTTGAGGGTTCTGCGCAGTATCTTGGCTGTGCCAAGGACTGCACATTTCTGGACTGAGATGTCTGATGTTGTTCCTGGGATCTGTTGTAGTCATTGGTCCAGTTTGGGGGTGACTGCCCCGAGGGCCCCGATGACCACAGGCACCACTGTGGTCTTCACCTTCCAGGCCCTCTCCAGTTCCTCCCTGAGGCCCTGGTATTTCTCTAGTTTCTCGTGCTCCTTTTTCCTGATGTTGCAGTCGCTTGGTATTGCTACATCTATCACAACGGCTTTCCTCTGTTGTTTATCCACTACGACAATGTCTGGTTGGTTCGCCATTACCATTTTGTCTGTCTGGATCTGGAAGTCCCACAGGATCTTAGCTCTGGCGTTCTCCGCCACCTTTGGGGGTGTTTCCCACTTTGATCCCGGGGTTTCCAGTCCATATTCTGCACAGATGTTTCTGTACACTATGCCTGCAACTTGGTTATGTCGTTCCATGTACGCTTTCCCTGCCAGTATCTTGCACCCTGCTGTTATGTGCTGGACTGTCTCAGGGGCCTCCTTGCACAACCTACACCTTGGGTCTTGTCTGGTGTGGTATATCTGGGCCTCTATTGCTCTGGTGTTTAGGGCCTGTTCCTGGGCGGCCAGGATGAGGGCCTCTCTAATCAGAGAGGTTACAATATATATATATATATATATATATATATATATATATATATATATATATATATATATATATATATATATATATATATATATATATATATATATATCCGGAAGATGATTAGGGCCACCGAAAAAAAAGTTCTGAGATTAAAGTCTTTAAAGTCTCAGACCATTAAAGTCTGAGATTAAATCTCAGACAGTTTAACACCAGAATTCTGACTTTAAACTTTTTTTTTCGGTGGCCCTAATCCTCTTCAGTACATACATAAATTTGGTTGTAGTTTAAAAAAAGTTTTACATGCGTAAGAACCAAGGTTGAGCTTGTTTCCTGGATTTTTCGTATTTAGACCAATAAAACTTCATATCCCAGAATGCACCAAGAGGAGGGTGTGACGCAGTCAGATAAAAATTCCCTGCGTCAGTCGTCGACCGTTAGAGACGCTGCAGCAGCAGGTGGAGGGTGTTGTAATCTGTCGTCCTGCGGGTCGTTTCTCTGGAAAAGAGCCTGATTAAGTTAAGCTCACAGAACCGAACCGAACCCTTCAGTGAAAATGGCTGAAAGCGACAACAAAAGCGCAAATCTTTTAGTAAGTATGATGGGCCTTTTTTTTAAAGATCGGCTCTGACTGATCTGGGAGTGTTAGCATAGTTAGCCAAAGCTACTGCTAATCTCTGTTCTCCCGCTGCGGAGGCTGGTGGTGAGTTTGTGCAACTGATTTGAGTTATGACACTGTTTTTTTTTAGAGACACTTAAATGAACATTAGACTCAAATCATTATCTTTAAGCTACCCACCGCAGCTCTGCCGCTGGTTTTGGCCGCAGCTAGTGAGAGGAAGCTCGGAGGGTTTATCTTCAGCGCGTTCATCCTCTCGGAAACGTTACAAACTCAGTTTGACGACCTTTGTCTCGGTTTGATCGGTTCAAATCAGATTGGTTGAGTTTGTTCAGACATAATTTCCCCGGTTTGATTTCTGCTACGTCTTATGAAAGTTATTTTTTTCTTTTATAGCTGCTTATCTTTGTCAAGGCCCTCACATCCAGGAACACCAACTTAAAACGGCCCTAAACCCCATTTTGTACTCTTCAGTTTAGCCGTACACCATTTTTATTTAATTTAATTGAAAAAAATCCATGTTAAACTGTTTCTAAATGTTATACTTGGATTTTTAGTAGGCTGTTTTTCTAATATTATTACAGCTTAATTTAAGAAAATTATTTTCCATCTAATTATTTGTTTCAAGAAGGATGGAATTAGCGTATCATTAATGGGACAATTGGTATTTTATTTTTGTTTTATTATGAGTTGGTGCAAGGCCAGGGTAGAACTGAACAAAGATCTGGAAACCTCAATAGCAGCCATCCCAAAACTTTGATTCCAATAAGTACCAGATGAACCTGCACATTTTCCTGAGTGGTCTATGTAATCCCTGACCTATGACCCCAATCCAGGACGAGTTGAAAAGGAAGCTTCATGGATGCAGAGAGAGAGAGAAGGAGGTAGTTCGATCTCTTTAATTACTTTCAATAGAGAAGGATCATATCCCCTACTCCAACGTCTTTGCAATCTGGCCTAACCATGTGGCCAGAGTGAGGTTTAAAGTGTCAAAAGCAAATGAGGTGGATGAGCAGAGCTGCCTAAAACTGATGGGGTCATATATTATTGAGCTGAATCAAACTATGTTATGTAAATAGAAATGTGTTTGTAAGCTATACTGAGCTTGTCATTGTAACTCTGAGCATGGCTTTCTGACGAACATCGGATTGAAATTTGTCAGATGATGATTTTTTTCCCTCCCTGAATGCAGCTTACAGAGGATCATTTAAATAGGTCTGGAGTCTGTTAGCAACTGGAGGAAGGATGAAGGTTTGGCTGAATAAAACCATTTAAAGACTGATGTTATTTAGTAATTCAGAAGGTGAAAATCATTTTGTAGAGCAGCGTTTCCCAGCCTTGGTCCCAGGAATGCTGCCCTGCGTGATAATGAAGAGCGCTCTCTGCTGTAACACACCTGATTCAGACGAAGGAAATGCTGCAGCAGCCGGTTGATCAGGCGAAATCAGGTGTGCTGACTCAAGGAAACGCCTAAAACATGCAGTGATGGGACGTCCTTGTCATTCAATGCAGAGATGCATTTCCTACATTTATTTGTTTTGTTTCATAGAGAAAAAAATAAACTATTAACATCAAACCAATAAAAAAAAAGGGGGGGGGGTCCTGTTTGATCAGAAATAAAAAGAGCTAGAAAGTTGAGTGGAAGGAAGAAGGTTCACAAGCAGCAGGATTAAGTGGTTGGCTGGTTCTGGCCCACATTTCTGCTAGGGGTGTAGCGATACGATAATCTCACGATACGTATCACGATATTTGGGAAACGATACAATATAATATGATTCGATGAACTTTTAGGATTTTGTGAAAGATTTTAGAAGGACAGAGTGATTTTAGTGACATTTTGTGTTCCATAGACTTGGATTTAATTAACTGAAAACTGATTAAAAGCACCAACTATGCAATACCTGACTCTGATTGGACAGAGTCTAACAGTCTTCAGCTGGACAAAATGAATTAAAGATGCAGTGAGAAAATTAGTTTCTGTCATTTAATTCATGTGGATTTGACATGAAACTCAAAGTTTCCACAGTGATCCAGGAGCTGAGAGGGGAGATTATCAGCCTCTGTAGACTCTCAATATGCAAATGATTGCACTTATGTTTTTCTTTTGGACGTACTGTGGCTGCGTTTTAGAATAAAAAACGTCTTTTGGACTGTAGGGAAAAGGCTTTTCTACATTGGCTCCCGGAGTTAGCCGTGGCTGTAAGCTGTTTACTACTAGCTGCTGGGGGGGCGGCTCTGCCTCACCCCGTAGTGATCGACTCCTTGCAGCAGCGCCGCCGTTCCCCTGCTTGGATCTCTGAGTAGCTGCCTCTCAAACTGCCAGGATCTCATCGTTCTCTCAGTCTCTGATACTCTGTCAGTTGCTAATAAGAATGATCGATCCGCCATCATGACAATCCTCACTGCGCCCAGACTGCGGCTGCAGGTTTCCCCTCTTCGTTTTCAAAACAACGCGCCACTGCATGCTGCGCCTTCATTCTTCAGGTAAACCTTTATATACAGAACAGAAACCACTGAGCTAAAAACAAATTGCGAAGTGGATGCCACCAGTCGCTCCGATATCCAAACTTTGCATTAATTTTGCAATCTCACCACCGTTACCACTTCTCTTTCAGTTACTTGCGCAACTTTACTTTGTTTCTTAGCAACAAAATACAGCCCATCGTTATTTATTGAAGATTTGAGATTTCCAAAAGCAAAAGAATCTGATGTTGCGTTTCGTTTTTTTTACGTTTGGAAGCTCATTTCCTTCTATAACCGGAAAAGCCGGTTTTTGACATTTCTCTGACATTCAGAA
This sequence comes from Xiphophorus maculatus, assembly GCF_002775205.1. Classification (NCBI taxonomy): domain Eukaryota; kingdom Metazoa; phylum Chordata; class Actinopteri; order Cyprinodontiformes; family Poeciliidae; genus Xiphophorus; species Xiphophorus maculatus. The sequence goes on from NC_036458.1 coordinate 1,466,520, forward strand.
AAATATGGTTTACTTATTTCAGCATAACTCCGGTTTTACTTGGCTTATTAACACAATTTAAAAACTGGTGTGTAGTTTATAATGTGCACTTTAAGCACAAGTTGAAAGTGAGACTGGGGGAGGCGGAGTCTTGCTGCTACGCCGTCACAAACCAGACATGTTAAAAAGACAGTACAAGCCTGTGGACCGCTATGGTTTAACGTATCGAAAAATCGATACTATCCCAGAATGGAAAAAATCGATAAATATCGTAGAATCGATATAATTATACAGCCCTAATTTCTGCAATAAAATCCTGAGGTATTAAATCTAGATTAATGGAATAAATGTTTGGATTAGAGTTTAACCTGAATTGCATGTTACTAAAGTTCTATGTGTGTGTGTGTGTGTGTGTGTGTGTGTGTGTGTGTGTGCGTGCAGGCTCAGGAAACAGCCCAGCTGGAGGAGCAGCTCCAGGGGTGGAGGGAGGTGATCCTAGCCGGAGATCGGGTTCTGCGCTGGGAGCAGCCCTGGTTCCCTGGAGCTCTGGTTGGTGTGACCACCATGGTTTTCCTGTGAGTCCGCCTCACATCACAGCGTTACCCAGACAACGTTAACAAGTCTTAAACTGTCTGAATATGAATTTTACGTGACTGAATGGTCTTTAATGTTTCAGTTTTATACTTGGAGATGTGTAAACTTGTATAAATGTGAACACATCCTGTCTGCATGGCGTCTGCTTGTCTCCCTGTGTTCTCAGTTTAAACAACTCTGATCTGGTTTAGTTTAGTTTTTGTTCTGTTTACATCATTTTTTACAGTTAGAGATCCACCTTGGTGTGTAAGCAGAGCAGGCATCTAAAAATATCTGTCATCCCGTCTGCTACAAAGAGAAAATGTTTTATGTAAAATGTTTTTGTGTTTGCTTCCTTTGAGCTGCTCTGCAGGATCTGCTGACTGATTCTGACTTTTTTCTTTTTAGTTGCTGATTCTGGTTTCTTAGCTCAACTGAAGAAAATGTGAATTCTTTTTTTAAGGAGTGTTAATTTATTCCAGGCAGGATTTGATCTTCAGTTTCCTTCATTTATCAGTTTATTTAACAAGAAGTTCCTGTTTAATTCTCTGTCTGAGTTTGATCATCAGCAGCAGATCAATAACAGGAAGCTGAAGCGTCTGCTCCATCATCTTCCTTCAGACTGAGCCTGAAGGAAGATGATGATAACTTCCTGTATGCTCTGCAGGCTGATTTACTACCTGGACCCGTCGGTGCTGACTGGACTGTCCGGCACCGTCATGCTGCTCTGCCTGGCTGATTACTTTGTTCCCACCGTCGCTCTCAAAGTGTTTGGCTCCAATAAGTGGTAAGAGCTCACGCTGCTTCCCAACCAGAGGACATTTTGTTCTCTCGAAGGTTCCTCGCTTTCAGACTTAAATGTTCCAGTCTGTTAAAAACTGGGTCAAAGTCCTCATCAAAGCACCAGTAAGAAAGCTAAAGTTCAGAATTGTTGATTTTAGTTTCAGTTCTGCTGTGTTTACTGCTGTGACCTTAAAGCAGCCCACAGTCTCCCTGGGCTTTGACTAGACTCCATCTGGCTGGCGGTGTGTATTAACGGCTGAAAACAAGACGACCGACTCAGGATAGAGTTTCATTCTGCTGGACCTCCATCCTCCAGCTGTCGTCCTGAGCCTGATGATCCTCTTCATCAATCACACGTGTTGCTATAGCAACAGAAATGAACACTGGAAGTAAATCGCTGTGTGATCTGACTGTTGATAAAAACCCAAGATCCAGTTTATTAGGAAATTAGAATAAAGGCTAATTAAACATGGGGTGAGTGAATGGTACTCATACGTACGGTTTAGTGTTTTCACTTGTCTGAGCTCCTTTTTTTTTAAAAAATTTAAAAAAAAAAATTTTTTTACCCCTCCAGGGTCTTTTTGTGGCTCTAGTGTCCCTTATATGACAGCAGGCTGACAGGAAACGGGGAAGGAGAGGGGGGAAGACATGCGGCAAATGTCGTCGGGTCCGGGAGTCGAACCTGCGACGGCCGCGTCGAGGACTCAAGGCCTCCAAATACGGGTCGCGCTAACCACTACGCCACCACGGCACGCCCGTCTGAGCTCCTTTTGCATGAATTACTGCATCAGTGTGGCAGTAAATAAACTTCACACTTCTCTAACGCTCATCGTTTTATCACATGTTTTCCTTCCACTAAACCACGTGTCAAAGTCGAGGCCCGAGGGCCAAATACGGCCCGCCGTAGCCCTCAATGGTTTTTTATGATTTTGCAAAAAAGTTAAATTCACACAAAATAAACAGATTCCTGCACTCTAATACATAGTTGCGTTGATTGCAAATTTTCATAAAACATTGTGAAAGACATTAGGTGTAAGTGATGCTAACTCCCACCTGCAGGTGGCAGTTTCTCTTCCTGCTGCTGCCTCAGCTTGACTTGATGTCGTTATAATCTGTGATCGATACAAAATGAGAAACAAAAGGTCACATTTACTGTCATAAATGCAAACATGTCTAAATTAGCTTCACAAAATCTGTAACTTCGATTGCAAAAAGTAACGAGCAAATATGAAAGTACTTATCAAACACAGCTATTTGCAACTTAATGGGTTTTATTAAGTTGACTCTGACAAAAGAAAAAAAGATGTGTGTATATATAACCCAAAATGCACCAAACTTTCCATCAGTCTCTTTCATTCGGCGCTCTGAAGAGCCAGACTCTTTATGTCAGGTCAGAATTTCTATCAGATTTTCTTTTTCAGTTTGTTTTATATCCGACTCCAAATTTCTGAGAACCTTGATTCGCCACCTCAGTAAATCTGTCACTCTGGTGAACTGGTGATTTTCACAGTTTGATAAGCCAAACTTCTGATGAAGGAGTGAAACTCGGAGCTGAAGCTTCAGCGGCGGGTCGGGGGAGGAAGACGAGCCGCTGGCCCGGTTCTGGTTCCTCTGGGCTCATCTCCAACCAGGACTGAAATAGAAACGCTGGCTCAGCAGAAATAAAGAGCGCTGAGATTTTCTCACCCGAGAAGGAAACTGAAGAAGTCAACAGTTCACACCTGAATATGGGACAAGTTTGGCTTTTTAATATGAGAATAATAAAGATTTAGGAGCAGTTTTTATGGAATCACACTGAAAGTTTTTATATTCAAATGTATTTTTGAAGTTGCTGTGTAGTTTGAGCTCCGGTTTGTGTGCAGGACCACGGAGCAGCAGCAGCGTTTCCATGAGATCTGCAACAACCTGGTGAGGAGCGAGCGCCGCGTCGTCGGCTGGTGGAAGCGTCTCTGCGCCCTGAAAGAGGAGAAACCCAAAGTGGTTCGTTTTTACTCCATTTGTCACCCTGACGGCTGTGTGCTCTGCTGCGGCACAACGACGAGCCTTTTCTGGGTTTCAGATAAAAATATCAGCTGACTCGACTCAGCTGCTCCACTTAGCAGAGATCAAACTGGGTTACACGCTGCAGGAACTGGGTTGATTCACTTCAGCCTCCAGTTGATGGTTAAACTTGGACCTGGCAGTTTGAGCTGCTTGTACAGAACCTGATTAGATGGAGGAGGGATTGATGAAGTGGTTTCAGTCCAAGATGCACCGATCTGCTTTTTTCACTTCTGATGCCGATATCTGAGGTGTAGTGTTGACAGAAAAACAGCTGAACTGACTTTGAACAGGTATAAATGTACTGAATTACACATTTATTATTTAACTCTGCAGCAGCACAACACACTCAGAAACACAGCTAGCTTCACTAGCTTGGCCAAACAAGTAAAAATCAAAACAGCTTTAATTTGTTAAATTGGGAGTTAAACAACCAATGTACCTTAAACTGACAATTAACAGGTTGACTATTTTGGTCAAACATGTAAGAATAAACTGCTACAAACCTTTCAAATGGTTCAGAAATGAGGAATTTTACGTATAATATAAATAATAAAACCTGATGTTGTAGAATTTGACTGAATAGATCTGCTCTGATGCATCAGGCTCATTGATCCCCGATCTATAACTATTTTATTGATCTGGTATTGGTGGAGTATGATGCTGTTTTCTCTCTGCAGTACTTTGCCTCTGTGATCAGCGGCCTGCTGGCGGTGGCCTGGATCGGACAGCAGGTCCACAACCTCTTCCTCACCTACCTGATCGGTAAGACTGCCCCCATGTGGCCACTAGCCTCTGCAACAAGGTGCTGATTTCTGCTGAACCAGGTTTCTCTGCCCTGCTGAAGTCTCTGTGTGTAACTCTGTAAACATCTTTATTACCTGCCAGGCTGCTGCTGTGACTCAGAATTAAAACGCCTTTTCATAAATGATGAACGCGCCTTCCTGTAACTCTGTGACGCGTCATCAGCTGCATGCGCTCAGACACGCTGGGTTTGAGTTCAGACACGACTGCCGTCTCCGACACTTCTAAGAACAATATGCTGAATGACTGTAGTTTTCTCCTGATACTGCAGCAGCTGCCGTTATATGACTGACTGCTAATAAAACCTGGTTTACATTTCTTAACTTAGTTTTTATAAATAAAGAAAATCCCCTCAAATCATCAGATCTTTCTCACTGACAGACGTCACACCTGATGCTGATGGTGTAGTAAATCGACTTTTGAGAGAAGGTGTAGACGATATAAGATTTTTTTTTTTCATTCATTTTGCTTGTTTGATCATTTTAAACCAATTGAATGAAATAAATCTATCATGTGACAACATGCTCCACTTCTATGTATCGAGTCAGAAAAATGACACAAAGATGCAGAGAATCTGAAAAGGGGACAAAATGTTTTACTATCAACACTGAAAGCTAGATAAAAAGATCCCAGGGTGTCTCCATGCATTCAGGTTAATTTAAAGAAAATGATGAGGAAGTAGGTCAGTTATGCCAGCTTGACTTTGACAACATTAAGATGTTCCTGCTGTTCAGTTTGATGTTTCGGTTCAATGGCACTAAAATAAGGTGACCTTCGCTCTGACAGGTCATCAGCAGGGCGGATGTTTATATCAGCTAATCTACTGCTGCTGTGTCCATGCGACCACTTATTAATAATCATAAAGTGAACACCAAGCTAGAAAATGTATCAGAACGTTTTGTTTGGGGTTGTATTTCTTGTGCTGTGGGTGAAATTTTTACATTTTTGGCATTAATGTTCCCTATACGGTTGAACGTCATCTCTGCTCTTTTGACTAGTGGAGCTGTTACCACGGCAGCAGTTGTGCAGTAAAGTTGAACGAGAAAAAGGAATACTACTTGTGGTTTTGGGTTGGTCTTTTGTTGCTATTCTCTAGTGGCGCTTCAAGTTCTGAAAGGTCAATTAATGACAAACTGGACTTCCTGCCTTGTTTTTGTAAATATTCATCTAGTTTTCTCTTGTGTCTTGGCAGAACTGATAGAAACCAAACTGTTTATAGGGAGAATTAATATTTAATGTATCAACACTGGAAATTTTCTCAGCTTTAATTGAAGCCATATGAGAGCGTTGCAAATGTCTTTGTGACAGATTCCTTCTCAGTGGAACAGTTTGGGTTTTGTTGACATGATTCAATGTTTAGCAATGGAGCCACTAGCTTTAGCGGCTAATGAGCGATGTCCTGTCCAGTACTATGTGATCGATGATCTTATCCTTTATTGCAAAAATCAAGGTTCAGATTGCATCAGAAATCACTTCAGAATTTAAGTATTTACAGTACTTTATCAAAAAATACAGAATATAGAAAGTAATTAAAGAAACTAATAAAATGGTTGCAATATTTGGCACATTAATTACTTTAGCGAGCCATTTATTTCTGTATTTATTGCCAACTTTAGTAGGATCGGTCCTCCATACACCAGCTCCTGTTCATGGGGATGGAAATGCTTCAGGAAATTTGTTGACGTTTTGTACTTTGTCTGCAGTGAGCTTTCTGCTGCTGCTGCCGGGTCTGAACCAGCATGGCGTCATCTCAAAGTACACCTCCATGGCCAAGAGGGAGATCAACAAACTGCTCAAGCAAAAGGAGAAGAAGAACCAGTAGAGGAAGTGTGCAAAATGGAGAGGAGAAAGAGAAGAAAGTTTGTAGAAAAGAAAAAGCAAAAACCGGAAGTTTGTGTCTGAGCAAAAAGCACTTTGTTTCTACACATCTGATAAGTTTAATTTCTTCACACTTCCCACCGTGTGACATTCAACCGTCATCACCCCTTCCACAGGCACCACATGACGTTAATCACGTGTGAAAAATCCTTTTTTCATAAATCAGCTGTGCTTTGTTTTACAGTCAGCAATGCTTTAAGCCATTCCCTCGGATTAGACGGAGACTACTGAGCAGTTCACGCATTGCTGCATATTTTAACCTGGTTATTCACAGCAATTCTTTCAGGGGGGCTTAGTTAGGGTAAAATAGCAGAATATGAACGTTTTTATGTTTGTGCTTTGTTGCTTTATATTTGAACACAGTGCTGAAAACTAACTGGATTTAAAGCTGAGCTAATCAGGAGAGAAGCTGCCTGGAGATGAAGGTTCTGCTGTATCTGCTGGATGAAAACAGATCTGATGCTTTTAAAACCACAGAGACGTGACGTTATGGGGGCTCTCTGTTTAAGACTGTCCTGTCTTGGTAGACATTTCTTTTCTTATTTATGTGTTTGATCTCTTTTCTGTTCTCATTTCATTGTCTTTGTGAGATCCCAGCAATCAATAAAGTTTGATTTTAAATGACTGGTGGCTTCTGAGGCTCATTTTAATGTCAAGAACTCCTGACCTGTTTTAAATGGCAGCTCAAAGCAGCAGCGTCTGAGGACTCCTTTCATTTTTTCTTATCGTAGTGAAGACGTCCACTTGGCATTAACCAGAAAAGCAGCCATGGCGGTATCTCTGGAGGAGCTGCAGAGTTGCCTACGCTCAACATTTTGATGCAACTTTTCTGCAAATCTAAAACTTTGTTCAAAGCTGTCAAAATTCACGATCCTATTCTGTATAAATCTAGATCAGTCAGTGTATCTGTTGCATCTTTTTATGACTTTAGTAACTGATTCCTGGTTTTCTAATCCTGGTTCCTGTTGCAGATTTCTACCATGTCTGACAGCAGGAGTTGTTTCTCTGCAGGGCTGCTTATAATTTCATCAAGTTCTCAAAGTGAAAATCTGCATAACAAAACTTAAAAGACATATTCCTGCTGAACAAAGGTCATGGGGGGTGTACTTAGTTTGATGGATGTTTTTTAGTTTGGTGAAACTGCATGAAATATGAGTCGCAGCTTAAATATCAACATTTTTGCATAAAGTGAATGTGGTTACGTAGAAAACAGGAAAAAACATTTGCATATAGACATATCTCGGTGAATCTCTTATCTCCTGATCTGAAAGAAATAAGTGGGTAAAACAAAATATTTTTATGTTTAATGATAGTTATACTGTTCATATCCATGTTTGCAATGTATAAAATATGAACCATAAATGTAAACCTGTTTTTTTCCTAATTCCTTCATCCCAACATTTCACTTAAAAAGGAAAGTTCGCCCCATAGCACCACCTGGTGGACAACCAGGGCTTCACAGCGGAGTACGTTTCCAGGTTGAAGTTTGTATTTTTCCTCTGATCAGATGTCTATCATCGTTTAAATACAATGTACAGTGCTGTAAAAAAGGCATTTCTTGTGTTTTGATCAGACTTAAATGTTTCTGATTATCAGACAATAATAACCTGATTAAACACTAAATCAGCTTTACGTAAGCAAATCAACAAACTAAATACAAAAAGAAAATTAGTAAAGCAATAAACCAACTGGAATAAATCATTGTTTAATTAATAGCTACTGTAAAATGAAAGCTGAAATAGCTCTATGCGTGACATCAGTCAGCCATTGTTTCTGAGTGGCTGGACAGCAGCAGCCGCACCACGCAGGCTTTACACATTTACCAGGCGGAAGAAAAAGTAGCTCCCATTTAGGCAAGAATAATTATCGTCTGTATTTCAGCGTCTGAGACTCTCGACAAGGAAAATAAGAGGTAAAAGTTTAAACTGGTGTTTCTTCAGCTTTCCATGTAAAGTTTCTGAATTAAATTATTTCAAGAATTTAAACGTGAATACTTAATTCTTTGACAGGAAACGCTAATAGGTAGCTAACGTTAGCCGACCAAAGATGGCGGCGGTCCCATTTCAGAAACTAGGAACGGGACAGTCAAGTGTTTGTATGTTCAGCCTTTGTTGTAAAAATACATTTGCACATTTATTTATGGTAAAATTAGATTTTCGGACACCATTAAATTGAGCTGTTAATGACTCTTTGAGGCCAACCTTTGGTTGAACCGCGAATTCACCTTTCCAGCCGTTATGAACAGCTGGAACTGCCAGGAACCGTCGTGGGGATCCTGGAAAATCCTGGGGCGATTGATGCCCTTCAGTTTACATTGAAACAGAAAAAGTATTGCAAAAAAGAGTATCTTATATTAAAAACGTAGTTTTTCAAAATGTGCCATGAAACAAATGTTGTATGAATGCTTTCCCCCTTTCCAAAAGTTAAAATCAGTATCAGTCACCTAACTGACTTCTACAGTTTATTATTTAGCCAAAAGGTCAAGTTTGTGATTGTAGAGAGTTATCTTTTGGCTGTTAAACTCAATGGCAGAAACTCTTCATATTTTGATGTAAACAAAAAGGTATTCTGCTTGATTCCTTCTCCACACCTTGATTTTATTTTCTAAACTGACGATAAAAATGTATGTTTGTATTTTGTAATGTTTCTTGAGACTGTATTTGTTGTAAATTTACAGTAGGCTGCACTTAAACTGAGTGGGATTAAATTATTGCCTCAGCAGTTAGAACCATTTTTAAATTATGACTGTTTTCAGGGTCAAAATCTAGCAAATTCTTATTTTTGTTATTATTTTTCCACTATTGATGTGGATACCAGCTTTGGCTTGGCTTATAAAAAACATTAACGTAGTTATTAGCATCTAGAATAAATTACAAAATATAATATGGGGGAAGAATATTTAAGAATAGAATTATTTAATGTATAATTTCCTTGAATTCTTTACCATAATTAAACATGATAATCAGATAAGATAACAGGGACACAAATTTGTAAAAAATAAGTTTAATTTATTGCTTTTATATATTTATTTTATTCCAGTTTAATCAAGGATTGGATAGTACACAGTGTCACATCACAAATAGATAGATAGATAGATAGATAGATAGATAGATAGATAGATAGATAGATAGATAGATAGATAGATAGATAGATAGATAGATAGATAGATAGATAGATAGATAGATAGCATTTATTGTCATTGAACAGAATTCAACGAAATTTCCATTGCAGCTCCCGTGCAAAAGGTCAAATATATACAGTATAAATAAGCAAACACACAATAATAATAATAACAATATATACAACTAAATTAACTAAAGGCACTCAACCACACCAAAGAAGTAGCAGCAGGTCCAATTATGGCAAAGTACAGATAATGTGACAGTGCAAAGTGCAGAACAATATGGCCGTGTGGGGGTGGGGAATACCAAGCAACGCTTGTTTTGTACATAGATTTTCTATCCGCAAGCTATTAGCAATTTTTTTAAGACAGCAAAATTATAATTTATCCAGATATATTTAAAATTAAACCTCAAAATCAACATATTTTAATCAGCATTATGGCAGTGAGCATGATATTAGAAAATGAATGAACTGATTTGTTTTAATAAAGAAACAGAACCAATCAGATTTACAATCTATAACAGTAATCAGGTAAAGATAAATCACACTTCAAGAAAACTGGATAAGATTAAACTTAGCTTTTTTGACTAAATTTCTGTTGGTTAATATTTATAGATCTGATGCATTTATTTAGATTTTTCAAGGTTGATTTTACAACCATGTAAGGTTTAGCCTTTAAACTATTTTTGCTTTATGTTTTTAGTTTCTTCTGTGGATGAAAAGAAAAATGTTTACAGCTTGAAAGTCGCTGCCAAACGGTTCTGATCCTTTAGATCTGCATTGAATAACCAAAGCCAGAAACAAGCTGAATGTTATCAAGGAGAATTTTGGGCTAAAATTAAAACACCTGCTATCTCTGTTTCATATCTTGTAAATCAGAGAGTGTAAATGCTGCTTATCTGAAGATTTGGAGGCATAAAGCTAAGAGGAGAAGATGATGGCCTAAGAGGATGGAGGAGAAGTGAGGCTTTGTCACTCCACCGGTTGTCGTGGGGATGGAGGTTGTGGCATTTGTGATGTTGGTGGTGACGGCGGTGACGGCGTTGACCGTGGTGACGGCGGTGACGACAGTTGCTGGAGACAAGAGCGGTCCCAGTATCTTGGTCAGGAAGGACTGAAAATGGCTCAGCTTTTCAAAGGTCTTCATGCTGGCTCGTTTCCTTCTGTTGGAGGTATTCTCAAATGAAAGCACCACTGCCTGGAACCAGGAGCCGTCCTGCTTACACATGAGCGGACCACCAGAGTCGCCCTGAAACAGAGAGAAGACGTATCATCTGCTAAATATTCTGACTCAACCTTTTAAACCATCTTACCAGCCATTATGACTGACAGAAAAAACATTTTAACTAAAGTCCCTCTAGTTTCCCCACATTCACACCTCCAGCTAAGAGACCTCCAGCAGCTAATGGTTAGAGTCCAGTTTTCAGTTATTAAGATCGTACCAAAAGATCATTATGAGCTCTCCATGTCAAAACTAAATACAAGGGAAATGTTTTCAGACTAAAGCTGCTTATTTCAGCTTATGGGAGTTTGTCAGAGTTTACAGTAGATCCTGTATCACATATAGCAAAAACATGCATAAAACTTTTAATTTATTTTGTAGCTAAATAATTTTTTATTTACATTCACTGCTTAGAATGTGGGGCTAGGGTTATTCTTTATCAGGATACCTCTTTGCCTTATTCAATAAATAAAAATATAATTTCTGCATGTAGCATACAGAACAAATACTGATATTCTGTGAAAATGACTGCTTAGAATGTCTTTCTTTCTTGATAATTTGATATGTTTTTGATAATATTGTAATTCATCGAGATGCACCTGAAAATAGAATATGATTGATTTCCTGTTTTTCTATTGAAATCATACTGGGTTCAACACTTTTATCAGCTTAAATTAGGTTTTATAATGCTGGAAAACAAAATTCAGAATTCAACATAAACCACCGGTGTACCTGTCCCAGAGTAAAGTCTCCTGTGCACATGGTGTCTGCTGCTGATGCATTCCCACAGTTTAGCACTGTTGTCTGGAACTGCTGCAGAGGTTCGTTTGCTAAAGTTGGAGAAAATAAGGAAGCTGTAATTTCTGGTGAAGTGGTTTGATTTGCATTGGTTCTCCTGATGAGTCCAGCATCACCTCCTCCTGCTCCAGAGCTCCAGCCGGCGGCCCAGCATACAGCTCCCTCTGGGAATGTTCTTCCGTTGTCCAGGCAGATCGGCCAAACGTATTCGTTCAGGGGGGGGGGGGACGACAGCGTCAGCACTGCGATGTTGGTTCCTGTCAGGTTGCTCACGCTGATATTTACCACGTCCAACGACACCTCAAACTGGTTCACACCGTTCTGATTTAGCCGACCCAACACGACCGTCCACTCAGAGGCGTTAGGGGAGCTGAGGGAGAGAGGATGGACTGAATTAGAGCTGAGCAGATATTTACCTCACCAGTTTAAAAATTGAGTTAAGTTGGTCTCTATAATGTTGCCATTTTTCTTCTCCCATCATGCTCAGCTTCAGCGTACCCTGAGAAGCAGTTGGCGTTGGTCAGCACGTCTCTCTCAGACACCAGCGTCCCTCCACACACGTGCTGGCCGTTCTTCTGTAAGCTGGCCATCCACGGCCACTCACCGGCCGACGCCACAGACACTCCACCCGAAATCCTAGAAGCCAGTGGGGCCTGTCCACAGACCACACCTGGAGGAGGAAGACACAGGTAGACAGAATGAAACATCTCTCACAAACCCAAGCAATTTAAATTTAAACAATTTAAACCCACAATTATAGAGACTTGAAAACAAGAAATAATAAAAAAAAATACAATTAAAATGTGTTGGCATTCAGTGATGGCATAGTTACTTTAAAAAAGTAACTTTAATCGGATTACTGATTAATCCTTGAAAAAGTAACTTAGTTAGATTACTGATTACTTGATTTGGAAAGTAACTAAGTTACATTAAAAGTAACTTTTCTAGTTACTTTCAGCAGCTGCTGACAGTAATGTTCCACCACCTGTGGAAATTAGATAGAGCTTTGCCAAAACTTAATTGCAAATTATTTTATAATAGTAACATCAACAATGCATCTCCACTTATAAGGTTGATCTGAAGGGGAGATTGTTTAATGGTTACAAAAAACTTTAGTTATTTTTGCATGTTTTTGTGTGTTTCTATTGTCTGTAAAAGTCTTAAGAAGGATTTTAGATTCACCCTCCCTGACCCGGTCGCCAGGTTCTGTGTTTACTGTCAGAGCTCCTCCTGCGGCTCCACAGCTCACTAGGCTGCACAGATTTGTGACACTTATCTTAATATTAAAGATCATAATGGCATTTAGTTGCTCAACTTTACAGACGCGTTCATTCATTGCTGTTTTCATGTTTATTGTGCTGTTCATATTAGTCTTGATGTTTGCAGTTTTCTGGAGCGCAACACGAAACTCGACGTCATTCACAGCAAATATATTAACTTGACATTAACAAAGACACAGCGAGACGGATCATCCGGGAATAGATGAAATTGGAAGGCTTGACCAAAACTACCTGGATGTCAGACAAATTATGGGGCTTATTATGTGTCTCTGTTTATTTCCAAGCCCAAATAAGCGTTCAAAAAAAGGCCAAACATAACCCGCGACTCATTAAATTTACTTTAGAAAAAAACAAGCCCAAAGCTGCTTATAATAATCGCACTTGGCAACAGAAACTTAATAGTTTCTGTTTTTCCAGCAACAAAATGCGCTTCTCCCTGCATTGTTTCCATTTCTGTCACGGCGCGATCTGCTGACTGTCACAAGTATTATTCCCACAAGTACGCCTGTCACGATAGCTACTTGCTAATTTTGCTGAATGATTAATTGTCTCAAAAATTATTGCGATAAACAATAATATTGTTTGAAGACCTTTTTACACTGATTTAATGGAAATGACGTAATAATGCATGCGATTTCCTGTCAAAGATAGATACACTTTATTTTCAATAGAACACTAAACACTGAAACTGATGAACAAAATAAACAAAACAACCAAAAATAAAATGGATTCTCAGTTTCCATTAACAAAAAATGTACTTGAATAAAAACTAAACAACATAAAGCCAAAGTGGAAATAAATACTGCATTCAACCTAAAGACTGCAGATTATGAAGTCTGTATATTATGTTGCCCTTCAGTAATAATTAGATTTAAATAGAGAAAATGGGCACATCGACTACCTGATGCAATAGTTCACACTACAGGTTTTTTGCTACTATTTTTCCCCTTAGACAATCTTAGAACGTTGGTGGTTCTAAGATTGTCGCTTACGATTTTGTAACCGATCCTCCTGTAGTGTGTGGTGTGTTACGGTAGATCAGGGGGCTCAATACGTGGATCGCGGGAAGGTTTTGAGTTGATCTCGGCAGCAGGTGACAAACTGAACGCCGCCAGGACGATGAGACCAGAACTTCCTCTTCTGACGCGCTTCTCAAAATATTCACTAAGATCCAAAACGTTTGTAGCTTCATTAAAGAATAATAGGCAGGCGGTTGCCACGGCAACGGGCGTGCTTAACGACAAAGAGAGAGAGAGTAAAACGGTAGGAGAATCTCACTGAGGAAGAAATATACTGCATTAGGTTTTCTATCACTTTATTATTTCTGCTATAACTGATGTATATTCGCATATAAAATAAGTCAATAAAGTTTAATTTACAATTTTTATGTCTTTGTGTCATGAGGTAGATCTCAGTCGGCTGGTGAGAGAAAAAGTAGATCTTGGTCTCAAAAAGTTTGAGCACCCTGCGGTAGATCATGGTGGCTGCTCCGATCTAAATCAGGGATTTTCCCCGACTGGGAGCTTTAACACTTCCTGTTGAATGTAACAGGGAGCGAGTCAGAAAGCCTGGATTCTCCTTCCTGTTTTCTGAGGGGAAATTACAGAGGGGAATCCCAAACAGCTGACACCCCAAGTCCAGCGGACATTGGAGATGATATGTGGAAACAACATTAATATTTATTCAACATTTTGTGCAAAGAATATAGAAATGACAAGGGGAGGAGTTGGAGCGAAATTGCTACCGCAGTTGATAAACCCGGTAACTTTTCAGCTGTTCTTCGTTAACGTGACGTAAACAGGTTCTAATGATTTTCATTCAGTCAGGACTTTACGCTGACACTAGCCACATGCATTGCAGGTAGATTGTAGTAAAGCATTGATTAATGCCTGGTTTTAAAATTAGTTCACTGAACTTGTAGCCATTATTTTGTGCCCATTGTTGGACACCACACGGCAGGAACGAACCCGATCGAACCGTTATAACTAGGATTTCTGTCGGCTAATGTTTGGTCTGTCAGGTTTTGAAAATGGGCCGACAATCAGCCGACAACTCTAGTGCGCTAGGCTTTACACTAAGGAAATGAGGAAGGGAGGAGTCAGTGGAGAGCACCGGAGTTGAGCTTTTTTTCATTCGGTGTCATTAACAGAAAGAGAAAAAGGCCGGAAGAGACAATAATACGATAATTAAAATGACGTCGATAGGGGGCGTGCCATGGTGGCATAGTGGATAGCGTGACCCGTATTTGGAGGCCTTGAGTCCTCGATGCGGCCGTCGCGGGTTCGACTCCCGGAGCTGACGACATTTGCCGCATGTCTTCCCCCCTCTCCTTCCCCGTTTCCTGTCAGCCTACTATCATATAAGGGACACTAGAGCCCACAAAAGACCCCCTGGAGGGGTAAAAAAAAAAAAATGACATTGATAGTTTTAATTTATTGTACGATTAATTGATTTATCGTTTATCGCGACAGGCCTACCCACAAGTGATTGAGATCTTTTGGATCACGATCCCAAATGTCAAGGAGATTGTCGAAAACTTGACAGCATCTACGTTCAAAGATTCAGCATCTTTAAATAGACCAGGCAACAACAAAAAGCGAAAGAAGACCTGTGCATGTAATGTCTCAGATTGAAGCTGTCCCTCTGTATCATTAGAGGATAATGTTGATCTCTCTATGATAAAAGGACAGAAAACAAAAGGCTGATAATAAATACAATAAAACATGACAAGAATCAGGTTTACTGTTACCTCTATGATAGGCTACAGAAAGGAGACTTCTGTAAGCAAACATTTTTGTTGGTGCGATTATCACAGAACTGATACATCTTAGCATCCTTTTATAGGTTTTTTGTCCATCCATCCATCCATCCATCCATTTTCTTCTACTTATCCGGGGTCGAGTCACGGGGGTAGCAGCTTCAGAATTGAGGCCCAGACTTCCCTCTCCCCAGCCACTTTTTCCAGCTCCTCCAGGGGAATCCCAAGACATAGTCCCAGGGTCCTGGGTCTTCCCTGGGGCCTCCTCCCAGTGGGACGTGCTCGGAACACCCTCCTCAACTGGCTCCTCTCGACATGAAGGAGCAGCGGCTCTACTCTGAGTCCCTCCCGGATGACTGAGCTTCTCACCCTATCTCTAAGGGAGAGCCCAGCCACCCTACGGAGAAAACCCATTTCGGCCGCTTGTATCCGCGATCTCGTTCTTTCGGTCATGACCCAAAGCTCATGACCATAGATGAGGGTGGGAACATAGATTGACCGGTAAATCGAGAGCTTCGCTTTTTGGCTCAGCTCTCTCTTCACCACGACGAACCAGTACAGTGCCCGCTTGACGGCAGACACTGCGCCAATCCGCCTGTCGACCTCCTGCTCCCTTCTTCCCTCATTCGTGAACAAGATCCCGAGATACTTGAACTTTTCCACTTGGGGCAGGACACCCCCCCAACCCGGATAAGGCACTCTACCCTTTTCCGGTTCAAGACTATTGCCTCAGATTTGGAGGTACTGATCCTTATCCCGGCCGCTTCACACTCGGCTGCGAACCGTTCCAGTGAGAGCTGCAGATCACGGCCTCATGCAAACAGGACCACATCATCCGCCAAAAGCAGAGATGCGATCCTAAGGCCACCAAATCGGATCCCCTCAACACCTTGGCTGCGCCTAGAAATTCTGTCCATGAAAATAATGAACAGAATCGGTGACAAAGGGCAGCCCTGGCGGAGTCCAACTCTTACTGGAAACGAGCCTGACATACTGCCGGCAATGCGGACCAGACTCTGATACCGGTCCTACAGGGACCTGACAGCCCATATCAAAGGGCCTGGCACCCCATAGGGCCAGGTAACTCACAGGGCTCCCCGAGGGACACGGTCGAACGCCTTCTCCAAGTCCACAAAACACATGTAGACTGGTTGGGCGAACTCCCAGAACCCTCCAGGACCCTGCCGAGGGTGTAGAGCTGGTCCAGTGTTCCACGACCAGGACGAAAACCACACTGCTCTTCCTGAATCCGAGGTTCGACTATCCGACGGACCCTCCTCTCCAGGACCCCTGAATAGACCTTGCCAGGGAGGCTTAAGAGTGTGACTCCTCTATAATTGGAGCACACCCTCCTGTCCCCCTTTTTGAACAGGGGGACCACCACCCCAGTCTGCCAATCCAGGGGAACTGCCCCCCGATGTCCATGCAATATTGCAGAGCCAACACAACCCTACAACATCCAGAGCCTTAAGGAACTCCGGGCGAATCTCATCCACCCCCGGGGCCTTGCCACCGAGGAGCTTTTTAACCTCCCCGGCGACCTCGTCCCCAGAAATTGGAGAGCCCAACCCAGAGTTCCCAGACTCAGCTTCCTCAATGGAAGGCATGTTGGTGGGATTGAGGAGGTCTTCGAAGTATTCTGCCCACCGGCCCACAACATCCCGAGTTGAGGTCAGCAGCACACCATCCCCACTATAAACAGTGTTGGTGCTGTACTGCTTCCCCCTGCCCCCGAGACGCCGGATCAGAATCGCCTCGAAGCCGTACGGAAGTCTTTCTCCATGGGCTCTCCAACTCCTCCCACGCCCGAGTTTTTGCCTCAGCAACCACCCGAGCCGCATGCCGCTTCGCCCGCCGGTAACAATCAGCTGCTTCCGGAGTCCCACATGCCAAAAAGGCCCGATAGGACTCCTTCTTCAGCCTGAGAGCATCCCTCACCGAAGGTGTCCACCAACAGGTTCGAAGGTTGCCGCCGCGACAGGCACCGACAACCTTGCGGCCACAGCTCAGATGAGCCGCCTCGACAATGGAGGCACGGAACATGGTCCACTCAGACTCCATGTCCCCCACCTCCCCCGGTACATGTTCGAAGTTTTGCCGGAGATGGGAGTTAAAGCTCCGTCTCACAGGGGATTCAGCCAGACGTACCCAGCAGACCCCTCACAACATGTTTGGGCCTGCCAGGCCTGACCGGCTTCCTCCCCCACCACCACTCAAAGAGGACCCATGTTTCCTCTTCGAGCCAACTCACCACCAGGTGGCTCCGCACCTCTCTTCACCCGAGTGTCCAAGACATATGGCTACAGATCCGATGAAACGATGACAAAGTTGATCATCGAACTGCGGCCTAGGGTGTCTTGGTGCCAAGTGCACGTGTGGACACCGTTATGCTTGAACATGGTGTTCGTTATGGACAATCTGTGACGAGCACAAAAGTCCAACAACAGAACACCGCTCGAATTCAGATTGGGGGGGCCGTTCCTCCCAACCACGCCCCTCCAGGTCTCACTGTCATTGCCCACATGAGCGTTGAAGTCCCCCAGCAGAACAAGGGAGTCCCCTGGAGGGGCACTCTCCAGTACCCCCTCTAAGGACTCCAAGAAGGGTGGGTAATCTGAACTGTCGTTCGGCCCATAAGCACAAACGACAGTCAGCACCCGCCCCCCCACCCGTAGGCGGAGGGAGGCTACCCTCTCGTTCACCGGGGTAAACCCCAATGTACAGGCGCCGAGATGGGGAGCAACAAGTATGCCCATTCCTGCCTGACGCCTCTCACCTGGGCAACTCCAGAGTGGAAGTATGTCCAGCCCCTCTCAAGGAGACTGGTTCCAGAACCAGAGCCATGCGTCGAGGTGAGACCGACTATTTCTAGCTGGAACCTCTCAACCTCACACACTAGCTCCGGCTCCTTCCCCACCAGAGGTGACATTCCACGTCCCAAGAGCCAGCTTCTGCAACCGAGGATCAGACTGCCAGGCCCCCTCCCTCAGCCCCCACCCATCACACACTGCACCTGACCCCTTTGGCCCCTCTCACGGGTGGTGGGCCCATGGGAGTGGGGACCCATGTTTCCTCTTCGGGCTGAGCCCGGCCACCAGGCGCTCGCCATCGTGCCCTCCCTCCAGGCCTGGCTCCAGAGTGGGGCCCCAGTGACCCGCGTCCGGGTGAGGGAACGCCAAATCCAAAGTTGCCGTTCGTCATCGGGGTCTTCGGGCTGCGCCTTGTCTGGTCTCTCACCTAGGACCTGGCTGCCTTGGTGACCCTACCAGGGGCATGAAGCCCCAGACAGCAGTAATCCTAGGATCAGTGGAGCACTGAAACCCCTCCACCGCAATAAGGTGGCAGCCCAAGGAGAGGTAGGTTTTTTTGTTTTATCACAAAATCAATTAAATCAAGACACTCACGCTGAGCTTCACTTGTTGTGGTTGGTGGATGCGTTGTAAGGTTGGAGGTTGTACAGGAAACGTTTAAGTCACTGTTCGTCCTGTTGGATGTGAAGGTGATGAAGCCTGGCTGGTTCGTGTTGATAACGCTGTTGATCCAGCTCTCATACTGGGACACTCTTGCATAGCCTGATGGGAAATATGACTTGGCACAATCAACAGTAAAACTCACAATTCCAGCCTGAATCCATCGATCACCCTGCTTGGTCACTAGTGGACCTCCAGAATCGCCCTGTAAGACCAGAAACATTTTGTTTGAAGAAATCAGTGCACAAAGTGGAATCTGATAAAAACAGGTAAGACTTACAAAACATGGTCCCTTCCCTCCTTCGCGAAACCCCGCACATATCATGTTGTCATTAATCAGGTCACCTAATTCACTGTAATCACAACTGCATTGGCCATTTCCCACAATATCTGCCTCAACTTCCAAAAGGTTTCCTGGTGAAGGAAGTGGATCTAAAGGAGACACAAAATCAGATTAACAATAAAAGTTTTAAAAAAATGAAGAGATCAAAATAATTGTACTACAGTATCAGGAAACTGCCACAGCATTTTAATGACAGATTTACCCAGTTATTTACGATTTAATGGACAAAGCTGTTATCTGTACTATTTTGATGCGTTTGCTGACTGATAGAAATAAAATAATAACCTATATAAATACTAATCAGTATGTTTCTGAGTATGTTGAAGGAGGACCTGCTGAAGGATGCAGAGACAGGCGGTGCCAGCTTGTTCTAATCAGACGGCTGCTCAGCAGAAGGACATCCTATTCTTCATGTTTATAATAAGATAGTTTATAGCCTAATGGTGCTGATACAGTCATACTGTTCATAGTAAATGTTCTAGTTTATCTTATAAAACTGTGAATCAAATTGCAACTGCATATGTTTTGATAAGAGCTGTAATGTGCGTTGTAACTAGGGATGATTTTCAATAAAAATAGGTGCAGCAGATTGTGTTTTCAGAATAGGCAGAGATTGTAACTGAAACACGTCTCTGTCCGTTCTCGTGAGTAAAAAGAAACTAGCTCTCTCTTGTCTTTTTCTGTGTATTTCAATGTTCTAGGTGCATAAACCTGACACTGACCATTAATGGCATTAAATTATTTCCGGCTCACCATTAAATCCGATGTTGCCCCAGCCAGTAACCCAGGATGGATCCCCGCTGTAGAAGGAGCTGCTTGAGGCCGCCAGGCAGACCGGGGAGATGTAACTGGTGAAATTCACTGGCTCAGACATCTTCAGCAGGGCAATGTCATTGTTGGGAAAACTGTAGTTAGGGTGAGAAGTGATCTGTACTACTTTCCGAACAACTTCGTTTGGGTTGGATCCCTCCTGACTCTGACGGCCCAGATATACCGTCACAAGAGATGGGATCCCAGCAAGCCTGTCAAAAGAGTTGGAAACAAAAGAGAAAGATAATTTTATACTTAGTTAAACTGTGATGGATTGAAATTTGGTTATTTCAGAGGCTGTCTAGTCTGATTTGGCTGAAGCAGTGGCCAAATTCAGCCAGCAGGGGGAGTCTAGCGCTAGCTATAGTGAAGAGCACCGGAACTTCCTCCTTAGTTAATAATTACCGTTGGAGCAGAAGCACCGTGTCCAGCTCTTTTATTAAAATACTCCCCATCTTCAGGTATGAGTATATACGTATATATACAAGCCTGTATATTGTAAATGAGTTTATTAACTTTCAGAAAGCTGTGGGGTTTTTTGGCACTCCGAATGTTAAATTCTGTTGTTAGCTCCGTTGTTAGCGCTGTTGCTAACATACTGCTGTTTCAACGTTGATATCTCTGTGTATGTTTGTAAGCTAAATCGAGTTAATAATAACCGTTGGAGCAGAAGCACCGTGTCCAGCTCTTTTATTAAAATACTCCCCTTCTTCGGGGCATTTACAAAACCACCAATGAGATAAGAGAATAAATGTTGCCTTATGTAATCTGCTATACACAGGTATTGTTAGCTTCAGCTCCTCTGTATTAAAGAGTGTGAAAACAGTCGAGCTCTCCATGATGATCTCTTATGAATCAACGTCTCCCAGCGACAGAACAGTCTCTGAACTCAACTTTTATGTTCTCAGAATATTCGTTTTCTCCACCGTGAGTCTTCATATTATTTTGGTCTGTTGCTGAAATGGAGCAACAATTTGTCCAACTTGAAGGCTTTCATTTCCTTTTTACTTTAACATCTGCTTTATTAAGTCAGAACTTTTAGCATATAGGGTACTTTATTTTAATTGCAGGTTTTATAAATGCCTTATTGCTGATAGTGTGTTTATAATAACTGAATAGAGGTATTTTTGTGTATCTTAATTTTATTTTCAGTAAAAATTAAAGAAAAACTGAAGCTGCTGCTTCACCACTTCTTTTCCAACTGATCAGTTATATCTGGCTCTCAGATGAGTTATTTTGGTGGTCTTGTTGCTTACCCTTCAACACAGTGAGCTGCAGTCAGCACCCACTGGTCGTTGACCAGAGATCCTCCACAGAAGTGGCTGAACAGGTGCAGACTGACCTGCCAGGGCCAGCTGCCTGCAGGAGCTGCCTCTCCTCCAACAATCCTGGTGTTGAGTGAAGGTTGACCACAAACTGAGAAAACCAGGAGATGGGATTTTAATTCTGCTCTGAGCGATGTCAGATAGACACTCAGCAGGCTGATCCTGGGATATATCTGAGGGATTCCCGTCAAGTCTCCCGTTTTGGCCAGGAAACTACCGTTTTTTACCCCCTTTCCTGCCGTAGTCCCATATTACTATTTCCCATAAATATCCCTGATTGTGCCGCCAGCTGTCACGTTAGTTGCTCTCCCAAGTCTTACGGTATGGTATACAATTCCCTCCTCCTGCCTTACGTAATTACTCTGTGTTCGTGTAGCTCCCCCAGGCCCTCATCGCCGGACAGCAGCATATACTGTATTCTGAACACCAAAACCTGACCAGTATGATTTGAGGTCAAGATATAGAACTGGTTTTCTTCCATGTATGAGAACTGCTTTAGTGTTACCATCAAATTGTTTAACAAAGATTATGCAAGTAGTACCTTCAGATATGTTTATTGTTGTCTGGGTGAAGGAGGGTGTACAGGAAACATTGCGGTCACTTTCAGTCCCTTTGGATTTGAAGTCAATGAAGCCTGGCTGGTTTCTGGTGATGTGACTGTTGATCCAGTCATTGTACTGGGACACTCTCGCATAGACTGCTGGGAAATATGGCTTGGCACAACCAACAGTAAAACTCACAATTCCAGCCTGAATCCATCGATCACCCTGCTTGGTCACTAGTGGACCTCCAGAATCGCCCTGTAAGACCAGAAACATTTTGTTTGAAGAAATCAGTGCACAAAGTGGAATCTGATAAAAACAGGTAAGACTTACAAAACATGGTCCCTTCCCTCCTTCACGAAACCCCGCACATATCATGTTGTCATTAATCAGGTCACCTAATTCACTGTAATCACAACTGCATTGGCCATTTCCCACAATATCTGCCTCAACTTCCAAAAGGTTTCCTGGTGAAGGAAGTGAATCTAAAGGAGACACAAAATCAGATTAACAATAAAAGTTTTAAAAAATGAAGAGATCAAAATAATTGTACTACAGTATCAGGAAACTGCCACAGCATTTTAATGACAGATTTACCCAGTTATTTACGATTTAATGGACAAAGCAGTTATCTGTACTATTTTGATGCGTTTGCTGACTGATAGAAATAAAATAATAACCTATATAAATACTAATCAGTATGTTTCTGAGTATGTTGAAGGAGGACCTGCTGAAGGATGCAGAGACAGGCGGTGCCAGCTTGTTCTAATCAGACGGCTGCTCAGCAGAAGGACATCCTATTCTTCATGTTTATAATAAGATAGTTTATAGCCTAATGGTGCTGATACAGTCATACTGTTCATAGTAAATGTTCTAGTTTATCTTGTAAAACTGTGAATCAAATTGCAACTGCATATGTTTTGATAAGAGCTGAAATGTGCGTTGTAACTAGGGATGATTTTCAATAAAAATAGGTGCAGCAGATTGTGTTTTCAGAATAGGCAGAGATTGTAACTGAAACACGTCTCTGTCCGTTCTCGTGAGTAAAAAGAAACTAGCTCTCTCTCTTGTCTTTTTCTGTGTATTTCAATGTTCTAGGTGCATAAACCTGACACTGACCATTAATGGCATTAAATTATTTCCGGCTCACCATAAAATCCGATGTTGCCCCAGCCAGTAACCCAGGATGGATCCCCGCTGTAGAAGGAGCTGCTTGAGGCCGCCAGGCAGACCGGGGAGATGTAACTGGTGAAATTCACTGGCTCAGACATCTTCAGCAGGGCAATGTCATTGTTGGGAAAACTGTAGTTAGGGTGAGAAGTGATCTGTACTACTTTCCGAACAACTTCGTTTGGGTTGGATCCCTCCTGACTCTGACGGCCCAGATATACCGTCACATCAGATTGGATCCCAGCAAGCCTGTCAAAAGAGTTGGAAACAAAAGATAAAAATAATTTTACATTTACCGGGTTTTCCACACTATAAGGTGCACCACATTATAAGGCGCACCTTCAATGAATGGCCTTATTTTAAAACTTTTCATATATAAGTCGCACCGCATTATAAGGTACATAGAATAGACTCTACAGTCGAGGCTGGAGTTACGTTATGCATCCATTAGATGGAGCTGCGCTAATGGGAATGTCAGCAAAATAGTCAGATAGGTCAGTAAAACTTTATTAATAGAACCAGCGTTCTGAAAACTCTGTTCATTCCCAAAATGAATAAACAGCTGTTTTATTATTTTCCTGAGGTAAAGTCAGTGACGTGGTATTTTGGTGACACAGTTTATCTTTTAACAACAGCAAGGTATAAGATATAGTGGAGAGGAACTTTTCCTCGATTCAATAAACACGTAAAAAACAGTCTGATGCTGTTACGATAAATCAAACGTTAGTACAATCACAATATACAATATATCCACTTCCACTATAACCATTGATTCGTTCATGTTAAATTCTCTGCTGCTGCTCTGTTCCCGTGTTCTACTGCATCACTGATCGCCTTGAGCTTAAACTCTGCGGCGTAAGCTCGTCTCTTAATAGGAGCCATTTTGGGGTCTTTACACAAAACCCAGCGTGCACCGCGCGCTTCTTCTTCTACGGGGGAAAATGAAGTCGGCGGCTGCTTACCGTAGTTGCGAGACCAGTTGTGGCTCAATATTGGTCCATATATAAGGCGCACTGGATTATAAGGCGCACTGTCGGCTTTTGAGAAAATTTAAGGTTTTTAGGTGCAACTTATAGTGCGGAAAATACGGTAGTTAAACCCCCAATGAGATAAGAGAATAAATGTTGCCTTATGTAATCTGCTATACACAGGTATTGTTAGCTTCAGCTCCTCTGTATTAAAGAGTGTGAAAACAGTCGAGCTCTCCATGATGATCTCTTATGAATCAACGTCTCCCAGCGACAGAACAGTCTCTGAACTCAACTTTTATGTTCTCAGAATATTCGTTTTCTCCACCGTGAGTCTTCATATTATTTTGGTCTGTTGCTGAAATGGAGCAACAATTTGTCCAACTTGAAGGCTTTCATTTCCTTTTTACTTTAACATCTGCTTTATTAAGTCAGAACTTTTAGCATATAGGGTACTTTATTTTAATTGCAGGTTTTATGAATGCCTTATTGCTGATAGTGTGTTTATAATAACTGAATAGAGGTATTTTTGTGTATCTTAATTTTATTTTCAGTAAAAATTAAAGAAAAACTGAAGCTGCTGCTTCACCACTTCTTTTCCAACTGATCAGTTATATCTGGCTCTCAAATGAGTTATTTTGCTGGTCTTGTTGCTTACCCTTCAACACAGTGAGCTGCAGTCAGCACCCACTGGTCGTTGACCAGAGATCCTCCACAGAAGTGGCTGAACAGGTGCAGACTGACCTGCCAGGGCCAGCTGCCTGCAGGAGCTGCCTCTCCTCCAACAATCCTGGTGTTGAGTGAAGGTTGACCACAAACTGAGAAACAATGAGATTAAAACCTGAATGGTAAATCCTTTCTGACCATTGTCAGATGAATACAAAACAGAATAACCCAGAGATCGTGTGACACGGTTAAAACTGATCTGAGGTCCAAATATAGAAGTTGATTGAACATATTCAGCAATGCAACACTGCTTATGTGTTACCATCAAATAGTCTTCTTGTAGGGTTTGTGTGTAGTACCTTCAGATATGTTTATTAATGCGGTGAAGGTGGGAGTTGTCAGAGTTGTCGTTGTGGTTGGTGGATGCGTTGTAGGGTTCGAGGTTGTACTGGAAACGTTTAAGTTGCTGGACGTGAAGATGATGAAGCCCGGCTGGTTGGTGTTGATAATGCTGTTGATCCAGCTCTCATACTGGGATACTCTGGTGTAGACTCCTGGGAAATTTGGCTTAGCACATCCTTCTCCAAAACTTACAACTCCTGATTGAATCCAGCGGTTCCCCTGCTTGCTCACCATCGGACCTCCTGAATCCCCCTGGAAGATCAGAACATTTTTCCAGATGAGAAGAGAACTACTGTCTGCAGACAGTAACAAACTGATGTAACAGATGATCACCTGACAGGAGTCCTTCCCTCCCGCTAGCAACCCGGCACATATCATGTTGTCAGTAATGGCGCTGTCCCCATAGCTAGACTTGCACTGCGAATTCCCCACAACTGGCACCTCCACCTCCATCAGGTTTTGAGGAGACGGAAGAGAGACTGAGGAGACACATTATAATGTGGTAAAAACCTGGTTTATCTCTTCACTTCTCTGTATATTGTTGGTTTACAACCCACCTCCACTCCCAATGTTTCCCCAGCCAGTGATCCAGGAGTTAACCCCGCTGGAGAAGATGCTGCCTGAGGCGGCCAGGCAGACTGGTGATATATAACTGGTGAAGGTGACTGGTAGAGAGAGCTTCAGGAGAGCAATGTCATTGTTGGAAGTTACAGAATCATAGTTAGGGTGATAAATTATCTGTGCTGCCGTCCGAGAGACTTCGTTTGGGTTGGATCCCTCCTGACTCTGACGACCCAGATACACCGTCACTGTCACACCATTAAGCCTAATAAATGAAAACATCTAATTAATTAACATTTAACTTCATCACATCAAGATTCAGGATTTACTTGAAACACCTGTTGGTGAACTTTGTATGTGTGCACTGTAAAACATTTAGTTGTGTCTTCTATCTTCTACTCTTAAGTCAAATAAATTTACAGAGTTTTAGATTTTGAACCTAAATGTGAGTTTGTGAAAGATAAATCTACAGTAGTAAGTTGTTAACTTTCTATTAATTTTGTCAAACCTCCAAAAGCTGAATAAATTCGATTTTTAGCTTAGCACTAAGAAAAAGACAGGAGTGGGAACTATTTCCCAGAGTGCTTAGGGGCATGTTTTTGTATCGTGAGTCAGATGGAAATGTGTTACATGGATCTGACTTTCATGTGTTATTAAGGCAAATGTTTATTTTAATGAAACTGACATTTTGCAAAGCTTGAAGATAATATTCTGTTCACACTAAATGTTTCTGAGCAGAATTCATTGTGATGTTTAATAAAAGTCATTATTAGATCAGACATTTTGTTCATGCAATTTGAAACAAGAATTTAAATTATTCTAAAGTAAAATAAGTAGTTATTGTAACTTGGTATTGTGAGCAAATAAAATAGAGGAATGTTTGATCTTTCACTAGGTCAGGGTAGTTTTTTTCTTGCATATTGTGAAATAATTAGTTGGTTTAAATTACAGCATTAAGTTAAATTTCACAATTCAAGAATAATAACCTTAAAAAACAATGTTTAGACATCTTGTCTCTTGTTGTTAAATCAACTTGATGAAGTTCAGTTTCTGAGTTAAAACCAAAACAGTTTTTTTGTTAATGTAAATTAATAAGAAGTCTTTCTTTCAAGTTAAACCACCTTCAATGTTTTACAGTGTAGATGACAACACTTAAAGAACATTAAACTCAGTTTTATTAAATTATTTTATACATTATCACATCCATGTTCATTAGTCATGGTAGTTTAGATGTTTGAACATTTTGTGCCTGACAGGAAAATGAAGACGAGATCTAAACTTCACATATTTA
Source organism: Xiphophorus maculatus (assembly GCF_002775205.1). Classification (NCBI taxonomy): domain Eukaryota; kingdom Metazoa; phylum Chordata; class Actinopteri; order Cyprinodontiformes; family Poeciliidae; genus Xiphophorus; species Xiphophorus maculatus. The sequence goes on from NC_036458.1 coordinate 1,493,306, forward strand.
CAAGTGTAACGTGAATGGATCTGAATCAGTTTATGAACTGATCAATTGTCTGGCACTGGGATGTTTCCTCTAGTCTTGTTACTTACCATACAACACAGTGAGCTGCAGTCAGCACCCACTGGTTGTTGATCAGAGATCCTCCACAGAAGTGGCTGGAGGTTTGCAGACTGGCCTGCCAGGGCCAGCTGCCTGCAGGAGCTACCTCTCCTCCAACAATCCTGGTGTTGAGTGAAGGTGAAGGTTGACCACAAACTGAGAAAAATAGAAACTCAACATTTATTCTGCTCTATTTTCATCCAATCACAGCAAGTCTGTCCCAATAGTAACTGTAGGAAAGCTGATTTCATGTGTGAAGGTTTAGAGAAGACTTGACCTACCGGAGAGCTGTGAGTCACACTCTGAAAAATGGGGAGAACAAATACATATTTTCATAAATCTTTAAAATGCATTTCTTTGATGTGTTTTCCTGTTTCAGTTCTGTACTAAACAGTAGCCATAGCTCCTGATTAAGGGATGCAGACGTGGCAAACAGGATATACTCTGCTCATACACAAATACAGCTACTTCATAATAATTAATGAATTTTTAGAAGATTTTGTAACAGAAGCAGCAGATTGCAGGTTCCTGGGTTGTGTTGGTTTGTGCATTTAAGTGTGAAATGAAACCTGCTTGTCCTTTGCTCACCTCCAGCTGTGTATGGAGAAACGTTTTGTAACGATGCAACAGTAAACTTTAGCATATTTCATTGAGATTTTACATGATGGCCCAACACAAAGCTGTACATAAAACTAGTTTTCAATATTTTTTACAGTTAATATTAGACAGCTGTGCAATGCATTTACATCCAACCTCATTAACTATGACACCCCTAGATAAAATCCTATGAAACCAGTTGCCTCCACACGTAACTAGTTAATAGGGTTAACCTGTATGTAATTTAATCATGGTGTTCAGTTGAAATATTGGCGTTCCCAGTACGACGACTGGGAATGCCTAGTCATACTGTTCAGGAAGGAAACGGGTTCTGTTTGTTCTGTTGTTGTTGGAAAACCAAAGGATCAGGTTTAGATGCTGGCTAGAGCTGCTGACAGGTCTGAATTCACTAAAGGTCACTCAGCTAGGAAGAAGCCAGTACTCTCAAAGCAACTTAATCAGAATTTAGTTTTTGTATTGTTCATGTGTGGATCAAGTAAATTTAGTTTGGGAAAGAATGTTTCCAGACTCTTTCTGTTTTCCTGGTGTGTAAAACTCTGACATTTTCCAAAAACAGTTTCTCAAGAAAGTGAAATAACTTTCCGACTGATCATTTGTAACAGATGGTGAAATGGACCTGAAAGCCTCCTGTTGTCCACTGTGATGTGGTTTTTCTCACAGTCATCAATTGGCCATGTTGATGTTTAGAAACAAAGTTCATATTTTTGAGATTTCCAATTTTAGAGGATAAAAAACATCACTGAGTTTTTCTCAACAGTAGCAGTCACTGTAAGTCGTTTAATTTCTCTGTCCTGAACTAACATTATATCTTCTGTAATGCCCAATAAACAAATAATAGTTTTTTTAAGCTGGTCGCGTTCAACCGGATTTGTAACTTGTCACGCATCATACAAGTTATTTTGAAACCTCAGCGGTTTCCTATTCTACCAATTTATTTCTGCATCTGATTCTGATAAATGAAGGTAAAAAGAGTTCATATGTTTACAAAGGAAATACTTAGAAAAAGCAGACGAGGTGAAACTCCTTGGTCAGTTAATTTACCATATAGCAGCATTATTTACTCAGTAATGACACCTGTTATTCAGGAGGAACTCTAGTGAGTCTGGGGAAATAATATGCCACAAACATTGTTAGGATGTCTTAGTTTAAGCTCTTACATCGACCTTTTGGACTGAATAAAAACCTCTGCTCTCTTAGTCATGCAAAAAACAAAAAAGCTTAACTTTGAAAGCATTTTTAAAGAGCATGCTGTATCAGGTGCTGCAGATATCAGAAGAAAAGTAACTATTTCTGTGTTAGATTAGAATAAAACATCCCCAAACAATTTAGACATTAAAACATCTTTCAAACTTTCCAGAAGATGGGTGTAGACGATCGCTGCAGTTAGTATGCTATTTCCAAGCTTATATTTTTCTCTAATACTGTAAGTTTGTCCTCACTCAAGGACAAACTTACTGGTCCTTGAGTTATTAATTTTTGTAATCTTATTGCCTTGTTTGAATCATCATCATGCCTTAATTTGTCTACAACATTGCTGCTGGTACACCTGACAATAAAGGACTTTTCTGTTCAGTTTTTCTAATCTTTGCTTTCTTACCGTTGATCAGCAGCGTCAGCAGAGCCGCCACACAGATCAGCTTGTTGAAGGCCATCACTGTCACTCGTCTGCAGCTGATCTGCTCTTGTTTATATAGCCAACATGCAACTTTTTAATGACACCCACAATGACTCATCTGCTCAGCGACATACCAACAACTCACCTGATGTTCATAATATGCAGGAAGTGAACAGGCATCTTATCTGGGTGTTATGAGCATTAATTTGTGGAAAAATGATCTTAATAAAACATACAGATGGATGTTAATGTAGTGAAAAACAGATCATTTTCTATTTATTACAGGTGCTATATTGTCCCAAGTACCAGTATAGTCAAGCAGTATAAAAATCAAGGACTGGTACTTCTGTGAGGTGAACTATGATTGATAATTTAATAACAAAGTTATGCAGGAACTTTGCCAACATACGGATGTTTTGTGTCTTCTAAAAACACTTGAGCCTATCATTAACTGAAGAAATAAATCAACATAAACCCGTCTAATCCAGTTATGTTAGATTCTATTCTGATGATTTACTTTCATATTTAATCATAATTCAGTAAGTCTGGTTTATTTAAGCACACTTTAGCAACAAGGCATTTCAAAGGGCTGCACATGAAAATAACACAACAATGAACAAACAGGAAAACATTACACTGGCATAAAAAAGTAATGTTACAGTTAAGACCATATTAAAGGGTAAAGGAACTCAGTTTTTAAAAAAAGGTTTTAAGTAACTTAATTTCATAATGTGGTGACATAAATGACCACTGAGTGTACTGATTAGTTGTTTGGTTAAACGTTTAGCTAAGACGAGACACAACATACAGTGACCGCCGTGAAGCCCAGGGTTGGTTGCAACTAGGCCTGTTTGCGATAAACGGTAAATCAATTAATCATACGATAAATTAAAACTATCGACGTCATTTTAATTATCGGCATTATCGTCTCTTCCGGCTTTTTTCTCTTTCTGTTAATGACACCGAACAACTCAACTCCGGTGCTCTCCACTGACCCTCCCTTCCTCATTTCCTTAGTGTAAAGCCCAGCACACACTACACGATCTTAGAGCTGTCAGCAGATTTTCAAACCCTGACAGACCAAACATTAGCCGACAGAAATCCTAGGTATAACGGTTCGATCGGGTTCGTTCCTGCCCTGTGGTGTCCAACAATGGGCACAAAATAATGGCTACAAGTTCAGTGAACTAATTTTAAAACCAGGCATTAATCAATGCTTTACTACAATCTACCTGCAATGCATGTTGCTAGTGTCAGTGTAAAGTCCTGACTGAATGAAAATCATTATAACTTATTTACTTCACGTTAACAAGAACAGCTGAAAAGTTACCGGGTTTATCAACTGCGGTAGCAATTTCGCTCCAACTCCTCCTCTTGTCATTTCTATATTCTTTGCATGTTGAATAAACATTAATGTTGTTTCCACGTATCATCTCCAATGTCGCTGGACTTCGGGTTGCGTCGTGTCAGCTGTTTGGGATTCCCCTCCGTAATTGGATTTACGGTGTTTTTATGAGCATCAATTAACTTAATTAACTTAATAACAAAGTTATGCAGGAACTTTGCCAACATACGGATGTTTTGTGTCTTCTAAAAACACTTGAGCCTATCATTAACTGAAGAAATAAATCAACATAAACCCGTCTAATCCAGTTATGTTAGATTCTATTCTGATGATTTACTTTCATATTTAATCATATTTCAGTAAGTCTGGTTTATTTAAGCACACTTTAGCAACAAGGCATTTCAAAGGGCTGCACATGAAAATAACATAACAATGAACAAACAGGAAAACATTACACTGGCATAAAAAAGAAGTAATGTTACAGTTAAGACCATATTAATCAATGTTCCAGTTATTATTCAAAGGTAACTCTAATCTGGTGGATTTTTTTAGCCCTGATTTAAAGGAACTCAGGTTTTTTTAAAGTTTCTTCCAGATAAGAGGAGGATAGACGCTGAATGCTGCTTCTCTGTGTTTGGTTCTGGTTCTGGGGATGCAGAGCAAACCAGAACCAGAACTAGAAGACCTGAGGGGTCTGGAAAGTTGATGCAACAACTGAACTTTGATGTATTTTATGCTAAGCCATTCAGCAATTTATAAGCTAACTACTAATTACTCTTAAAATCTGTTGTCTGAGCTACAAGGAGCCAGCAAAGAACTTTAGAACTGGTATTATATGTTCTACTTTCCTGGTTTTAATCAGAACTCCAACAGCAGCGTTCTGGATTAGCTGCAGCTGGACTACTGATTTAAAACAACTTTTTTAGGCAGACCTGTGAAGACATTGTTGCAGCAATCAATGCAGCTGAAGATAAATGCATGAATGAGTTTCTTTAGATCTAGCTGAGACATTAGTACTTTAAACCTGGAAATTTTTTTCAGGTGATAGAAGGCCGACTTTGTAACTGTCTTTATGTGGCTCTGGAGGTTCAGGTCAGAGTCCATCACTACTCCCGGAGTTCAGCCTGATCTCTGGTTATCATCTAGTTTGTAGATCGTTCCTCTTTAGGTCCATAGATAATGAATTCAGTTTTGTTTCTGTTCAGCTGGAGAAAGTTTTGGCTCATCCACACATTGATCTGTTGTAAGCATCTGTTTGGTGATTGGATGGGGTCAAAGGTCATCTGGTGACATCGTGATGTAGGGCTGTGTGTCATCTGTGTAGCTATGGTAGCTAATCGTATTTTCTGTTGTTACCTGAGCCAGTGGGAGCATATCAATAATAAATAGGAGGGGTCCTAGGATTGAGCCCTGGGGTTCCCCACATGTGACTTCTGTCCGTTCTGATGAATAATTACCTTTTGACAAAAAGAAACCCCTGTTCTTTAGGTCAGACTGGAACCAGTCCAGTACTGGAGCAGAGTACTGGAACTCTCCAGTCACATCAGAAGTATGTCATGGTCAACAGCGTAACAAGTTGCACTGAGGTCCAACAGAACCAACACGGTTCTGAGTCTGTGGTTTTTCAATAATCTTTAATGTGGTCATAAAATGAAAGTAAGTAAAATTAATTACACTTTATTTTAATCTGAAATTCTACAACTGGAAAGTAATCTAACCATAGGACAAATAAAGATGAAACACTAAATTACATGTTATTGATGATAAAATTTAAAAATGTAGTAAAAACTAAGTTACAATTGTCACTATATTATAATTATGGTAATTCTATAATATCAATATCAAAATGAAACACAAGAGAATCAAAGAAAGAATGTAATACAAAAGTTTAAATAACCAATATTCTATAAAAATAATAGAAATAGATTTATTATTGCTCCCATTTTCAATCTTTTATTTATTATATTTCTATATAAGCGTTTTTTCTAACTTAATTTCATAATGTGGTGACATAAATGACCACTGAGTGTACTGATTAGTTGTTTGGTTAAACGTTTAGCTAAGACAAGACACAACATACAGCGACCGCCGTGAAGCCCAGGGTTGGTAGCAACATGTTAGCAGCATCAGTTTTAATTGAACGGCTATTGATCAGTTTAATGAAAGAAATACGCCTGAATCGTAAAACACAGAGCCGTCAAAAGAGCATCTGTGTCGTTGTACAGCAGAGATCCAGCAGGTCTTTCAGATCACTTGTCTGAAGTTTCCTTGAATGCTTGTGGTGTTTGTCAGTTTGTCATCTTTGAAAACTTTGAGCTCTTCCAGTAAGTAGTCTGCGAGGAATGTGACGGCCGTATCTACACCAGAGTTAAGGGAAAAACTGGATCTTCCAGTTGGAGAATTTCAGACAAAAGGCAACCTGGTGTCAGTGAGCAGAAGAAAGAAGTTTCAGTCGGTGTCAAATTACTTAGCAATTACGGTAAGCTGTCAAATTACTTAGTAATTTGACAGCTTACCGTAATTGTTGATAAAGTCAATTTCGGTTTCTCTAAATGTCCTGACAGCAAGATGTCACATTGTTTTCTGTCCAGTTTATGACTCATTCAGTATCAATAGACTCTCACAAACATGAAGCAGGCAAAATTGGAAACCAGTAAAGTCCCACTGCAGGAAGGATTTTCACTTTAAACTGATTTCCATTCTGCAGACAGGAAATGAAGCAGTTTGTTATCCAGATATAACAAAATGAAGGAGTTTTTAAAAATCAGTTTTTCTTTTGTGATATGAAAAGTATTATTTTATTTATATTATAAATATATATTATTTATATGTATATTCCTCTCAATAATCAATTGAAAAGGTTTTACCCATTTCTAAAGTTCAGAAATGGCTTTGAATGCTTGTTTCACTGGTATTTTCCCATTTAACTTTGGTGAAGTTTACCTTCGTTCAGACTAGAAGCCCTCATCATCATCATCATCATCGTCATCATCATCATCGTTTCCTCCTCCTCCCCCTCCTCCTCCTCCAGCTACCTGCACGGATTCTCTCAGACTGAAGATCGGACTCTTGCCGGGCCGGTTCTGAAATGTCATAACTTCTAGTCAGAAGATTATTTTAAACCTAAATACAGCAGGACTGAACAATCTGGTGCTTAACTATATTTACACCTTTGGTTCTCCACACCAGACTCAGTTTGTTCAAACATCAGGTTTCTTCATTCCACACTGATCAGTTTCCTCCTTCCACTCCACCCAGGTATCATTTTAATTTACACTTCCTTAAGATTATAATCCAGATTTTAGATTCAATCTTTCTGCTGCAGTCTTGCACAGAGTTGGCCCAAAGCTCTGAGCTACTTTGGGGGGAGACAGAGTCCATCAGGGTGACCCTTAAAATGACTAACGACGTCTCAGATTTTGGAAGTGTTAGTTTTTCATACAGTAAAGTCACAGAGGGGAACATTTTCTATCAGGTTGATTCTGCTGAGACTTGTTCCCTCTGTCCAAATGATGGATAAACAGCATCGTACCTCTTTGTCTTTCAGCTCCAAAATACTTATCACCAAGACTTTGCGTGTCATTTCAGATGGTCGTATCCAACCTGCAACAGCATGCAGGAGTCTGGCTTGCTTTCATTTTTCACAGCAAAGAATAATATGCTCTCCAAGTAAGTGTTTTATTTTTGTTTCAAAAAGACTGAAAAGTCACAACAGTTAACTGTATTTGTTTTGCTAGGAGCAAAGATGTTGGACTGGTAAATAATAAGAACTTGAAAACTATTTGTAAAATAAATGATTCAGGATCTGTGACTGTGAGCATGTCTAACTCAACCTGGAGTGACTGTTTCCATATTAAACATTTTTAATACTCTAATGCTAATCAGGAAGAGAACTCTGGAAATAAACCCTCCAGATAAAAAAATCAATACTGGCATGTAATTCAAACTTTTTGATTATGCCACTTCAAAACTAATAAGTTAGAAAACTGGATTGTGTAATCTCATGAACACAACTAGAATTTGTCTGCTTTAATAATGTGCAGAATATACTGCAGTTCTTCCTTCTGGTCTTCCTCATACCAATATAATCTTCTACAAATAATTAAAAATTTAGCTGCACGCTTACTGATGAAACCAGGAAAGTGTTTTCATTGTTTTCATTTGCATATTTTCTTTTAAGGGAATTTTCTGACCTGTGGAGTTGATCTGTGTGGTTTTGTGTCGTTCTTTAGCAGTGTTACAGCGCCACCCATTGGCCCGCCGGTCCTATTACATCAGTTTCTGTGGCGCTGCATCCTGACCTGTGAGTGCACGTTTTCTTAATTGTTTACAAAAATATATCAGACTCGTCTCTGTGTGCACAAGGTTATGTTATGTAAATATAAAAACCTTAAAGTCAGATCAAAATGTAAGAGCAAATTTAGTCTCACTATAATAAAACCTCATATCCAGATCTGAACTGAATTTGAGCTAAATTTAACTCCAAACTAAGAGGGACAGCTACTTTATGAGTAACATTATTAAAAACAGGATACAGTTGAAGTTAATCTTCCTTAAAATAACTGAGCAACAGAAAAAGATGTTGGAGTTGTTTATGGCAGCAGCAAGAACCCAATGATTTATGGAGAACCAACAGAACCAAAACTGTTATATTTCAAGTATTTAACTCTAATCATTTGAGAAACTGTGGCTTAAAGCTAATAAAAACTAAAATTTGGTTTCTTAGACAATTTGATAATTAACAAATGTGACCATTGTTGCCCATGTCATGGATACATACTGAAGCTCTGACTCCTTGCTTCACCCTCCTATGTCAAACTTTTTCCTTCCACTCAACTTTCCATTAATTTACTGCAATACAGCTGTCAGTAAACAGCCTGATTCTGGCTTCATATGTGACTATGCATATATTATGAGTTAAAATAAATGTTTAATTTCCTAATATAATATATGAAGAGAACTTTATGAGCATAAATCTTTTACTTGTAAATAGTCTTTTTCTCAAATTTGTATTAAGCACAGGCACTTTATTATTATTCTTTTGCTGAAATTCATTAAAGGATTTAAAGCGATGTGAGCCTTTCTGCCATACTTTTTCCTTCCACTCAACCTTCCATTAATATTCCTTGATGTAGGACTCAGTCATCATGCTTTCACATGATGAAAAATATTTTTTGCTGTTATCTAATAAGCTAAATGAATTTTATGTCACAATAAATATAAATAAACATTTTCTACTTTTGAGTGCCATTAATGTACATAATATAACTATAATAACTACTGGAATAATCTGAGGAGCGCCGGTATCAGCAGCTCTTTTACTTTCACATAATATCCTTTATTATTATTATTATTATTATTATTATTTTACAAATTAGTGTCTGTAAAACAAAGATTACAGACTAACAAAAAGAGGAATTGGTCTACAAAATAAATAACTTTATCATAAGACCTGAACAGTTGTCCATGCTAAAGCGTCCAGATGTGATGTACAGTGAAACACACCAGCATGACTTGTTGTGTTTTTTTATTCAGTTTTCTAAAACAGGAGCACAGCTAAGGCGCAGCACGACTCCCAGCGAGAAACGACAAAAAAGATGAAAAATGAAAAACAATCCTCTGGGAAATGCTTCACCATTCAATAATCACAACAGAAATCTGGACATTTACACTTTAACTTAAAGTCTGTTCATCGTTTCACTTCTTTTTCTGTAATAAAATAAACATCCATCCAGATTCATTCATAGACAGAAACACGCTTCGCTCTGAGCTGCTACATCTGGAAACCAGTCGGCCTCCAGTTTGGTCCCAGTTCCATTTAAATTACCTTCAAATTAATGCATAAATAAAAAAGAAATACAGTATGAAATGAAAAAAGAAACAAAGATCTCAAACCCCCCTTTCCAATGATCTGCTTTTATTTAAACTCTGATATTTTTATTTATTTTATTCTTTTTTCTGTGGAAACAATCAGAAAATCTGTGTTTCTGTTTTCAGGGTTTATCTGATCCGTTTATTTTCCTTCTGAATTTGTTCTTAAAGTTTTCACTTCAGCTTCAACTTTGGATGAAATCAAAGTGAAAACTTTAAACTTCTAATAAAAAAAGAAATAATTCAACATCCTCAGAGTTTCTTTCATTTAACTAAAAACCAACAAAAACAACAAACATGTTTTTTTTCGGTCATCTTTTTTATGACTTTAGAAACTGATTCCTGGTTCCTGTTGCAGATTTCTACCATGTCTGACAGCAGGAGTTGTTTCTCTGCAGGGCTGCTTATAATTTCATCAAGTTCTCAAAGTGAAAATCTGCATAACAAAACTTAAAAGACATATTCCTGCTGAACAAAGGTCATGGGGGGTGTACTTAGTTTGATGGATGTTTTTTAGTTTGGTGAAACTGCATGAAATATGAGTCGCAGCTTAAATATCAACATTTTTGCATAAAGTGAATGTGGTTACGTAGAAAACAGGAAAAAACATTTGCATATAGCATTTGCATATAGACATATCTCGGTGAATCTCTTATCTCCTGATCTGAAAGAAATAAGTGGGTAAAACAAAAATATTTTTATGTTTAATGATAGTTATACTGTTCATATCCATGTTTGCAATGTATAAAATATGAACCATAAATGTAAACCTGTTTTTTTCCTAATTCCTTCATCCCAACATTTCACTTAAAAAGGAAAGTTCGCCCCATAGCACCACCTGGTGGACAACCAGGGCTTCACAGCGGAGTACGTTTCCAGGTTGAAGTTTGTATTTTTCCTCTGATCAGATGTCTATCATCGTTTAAATACAATGTACAGTGCTGTAAAAAAGGCATTTCTTGTGTTTTGATCAGACTTAAATGTTTCTGATTATCAGACAATAATAACCTGATTAAACACTAAATCAGCTTTACGTAAGCAAATCAACAAACTAAATACAAAAAGAAAATTAGTAAAGCAATAAACCAACTGGAATAAATCATTGTTTAATTAATAGCTACTGTAAAATGAAAGCTGAAATAGCTCTATGCGTGACATCAGTCAGCCATTGTTTCTGAGTGGCTGGACAGCAGCAGCCGCACCACGCAGGCTTTACACATTTACCAGGCGGAAGAAAAAGTAGCTCCCATTTAGGCAAGAATAATTATCGTCTGTATTTCAGCGTCTGAGACTCTCGACAAGGAAAATAAGAGGTAAAAGTTTAAACTGGTGTTTCTTCAGCTTTCCATGTAAAGTTTCTGAATTAAATTATTTCAAGAATTTAAACGTGAATACTTAATTCTTTGACAGGAAACGCTAATAGGTAGCTAACGTTAGCCGACCAAAGATGGCGGCGGTCCCATTTCAGAAACTAGGAACGGGACAGTCAAGTGTTTGTATGTTCAGCCTTTGTTGTAAAAATACATTTGCACATTTATTTATGGTAAAATTAGATTTTCGGACACCATTAAATTGAGCTGTTAATGACTCTTTGAGGCCAACCTTTGGTTGAACCGCGAATTCACCTTTCCAGCCGTTATGAACAGCTGGAACTGCCAGGAACCGTCGTGGGGATCCTGGAAAATCCTGGGGCGATTGATGCCCTTCAGTTTACATTGAAACAGAAAAAGTATTGCAAAAAAGAGTATCTTATATTAAAAACGTAGTTTTTCAAAATGTGCCATGAAACAAATGTTGTATGAATGCTTTCCCCCTTTCCAAAAGTTAAAATCAGTATCAGTCACCTAACTGACTTCTACAGTTTATTATTTAGCCAAAAGGTCAAGTTTGTGATTGTAGAGAGTTATCTTTTGGCTGTTAAACTCAATGGCAGAAACTCTTCATATTTTGATGTAAACAAAAAGGTATTCTGCTTGATTCCTTCTCCACACCTTGATTTTATTTTCTAAACTGACGATAAAAATGTATGTTTGTATTTTGTAATGTTTCTTGAGACTGTATTTGTTGTAAATTTACAGTAGGCTGCACTTAAACTGAGTGGGATTAAATTATTGCCTCAGCAGTTAGAACCATTTTTAAATTATGACTGTTTTCAGGGTCAAAATCTAGCAAATTCTTATTTTTGTTATTATTTTTCCACTATTGATGTGGATACCAGCTTTGGCTTGGCTTATAAAAAACATTAACGTAGTTATTAGCATCTAGAATAAATTACAAAATATAATATGGGGGAAGAATATTTAAGAATAGAATTATTTAATGTATAATTTCCTTGAATTCTTTACCATAATTAAACATGATAATCAGATAAGATAACAGGGACACAAATTTGTAAAAAATAAGTTTAATTTATTGCTTTTATATATTTATTTTATTCCAGTTTAATCAAGGATTGGATAGTACACAGTGTCACATCACAAATACGAAGCAACGCTTGTTTTGTACATAGATTTTCTATCCGCAAGCTATTAGCAATTTTTTTAAGACAGCAAAATTATAATTTATCCAGATATATTTAAAATTAAACCTCAAAATCAACATATTTTAATCAGCATTATGGCAGTGAGCATGATATTAGAAAATGAATGAACTGATTTGTTTTAATAAAGAAACAGAACCAATCAGATTTACAATCTGTAACAGTAATCAGGTAAAGATAAATCACACTTCAAGAAACTGGATAAGATTAAACTTAGCTTTTTTGACTAAATTTCTGTTGGTTAATATTTATAGATCTGATGCATTTATTTAGATTTTTCAAGGTTGATTTTACAACCATGTAAGGTTTAGCCTTTAAACTATTTTTGCTTCATGTTTTTAGTTTCTTCTGTGGATGAAAAGAAAAATGTTTACAGCTTGAAAGTCGCTGCCAAACGGTTCTGATCCTTTAGATCTGCATTGAATAACCAAAGCCAGAAACAAGCTGAATGTTATCAAGGAGAATTTTGGGCTAAAATTAAAACACCTGCTTTCTCTGTTTCATATCTTGTAAATCAGAGAGTGTAAATGCTGCTTATCTGAAGATTTGGAGGCATAAAGCTAAGAGGAGAAGATGATGGCCTAAGAGGATGGAGGAGAAGTGAGGCTTTGTCACTCCACCGGTTGTCGTGGGGATGGAGGTTGTGGCATTTGTGATGTTGGTGGTGACGGTTGCTGGAGACAAGAGCGGTCCCAGTATCTTGGTCAGGAAGGACTGAAAATGGCTCAGCTTTTCAAAGGTCTTCATGCTGGCTCGTTTCCTTCTGTTGGAGGTATTCTCAAATGAAAGCACCACTGCCTGGAACCAGGAGCCGTCCTGCTTACACATGAGCGGACCACCAGAGTCGCCCTGAAACAGAGAGAAGACGTATCATCTGCTAAATATTCTGACTCAACCTTTTAAACCATCTTACCAGCCATTATGACTGACAGAAAAAACATTTTAACTAAAGTCCCTCTAGTTTCCCCACATTCACACCTCCAGCTAAGAGACCTCCAGCAGCTAATGGTTAGAGTCCAGTTTTCAGTTATTAAGATCGTACCAAAAGATCATTATGAGCTCTCCATGTCAAAACTAAATACAAGGGAAATGTTTTCAGACTAAAGCTGCTTATTTCAGCTTATGGGAGTTTGTCAGAGTTTACAGTAGATCCTGTATCACATATAGCAAAAACATGCATAAAACTTTTAATTTATTTTGTAGCTAAATAATTTTTTATTTACATTCACTGCTTAGAATGTGGGGCTAGGGTTATTCTTTATCAGGATACCTCTTTGCCTTATTCAATAAATAAAAATATAATTTCTGCATGTAGCATACAGAACAAATACTGATATTCTGTGAAAATGACTGCTTAGAATGTCTTTCTTTCTTGATAATTTGATATGTTTTTGATAATATTGTAATTCATCGAGATGCACCTGAAAATAGAATATGATTGATTTCCTGTTTTTCTATTGAAATCATACTGGGTTCAACACTTTTATCAGCTTAAATTAGGTTTTATAATGCTGGAAAACAAAATTCAGAATTCAACATAAACCACCGGTGTACCTGTCCCAGAGTAAAGTCTCCTGTGCACATGGTGTCTGCTGCTGATGCATTCCCACAGTTTAGCACTGTTGTCTGGAACTGCTGCAGAGGTTCGTTTGCTAAAGTTGGAGAAAATAAGGAAGCTGTAATTTCTGGTGAAGTGGTTTGATTTGCATTGGTTCTCCTGATGAGTCCAGCATCACCTCCTCCTGCTCCAGAGCTCCAGCCGGCGGCCCAGCATACAGCTCCCTCTGGGAATGTTCTTCCGTTGTCCAGGCAGATCGGCCAAACGTATTCGTTCAGGGGGGGGGGGGACGACAGCGTCAGCACTGCGATGTTGGTTCCTGTCAGGTTGCTCACGCTGATATTTACCACGTCCAACGACACCTCAAACTGGTTCACACCGTTCTGATTTAGCCGACCCAACACGACCGTCCACTCAGAGGCGTTAGGGGAGCTGAGGGAGAGAGGATGGACTGAATTAGAGCTGAGCAGATATTTACCTCACCAGTTTAAAAATTGAGTTAAGTTGGTCTCTATAATGTTGCCATTTTTCTTCTCCCATCATGCTCAGCTTCAGCGTACCCTGAGAAGCAGTTGGCGTTGGTCAGCACGTCTCTCTCAGACACCAGCGTCCCTCCACACACGTGCTGGCCGTTCTTCTGTAAGCTGGCCATCCACGGCCACTCACCGGCCGACGCCACAGACACTCCACCCGAAATCCTAGAAGCCAGTGGGGCCTGTCCACAGACCACACCTGGAGGAGGAAGACACAGGTAGACAGAATGAAACATCTCTCACAAACCCAAGCAATTTAAATTTAAACAATTTAAACCCACAATTATAGAGACTTGAAAACAAGAAATAATAAAAAAAAAATACAATTAAAATGTGTTGGCATTCAGTGATGGCATAGTTACTTTAAAAAAGTAACTTTAATCGGATTACTGATTAATCCTTGAAAAAGTAACTTAGTTAGATTACTGATTACTTGATTTGGAAAGTAACTAAGTTACATTAAAAGTAACTTTTCTAGTTACTTTCAGCAGCTGCTGACAGTAATGTTCCACCACCTGTGGAAATTAGATAGAGCTTTGCCAAAACTTAATTGCAAATTATTTTATAATAGTAACATCAACAATGCATCTCCACTTATAAGGTTGATCTGAAGGGGAGATTGTTTAATGGTTACAAAAAACTTTAGTTATTTTTGCATGTTTTTGTGTGTTTCTATTGTCTGTAAAAGTCTTAAGAAGGATTTTAGATTCACCCTCCCTGACCCGGTCGCCAGGTTCTGTGTTTACTGTCAGAGCTCCTCCTGCGGCTCCACAGCTCACTAGGCTGCACAGATTTGTGACACTTATCTTAATATTAAAGATCATAATGGCATTTAGTTGCTCAACTTTACAGACGCGTTCATTCATTGCTGTTTTCATGTTTATTGTGCTGTTCATATTAGTCTTGATGTTTGCAGTTTTCTGGAGCGCAACACGAAACTCGACGTCATTCACAGCAAATATATTAACTTGACATTAACAAAGACACAGCGAGACGGATCATCCGGGAATAGATGAAATTGGAAGGCTTGACCAAAACTACCTGGATGTCAGACAAATTATGGGGCTTATTATGTGTCTCTGTTTATTTCCAAGCCCAAATAAGCGTTCAAAAAAAGGCCAAACATAACCCGCGACTCATTAAATTTACTTTAGAAAAAAACAAGCCCAAAGCTGCTTATAATAATCGCACTTGGCAACAGAAACTTAATAGTTTCTGTTTTTCCAGCAACAAAATGCGCTTCTCCCTGCATTGTTTCCATTTCTGTCACGGCGCGATCTGCTGACTGTCACATAGAAACAGCGATCACTCCCCAAACGCACAGGGGAAATGAATTACAAAAATAAAAATAATAGTAATGTACAGTGATTTGGACAAGTAACTTTATTCTCATTACTTGATTTGAAATAGCAACGTGTTAGATTACTTGTTACTGAAAAAAGCGATCTGACGGCAATGTAGGCATCATTGATAGACCACAGGAAAAACTGGAGTCTGTTCCGAATTACAACAAAACGAAATACGATCTGAAAAATAAACTTTTTCTTTCTAGTTTGTCTTTATGTGAACTTGAATGCCACAATATCCCATCACTTTGCTGCTGCTACACCTGAATTTCCCCACTGTAGGACAGTAAATATAATTCTATTTTTCAGTTTTATTTTATTCCCACAAGTGATCACGATCCCAAATGTCAAGGAGATTGTCGAAAACTTGACAGCATCTTTAAATAGACCAGGCAAAAACACAAAGTGAAAGACCTGTGCATGTAATGTCTCAGATTGAAGCTGTCCCTCTGTATCATTAGAGGATAATGTTGATCTCTCTATGATAAAAGGACAGTAAACAAAAGGCTGATAATAAATACAATAAAACATGACAAGAGTCAGGTTTACTGTTACCTCTATGATAGGCTACAGAAAGGAGACTTCTGTTAGCAAACATTTTTGTTGGTGCGATTATCAAAGAACTGATACATCTTAGCATCCTTTTTATAGGTTTTTTGTTTTATCACAAAATCAATGAAATCAAGATACTCACGCTGAGGTCCAGTCGTTGTGGTTGGTGGATGCGTTGTAGGGTTCGAGGTTGTACTGGAAACGTTTAAGTTGCTGGACGTGAAGATGATGAAGCCCGGCTGGTTGGTGTTGATAATGCTGTTGATCCAGCTCTCATACTGGGATACTCTGGTGTAGACTCCTGGGAAATTTGGCTTAGCACATCCATTTCCAAAACTTACAACTCCTGATTGAATCCAGCGGTTCCCCTGCTTGCTCACCATCGGACCTCCTGAATCCCCCTGGAAGATCAGAACATTTTTCCAGATGAGAAGAGAACTACTGTCTGCAGACAGTAACAAACTGATGTAACAGATGATCACCTGACAGGAGTCCTTCCCTCCCGCTAGCAACCCGGCACATATCATGTTGTCAGTAATGGCGCTGTCCCCATAGCTAGACTTGCACTGCGAATTCCCCACAACTGGCACCTCCACCTCCATCAGGTTTTGAGGAGACGGAAGAGAGACTGAGGAGACACATTATAATGTGGTAAAAACCTGGTTTATCTCTTCACTTCTCTGTATATTGTTGGTTTACAACCCACCTCCACTCCCAATGTTTCCCCAGCCAGTGATCCAGGAGTTAACCCCGCTGGAGAAGATGCTGCCTGAGGCGGCCAGGCAGACTGGTGATATATAACTGGTGAAGGTGACTGGTAGAGAGAGCTTCAGGAGAGCAATGTCATTGTTGGAAGTTACAGAATCATAGTTAGGGTGATAAATTATCTGTGCTGCCGTCCGAGAGACTTCGTTTGGGTTGGATCCCTCCTGACTCTGACGACCCAGATACACCGTCACTGTCACACCATTAAGCCTAATAAATGAAAACATCTAATTAATTAACATTTAACTTCATCACATCAAGATTCAGGATTTACTTGAAACACCTGTTGGTGAACTTTGTATGTGTGCACTGTAAAACATTTAGTTGTGTCTTTTATCTTCTACCCTTAAGTCAGATAAATTTACAAAGTTTTAGATTTTGAACCTAAATGTGAGTTTGTGAAAGATAAATCTACAGTAGTAAGTTGTTAACTTTCTATTAATTTTGTCAAACCTCCAAAAGCTGAATAAATTCGATTTTTAGCTTAGCACTAAGAAAAAGACAGGAGTGGGAACTATTTCCCAGAGTGCTTAGGGGCATGTTTTTGTATCGTGAGTCAGATGGAAATGTGTTACATGGATCTGACTTTCATGTGTTATTAAGGCAAATGTTTATTTTAATGAAACTGACATTTTGCAAAGCTTGAAGATAATATTCTGTTCACACTAAATGTTTCTGAGCAGAATTCATTGTGATTAGGCCCGTCACGATAGCAAATTTTGCTCAACGATTAATTGTCTCAAAAATTATTGCGATAAACAATAATATTGTTTGAAGACCTTTTTACACTGATTTAATGGAAATGACGTAATAATGCATGCAATTTCCTGCCAAAGATAGATACACTTTATTTTCAAAAGAACACTAAACACTGGAACTGATAAACAAAATAAACAAAACAACTAAACTAACAACAAAAATAAAATGGATTCTCAGTCTCCATTAACAAAAAACTCACTTGAAAAAAAAAACTAAACAACATAAAGCCAAAGTGGAAATAAATACTACATTTAACCAAAAGAGTGCAGATTATGAAGTCTGTATATTATGTTGCCCTTCAGTAATAATTAGATTTAAATATAGAAAATGGGCATATCGACTACCTGATGCAATAGTTCACACTACAGGTTTTTTGCTCCTATTTTTCCCCTTACAATAATCTTAGAACGTTGGTCTTTCTAAGATTGTGTGGTGTGTTACGGTAGATCGTCTCCGATAACGCAGCCTGTTGAATGTGACAGGTAGCCAATCAGAAAGCACAGATTCCCTCCGTGTTTTCTGAGGGGAAATTACGGAGGGGAATCCCAAACAGCTGACATGGCAACCTGAAGTCCAGCGGACATTGGAGATGATATGTGGAAACTAGAAAATTCCTGAAGAAATTTAACCGGGGCCTGCCAAAGTGTGCCTGTCGGTTTGGACCCAGCGTTCTGATGCTAGAAATTAGCACCAATGCTAAAGAAAGCTGCAACGTAATCAGTAGCATGTGGAGATTGACAAGAATGTTTACTAACATGGACTTGCACCATTCAGTAGGCTAAAGTAAGTGTATCAGCTAAAATTAGGAAAAATGCTAATGTTAGCGTGATTGCTGTCACTAGCATGTTGGACATCACTAGGATGTTTTCTATAATGGTATTACTCCATTCAGTAGACTAAACATGGTTAATAAGTCAAATAAATAGCTAATAGCTTATATAAGCTAAAATGCTAATGCTAATGAACTGCCTTGCTGTGCAAGGCAGTTCCCTAACATGAGAGAAACAGATAATGCAGAATAATATTATTGCACCGCCTGCGGCGGTGCACTAACCTCAGGGGCATGTTGAGGCTTTTATTTTGAAATTTTTGTTAAGCTTAATTTCAAAGGTCCAAACTAATCCCATGTCTAATAGTCATTGGGTTAAATCAGTTATTTATTGCTCAAAAGAGCAATTACCTAATTTAAGATTTCTCAAGGCTTTTATTTTGAAATTTTTGTTAAGCTTCATTTCAAAGTGCCAAACTAATCCCATGTGTAACAATTGCTGGGTTAAATCAGTTATATAATGCTCAAAAGAGCAATTATCTGATGTAAAAATTGTCAAGGCTTTTATTTTGAAATTTTTGTTAAGGTTAATTTTAAATTGCCACACTAATCCCATGTGTAACAGTGCTTTGGATAAAAAAGTCACATAAAGCCAAAAAGAGCAATTATCTGTTGTAAAAATATTCAAGGCTTTTATTTTGAAATTTTCAGTATGCTTCATTTCAAAGAGCTAAACTAATATCATGTGTAACAGTGCTTTGGATGAAAAAGTCAAATAAAGCCAAAAAGAGCAACTACATGATGTAAAAATATTCAAGGCTTTTATTTTGAAATTTTCAGTAAGCTTCATTTTAAATTGCCACACTAATCCCATGTGTAACAATGGTTGGGTAAAATCAGTTATAAAAAGCCCAAAACACAAGTAGTTCTAAAGGCCAGCTCAGTCCTCCTCTGTAGTAACTGACAGTTCCTCCATGTTGTAGTTCTAACCTTCAGTCATTGTAGTTCTAAAGAGCAGTTCAGAGAGGCAGACTAAATTCTATGTCTATTTTGAGTCTAACTGACACTGTTTTGTGTCAGTTAGACTTTTGTTTTGAGTTAAATTTGGCTCGTTTTTTGTTAATTATGTCGCCACAGTTACTCGAAATGCCAACAACAGTAATAGCTCCCCTCACGGGATTGAGCCTCACGTTTTGATATATATATTGTGAGGGGGCATGCAGCGGTACGAGCCGCATTAACGGTAGTAGGCAGCGGCAGTTATTTTGAGGTGTAGAACAATAGGTGCCTGCCATGCAATGCATAGGGATTACATCCCTATGCATTGCTATGGGCAGGCCCCAATAACATTAATGTTTATTCAACATGCAAAGAATATAGAAATGACAAGAGGAGGAGTTGGAGCGAAATTGCTACCGCAGTTGATAAACCCGGTAACTTTTCAGCTGTTCTTGTTAACGTGAAGTAAATAAGTTATAATGATTTTCATTCAGTCAGGACTTTACGCTGACACTAGCCACATGCATTGCAGGTAGATTGTAGTAAAGCATTGATTAATGCCTGGTTTTAAAATTAGTTCACTGGACTTGTAGCCATTATTTTGTGCCCATTGTTGGACACCACACGGCAGGAACGAACCCCATGGAACCGTTATACCTAGGATTTCTGTCGGCTAATGTTTGGTCTGTCAGGGTTTGAAAATGGGCCGGCCGACAGCTCGTGTGCGCTGGGCTTTATGCTAAGTAAAATGAGGAAGAGAGGAGTCAGTGGAGAGCACCGGAGTTGAGCCTTTTTTCATTCAGTGTCTTTAGCTGAAAGAGAAAAAGGTCGGAAGAGAAGATAGTGCCGATAATTAAAATGAGGTCGATAGTTTTAATTTATCGTACGATTAATTGATTTACCGTTTATCGCGACAGGCCTAATTGTGATGTTTAATAAAAGTCATTATTAGATCAGACATTTTGTTCATGCAATTTGAAACAAGAATTTAAATTATTCTAAAGTAAAATAAGTAGTTATTGTAACTTGGTATTGTGAGCAAATAAAATAGAGGAATGTTTGATCTTTCACTAGGTCAGGGTAGTTTTTTTCTTGCATATTGTGAAATAATTAGTTGGTTTAAATTACAGCATTAAGTTAAATTTCACAATTCAAGAATAATAACCTTAAAAAACAATGTTTAGACATCTTGTCTCTTGTTGTTAAATCAACTTGATGAAGTTCAGTTTCTGAGTTAAAACCAAAACAGTTTTTTTGTTAATGTAAATTAATAAGAAGTCTTTCTTTCAAGTTAAACCACCTTCAATGTTTTACAGTGTAGATGACACTTAAAGAACATTAAACTCAGTTTTATTAAATTATTTTATACATTATCACATCCATGTTCATTAGTCATGGTAGTTTAGATGTTTGAACATTTTGTGCCTGACAGGAAAATGAAGACGAGATCTAAACTTCACATATTTACAAGTGTAACGTGAATGGATCTGAATCAGTTTATGAACTGATCAATTGTCTGGCACTGGGATGTTTCCTCTAGTCTTGTTACTTACCATACAACACAGTGAGCTGCAGTCAGCACCCACTGGTTGTTGATCAGAGATCCTCCACAGAAGTGGCTGGAGGTTTGCAGACTGGCCTGCCAGGGCCAGCTGCCTGCAGGAGCTACCTCTCCTCCAACAATCCTGGTGTTGAGTGAAGGTGAAGGTTGACCACAAACTGAGAAAAATAGAAACTCAACATTTATTCTGCTCTATTTTCATCCAATCACAGCAAGTCTGTCCCAATAGTAACTGTAGGAAAGCTGATTTCATGTGTGAAGGTTTAGAGAAGACTTGACCTACCGGAGAGCTGTGAGTCACACTCTGAAAAATGGGGAGAACAAATACATATTTTCATAAATCTTTAAAATGCATTTCTTTGATGTGTTTTCCTGTTTCAGTTCTGTACTAAACAGTAGCCATAGCTCCTGATTAAGGGATGCAGACGTGGCAAACAGGATATACTCTGCTCATACACAAATACAGCTACTTCATAATAATTAATGAATTTTTAGAAGATTTTGTAACAGAAGCAGCAGATTGCAGGTTCCTGGGTTGTGTTGGTTTGTGCATTTAAGTGTGAAATGAAACCTGCTTGTCCTTTGCTCACCTCCAGCTGTGTATGGAGAAACGTTTTGTAACGATGCAACAGTAAACTTTAGCATATTTCATTGAGATTTTACATGATGGCCCAACACAAAGCTGTACATAAAACTAGTTTTCAATATTTTTTACAGTTAATATTAGACAGCTGTGCAATGCATTTACATCCAACCTCATTAACTATGACACCCCTAGATAAAATCCTATGAAACCAGTTGCCTCCACACGTAACTAGTTAATAGGGTTAACCTGTATGTAATTTAATCATGGTGTTCAGTTGAAATATTGGCGTTCCCAGTATGACGACTGGGAATGCCTAGTCATACTGTTCAGGAAGGAAACGGGTTCTGTTTGTTCTGTTGTTGTTGGAAAACCAAAGGATCAGGTTTAGATGCTGGCTAGAGCTGCTGACAGGTCTGAATTCACTAAAGGTCACTCAGCTAGGAAGAAGCCAGTACTCTCAAAGCAACTTAATCAGAATTTAGTTTTTGTATTGTTCATGTGTGGATCAAGTAAATTTAGTTTGGGAAAGAATGTTTCCAGACTCTTTCTGTTTTCCTGGTGTGTAAAACTCTGACATTTTCCAAAAACAGTTTCTCAAGAAAGTGAAATAACTTTCCGACTGATCATTTGTAACAGATGGTGAAATGGACCTGAAAGCCTCCTGTTGTCCACTGTGATGTGGTTTTTCTCACAGTCATCAATTGGCCATGTTGATGTTTAGAAACAAAGTTCATATTTTTGAGATTTCCAATTTTAGAGGATAAAAAACATCACTGAGTTTTTCTCAACAGTAGCAGTCACTGTAAGTCGTTTAATTTCTCTGTCCTGAACTAACATTATATCTTCTGTAATGCCCAATAAACAAATAATAGTTTTTTTAAGCTGGTCGTGTTCAACCGGATTTGTAACTTGTCACGCATCATACAAGTTATTTTGAAACCTCAGCGGGTTCCTGTTCTACTAGTTCATTTCTGCATCTGATTCTGATAAATGAAGGTAAAAAGAGTTCATATGTTTACAAAGGAAATACTTAGAAAAAGCAGACGAGGTGAAACTCCTTGGTCAGTTAATTTATCATATAGCAGCATTATTTACTCAGTAATGACACCTGTTATTCAGGAGGAACTCTAGTGAGTCTGGGGAAATAATATGCCACAAACATTGTTAGGATGTCTTAGTTTAAGCTCTTACATCGACCTTTTGGACTGAATAAAAACCTCTGCTCTCTTAGCACTACTATAGCTCAGTTTTCGAGTCCTTCCCATATCGGCTCACCAGGGCCAAAAGGCCGGAGTCCACCCTGACGACTCTGATGGCTCAAATTAGCATCCCTTCTTCAATTGTAAATGTGGTCGTTGACCGTCAGGCCAGAAGGTAGGAGTGTGAATAGTCCATGTTGGGGGTGGGTATCTATGATACCAGCAGGAGATCAGGTCTCCTGTAGGTAATCATGCAAAAAGTGTAAGCAAAAGAAATCTGGGAGACTTTGCACATGCAAATTTGCATGCAGCCTTTTGTGCTGTGGAGGATAAATAGGTGACTGCTTCACCTATTTAGTTCACAAGAACTAATGGCATTTATTTCAGTCATAATCTTGCGGGGGGTGACCAAGGTTCCATCACTATGTGACAGCTGGTCAGCAAACCTGGCAAACATGATTGACATGGCAGCACTGAATGCACATGTGCTTTATCAGGCATGCATTGGGGTGCAGGAGAGACGGGTGGACTTCCTGGTTGAGCTTGCAAAAGAGTTCGGTAACTCTCATGTGAGTGAGAAGAAGGCACACAAGGAGAAACTGCTTCGGCAACAACCTTCCACACCCAGCTCAGGCAAAAGGGCGAAGTGTCAGGTCAACCATCGATGCAGGATGCGTGTCCTGAGGCTGAAACATCATCAGTGACCCCTCACACCCCCACCATGGACTGTTCTCCCTGCTGCCCTCTGGAAAGAGGTTCTGCAGCATCCGGTGCAGGTCCACCTGGTTCCGAAACAGCTTTTTCCTACTTGCCATCAGACTGCTGAACTCTTAACTGGACTGCACTCAAAAACTGGTCTCCACTTTATACCTTGCACATGTACAGAGCTAAATAACTTCTATTTTACTGTCAGTCCTGCACTTTATATTTTATATTTAGATTTATATTCATATTTTATACTGTTGAAAATGACAACAAAGTCAGTCGAAGTCGAAGTCGAAGTCTAAGGAACAATTGTGCAACTGTGAGATGCGTTGAGGCCATTACCAGGGTACTGATAAGGTAATGGCCCTATTTACTGAACAAAAGCACCTGCTAGATAAAATCCTTCAGGCCAGTTGGACTATCGAAGCCGAAATAGGTATACGTCAAAGTGGACTAACTCAAGCTATTCTTCATGCAAAAAACAAAAAAGCTTAACTTTGAAAGCATTTTTAAAGAGCATGCTGTATCAGGTGCTGCAGATATCAGAAGAAAAGTAACTATTTCTGTGTTAGATTAGAATAAAACATCCCCAAACAATTTAGACATTAAAACATCTTTCAAACTTTCCAGAAGATGGGTGTAGACGATCGCTGCAGTTAGTATGCTATTTCCAAGCTTATATTTTTCTCTAATACTGTAAGTTTGTCCTCACTCAAGGACAAACTTACTGGTCCTTGAGTTATTAATTTTTGTAATCTTATTGCCTTGTTTGAATCATCATCATGCCTTAATTTGTCTACAACATTGCTGCTGGTACACCTGACAATAAAGGACTTTTCTGTTCAGTTTTTCTAATCTTTGCTTTCTTACCGTTGATCAGCAGCGTCAGCAGAGCCGCCACACAGATCAGCTTGTTGAAGGCCATCACTGTCACTCGTCTGCAGCTGATCTGCTCTTGTTTATATAGCCAACATGCAACTTTTTAATGACACCCACAATGACTCATCTGCTCAGCGACATACCAACAACTCACCTGATGTTCATAATATGCAGGAAGTGAACAGGCATCTTATCTGGGTGTTATGAGCATTAATTTGTGGAAAAATGATCTTAATAAAACATACAGATGGATGTTAATGTAGTAAAAAACAGATCATTTTCTATTTATTACAGGTGCTATATTGTCCCAAGTACCAGTATAGTCAAGCAGTATAAAAATCAAGGACTGGTACTTCTGTGAGGTGAACTATGATTGATAATTTAATAACAAAGTTATGCAGGAACTTTGCCAACATACGGATGTTTTGTGTCTTCTAAAAACACTTGAGCCTATCATTAACTGAAGAAATAAATCAACATAAACCCGTCTAATCCAGTTATGTTAGATTCTATTCTGATGATTTACTTTCATATTTAATCATAATTCAGTAAGTCTGGTTTATTTAAGCACACTTTAGCAACAAGGCATTTCAAAGGGCTGCACATGAAAATAACATAACAATGAACAAACAGGAAAACATTACACTGGCATAAAAAAGAAGTAATGTTACAGTTAAGACCATATTAAAGGGTAAAGGAACTCAGTTTTTAAAAAAAGGTTTTAAGTAACTTAATTTCATAATGTGGTGACATAAATGACCACTGAGTGTACTGATTAGTTGTTTGGTTAAACGTTTAGCTAAGACGAGACACAACATACAGTGACCGCCGTGAAGCCCAGGGTTGGTTGCAACTAGGCCTGTTTGCGATAAACGGTAAATCAATTAATCATACGATAAATTAAAACTATCGACGTCATTTTAATTATCGGCATTATCGTCTCTTCCGGCTTTTTTCTCTTTCTGTTAATGACACCGAACAACTCAACTCCGGTGCTCTCCACTGACCCTCCCTTCCTCATTTCCTTAGTGTAAAGCCCAGCACACACTACACGATCTTAGAGCTGTCAGCAGATTTTCAAACCCTGACAGACCAAACATTAGCCGACAGAAATCCTAGGTATAACGGTTCCATGGGGTTCGGTCCTGCCCTGTGGTGTCCAACAATGGGCACAAAATAATGGCTACAAGTTCAGTGAACTAATTTTAAAACCAGGCATTAATCAATGCTTTACTACAATCTACCTGCAATGCATGTTGCTAGTGTCAGTGTAAAGTCCTGACTGAATGAAAATCATTATAACTTATTTACTTCACGTTAACAAGAACAGCTGAAAAGTTACCGGGTTTATCAACTGCGGTAGCAATTTCGCTCCAACTCCTCCTCTTGTCATTTCTATAGTCTTTGCATGTTGAATAAACATTAATGTTGTTTCCACGTATCATCTCCAATGTCCGCTGGACTTCAGGTTGCACCATGTCAGCTGTTTGGGATTCCCCTCCGTAATTGGAGGGGAATCCACACTTTCTGATTGGCTACCTGTCACATTCAACAGGCTGCCTTAAGCTCCCAGTCGGGGAAAACCCCTGATTTGGATCGGAGGGGCACCAGATCTACCGTAACACACCACACACTACAGCACAGGTGTCAAACTCCAGTCCTCAAGGGCCGCTGTCCTGCAACTTTTAGTTGTGCCTTTGCTGCACCACACCTGAATGGAATAATTAGGTCATTAGCAAGGCTCTGGAGAACTGATCTACATAAGGAGGAAGTAATTAAGCCATTTCATTCCAGTGTTTTGTACCTGTGGCACTTATAAAAACTGCAGGACACCGGCCCTTGAGGACTGGAGTTTGACACCCCTGCACTACAGGATGATCGGTTATAAGATCGTAAGCGACAATCTTAGAACCTCGGACGTTCTAAGATTGTGATAAGGGGAAAATCTGGGCAAAAAAAACCTGTAGTGTGAACTATTGCATCAGGTAGTCGATGTGCCCATTTTCTCTATTTAAATCTAATTATTACTGAAGGGCAACATAATATACAGACTTCATAATCTGCAGTCTTTAGGTTGAATGTAGTATTTATTTCCACTTTGGCTTTATGTTGTTTAGTTTTTATTCAAGTACATTTTTTTGTTAAAGGAGACTGAGAATCCATTTTATTTTTGTTTTTAGTTGTTTTGTTTATTTTGTTTATCAGTTTCAGTGTTTAGTGTTCTTTTGAAAATAAAGTGTATCTATCTTTGACAGGAAATCGCATGCATTATTACGTCATTTCCATTAAATCAGTGTAAAAAGGTCTTCAAACAATATTATTGTTTATCGCAATAATTTTTGAGACAATTAATTGCTCAGCAAAATTTGTTATCAGGCCTAGTTTCAACATGTTAGCAGCATCAGTTTTAATTGAACGGCTATTGATCAGTTTAATGAAAGAAATACGCCTGAATCGTAAAACACAGAGCCGTCAAAAGAGCATCTGTGTCGTTGTACAGCAGAGATCCAGCAGGTCTTTCAGATCACTTGTCTGAAGTTTCCTTGAATGCTTGTGGTGTTTGTCAGTTTGTCATCTTTGAAAACTTTGAGCTCTTCCAGTAAGTAGTCTGCGAGGAATGTGACGGCCGTATCTACACCAGAGTTAAGGGAAAAACTGGATCTTCCAGTTGGAGAATTTCAGACAAAAGGCAACCTGGTGTCAGTGAGCAGAAGAAAGAAGTTTCAGTCGGTGTCAAATTACTGAACTTAGTAATTTGACAACTTAATTGTTGATAAAGTCATTTTCGGTTTCTCTAAATGTCCTGACAGCAAGATGTCACATTGTTTTCTGTCCAGTTTATGACTCATTCAGTATAGATAAGATTTATTTGTCATTGTCATCAACAGATTACAACGAGATTGAGATTTGCTCGACTCGAGTTAAGATGCAGGTTATGTGTATATACATAATATACCAAGATAAAGAAATAAATAGTACAAAATGAGAAATAAATAGACATCAGAAGATGGTTGCAGCGCCTGGAGGTGTCGCAACAGAATTTACATTTTTAACAAAGTGGTGTCAAGAGCAGAAGTTCTTATGCCTTTGAATTTAGTGCCATGATTGCCATCGGGTAAAAACTGTTTTTTAGTGTTTTTTGTCCTGGTATCAACAGTTTCTCACAAACATGAAGCAGACAAAGTTGGAAACCTGTTTCTGTTTATTAGTTCACACACATCTTGATGTTTTACTTAAGAAGTTTTCTTTTTCCAGATCCTTTTAAGTTTCTTCATCTGACTTTGTATTTGATAAACTCTTTCCTGATCTTAATGAGCTGCTCCTTTTTAAACAATAAATGTTCTTGTTCACTGTTCTAATCCTGTGTGTTTCAGAAACAGGTTGGATCAGCTGCTGCGACACCAAAGTATGTAAACATATTTTATTTTGGACTTCTTTTAATAACTGTAGGAAGCATGGAAACTTAGATTGAATCATAAGCACAGACATAACTTAACGTTGAAAGTGCTGATTCAAGCAGCAGTGAATCAGCGCTTTGTTCAGTAAAGGAAGGATTTTCACTTTAAACTGATTTCCATTCTGCAGACAGGAAATGAAGCAGTTTGTTATCCAGATATAACAAACTGAAGGAGTTTTTAAAAATCAGTTTTTCTTTTGTGATATGAAAAGTATTATTTTATTTATATTATAAATATATATTATTTATATGTATATTCCTCTCAATAATCAATTGAAAAGGTTTTACCCATTTCTAAAGTTCAGAAATGGCTTTGAATGCTTGTTTCACTGGTATTTTCCCATTTAACTTTGGTGAAGTTTACCTTCGTTCAGACTAGAAGCCCTCATCATCATCATCATCATCGTCATCATCATCATCGTTTCCTCCTCCTCCCCCTCCTCCTCCTCCAGCTACCTGCACGGATTCTCTCAGACTGAAGATCGGACTCTTGCCGGGCCGGTTCTGAAATGTCATAACTTCTAGTCAGAAGATTATTTTAAACCTAAATACAGCAGGACTGAACAATCTGGTGCTTAACTATATTTACACCTTTGGTTCTCCACACCAGACTCAGTTTGTTCAAACATCAGGTTTCTTCATTCCACACTGATCAGTTTCCTCCTTCCACTCCACCCAGGTATCATTTTAATTTACACTTCCTTAAGATTATAATCCAGATTTTAGATTCAATCTTTCTGCTGCAGTCTTGCACAGAGTTGGCCCAAAGCTCTGAGCTACTTTGGGGGGAGACAGAGTCCATCAGGGTGACCCTTAAAATGACTAACGACGTCTCAGATTTTGGAAGTGTTAGTTTTTCATACAGTAAAGTCACAGAGGGGAACATTTTCTATCAGGTTGATTCTGCTGAGACTTGTTCCCTCTGTCCAAATGATGGATAAACAGCATCGTACCTCTTTGTCTTTCAGCTCCAAAATACTTATCACCAAGACTTTGCGTGTCATTTCAGATGGTCGTATCCAACCTGCAACAGCATGCAGGAGTCTGGCTTGCTTTCATTTTTCACAGCAAAGAATAATATGCTCTCCAAGTAAGTGTTTTATTTTTGTTTCAAAAAGACTGAAAAGTCACAACAGTTAACTGTATTTGTTTTGCTAGGAGCAAAGATGTTGGACTGGTAAATAATAAGAACTTGAAAACTATTTGTAAAATAAATGATTCAGGATCTGTGACTGTGAGCATGTCTAACTCAACCTGGAGTGACTGTTTCCATATTAAACATTTTTAATACTCTAATGCTAATCAGGAAGAGAACTCTGGAAATAAACCCTCCAGATAAAAAAATCAATACTGGCATGTAATTCAAACTTTTTGATTATGCCACTTCAAAACTAATAAGTTAGAAAACTGGATTGTGTAATCTCATGAACACAACTAGAATTTGTCTGCTTTAATAATGTGCAGAATATACTGCAGTTCTTCCTTCTGGTCTTCCTCATACCAATATAATCTTCTACAAATAATTAAAAATTTAGCTGCACGCTTACTGATGAAACCAGGAAAGTGTTTTCATTGTTTTCATTTGCATATTTTCTTTTAAGGGAATTTTCTGACCTGTGGAGTTGATCTGTGTGGTTTTGTGTCGTTCTTTAGCAGTGTTACAGCGCCACCCATTGGCCCGCCGGTCCTATTACATCAGTTTCTGTGGCGCTGCATCCTGACCTGTGAGTGCACGTTTTCTTAATTGTTTACAAAAATATATCAGACTCGTCTCTGTGTGCACAAGGTTATGTTATGTAAATATAAAAACCTTAAAGTCAGATCAAAATGTAAGAGCAAATTTAGTCTCACTATAATAAAACCTCATATCCAGATCTGAACTGAATTTGAGCTAAATTTAACTCCAAACTAAGAGGGACAGCTACTTTATGAGTAACATTATTAAAAACAGGATACAGTTGAAGTTAATCTTCCTTAAAATAACTGAGCAACAGAAAAAGATGTTGGAGTTGTTTATGGCAGCAGCAAGAACCCAATGATTTATGGAGAACCAACAGAACCAAAACTGTTATATTTCAAGTATTTAACTCTAATCATTTGAGAAACTGTGGCTTAAAGCTAATAAAAACTAAAATTTGGTTTCTTAGACAATTTGATAATTAACAAATGTGACCATTGTTGCCCATGTCATGGATACATACTGAAGCTCTGACTCCTTGCTTCACCCTCCTATGTCAAACTTTTTCCTTCCACTCAACTTTCCATTAATTTACTGCAATACAGCTGTCAGTAAACAGCCTGATTCTGGCTTCATATGTGACTATGCATATATTATGAGTTAAAATAAATGTTTAATTTCCTAATATAATATATGAAGAGAACTTTATGAGCATAAATCTTTTACTTGTAAATAGTCTTTTTCTCAAATTTGTATTAAGCACAGGCACTTTATTATTATTCTTTTGCTGAAATTCATTAAAGGATTTAAAGCGATGTGAGCCTTTCTGCCATACTTTTTCCTTCCACTCAACCTTCCATTAATATTCCTTGATGTAGGACTCAGTCATCATGCTTTCACATGATGAAAAATATTTTTTGCTGTTATCTAATAAGCTAAATGAATTTTATGTCACAATAAATATAAATAAACATTTTCTACTTTTGAGTGCCATTAATGTACATAATATAACTATAATAACTACTGGAATAATCTGAGGAGCGCCGGTATCAGCAGCTCTTTTACTTTCACATAATATCCTTTATTATTATTATTATTATTATTATTATTATTTTACAAATTAGTGTCTGTAAAACAAAGATTACAGACTAACAAAAAGAGGAATTGGTCTACAAAATAAATAACTTTATCATAAGACCTGAACAGTTGTCCATGCTAAAGCGTCCAGATGTGATGTACAGTGAAACACACCAGCATGACTTGTTGTGTTTTTTTATTCAGTTTTCTAAAACAGGAGCACAGCTAAGGCGCAGCACGACTCCCAGCGAGAAACGACAAAAAAGATGAAAAATGAAAAACAATCCTCTGGGAAATGCTTCACCATTCAATAATCACAACAGAAATCTGGACATTTACACTTTAACTTAAAGTCTGTTCATCGTTTCACTTCTTTTTCTGTAATAAAATAAACATCCATCCAGATTCATTCATAGACAGAAACACGCTTCGCTCTGAGCTGCTACATCTGGAAACCAGTCGGCCTCCAGTTTGGTCCCAGTTCCATTTAAATTACCTTCAAATTAATGCATAAATAAAAAAGAAATACAGTATGAAATGAAAAAAGAAACAAAGATCTCAAACCCCCCTTTCCAATGATCTGCTTTTATTTAAACTCTGATATTTTTATTTATTTTATTCTTTTTTCTGTGGAAACAATCAGAAAATCTGTGTTTCTGTTTTCAGGGTTTATCTGATCCGTTTATTTTCCTTCTGAATTTGTTCTTAAAGTTTTCACTTCAGCTTCAACTTTGGATGAAATCAAAGTGAAAACTTTAAACTTCTAATAAAAAAAAGAAATAATTCAACATCCTCAGAGTTTCTTTCATTTAACTAAAAACCAACAAAAACAACAAACATGTTTTTTATTGGTGATTTAGTTTATTGGTTCATTTACTTCAGTAACTCAGTTCAAAAGGTGAAACTCAGATTTACATCACAGAGTATTTCTAGTATTTTTCATAAAATGTTGATGATTCTGTTCCACAGTTAATAAAAAACCCAAATTCTGTTTTTCAGAAAATTTTAAACAGTTTTTTTCACAGTCATGGAGAAAACTTGACCGATGTTAACCAAACTGAAATCTCCACATGGAGGGGAAGCCACAAGACATGATTTCTAAAAATAAATAAAAATGGCTGGTGGAAAATTAAGTGGAAGGAAAAAGTGTGGTAGAAAAAGATTCAGCACTTCTTTTCTCTTCTGCCCAGACCAAGTAGAGCGCAGATACGATCCAGAACATGTAAATATGGCATAGTTCTAAATACTTTGTTATCATTTAATGCCATATTCTTATTTTCTGAAAAGCTACATTTTGGAGTTTTATTATTAAATTATAACAGCTAATTTATGAATAAATCACTGTCTTTCTCTGTCACAAAAGTTAAACTTTTAATGGTTTTCAAATTCAAAACATATAAAGAACATCAGATTTTTAAACGTCTATCAAACTTTTACTCTTTCCATCATTTAAACGTTTGGTTTTAAGTTGACTGTATTTACATGGTTTGTCCACATGATGGCGCCCTTTGTAAACAATGAAAAGCCTCCAGTATTTCTATTTAAATCAGTGGGAACTGTTCATCAGTTCTGTTCAGTTTAAACCTTCTGGTTCAGTTTGTTTGTCATGTTGACATTTTTCAATCCTTCCTGAATTTAAACATCTAAAATTTGTTTTTCTCTTCCTTATTTAGCAAATAAGACAAGATTTAAATCCCAGGATCAGCAGTTTAGTGCTGCGGTGGAGTTCAGCCTCCATCATTTGGACAACAGACCATGAATAAAGACATCATGGCGTCCTGAAGTCTGTGGTCGACATCATTTAATCGTTTCATCAGCCTTCAGAAACAAAGGCACACATTTTCCTCCTAAAGAGGAAAAATTAGTTATATAAACTTTTTAATAAATTAGTTCAGCAGTTTTTAATGTTTCACTCAGACAGAGATTTTTTTTTTAAAAAAAGAAGAAGATGAATTTCTTCTTGGATGGCTTCAAGTCTGAAGGATTTTAAAATGGCACAAAAAACCCGACGTTGACAGAACAGAGCAGCTGGAGTCCAGGAAGGAAAACTTTAAACAAGTTAGAAGAATGTCCATCAGGAAAGATCAGAGGCGTGATTTTTAATCCGTGAAAAATATCGGTTTTAATATCTAAGCTGATTCCTCTGCACGTGAAATATCCCTGTAATTCCAACATATAATGAAGTAATAGCATCTGGCCAGCAGGTGGCGATCATGGCAGCATTCTTTGCTTGTTGTGTGTTACGGTAGCAGTTCTTTATTTTAATAAATAATGAGGAAACGCTCCAGCAGGACGGCTGGTGGCCTCCTGCTGAGGAGCTTTACGGTTTATTACGCCCAGATCAGGATTTCTACTGGAACATGGAAACATGGAGCTGGAGCTCAGTGTTTTCCAGATCAGGATAAGTATGGAAAAAATAAACTATGGAAACGTTGCTATTCCCAGATCCCACTTCCCTAAAGTACATATTTGACCTTTGAACTCTAAAATATTGAACAATTAATTACAGATCCTGCAATCACACTTTGGATTTAAAGCTGCCTAGAAAACAACAGAAACATCAGAACAATTTGTTTTTGTTGTTTTCACATAAACGACAAGCAGCAACTCTGATCTCAGATCCAAATAAGAAACTCTAAAAAACAGTCATGAAATATTTTCTGAGTAAAACATGATTTTTCAGGGGGAAAAGAGGAATTTCTCCTCTAAATGTTTTAAAAAATTACAGTAACTGTTGGCACTGAGGTCAGACTTTAACTATCTGAAAGCTGCAAAACCCTCACATCAGGAACTTCAGTGAAGTTTTTCTTTTAAGGCTCACAGAACTTTTAAATGAAATTATGAAGTTATTTATGGTATCTGGTCTGCAGCTATATTCTGTAGTTTATTTGGAGAAAAGTTTTCAGTGTGGCCACTTACATGTCGGCGCCACCAGGGGGAGCTCTTCACCCCAAAACCCAGTTTTTTTCCATACTTATATCCTGGAAAATACTAGAAATAAATTCCCAGGAATCCTGTGGAAAGCCGGAGCTGATTTTGGTCTCAGTTCAGACATTAAATAATGTCATAATTAGACTAAACAACTAATAAATAATCATTTTTGTGAAATTGACAACAAGAGGTATGAAGTTCTGGTTCTGACATTCATTGGGCCGTGTTGTCCCAAACCGAACTGGGATCAGACCGGGTTCAGGTCCTCCTCTGTTCCTGCCACCTTCAAATAAATAAATGTTTCCTCCGTCCGTCCTGCTGCTACCTGATCCGTCCGTCCGCTCTGGGCGCGCTCAGTTCGGATTTGGGGTCCGGGCTGGCGGAGCTCCACCTGGTCCGGGCGCAGCGCTGCATGACGGGGCAGGCGCTGGGGCCCAGCGAGCAGACGTCCGCGGCGGCCCAGTGGCCCTCCAGGAGCCCGTCCAGCCAGCGGCGCAGCGGCGCCCCCGTCAGGCCGGAGTTGGCCTCGGCCTCCTCCACGGCGCGGAGGCTCACCGGCAGCTGCAGCACCGGGTTCAGGCCGTGGAAACTCTGCTCCATGTAGGAGTTCCTGGGCGGGCCGGCGTGGAGCCGCAGCGTGTCCTCTGGGTGGACAGGGGGACAAGCAGGACATTCAGCTTCTAGGCACCACAAATCTGGAACAAACTTACAGAAAACTGAAAAACTGCTGAAACACTGCCTTCCTCTGAATCAAGGCTAAAACCCACCTGTTTAGAGCTGACTTTGATCAATAATCAATGGAATATTGATCAACATATTAGATGCATATTCATGTTGTTGGCACTCATCAAATGTAATGTTTGTTAATGGTTTCTCAGAGAAATTAGAGACTGTACGATGTTTTTATGACTTTATGTGTTTCTATGATGTAAAGCACTTTGAACTGCCTTGTTGCTGAAATGTGAACAGAAATAAACTTGATTGATCGATTGATTCAGAAAACAAGTTTAATCAGTATGTTTAGGGTCCATGTAGCTTCCCACATCTCTCAGCCGGTTTTCCTCGGCTCCGTCCTTCAGCTTCCTGACCTGCTGGTCTCTCTGGTCTCCATGGAAACCAGAGAGCATCATGGAACAAGCTTTTTAAAGCTTGAGATCAAACTACACTGATGTCTCAGTTACTAATCAGGTGCCTTCGGAAACATTCGTTGCTCTGGATTTTTATTTAGAGTGATCAGAGTAAACGGAGTTGATGACAAATACACACCACACTTTTCAGATTTTTGGTTCTGGAAACGGTTCGTTTTGCACCAGCTGCACTCTGGTTGTCACGTAACAAAATGAGGGGGATTTTTAAATAATTTTATGAGTCATGTAGAGCTGTTGGTTTCAGTTTTGTGGAATCAGTAATTCTACTTTCTGATTTTTTCTTGAGTTCAGCTGTAGAAATGGCAGCTCTGTTCAGGCTGAGAGTTAAAATCGGTCTTTAGTTCAGCAGCTTCTTCCTGCCTGAGTAACGTCTGCCTGGTCTTTAAAAAGTCCTGCAGTAATCTCTGGACCGCCAGCTGGGGTCAAACAATGAGGGGGTAAATCAGGCGGCGGTGACCCCGTGTCGCCATGGAGAGCCGGGATGGACGGATATAAATCGATCTGCTGGCAGCTGCGGCTTGAAGTTTGTCTGAGCGGCACCGGCTCGTCCGCAGCGTTCAGACGTTTTCATTTACAGGTCAGGTGACTTCCTGCGTGAAGTTGGACCAGCCACATTCCTCCAGTTAAAAGAAATTGGTGTCAAACGTTTTCATTTGTGCCACTATCAATTTAAAGATATTAATAAATGTTTTCAGGGATCATCAAAGGCCAACTTTTCACAAAATCAAACAAATTCTGTCTCAATCAACTGTGCTGAAAATATTTATCTGCAACTTCTCTGCACAAACATGAAAACATTATTTACATCAATTTTGTTTCATTAGTGAGATGTTTGGTTTAATGAAAAGACTTTTTTATTAAACTTTAACAATTATAATGACAAACATATAATTTAATTAAATATAACAAACATTTTTGCGACACAAAGGTGTGTCAGTGTGTCGCCGCTCACCTTTCTGGATGGGCTGCCGCCGGTGGAACTCGAGCGGAGCGACGATGAAGCTGGTCTGGCCCAGCAGGTTCCAGTGGTGAAGCACTCTGAGCGTCCAGACGCCGGGCCGCAGCGGCGCCGTCAGCGGCGGCCGGTAGTGGGTCACCTCGGCCGACGCGTCCACCAGGATGTCGTAGGTGGCGGCGATGACGTTGGTGGGGTCGATCCAGACCACGGTGGCGGTCAGGTTGCTCTGGCTGCGGCTCCAGCGCTGAACCGCCACCGGCTCGTCTTCGGGCCCCAGCAGGCCGCCCCAGTTCCTGAAGAGCCGCTCCTTCGGGTCCCAGTCTGACCCGACCTGCAACAACACGACCCGGGTTTGGATCGCTTCGTTTTAACTGAACAGACTCTTTCTAAACCTGGGGTGTCTAAAGTGTGGCCTGGGGGCCATCGGTGGCCCTTGAAATGATTTTGTTTGGTCTCTAAAGTCCAGAATGATAAAACAATTTGGCCAACAAAACAGAAAACAACCGATCACACACAAAAATATTAAATTGTCTGTTTCTTTCTTAATAAAACACAGTTTGAAGCAATTTTTATGTTTTGGATCTTTAATGATATACAGATTTTATAAAAGTTTTATTTTTGAGGAGATAAAACTTCACAATAAACTAATTTTTGCATTTTTTACTTAATGAATTTTGTGTCCAGCCTGTAGAGAAAATTAGCCAGTTTTGGCCCTCAGGACAAAAAGTTTGGACACCCTGATCTAAACAGATCAATGCTGATCAATAATTCAAGACTCTGAATCCATCAGGCCAGGTTTGACATTTGGGCCACACTTTATATCAAGTTTGCCAACCGCCATTAAACAAGAAGAAGAAGAACACCTAGCAACGGGGTCAACCACACCTAGAAACGGGGTCAACTCCACACTAAGCAGCAGCTGGATGAATCACTGAGGTGGGAACGCAGACTGTGGCCTGACCTGGATGTGCTGCAGCCGGTTGCTGCTGTGGGGCTGGCCGGCCAGGGTGAAGCGGTCCCTGGGAGCCACCCAGGTCTCCAGCGTCTCCATCTGGGTGGAGGCTCGGTTTGTGGCCGCGTGGCGCACCAGGTAGCCCTGGAACTGGTCCGACAGGAAGTAGACGTGCACCGACGTCGGGTGGCTCATGGCGGTGTACCTGAGAGACAAAAGTGGATAAATGTTTCTTTATGTTTAATTACGGGGAAATTAGATGATAATTGATCATAAAGAGAAATAATAAAGCCCTGCAGCATCTGCATTAAATAAAAACGTGACAGCAAGGATAAAACCTCTGAATTCAAAATAATTTTAGCGTGAATTATTTTCTTTTTACTGATCAGTAATAAATTAACAAGTATTTTAATTAAAAAGACCAGAAAAGGTTTCAAAGTTGTACAGTTTCCTAAGTTGTTGGTCAAAATATCTATTTAAATGTTTTCCCTACATCAAAAATGAGAATTGTGTTTGAAAACCCCTCACTGTATTTGACCCATTTTAATTATTTGGTCTGTTTCTGATTAAAAAGTCACTGGAGGTTTGTGGTTGCTAACTATGACATTAAAATCAAAGCAAAACAAAAAAACTTGGCTCATAAAACAAAAACACCTAAAAGTTTCTATGTAAGACATCAATTTGTTGTTGAAAATCTCATTTTATAAATTCCTGAACTCTCACCAGAGGCCACAAAAAACTACGCGGTGGGCCACGGACGGCCCCCGGACCACACTTTGGACAACCCAGGCCAGGGTGTCAATTCAGCCCACATCAAGATCATGAAGATCCTCAAAGGCTGGTTTTGCTGGACCCATAGAAAACTGTTAACTATTAGCTTTCAAATGAAAACTGATTTGATTTGACTGATAAAATAAAATTAACCCTAAAATAAAATTTAAGTAAACTAATATTTTCTTAAAGCTCAATTTATGTAGACGGCCACATAAATAGCTACGGAGGCTGGATCTGGCCCGCGGGCCCCGAGTTTGACACTTTGGACCCCCCTGTGATGGAGATTCAAGCCCAGAAGCTAAAGTGTTTCAGAACCACTGATGTAGCTAAAAATCATTTAAAACATGTTTTAATTCTGGAGGGAAAAGCAGCAGCTGACGGACCTTCCAGATGAATCACAGCTGCTGCTGCTGTCGCTGCAGCAGCTGCTGCTGCAGCTGCTGCAGCGACAGCAGCAGCAGCTGCAGCAGCAGCTGCTGCTGCTGCTGCAGCTGAGGAAAAGGACGCAGCGTTTCCAGCCGGCCGCTGCTGCTCCTGCCTCCACCCAGCCTAACCACCAATCCCCACCCAAACCAGCAACAACAGCCTCCTTGTAGCGGTGGGTCTCCGCCCGCAGCGCACACAGAAACCCTCAGTAGGCAGAGACTGAGGCCTGCTTGTGCTGCAGAACAAGCGCGCCTTATCTTTATATTTAGTTTGGAGTGAATAAACTCGACCTGCGGTGAGTTTAGTGAAAAGATGCGTCTCTCTGTTTCCCTGGAAACTGGAGCAGCAGCTTCTCTGAAACCGCTGATTCTACCCAGAATCTGTGAATCTTTATGCCGACTAACAAAAATATGGGATTTTCCACAAGCTTTTCATTTCTACCTGCAACTTCATCAAGTCATGATGAAGAAAGTGAAACACAAACTGATTTATAGCATTTAAAGCAATTATTTCTTTAATTGTAGATGATTATGTCTCACGGCTACTGAAACAAATCCTCTAAAAATAAATCTTACATCAGATTTGTTCATTGCTAAACAAGCTGGCTGTATCCAAAATATTACTGGAAAATTAAGTGGAAGGAAAACGTGGGGTCGAAGGTAAAGTCAATTCAGCAGCAATTTGCTATATAAACAAAGTATGAAACAATTAATAATGATTAATCACTTATTAAAATAATAGTCAACTAATTTAGTCAGTGTTTAATTGTTAACTGGAGCATACAGACTCATAAAAGTGCATTTTCTGAAAACCCAACATATTCAGAGCTGTAATTATCAATATATTTTAAACCAGAACTCCTCAGGTTACATAGTTTTAGCTTCACCTGGATCAAATTCAAGAAATTGCTTTTTAAGCAATAAAATTTTTTTTTCTTATTTAAAAATGTAATAATTTTTTTTTACTTGTTTGCATCTTTTAATGTATTTCTAATGCATAAAACGGTTTAAATGGTTAAATGAAGCAAAGTGTAGAATGGGTCTCTGTCTCTTTAAAAACTCCTGCTCTCTCTGAAGCTCCGCCTCCAGGAAGTCATCCCAACATGGCTGCTTTATTAACCCTTTAACATCGTTTTCACCACTGAGAAGCGGCTCCGATAATGTGCTCAGAAGATGTTTGCTAATTGCTGCTGGCTAGTCTGAAGGAGCTGAGTGGGGGAGGAGTTTTGCCTCGAAGGCGGAGCTACGTCCATCTAGGCGTTTGCACATCTTAATGGAGATGAAAGGAATCCATGATGCTGCCCCTTTATAAGTGTGTTTGTCTGGATAAATGAATATTTGGACCTCTGTGTTTTTGTGGACGCGGCGTACCTGCAGCTGTGATCGGCGGGGTGTCCCTGCAGCGACCCGGCGGCACGCGCCAGGCCCATGCGGGCGAAGGCGTGGTGGTGGCTGAGCGCGGCGTCGGACAGGCCGGAGACGCCGTCCGTCTGCTGGTGGAAGACGTTCTCCCAGTAGGCCTGCAGGCCCGGCGTCCCGGACGGATACGCGCCGAACAGGAAGGCGTCCAGCTGGCTGATGATCTCCTGGCTGACGCTGGCCTCGAACTTCCGGGCGAAGAACGTGGGCCTGGAGGCCTGCTGCGGATCAATAACCAATAATTAATCATCCACATTAGCATTTTATCTATTTTTTATCCTTATTTTATGTCAGCTTGTGCACATGTGTGGTCGAGAGCATGACTTCCAACCCCGACATTAGAATAAAAACCTCAGTGGCTGCCTGGATCCAAAAATACCTGCAGCTGCCTCCAGAACCAGAACTCCTTATAGAACCCGTCCGCAGACGCTGACCTCAGATCTGCCAACGCAAACGCTCCGGAACCGCCTCAAAGCGGCGCTGCTAATTTGTGAATACGCGTCTATTCTGGGCTCCTCTGCAGGATCGGTTTCGCCCCAGAGAGAGAACCACTCTGCCTCACCGGGTCGGAGCAGAACTTCATCCTGATTTGGTCTTTTTATGGATTTTTTCTCGTCTTTTTTTGTTGAATCATTGAATGTTTGGACAATTATTTCCTCTGTGAAGCGATAAGGATTTTCTTCTCTTAGTTTTTTATCCTCAAACTGTTGTTTTAATACGTAACCATGGCAACAAACGACTTGTATGGCACTTTAATTGTGTAACTGCTTGTAATTGTTGTATAAACTTTGTTTCCTCTTGGTCTGGATTCCCTTGGAAACAAGGATTTTAATCTTAATGGAACTTTTCTGGTTGAATAAAAGTCAAATAAAAACTAAATAAGTAAAAACAAGATGTTGTTTTTTCAGGCGGCAGCTTCTTAAAAGCTCAATAATATCTGAACTACATAATGTTTCTTCCATCACAGGAAGGATCATATCCCCTACTCCAACAGAAAGGAGGCGGATTAGCACAGCTAGCTAACTGATGATGTCGTCCAGGACGTTCCTGTGGAACACCGTCTCTAAAGTCTCTAATGTCTCTAATGTCCAGTTTTGAGCTGTTAACGTGTCATGAAGCTGTCCTACAGAAAGAGTCTTCAGTCAGAAGCCTCTTCAGATTCACTGGAAGACAGACTGCATCGTTTGAATTTATTTCTTCTAATTAAGCTCAAAAAAAGAATCTTCATTTTTTTAAACTTGAA
This sequence comes from Xiphophorus maculatus, assembly GCF_002775205.1. Classification (NCBI taxonomy): domain Eukaryota; kingdom Metazoa; phylum Chordata; class Actinopteri; order Cyprinodontiformes; family Poeciliidae; genus Xiphophorus; species Xiphophorus maculatus. The sequence goes on from NC_036458.1 coordinate 1,533,663, forward strand.
TTTAAATGTTTTTAAAATGACTTTAAAAATAATTAAAATGTATTAATTTAAACATTTTTAACTTAAAAATGTGCCAATGAGGAAATTGGCACATTTATAACCTTAAAGATTTTATTTCTAATTAATTTGTTATTGAACATTTTAAACTTATGTTGGAGCAGTAAAATAATAATTGTTTACTTATTTACAAATTTAATTGAACCATTTTAGTTGATTAATAAGGAATTTTAAAGCTTTCTATTTAAATAAAGATGAAAAAGTTCGTTTTAAAGATTTGTTTTTACATTTATTTTTAGAGAAATGACAAGAATGTCCCATTTCTGTCAAAATGGGAAAGACCAGAGAACCTGATGTAGAAATTATGTGCCAGAAGAATTAGTAAGCGGTCTCCATGGCAACCATTAGGCCTTATCCACATGCTAACTGGCTATTTGGTCAAAATAAATGTAAACAAACATTTATTCTGTGGTTGAAGCGACTGAGTTTGGCTGCAGGTGAGGCGGACTCACCTGCAGGCGCGGCAGGTCTGAGGGCTTGAAGTCGTTCGGGGAGCAGCCGCACCAGTCCACTATGTGCTTGTACTGGCACTTGCATCCCAGTTTGCGGTTCCAGTTGGTGAGCCTCAGGTTGTTGTCCACCATCGTCTCACAGTGGACGCTGTTCTCCAGGACGGTGTGGAAAAACGACTGAAGACAGAAGAAAAACGTTTTTACAAACAAAAAGAAGAGTTAGTTCTCTCCTTCACCAGATGAGGGCGCCAGGCTGCACGGTTAGCGGATTAACATCAGGAGAAGAAAAGTGTTCACCTGGTAAAGAGGGAGAAGCAAAACAAAAGAGACAAGAAACTGTTTGGAATTAAGATACTATTTTATTTTCTTGAAGATTTTAAATGTTAATTTGCACTTTGCAAAACATAATAAATTATTAATGCTTAGTTTTAATTGAAACTTATTTTTACAATTGTATTTGAATAGTAAACTAAACACATTTTTAGGATTACCAATAAAAAAACTGTATTTTGTTCTCTACCTTCTTTATTTTTAAAATAATCTACAAATCCTGATTTTTAAAATTTGAAACATTTTCTTTTTAATAAAAACTGAATGAGTGTGATGGTGTGTTTGTGTGTCGGTACCTCGGCCGGCAGCAGCGTGAAGCCGTAGAACCGCTTCATATTCCTGACCAGATCGTCCTGCGAGTTCACCACATAATCCACAAACGGCCGGCTGAGCAGGAACCAATCAGAGCCTCCGTCCACCGACACGCCCTCCGGGATCTTACGGTCGCCCAGGCGCCACATGTGGGTGTCGCACTCGTAGAAAACCCGGTCCAGGCCCTGTTTACGGATGAAACTGGGACAAAGCAGCGTGCGGTTCTTAACTCCCAAACGTTAATCAGAGGCTGAACCTGTTAGAGTCCCTGGATTCATTCATTCATTCATTCATTCATTCATTCATTCATTCATTCATTCATTCATTCATTTATCCACTGAATTTATTCATTGGTCTCCTTTGGTTTCATGTGCCAACATCTTAGAAATGAAAAACTTTAAAAACATTCAAAACCTGCTCAACAATAAACAACAATATTTTAAACAAATACAGTAATCACTTTTTTTTTTTACTGCAAATGGATGTTGCTGTAAATCCAAAACTGAAAAAATGTTTTGCATGTTTGTCTTATTAACAGTAAAGCAACCAGTTTGCAAATTCTGAAAACAAAAAAATATAAAAAAAACGACTTTAAAAGACAAAAATATTTTAAAATGATTGTAAAAACATTTAAAGTTTTTGCGCAAATGAAATGTAAATAATCTCCATTTGAGCTGGCAGGCCAGACTTGTGTTTAGAAAATGTATTTAGGGCCTCATGAAATCAGTCTAGGGGCCACAAATGGCCCCTGAACCACACCTTGGACACCCCTGGTTTAATGAAGGTAAAACAAGATGGCTGCTGCGTTCTTACCGAGCGTTGTCTCTGCCGTGAGACTTGATGAAGTTCATGTTGCGGTGTTTGGAGAGAAACGCCACCAGCTGGTCGTTGGTCCTGAGGACAAAATCAAATTTACAAATTCATAAAAAACATTAAAAAGCATCAGATTTTACACAACAGCTGCAGGTTTTTATGCAGAAATATCGTGTTTACCAAGAGTTTAAGGAACAGAAAGAGGACGAGGATTCCCGGGTCTCTGCTCCACCAGAACCAGAACAATAACAGAACAGAGTTACTGCGAACCGAGCCTCATGTCGTTTCATATGGACACAATTTAGCAATAAACATTCAAATAAATAAATGGCTTAATAAAATAATTCATGCGCCAAACATTTCAACTGAAACATAAAAATAAGAATTTTAAATTAAAGTTATTGTTTTATCAGTTTTATTTTTTATTTCATTATTCTTCTCTAATTTTTTCATACTATGTATTAATTTAATTTAATTTAAAAAAATTTACTTACTGTTACATTTAATTTGCTATTTATCTTTTCCATATTCTGTTTCTATTACTGTTTGTTATTTATATTTATTTACCGTCACCTCCATGTCTTGATGATGGATTTTACAGAATGTTCTGCACTTTAGAGATTTTTTTGTATCCATCCCCTGACTGATACTTTTCAACAACCTTTTCTCTGATTGGTTGGATGTCCTTCAGTCTTCATGCTGTGATGGAATACTGATGAACCAGTGATTTTGTTGATTGATTGATTTGCAAAAGCAATAAAACTAATTTGTTTGAGCGTCAGTGGCTTCGTCCGGACCAACATGGTGAATCCTCAGGATGAAGCAGTGGAACCAGCAGCTGCTCTGTGCGTCCGTATGGAACAGGAAGTCTGATGCAGCTTCCTGTGGACGCAGCGCTTCCTGCTCTGAAACCTACCAAAACAATCTTCCATTAAAGGGAAATGTGAGTTTCCTCGTTTGTTCGCAGCTGAACTGATTTATTTCATCGGCTGCAGAGAGAAACGCGAAGAGGAAACGGAAAACGTCGTCAGATACTTCAGAGGCGACGGCGATTTTATCCCACTGCAGGGATGTGACTCTGCTCTGTTTAGAAAAAAAACAACCAGACGATGATTTGTTCTTTCTCCAACAGGAATTCCCTGATTATTCCTCTGATTTAAGGGAAAATAAAAATTAGAGGAAAAAATATTTAGATTTTATTTCCTGTCATTTTGTCTGCATGTTCCTTCCAGCTTGATTCTTTTTTTAAAACCAACATAGAAACCTGCAGCACAGAGCTGAAACGATTAATCGGATTAATCACGATTAATCACGATTAACTGATTATTGATCAACTAATTTAGAAAAGATTGTTATGATTCTTAATATTCAGACTCAAAAAAACCTAGTTTGCTAAAAGAACAACAGAGCAGAAATTAAGCCAAAACTGTTCCAACAATTAAATACATTTTGGATTTATATAAATATGTCTTATGTTTGATACTTTTAACCCATTTTTCTTTATCTTTAAACCTGTTTAATCTCAACGTGTTTTTTCTTCATGTATATTGTTTTTAGTTTCTGTGTATAAATACTTTGAGTTTCCTTTGGCTGAAAGTTGCTATTTCTATAAAGTTGCTATTTTAATAAAGTTGCTATTTTAATAAAGTTGCTATTTCTATAAAGTTGCTATTTCTATAAAGTTGCTTTGCCTCGTCGTTCCCAGAACTCCTCAAGTTCAGTTTTAGCTTCACCTGCTTCAGATTCAGTGAAAAAATCTAAATCTAAAACCTTTTTCTACCCAATAATTAATCAATTAATCCAGAAAATAATCAATAGATCAGCCACACACTGCTGATGGGTTTTAGCTGATGATCAAATTTTCACTAAAGAAATTCTGTTGTTGCATTTTATGCAAGAAAATATTAATTAAATAAGAATTAAATTGTTTATTTTCTTTTTTTGTTGTATTTCCAAATTTGTACAAAAAAGGCTCAAGCAGTTCAATAAATCAGCAGAGCGTGTTTTTGTTTCTATCTGATTAGTCGTCAGAATAATCGATTATTAAAATAATCACGAGCTGCTGCAGCAGATGAACAACGAGAAACGTTTGGTCCAGTCTTCCTGACCTTGACCTGTGACCTCACAGGCATCGACTGATGGTGGCGCCGGAGCTGCGGCTGCGTTATGGATTTTAGCCGGAAGCGTTTTCAGACTCTGCTGACGATCATCCTGTGTGACCCGACGGTGGAAAAACAGAAACCAGGCGCAGGAAACGTTTCCCAAAAGAGCCCCCTCCAAAATAAAAGCGTTTCATTCAGAAACAGCAGCTGCTTCCACCGAGCAGCAAACTGATAATCCGGTTTAGTCTCATTTATTTATACTTTCATTTCCAGCAGATTTCTTCATTTTTTTATGCAAAAGTTCATGCAGCTGCACAAAAAACCCAGAAGCAAAAATATTAGTGACATTCAGTCATATTCAATAAATTAGATTATATGTTCTTAGACAGTAACTCTTCATTACAACCACTTTTAATTTCTGTATTTAAAGTATTTTTTATTTTTATCTTAAATGCAGGTTTTTATTAACTGTAGATGGAAAAATAATCATAATGAACAGAAATACAGGCTTACAAACATCAGTCTGTGTGGAATAATCTATAAAATAATATTTACTCTGTGAATTGAATTTCAATAATATTCTAATTTACTGAGCAGGTCTGCACTGCAAAAACACAAAATCTTATCAGGTATTTTTGGTCTTTTTTCTAACGCAGACGTCTTGATACACTGGGAATAAAACAAAACTAACTTACAAAGAACTTTTCTGCAAGACATGGAAGATTGTTTTACATCAATAATTCTTAAATATTGATAAAAAAATATACTGGCAGATTTATTTCACGTAGATCAAAACGTTTTTCCAACATTTGAAGTGTAAAAATCTGCCACTGAAGCTAGTAGTTGTTATCAATATTAAGTTATTATTGACATAAAACAGGCTTCTATGTCTTGCAGAAAAGTTATTTGTAAGTTAGTTTTGTCTTATTTTCAGTGTAGAATGAGATTTTGTGTTTTTACAGTGCAATTATAATGGCGAAAATGGAAATTTTACTAATCCTGTAATTTTTTTTTGTAGATTTTTAGAATTTCTGAAGTGCTTCTTTTCATTTCCGATGTTTTTCTATACTGATAAAATCCAAATAAAAGTTTGAAGGGGCTCAGAAAGCCTGGATCTGACTGGAGGACAGAAACTAGAGCCGCATCGAACAAAACCACAGAAGAAGAACCGATAAATGTTGAGTCGAGGGGAAAAGCAGAACATGTTCTAAACGAGCGCCTCTGACCTGATGGGGTAGTCGGCGGCGCTCAGGTTGATGAAGAAGTCCCAGGACCAGTCGGCCATTTTGAGGAGGTCGTCCATGCTGCGCAGGTACATGGTCAGGAGGCTGGCTCCGCCCCAAATGGTCGCCATCCTCCAGGGAGTCACTCTGACGTTGGGGAACCGGCCCGCCAGAGACAGAACCTCTTGGTGGAGGTAATCGGACCTCTGAGATTAACGGAAACCACCAAGACGGAGTTAAACTTTATCAAGGTTGGCGTTAGTTTTATACTATATTAATAATTTATATTAATAATTTATATTAATAATTTATACAGCTTTCATATAATGAAGGTTCTTCGTAATAAAAAGCTTGAACACGTGGGGAGCAGTTTCTGTTTTATATCATCTTTACATTGTTTGATGTTTGGATTTCTTTTCAGCAGACTGCCCCGGTTCTGACGGACTCACCTGGTCCTGACGGACTGCCCCGGTTCTGACGGACTCAGCCGGTTCTGACGGACTCACCTGGTCCTGACGGACTGCCCCGGTTCTGATGGACTCACCTGGTCCTGACGGACTGCCCCGGTTCTGACGGACTCAGCCGGTTCTGACGGACTCAGCCGGTTCTGATGGACTCACCTGGTCCACATGGATGTAGTAGAAGTGCGCTGTGTGGTAAACGGCCTTGAAGAGTCGCTGGAACTGTCGCGCGGCGCGGCCGTGGACGACCAGGACGAAGGCGATGCGGACCGGCGGCGAGGTGGCGGCGCCGTCGTCCCACTGAACGTTTACGTTAGCCTTACCTGGACAGGGAGGAGACGGGGTCAAAGGTCACAGCTCACATTTCTATACTGTACACTGAAAAAACACAAAATTTAACGAGTTTCTAAGATCTTAGTACATTTTAAATCTGACAAAACTGCAGAAAAATAAGTTTGTTTCTAAGTCAACAATTGTTGGATATTAGAAAACAAAGTCCCAGTTTCATTGGGAAAAGACATTTTTCCCATAAGTGAAATAATAAACTGATAGTTTTTATCCATATTAAGGAATTATTGATTTGGTGCCTTTGGTGAAAATGTTGCAGGAGAAAAATTTAAAAATGTTTAAAAACTTGCATTTGTTATTACATTTATATTTAAAATGTTAAAAAGTTATTAAGAGACTTTTTCCACTTGTGGCACTAAAAGTACCAGTAAATTGATCTTTATGAACTTTAGATCTGTTTTTCTCGAGCTCTAATCTATGTGCTTTTTGAAAAGAATTTTTAAATCATCATCTTAAAAATTAAAAAGAGTAAATTAATGTTTTTAAATTCAGATATAATAATAAATGGAAGTTTTAAACTATTTTTTAGACATTTTTTCCAGTATTTACACTGAATTTCCATAAAGTAGTGCTATGATTTTAGATCTCATTAGGTTGGAATAGATCTGCTACTTTATGTTGTTTTTATGTTTATCTTTGTTTAAAATACTAAAAATAAAATAGAACACTGGTTATTTAAAAATGGCAACACATTAACTAAACTGAAGTAGATATTTGTCTCAAAAGTTGCCATTTTTCCACTTTAAATAAGTTTCATGTGGCTGACCTGAGAGGAAAATGATGTAAAAACGTTGTAAACCTTTTAACTTTGGGGTAAAATCCAAATAAAACCCGTGGAAACCGGGTGTAAATACTTTTCTGAAGCTCTAGAAAGCAGAAGAAATGCTCTGTGAGCGTTTTCCATGTTTTAACGGCTGATGTTGCTCAGTGAAACGGGCCGGGTCGACGTTTGCAGAACAATCGAGCGACCTCCTGGCTGCAGGCCATTCTGGCTCAGCCGCAATCAGCTGAGCCGAACGCCCTCAACGTGGCCCGGAAGCCTAAACCCGTCTAAAGGAAATCAGAACCAGCGCCAGTCCTTGGACCTAATGACTACTGTGTCATCAAAGGAAGCTGTAATCATATAAATGAAGCGTGGGGCGGCTCTTACACCGAGCCATTAGTCAGCCTTTGCAGAGTAAGACTACAAACGGGTTGTTTAATTAGGGTGTAATTACCCAGCATCCTCTCTGCGTCTCTTCGTACTACAGATCCTGAAAATAGAGCTGCCAACCACAGAGATGGCTCTCTGCTGCTTCTGCTAAAAATGTTCCTCAAACGGTAAATTTAGAGAGAAGAGCGAAGAGCAGCTGGATCCGCGCGTTTAAAGAGCCGCTGTCTGCTGCCAGATGGAACAATTAATCGGATTTATCAGATTAATCGTCAAGTAATTTAGTAATATGTTCTGTTTTTTTAGTATATCGTCTAAAAAAGCCATTTCCTGAAAGAACAACAAACTCAGAGCAGATATGGAGCCAAAACTGTACAAAGTAGATAAAAACACGTTTGTCTGAAAATGTTTCTCCAAAACTTCTGAAGTTGCAGAGTTTTGGCTTCGCCGGGTCCAAGTTCACTAAATGGATGCTATTTTATTGCACTTAGGGAAATAAAATGTTTATTTTCTTTATTTAAAATGAATTCAAGTTTCTGTTCATATGCATCTTGTATTTCTAATATTACATAAAATGCTAAAGTCGTTGATAGAAAAATATGGCAATTTGTCAGAATAATCATCAGATTAATTGATTACTAAAATAACAGATACAGTGCTGGCCCAAGGCATATGCGTGTTAGGCGTCTGTTTAAGGCCCCCACACCACCAGGGGGCCACCAAGAGCAAAGAGCAAAGATTTCAAATTTTGACCTTTTCAAGATTTTTCTAGAACATTTGTGATTTTTTCCAGAAAATGTTCAGCCGTATTAGAGTCACTGTAGACGTTAAAAAGGTGTAAATTTCTGACAGAAATTTTCCACAACAAAACAGGAAAATTTCTGAGTTGAAAAGTTTCTAGAAAAAATATGGAAATTTCTGATACTGAAAAGTCAAAAATCGTCAAATCTTAAAACGGAAAACTTGGACAATTTTCCTAATTGAGTATTTTCCAGTAAATTTTTGACTTTTGAGACTCAAAAATCTGAAATCTTTTTTTCTAAAAGAATTCAGATTTTTTTCCAGTAAATTTTGGACTTTTTAAACTCTGAATGGTTCTGACCTTGGATCGGACAGTAGCGCGGGATTTTCTCCGGTATCAGCGCCCGCTCCTTGTGCTTGCAGTAAACCTCGACGATGCGCTGCCGGCACTCGCGGCTCTTGGCTCTGGACAGAGCGGAAATGGCCTCCTTCCCGCTGACCTCGCACTGCGGCCGCTCCCTGTTGGGCTCCGGACCCGGCGGCAGCGGGGGCGACCCGGGCCGCTTCGTCTGGAAGAAGGGGGCGTCCTGATTGGAGCCCTGAGCCGGTGCCGGGATGGTCAGGATGTGGGTCTGGTTGGGAGCTTTGGAAAGGACCGGAGCATGCTTTATGACTTCATTTCCCAGCATGCCTTGGTTCTTTTCCAGCTTTCGTTTGCTGTTTGCGGCAGCGAGACGCTGACGCTGCGACCGCGCTCCCAGGTTGCTGTTGCTGTCGATGTTGTCAAAGTCTTTGGGAACCGAGTTCTCGTTGTTGTTGCTGTCGGGACGGAGACGGTGGGGACGGTGGACATCCTGCAGGCAGAAGACAAAAACGAACTGCTAATCCACAACGACACATTAGATACAGAACAAAGAAATACATTTAGAACAAAAACACTCTTTTCTAGGAAAAACAACCAAGTTTCTGAGCTTGAAAAGTAGAAAATATTTTACTTTTGAAAGTCAAAAATTCTTAGTTTTTTTCTTTTTTAAAATCATTTAAAAAAATAAAATTTCTGATATTTTTTGGTGCAACTCTACTTCTTTTTTTCTATCTTCAGTGACCCAACAGTTGTACTAAACTCACAAAGTTAAAAGTTCATAGATTTTAGTTTTATTTAGGATTAAAATTGTACATATTAGATTAGAGAAACAAAATGACGGGTTAAGATGTTTTTCTTGTTCAGTCTCATTAAAACAACAGCAGTATAGTTTAACTTTGGCTTTAAATTGTTTCTGGTTCCCATGAATATGAATGAAAATGTGGGAAGAGTCGCAGTGCATTCAGAGTCTTTGTGTTCCAGCAGCTCAGCATCGTGACCTCGATGGATTTCCTAATCCCACAAATCGACCCATTTCTGTCTTTCCCAGAGATAAACGATGCGTTCGAGTGTGTGGGAGAAAGCAGCGGTATCAGCTCCGACCACCTGCTCCACACACAACCTCTCATTATCTCATCTCTAATATCAGCTTAGAGGAATGCGTGCGTGCAGAGAAGCGGTGAATATTCCCGGCTCTCCAGGCAGCGCTGTGATTAAAACAGGAAGAGATAAAAACCTCAGGACGAATTAAACTCTGAGGATTTATTCTTCTCCTCCTGAGCTTTCACAACCTGAAACTGCAGCAGCTGACAAGCTGGTCATGTTTTAATTACTCAGGATGACCAAACACTACAGATGTCCTACCAGCAGCGACCCAAAATGGGGGCCACCAAGGCCCCCATTAAACCTGCTCAGTTTATACAAACGTACACAGAATACTTTGAAATCTGAATAATTAAAATATAAATGGATATAATTTAAAACTTGAAAAAAGAAATGGGCGGTTGGTCTTTTTTTGACACAAACTTTCTGAGTGGAACCTTTATATTCACATGTTTCTGGTACACCCATGAACATGACGCGCAGCACCAGCTACATCGGCTGGCGGTTGACTTTTACTTCAAAAATGATGTGATTGATCACCAGAAAACAGTAATGAAAACCAGAAATTGATTAAATAAGTGATATTTTAAATTTAAAAACCTGTTTTTGCTGCTATGTTATTGAAGAAATGCATGTAGGAGCTGAAAAACAAAAATATTTAGAGTTTTTAATCTGTTGTTCAAGTTCTTCAATCATCTGATTGGAGCAAAGAGTTTCAGGAAGTCCTGATAATTCATGGAGATTCTTTAGGAATGTGAACTGTCGATGCTAACATTAGCGCTAGCTGCTACATGATTAGCATTGAGATGCTATTTTAGGCTTGATTAGCTTGGCTATGTACATTTAACAAAACTTAAACATGACAGTAGTCTTTTCCAGCGTCCAATCAGATCGTTTTCTAAGGCACAACTTAATTAAACCCCAGCAGACGTTGTTTGTGCATCAGATTTGTGAGGGTACCGGAAACACGTGAATACAAAGGTTCCGCTCAGAAAAAAGGCAAAAAACCAACAAAAACAATTAATTACATTAAAATGTTTTACACATTACAATCCATAATGAAAATTGTAAACAAAAAAATGTTTTTAATTGCAAGCTAAAAGCTCTTGACAGAAAAGGTATTTCTCTTCCCTTCACAGAAAGAAAAGCGGTGCATTTTTTCCCAGAATGCCCTGCAGTCCTTGGAGACGGTCTGCAGCTAAAATACCAGCATTTACCTACAAACACATCCGTCTTTCTTCCAAGCAGAGTCCGTGGCGTCCTGCTGGGAGACGCCGGCCTCCCAGCAGGACGCCTGCCGGTCGACACAAAGACAGCAGAACAAAATCATCACAAACGGAGGAGAAACGAGTCCTGGAGGCAGAAAGGTCAACAAGACGAGAGACAGAGGCTTCAGAGGGAAAGAGTCAAGATGTTGGATCAGGAAATCAATGTTATTTATAAAACAATGAATATTAAATAAAAATACCTGAAATATTTGTATTTGTAAATGATCTAAGACGAGTCTAGGAACTTCTACTGATGCATTTCCTTGTTTCTCTGGGTGTAAATATGATGTGACACAGAAACATTTAGTCTCTTGGCTGAGTTTAGGACAGATTTATATTCATCTTTGAACAAAGATAAAAATGTTCAAAGTGAACTGATAAGTTGAGCAGGTTGGTGCTCAGCTCAGATTTTGTTTTTTGATCAAAAGTCTTTAATGGTTTATTACGGATAGAAAGAAACTAAGCATTCTAGACAGAAAAAAGAAAAACATTTCAACTAAAAAAACAAAAAACTTTTTAGATTAATCTCAGAAAAAAAAAATTGAAACTCAAAGATTTTTCACTTTTGAAACTCTGAAATTTCCACGTTTTTTTAAAGAAATTTCTGAAATTAATCTCAAAACTTCTAAATTTTTTCTAGCCAATATTTGACTCATTAAAAAAAACTAAAACAATTACTTATCCAGGAGATTTCACAGTGATCGTTTCTCCCTGGGAACAGAGTTAATGCAATGCATTCTGGGATTCAGAGTTTTTACGATTCTCTTTTCTGTTCAGGCCTTTAATCTGGTTGAGACAGAAAAACGGAGGAGCTGCAGGTGAAACAGAAGATATTTGTGATTTTTTGATCTGTCAGATATAAACTCAGAGGTCAGTGAGGCGGCGCCTCCAGCTGCAGTTATGAAGTGAGTTCAGAGAAGTTGAAACCGTCATAATGAGTCCTTTCATCGGATGTACACTGCCGCTCTGTAAGGCAGCGATTCGTTAGAAAAGCTCCGGGGACGACGTGTTTGCACTCCGGGACTCTGAAGGTAATGAAAACAGAACAGTTCAAACTCCGACCTGCAGCTGGAGGATCAGAACCAAACTGGTCCAAATGAGACTTCAGACCCTCACAGTGTTTCATGTCAAACTCACAGAGATGCCCTCCTTTCTAAAGGTATAAATCCACATTTTTACCAAACATTTACAGAGAATATTTCTCTGGTTGTTAGATTTTGGATCTGGAACCTGAAGAAATCAGAAACTAAGACCTGACGGCTCAGTAATGTTGCTTATTTAGATTTATGTCTGAGTTCATCTGCAGAAACGCATGAAGGCCTGGAAATGATGAACATCTTAAAAAAATAAAGCATTAAGTCTAAACAAAAATATGTTAAAGTGGAGAAATTAACTCATTATCACAGGATTTTAATTTGAAAAAGTGTTAATTTGTCACATTTAATCAAATTAAGCTGGTCAAACTAACTTTATTTACGTTTGTTTAACATTTCAGTTTAATAGGTTTTCTTGGATAAACTTCATTTGTGGCCAGTTGATGTAATTTATGTGAGTTGGATCAACCGTTTCCTTTTTTCAGTGGAGTTAAATGTTGAACCTGCTGCTTGATGCCGATGCTGAGGGCAGATGGAGCGTTTTATTTTAAAACGGTCGTAATGTGACGGTGAGACCTGCAGGGATTACAGCAGGGATGTCCGTCTGTTCAGGAATAATCTCTAAGAAATGCATAAAAACATTAAGCAGCTTTTTAGTTTTTATGTTAGTGTTTGAAGCTGATTCACCAAAAATAGAGGAACAGATTTCCATAAATAAACACTCATTGTTTTACCTCTATTTCATCTGACATTCAATAAACTTTCCTTAAATCTCCTGCAGAATAAAAACACTAAAAATGTTTTTTTCTTTTTGAACCTCTGGTTATTTTATTTTCCATTATGATAAAAATGATTACAGGCAAATTAAAATCTTCTAAGAGTAATTAAAGGAAACGTTACTCAAAATCAGAATTTGCTGAATTTAAACTGATTTTATTTTAATTGGGAAAGTTTTTTAAACTTTCAGTAAGAATAAATTTATTCTTATTGCAGAGAAAATAAACACCTTCAAAATGAATTGTTTCCTTTTAATCTGCAAACTTCCCTACAAACGACTGACTGCTTTATTTGTTTGATTGAAATATTGCACCTTAGTGACATCATTATAATTCTTTGTGATTTTATTGTATTTCATTATTTCCTCCTGATTTGAAGTTTTGATTTTTTGCTCCACTAACAAAAAGTTTTTACATCCTGACATCATGGAGTTCAATAAAACGGACCAAAATGTCACTGCGATGCAGAGTCTGCATGCATGAAAGTTCAAATATTATACAACAAATATCGCTCCAATGCAATATCAATATATTGTTTTGATCTAGTCAAATCACAGAGTCATACAAGCACAACCTACGTCCAACAGGAAGCCGTTAAACAACCAAACCGAGAATCTTGGAAATAAATGAAAAACAAATTTAAACCAACAAAACACAAAACATTAATGGAGACATTAATGAAAACATTAAATCTCAAAACTTCCTGTTTTGTGTCACTTTATTTTATCTGGACTTTCAGAATCAGTTTCTAAACCCAATCAGTGTTTGAAAGTTATTAATCACTAAAAATGACTTTCATTCGTTTTTACAAAAAATATACAAATCACTTTCAAAGAGTAAACTGAATATTTAAGGATTAAAGATCTCAACTTCACTAGGAAGCAGAAATCCCATCAGTCAAACCGGATCGGAAGTAATCCTTTAATCTGACCGGACCCGGCCGTCAGAACAGAATCTGAATCAGGTTCTGATTTACAAACAAACCGGTTTCACTTTAAAGCAACTTTAGGATCATTTTGGGACGAAACCAACCGGCCTGCAAACTCAGCTTCCTGTTTTAGCCACCCAGAAGAATCAAACTGTGGTGATGGCCTAGTCAAAGTCCAGATGTGAAGCTGGATGTGTCATAAAACTGATGGCTGACCTCAAAACAAATCAATGTTTTAACTGTTTATTCATCAGATTCTTTAATAAAAAGTTCATGCAAACAAAAGTCGATCTAAAGAAACATTTTCTGCCTGTTTCAGGTTTTCTAGGAGTTTATTCCAGAGGAGCAGAGAAACTAAACGCTGCCTCACTTTGCTATATATGGAGTAAGAAAAGTGTCTGAAAACCTGAAGCGTTTTCGTCACAGCTGATCAGAAAGGCGTCCAGACTCAGTGATTTACAGACTGGCAGCAGAAATAGTTCATTCCAATAAGTCACAGAAACCTGAAAACCTCCACAGTTAAAGACATAAATAAACTACAGCGGCTCATTTTGTGTTTTTTGGTTCTATAAAACAATTTTCTACCACAGAGTCTCTGGAGCAGGAAGGCGCGACCATATATGGACGGTCACATTGTTGCTCTTTACGTCTGCAGACGGTTAACAAACTTCTCTTAACAAAATTAAATATTTTTAAACAGAAATACGTCAAATGTGTGTGAAGCCACTTATCAGCGACACAGAAAAGGAACCGGATCACCAAGGCAACCACAGGTGTTGTTTGTGAGCATAAAGTGTATCAAATATGAACAAGCTGATACGTTCACACAGTCTAAATGATTCCGATTTAATATTCAGTTTAACATGACAAATACAAGGTGATTCTTTCTGTTAGCAATGATTTGCATAAATAATATGCAGGAGAAAATGATTTTAACATTTGGGAATAAAAATATTTTGAAATATAAGCTGTAAGTTTGTTGCACCAGTTGCTTCCTGTCCTGTAAATATTTGAAAGAGAAGAAGTTCAGAAAATCTCCATGAAGCATTTTCAGCTCATTTAGATCTAAATTCATCTCACATTAAATCAAACTAGAGCCGGATCAGAGGAAGAGCTGCTGGTTCTGGATTCCAGTTCTGCTCCTTCCTGAGCACAGACACACCCACGCACCCTGAACGCCTCACAAATAACCCCATCACTTCATTTTTCACTTTAATACACAGAATATGAATTTACTGTTGGAGAAAATCAACTAGAAGCTCTGAAAACAGAAACGTTTGTGTTCAAACTAATTTTAGATGACAAAATTAGAATTAAATGCAAAAGTTCATCGATGGACAAACAAACAATTGGGAATTTATTTGTTTGTCTAAAATATTTCATTTTTAAAAATCTCTTTTCTTATCCAATGTATATCCAAACCATATAAATAATAATATTCCATATTTTTCCAAACAATCCTAAAAACTGTTTTATTTTTATCACATTTAAACACCAAACATTGAAAACAGTCAAGAAGCAAAAATAAATTGTCAAATTAAAAGCAGCAGTTCAGGAAAATCTGAATGAACTTCAAACTTATTTCCAATATATAGACAATTATAGATGTTTTAATAAATGAAGTATCTGAATATTTTTGCTTATTTAGTTTGATGTTTCAGAGTCTGAAGCAACTTTTCCAAAAACATCAAATCATCTGATAAAAATAACAAATCCGATCATATAATTAATGATTCTAATTATAGTCATTCAGAAACATCAAACAACAGCAAAACGATCTCTGGTTTTAAAAATCATTAAAAAATCATATTTCAATGATTTGATAAAACTACAAACAGAATATTTCAAAACAACAACACAGTTTCTAAAACAATTCAGTCACTTTCAGTTTAATTCTTTAAATCTAACTCAGAATAAAAACTGCAAAAAGATTCAACCTGCTGTTGTTACAAAAACAAAATGTGAAGCTGTGAAGCATGGAGGTGGCAGCATGATGCTGCGGAGAGAAGAAGATTTCCTCCAGATCCTTCAGTTTTAAAGCAAATCATCCAGTTAAAACTGAGACTCCTGGAAAAACTGCAGCGTTTTAACAATCCGGCTCAAAGTGGGAAGATCACAGCCTCACCGAGTGACCGAGTAATGACAGGACAGGAAAGTGGATCCCTGCAATAAAACATCTTTTTCCTCTTACAGTGGATTCATGTTCTGACAACACGGGAACACCTGGAAAACTGGAAAACACGATCTGAATCCGCGCTGCAGCACAAAGAGCAGCAAAACCTCTGGAAATGTTCCGGCTTCAAAATAATCAGATGTTTAAACAAAGACCCGGAATATTTAACCCAGAACCAGAGAGGCGGCTGGCGCGGCTGCCTGCAGGAATAAGATGCAGTCCGGCCTCAGAGAGAACAACAGCGGCATTAAACACGCGTGGAAATCATGAGTGAAACCCACCGGCTGCAGTTTGAGTCGAGCGGCCGCCTTCCCGTGCAGCGCGGCGGCTTCCCGCGGCGGCTCGTCCCTCCGCTCCGGCCCCCTCCACCGGCGCTCCGTGGCGGCTTTGTTGAGCCCCCCGCTCCGCTCGTCCCGCTTTCCCCGGCTTCTGGCGCCCGCGTCCCCGCCGGCGGAGTCCAGGCTGCTGAAGTTCCACACCACCAGGGTCTGGATGAGCAGCAGCGCCGCGGCGGCCAGCAGCAGCGCGGAGCGGGAGCGGCGCGCCAGCCGCCGGGCGCACGGGGTGCCGACCATCTCCCTCCGGTTCACCGAGAGCCCCGTCCGCTAAACGCAGACAGCGGGGTGTGAATGCTCCCCTCCGCGGCCTGAGAGGGGCTGCAGGCGGGCAGACAGGAGGAGGAGGAGGAGGAGGAGG
Organism: Xiphophorus maculatus; assembly: GCF_002775205.1. Lineage (NCBI taxonomy): Eukaryota > Metazoa > Chordata > Actinopteri > Cyprinodontiformes > Poeciliidae > Xiphophorus > Xiphophorus maculatus. Next base: position 1,550,052 of record NC_036458.1, read on the forward strand.
AGGAGGAGGAGGAGGAGGAGGAGGAGGAGGAGGAGGAGGAGGAGGACGAGGAGGAGGAGGAAGGATTTGGCACATGATCGGGATGAGGAGAGAGGACTGGAGGCAGAGAGGAGGCCCTCCTGTGGTATTCCAGGGGTCAACAGGGCTTATTCCTGAACTGAATGACGTCCTGGGGGCAGAAATGTTCCTGATTTCCCCCACTTACCCCCCACTCACCCCCCTCCTGTCACACTACGCATTAATCCAGCATCCAATCAGAACCCAGCAGCTGGAATCATCACGTTATGATCTCCAAAACAAGGTTATTATCAGAGGTGGGTGAAATACCCAAAAACTGGACTCAGGTGCTCCTTCCAGGGCCGGTCCAAGCCTTTATGGGGCCCTGAGCTGAGTTTTATTTGGGCCCCCAAACCAACACATCAATTTGCTTTATCGTTCCTAAGCTACTCTGTTATCATTAGCATCATTTGTAATTAGCTTACATTATTATTTTTTACATTTTATTTTGTTTTCTAAATGGTATGGACTACTTAGTGTTATTATGTTGATTTCAATCCTACAGCAGTAATAAACTAGAAATGCAGATTGCTACATTATTTTAACTATTTGAACATAACATCCATTAATAAACGCTAAATTTACAACTTTGATATTTTCTATTTCCCCAACAAGAACTAACTGGAACCATAATGAGCATTTAGAAAACTAACTAAAACATGCTGAAATTATAACATCTTTGGTTTTGTGATTATGAATCTATTTTTTATCATTTCAAACTGATGTTTACTTCAGCGCTCCTCTTACACTGGTCTGCAAAATGGCGACAGGAAAAATATGAGGAAGCGGCAGAGTCAGTCGGTGGTTCAACAATAACTGGATCATTTTAAAATAATATTTCCTGTTGAATATTCATCACCCAGTCAATGTAAATATAATCACAATACTTTGACCTTCTTTAATTCTGCTCTTAAAAATGAACCAAAATGAAAAAACAAAAACTATAACCAATAAACACAGAGAACAGCTGTGAGCTCATATATTTATATTTTTACAGATGTGTGCAGCAGCTGAACACGATAATAAACGAGTATTTGAGGATAAAGTTGTGCAGAATCTCATTGTTTCCTGTTTCTGTTCTATTCTTCCTCCTCTTCCTCTTCCTCAGCATGGAGGAGAACCAGCAGATGTTCAAACTTCACAGGAACGTAAAGCTGCTTTAGCACTTTTCTGTTCCCAAACAGAAACTCGGTGGTTTCCTTCACAGTTTGCAGTTTGGTGACAGTCGACATGTTGACTCTAATGAAGAGGTCGCGGGGTCAAGGCCCCATCCGACCCACTTTAAACGATTCTAATTATAGTCATTTAAACAACGACAGTAAAAGGTTTTCTGGGAGTTTTAAAAGTCATAATGAAAAGGCAGAAAACACATTTGTTGATTTGTTGCAGCTGTTCTTCTATGGTTTAATAAGCACACAAATACAAACTGGCTGAAATTTTATTTAAAATTATTGTGGATTTTCTCTCGTCTAGACAGACTCAGCATTTTATATAATAAAACTCAGTTATTGAGAGCATTGGGGAGTTTCTGTGGGGTTAAAGGTCAGGGCAGTTTGCTGGATGATCACCAACAGGAACAACAAGCAGCTTTTTGTACCTTTGGGTTAAAGAGGCAGCAACATGTAAAACTGCTTTACATCCTGTTATAATGTCATAATAATATAATGTTAGAATGTTGCTGTAACATTATAACAGATATGTTATTATACCTGGAGTTTTGCTTTTTGATTGTATATGTATAAATTTTACTTTCTGAAATAAGCAACAAACTTACTGAGCTTCTTCACATTATTCATGTTTTTCACGTTTCGGTGCATAAAGCCACGTCTTCGTCTGGCAGCCCTCCGTCTCATGACCCTAATTTCTGAGCAAGTCGTTGGGATGATTCACCGGAAATGAAACTTAAACCTGAAACCTGGCCAGGCTGTTGGTGTGTTTAACTGGTGTTGAGGAAAAATGATTATTTTTAGTGCTTAATACAGTTAATCTTACGGCATGTGTAAAAGGTATATTGAACTTTCTTATTTTGAACAAATTTCTTAATTTTGAACAGGTTTGTGTTAAGGATTTAAAACTAAACTATTGATGGGCAAGCATTCAGAGAACAGGAACCAAATGCAGATCAAAGGAGATCTCTCAATGAGGCTCCTGCTGTGTTATCAGAGGACAGGAGGCCATAAAATTAGCATCTCCTGAAGGGCAGTATCACTTGAGCCTGGAGGAGAGATAACGGGAGAGACTCTGGATTTCACAGGTATCTGTGAAATCTTATCTTATGTTTTTCTTTACCCAAATGACCGTAGAACCCAGAAGGCCAGGATGAAGCTGTTGGCTCTTTTGGTGAACCAGAGAGCAAATGGCCTTTGATCTTTGGCGTAAATTAGGGGGAGTTTCTAAGTTTCTCTGAGTGTCCAAGGTAGCTTCCAGTTGGTCAACCAGAGGTACGCCTTAATTGAATATATTAAAAAGGAAAGACACACCTTCAGTATAAGAGTTTGTGCACAGGAGTAAAAATTCAGATAGCTGCCACTATTTTGCTTTTTTGCATCAGCTCTCTCCAAAGACGCATCTTTGCCTTTTTCTTTCTCTATTTTTTCCTGTCTCAGGTAATGAATATATATCTCTGTTCCTCTGCAGTTTTGTTGTTAAGTCATACGTTGCTTTGTATGGGATTAAACTCTGTGATTCTGTGACGTCAACACGCATTGTTGTTTCTTTGCAGCAGCACGTCGCCCACTAAGACGACCCAGGAGTTTGAGGAAGAGAGAGCCAAACTTTTTTCCAAAGTTAATTTGTAAATAATATTCTTCCTTAATACTGGCAATAAACTCTTTTGTTCCTGCACATCAGAAACATTCAAACTCACTTTAAAAAACAGGAAAGTCCTGAAAAGTCCTGATGTGTTTATGATATTTTTATCCGGCAGAAATGAAAGTTACATCTGGCCGACCACACCTAAGAAATACCCAACAGGAGAAACAAAAGTGAAACAAAGCAAGTCCATATTTGGAGTTTCCTCCTGAAGGTTTATATAAGAAGCAGGCGAGATTCTGGCGGCACACTGAGACGGACACAAACGGCGGTAAGTCAAAGGCCACAAACTTTAATATTTCTCTAAAAATGTTTTACTTAAACAAGAGATATGATCAGCAAACGTTCAAAACCAAACTTCCTGAAAGATAAAAACGGTTTGACGTTTAAACGACATGATGACAAAACTTTTTTCTGAGTTAAAGAGAAACAAAAGCAGCAGAAATCTGGGATTTATTTTATTATGATTTTAGCAAAATTTGATTAAACTGAAAGATAAAATGCGGTTTTTAAAGTAAAGTTGTGTTTTTTACGGTAACTGATTAATTTCCTAAAGTTTTTCCTGCCAACATGTTTTCACTTTCATTTTGATATTAAAATTAAGTCAACAGACAAATTTATAAAGTTATGGGCAAAAACAAAAATAAAAACATTTATACAAAAAGATTAAAACAACAAAATTTCAAACTGAAAAAATAGTTTTGAATTTTTTTTCTTAATTTAAAGTAGGTGATGTTTTTAGAACAGGGTAAAAATGACTTCCTGTTACTAAGGATATGTTAAATATTCACTTCACCTTTAAACGCAGATTAAAACCATTAGAATAACAAAGGTTTTGTAGAAACAAGAGGTCTCACTTTAACTAACTTTGAGTGTCAGTATTTTGGTTAAAACTTGTTTCTTATTCATTCAGTGAAGTTACTCACAGAAATATTACAAAATATAAAACTTACTTTGTAGAATAACCACATTTTAAAGTTACTAAAGTAAGTTTAGTAACTTTAAAGTTACTTTACTGCATGTTAGACGGATAATTGTTTTCTTGTGAGTCATCATCGGCCTGCAGGGACTCATTTGTTCCAGCAGGTGGCGGAGTTGTAGCATTTAGTGGTTATTAATTGAAACTTTTTTAACTTTCTTTTTTCAGGATCAACACTGTTATAAAATGAGGCAAAACTTTCAACTGTCATTGAGTTTAAGAAAAACTATAGAACATAAAAACTATTCAGATATAATTTTTGACCATTTAATCATAAAATACATGAATGAATTTAAACGTTTCTCCTCCTTTTCTGCAGGGATTCTGACACCATCATGAGCAGAGTACAGTGGGCCGAAGATGACTTTGATCTTCCTGCTGGAGTGATTCGGTTGGTCACCCCGCAGCCAACTGACGACAAAACCTACGCCATGTATCATGGCACCACCAGGGCGAGCGCTCAGAGAATCTTCGCCTGTGGTTTCCGTCAGTCTAAAGACGGGATGCTTGGTCGTGGAGTCTACCTGAGCAGAGACCTGCAGAAAGCCAGTCGCTATCCTATTGGTCATCCTGAGTGGGACAAGGTGGTCATCAAGGTTAAGGTCAACGTGGGGAAGGTGAAACGCATCGATCGTCAGAATCACCCAATGCAGAAGACCTGGCATGACCATGGGTACGACACCGCCTGGGTGCCGGCCAACTGTGGGATGGTGCCAAGCGGCCTGGAGGAAGACTGTGTCTGGGATCCCCGTCGAATCACCATCCTGGGTGTCATTAACCCCACTGTAGTCCCAGCCCAGTATCCACATGGCTACATGTAAAACAAGACAGGATTGATTCAGTCAAATATATTTTTATATATTTGGATAATGAAAACCATTGTGAATCATTTTGACCTAAAAAAAAAATAAAAGTCTTAGAATTGTGATATTACTGGAAAACAGTGTGGTTGGTTATTGCTAAAATAGTGTTAAAACTGCATGATAAAAAATGATATAATTATGATTCAGTCCGCTCACATCGTTCCTCATAATTTCCAGTTTGTTGTGGGATTGAGACTGAAAAGAAAATGTATTACATTTATAGTTGTTGGTCTCAAGACGGGCAGGAAGTGGGCCCCATGTGTTATTTAATCAAATCATGTTGAGTGAGAACAAAAACTGGACCCATGTGGGTCAGTTTGAAGTGATTTCCTTTAAACCCATTTGGGGCCCAGTAAGGACCTACACTGGGTTTCCACCTGTATTAACCAGTAAGAGATTTATTTACTCAACCTAAGTGGTTCTGACCCGCAGCGGCTTCCTTCAGGTTGGACGGGCGCTGAGTTCCAGCTGGTACATTACTGCCACCTTGTGGTAGCAGACACACACTGCAGTCAGTTGACTAACCCGCCATGCTTATCTTACGTCGCACCCATAATTCACGCAAAGCCTCATGGGAGTTAGGAATAAGGTGGATAATACACTGGGGGAAACTGTAGTCAGTGTTAGCCAACATGCTATATTGATTAGATTTTACACAGTTAGCGCTGCAGCTAATTTTCACTTATACACTAATGTTTGCTGACTGAATGTTAGTTAATGTAATAGTGATAACTAGTGGTACCATTTAAGCTAACTTTAGCATTTTAGCTAATTTTCACTTATGCTTTGCTGTTTTTACACTAAATGTAGTACAGTATTTTACTGGAGCATTTTAGCTGTCAGTAGCATATTGACCACCAGTTACACACACTAGCTAGTATGCAAACAGCTCTGTGTATGCTAAAATCATCTTAAATTATGATTTAAGATGATAAATCATAATTTAAGATGTGATTGATGATGATTTTAGATGTGTATGCTAAAATCACAGCATATTAGCATGTTGACTAACACTGACTTTCTCCATTCAGTGTATTAAGGCAAACACTCTGTTGTTTTAGGCAGTTTAGGCCGGTTTCCCTTTCCGCTGACTTGAATTACTTAATTGGTCTTTAGCCTCAGCTTCTCAGTCATTTGAATCAGCTGAGGGACGCGTCTAAAACCTGGAGAGAGACACCACTGGGCTGATTTGACCTCCAGGTCAAAATCATTAGATTCAGTAACCAAGGGAAAGTTGATCCAAAACACAAACACAACAGCCGTTCTAATCTACAACAGAACAGCTGAAAAAGAACAGAATCAATTCGGTGTAATGGCCTAGTGAAAGTCCAGACATGAAGCTGAACGAAAAGCTGTTTTTGGACCTTGGGAGAGTTAAAACTCACAGCATTAATTCTCAGAAAGTGTTTTCAGGACCTCTCAGACTTCAGAACCAAGTCCTGGTTCTGGTCTCAACCTTGCTGTTCCTGGCTAACATGCTACTGTTAATCTGTTTCCTTTACAAATCACCAAATTACATCATATTTTATTCAAATTCATTTTATTTCAGGAGTCTGGAATAAAAAAAGATTACTTTTAAATTGGATCCATTTTAAGGGGAAACATAAAAAAAAAATTGATAAAAATTAAGTCCAAGAAAGAGAAATCATTTTTTTTCAGTCTTAATATCTTGATAGTTCGTCTAAAATTGCTCATTTCACAGGATTCCAGTCCAGGAGGAGTTTATGGTCCGGTTTGATCCGACTGGAAAAGGATTCCTGAACCGATTTAAACCAAATCTTATTGATGTAGAGAAGCAGCAGCTCTAGATATGATGGATCAGAACCGGGTCACCCTGAAAAGGAACAGGTCCGTTTTATTGAAGTCTTTTACATCTTTGGATTTTCCCTCCATGTTGTCTCATTTCAAACCATTAGAGGGCGACACTGAGTCTTTTCCTGGTTTTAAAAGAAACAAATTAAAATCATTCATGAATGAAATTCAGTACGTTTGTTCTTATGTTGTCACAGTTATTAATCTACGGTCAGAAATGCACAAACACCAATTATTCCTAAAAATGACTAAACTTCTCCACTGGATTGGAAGTTCAGGCTCAATCTTCCAGCTTTTTCCGGGACTTCTCCGAAGTGTGGATCTTCATCATGTGGAGCCGGACGTAGGTCTTCCGGTTGAAGGTCTTCCCGCACACCTGGCAGCGGTGGCGTTTCTCCCCGGTGTGCGTGTTGCGGTGCTGCGTCAGGAAGCTGCGGTCGCTGAAGCCACGGCCGCACACTGTGCAGACGTGTGGTTTCTCCCCTGAGTGGCCCCGGGCGTGACGCAGCATGTTCTGCCGGAAGTTGAAGGACTTCCCGCAGTAGCTGCAGCTGAACGGCTTCTCCCCTGTGTGGACCCTCAGGTGCACCTTCAGGTGGCCCTGCGAGTCGTAGCACTTCCCACAGACGTCACACACCCGCTTGCTGAGATGGGTCTTCAGGTGGAGCTTCAGGTTCTCCTCGGAGTCGAACTGGTTCCCGCAGACGCCGCAGAGCTCAGAGGTGTGAGTCTTAGCGTGATTCACCAGAGAGACGATGGAGCGGAAAGTCGCTCCGCAGACCTTACACGCCACCTGTGGGCGTTTTGGTGACGAAGAGGAGTCAGTCTCTTCGCTCTGCGTCACAGTCGGGCTTCCTGGGTTGCAGTCTTTGATGTGGATCAGCAGGTGGCGCTTGTGGGTTGTGTAGTCGTTGAAGCTTTTGCTGCAGAATTTGCAGGTGTAGGGTTTCTCACCGGTGTGGATCCGGCTGTGGCGCACCAGGTGAGGCCGGGTGGTGAAGAATTTCCCGCACTCGGTGCAGGGGAATGGCTTCTCCCCGGTGTGGATCCTCGTGTGGATCTCCAGGTGGCCCTGTGAGTCGAAACACTTCCCGCACACCTCGCACTCCTTTCCGTTCTTGTGGGAGTCCAGGTGACCCGCCAAGCTCTCCGGCGAGTCGAAGTGATTCCCGCACACGCAGCAGAGCTCCGTCTCGTGCCGCTTGCTGTGATTCAGCAGGGAGAGCACAGAGTGGAACGTCAAGCCGCAGACCTTACACGCCGTCCGTGGTTTCCTTGCCAGTGGACTCTTCCTGCCACCGTTTTCCGGCGAAGACTCACCGAGGCTGCTGTCCTTCACGGAGTGGACGAACAGGTGGCGCTTCAGGGTTGTGTAGTCGTTGAAGCTGCGGCCGCACACTGTGCAGGTGTATGGTTTCTCCCCAGTGTGGATCCGGCTGTGGCGCAGCATGTTGGCCCGTGTGGTGAAGCGCTTCCCACACTCGCTGCAGACAAACGGTTTCTCTCCCGTGTGGATCCTCATGTGGACCTCCAAGCCGCTGGAGCTCGAGAAGCACTTCCCACAGACTTTGCAGCTCTCTGCCTTCACGTGCGTCTTCAGATGGGTGTCGAAGCGCTCCTCGCTGTCGAAGCGCTCTCCGCACACACCGCAGACATCCTTGGGATGCGCCTCCATGTGGTTGACCAGCGACACAGTGAGCAGGAAGGCTCGGCCGCAGACTTTGCAGCAGATCTGAGTCTTGTTCTTTTTGGTCGGGTTGAGTTTAGGAGCCACTGGGAGACGAGGAAGCTTAATCTTCAGCATTGCTACCTTTTTCTTCTTCTTCTTCTTCTTCTTACTGCTGCGTTTGCCTTTGGATTGGGAGTTGGCCCTCCATTCTTCCTCACTGTCAGCATCAGAGCAGCTCGTTGAGGCGCCATCGGCAGCGTCCGGCTGCGTCGACGTGCTAGGAAGAGGATCCTCCTCTTCCTCTTTCACTATCGCCTCGCTGAACTCTGTTGAACTGCAGACATTTCTGACAAAGGGAGGCATGAAGTTGACCTTGATGATGCTGCTGTCCTCCAGCTCCTGACTCCGCCCACCGGAGCTGGAGGGATCGCGGTTTGTGTCCACGCTCCATTCCAGCTCGTTGGGTTCTTCTTTCTGCTGATGGTCAGAGGTGAAGTCTTCGTCCCAGACGCACAGCGTCAGCTGGGGTTCCTCTGCAGGGAAATACAGAAAACCAAATTTAACAATAAAAGTTGTTCCTTAGCCTGTCACAATAATAAACTGAGCTGGACGATACATTTTCCCAAAAGTTATGGCGATAAAAGATAATGTTGTTGTTTTGAGACCGTTTTCCAGTAATATAATGGTAATGGATTGACTAACAAACTTTGAGTTCAAATGAACATTGAACACTGGAACTGGAAGACATTTCAAAATGAATAAAACAACAAATAAAATGACTGATGGAGTCTCTGTTTTCAAAAAGGGCTGGTTGAGACCAAAGCACCAGACTGAAGACTTTTATGATCCAGTTTTTGGAAGAAATAGAGAGAAAAAAAAAAGATAAATCATGCAAATGGAAATAACTGAGCTTGTTTTAACTTATCATGTGATTATTTAATCTATTGCTTATTGAGACAGGCATCGCTGCTTCAAATCAATAGAAAATGCATCCTATGAACCACAAAAATAATCAATATTCATGTTTTGCCAAACATCTACAAGCTTTCTGAAGTTAATATCATAATGTTATTAACATGACGTCTTCACAGTTGCTTTCAGGTGAAATCCAAGTGTTGAAGTAAATTATTAATGACTATTATTTTCATAAAGGTTTCGAATACTTTTATTATTATTATTAATTACTTTTACTTGATTACTTTTATTATTTGTGTTTATTGATTACCTTACTATTATTACCTTACTATTGATTGTTTTATTCATTTAATCCTATTACTCATTTATTCTTATTTCATTTCAGTATGCGTTAAGTATGTTAAAGATCACAGTTTCTGACACTGACTGCAGTTAAGGGTGACAGTTGTCTGTTCTATAGGGACTGTTTTAACAGGAAACTTTCTGATCACAATCTAGCCCACTCAGCAGCTGCCGTTAATTGGGGCCTCTGAGCTGCGCGGATGCGAAACTTCTGAGTTGAACGGAAGGACAAACAGATAGGGGTTTTTGTCCCACTTAGCTATCCAAGAACAAACTGTTGGTTCTGCAAGTAAACCGCATACAACAAAAGGTCAGTAAATGTAGGAGTATACTGGGGTTAAGGTGTCAACGTCTCGAACCTGCAGATGTTTCCACTGGGTAACCTGTGTGTCACCTGTGCCCTATTGTCAAGAAGAAACTGTCTGTACTTATGTTTTTTTCTCCCTTTGTGTGGTTGATGCTCCCGTACGGTGGCTGACAGGTGCAAATGCGCAGCAAAAGAGAAAACATGCAAACAAAAAAGAAGACACCCCCGAATGAAATGCAGCAAATAAAAAGAGAGACGCAAACACCCCCGAATGAAATGCAGCAAACAAAAAGTGTTGAAAACGGAAGTGCTCCAGACCACTAGGGGGAGTCAAAGAAAATAGTATTCATTTCTATGGGACCAGATGCAAGATGCTTCTTCTTCTTCTTCTTGGTATTTATTGGCGGTTGGCAACAAACTTACAGTAGCATTACCGCCACTTACCAGTATGGAGTGTGGTTCGAGATGGTCTATAAACTTTCACTTTCTACCTTTTCCCTCCATTAACTCCTGATTAAACATACCCCCACACATACACACCTGCTTATATTATCCAACTTGCTTATAACTTTATATACCCCTCTTTGATATTCTTTACACATTCACACCCAACTTGCTCTACTCATATCCTATGAAATAGCTTTGTTTTTTTAAGATACCGAATAATTATTTGAATATGTCTACTCCCGAAATCTCTCCTCAAAAATTCTATTAAATTAAACCTTTCTTTAATACCTACACACTCTATCAGCATGCATCTTTTCTCTTCTTCATACTTACAACACTCTAAAATAACATGCTCTATTGTTTCAGACTTCTCACAATAATCACACTTTCCAGATGCAAGATTCAGAGAGATACCTTTACTTTCTTTCAAATTTCTTTCTCTGAATCTTGCATCTGGTCCCATAGAAATGAATACTATTTTCTTTGACTCCCCCTAGTGGTCTGGAGCACTTCCGTTTTCAACACTTTTTGTTTGCTGCATTTCTTTCGGGGGTGTTTGCGTCTCTCTTTTTGTTTGCTGCATTTCATTCGGGGGTGTCTTCTTTTTTGTTTGCATGTTTTCTCTTTTGCTGCGCATTTGCACCTGTCGGCCACCGTACTCCCGCCATTGGCTACGTGTTTGACTCTGTATAAAAGGAGGCTGCCCAGGCGACGCAGTCAGAGAGGTTCTTTGACACTCATGTGTGCTGTTGACCGCTGTGTGTTAAATGGCCTTTCTCCAATTGCAATTGTTTTAATAAACTTGTATCTTTATTCTGATATCTGCCTCCTAGAGATTTGTTGCTTTAACACAAGACAAAAGTAACGAACAAATCTACAGACTTCACAGCAATTTCCTGCATTTTCATAAGTTTTATTTTTAAAAGTGACTTTTCTCAACTGTTAAAACATCTGCAAATTATCGGGGATTTTTAATAAGTTATCATTTTAATTCCTGAACATCTGTCAAGAGAAAGTTGTTCATTTCTGTATAAAAAGGTGTACTGTGATTAAAAACAGACGCAGAATGTTAAGGTAAATTATACTTTTTAAAAACTTATTAGACTTCTTTTCTAGGCAATTATCAAAAAATAGTTTATTTATAACGATCTGCAAATGGAGTTTGGGATAGTGATTACATAAAAGTCATAAAAACGAGTAATAAGTCATTATGTTAATGACATAATGGCGTCAAATTTAGGGAAAATATTAACATCACTATAGCAGAAATGAACAAGAAAAGAAACTGGACAAAAATCTGATTCTATTGTGTAAATTTAGTCAAACAAAAATCGATAACGGGCCTCCAGCTGCTTGAGATCCGGGAATTAGACGGAGCCGCAGCTCCATCGGGAGGCCCGTGTTTAAAACCCCGCCGAGAGCTCACGCACCTGAGTGTCCACCTGGACTGCCTGGAGGCTCGGCCACCACCTGGAGCATCCTGCGCTGCCGGTGGAGCTCCTGCTTGGAGAGCAGCAGCTCCTCCTCATAGTCTGAAATGGTTTTCTTCACCGCCTCGAAGATCTCATCTGCGGCCGCGGAGAGCCGCTCGTTCACCAGCACCCGGAGCAGCTGGATGCTGGACATGACGCGGGCGGAGACACTTTAATACGGGAAAAAATGCAGCTTTGGAAGAATTTTCTTGGCATTAAAACCTAAACACGACATTAAACTACAGACTAGTGTCTTGCTCTTCCAAATCCTTAAGGCCGGTGCTGCCACCTGGCGTACCGGAGAAGGAACTGCAGGAACTTTATCCAAGGTTTGAGGAAACAACATTTATAATTTTTAATCTTGGCACAGCACAAACAAATTAATAAAAAATAAAAATAGAATAAAAAATATAGTGAAACGTTTAATTGTTTAAGTGACCCATAGATTCTATCTCCATATAAATTAATCTAAAAGAGCAACACCTCAGTTTCTAAATCATTGCTATAAACTACAAACTTCTGTAGGAGTCCTGCAGTGTTTGAGGCTCCCAGGGATCATCTGGACTTTGTGCAACCAAAGCAAGAGCTAGGTTTGTGTCCAGGATGTGTGGGGTGTGCAGAGGCTTTCCTGACCCTTGACTTGTCGGCCTGAATGATCATCTCTTTAGACCTGATTGTTCGTTGTAGTTCAGACCTGTCCTGTTTAATGAACGAGCCAAACCTGAAATGAAAGTTCAGGTTTTATCTGAGCTTCTGAGATGCTAATCAGCTGCTCACAGTAGTAAAAACACCTTGTTGCCACGGTTACACAGAGAGAGAAAGAAAATGATGTAGGAAACAGAATAAGTACAAGAGTTGATTTTGCATCACAACCATTTTCCCTCCACTCAACTTTCCACAACTATGACCATTACTGTAAAAAAAAACTTGAAACATACCAATCTGTTTAATTGTGTTATCTAAACAGGTAGTTTTAAGTGAAAGTTCAGCAGAAACCTTTTTCATTCTTGGCGCGTCCAGCAGGTGGCGGCATTCTCCCATAAACTCATTACAGCGCAGAACAAACAGAAATGTTGAAAATAAAACAGAAACTCAGACATTCAACAGTTTTATTGTGAAAAAGTATTTTCATACACGTTGTCTTAAACTGTACAATCAATAATTTAAAAACATCATCATCATCATCATCATCATCATCGTGTTTCATCACTCAGCAGCTTCAGCGAGTCACGAATGAACAGGAGTGTTTGTGCAGCAAAGATATTTGTTTGTGCTGTTATTGTTTTAAAGATATTAATAAATGTTTCTAGAGGTCATGAAAGGTCAACCAGCACTCCACCCCCTTCAAACAAATTTGGTGCTATGTTTGTGCTGCAAAAATTCTGTTTGTGCTGCTTTTGTTTTGAAGATATGAATGAAATCTTGAAGGTCAAAAGGGCAACCAGCCCCCAAACATGAACAAAATCAAATTTGGTGTCAATCAACTCCGTTACGTTTGTGCCGCAAACAAAAATCATCACTATCTTTAAAATGATAGCAGCACAAACAAAACTTTTGCAGAACAAATATTTGACTTTTCATGACCTCAGGAAACTTTTATTAATATCTTTAAATTTTGCAGCAACGCAGCACAAACGTTTGACACCAATTTGTTAGATTTACAGGTTGACCTTTAAACTTCAATATATTCAAAGCAAAAGCAGAACAAACTTAAAATTTTGCAGCACAAACATTTGACACCAATTTGAAGAGGGAAACGTCACTCAGGTGAGCGAACAGCAGCAGAACGGGTCGGCGGGTCACAGAACGGGTCGTAGTGAGATCTGTGCTGGAAACCACTGAGAGGAACTGGAACAGCAGCTTTTCTACAAAACAGGACAATTTCTGGATCCATTTTTACAGAATCAAAACAAATAACGAGCCAGAACCAGAAACGGACCGGGAAGATTAGTGTCTCTAGAACAAGCAGAACCGGGTCAGAAGAAGCAGGACTTATTGATCAGAACCTGCAGGAAAACGTTGAATAAAGAGAAAATAGTGGCAGCAGCAGGAAAAGAGGAGAGACGGAGATGAAGCCCTGCAGAGCATCTATTATTAAACAGCAAGGCATCATGGGACGGCAGGCGGAGGCAGCGATGCGGATCACAGGCAGGAAGAAGAAGAAGAAGACAACAGCGATGGATCCCAGGGGAGATCCGATCAGATGAAAAGCGGCGGCTCTGAAAAACTCACGTGTTCCAACTCATTTAAGCACGAGCGCACTGCAAAAACACAAAATGCTACCAACATTTTTCTCCAGTTTCTACTGCAAATATCTGAGTAGACTTGAAATAAGAAAACTAACAGGTCATTTTTCTGTTTTGCAGAAAAATGATTATTGTTTAAGTCAATTATTTAATGAAGTTAACAGAGTGCTAGTTCCACAGGCAGATTATGTCACTTATAACATTTTTATAAATTAAATAATCTGAATGGAACTAATAAAATCATTATTAAGAAATTATTGACTTAAACTCTCATAAGTTTCAGAAAAAATCCCTGTAAGTTAAAACACTTGAAATGAGACAAAACTGACAAAACAGAAACTAGAGCAGAAATTATTTGTAAGATTTTGTGTTTTGCAGTGAAGAAAGAGTGAAACGTCCTGCAGCACCTGAACGCAGCGCAGAGAGGAAATAACAAGGAAAGATGGAGACATCAGGATCTAAAGCCAGTAAAACTGTTTTGGCTTCATTTGACTTAAATAAATGTTTTTTCTTCATCACTGAAACAAAAAAAACAAACAAACTGATAAAACCTGAAATTTTATCATTCAGATTCAAAGTGAAGCAGATGAAGGCAAAAACAAACCTAAAAAGTTTAAAAACGGGTCAGAGTTTACTGTCAGTGAGGCCCGGTTCTGTCTGAACCCGCCCAGTTTCTCCGACTGGGTCGATGTTTGGGAACAGGAAGGAGCTCATCCGAGGTATTTCTGACAAAAATACTGAATATGATCAGGTCTAAAAAACTGAAACAAGTGGGAAGATAAACCTGAAGTAAACAGAACCGTCCGACCCAGTTAAAGTCCCGTCCAATCAGAACTCAAAACGCTTCGATTAACCAAGAAATAAAAACCATAAACGTAAAACCAGAACCTGGGAGCCAGTGGAAGTGGAACCGGAATGTGTTAGTGAGAAAACGTGGATCAAGGCACCAAAGCGAGCCTGGACCGGAGTCTGCTGTGGTTCTGTAGTGTGAAACGTTGCTTAGCTTATCGGGAGCGGAGCGGTGAGGTTCTGTACATGTAGTGACGCCTCTGCGGTCCGGCTCTCCGCCCGTCTCCTAGGAGATCTTGCAGTTGCTGCGGGTGCAGTTCTGCGGCGGGCTCTGCGGCGGGCGGATGGGTTTGGACCGCTTCAGGCTGTTGGCCTTGGAGCCGCCGGCCGGGTTGGCCAGCGAGTACGAGCGTCCGTGCATCATGACGGCGTTCATGCCGTTGGCCATGGAGAACGACTTGAGGTGGGACTTGATGGCGACGGGCAGCGGCAGCTTGTCGATGAGGTGGACGGGCGTGCACGACACGATGGCTCTGCAGCACAGGTCCTGCAGGCTGAAGACTGAGGGAGGGAGACGGGTCAGAACCACAGAACCGGATCGCTGGAAAAAGCAGCCAATCTGCAGCTTCGTTCACACAGCAGCAGAATTCGTAAACGTGTCACCTTAACTAACAATAAAATGTTCCAGAAATCATTGGAATAAACAATAACATTGCCATTTTGAAACTGTTTTCAACTAGCATGATAATAAAGCGGCCATTTTTACTGCCGTAATCAGAGCGAGGCTGTGGAGTCGTAAACTGTTCACACAGAAGTCATTCATGACCAACAACGCAGAAAAAAAAGACATTTTAAAAACTCTGAATTGATTAAAGGTTTAGCTGAGCGGCTGGACCCTGAGCCGGGAAACAACGGCCCTCCTGGGCCCACTCACCTCTGTTGGGCCTCCAGAACTTCTCCATGCCGTGCCGCATCAGGACGATGCGCGACAGCTCCGTGAAGGACTCGATCACGTTGAAGTTGCAGAGCGGGCTGACCTCGAAGAAGGTCATGCCGTTCTTCTCGGCGTAGGCCCGGGCCTGCTCCGTGGGAACCTGCCGCTTGAAGGCCAGGTGCAGCCGGTTCCCGACCAGGATCCGCGGCACGCCCGGTGCATGCTGGGAACAAAACGCGGCCGGTCAGTCAGGAGGTTCGGTGTTAACTCAACAAGCTGCAGGTCTGAAACATAAGACTCTGCATTTCCTTTGAATGTTTCAATAATCTAACATTTAGGAATCTGGAACCAGCAAAGAATCATTCAGTCCAGCACCTCACTGTTCAAGGGTCTCTCAATCTAAGGAGGCAAAATAAATGATGGAAAATGTTTCTTTGTGTTTATATAGATAGAAAACAAATAAAGAACCAGAATTAAATGGAGAATAAGTGTAAAAACTTCTTGAAAAAAATGAAATATCCCTTCAATGGTGACAAATTATGCTTCCTTGAACAGGTTAGGACAGATCTATGGCCCAAACGTACAAAACATTTCTTGCACAAAATCATTCCTCGATAATGAGATTTTATTCTGCTCAGTTTTGCATTTTCAGCTATTTTAGGGCTCTGTCACTTTCTTGTTAATCTGACATCAGCTGCAGCAGAAAAGTCATCTGAAAGCTGCAGGGTGGGCCTTCAGGCCCAAGGCGGCAACATCCACAGAACATCAGGAAAGCTCAGGAATAATTCAGACAGGTTGCATAACTGCTCCTGGGAAACCAAGGAGCATAAAAATATTTCTGCTTTGTTTCGTCCATTAAAGGTGTCAGAAGAGCCGAGGTGGAGCAGGAAAAGCACAACTGGAGCCCAGTCTCATTATGTTTAACATTTATTCACAATTAAAACACAAAAACTAATTATTTTATGATGATTTATTTAGATCTAGCTAGAAGAGGCACTTTATATTTTGAACATTGAATCCACAACTGACTCAGAAATGCCAAGTTTTAGTCAATATTTACTGGAAAAACGCAGTTAGATGACATCAAACTGTCTAAAAGTCTAGAAAAATCAAAGCAGATCTGTGGCTCAGAACCTTTTCAAAAGATTAAATTCAGATTCCATGCAGAGAATTAAACCATCAGGTTTAGTTATTAACAAACTTTAAAATATTTCTGCTTTGTTTCGTCCATTTAAGGTGTCAGAGGAGCCAGGAGAGCCGAGGTGGAGCAGGAAAAGCACAACTGGAGCGCACATTCCACAGACCAAAAATACCACCACACACACACACACACACACACACGCACACACACACACACACACACACACACACACACACACACACACACACACGCACACACCCACACACACACACACACACACACACACACACACACACGCACGCACGCACACACACACACACACCCCCACACACACACACACACACACACACACACGCACACACACACACGCACACACACACACACACACACACACACACACACACACACACCGATGCAGCAGACATCCTCTTTGTCAGCAGGAAGGACACAAAGCAAGAAGCTGGAATTCCCTGTTTGTGTCGTTTAGCTTTGCAGCGCAGCAGCAGAAAAGTTTTTCCTCATCCTAATCTCATCCTTCAGGCTCCTATGCAGCGAATATTTTGTTCAATGCAGCATAAAACCTTTTACAATAGAAAGAGACAGAAATATCTAACAGTACCTGAGATCTATGTTTGCTATTCACTAGGGCATAAATGGTTATAATAACAATCAAGCCATTAAATGAGTAACTGTCTGTAGCAGCTACTAAAGCAAGTAACAGAAATACATGAGAAAAATAACTTTTAGTCTCGACTTTTAAGTTTGATGTTTTTTAATTGAAAAACAGATAAAGATTAAAACATTTAATAAATATTTAATATTTGATCAATCATCTTCTTGATCAGCAAATACATGAATTGTTATCCAAGATGTATTTAAATCCGTCCAATAAATGAGAATATTATTAACTTTATAACCAAATGAAACACATTATACAGATTACACAAAGAATGATGTTTTAACACTTATTTTTCTTAATTTTGATGATTTTTTGCTAATAGCTAATAAAAACACAAGATTTAAAAATAGATTATTACATCAGTCCAATAAAAATGAAAATATTTGTAAAAATAGAAACGTGAGCTTAATGAAAATTAAGTTAAATATCTGCTTAACGGTTGTTATTTTCCCGCTGAGGCGTTCAGGGACGCTCAGACGCTCAGAGACACGTTTCTACTTAGCTTAAAGAGATCCCACACTTTCTGACATGCTAATAGCACTTAGCATTCGTCAGCAATTCATTGATGGAAATGAGAGCGTTGCGCAACACAAATAATTATCCAGTTGGAACGCAGTGTGCCAAATAGTAAAAGATAATTTCATAAAGTCTTCGTTACAGTTCTACTATTTACCCAAAGCAGGAAGTTAGTCGGTCAATCCAGGAAGTAATTAATGCAAATTCACTCATCTCAGCTTTTCCACAAAACTGACCAATCACATTAAACTTTTCTGTATTTCCTTATTTTCTGACCAATCACTGCCACTCGGATAAATTTTGAAGCTTAATTAGCTTCTTTCTAATTTAACTTCCTGTTTCATGACGTCTCTTCAAAACCGAACCTGTGAGATTAATTAAAGCTTGTGTGACATTAAATCGTAACTTTTTTGTTATTGTTGACAAAAAAACATGTTAAGATGTTCTGCAGGATTTGTTTCTGCAGCGTAAACAGTTCATGCTAACTTGAATGACCATGTATGAAATGGTTCTTTTGCACTTTGACCTTTCCTCAAGACATGCTTTCATTTGTATTAAGTGTGATATTTCAGGAAGTTGCATAAAATTGTAATTTGAGCTTAAAATATGAACTAAAAGTTAAAATCCTGTCTTTATGCGAAGATTATCTGCAACAATTACAACTTTCTTAATGAAACAGGTTTATGGCAAAAATAAAACTTATGAAAACTTTGTGGCAGCTTTTAGAAAAAGGGGCTGAAAAAAAAATCAGTAATTTTAGGCTGCAGCAATCACAACTGGAGGATTTTTATAAATGAGCTGAAAAAACCTCGATTGTTTGGTGATTATTGGTGCAGCGTCTCTCACCTCGTCAATTTCCCTGATCCAGCGGTCGATGCCGTCGAAGGACCAGCGGTTGGTGATGTCATACACCAGCAGGATCCCCTGAGGAGAGACGGAGTCACCAGAATCAGAACGAGTCAAACGGTCCCTAAACGTTAGCTTAGCAGGCGCTAGCTCTCACCTGAGCGCCGCGGGAATACGAGCGGAAGATGGTGCAGAACCGACCCTGACCCGACGTGTCCCTGTGGAGCAGCGCAGGGCGTTAGCACGACGCCGAGGCGGAAACACAGCAGCAATGGCACGATAACGCAGGAACTCATTCTCAAAGATCAATAAACTTTAAATTCTAATAAATATTTAACACTGGAACTGGAAGACATTTTAAATATCCAAAATAAATAAACACAACAAAATACATGTTTTCAAAAACAAACCAAAACACCAGACTGAAGACTTTTATCACCCAGAGAGAAACAATAAATCATGCAAATAGAAATTATAAAGCTTGTTTTAATTTATCATGCAATTAATTGATTTGTTTATTGCGACAGGCTCAGCTAGAATCATTAATGCCCAACGTAAGAAGTTCACACTCAGTTTTCTCAATCGCTTCAAAGTTCTGCTGCTGATGATGATAATTTGACGCTGACATAAAAAGATAAAAATTTTCTTTTAAGCATTATTCGTAGTACTTACAAAGTATAACGTATAACACAAGATGCTCAACATTCCTCATTCAAATTTGTTATTTTTATTCTGGAGTTCTCATAAAAGTGTGACTTTTTTCTGGTAATGAGTTTATTCATGTATTATTGTGATTCTATTTTCATACGACTGTATTTTGGAAATATTATGACTTTATTCCTGTAATAAAAAATTTAAAAATCTTAATATTCAGTTGCAGAGTTGACCTGAATTCAAAGTAGAAGCTGTAAAACAAAATGGCTGCCCTGGTACTTTGACATCTGGACTAAGGAAACCCAAAGAGCGCATTGGTGAAAAAAACAAATTTTCCAAAAATTAAATCTCAATTTCAAACGGCTCCCTGGAAAATATTTCCTCCAGAAACATGATGGAAACTGAATCTTTTCGGTGGTTTGTGGACCAACTTTTTCCTTTTTCTTAAAGGTTTTTAAACAATCCAGACGCGGTTGGTGTTCGCTCACCACAGCTCCAGCTTCACCCTCCTGCCGTCCAGAAGGATCGTTGTGGTTTTATAGTCGATCCCTGCAGAGAGACAGGAGCAGCTGTTAGCAACACGGAGACGTCCGTCAGGAAAACAGTGACTCAGCACCAGCAGGAAGCATTTAAACGCCACAGCGCTGCAGGGTTTCCCCCAGTGGATTAGAAGCCTGGCGGGCCACCAGGCTTTACTTGTCCCCCCACCAGGCTAAGCATTGTTTATTTATTATAGTTTGTTTTTAATGTTTGCCTTTTTTTTAAGACTTTATAGTTGGTTTTCAGTTATTAATCTTAAAATAACACGTTGTCATGTTTTCAAACTTCCTGCCAACTTTAAACATTTTAAACTTAAAGAAATGTCGGCCGTCCAGCAGCGTACCACCGGGTTCAGAGCGTTTTCTGGGAGAACCCAGAACTGTAAACCTAAAACATGTCAACAAGCCCCAGCACCAGCTGCAGATGAAAACTTCTCTCTTCTACCGAAGCGACAGCTAACATTTCATCAGCCAGCGCTGACGCAGCATTTTTCACAGGAAGCTGGATGTTAAAAATAATTCACTTTCCAAAACAACATCTATGTTGTTCAGGTGACTCATGTTGACTTTCACTGCTGCTGACTCAGTAAAACGGAGCAGGAAACTGACTCTGCCAAACCTGTCTGACCTGCTGCAGGCGCCGATCCGCTGCTGCGGTTTTCATGAAGCACATGAACACCTGAGGACAAACAGGTGCAGAGCGGAGCGGCCCGTTCCCACCTGGGAAAACGTTTATGTAAAGACTCAAACTGGGACTTTAATGCTTTAATTAATTGAATAAATTTTCACTTGTTGAAAATTTAAATGCAATTGCATTGCAGGAACATTTATTGTTCTTTGTGTTTTTAATAACCTTTCTAGTGGAACCTTTCTATTCGTATGTTTCTGGTACGCCTGTAAATCTGATGCACTAGCTACATCCGCTAGCTTCCATCACTAACAGCAGCGATGGAAGCTGCTTCTCATGACCCACTGGGGGTCAACATCTGTTTCTAAACGATCCGACTGGAAAAGACCGTCATCATGTTCAAGTTGTGCTAAAGTAAGCTAGCCTATCAGTGAAGCTATTGAAGCCTAAAATAGCAGCTGAATGCTAACCATGTAGCAGCTAATGCTAATATCAGCTTCCACCTTTCTAAAGGATTTATTCAAAGAGAAAATCAGATGGTTGACTAACCTGAATAAATTAAAAGCTAAATGTCTCTGTTGTTGAACTCATATGTTTATTTAGTAAATAAAATATCAGGAAAAATGGTTTTTAATGAAAAATGTTGCTTATTTTGATGATGTATAGTTTTAGATTAAAACATGATTAATTACAGACTCTGCAATCACCTTGATTGTAAACTGTAAATATTACATTATATTTTACAATATGTAAACAAACAAAAGAAAGTAGAGAAATGCTATTTGTCCTGTGTTGGGTTTTAGATTTCCAGTGATGCAGAGAAAAGCTTTTTTTTTTTTTTTTAGAAAATATTTATTTTATTTTGCTATATAAATATTTGATTATTAAAGCAGTCCCACCAGCTCAGATCAGAGTTTTACAAACAAAATCTCTGATCAGTGCAGCTCTAACTTTCTAAGAGGTTCAGATAATTAAAATGCAGCCAAATTTATGCTTAGTAAATAGAACAGAGGATTTATTTTTATAAGTGCGTAGAGTTTAATTTCCCTCCCAAAGTGAGTAGACTGGATTATCTGTGTCTAAATGAAGCTGCAGGAAGAGGAAGTTAGAAGGGAACATGATTTATTATGAAGGTCAGAGAAAATGTCTGCAGCCATGAAAAACAAAGTTCTTCTTTACATCAGCTGACAGAGAAACGGATCATTAATTCATAAAGCTTTAATTTTACTGCTTCAATTGTTATTTAAGGTAAACTGTTGAATCCTCACATCACCCTGCTAATTCACGAGGCTTTACAGCGAGGATCTCCTCATCAGTCGGGTTTTTAAAACGACAGCATGACTGCTTCAGGTTCTGACGGGTCACCGCTGCTGGCTAACAGCGTTAGCAACATCTCCCAATTTCCAGGCAACTTAAAGCTGCAGCTGACCATAAGTGCTGCTCTGGCAGCCTAATTGAATTGGAGTGAGTGCAGGGCGGCGGTCCAAGAGCCGTCTTTCCTCTTAATGCCGGACCTCACTTAGAAATCCCAGATAATCGATATTCTTCTCTGGTGTCTTCAATTGAAGCTGCTTCCATTGAAAAGGAAATAAAACTCAGACTGGAGCAGATTTAACTTTAATCTCTATTAGATTTTAGAGAGTTCATGACATTAAAGGAACATTTTCTATCTTTGACCGTTTCTTTTAAACTGTGAAGAGAAAATCTGAAGGCCATCAGTCATTTTGACAGATTACAATTCACACACAGACGTTTTCAACTTTTCACAGTACACTGCAGAGGAAACTAAATCAGTAAATACTAATAATAATAATCCCATCTGAGTTTCTTCTGACACATTAGGACGGGACGCTTCGTTCAGAGTGTACCGACTTCTGATGGCTTCAATTTGAGGAATGTTCCCAAATTTCAAAACTTTGGCTAAAGTGCTGCTTGTAATCCCAGTGTCCAGTAGAATTAAATATGATGATTCAGATCATCATATTTAATTAGTTCAAACAGGTGAATAATTCATTTATTCATCTGTTTGATGTGCGACTCCACCAAGTGGATTCTCTGTTCAGCTTGAATATGAATTAAACCAAATTAAATGCAATTGAATGTCATCACTTCAATTTAAAAAAATGGTGGGCAAAATATTTTTATTTTTGATTGCAACTGTCAAAATGAAGGACAATAAACATACTGTTTTATTACAGCCACGCGTAGCATCAACATCTGACAAAATTATGCTTGATTCGTTTAAACCAGCAGGTGGAAACATTTGTTTTGCATTTTAAAATGTTCACATTTTCCCATAATATTTAGCTTTAGCTGCAACTATTTCTTCCATGTGTCTGGAACAAATGAAGGACAAAATATCAGACTAACCAGCAGCATGTGTAGCATTAGCATTAGCTGGATGCGACTCTTTAAGGCTAAACAACACGTTGCTGTGAGAAGCTGCAGATGAAATGGTAACGAGTTTGAGTTAGCATTGCTACTCAGAACCGGAGCAGAAATTACAAACTCTGAAAAATGTCATTGGTTCAGATTAGAGCTCAGAGCGCTTTTAAAACCTGCGGTAGGGTGCTTGTTTGTAAAGTCTCTAAGCTACCACTGCCAGACACCTGCCCACTATTCTGTTGCTACGTTTGTTTGTTTTTATTTATTTTATTAAATACTGACACCAAAGATCCCCAACATGAAACATCAATCAAGTGTTTTTGCTTTTTACATTTAAATTTTTTCCAAATTAAAGCATAAAAACACTTTAGACTTTGCTGAAACGGTTTGAAAAGTAGACATATTTAAGTAGATATTAAAGCAGATGATATTTTGATTCTACCAACCAAATAATGTTTTAAAAACATATTTCATATTTCCATAATGAAAATACTCATTTCTGCGTAATTATTTTGCCATTTCTGCAGAACAGGAACTTGAGTCGGTACACAAATGAACTCTGTGGTTTTTCTGGCTCTGCAGTGTTTAGTAATAAATTAAATCGGTGATGCAGGAGAACAGTTTGAGGTTCCTCACATTCTGGGAAACATAAGTCATTTTTATTATGTAGGAAAAACACGAGAATGAGAACTAGAGCAAATTCTAAGAAGTAAGAAGTGAAAAGAAAGTGAAGAAAATAAATAAAAAGTGTTGCAATAACAGTCTGGCTGCGTCTTTAAAGAGGATTAAAGAACATTCTGCTTTTTATTTATCTCCAGCTCTCAGTTAAACCCAGTAAAGCTCCTGGTTTATCTGGATCCAGTGATAAATGCCACCAATAAACTTCTTCATCCACAACTGAACGATGGAGCAGCAAGCCTGGAAACTGATTATTGATACGAGTCAGGAAAAAAATAGAAGCTTTGTCAAACCATCTACGGAGCAGATGAACTGAAATGTATCACTTTAAACTGAAATTACTCTACATTTTTAAACAGGATTTATACTGGGATCACTGGGAGAAATCATAACTTTCTAATATTCTACTGAATTCTGAAAAACGTAGTGGAACATTGCAGCATACTGATAATTTTCTCAGAAAGATTTTGTTGCTTTATTCCTGGAACGGGTTGAGACAAAGTTAGCTAATATAAAAGCTTGATAAAAACCACTGGCAGATTATTTCACTTATATGGGAAATTATCTGTTTTTATCTAAATTAAGAAATTATTGGCTTAAAACAAGCTCCTGTTTCTTGCTAAAAAAAAGTCACTTCTGAGTTAGTTTTGATTTATTTAAAATGTAATAAGACATTTGCACCAGAAATAAGACAGAAATACTTGGTAATATTTTGTGTTTTTGCAGTGTAAGGAGTCATGTTTCAACTAGCACCCCAAAAATCAGGACCAATCAAAGCCTGCGGGCAGCTTCAACCAATCAGAATCTGTTCTCCTGAAATATTCAGGGTGCACAGAACACACACACACACACACACACACACAGCCCCTCTGCTGATGGAAATCAATAGCACCGCCGTCTCTGAGCGCGTTCAGCTGCGATCCGCTCAGCCTCCATATTTAATGAAGCCGTTTGATCTCCCTCACTGCCTCCTACTGGGTTCAGGCGCCGATCCGATTTTTATTTATGTGGAGAAATGAGGAAATTATCCAGAAACATCCAGAAGTCCATATGAAACGCAAACACAGTTATACGGAGCGTTTCATCTAAAAACAACTGGAAACTCTGGATTTTCCCTCCATTAGTCACAGAAACAACATTCCAGCTACCAATCAAAGCCAAATCATTATTTATATTGATACGATTAGGACAATGAACAGATTGTAGGTTACTGGAGTTCCTGGGGGCGCTGCAGAAAAAGCGGCCATCCTGCAGGCTGACATATTTTTCATGAACTGTTGCTGTTTTTGCAGAAAGGAGGAAAGAATCCGACTCATCTTCAGCAGATCAACCGTTTCTGTTTCAGCGCCTGACTCTGACATCAGCCACGTAATGAGGAGGAATTAGGATTAATTAGTCTGAGTGTTTGTCCAGCTGTGCTCCAGCTGTTCGATGCATTCCTTAATGCGTTCCTTCCCTCCGAGCTGCCAAAGTGTTTCACACCGTCCAGGTTTCCTGATGGAAATCATCCATCAGCGGCTGAATTATCCAGCCATTTCCAACACCTTCCATTTTTTAATGACCTACTTCTCAAACAGCAAATTTCCAAAGATCCCAGTTAATTTTTAATCATATTTTCCAGTTTGCACCACTCAGCTTCTTTAGCCACCAATCACCTTCCAGCTGGATGTTTCACCTTGAATGCAGGTTGAACTGGGACAGATCATTTAAACTGGTTCCCTTCCACAGTCAAACCTTTCAGTTTCTATTAACTGGGCTTTTCTTAGCATCAACTTCCTTCGTCTGGTTCTGATCTGGTGACGACACTAAAAAACTTCAAATCCATCCACAGAAGGCGGCGGCCATCTTTACTGCCATAAACAGAGCGCTGCGGCGGCCATCTTTACTCCCATAAACAGAGCGCTGCGGTGGCCATCTTTACTCCCATAAACAGAGCGCTGCGGCGGCCACCTTAACTGCCATAAACAGAGCGCTGCGGCGGCCATCTTTACTCCCATAAACAGAGCGCTGCGGCGGCCACCTTAACTGCCATAAACAGAGCGCTGCGGCGGCCATCTTTACTCCCATAAACAGAGCGCTGCGGTGGCCATCTTTACTGCCATAAACAGAGCGCTGCGGTGGCCATCTTTACTGCCATAAACAGAGCGCTGAGGCGGCCATCTTTACTGCCATAAACAGAGCGCTGCGGTGGCCATCTTTACTCCCATAAACAGAGCGCTGCGGTGGCCATCTTTACTGCCATAAACAGAGCGCTGCGGCGGCCATCTTTACTGCCATAAACAGAGCGCTGCGGCGGCCATCTTTACTCCCATAAACAGAGCGCTGCGGTGGCCATCTTTACTCCCATAAACAGAGCGCTGCGGTGGCCATCTTTACTGCCATAAACAGAGCGCTGAGGCGGCCATCTTTACTGCCATAAACAGAGCGCTGCGGTGGCCATCTTTACTCCCATAAACAGAGCGCTGCGGTGGCCATCTTTACTGCCATAAACAGAGCGCTGAGGCGGCCATCTTTACGGCCAAATAAGTCACTTTGGAGACGTAAACTGTTCCTACGGAAATCTGATTGCAATTTAATTAATAGCATGAATGACCAGGCAATAAATAAATAAATAAAAATAATTAAGTCTGTCTTGCAAAAAAAAAAAAAAAAAAAAAGGCTAGTTGAGACCAAATCACCAGACTGAAGACTTTTGTCATCCAGTTTTTGGTAGAAAGAGAAAAACAATAAATCATGGAAATAAATTTTTACATTTATCATGTGATTAATTGATTTATTGGTAATTACAGCAGACCTAATCAAGCAGTGCAAACATCTTCCTTTCTGGGGTTCAATGCAAACAAAGTCCCAGTTTGTGTCGATCCAGAGAC
Organism: Xiphophorus maculatus; assembly: GCF_002775205.1. Taxonomy (NCBI): domain Eukaryota; kingdom Metazoa; phylum Chordata; class Actinopteri; order Cyprinodontiformes; family Poeciliidae; genus Xiphophorus; species Xiphophorus maculatus. The sequence goes on from NC_036458.1 coordinate 1,576,631, forward strand.
TAGAAAAAATTTATTCAGTGTTTTATTAAGTTATATTTAAAAACTGCAGTCCAAGCAGCTTTTTGTGATAATTCATTAAGTCATTTTGCTGTAAACAACACTGAGGATAGTTTCCACCTTAAATCAATCAGATAAGGTGGAAATTACACCCAGTTTTGACAATTAGTTTTCAGGTTTAGACAACAGAGCATCATGTGCTACATTGGGGATGTGAATGAGAAGCATTGTTTACTCTCCCCCACTGTGACATCCACACACAGCACGAATGTTCAGGACTGTTTTGCCAAAGCGGGAGCCATCACAAAAGCAGGTTTTTCGGCCAGCAGTGACTCACCGCTGCTGTAAGCATAGGGAGACTCTGCAGATCCGTCCTGCAGGCTGTCCAGGATCTCCCCTTTGCCCACGTCGCTGTCTCCTACCAGGAGGAACTTCAGCAGGTAGTCGTAGCTCTTCACCGGGCTGCCCTGGCTGCCCATCTTCACCTCTGAACCCGGGAGGCTCAAAATATGTTATTTCCCTCTGGCTTGATCCAAAATAAAGTCTGTTTTGCCATGAACTACCTGGATGTGGGTCCGGCTGCAGAGGCTTTGTTTTTCACTATTTCTAGCTAAAAAAAATTAAATAAAGTGAGTGTCCTAAATGTGTTAAATACTGTGAAGCTTGATTAAAGGTAGTGCACATTGGGAGTGAAAAACCCCATGTAAATAAGACATTATGTAATCAAAGTGAAGCTGAGCCTGCCTTTAAATACCGATTGAAGAAACTGACAACTCCATCTGAATCCGGCTGGAAACTCTAAAAAAGCAGCAAAAACATGTCAATAATTATATTAAACTTCTCATTGCTTTGTGGTGAATTTATTTTGAAACGTTCTCAAACTAGAAATGCGTCGTTTCTTTTTTTCATTCAGGAGACGCTTTCGTAGCAACGAGAAGCTAGCTCTGCATGGGAGCTAGCGGGCTAGCCTAGCTCTCCCACAGCTGCTTTCAATCAAAATAAAATTTACATAAAAGACAGCTTCGGGATATAACCCTAAATGAGTTAAAATGAGACTTTAGAGTCAATCTAAAATATATAAAGTAGCGCTATTTCAACGAGCAGTAACGTTTTCCCCCCAGCTAGCCCAACTTCCCCCCAACGTCTGTATAATTTCAGGCCCCCTTCTCTTCATTTGCTCCGGGAACAAAACAGTCCGTAACTTCAAATCCAGGGGAACGACCCGAAAAAAGGCTGGAAGTCACGCAGGTTGTTGCGTCCAGTCCAGATCCGTGTGGGTGCACTCCGAAATCTCAGCCCGCGATGTTTCCATTTCTCTTCATGGTTGTCTGTCATAATCACAGATGTTCCTCCTCCACGAAGCGCCACAACAACACTGCCACTCGCTGCTCCGCCGCTCTCCCTACGCAGCACTAGCCACGCCCTCTTCCCCGCCTACTCTCCTGTGATTGGACGCTGGGTTTCGCGGGGGTAGTAAACAGGCGCGTCTATTGGACAAGAAATATGTCTCTCGCAGATTGTTGTCAACAATGCGCAGATGGTGGAGGGGGTATGTGGACACAAAAAGATATTCCATTCTTTCCAGAATGCTGTTAGAACAAAGACAGAGAAATTTTATCATGTCGATAAACAAGATTAAATTAAAGCCTGCAATGGGTTGTAAAGGGACAATCAGACCCTATTTACATAAGTTTATTCTAACGTCTTAAACATTTTTTATGAGCTGTTTCAGTTTATAAAATAATCACCTCAATTTAATCATGTTAATCAGCACCAGCACATAAAATAGGACAAAGTGAGATTAAAAGAGGTCATAATTTCATTCCAGTTCTTTTTATGTTGTTGCCTGTCATCAGAGACCATTTTGCATAAGAACAACTAGTTCCCAATCAGTTCCCATACAATTCCAGTGACAACCAATCAATTAATTTTATACACAACAGTCAGAATCATATTCAAATCCAATAAAAACTTCCAAAGAATCATATTTTTTCATAGTTAGTCAAATATTTTCTAAATATGAAGACCAGAAAATTGAACTGAGTCTAGCCTTTTCTGCTAGTTGCCTCTGAGAGCAAGCACAGGGTGACAGTAGTGAGGAACTTTGAACAGGATGAAACTTCCAGCTGAACCAGACCTAGTGCTGCATTTTAGATAAGCCAATTTTTTAAATTAAAGATTTAGTATATCCTGATAAAGAAGTAAGAAATAAGTAAGAAATCATGGAATAGTTTTTGCTGAATCAACCTTGAATATTATATTTATTATTTAGACGATGCTGTGAAAAATAGCACAGAAAACTTTATTTGGGATTTTAAAAGAAATGTTCTGGGGAAATAAACTGACTGGATTAATTTAGTTTTATGTAACTGATGGCATGTTTGATCTCAAGAAGTTCAAATAAATCTTTTGCCCCTTGAATTGAATAGGATACATGTCATATTATTTGGGGAAAATATTTAAAAAATGATCAATCATGGTTTCATGTTATACTTCACAAAAAGCTGGGATTTAAAATGAGGTGTGTAGACTTTTGAGAGCCACTGTAAATCAATATGATGGGTTAGCTAACATCTCTGCAGACCCCACACATCCTGGACACAAACGGTCAGGTTGGAGATAGAGAGACAGGTTTTCTCTTTCAGCTACTGCAAACAGAATAAGCATATTTCCATTACCAAAACTTAATTTCTTGGTGTCAAAATGGTCAACATGGAGCATTAGCATTGGCTTCTATCTATGTGAAATCAGTATTTATATCAGCATGACTCATCTCCCTACCCTCAGCTCAGCCAGAACACCTACACACATAATGAATGAAGCATGCAAACCTGCACTGACAGCAGCAGCTTTAACTGCAGCTAGATGCAAATCTAGGAACTAAGCTGCATTTAGAACAATAAACAACTTTAATATTTACTCAGCAAACCCATGTGATTTTTCCAAGCCAGCAAATAATGAATCAAAACAAATGTGTTTGCTGACCAGAAAGATGTCAGGAAATATAGATGGGTTTTTATTATTTACCCTGCGTTGTCGTGCAGATTACCGACATTCTTAAGGTGCTTTAACGTTTCTGGAAGTTCTTGTTTATAGAAAACCTGAAAGATATTGAGATTCATTTAAAAAATATTTTTGCATAAATGCTACCCTGGACAAGCTGATTTGTTTTGCATCTATTAAAAAAACATCAGACACAAAATGAATGACTGCATAAAAAGTGACTGACCTAATTCAACAGCGATCCAGTCAGTTGGTGCTAGAATCAAAAATATCTTGAGGAAATAAGAAAACAGAAAATTACAACCCTAAGCATTCAGCTAAAGATTCACAGACAACAAGATTGAGGTTCTGGAGTGGCCTAATCAAAGCCCAGACCTGTTTGTAGCTGATGTTACAGTTTACAGAGCTGGAACAGTTTAGCAGGAAGAATGGAAAAAAACTCCAGCATCCAGATCCACACAGACTCCCTGCTGTGACGCAATCAGAAATGTAAATACTAAATACTGACTGGAAGGGTGTGAATATTTATACAATCACTTATTTTATGTTACAGATCCTTATCCAATTATTATTATTTATAGAAATAAGTTTTTACTTGGATATTTGAGGGTTTTTTGTCAAAGAAAGTTAATCATGAATGATTTGTAAAACATCCAAGGAGGTGAATACTTTTCTCTCTACGTCGCCCTGTGAAGAAATGCCACCCTGGGTGGAGAGCCACACCATTCATATTAAAATCAATCACTGAAAACAAATAAATTCTGCCTTTTGATTCCTGATGATCGATCTTGTTTTGTAACTGTAGTTCATCAGAATAAAATATAATTAGCAATGGAAAAAAGGCTGCAAAAAAATATAGATTTTATTCAAAATAAGTTTATTGATTAGGATGAAGCTACTGATCAATTATATACAACATCAAAAAGGACCAACATCAACATTATCAGGGAAAGTATCTGAAACTCAAACTTCCTCCTGAAGGGCTGAGAAACTTCTGGTGCTATTCGTTGATGAAGATGAGAAAAAAAACGCCTTAAGCCAGAAGTTCAAAGAACAAACAGCAAACGTCCTTCCACAGAATTTTCTCTGCATTTGTTGCAGATGTTTTCAGACGAACTCTGGTAGATCAGCTGGGAAAGCGTCTTAAAAACACAGGCAGGTTTTACAAAGCGGAAAGCTGGTCACAGCGCCACCTACTGGTCACACTTCGGAGCGGTGAATAGAGAGAAATCTTTTCACATCATTTCTGAAACTATAAATCATTTTAGGGAAACATCTACCAGTTTGGCACCAACTGGTTCTGCTGCCGGCACAAAACAAGTTAAATATAAAATGATTTTTTAAAATAGAGACAAAACCATCAAGGCTTGGAGAAAAGCAGAACCACAGTTTATTATCCAGCAGCAGAAAAAAACAAAACGGACTTCGGTGCTGCTTTTCCCGCCACAGGATTCCTCCACATCTTTCATCTGAACATCTCTGAGCTGATGTTTGGGTCAGTTCTGATTTATTTTCAAGAATACATTTTCTCAAATTGTCATAAAACAGGTTAAAAAACAAACAACTAAAACTAAAGAACAAAACAAGAAAAGCAGACATTTAGCCAACTACACCAAACCTGTAACCCATTTATTCATCCGACCACCGGGGGCGCTGTTATACGACGAGTGTTGCGATTAGATTTGGATAAATACACTGTGATGCAAGCATTAAATTGTTTTGATCCACTTTTTTTTTGTCTCTATCACATAAACAAATGTTTTAACAGAACTCCATAGTGGGATTTGGTTATTTTTAATAAGTTTGTGTATAAAACGATAATGAAAAAGGACTAATTATTATTATTGGTTAATCTGTTAAGGTTCCTTAACAATTCAACTAAACTTGATTCATTTTCAATCAGAAATCATCTTCAGTCTTTTAACAAGCTAAATCTGTAACATTTTGTTAAAATTTTATCAATTTTTACTCACATTAGAGTGAAATTAAATGAAATGTTCAGTGATGGAGCAGCATTGAAACTATGTTAGGAGTGTTCCACATCTTTCATAAGTGTGGACAAAAATAAAAATATGTACTAAAAAAGATGGAATGAGTGTTCATAATCAGTCATTCAAGTTGCTCAGAATACTTCAGAGTTTCTGCTGTCAGTCAGACTTAGTGGTTTTGTGTCTCCAGGGATAAATCAGCTCCCCGATGAACAGCTTCTTGACGAGCGCCACCCAGGAGTCTCTGGGGTAGCAGCTGTAGGTCGGCGTGCGATAGGTCTGGACGACGCTGCTGCACTTCAGAGGATTGATCTGCAGAGAAACGGCAGCGTCAGGGAACAGGCTCCACCTCCAGCACCAGCTAACGTCCAAAACGAAGCGTCAAACTGGGAAATCTCACCTCCATCAGCAGGTGGAGGGCGGTGCCCGGCTCCTCACACAGCACTCTGAACTTCACACCCTCTGAAAATGGAATAAAAACAAATTTACACACGCCAAAGTTTCCGCTTTGCAGAAGTAATGAGATTTACCAGCCAGTCTGTAGGGCCGACAGATCCGCAGCGCCATGGCGAACAAAGGGAAGGAGTTGATGAAGTCAACGCTGAGATGCAGGACGCCCTGGAACAGCACCACCACCAGGCGCAGCTGCCCCACACACAGGCACACAGAGGTGTGAAAAACAAACCAACACCACAGCTTTAACAAATGTTTCTGCTTGTTCTCAGAGAAACCTGCAAATAAAGTCAGTTTAAAGATAAACAGGAAGGTAAGGGAGAAGTTCACAAAGCTGTTCTCCTGACTGGACCACTGGAGATAAACTAAACAGCAGCAGACCCAAAACTGATCTCCAGGAAAGGAGAAACAGAGCTGGGGTTCAATTTATTTATGATTACATAAAACATGATTCACTAAAAACTGTCGGTTAAGTTATTAAAAGTCACTGAGATGAAAACTTTTCCAAATCCCAGCTTCAGCTTTTCTTACCAGGGTGAAGACCAGGTAGTACAGCGCTGTGGTAGGAAGCAGGAACAGCAGGATGGTGAACAGCAGCGTTCCGATGAAGAGCTGCAGCAAAAACACAACCGACCACAGGACTGAAAATGACTGAAAAACCTCAGAAAGTCAGGCAAACTGCTGATTAACACCATCATTAATGAAGAATACTTAGTAAATCTGACCGCTGACTTCCTTAAAGAGCTTTCCTTCATGGACTGATGGTTTCTGGCTGTTTTCACAATAAAATTGCAAAAACTAAACAATTTGAGCAATCTGTTCCCCTCTTCGCCTGTGGAGGCGCTGCACCAAGAACAGCTGAAGGAAACGACTTGAAAACCTCAAAATAAGGTGCTGAGCGCAACTTCCTTCTTCAAATTTAAACAAAAAAGGAGTGGCGTCATATTTTAGTGTTTAGAGGATTTCTCTTTTTAGCTAAAAACCATGAGCCATTTCTCCAGCTAGGCCAGTGTGTTGGTTTTATTGTATTTACCCAGAATGATTTTAAAGAATCTTTCCTTCTTTAAATTTGTGACACAAATCTCTTTCTGAGCGGGTTTTCTTACATTATGTGATGAATTTTGCGATTGAGATAATTCAGGTAGATGTAGTACATCAGGAAAGTCGAGGGAAGACTCACCTGGTCCAGGTCGTAGGAGCACGAGTCGACTCTCTGCCGCAGGACGTTCCACTTCTTCCCCCTGAAGAGCCTCCAGAGAGACGACAGGCCGTAGATCTTCAGGCAGTAGAGCCTGACGGAGAATCACAGAGCCGTCAGTCACTCCTAACTGTCAGCCAGAAAATGACCGTCCAACGTTTCCATTCACTCATGAAGATCATTAGTTTTGGGCATTTATATATAAACATAACATAAAACAAATTTGACACCTTGAAATTGAGCCTCTATCTCTTTAAGTAGCTTCTACTCTTTCTGCCTTCAACAATGGTTCTCATTATTCCATTGACAACCGTTTTTTGAGGTTATACGTAATCCTCCCCTTTATTTAGAGCAGAGAAGTCTTGATCCATCCTGACCAGGAGAAACTCAGCCAGGATCAGAGACAGGAAGTAGTTCAGGAAGGTCCAATCCAGCTGAGAACGAGTTGGACTTTCCCTATTTTATCACTAAGAGAAATCTCTGTGCTCCTTATTTCTGGGTTGGAAACAAAGAATAAAACATTTCTAAACTTTATCTGCAAGAAGCAGAACAAAGGCCGATGAACCTTCAAATGAAGCATAAAAAACAGTTCAGCACAAAAAGCCTGAGGAGATAAAGTCTCTTCTTTGAAGCTTTTAATGTAAATTTCCAAATTTGGTTCATCGGAGTTCCTGGAGACAGATAATCTGCTCCCAGCCATCATAAAATAATCATCATGAACTAATTTTCCATGAAGCTGCCTGAAGTCAGAGGCAGGCGGCTCCGTCCTCCTCCTGCTGAGAAACTCTGACAAAGCTTCTCAAAGTGAAGCTACACGCGTGGCTGCTCAAAGCGGAGCAGCATGCATGCAGCAGGAACGGGGAAACATTTCAGCGTGACGCAGGCGAGGGGCACTATCTTTAGAGCAGATGTTTAATTCAGAGGTTCCTTCCTCTGCTTTCATCAGGATCAGGCGCTGATTCTCCAGAACCGAACTGGAGCTGCAGACAGGCGAGCAGCTGAGAGGGGAACCAGGAAGTAAACATCAACAACCAACCATCCATCATCCATCCAACCAACCAAACAACCATCCATCATCCATCCAACCAACCAACCATCCATTATCCATCCAACCAACCAAACAACCATCCATCATCCATCCAACCAACCAAACAACCATCCATCATCCATCCAACTAACCATCCAACCATCCATCCAACCAACCAACCAACCAACCAACCATCCATCCATCCATCCATCCATCCATCCATCCATCCATCCATCCATCCATCCAACCAACCAACCTTCCATCCATCCAACCAACCAACCATCCATCCATCCATCCATCCATCCATCCATCCATCCATCCATCCATCCGACCAACCAACCAACCAACCAACCAACCAACCAACCAACCAACCATCCATTATCCATCCAACCAACCACCCATCCATCCATCCATTGGTTCTGATCTCATAATTTAACTCAGGAAGCTTTCTTCAGTCCAACTAATTATCCAGACTGCTCTTTGAATCCTGATCAATAACTGATAACCATTAGAGAGAGCTGGAACATTGATTAGCTGTAAATCAAAGCTTCAAGTTTCCACTTAGCTCCGTCAGACTGAAGCATGAAACCTCAATCCGTCTCTGCACTTCCTGCTGCAGCAGAGGAACCGAATAACTCCTCCAGTCAGACCAAACTTCCACCATTTTAGTTTAGTTTGATTTAACTTGAGACGGTGAAAAACATTGTGTTTTTATTCAGAGGATGTAAATATCTGGTTTCAATGGCACATGTGTGAATTTTCACTAGGAACACCACTTCTCTATTTGCTCCTGGTGCATGTAGAGATCTTTAACAGGAGGCACATATCCTCACAGCTGGACCGTATCTGGATAAAAAAAATGAAATCCAACCCAAAAATGTGAAGAAAACGTGCAGCTGTGAAAGTCAGAACCTGCAATTACAGAAACAACAACAACTACGGTTCTCCTCTGAGAATAAAGGCAAACATCTCTAAAATAACTCAGTTATTTTTATTTAGTCAAGTTTAAAATCTTCTGAACCAAAATCTGATGAAAATATTTGAGTTTTACTCAAATAAACAGAATAAGTCTCTTTACAGACGTCCTAAATTAAAATGTCTAACAAACACTGCCCCCTGCAGGCTTTTAAACATATTACAGTTTTATTACAAATCTAGAAACTGGATTAAAATCAGAACAAATCAGATGTTGGGACGACACTAAAATGTACAACAGAGTATTAGGCTGAGATTTTTTGTAGTCTTATTATGAAAATAAAGATGCAATATTACCAGGAGAAAGGGATTAAAATTATGAGCTTCAATGAGTAAAAAGCTTTGATAGTTATAAATATCAGACATGATCAGTTCAGCAATTCAGTGATTCTTTCTGCTACTCAGTTGTTTGGAAGATCATTTCAAAGTGATAATAACTTGATGCTGATGTGATAAAAGATGAAATATTTCCTTATTTGTAACAAGATGCTCAGCATTCCTCATTTTAACCCAGTGGTCAGACTGGTCTTTCCTGCAGGAGTTATTATAAAATCACTACTTTATTCTCCTAATATTACGACTTTATTGTCAAATCAGTATAACTTTATTTTTAATTTAAAAGCAAATATTTACTTAGAATGGCCCTGATAATCCATTGTACAAAGGCTTTAATTCCAACACATAGCTGGCCTTTTGGTTTGCTTAATATGAACGAACGTCCATCCATCCATCCATCCATCCATCCATCCATCCATCCGTCCATCCATCATCCATCCATCCATCCATCCATCCATCCATCATCCATCCATCCGTACATCATCCGTCCATCCATCATCCATCCATCCATCCATCCATCCATCCATCCATCCATCCATCCATCCATCCATCCATCCATCTATCCGTACATCATCCATCCATCCATCCATCCATCCATCCATCCATCCATCCATCATCCATCCATCCATCCATCCGTACATCATCCGTCCATCCATCATCCATCCATCCATCCATCCATCCATCCATCCATCCATCCGTACATCATCCATCCATCCATCATCCATCCATCCATCCATCCATCCATCCATCTATCCGTACATCATCCATCCATCCATCCATCCATCATCCATCCATCCATCCATCCATCCATCCATCCATCATCCATCCATCCATCCATCCGTACATCATCCGTCCATCCATCATCCATCCATCCATCCATCCATCCATCCATCCATCCATCCGTACATCATCCATCCATCCATCCATCCATCGTTACCTGGCTCCGTAGACGTAGAAGCAGTAGATGTGGAAGGTGAACAGCGCCACCATGTCAGACAGCAGTGAGAGGGCAAAGGTCAGGCCGAGGCAGGCGGACAGGCCTCCGTACCAGAGGATTCCTTGGATGAACGGCGCCATCAGGTGGATGTAGCCTGCAGGGCGACAGGCAGAGATGAGCCTCATGTTGGTGAACGCTGCTGCTGGTTCTGGTTGGTTCTGGTCCGAGACTCACTGATCCACAGGTGGATGTGGTAGAGGAAGAACCGGCCCAGAACCTGGTCCAGGGCCCGGTTCATCTTCAGGCCGGCCGGAGCTCCCATCAGCCACTGCAGCAGCTCCTCCAGCTTCTGCGCCACGCGCTGTGGAGACAGAGCAGGGCATGCTGGGAAATTACCCGGCTACGAGTCACAGGAAGGAACATTTACAGTTTAATGACTTGAATGCAAAAATAACAAAACTGAATACCATACAATTTTTTTATCTTAAATGTCTCGTAATTTTTGTTTTTAAATCAGTTTTAAAAAATAAAATATAAAAATTGATTTAAATGTTATTTCTGATTGGCTGCCAGTGAAATTCATGAAGCCACTTTGCTGCTCAAGCAAGAAATGAAAAAGTTTGTGACAAGAAAAAAACCAAAGGAAGCAACACTGCTGCAAAAAGCCGTAAGAACAGTGGGACTAAAATTAAATTTAATATGATTAATAGAAAACATTACATATTTTCTTATAATCAAAACAGTGGATCATGTTGAAAAGTTGTATTATCTGGTAATAAAATTATTATTATTATATTAAATTATTAATAATTAAGAATTATTAAGAATAATTAAGAATTATTATATTATAAATTTTTCTGCCAAAGAACTAATGGCCGACTAAAATCAGACAGTAGGAGGCAGCATTTATGCTACATAAATATAATAATTACTGAATAGTGACTAAAAAACATTCTAAAATTTGATGTTTATTTACGTGTTTTGTAGCATTGTCTGTGGGATTGCTAAGTAGGTCAGAGGTCATCGCTGCTTGGAAAAGTTTGGGAACTCCTGGTCTAATCTCACTGACTCTTTGGTTGGATGGATGTTCAGACATCCAACCCAGACCCACCATTCTATATCTACAGTATATCTTATATAATCTCTATGTAATCTCTATATAATCCCATATGTCTGCTGTGACTCACGTCGGCGGCCGGCACCATGTTGCTGGCCAGCATGGCGATGTTTTGGTCTCTGTAGAGCCACGACATGAGCAGGACGCCCAGCGAGACGTCCAGCAGGACGGACACCAGGACGTTGGCCTTCCTGCAGACAGACAGGGGGACAGGTGAGAGGGACGGACCCGGTCTGACCCGGCCCCGTGTCCCTCTGGGACAGAACCTCCTCCCACCTCATGAAGTCCATGTGGGCGGCGGCCTGCGGAGCGGCCTGCGGAGCGCCCAGCGTCTGCAGCCGCTCGGTTCTGTAGCTCAGCTGGACGCAGGTGGACAGCTTGGAGAACAGGAAGCGCAGCGGGAAGACGCTGAGGATCCTGGGAGAGACGGCAGGAAGTTAGAGGGAGGCAGCAGAACCAGAACCAGAACCGGAATCGGACCGGGTTCAGGCTGGAACTATGACTCACTCAGGTTGAAATTAGTTCAGACGTTAAAACGTCTTCAGGGGATTTTCTCCATAAAACGACTCGATTTGGACGAGAATAAAACCTGATTAAAAATAAAAACTCTTTACTTCATAAAAAATTAATTTATTTCTGCAAATCATAACAAGAGAAAAGATGTTTCTAATGTTCAATGAGATTATTCACAAATTTGATCTTTTACTAACAACTGGAGAAAAAACAAACAACTAAATTAATAAAATTATCCGTATTTTATTATATTATTAAGAATCTGTTGTCACAAAGAGACACATTCTGTAGAAAAGTGTGGCGGCCATGTTTTAGCCAGCTGACTGGCAGTGTGCAGGAGGGGTCTCTGACTTTTTCCTGGCTTCTCATTTAAAACCAGGAGGAAAATTTGACCCATTTTTAATTTTTCAGAACCTTTTTGTACAGTGAAGCCAGAAATCAGTTTTGAATGTTTTTCCTGTCTGAGACGATTCGCATGTTTTCTTCAAAACTAATAATCATTTTTATTTACTGTTGTTTTTATTTATTTTAAATGTAACTAATAAGACGTTGAAGAAAGTTGTAGCTCTTCCAGTTCAGAGTGCATTTCTCAGTGGTTCTCCCTGATATTTAAAGTTTGCGCTCCAACCCGGTTCTCCTCACCGGGCGCTGCAGATCCAGGTCCAGACGGAGAGCATCCGGCCCAGCAGGAGGCCCAGCGGAACCGAGGCCCGCTTCAGCAGCTCCACCACGATGCTGGCCTCCCGGCCCTCAGACTGCCAGTGGGTCGACCGCAGCGGCCCGTCATCGTACCGGTCCAGGACAAAGAGCGGCTGGCTGCGCGCCACAGTCCCAAACACCTGAGGAGGAGGAGAAGGAGAAGGAGGAAGAGGCCACAAAAACACGCCGCACGTTTCAGAAATAACAGAACCCTTCAGAACCGTCAGAACCCGGATCGTCTCTGGTCCTCCAGTACCTGTCTGAGCTCAGAGTTCGGTTCTGATCCGTTCCCAGACTCCTGGGCCTCCACAGGATGAAGCTGCGACAGCATCACCTTCCTTTGCTCGTAGTGGACGAAGATCACCTTCTCCTCATCCTCACGCTCTGCGTCGCCGCCGTCCTCTTCGCTCTTCTTCTTCTTCTTCTCTGCTTTTTCTCCTGGATTCTTCCCACAAACTGGAGGAGAGAAAATCTTACAGTTTTTATCACCAAGAAAGAAATTTCTGAGTATGAGATGATTTTAGTTTGACTGAAATAATAAAACAGAATATTTATTACATGACTGAATAAAAATCCAGCTAACAGTTCTGAATAATGAGCATAATTTCTGCTGCTTCTCCAATTCAGTATGAAGGTTTTATTCTGTGTTTTATTATTGTTACATTTTTTATCTGTATTTGTTGTTAAAATGTTTGAAATAAAGATTTCAGTCATTTCAGAAAATATGTTTCTAAAATTCAATGAGATTATTCACAAATTTTATCTTTTACTGACAACTGGAGAAAAAATAAACAACTAAATTAATAAAATTATCCATATTTTATTATAGTAAGCATCCATCCATCTGTTGTAACAAAGAGACACATTCTGTAAAAAAGTGTGGCAGCCATGTTTTAGCCAGCTGACTGGCAGTGTGCAGGAACAGGTGGAAAAATGCTGATTTTTCCAGACTCAAAGGAGGAAAAAAGGAAGGAAGGAAACAACATTCATTTTAATAAATGAATGCTGTTTTTCATGTTTCAGTTTACTGTCTGTTTTCAATAAATGATTGCTGTTTATAAAGCTGTTTCTGACTGCTGCTCTTGTCCTGAACTCCAGCAGGGGGCGCTCACTCTGGTCCCGGCTGAGCACCTCGCAGCTGAAGCCCGTCTTTCCGAACTGCCGTCTGATCTGGAGCCAGCGCTCCTGGGGGAAGATGGTGCTCAGGTCCCTGAGGAAGCTCTCCATGCCCTCCTGCCCGTCTTTAGGGAGACTCCAGGAGCCGAGAACCGTCAGATCCACGCGGCTCTGAGCCTGCATCTGGGACGACAGCATAGAGGGAAGAAGTCCAATTAGTTACTGCGTTTTATTTAACCGGACCCTGATTCACCCAAACAAGTCTTTAAGCTGCAGAATGTAAATCAAAAAAATATTTTTTAAATATTTGTTTAAACTGTCACCAGGCTGAGACAGTTTAATATGAAACTGATAATCCACTTTCTTCCAGTGATCAGAAACAACCAATCAGAACAAAGAGGCGGGTCTTAGTACTGTCAATCATCCAGATTATATCACTTATAACAGGACATTTTTCCCATAAGTCACTTTATCTGCCAATGGAATAAGTACTTTATTATTATTATTAATTTTTAAGGAACAAACAAGCCTCTATATCTTGCAGAAAAGTTAGTTTGACTTGTTTCAATTTGCACTAGAAAGTAAACCGAAAATACTTGGTAACATTTTCTGTTTTTGCAGTGTAGCTGAGGGAGAAGGTGGAGGAGATTGATCTTTTCACAGATCTCATAGCAAACTGTCACAGTTTCAACTAATATGTAAAAAGAACATTTAAAAAAAAATAAAAGTTCCATACTGCAGATTTGATTCGTTATCAATCATATTTCCAACATTAAAGTCTCAACTGATCGTAAACACACCCAGAGAGCACAAAGAGATTTGGAAAATCAGCACATGAAAGTAAAATAAATTTATATCTATAGGATCTATTTTTTATTCACCACTGGACAGTATTTAGTGTCGCACCAACCTGCTGGATGTACTGCTTGACCTGCGCTGGGATGAACGGGTAGTGGATGACCGCCAGCACCACGGCCGAGTCATGACCGGAGATCCAGCGGCCCACCAGCAGCCCGCTCTCCGCCCGGTTGCAGCACTGTGGGAAGAAGATCTTCAGCACCATGGCGTCCGCAGCTCTGATGATAAACAGAAGAAATATTCATTTAGTTAAATGCTAACGAGTTAAAAACATTGGAATGAAGAAAAGGAAATGTTTCAGAAATAAATATCTAACTTGTCTGTTTGCAATAAAGATGTACTGTATGTTTCACTTTTTGAAGTAAATAACTGTAATAAATTGATTACATTTCGATTTAATGAGATGAACAGGTTCCTGTTTTTATTTTTGTACAAAGACTAAACTGAAAACAGGACAATTCATCCTTCTTCCATTGGGTTTGAAAGGTTAAATCTAAATCAAAGCAATTAGTAATCTTCATTAGCAGCAAAGTTAACAGCAAAAACGAATAAAGGTAGGAAATGTAGCATGCGCTGGGCGGTGATAAAAAGGTCAAAACAACTGGAGACATCTAAATCCTTTTAGGAGACATTGTTGATGAATTGAAAACAAATGGAAACGACATTAGATTAATGTAATGACGATTTGCCGAATCAAAGCTTGAAACATTCATTCATTTTAGGCAAACAGAGTCTATTGACAGATAAGCGCAATCCGAGGAAAATCTCCAAATCGGACAGTATTTGAGGGGAGTTTGGTGAGAAGGCTGGCCTCCTTTCGCCCTTCACTCGCCCCGTTGTGGTTGTCATAGCAACACGGGGAGCCCTGGGCTGGAATCTGATTGATTTCTGCGGCAGCGATCTGGATTTCACAACTCAGGAGCAGAAAGTAGGTTAACTGTAGTGCTAGATGATAACAAAATACGAGGCTGACACCCGAAAAATATTTATTAGCAAAAGCGATTAAAATGAAGAGGTAATGTTCGTTTATTAGGTTCTTCCTGTCAAACTCCTGCTGGCGGCTCATTGATTTAAAACGCTTAAATCTTCGCTAAATTAAAACGAGAAGCTCCATTAAGCAAATAAACTGTTGATCTGACAGAGAGCATGATGGAAAACGAGGCGAGAGTGTGATAAACTTTAATTTTACCTTCCTTAACGCAATTAAATGGTGTCTCCTTGAGAGTCCGGTTCTTCTACTGCAACATCGCCGCCATTTTATTTGTTTATAGTCCGTCACTTAAAGTGTCCGGACAGAAACAGGCGTGTTTGTTCTGTTCTCTTCTACAAAGGTGTGAAAAACCTTTAAAATGCATGGAGAGCATTTTGTTGATTGAAAAATATATTTTAATATATGTTTAAAATTACTTAATCCAACAGACAGAGTCATAAAGCTATGTGCAAAATCTGCGATTTTAAAGTATAATGAATAAAACATTTGTATAAATAAATTACATAATTACAACATAATAAATTCAGGCAAAATTATAGGCTATCTTCTCCAAGTCATTTTTTTCAGTACAAAACCTACGAAACTAATACTTACAGTCGGTAATATATATATAATATATATATTTGTTAGAACTGAGTGAAATACTTACAGGGCAATATTTATTCTTTTGTCATTATATATTTTATTTCTGAGTTCTTGATTCAACTTTATTAATCATTTTTATCAAAGCCATGGATATTGACTAGGCTCAGTTTTTAATTATTTATTTTATTATTTTTGACCTTTCAATATTGCTACTTATTTTGTTCTTTTAATATTAATTGTTTAATATTTTAGTATTTTCTTATCAAAAGCTACTTTTGCATTTAATTTTATTGGTTAACCTATTTAATATATTTTTTAACAAAATTGTGGTCCATTTATTAATATGTATTTTTTATTCCTTCATTTACATCTGAGTATTTTTACTATTTGCTTAATATAATTGATATGTTGTAGTTACTTTTAACTACATAATAAATTATTTCAATAATTTTACAGATTTTTTAATGATTAGTAATTCTATTATTTGGTTTACATCAGGCTAGTTCTATCATTTCTTTTGAAAAATAATCTACTGTGTGTCTTTGTAACAACTTTAAAACCATAGACAGACTTTTAAAAAACTGTAATGTTATACAGAATAATAGTTTTATTATTGCAATGAATAAATTGCAGCTGATTTGTTACACTTATATGTTGACGCACATGGTGTTAACTGTTTGTTTCAAAGCAGTTGCATTTGACATTGCAGGATTATTATCTGATATTTAAATTTATACTAAATGTAAACTTTTTTTAAGTTTATGTAAGAATAAATAGAAAGTTTGATCTGTTTTTTACTCACCAGGTCAGGCTGCTGCTGTTAACATCCAAACTGTAAAGAGTTTTATCTCCTCCCGCAGTGACACCGCAATAAAAGAGCGGGAAGGAAACTTTCAGCTGATAAAGAAGATCTAAGCTCCGTTTCATGGAAGTTTGTAATTTCACTATTTTATTTGAAATGTGTTTGATTTAAATGTCAACATTTAATTTGAAAAACCACTAAAACATTTTAATAACAACTTTTACCCATTATTAACATCATTAGTAAATCATTTTGATGTAAAACAATATTAATTCAATTGAAACTACATTACCCAGCAGTAGCAGTAAACCTCGCATTGAATTATGGGTAAGCAGGAAGTAAACAAACACACGTGGAAGATGGCGCTTTCAGAGCAGAAAGAGGAGAAACCTGAGGATATTTTAAGGGATTTTCGTGCCTCGTTTTTCTCCATGAACCGATTGGCTTCGTTTCCCTGGACGGTGAGTTTGAGGCGCCGCCAAACTCCGTTGAAAATCTGCCTGATTCTGCTGCGAGGCGATAATTTAAAACACCCACTGAGATCATCTGCTGGGCATTAATCACACATAAAATGTTTAAGTGTTTGAAAGCTCCGGCTGCGAAAATACTCAGCAATAGGTTTATATTGCAGCAAAAATGCTTATTTTTATCGTAAAATCTTCAGTCTGGAACTAATTTCTAGAAAACCGCAAAGATGCTGAAACACTGAGTTCCTTTAAATCAAAACTAAAAACCAAACTGTTTAGAGTTGATTTTATTGGTAGTTATCTGCGCATTGAACAACTTATTTGATGTGCATTTCTAGATGATGGCGTTTTCAATAATGTGTGTATTCCTCGATTTATAATTGGTTACTGTATTTTGTTTTTATGGTGTAAATCACTTTGTTGTTGAAATCAAATGAACTTGATGTTTAGTTTAGTTTAATATTTAGATATCAGGACAACATAAGCAAATCTGGTCTGATATACAAAAAAACTCACTCAACTATTAAGAGCCAAATGCACAACTTTCTCCATAGCACTTCAATCAGATTGAGGTCTGGACTTTGACTTGGCCAATACAACAGTTTGTGTCTCTTCTGTTGCATTTGAGGTTCTGTGTTTTGGATTATTTCTGATTTAGTTTTAGACAATGGCTCCAGAACTTATGTCTCTTTGCAAATCAAAGTCATGCAGCCATGTTGTTTTCTAAAGGATGAATCTTGCTGGGTTTTTTTTTTAACAGTTTCTAGACAGCGAGCTGCAGAGCAACAAGTCATCAGAGTTCATCTCAGAGCTGCTGAAGCAGGTGGAAGGATCCTCACAGAACTTTACTTTCTGTTTAATCTGAATTAAATCTAAAATAATCCAGGGTTTTTGTGTTTTTACAGACATGTCTTCATCCTCTGTGTGGAAAGTTTCCACCATCGGTCCGATTCAGGAGGATTTTCCTCTCTGAGCTCATCAAACGGGTCAGTTTCATTAAGTTCACAACAACAGAAATGATTTTCTTTCCCAGTAATTTCTGATTTTCAGTGATTCCTACTAACAGGCGTTGTTGTTGTGTGTCTGTGCAGCAGGAGGCTGCAGGCTGCGATCCTCTGGATGAGCTGTACGACGCCCTGGCGGAGGTGCTGGGGGTGGAGGAGACGCTGCACTGCCACAAGAGCTACTTCCTGGTACTGAACGCCTCCGTCACTGGAGCAGAGAACCAGAATTTAATAAGCAGAATCAAACTAACAGTTTCAGTCCATCCACTGCAATAAACAGCACAATTTCATAAGTATATAAATCATTTTTTAGTCATAATTTAAATGGAATTTGAATTAAATTAATTGAATATTTGTTTAATAATTTATGTAATAATTCATAATCATTTGAGTAAATGTACAAGTTGTGTAATTAAATTATAACATTTGAACTTTTTAATTCAATTAATGCCTGAGCTTGCAGTTAATGATAATAACATGCTAATACTAACAATTACATATAGTTTAAATGACTAATTTAAATTTAGTCATTTAAATTATGACTAAATGCATTTGGTTGTGATTAGTTTGGATGTGGTTTTTGTGCCGCAGCCCACCGGAGACGCCATCAGCCTTCTGGAAAACGTGGCTGTGATCTCCGAGGGAACGACGGGCCTGGTGACCTGGGAAGCTGCTCTCTACCTGGCTGAGTGGGTTCTGGAGAACCCACAGGTGTTCACCGGCAGGTGTGACCTCACCTGAACCTGAGCCACGCAGCGGAGCCGTGTGCAGCTACACAGCAAAAAATTAACAGCAATAATGAATACTTCATACTTATGAATTTATAAATGTCATGGTTTCAAACTGAATTAGCTACAAAATTAAATATAAAACTAAATCAAGTAATAAGTTTAAATTTTTAGTTCCAAACTAAGCATTGCATTTTCATACCAAAAATGTTCCTAAAGTAAATATTTAGCTTAAGCTAAATATTCAATTCATAAGCTCAATATTTAGCTTAGAAAATATTAAGTTTGGAAATTTAATATTTAGGTTGAAATTAAATATATAACTATCTATTCCAAATCAAATATTTATTTTAAATGTTTAGTTCCAAATTAAATACTTATTTTCCAAACTAAATATTTAGCTTTTGTGTTATTTACTGTGACTTTGTAACTGAGTGAACAACATGGTGAAAATGACTTTTCAAAATGAACACCCAGTTTTTTCTCAAAATCAAAATATTGCTGTTATTTGTTTTACTGCGTAACTTTAGAAACGGGTCCCTATAGAACTCTGGGTCCTGTTTCTAACAGACTCTCTCCTGCAGGTCGGTTCTGGAGCTGGGAAGTGGCGTCGGATTGACCGGAATCACTGTGTGCCGCTCCTGCAGCCCGGTCCGGTTCGTCTTCAGCGACTGTCACGCCGTGGTTCTGGAGAAACTCAGAGAAAACGTCCGTCTGAACGGCCTCGGCGGCGGGAAGAGTCCATCTGTCACGGTGGACCAGCTGGACTGGACGACGGCGCCGGAGGAGCAGATCCGCCAGATCCGACCCGACACGGTGATCGCTGCAGGTCCGGTCCGGCTCGGCCCGGCCGGGTCGAGGGCTGTCATTATATTGAAATGTTAACAAATCTTCTGTTGCCCTTGGTTACAGGAGCAAGCTAAAAATAAGCCTAAGATCCCAGATGAGCAGACTAATGATATCAACAAAAGATAAATAAATTGAATGACAAGTTAATTTTGTCCAATCAGGCGTGGTCCTTTGTGTGGCCACGCCCCTCGGCTGACTCTCCTCCCGTCTCCTGCAGACGTGGTGTACGATCCAGAAGTCGCAGGAAGTCTGGCGGATCTGCTGCTGAAGATCCTGAAATGTTCGGCGGCGGCGGAGATCCTGATCTGCTCCACCGTCAGAAACCCGGAGACGTACGGCGGCTTCAAGCTGCGGCTCGGTGAGGATCACATCAAGACGCTTCAGACCCGGAACCGAGTTACAGAGTCCCGGTCCGGTCCCCCAGAACTGGGTAGAGGACCCAAAAACTGTACTCGAGTAAGAAGAGTAGCACTACTTTAGCATATTTTTACTCAAATTAGAATAAAAAGTGGACGTCCAAGAAGTTACTCAGTGAATAAAGTATTTGGTGAAAAGGCAACTAAAGTACGGAGAACTTGATCGAAAAATCAGATTCAATATTTTACAGTGTCATCAGATTACAACAAAGTGTTAGAACCAGAATAAAGAACACGAGAAAAGTCGTAATAATACAAGAATAAAGTCGTAATAATGCGAGCATAAAGTCATCACAATAATAGTTGTACGGAATTACAGTCTTTGTTGTCTTATTATGACTTTATTCTCATAATGACTCTTATTCTGGTAACATGACTTCTCATTATTACAACTTTTTTCACATCATTTTTAAAAATTTTTTAGCATGGCCCTGATTTAAAAAAAAAAGCTTAAATTCTGGTATTTAGAAGAAAAATAATTAATACAAATAATTACAAAATAAAAAATTACATCAGAATCAGCACTTTTCTGTTTAAATTTTTATCAATATAAAACTTATAAAACTAGTACTTACAGTCTGTAAAGTGTACACAGTTTGTTAAAACTAGAGTACTTAGAGTTGCTCTAAATGTAACTAGTTACCATCCAGTGGTTCTTCCCTGCAGAGGCTGCAGGTCTGGGCCACCAGGTTCTGACCGGACCCGTCGGCGCCGTGTTTCCCTACAACCGGCTGGCTCCAATAGAACTCATCAAAGTGTTCAGGTGAGCCGACGCTGCAGGATCAACATTTTATTTACAAATTCACATAAATCAGGATTAAAGTCTTTTCTGTTTCTGTCAGAGTCCAGGAAGGCTGAAGCTGCTCTTCATCTGGGAGCCGCCAGCAGAGGCAGAACGTTCTGGTCCCAGTTATCGTCCCAGCGCTGCCCCCTGCTGGCGCGGAGGTTCCTCCGGAAAACTCCCAGTCTGCCGTCTGAGCTGGGAAACTCTGAGAGGAGAGACTGGAAACCAGCAAGGAGAAGAAGACGACAGATTGAGTCACTTTCTGGGACCTGAGTGGAGTTTTCCTCCAAAACCGTCTTCAAATCTAACAAAGTCAAACGTCTGTGCTGCAAAAGGGGTTTTGTGCCGCTATCACTTTAAATATATTAATAAAAAAGTTTCCACAAGTCAGAGGTAAACCCAAACTCAAGTTTACAAAATCACATAAATTTGGTGTCAATCAACCAGAGGTGGGCAGAGAAACCAAAAATTTAAAAAAGTAAGACTAAATATTACTTCAGCATATTTTTACTCAAGTAAAAGTAAAAAGTAACCGTCCAAGAAATTACTCCAGAGTAAAAGTATTTGGTAAAAACGTCTACTCAGGTACAGAGTAACTGATCAAATGATCAATCATTTAATATTTAAAAATTACATCATCAGATGGACCAAAATATAAAGTTAAGTGGAACTTTCTGTATTTTAAGGACAATAATCAGAACAATTCATATAATTAACAAAAAATAACAAAATCGGGGAAAAATAAATTTTTGTTAATCGTTTTTTTTCAATGAAAAACTAAATAAATAAAAGCTGCAGGTGTGTGTTTGTGTCTGGTGAGTTTTTGGTTGAAACATGTTTGTTTTTCATTCAGTGGGAAGAAAATCCAGAAATTTTACTCAGGAGTAAAAAGTACAGCGAAGTAAAAGTACTACCAAAAGTACATGTTTTTCCCCAAAAAGTACTCAAATGTAATTGAGTAAATGTAACTAGTTACTACCCAACTCTGTAATCAACTCAGCTACATTTGTGCAGCAAAACATTTTGCTTGTGCTGCCTTTGCTTTGAAGATATTGATGATGACCTCTGACCTTTGAAAACTTAATATTTTTAAAACGGTAACAGCAAAAATCTTTGACACCAATTTTTTTGGATGTAAAGACGGAGCGGGCCGACTTCGCTCACACAGACGACTGAATATCTTCTCTGGATGCTGGAACTGGATTCCAATCAACCGTCTGCTTCATTAATGTTGGACAAACATTAATAAACTACATGTTTTGGGTTTGCGTCAGTAAAGTTGTGAACGCAGCTGCGTTTGGTCCTGCGGGTCGAGCTTCAGCGGATCGTCTCACCTTGAGCTGCTGGGCAAGTTCTGCAGAGTTCCTGAAGATCAAACCGTTCACTTCGTGCTCCACCAACTCCTGCAGGCTGGAGGAAACATGGACGCTCTCACTTCATTTGAAAATCTAAACTAATATCTGTGCAAACACGAAGAATGGAAGAAAACAGGAAATAAAGGATGGAAGGAAGGAAAAGCAAATTAATGAGGAAAAACAAAAGAAGAATATAAGGAACTAGGGAAAATATAAGACAAGGAAAAATGGGGCCAAAAGGATAAAAAGGATATTATCTAGAGAAGATATAAAGAAAATTAGGAGAGAAAAGATGAAAACAAGAAGAGTAGAAACTAAGGACAGACGTAAGGAGAGATGGTAGGAATGATAAAGGAAGGAAGGAGAGAAAAGGGAACAAAGTGAAAAACGGACAAGAGATTGGAAGTTGGGAAGAAAAAACTCAAAGGAAGGAAAGTGGGACAGAAAAAAAGGATTTAGAAAGGAAAAGGAAGCTGTGGGTTCTGGCCGGTCCGATTAAAAGGTTCTGACCAGTGGAAGTGGACGGCGCAGACAGGAAGACAGCAGCCGAACATGTCCACCACCTTCATGGGCAGGTCCAGACCGCTGGACGACTTGTGGAGGCAGACGCCCAGATCTGCTGAACCTGGAGGATGAAAGGACAAAAACGACGATGAGGGACGAGAACACATGATGAAGGAGACGGTGAGGGATGGCACTTTCTGCCAAAAGTAAGTTTTGATTAAAAACAAAAAAGATGTCTGGCAAAGAAAAATCACTTTTAGTGAAGAATGACTTGGGTCGTTATCTTAGGATATTCAAATGAGGGGCGGGGCTTCCTCTATGGAACAGATCTTGAAATAAATAAAACTTAATAAATAAAAATATGAAATGGGACATTTATTTATCTGACGGATCATTTTTTGACTCCAGAGTTTTTCCTACCCAGCAGCAGCGGGTAATCCTCGGCCTCCAGCCACGGCGTGCAGATCTTCACGCGCTCCAAACGCAGCGAGGAGATCAGCTTCCTGTAGTGTTCCTTCTGAGGACCTTTTCCTGCACAAACGCACCATCGGACCCGTCACCAAAGCTTCAAACAACTTTATTCCCTCATATTTAATGAAATGTAGCTGAATTAGTTTGATGCTTCTGCATTTTTCTTGCATCTGGATCCGAAACGATGCTCCGGTTTCACCTGTGATGACGCAGACTAGCGACGGCAGCGGCGCTCCTCCTGCGATGAAGCCTTCGTACTCTGAAACAAACCGACCTGGTTCAGGTAAACCAGAGAATAAACCCGGTTCGGGTCGACTCGTTTCAGAAACCAAACCTGTACCTTGCAGAGAATCCAGCAGGATGGAGAAATCTTCGTCCTCTGCAGAGAGAAAACATCACCGGTCAGGAAGGCTTCAGGCTAAACATGAAAGGTCACAGGGAGGTCATTCACCCGTCCAGCTGGTGCTGCTGATCAGCAGAGCCGGCCGGTCCGACCTCAGGGTCACGCCGCCGTCGCCCAGGTTACGGAAGGTAAAGACGGTCGCCTCCGTCTCCCGAGAGTCGGACCTGAAAACGGATCAGGATCAGATTATTAAACACGTTTACAGTAAAAATATTAACAAAGGTCAGATTCCACCAGAGCTCCCAGTCATTCCAGTTCATTGTGAGGTGAATGTAAAAATTCACTTCGGATTCAATGGAGACATTTTTACCGAGTTCAAAGTTTAAACACCAGACATGAATGAATGAATGACTGGATGGATGAATGAATGAATGAATGGATGGATGAATGAATGAATGAATGAATGAATGAATGAATGAATGAATGAATGAATGAATGAATGAATGAATGAATGAATGATTCATTGTTTGGACGCTCAGTTTTCAGGAACAAAACTGAATGTTGAGACAAATGGATGGATGAATAATGGATGAATGAATGAATGAATGGATGAATGAATGAATGGATGAATGAATGAATGAATGAATGAATGAATGAATGAATGAATGATTCATTGTTTGGACGCTCAGTTTTCAGGAACAAAACTGAATGTTGAGACAAATGGATGGATGAATAATGGATGAATGAATGAATGAATGGATGAATGAATGGATGAATGAATGAATGAATGAATGAATGAATGAATGATTCATTGTTTGGACGCTCAGTTTTCAGGAACAAAACTGAATGTTGAGACAAATGGATGGATGAATAATGGATGAATGAATGAATGAATGAATGAATGAATGGATGAATGAATGAATGGATGGATGAATGAATGAATGAATGAATGAATGAATGAATGGATGATTCATTGTTTGGACGCTCAGTTTTCAGGAACAAAACTGAATGTTGAGACAAATGGATGGATGAATAATGGATGAATGAATGAATGAATGAATGAATGAATGGATGAATGAATGAATGGATGGATGAATGAATGAATGAATGAATGAATGAATGAATGGATGATTCATTGTTTGGACGCTCAGTTTTCAGGAACAAAACTGAATGTTGAGACAAATGGATGGATGAATAATGGATGAATGAATGAATGAACTCTTCCTCCTTTCATTTTCTCCATCCCATAAAAATAATAATAATGGTGATGATGATGATGATGATGGTCTCCAGCGCTCACCCTGAGGCTCTGAACTGCGGCTGAGTGTCGGCCATCTTGAGGAAGAGTTGGTGCTGCAGATCCAGAGGAGTCTCTCTGAAGATGGAGGCCGGCCGGTCGTACAGAGTGGTTGCCCTGGAAACCACAACATTCATCGGTCTGTTTTAAGCAGGTAGACACGCGGCCACACGGCTTAAGAACTAAAACGCAGATTTATCATAACAGCCAATTTTAATTATTCGTTTTCTCACTTTTCTTTCTAAAAAAATAAATAAAGTATTTGTGAAAAGCTACAGGAATTTCTGTTTAAGTACAAGAATATAGTCATAATATTAGCAGAGCAAAAACTCAATTTCACCAGAAAAATCTTATAAAATTATGAGAAAGAAAAGTTGTTTTAATGAGTTCTTATATAATTACTACTTTACCCTCCAAATATTACAAATTTATTCTTGTAATAAGACTTTACTGTTATACTTTTTCATCTTCTGGAATTGCTGTGCCTGTTTTCTTGTAACATTATGATTTTTTAGTCTTGTAAATTAAAAAAAAATGTATATAAAAACGCAGCCTGACCCTTACGTTTCATCATAGAGTTACCTGAATTCAAAGTCCAAATAAGTAGACGCTTTAAAACATGTTTGTCAAACAAGATGGCTGCCTTGGTGGAAAAACAAAACAATTCAAAAAAATTGACTAACTAATAAAGCTGAATCATCGCCCAGCCCCAGGTTATTTAACAGGAAAAACCTTTAGAGATTATAAACTACAACATTTAATATTTAACTCTTGAGTTAAAAGAGTTTGCAAACATCTGCAGATCATTAAAATGAGACGAGAGATTAAACGGCTTCTTCTTTCTGTAACATTTCAGTTTTTAACAGTAAACTGTCGGTAAGCTAATTATTTTTTTCTTGGTTATGTAAGCACACGTTTTCCTCTTCTACTGATTATTTGTTTTCTTAGTTTTTAACACCTGTTTGAGATAAATGAATAAAATTTCAGTTTTGAAGGTGCAGATATGAAACGGATCAGAAGAAGAGGAAGATGTGACGCCAGGAAGCTGATCTGAAGCTAACAGTCTTACTCGACGCCCCAGTTTTTCTTCAAGTCGTCCTTCATGGCGTTCGTCACACACAGGCTGTGGGAGGCCAGAGGGCCGAACAGGTGTTCATACCTGGAGAGTAAAAAAGAAAAAAACTTTAAACAAAAGAGACTCGACAAATATTATTTAAATGTTTTCTCATCTGACTTTCAACATTTCAGGCTGCAGATAAAACTGATTCTGAGTTTTCAGTCTTTATTTTGTTTCGTTCTTCCTGTTCTGCACTGGAGCTGCAATAAAATCCAGATTGTATTTTCTACCTGTAACGTCTGGCAGGTAAAAACACTTCATGCTCCAGGCATCAACACTCTGCATGCTGTCAGTTTATTAGGTGGAAAGACACATGGTCCAGATTTTAATACAAATATCTAAATACTTTTGAAATAAGACAAAACTAACTTACAAATAACTTTTCGGCAAGATGTAGGAGATTGATTTAAGTAAACAATTCCTTAATATTAATAAAAAGTATCAGAATATTTTATTTATAACATGGGAAAATATTTTGTTTTAAGTGAAATAATCTGCCAGTGACTGGCCACTAGGGGGCGTGACTGACTTTGTCTTTCCTCTGCCTACATTTCCCAGAATGCTGTGCGATTCTGGCAGGAGTTCAGTGAATATTCTATGTATTGAACACTCCGTCAGGTGCATCATTTACTGATATTGATCTCATGCCTATGACGATTGATTGATTGTTATTGATTAATTGTCCAGCCCTGTTTGCACATAAACAGAGTTTCAGCTGCAGCCGAGGCGCTGACCGCTTGGCGAGTCGGACCAGAGGATGCGACGCTCCGAGGCTCAGAGCCATGATGGTGTAGCCGTAGTTGTGCCAGTCGATGATGAAGGTGCTGCCGCGCAGAACGCACACGAGCCACGCCACCGCAATCCCGGGCAGCCCAGGAGGATTCTGGGAAAAATAAAACATTACGTTTGTAAATCTGCAGCACATTTAGAGCCAATCCTCCTCTTCCTCTGATGATGATGATGAGGACGAGCTGACCTGCATCAGGATGTGCGCCTGCAGCTCCATGGACAGCAGAACGTGAAGCAGCTGCACCGCCTGGACCATCGTCTTCGTCACGTAGGTCAGGAGTTTTGGTCCGACTGGAAAAGCAGCAGCCGGTTTTTATTTCTGAACTTTTGCTGCAGGAAAACAAACACGGCTCTGTTTACCTCGAAGACCTTTAACCTCTGAGATGCCGACTATCTGGATCTTCTCCTGCTTCAGCACGTCCTGATGGGGCTTCGAGTCTGAAAAACATCCACTTTCGTTCTTAAAGCTGGTTTTATTAACTTCTTCTCAGATGTTTTGCATTATGAGCAAAGAGAAAATTAATCATTAACGGGATTAAAAGTTATTTCTGTTTCACAATTAATAGAAAACAAACTGTGGTAAAAGTTCAACAGCTGCTGAAAGGGAAGTAATCTGCAAATTGACAAAAGATTCTGTTTCAAATTTCATACAAGAACTGAGATTTACAATAATCAGAAGCTGACAGATGACAAACACTTAAACTCTTCACTGTTTCCATGATCAGAAATTGACCTGATGTAGCGTCATAAACCCCGATACTGAACAGATAAGAAAACTGGGTTGATATTAGGATTGTTAGCACCGTCCAAATGAGATGTGTGTGTAGCAGCAGCAATACTACAGATAATATCAGATATCAATATTGGTCCAAACTGTCATATCGGTGCATCTTATAATTTCATTAATTTAATATTGTGTTTTATTTTAAAGTGGAAAGAACGTGACATATAGTAGTAAAATTTTGGTACTAGCCCATAAACAACCAAAAATGTTAAATAAAAAGGAAATTAAAACCAAAGGTCATCATATTATTTAATCTCATGTTAACTCTATTTACTAGTTAGTTGATATCTGAAGCCAATACTGGATTTCATTTAGAAGAATCCAACAAGTGCACGCCACACTTTCCAGAGGTTTTTTTTTTATTATTTATAAGCAATATGGATAAAATACATTTAGTTATTTAATGTAATAAAAGTGAATGCATATAGTATGAATTTTTTTCTGACAGTTGTTCGCATCTTCGGAGATTTAGACTTTCCAAAACATCTCAGTCATTTAGGTTTTCCAAATATTAACTCATTGTAAACTTTCTCTATCTTTATCTGTTTCATTCAGCAGATAAAATGTTTGTAATTCCAACAGGTGACAGTTTGGAGTCTCACCTAAAAACCCGACAAAAGTGACCTGGTACCGGTGTTTGCTGAGGGACAGAGCGTGATACTGCATCCGAGGACTGCGTCCGATGTCCCCCAGCACCAGGACGCAGACCCGCCGGTCCGAAGCGGCGTCCCGCTGCCGCAGCCTCCGCCAACACATCGACAGGATCCCGGCTGCCACAGCCAGGCAGACAGCCGGACAGGTGACACCGGAGTCCGCCACACAACACGAAACAAAGACCGCAAAAACGGCAGAAAACACGGAAAGTAGCGCCACGGTGGAACCGCACGGCGCCATGTTTGCTCGAGTCAGGAAGTGTGTAAAGGGGGCGGGGCTCGAGATTTAAAGAGACCGCACCAATCAGAAATACCAAAATAAAAGCCGTAAAAAAAGATAATTTAGCTACATATTTACTTCATTTGTTTTCTGGACAACAGGATGTTTTAAAAACATTGCTATATTTTGAATATTCTTTATGACGTCATACTATTATTAGTAAAATATTGAACTTCATTTGTTAATATCGTTGACATCTCAAAGTTAGTTTTTCTCCAATAAAAATGACTAAATATGTCACTTTTATTTTTGACGGTGTAGTGGTGGCTGCAACTTCTGCTACTTTTGTTGTTTGCTTATATTAGAAGCTGATTTTGGTGCGTTAAAGATGACCTAATTATTATACATTTAACTTCTGGTATTTATAAAAAGGCCATAAACATATTTAGAATGAGGTTGACTGATGTCACATCCACCATCTGACATCAATGACACTTTTCACTTTATAAACTTTACATTCAGTCCACCTATCTGAAATTATGTTCATCGCATTGATTCCTGCAGCAGCGTCTTCACAGGTCTGTCCAACAAATCAATCCTCCAGCTGCAGCTGATCCAGAATGCTGCTGCTGGAGTTCTCACTAAAACCAGGAAGACAGAGCACATAACACCAGTTTTAAAGTCCCTCCACTGGCTCCCTGTAGCTCAAACAATAGACTTTAAAATACTGTTGTTAGTTTATAAATCACTGAACGGTTTAGCACCACAATACATTAAAGATCTGCTGTTGTTGTATCAACCTTCTGGTTCTGGTTCTGCTCTGCATCCCCAGAACCAGAACCAAACGAGGAGAAGCAGCTTTCAGCTTCTATGCAACACAAATTTGGAACAAACTTCCAGAAAACTGTAAAATAGCTGAAACCCTGACTTCCTTTAAATCTCGACTAAAAACCCACCTGATTGGATTCGAAACGTAATAAATTACGAGTTTAATGATGGATCTTGACTTAATGTCGTGTTTTATTGGTGATTCTATGTTGCATGACTTTATGTTCCTATTAATAGTTATTTGATGTAAAGCACTTTAGATGCCTTGCTGCTGAAATGTGCTATACAAATAAAATCTGATTTATAAATAAATAAATCATAAATCATACACTTTGCATATGATTTTCAAAACAAAGTAAAATGTTTTTTTCAAGGCCAACTGACCTGAGAATATTTGAACAAAGTTTATTAAACTCTGTTTAACTTCACTGGTTTAATGTAAGACAAGATTTAACTCTTTCTTGTCACATAAGTTATAAATAAATACAATATTTCTATTTTAAAGTTTGTAAATACTCGGATCATTTTTGATGAGTTGCTCATCAAATCAAATTGCTGAATCAATCAAGAAACTACAACGCCTACAAAACCTTCAGGCGGTAGAGGTCACGTGTTTCCGGTGGTTATTTGCCCCCCAGGAAACTGGGACATCACATCCACATGTAAATCCTATTAATAGTTTAATTATTTCCTAAATTGAATGTTGACATTTCTGGGAATATCTTCATTGTCTTTTTGGTCTTAAATTTGTTTCTTTTGTGTGTTTTAAGTTTAAAGCCGCAGAAAAAAACTAGAGTTTATCTTTAATTATGAGTTGGGAAGTTGAGTCTGAACATTGTGACCATATGTGAAGGTCCGGCTGACGTCACCGCTGACCCACCCCCTGTTAGAGGACACCAGACCATCTGTCCTCCTGGTTATTGTCTCACCGTCTGTCACCTGCAGGCTGCAGAGGAACATGCGGACTGCGGCGCTCCGACCGGCCGCGGCGCTGGTTCTGTTCGGCGCAGCGCTGTGCGCCAGTCGGGCCGAGGTGATCGATGACTTGCTGGGCAGCCTCTCCCGCGGGGTGTCCTTCCTGGAGCGGCAGCATGAGCACATCAACCTGGACGGGGCGGTGGGCTTCGTCATGCTGCAGGGTAGGTCTGCAGGAGCGCAGCTGCTGTTTACTAGATAAACCTGCAGCTTCAGGGGGAAAATATGCATAAAAATGCAATTATGCATGTTTTAACCTTTAGACTATTAAAATCTTAATTCATGAAGCAGAAATTCCCTTCATGTTTTACCAAAGAAAATTGTAAAAACGATCATTGTTTTTGTCTTTTGTGTATTTTCACAAGATTTGATTTTGTTAAAAAATCTTTAGGTTTATTTTAATCACTGCAGCAACAAAATCCCTAAATCTGCACAAGAATCACTTAAAATCAGAATTATAATTAAATATTTAAATGATCTTTTTCGGATTTATTCTTGTAAAGCAGTAAACACAACAAATGAGATAACAACATGTTATTGTATTATTTGGATAATTATTTGAATAATTCTGTAAGTGATTCATTTAATATCTCCAGTTGCAACCATGAAGGTTTTAAGCCGTAAGAAAATACATTTATTTACAAAGTGACTATATAGGGTGCGCTGGACAGGCCAAAAGCACCTCATGGATCAAATTACGAAATTAATTAATCAATAAATAAAAATAAATATCTCCACCTAATGTGGCATATTTTTCATATGTAAATAATATTTGGTCCCTTGCAGATTTCTTCCGTTTTTCTATCTTATTTATTTATTTGTCAGAGTTAAATATTTGAGGTTATTCAATATCATACCAAGATCACCTGAGTAAACCAAATTAATATTATATTATTACAGGAGTGGTCATAAAAACTCTCTGACCATCCCAGAGTTTCCAGTCCAAACATCTCCCTGTGAAACCTGGGATTTATTCTGTTTGTTCCAGCCGAGCTGAAGGAAGCGGTCCGGACCTGGCCGCACACGGACCCGGTCAGCTGGGCTCAGAGGACCGCCGCTGTTGCTCTGCTCAGCCGCCTCGATCAAAGCCTGGACAAGGCTGTCGCCGCCCTGAGGCTCAACGACCCCAAATACTACAGAGGTCAGCAAAACAACGATAAAATAAATGTTACTTTTCTATAATTCTTCCTCTTTTGAGTTCATCAGAGTAAGAATGTTTAATCAGTAATCAATCACTTCCTGTTTCCCTGGGGTGTGAATATGACGTGACACAAACCCGTTTCTATTAGAGAACATTTCATCCAGTCAGTTAGATGTGTGTGATGTTTTTTGGGGAAAGAAAGCAGGAAACTCATAATTCTGTTAACTGATTTTCACCCATGCTAAACAATCACGCCCATATTTTTTCTCATTAGGTTATAAATATAACTACTAGGCTCAGGATCAGGACTCTCTGAACTTTTCTTTGAGGTTCCAGAACCCATTTTTGTCAGGGAGACGTCTCTCCACTGGCTTTCTTTCCTTCAAGGTGTAGAAATGCTAAAAACCGCTATCTTCATTTGGATAGTTACGTTGTTTCTTTAGGCGAGAAAACAGAACAAAAACTCCGACTATCTTCATTTGGATCGTTACGTTGTTTCTTTAGGCGAGAAAACAGAACAAAAACTCCGACTATCTTCATTTGGATCGTTACGTTGTTTCTTTAGGCGAGAAAACAGAACAAAAACTCCGACTATCTTCGTCTTAGATAGTTCACTTTAGTTCAGCAGCAGTCGGAGCCTGTCCCAGCAGATATGAAGAAAAAACCAACAAAAAACAAAACAAAGAAGACAACAAGCCCAATTGAAAGAGTCCTCACCCGATAAATATATTGAGGTTCTTATGGATCCGGTCGGTCAGCAGTCGCAGGGACGAGACCTCGGACTCCCCCCGTTCAATTTGGAGGTGGACTGAAGACAAACTCCTCAGATTGGCCAATGCATCCGACGTCTCGTCGCCCTCGACCTCTCCAACTCGCCGGATCCTGTTTGTGATGCCAAACTGCTGTGGAAATTTTCCTTTAACAAAGAGTGAGGGAAAACTGTTCCAAGAACCAGAGGAAGAATATATTCTTAATCAGTATATATTCGAAGGCTCTACAGCGTTCAAAGTCTCTGCTCACCGATCGCAGTCAGGAGAAAGAGCCTCGATCAGAACGCAGCTTTCAGTTTTATAGGGAGAGTTTCATTCATTCACATAGTTTGATAATCTACTCGGTTACAGAACAGACACCAAGAACAAGTTTTCTTTCACTAGGAGCCATGAGAGATAAAGGAATAATTCAGTGGCTTCATTGTAATGTTAGGGCCAGAGAAACTAAACTCCTTCAGAAGTCTTCTTGATCTCATGCATCACACAAGAATCATAATACTGCTATGCATAGATTCAGCTAATTATCATAGCAACCTTCAAATTTTACCACTACATGTGTAAAAACACTCCTCTGTCCTACTATCTCAAATGCTTGGGTTGCTAGGTAACAGGTTGGGCTTTTGCTGGGGTTGCTAGGTAACAGGCTGAGCTTTTGCTGGGGTTGCTAGGTAACAGGCAGTACCTGCTGATTTATGACGTTTCATTCTGAAGGTTTCTGAAACGGCTCATTTTCTAGACTCCAAAAATTATTGATTTATTCCCAAAACTGTCTGAGTGTTTTTTTAAGTGTTTGGTCTGTTTTTCAGAAGCAGTAGAAACCCAGACTGAGTAGAAAAATAATACATACTCTTTAACAAAACCATCCTTCCCATCTGAACTGACGCTCAGTTGGGAGCGTCAGTTTAAATATCAAAGTTTTAACCAGGTTGATATTTGAAAACAAGCTGATGAAAATGTTTTGCCACCAAGTAAAACAAATTTAAGACATTATTCTGAAAAGAGTCGGCTGTCGCTCACAGACGCTCACATGGTTTCTCTGCAGAGTTTGAGCCGCTGCTGACTTGGACGTTTTGGATGATTCCTCAGGAGTGGCGCTCTACGGACCCCAGCCTGGTTTATCCCTCAACTTTGACCTCTGAGTGTTACGACGAGCAGCTGAGCGATAAGTGCCTGACGCTGCTGCTGGGGACCTGGTACGACCAAAATGCTGTAGATACGTTTGAAGGTTTTATAATCTGGGAGATACATGTTAACTATGTAGTTTGGAGTCAATCTTAATCTGTTTGTGTGTTTGTGGTTGAACAGGAAGATGAACGGGACGCCCTGCATCGTCACCAAGCCCTGCCGGGACACCATGACCCGCTTCGGTTGCCCACATTACTCCCTGTCCCACCAGCTCCTCTACTTTATGATTGGCCGAATGGTAAAAGCATCTACAGTCTTTCACAAAACTATAAATTTAAGTCTAATTGATCTCTGATAAAAGTGTGTACACAGTGAATTCCAGTAGTCCAACCACGGAGCCCTGAGGGACTCCACTTCCATCTGAAACCTACAAACCTTCTTCATTGTTGTAACTGGTTTGTATTTTCATCAGAGAGGTTGCAACAACTTGTTGAAAGGTGACACCCGAGCGTCCCGAGCCAACATGACCGAACAAAACTACCAAGACATTTTCTGCTCCAACATGATGAAGGCTAACCAGGACATCGTCACTAACGGTTTAACCGAACAAACGGTCGACATCTTCATTGAAAACAGTGAGCATCAAGAAACATTTTGTCCAATTATGATTATATTTTCTACTTTATCTACCCTACGCTCCCTCCACACATCCACAATCTGGTGGATCTGTTTAATATTATAGTGCATAGTAATCTAATTTAAAGTTTGCATAAAATACCTTGAATAAATAACAAATTAAAACTTCGCTCCTCTTTTATTTTTTTTGACAGTCCTGATTTGTGGGTTAGCTGGTTTTTCCGACTTCCATAAAACCGACTGGCTGCAGCACATCCTCAGGCTGCAAGACGACGAAGTCGGTTGTTTTGGGAGGGACAGTGAGTATCTGCCGCCACGTCCCAAAAAACAGCTGGTTACATTTTCACAATAAGCAACAAATCAATTAATCATGATAAACATGATAAACTAAAACCAGCTCGATAATTTTCCATTTGCATAATTTATTATTTCTCTTTTTCTATCAATAGTATAATAGGATAGTAAAAGTCTTCAGTTTGGTGCTTTGGTCTCAACAAGCCTTTTTTTTTTAAAGACAGTTTTGTTTGCAGAGACTTCATAATTCATTATATTTTTTGTTGTTTCTGTTGTTTTGTTTATTTATTTGGGATTTTTAAATGTGTTCCAGTGTAAATGTCAAATAAAACTGAAAATGTATTGATCTTTGAGAAAGTGTTCTTATGCCATTACCACTAAATTACTTGAAAATGGTCTCAAAACAACAATATAATCGAGATATCTTCTGGGACAATTTATATTGTGTCATATTTATTGTTATTGTGACAGGGATAGTTACATTTAAGCTTGAAATATTTTTGTCACAAGCGAATGATAGGAACATAATGAATCTTGTTCTGATATCTGTTTAAGGAGATAAATATATATATCCTCTGCTTTGTCTGGTTTAGTTGGTGCAGCTTAAACCGGAACTAATTGTTAAAAATATGGTTTCAGTGTGATTTTAAATCAGAAATGAAATGCTCAGTATAATCTGCATAGACTGATTACAGTAACAGTTACTTTGTAACCAAGTTTAAAGACGAAATATCACTTAAAACAAATGTGATATCTTGTGTTGCTTTTATAATAGTTTCTGAATGATTAAAGTAAGAATCATTCAGAACTGCCTTTCTGTAAATAAGCTTTTTTTATTACTGTATGCACTTTGTTTAGTGGTTTCATTTTACCCACCATCATCTGTCAGCATGTTAAAAATCTGAGAGCGGTTTCCATGTTTGTTTCCCCAGAAAGCTTCATCTCGCAGATTATTGGAGATGAGCTGCTGGAGCAGCTGCAGCCTCACCGGAGAGTAAAACGGAGGGAGAAAATACTTCCTGGTCAGTTTGTTTGCTTCCCTGATAAAAACCCAGTGCACAGAATCAAATAGCAGCAAATTATCAGCATTTACACCCAAATATTCTTCACTCCAGTCATTTTACAACTTCTAGTTTAACTTCAATCATTTATTTCAGAGATTGTGGTCATGGAAATTTGGAAATAAGATTTAAAAAAGTTCACGCTAACATGTTGTTAAGGTCGACACAAGCCGCATGTTTAGCATGTAGCAGCTAATGCTAATGTCAGCGTCCAGAGTTCACATTTCTAAAGAAGCTCCATGAATGATCAGGGCTTCCTGAAACTCTGGAAATCTCATTTTTAATTTCTTCTCAATCACTAATATAAAACACAAGTTAAAATAATTTATTAAAATGTTATTTGCATTCTGATTGGCTGCCACTCAATTTCCTCAGGCTACTTTGCTCGTGAAGCTAGCATAGCATGGCCAACTAAAACCAGAAGATATGAGGCAGCATTTTTGCTAAACGAATAATTATGAAAGTATTAATTATTCAGTAGAGAATAAAGGTAACAAAAACATTCTAGAAGCTGTAGAAGTTTATTTACATATTTAGTAGTATTGTAGGTTTGCAAAGAGTCCCTGCCCAGAAGCTAATGCTGTTTGGGGGGATTAGCAAGGCAAAGTTTGTGAACCTCCGACCTAAATAAGATTAAAAACAACAAATATTTTTATGTTTGAGCTCATATTTCTATTTATTCAATAATTTAGCAGCAGAAAAAGCTTTTGAATTGAAAATATTGCCTGTTTGTTTTTATTAAATCAGTCAAAATGTGATTCAAACATACACAGTCAGTGTCCATCACTAATTGAGCTCAGATACATAAAGGCCGGATGTGCTGATGAATTATGCTGCTGTTGTGATGTGGTTTGTGTTTCCAGACGGTTGCTCCAGTCACATGACGGCGGTGGCGGTGGGAGCTCTGGGAGGATACCTGAACTTTCACCTGACAGAGCAGGACATAACAAAGAGGCCGCTGTCCTGAACAGACTGTCCACAACACCTGTTGAATCAACACATTTGTTGATGTTTAAAAAAATGCTGGAAGTTTGTGTTTTAATCCTCTTGGTAAAACTGGATTAAGTTCAGCTAATGTAAAAGCACACACACACACACACACAGACACACACACACACACACATTTCTTCACTGTAAGTATACAAACTATTTGTGTCTGTGACTGATTTAAGTTCATATGACAAATAATCCTGATTGTTACTAAATTTCTGCATGAACTCGTCCCTGATGCCAAGTTTCACCCATTTTATTCATGTCGCTTTAAATTATTGCTAAACAAGTTTTCTGACTCCAGAAAACATTTTCTGTTTTTACAGGCAGAAAATGTTGTTAAATAGCTAAGCAGTAAAAATCTGCAGGAATTTTCTCCAACATGAAACTAACTTCAATTAAAAACCTCCAGGCATCTGCATTTGAAAAGCGTATTTTATTTATTTTATTATCATAAATATCTGTTTATTCTTTATAAATTATATTATTTGTCCGAGTATAAAACTAGAAAACACTTCAGGAAACTGAAGCTGACAGATCGTTGCTGTTTGCAGGAAGTAGAGCTGAAGTTTCATTTGTTCCAGCCGGTGACCTCGTAGAACAGCGCCTTGAGCAGCCGCGCCTCGTACGTCACCGTGTTTTTCCCGATGTGGACGTGGATCTCCTCCAGCGGCTGCTCGATGATGGCCGGCACCCCCTTCCCATAAACTGCAGGGAGACGGGGAGGAAATGAGGAAAATGGGGAGGAGACGAGGAGGAAACGAGGAAAATGGGGAGGAGATGAGGAGGAAACGAGGAAAATGGGGAGGAAACGAGGAAAACGGGGAGGAGACGAGGAGGAAACGAGGAAAATGGGGAGGAGATGAGGAGGAAACGAGGAAAACGGGGAGGAAAAGGGAGGAAACGAGAAGGAAACGGTTACGAATCAGTGCTTCCTGCTTCTGTGGTTCTCAAATGATAATCTCATTTATGAAAAACAGAATCAATCCAAACCAACTTTTTCTTATTGTTTATGAATCTAAATGGTTCTATGGAAGCAAGGCAGCAGCAGACCATCACACTGCCACCACCGTGCATTATTGGAGATATTATAATCTGCTTTTGAAATGTTTTTTTTTTTTTTAAGTTCACTTTTGTCTCATCTGTCTTGGGGATTATTAAGATGTTTTTGGTAAAGTTTAGACGAGTTTCATGTTCTTTTGGGTCAGCAGTGGTTCTGGTCTTGTAACTCTCTCATGGAGGCCATTTTTAACATGACCTTTGACCTTAATTGAGGCAGCGATGCCTGCAGAGTCTAAGGCAGGGGTCTCAAACTCCAGGCCTCGAGGGCTGCAGTCCTGCAGTTTTTAGATGAGCCACAGGTACAAAACACTGGAATGAAACAACTTAATGACCTCCTCCTTGTGTAGATCAGTTTTCCAGAGCCTTAATGACCTAATTATTCTGTTCAGGTGTGCTGCAGCAGAGGCTCATCTAAAGGTTGCAGGACTGCGGCCCTCGAGGACTGGAGTTTGAGACCTCTGGTCTAAGGGTTAATTCCCACCAGTCCTGTTTAGTTCGTTTTAAACCAACTCCAGTCCGTTTGTCCAGCAATCCGGTTCATTTGGGGAATGCTAACCAAACAAAAAAGTAAACTCTGCCAGAGTGTATCTCTCGGTGTGTATCTGTTGTGTAACCGCGGCTCACCCTCGCAGTGCTCCAGGAACTGAATGCACTCGTTAACCACGGCGTCCCGCAGCATGACCATGTGTTTGGACATGTTCTCCAGCAGAGAGAGGAAACAACGCTTGGCGTAGAACCATGTGTCTGTCCCGAGCTAAACACACACACACACACACACACACACACACACACACACACACACACACACACAGAAATTAACTAATTGTTTCAAACATTTTGTAATTAAACTCTTTAAAAATAAGCATCTGTTTGAAGTGAAGCCAGTTTTCCTGTTTGACTTCACATTCCTGAGTTGATTGTGTTTCCAGCTGCAGCTTAGCGGACTCAGCTGCAAACAGAATCTGGACCGGATCAAAGATCCCAACCAGAACCGCCGAGTCCTGCAGAGCCGCTCACTTGAGCTGGAAAACAACCGGACCTGCAGAAGTTTTTATTGTATTAAGAGGCAGAGCAGGAATCTGATCAACATCTAAACACACAGTTACATTGACTTTAATGTTTTATCTTACTTGAAAATATTTTAGAAGTTGACAGATTTTTAATAATAATTTTAAGCAAATAGTCATTTTTGATTTGAGGTTTTTGTCGCATATTTATGTAGCCTGGTTGGAAGAAAATATCTGTTACCGTTGGAAACAGCGGATAAAGTGTGTTTCTATTCACATATCCACTTTGCACATGATCAGTGAAGCACATATTTGAGTTTCTGCACATTAATCTAATTTGTCCTGATTTTGTTTCCTTTGAACTTCAAAACTGAGCTGCAAACGTCGATGACGAGGAGAAACTAGCCAACTGTGTAAATGTTGGAGAATCCACAGCCCAGCACTGCTTCAGTCGCGCTCTGGATGTTCTTCTTTGATGTAGGTTTAATGTCGTAATCTTGGCGCTACCGCCCCCTGCAGTGCAGTTGGCTGAGTTCATCAGGAAACGACAGATTAAAATGATGAACCTTCTTGTTGTAAGGCTCCAGGCTCTTTATGACTCGAGAGACGCCGAAGTCGTAGTTCCCTTTGGCGCAGTACAACGTCCTGAAAAACGGTTCAGAAGACGAGTTTAAAAGCCTCATTCAGCAGAAATGACCAGCAGTTTTACGCTGGGTATTCACTAATCTTTTAAATTATCTTTAATAACTCAGAATATTCCTGCTACGTCATAAAGTCCCGCCACACTGACCCGATGACCAAGTTGACGATGCAGAGGTGGAAAACCTTTTTGTCTGGATCATCGTAGGAGATCTGCTCCTCCTCCTTCTCAATCTTCCTCATCAGCTCTTCAGCCTGGAAAACAACGATAAAATGGAAAAAGTGAGCCGATCAATGCATTAGCAAAAAAAAAAAAACTTTAATGTCATGGCTTCTCACCATGCTGGTTATTTTACTACGCCATTGATTAATGATTATTAGTTATTATTGACGTTCAGCTGTCAGCAATTCACTGTGATTGGCTGCTTGTATAAACGTGTTTTTATCTGGAGAAACAAGCAGACAGAGCAGAGCGCTGTCCTTTTCACAGAGAACATCTCTCCTTCCTGTCCATCTGTCATCCTGATGACCTTTAACCTCACAAAAAAATATAAATATGAAGGAGTAGATCGTCACCTCTTCGTTCTGGCTGGTCATGATGTAGGAGACACACAGGTTGGCCAGAACCACAGCGCTCACGTTCAGGATCTACAGCACACACACACACACACACACACGCACACACACGATTCATCAGCAGCAGCTTGTTTGGAACCAACAAAATGCAGGAAAACTGTTAAAGGACTCAGGTAGCTAATTTAGTTTGGAGCTAAATATTTACTTATTTATTAAATATTTAGTAAGAACTTATTTCACCCACTAAACTTTTAGTGGATGAAATAAATATCTGGCTCCAAGCTAAATATTTTGTTTGCTAACTAAATAATTAGTTTAAAATGGTACATTTATAAATTAATAAATAACAAAGTGAAAATGTGACTTTTGAAAAGTCTCACTCCTTTCCTGTTATTGGAGGATAAATAACCCAAATTAATTATTGCTGTTAATTTTTGATTGTGAACTTTACAAGTGGCGCCGCAAACCTTCTGGACCTGCATGCCTGAACACGACTGGAAGATAAACGGCTAAAAAAACAGATGAAAAATCTGAATTTGTGTCTAATTAGTTTCTCCTGATGCGGCGGATCTGAAACGACCCAAGAAGAAACACAGCAAGCAAAGACTCAGAGGAGGAAACACTGCAGAGGAGTGGTTTGGATTTTACCGAAGGTTTGCATTTGCAGGGACACTCCTGAATGCTGCAGTGCTCCACCTGGACAGAAAGGCAGGCCGTCATCGCCCCCCAGCGCTACAGCCCCCCGCCTACCCGCCGTTGCCATGGTAACTCACGGAGTCGTAGTGCTTCTTGACGATGGGCTCGTAGAAGCTGATGGCCTCCTTGTACTTGTTCTGCATGAAGAGGACGTGAGCCACGTTCAGCTTCCAGGTGTCGTCGTCGTTGCAGAACTCCACCGACTTTCGGAAAATCTTCTCCACCATCTGGAAGTTCTCGCGGTTCCAGTAGATCTTCGCCTGCGCCATCAGAACCACGACATACCTGAGAGAACAACCAAAATAATTCACAACATTTCACTGAAAACAGCAGAAAACAAATTTACTGGTTTTCATCAGTTAAACATGAGCTGCTGTGTTGATGTTAGACATAGAAATGTGTGATTATAGTTATTACACTGCAAAAACAAAATATTACCAGTTAATTTTGGTCCAGTTTCTAGTGTAAATATCTTAGTGCACTTGAAATAAGACTAAACTAACTTATAAGTAGATTTTCAGCAAGATATCCGAGCTTGTTTTAATAAAGAGTTCTTTGATATTGATGAAAAAGTTAGTTGCTCTATTGACAGATTATTTCATTTATAAAATGGAAAAATGTCTCGATCTAAGTGAAATAATCTGCTAATGGGAATTTCAATCTGGAGAGACTCACACGGAGAAGAAAATAGCAGTTAAAAAGATTTAATGGTACAATTTCTTTGGCGCTCGGACCCGGCAGAAGACCGTGAGCCGAGGATCGCCGTGAGCAGGCGGTCTGCTCGGCGAGCTCGGGATAGTCTTCCCCCCCGGGACCGAAACTGGTGGTGGAGCGGAGCTTGGAGAGGAAGAACACAAGGGATCCTGGAGGACGACCCTCATGGTGGAGGTGGAGAAGGGGAGGAGGTGGGTTGAAGCACGGCTGACGAGCAGGAAGACCCCAGGGTAGCTTGGACTTTTGAAGGTGTCTTTGGACGACAATTGGCTGGGGCGGCGTGAAGCTCCGGTCCGGATTGGCTGCGGTCGGGCGTAGTGATTAGATGATCTGGTGAAGCTGGTCGAGTCTCCCAGTTTGAATTTTCGCCAAGGCTCCATATCAAAGAATTACCAACTTAAAACAAGCTCCTATATCGTCCAGAAAAGTTAGTTGTATCTCAGTTTTGTCTTATTTCAAACAAACAAAGATATTTGCACTAAAGCTGGTAATATTTTGTGTTTCTGCAGTGTATCTGGTGGTGTATTGTAGCAGTGAGAGTACTCACTTCTCCTGCATCAGGTCGTAGTCCTGCAGCATTTTGCTCTGGGCCTCGTCGTCTCGAGTGTGTCTGGTGTCCTGAACCTGAGCAAGGACCAAATTCAGACTGAGTTAAACTCTTTTCTAATTTTATTTTGTTGCTTCTTTACCCTTTCTTACACCAGTTATTAAGATAAAAACAAAAATAATCTCTTTTTAATATCTGATTAGACATTATTGGATCACAGAAGTTCTCCATCCAATCAGACTGAGTTTGAGATGTTTTACAAAGACTAAAGAGTCTCAGTCTGGATATGTGCAGGAAACCCATCAAAGATCTACAGATGCTTCTACAATAAAAGCTGCTTCAACATTAGTCAGCCCCTCCGGGTTTTTTTAATCCGTAATTGCGGAAATTAACGCAAAATCAACAGAAATCCACATTTTTCCACGCAAATGCATAATTGTGAAAGTTTTTTTGAAAATCTTCCACAAAAATGTTCAAACCACCAGGTTTAAGTGATGCTTGGTGCCTCACTTAAGGATTTCTGACTTCTACTCTGCTACCTCAGGTTTCTGATAGTCTGTAATTGTATGACTTTATTCTCATAAAATTATAACTATTCTGGTATTATTACAACCTTTTTCTCATATTTTAACAACTTTATTCTGTTATGACTTTAATCTTGTATTATTACAACTGTTTTATTGTAATATTCTGACTTTATTCTGGTATAATTTCTCATATATTAATTTTATTCTCATGATGTGAATTTTCATCGGACAACTTCATTCTGATATTATGACTTTAATCTTTTATTATAACAGCTTTATTCTGGTATTATTATGACATATTCGCATAGCATTATGAGGTTATTCTCATAATTTCATGATTTTTTTCTTATCTTGTCTCTTACAATCTGTTGTAGGATTTAGAAATAATCAGAGGAAAAATCAACAACCTGCTTTGCCAGTTTGCGAAGTTGCTCTGTTAGTTTGCTGTTCATCTCTTCAAACTTTCTAAAGGCCTGAAAGAGAATCAGAAGGAAAGATACAGCTGAACACCAAACCTTAACGTTAAGATGCTTTCAGGGTTTTTATTCTCTGAAATAATGCAGTAAATGGTCTTGCCGTACCTCCTCTGGTGCCGTC
Source organism: Xiphophorus maculatus (assembly GCF_002775205.1). Taxonomy (NCBI): domain Eukaryota; kingdom Metazoa; phylum Chordata; class Actinopteri; order Cyprinodontiformes; family Poeciliidae; genus Xiphophorus; species Xiphophorus maculatus. Next base: position 1,619,192 of record NC_036458.1, read on the forward strand.
TGGCAGGTCAGTAACGCGTCCAGGAACTCGTACATGTACTGGAAGCGTAAAGCGAGTCGGTCAGAGTTGGGTGGAAAACATGAGACTCCTGCAGAAACATGGGAAACTCACCGGAGAGAGGAACTTGTAGGTGAGGTGAGCGTTTTCTGCCAGGACGTCGGCCGCCAGGTCGAAGTACTGCGAAGGAAATCCAGCAGAGGCGTTAATCCTGATTAATGAAACGACAACGTCTCCCTGCTGACAATTCACAACATGAACACAAAGAATCGGGCTGCAGAGAAAACCCGACACTCACAGGACATGAACAGATTCACTCAGCTATGAACAGATTCACTCAGCTATGAACAGATTCACTCAGCTATGAACAGATTCACTGAGCTATGAACAGATTCACTGAGCTATGAACAGATTCACTCAGCTATGAACAGATTAATTCAGCTATGAACAGATTCACTGAGCTATGAACAGATTCACTCAGCTATGAACAGATTCATTCAGCTATGAACAGATTCACTGAGCTATGAACAGATTCACTCAGCTATGAACAGATTCACTCAGCTATGAACAGATTCACTGAGCTATGAACAGATTCACTCAGCTATGAACAGATTCATTCAGCTATGAACAGATTCACTCAGCTATGAACAGAATCACTCAGCTATGAACAGATTCACTGAGCTATGAATAGATTTTTAAATAAACCATTTATTGCCTAAAATGAAATAATATTTCTTTACTGAACAATTGATCATTTGTAGGAAAGGATGAATCTGCAGGTAAAAAAACATTTCTAATTTCATCAAGCTCAGCTTTTTCTACTGGACTGAACATCAACAGAATGTAGGGCTGTAAATCTATGCAGCCATATAAATTTTGCTTTACAGGAGATTTAAAAATATGCATATACTTTTATTTTTTCTTTTACAGAACAAGGTAAAAATGCCACTTGAGGAGTTCTGAGTAGGACAGATTTACAGATAAAGGTGTTTTTTTTTATCATCTTAAAAGCAGTTTTAGTTTAATTACTGAAATAAATTCACGTGCCTCTTCCAGGCTGACAGAGCTGACCGTAGCAAGGCAGACGTTTTGTTCCTGGTTGTTTCTGTACCTCGTGTTTGCAGTAGAGCAGCAGCAGGTTTCCGAACGTGACCCGGGGGAAAGACGGCTGCTGCAGCAGAAACGCCATCTTCTCAAATCCCTCTGAAGGCTTCAGCTCCATGTTCACCAGGGCCTGGTTGTGCAGCGTCACGGGGTCCAGCTCCTGCAGAATAACAGAAAATAAACATGCATGTGTCACAAGTCACTTTTATTTCGCTTATTCATAAAGTTTTTGTTGCTTTAATTCACAGAAATCAGACAAACTGGGGGAAGACGTGCACTACTCCAAAATCCTATTTTGTTTTATGAAATGTTTGTTTTCTATTGAGAAATAGAATGTTGGAGTTTAATTTCAATAATTTCTATTGAGTTTACTAATACAAAGACAAAACAAAGAACACAGAATGTGAAATAAAGTATTCCAATAAATGCATTGGTACCAAAACCAATAAAAACATTATGATGAATTAAAAACTTTTAATGACATGCATTTGTGTTTACAGCTTTTTTATTTGCATTATTGGAAATATTGGATAAATATAGTTAAATTTTACTATCCAAAAATGTAAAAAATGGTAAAAATGATGAAAATGTACATTTGTGGGTATAAAATTTTCTAAATATAATAATTTTGATTAATTACTTTCTTTTTGAATTTGTATTCTTTCCATGAAAACTATATTTTCATATCTTAGTGAAGATTTGGTATCAACATTACAGATTATAAACTTATTCCAGACAATTCCAGAATAAAATGGTAAAATAAAATTTACCATTAAGATCTTTTGATATATTTCACCATGTGCTGATTAGCAGAATAAATTCTGAGTAACAGTTTAGATATCATTCATTTCGCTGATGTTATTATAATGTAATTTATTTAATTTCCCTTTGGGATCAATAAAGTATTTTTGAGTTGAATTTTAATTAAGACATTTTTCCTGTCGCTATCCAACACGACCACCAGGGGGCAGCATTGGCCAGTCATTTCTCATAATTAGCATCTGGTGAAGCGAAGGAGAGTAAATTTATCTCAACAACAGCCTGGTATGAAGATATAATGATCATTCCTGCCATGTTCTGATGCCGAGCTGCTGAGAAAAGAGTCCAGGCAGCTTCAGATTAAACCTGAACCCAGTGACCTGAGGAGGAGACGGTGATGAAGGGCGATGAAGGTTACCTCCTCTGACCTCGGCGGCATGTCAGTCAGCGCCTCCTGAGCTGCTTTCCCTGCAGGAACCAACAAGCAAAGAACCCAAAAATTTTACTCAAGTAAGAGTGACAAGTAGTCATTCAAGAAATTACTCAAGACAGAGTAAAAAAGTATTTGGTAAAAAGTCGACTCAAGAACTGAGTAACCGATCAAATGTCAATCATTTAATGTTTAATACTACACTACCAGACGGACCAAAATATAAAGTTAAGTGTAAATTTTGGTAATTCAAAAATCAAAATGACAATAATTCTTATAAATAACAAAAAATAACAAAATCAGACCAAATAAAATAGTTTTTCAAAACAAATGTATAAACCTTTAACAAAAACTGCAGGTGTGTGTCTGTCTGATGAATCTTTTTGTTAAAACATGTTTATTTTTCCTTCAGTGGGTAGAAAATCCAGAAATTTTACTCAAGTAAGAGTAGAGATACTTCATAATAAAATTACTCAAGTAAACATAAAAAGTACAGTGTAGTAAAAATACTCCTAAAAGTAATTTATTTCTAAAAAGTGACTCAAGTAAGTGGAACTAGTTACTACCCAACTCTGCCAACAAGAAAGAGAACGTCAGAGCGTCGGACTCTAGAAAACTTCTGCCCCACATTTTCACAGCAAAGATGAACCGAACCCTGAAACTTGTTCTCAGTTTGACCTTTGCTACTATTCCTGAAACGGAAATAAAGACATGAGACGGAAAGAGAAGCAAAGTCCTGCAGCCGTTTGATGTGGGATTCATGTCTCCTCTGATCACCGTTCTCCAAGCTTTGCTCTGATAATGTGTCAGAGAGGATTCTAGTTCAGGATAAAAACAGGATTTAGGAGTTTTGTTTCCCCAGATAAATTCTGTCTTTGTTTTGTTTTTTCGTCTTTCTCTCTCTGGAAGAGACATTAAAGACGAACACGCAGCTGCATGAGCAGAACTCTGGAAAATACTCTCTGTTGGTGATTCTTTCAATAATCAGTAATGATTAATTTGATTAATAGTTTCAGCCCTGTGGATAACAGCTCTGTCCAGTATCCCGGCATAAACCCAAACTGTTTTGGGTGAAAATTCTTATAAGGAAAATGAGAAAGCTGCTCCACTTCTGACTTTTTAATGACTTCAGATATACAGTATATCCTTCTTTCAGCCAGCTGACCAATAGTGTGTAGCAACTAGTGGGGGAGGAGCAGCGTTATACTCCAGACAATCAAAAAAAGGCTCAGGTGGTTCAGGTATTCCTCTGTTAAAAGCTCTTTAAACCTGTTCAGTCCTTCCTGGTGTTTATGAACCAGAGGTTCTTCTCACCGTTCTTCATCTGATATTCAATGGCTGCTTTGAGGTTGAAGGCTTCGATCAGAGCCGACTGATGCAGGACCAGAGTGTTTCCCACGCTGTGAACGTCGAAGCCTTCCGTTTTCACCCCGACGTCCAGCTCTGCCGCACAAACAAATCACAAACGAGTCAACGAGCTGAAGAGGTTTACAGAGAAAAGCAGAAAGTAATTCCACCTGGATGTTCTCTCATTCCTCGGTCTATGATCTCTGTGATGTATTTGACGGCCTGCGGATAGTTCTTCATGCTGTAGTAGGTCAGGGCGATGTTGTAGGACAACGCTGGCACAAAAAACACATGAACAAAGAAAAACAGGAGATTTATGGTCATTATGAACGGACTTCTGCAGACAGAGGTCCATTTTTTGTGTGGTCGTTCAAACTACTACTTAAACGCAAACGCACTCAGACTTCTGTGTGAACGCTTTACGACCCCAAAGCGACCTGGATGTGCAGAAGAAGAACGCTGACATCACTCAGCAGTGCTCTGTTTAGAGCAGTAAAAATGGCCGCCACCGTCTATGGATCAATTTAAAGTGACAGAAGCCGATTTTAACGTCACAAAATCATAACAAGACGAAGGAAACTGATAAAAATAAAGCCCAGCTAACAGCATCGACCTTCAGTGGAGCATCGACTTCTATGGAGAAATCTGATTGGATGTGGAGTCAGAGCTCAGAGTGGTGCGTTCACTGGCTGCTTTCATTAGTTCATTACTATCATTTTCATCCACTGTTTATGTTCAGATTTACCATCTGGATTCTCCTGATGCAGAAATATGACGCATGTCTCCCATCAGTGACGTGAAAGTCGGGTAAAGTGCAACATGATAAGACGCTTTGAAAACGATCAGATTCAATTTAGTTCCACATTTTTAAGTGGAACAGATTGGATTTTTTTGTGGCTGAAAAAGTTGGATTTGGGTCGCATTCGCTGTATTAACCTAACAAAGTTTTTTTGGAGACCAATCAGATCCTGTGAATGACAAAAGTGACAACAAAAAGTAAAGAAAACTACAGAGATTAACAGGTTTCCTGCTTCCTGTGTGTTTGGCTGATCACCTGGGACGTATCCCAACATCTGCATGGCTGTCATGAACTTCTTGCTGGCCTCCTCATACTTGCCGTCCTGATAGAGCAAGCAGCCCATGTTGTAGACGTAGTCCGGGTCGTCCTGCGGCAGCTGCTGCAGGAGCAACTATCAGCACAAAGAGACAGAGAGAGAGTCAGCAGAGAGAAAATCACTGAACAAAATGGCTGCTGATGGGAACGAGCTTCACCTTGGCACCAGAATAATCCTCCTCACAAAATTTGATACATGCCTGGAGCTTCACCATCTGGGATAGAAACAGCAGGAATCAGAAACAGAAACAAATATAATGAAAAAACAGATAAAGTATAAATTAAAACATATTTCAATTTATTAGAGCTGTTTTTATGGAGACCTTGGTGTCTGATTGGCTGCTTCTAAGAGCAAGTCAACAACTTATTCCAGATTTGTAATTAATGAGTTTGATGGGTGAAGGTTAGACACTGTAAATTAATCCATGGGTAGGGTTAGGGACATGAAGCACAGGAACATGAAATAATTTATTAAATCACAAAATAATTAGGTCTAGTTTTTTTTAATGAAATCACAACACATTTAATTATTTCTGTATTTATTTCCTGCTTTAAAAAAATGTATTACACATTTAAATCAATATTTTATAAGTTATGTATTTATTGTCTGCAACAAACCGACAGCCTGAGCAGGGTGACCCGCCTCTCGCCCCAAACGATGGATGGATGGATGGATGGATGGATGGATATGTATTTATTGTAACTTGGCAGCCTTAATTTTCCATACTTCACTCATGAAACACAGAATAAATATTACAAAAATATGTCTTTTTCACTGTACTTTTTCCTCAATATTAAGGAATTATTGACTGAACACAAGCTCCTGTTTCTTGCTGTAATGTTACTTGTGAGATAGTTTTGCTTTATTTCAAATTTACTAAGAAACTAGACCAAAATTACTGAGAAAATATTTTTATTTTTGCAATTTTATTGTTAAATTACTGAATAAATAGTCATATAAGCTCAACAACAAAGATATTAATTGTTTTTATTCTGTTATTTAGGTCATTTAACCATTTAGTGCTTTTATAACCTCTGATCATTCATGGAACTTCATTGAAAAGGACAGACATAAAACACTTTCTATATTTTGGCAGGAAAACTTGAACACAATATTCTGGATGCTCTTCTTATCTCTTCTTTTATTACCGTTCTTAAAAATATTCTGTTTTTGTCTAAAGTCTCCCCCGGCAGCTCAGAGCTTTGCCTCGATTAAGCATCAGGATCGGATCAAACATGTGGCACCTTGGTGTGGCTGCTGGGGTTGTCCAGAACAAACGAGGCCTTGGTGGCCTCAGAGTAAGCTCCGGCTTTGTACAGCGACTGGGCGTAGTACAGCTTGTACTCCTCCACCTCCGGGTGCAGCTGGGTGAGCTGCTCGTAGCACTCTGCGGCGCTGCTGAAGTCCTGGATGTGGTAGTAGCAGAACCCCAGCAGGGACAGCGCCGCTCTGGACTGAGACACACAAACACACGGAGATACTTTTAACACAAAAACAACAGAATGTAGGTTAAATAATCCTAAAACCCTGGATTAAGTTTTAGTTATTGGCACTGACTGGCAGATAGAAACTCACAGCTGGGTTATATTTGATCCAAATCAGAATTTCTTACATCACAGTAAAAATGTTAGGAACAAAGTGTTTTATCCTCTAAGTAATATTCCCAGAGAGTGACCCAGTTCCAATCCAGAGATACGTAAAATGCACAATCTGCCAAACTGATGACTGTAATGTTTTGCTTTCTGCCCTCCTAAGAAGAGATTAGCTCCAGTTATTATAAAACTCAGCTGCAGAAACACTGAGCAGCTCCAGTCTGATCGGCATTCAGGTCTGCTGTTGAAGTGAAAACTAAAACTAATTCTGAGGCGTCTTTTACTTTATTTAACCCACACCTTCGGATCCAGCAACCTCTCCAGGGGTGAAACTTTTTCACTTCCAATAAGATAAAACACCGATATTGCAGTTTTGAGCATTGGCCAATACAAACATTAACCCGACATCAGCCCAAATAATTCATAGTTACTATTATGAGTTATTACTTATTTTGTAGTGTGGAATATTAGAAAAAGCTTGATCAAATGATACATAGAGATGATCTATTGGTTATTTTTGGATTAACTAATTAATAATTAGATAGCAAAAGGTTCTTCATAGTAGATTTTATTTTATTTTATAATTTTTTACAGAATTTGAACCATGTGAAGCTAAAACTTAACTGCCACTGGATAGAACAGATTAACAGACAAGAGTTTTTAATTTTAAATGCAATTTATTAAAAAATGATTAGGTTTATTTGATAGTGACAGGCACATGGTAACATAAACAAACTGAATAAAACAGCAGTCCCAACATCTGACGTAGTCAGAATTCTGTTTGTTTGTTGAACATATTGAATGTGATTATAGACTTTAAATTAACAGTATAGTGGCTCAGTTTGCTTTTACATCCCTGGATATTATGTTGGCAGCTTCTTTGGATCCCTCAGCCACTTACCTTGGTGTGTTTCTGAAGTTGGCCGTTAAGTATGTGAATTGCCTCCACATATTGTCCGTCTTTAATCTAAAACAGATAAAATAAGCAGAGATGTAATATCTATCAACACACTTTAACAAGCTATTAAATTAATGAAAGAAAAACATCTTGTATTTGAACATACGGTAGAACATATTTATTTCAAATACGTATGCCGAATTACAGAGATGATAGTTATGATTGAAAAAAGCGTAACTAAGTTGTGTTTCCCTTTTCAGTTACGGACGTACACTAAATTTAGAACAAATCTAAACGGAGTTTGGCCTGGCTTTATCACTACTAATGTAGCCGTTGACCTGAGAAACTAACTTCTATCCAAACAACGAGCTTCTCACCAGTGTGTAGATGGTCGCCGTGTATTCTCCATCTTTAATCGCTGCCATGGCTCCCAGAAAGAAGCTTTTTAGAAACACAAACTGCTCGTTTTTCTCCGTAAACTGTAGCTGTTTATCATAGCATTTATGCTAGCTCCTATAACGGAGACGAGACGGAATGCATAGGAGCTGTTACCTAGCAACGACGTAGACCGGAAAGAGGAGAGTTGGCAGGCGTCTTCGGCAACTAATAAAGTAAAATGATTTGTTTTGTTTGGTTTGTAAAGGATATTAAACTGCGTATTGTTTTACTCCTTCATAGTCCAGTGCTGCAGCATATTGTGAATGTATTTAATTTCTAAATTTTATTCATAAATTTGAGTAGGCGGGCCTAACACTGCTTCAGAAAAAGTGATTGGTTTACAGTTAAACTGCTGTGCAGATTAACCAATCAGGTGCTACGTTCTTTTTCAACGGCCACAGCGACGGTGTAAGGTTTTTTTTTTAGGATGGGTTGTAGCAGTGGAAAGGTAAAATAATTATTTACTGAAATAATAAAATATATTTTAATACAGAAGTTTAAGTTTTAAATAATTATTTACTCATTTTTTTACTTGTATATTTAACAAGTTCCAGACAAACTCAGCTGTTAATAAACCTGTTTTTATTCATACAATTTTCATTTCTATTAAGTGTCAGTTACATAACGTGCAATGTGAATAAGACAATTCATTTGAGCACATTTATTTTTATTTAAGCAAATACAAATCAGAGATAAAGTGAATATTAATGCAAATTAACGTCCTAATTGCTAATTACGCAAAAAAGCTATTAGCAAAATATGTTTTCATATTTTATCGATTAAAAACTAAAGGGAAAGATTTATTCAGATACAAACTACAAAACAAGAAACTAAATAGTTTATAACAGCAACTGTCCTTGTGTTGGATGTCTATAGATACCAAAGAGAACAAATAATTTTTTTCTCTTACTAAAATAATAAAATATAACATTATATCAAAGAATAACAAAGATACAATACCTTCTTTCTTTGATATTTATTTCTATATTCTGCTCAGTTTTCTGTCATCATACTATTGTTGTTGTTGTTGCCAGTTTTTGTAATTTTCTGAGTTTTTCAACTTTTTAATATTAAGTAAATGATTCCTTAATATTAATGAAAAACTACTAGATCCATCGGCAGATTGTTGCACTTATAACATGGGGAAAATGTCTTGTTATAAATGACATTATCTGCCTAAGGAACTAATACTTTTTCACTAATATTAAAAAGTAATTGACTTAAAACAAGCTCCTATATCTTGCTGAAAAGTTACTTGAAAGTTAGTCTTACTTAAAGTGTACTAAGATTGTTGAAATAGAAACTAGATAAAAAATACTTGGTCAGATTTTGTGTTTTGCAGTGTTGGAGGAAATGCCTGGTCCTCCAGTTTCAGCAGCAGCTCTGATTCATGTTCAAAATGAAGCAAAAAGTTTTTCCTAACCCAGCTGCCTGTTATTTCCATTTCTCGCTGCTTAATGAAAGAGATTCTGCCTGTTTCAATCCTTCAACAACAGCACAAGAACAGACTGGTGAGCTTCACAAAAATGATCTCATGAGTTAATTATGTACGACTTGACTTCATCCAGAGGTTTAAAGTAAAGAACACACACACACACGCACTCACACACCCCTACACACACACACACACACACACACACACACACACACACACACACACACACACACACACACACACACACACACACACACACACACACACACACACACACACACACACACACACACACACACACACACACACACACATAAAATTAAAACAAACCAAGGTGCTGGAGGTTTGCCTTTGACCCAAACCACACTGCTGACCACTGGGCCTCCATAATGATGGGGGAACGGGTACATGCCTTGTGAATGTGCTTGAAAGTGAGAGTTTACATTTCTCTCTCTGTGTGTGTGTGTGTGTGTTGCGTATGCATGCATGTCTGCAAGCTGCAGGGATGTGTGTGTTTCTGCTGCCTGTCTTTTTCCAGCTCTTTCTGCATGCTGATCATTGAGTTCAGTTAGAGCGAACAGGAAGCCTCAGTGAAGAGGATCTGCAGAACAAAAGGTACTGATCAATAATTTTTATATTTTACAGACATTTGACTCAGAAAAACCATTAAAGGGGAACTGAGCAACCATTTTATTACTGCCTTTAGACCTTAAAGTGAACCAGGATAGTTATTCTTTATTTTATATTTAAAATTTGTTTGGTGGAGACGAAGATTTTAACCTCAAATAATTTGTGTAATTCTTTGTTCCTTATGCTGCTTATTTACAGATTATGTCAATATTTGAGGATTTGTTAATGAACTGAATTTGTTCCACACTTGTTCTTGTTGCAACCAAAAACTTTTGATGTATTTTATTGGGATTTAAAGTGACATGCAAAGAAAACACACAAATTTTCCAAGTATTTTTGCTCTAGTTTCTAATTCAAATATCTTAGTACACTTGAAATAAGACAAAAGTGACTTAACACTAGTTTCATTAGTAACATGGGGAAAAAGTTGTAAGTGAAATAATGAAGTATTTATAAGAAGACCCATTCATACTGTGCCTTTTGGTCATCTTTGTTCTTGACCTTTGGCCTGTTGGTGTTATCATAGTGAACAGGGATTTTAATAAAGTTTGCAACACAGAGGAACAAAAAACTGGATCTTTACACACAGCAGAAGATCTGAGACATATTTACGCTTGGGGGGGAGATTACTGGAAGAGCTGAGGGACTGGATGAATTCGATGTTAGAAATAAATTGGGAAGAAAAATTCAAACAATCGTGTTGTAAAATGTTTTGGTAAAAACAGTAAAATATTTAATAGAAAATAAATGAATCATAAAATTATACAGATTCCAACGTATGGCAACCAGTTTTGCATTGAAATGCCTTTTTTAAAACTAGGAGGAATAGCTTTTATTTTGAAACAGGAAATGGAACTGCAACGTGTTTTGTTCTGTTTAAATGTTCCTCTGATTTAGTTGAACTGTTAATCTTTGCCTTTACCTTTTAAATGGTCAGAAAATAACAAAATCAACAAAATAATAATCATTATTATTTTAGTTTTGTTTATCATTTGTTTTTTCTCCTCCATCTCTTTTCTCTCTTCTTCATGGTCCTTTACTGCCTGTACTGATATTACTAATTACTTTTTAAGAGCAAATCTGTTACTGACACTGCATGGCAACCCGACCCACCGTGTTTTCCACATGGAAACCGATAGATAAAAATGTTTGTGAAGGAGTGAGGATGCTATAAAGTGGGAAATGATAGACTTTCAGACAAAAAACAAGACATTTCCTATTAGAAGATTTTTTTCTGAGTTTTTTTTTTTTGCACATTTGCTATAAATATCTGTCTTATATTCATTCTACCTTTAGAGATTGAAGGAAGATTTTCATGTTATTATCCTCACAAATGTGTTTAACTTCAGTCTTTTGCAGCTTTCACTTCTCCAACACATGAGCTTTATTTAGTCTGCTGCTGCTTCTGTGTATTATTGTTGGCACATCTTGAATAAATCCTGACATGAAGGTGCAGTTTTTCCCCAACATGCCTCTGCAGCTCCTTTCTGAAATTTCCAATCAGTTCAGGTTTGTGCATCAGCTCTCCGACTCCAGAGGCTGGGAGTTTTTCAGCCCTGGGGCTTTTGCCTCTTTCTAACCTCTGAAAGTCTCTGAAGTGTATAGAACAAGGAATTAAATTTCTTTTCTTTGGATTTGTAGCCACACAGACTCTTTCAAGCAGAGAAAATCCCTGCAGACACCTGATTGAAGCAGTTTGGTACAAAACTCAGCTTTTAAAAGCTGCATAAATTCAAGAAAACAAAGCAGGAAACAAACTGATGGTTGCAGCTGTGGACTGATGATGATGATGGTGGTGGTGCATGTCGAAACATCAAAGGTTTGAGTTAGTCAGATTAAACTGCTGCTCTGACTCCATTAAAATGTTTCTTCCTGGAATCAGAACAATCAGGTCCATCCAGAAGTGAAAAGTGTCAAAGACATCAATCTGAGCTTAACAGGAACAAACCAAATGTCTTCTGGAGAAATGTTTTATAGTCAAAAACACTGCACCAGTTGTCAACCATGGCAGTGACAGCATCATGCTGTGGGACAACAATCATCCCAGTGCAAACTGGTTTTAGACTGGAAACAGCAGGCGAACGCTTCTGAATTAACCTTTGACCTCAGCGTTGTTTGAAAGGTGTGGATGCTAAGCTTAGAGTCGCTTCAGATGAGTTTTACCAACCCGTGTTGAAGCCGTCAGAAACAGGATGAAATCTCGTCTCTCTCTCCAGGCGCTGACCTCATAATGACCTTCAAACTGAGCGCGCTGCTGCTGGTTCTGGCCGCCATGGCGGTTCTGGCGGCGGCCCAGAGGCGACGCCCAACAACCAAGACCAACGATGAATGGAACTACAGAGACGGAGGTGAGCGGCTTCAGATTACTGTCTGACTCCACCAAAACAAACACTGATTTTCCCCAATAAACACTGTAAAAACACAAAATCTTACCAAGTATTTCTGGTCTAGTTTACTGCAAACACCTTATTACACTTGAAATAAGACAAAAATAATTTAAAAGTAACTTTTAGCTAGAAATAGGAGCTTAATAATATTAATATATTTTCCAATTGTTTTAAGATATTTGCTCTAGAAACAAGACAAAAATACTTCATAAAATTTTGTGTTTTTGCAGTGTAAATTTATTTTACGTTATCTTTGACATAAGCCTGAAGGGTGGTAGAATAGCTACAAATTTTACTCTTTAGAAGTAAAAAGTATTTGATAAAAAGGATACTAATTACATCTGAATAATATTTTTAACAAAATACAAAATAATTAAAAATTTAAATATAAAGTTAGGTGCAAATTCTGGTATTTTAAAGATTCAGTTTCAAACAAGAATACAAATAAATTCCATAAATACAAAATAACACATTTTAAACAGAAAAAACACTTTTACAAATAAATAGCTGGTAAATATGAAGCTTATATATATATACTGTATATATAAATACTGTATATACTGTATATATATATACATATACAGTATATACTGTATATAGTAACATGAAAACAACAAAGCTTTTGTACAAACAAGAGGTCTCACTCTTACATAAACTGACCATGTCTGGAGTATTTTTGGCTGAAACAAACATTATTTACTGAATTTACTCGCAGATATCCAGAAATTTTACTGAAGTAATATTAGTGATGCTGTATTTAATATTACTTATGTAAAAGTAAAACATATGGTGCAATAAAATTAGAAGTAAATGAAGTAGAAGTAAATATAACTAGCATTTTAATAACATTACTTGCTTGTGGTAGAAAATGTCTCTAAATGCCTGAAAAATATAAAATATATCCTGTTAAAAAGCTATACAAATATTTAACCAGATTAATAACCATTTTTAAATCATTTTTCTTAGTGTAAGTTTTCAGTTTTTTGTATTTCCTGTCTCAGCGGAGCGGGTCAGCATGCGGGGCGTGGCCAACCTGACCCAGGTTCTGGACGACTGGCGGTTCGACATCCTGACCCAGATGAAGGGTCTCCTGCAGAACGACCATCAGTCTCTGCTGCCCGACTACGGCAGGTAGGAGGCCGGGCACAGGTGTTAGCTCTTAACCTTCAATATGCAACTTTTATAATAAAAAAAATAATAAAAATGTTTTTTTTGCACATTTATTTAAACAGAAATGTGGATAATATGTGAAAAACATCGAGCTGCTATCTGCAGATATACCATGTTCACAACTGATGAAGTAAAACATCTTTGAAAAACAAACACAAACATCCAGCTGTTTTCTACTGAAGCACTAAACTGGAAAACATATTTTAATCTTTTCTATAAAAATATTGGCCTGATATCGAGGATTTATCCAGATTTCTGCTTTTATATGTAGATTTTGAACATCCAAACTTAAAGAAAACAAACAAGGATGAACAAAAAGTTCAATAAAGTAAAACAATAACAGAGAAAACCAGAAGATCTGACAATTTCTGACTCAAATGAGGAGTATTTATGCTTGGGAGAGAGATTACAGGAAGAAACAAAATTAAGGTAATAATTAGATTATGACATTATCGTCTTCTTTTTCCTTTCATTATTTTTGTTTAGTTTGTAATTATTGTTGTGGTTTCGAGTTCTCTCTTGTTTTTTATCAGGGGACAAAAACCCAAATGTTGAGCTGAACAGAGAGGGAGTCCAGCTGTCCTTAAATTAAACACTCAGGATTAAATCGGGGAAACATATTTTAAATTCATGTGAGAAAACATTGGTCTTATGTTGAGTTTTCGTTCTTGTCTGTATTTTTTAAGAGCAGACTTAAATAAACCAGCAAAGTCGCTGAGCGACGCCACAGGAATTTGGTTTCTCTTGTGGTTGAAAGTGAAGTTTTCTTTATTTTCCTGCAGCCGATGTCGTCATAAAGAGCAGCGAATCAAACTGTGACTTAAACGTCAAAACAGAAGCGAGCAGGAGTTTTCCACGGGGAGTCCTGCTGCTTCTGAGACGTCAGTTCGGTCCAAAAATAAGACTTTTAAACACCGGAGAACTCATTTCAACGTTATGAGAGTTTCTTTCTTTTCTTCTCCCACACAAATAATTCTGGAAGCTGGTCTAAGCCAGACTAAGGAAATAAAAAACGTACTTGTAAGAACATTTCATTTGGTGGTTGGGTTGTTGCTACAGCATATCAGAGGGACACAGGAAAACATTCACAGAGTCCATAAACACTCGCATGTAACAGCAATTTACCGTGACTAAGCAACCTAACATGTGCGGTCCAAGACTTTGGGGAAAATAAATGATCAAACTGCACACATTTGCAGAAAGAACCAATAATCTGTGAGCCGCCTGCTGCACAAAACAAAATTAACATCTTCAGCAATGTGCTTAAATAACAGTGAATATCCTGTAAAATACACAAATCTCCATTAAAAAATCTGACAAATGGAAAGAACTGAAAAATTACAACAATGAGCACAAACTACTTGAGCATGTTTGATTTTAATGTGTAATTTTAAAGCAAAAAGTCCTTTAATACACCAAAAACCTCCATCGTGTTTTATTATGATTTCATCAAATAGACCAACATTTTGTGATGGAAAATTACAATAAGGTCACATCTGAAACGTTCAAGATTACCAACAGTTTTTACTCATAAAAATCTGAAAAGTGCGGTGTACTTCTGTTTTCAGCTCCTCTGAGTCAGTGGAAACGCCGCTATTAAACGATTTTGTTCATGTAAAATTACCTCAAAAGACTCGCTTTCTAAAACCTACGAGCTTTTTTGTGTATCTGCTTGACGGTTTTGATTATGTCATTTGAGAAAATGTAATGTTTATTGCTAGTTTTCTATGTTTTTCTGACGTAAATCACTTTGGACTGCCTGGCTGCTGATGTGCGCAGCATAAATAAACCTGACTGGAGTAAAAATCTCTTTCCTGCCTCAGGATCAACCCGCTGTCTGAGGCCTTAGACGACCTCTACAAGGAGTTCAACGCCCTGAAGGAGCGCCTCGGCGACCTGACGGAGAAGTTCACCGCCATAGAAAGCTTCATCGACGAAGTGAAGGCCAGTCGAGCCGGTAACACCGCAGCGGGTCCGGCTCCAGCTCCGGGTCCGGGTCCGGGTCCAGTCCAACGGCAGGGGGCACGGAGGGTGTTAAGGAAGAAAACCACCACATCAACCTCCACCTCAACTTAAACCGCTCTGACTTCTCCTTCCTTCCAGCTTCAGTGTCAGCAGATTAACCCACACTTCCTCGCTCCCAAGGCATTAAACTCTGAGCAGCTCCTGCAGAATGACTTTGTCATCTTCACACTTTGAAACCGGAGAAAAATCCGTCAAAATGGCCGCCAGGCAGACCTGGACAGAGAACCCAAAAACTGAAGTAACAGTAGAACTACGTCAACATGTTTTTACTCGAGTAAAAGTAAAAAGAACAACGTAGTAAAAATACTCCCAAAAGTAGATTTTTCAATTTGAGTAAATGTAAATAGTTGCTACTGAACTCTGCTGTTCGATTAGATGCCCAATTTTTCCAAAGTGTCGATTCGTCAGAAAGCTGACGGTGTATTTTACACCCTGGTTGATAAAATCGTCTCTCACTTTTTAGAGAATAAAACCTTTAACTGCTTGTTATTGTGGAAGTTTCTGGACAGTTTGACCATCAACTGTCAAAACAGGAAGTGAAGCTTCATTTACTGGCTACACTGCAAAAACACAAAATCATATTTAGTATTTTTGTTTAGTTTCTGGTGCAAATATCTTAGTACACCTGAAATAAGAAAATTAACTCATGAGTAACTTTTCAGCAAATATCGGAGCTTGTTTTGAGTCAATTATTTCTTAAAATTGAGGAAAAAGGTTGAGTTCCACTGGCAGATTATTTTTCTTATAACGTGGGAAAAATATCTTGTTATATGTGAATTTATCTAACAATCACATTTTTTATCAGTATTAATGAATCATTTAATTAAAACAAGCTCCTGTATCTTGCTGAAAAGTTACTTGTAAGGTAATTTTATCCAATCTCAAGTGTACTAAGATATTTGCACCAGAAACTCGACCAAAATTACTTGATAAGATTTTGAGTTTTTGCAGTGTAAAATCTTCCTGCAGGGTTTAAATTTTACCCTGGAGATCTCGTCTTAAAGGCATTCATTTATGTAATTTTACTACAAAAGCTACTTAGGAAAGGGTAAAGTATTTTTATTTTAGCTTTTCTTTCAGATTATTAGTAAAATAAATCCATGAATGTTTCAGAAACCAAAACATTTTAAGTATCTCAGCTGTTTTGTCTGTTAGCTCAGTTAGCTAACGCCTTTGTTTGGGACCTGAAAGTTGAAACTTCTCCAGGCTTTCAGACAACATGCGATGCCTTGGGAGTGATTACAAAGCACAATTTTATCTTGTTTTTTCAGAAGCCTGTTCTGTCTCATTTATTATTAACAAAAGTAGAAATTAAACCAGAAGAACAGATGAGAAACCTAATTGGCCACGAGCTTTAAAAGCTGTCAGCATGGCTTTTATTCCTGTATCCTTACTAAATAATATCCACGTTTCCCTTTTTAAGGTTTACTAATTAATGCAGCCAGAGGACACAAAAACACAAGTACTTGTTCAAAACAACCTGAATAAAAAAAAACTTTATAAGGTGAAATTATCACATGCTGGGCTGCAGTGATGTATATTAAATACAGAAAAGGTAAAAGCTTTCTCTGCTTAATATAACCTGAGACTGAATCAAAAGCAGCAAGATGAGGGAAGAATCATAAAAAGTGATGCTATGCATAATAAACTGCACAGAGAAAGCAAGTTCATCTCTGAATCTGAGTATTTACATGAAGCTCTTTCAGATTTCCAGGCTTCTGAAATGTTCTTGAGATCTGCGCCTCGTCTCTGTTCTTCCATTGTAACCAAATAAACTCGTTTGTTGCATTCATCCGTAAGTTCAGTCGCTTCTTTGATCTGAAACGTGGAGAACTGCAGCAGCGCTAATCACGTCCGTGTGTTTGAACGTGATGCAGAGAAAAACCTGGAGGAGAAACTTTGATCCTGAGACGTTTGAGGAACCTCGAACCGGTTCATGTGAGACGTTCATCTGCTGCAGGAAGGACGGAGTCAGCAGCGATTAACAGCGACAAAACAATACTCCTTCTGTTTGTAACATTTAGCAAAAACAGAACCGGGTCTCGGAGCCGTGACCCAAATTACAAGAGCAAAATAGATAATCCAGAAAATGTAACACAGAGTTTATAATCTGCAGCTGCTGCACACAGAGAGGAAGACGAGCAGCTTCATCGTTAAATATTAAATATTTCATCTTAAATCTTTGCTGTTTGCAAAATACATAACCCAAAATTAGCAGCAATAATTTGGGTCATTTAGTAAAACTATTCTAATGGAGGTTTATTTTTTAAGTCCTTTTTTCACCATTTTATTCGTTCATTTTTAAATGTAAGCTGCAAACAATAAAAATTAATTAGCGTTTTTATTTTAAAAACTAAAGAAATAAACACTTAGTTCAATTAATAACTGTATTGTTGCACCGATTGTAAACCACGGCAGTGAAAGCATTATGCTGTGGGACAACAATCATCCCAATACAAACTGGTTTTAGACTGGAAACAGCAGGCTAACGCTACTGAATTAACCTTTGACCTCAGTGTTGTTTAAAAAGTGTGGATGCTAATCCATCGTTAAAGATCAAAAGTAGAAGAAAAGAGGGAAAGAAAATAAAGAGGCGACGTGAAGCGATTTGAGATTCGGAAAACACAGCTTTTATTTTGGTAGTCCACTTCTGCTTATTGGCTAGTAAATTAGCATACCAGCTAAATTTAACTCTGATCTATATATTTAGTTTGAAGCTAAGTCTCTAGCTTACTAACATAATATTTAGTTAAAGACTAAATATTTAGCTTTAGGTCAAATATTTAGTTTGAAGCTAAATCTCTAGCTTACTAACATAATATTGACTAAATATTTAGCTTTCTAAGCAAATGTTAGTTAAGTTACATATTTAGTTCGCTGAGTAAATGCTTACTTTGAAGCTAAATATTTACTTGCCAAATAAACAAATTAATTTCATATTTATAACTAACACACATGACCTAGTCCATGTTTTCAGTTCTGGTCTCTTCTGGGATCCAGTTTGATGCTGCTGGTTTTTATAAAGCACAATCCCAGAACGTCCCAGTCAAAGTCCAAACCTAAATCTAATTGGGAATCTTCAGCTCCTGATTTTCAAACACTCTGAATCTAATCCATTATGATTTGTTTTTCTGTCATTTCTCAGTTATGTTGCTTTGTGTCTCGCTGTGATCACAGCGCTGTTAGAGGTGTGAATACTTTTGACGGTAAATTTAGAGCTTTCTGTCTGCTGAGGAAAGATTGCCCCTTTTTTACTGTCATGTTCTTTTCCACAGAGCGGACTGGAAATCGATGCAGTTTAAATGACCTCAGAGGTAAAACGGCTCATAAACGGTGGGAGGAAGCAGGAATATTAAATCTGAGCTTGACTTGTCAGCTTTCCTCACAGCAGGATTTAATCTGACACTGTTTTTCCTCAGAGAGCATTTCTCCATTAAATTAGGTGAGATCTTGTCTCTTGGCTTTTCTTTATTGCATCTCTTGAGGATTTCTTCTTTATCAGAAACTCGTCCTGTAATCCTTCTGTGAGAAGCAAAGTGACAGAGTCCAGCCAGTTCACGATGCTGCAGCAGCTTAAATGAGAAATCTGCAGAAAACGGTAACAAGCGAGTTCCTCCTTCAGGTTTTACATATTTGGGCTGGAAATGTTTTACCAATTATTTCCCTGCACACAGTCAGCGAGTTCAGATTCATTCTGAAACTTTCTGAAATATTCATTTAGAAAAGGAAATTAAATAGAAGGTAATTTCCACGTAGGTTCCAGGAAACGCCTGGAAAATTCTGGAAAATTCCTGATAAATTCCCAGAAATGTTTGGGAACTGCCTGGTATGTTTCATGAAAAGTTTAGAAAGTACCAGTACCAGAAGATTCCCAGGAAAGTTGTGGTAAAATCCATGACAGCACGCTAAGAACATGATAAGTTACATAAAAATATCAGGAAAGTACCCGGGTAAGTTCTGGAAAGCATCTCACAAGTTATTTGAAAGTTCCAGAATGCACTCGGTAAAATCCACTAAAGATCTAGGAAACACTTGGGATTTCCAGTTCGGGGAGTTCTGGAAAGTACCAGGATAAATTAACGGAAATATTTTTAAACTCTCTGGTAAGTCCCATGAACAGTTTAGAAAGTGCCAGAAAATTTCCAGGACAGTTTTCCATAAATGTCAGGATAGAGCCTGAAGTGCCTGCTAAGATTTTTGGAAGTTTCAGGAAACCTTCTGGTACGTTCTGAAAAGTACCTAGCAAATCTGATGAAAGTTTTAAGAAAGTATCTGGTAATTTCTCAGACCTGGGACGTTTCATGTAAGTTTCAATAAAGCAAATGGTAAATTCCCAAAACAATTTGGAAACTATCTGGTAAGCTCACTAAGCATTTCAGAAAGTACCGGAACTAGAAGGTTTTCAGGAGGGTTGTGAGTAAATTCCATAATACAGTTTAAAATGCATCTTAGGGTTCAGGGAAGTACCTCAAAAGTTCCAGGAAACACCTGGGAAGTTCTGGAAAGTCCCTGGCAAATCTCCAGAAAGATTTCAAAACTAAGTTTTTAAAGATTTTGGAAAGTACCAGAAAGTTTTGCATGCAAATATTTACTCTTTTATTGGTAGCAAAACCTGTTTTTATTTATTTGATGAATCTCATTAACAATTAATTTTTTTACTTTAGTGAGCAACAAAATGGCTGCCTTTAAGATTTATTTTGAAATAGAAATGTTTAATTTTGTTTTACATCTGAATTAAATTCCTGTTGTTTTTCTTGTGTAATTCCTGTTTATTGAAAATGATTTAACTTAAAAGAAACAATCCATAAAGAGTGAAGCCTTAAAGGAGAGGGGCCTCGCCCACTCCAGCCCCCTCTGGATACGGCCATGCTGATTGAATAAATGGAAATCATGGTGTGTTTTCCAGGTTTAATAAAGTCTGCAGTTATTACAGTGTTTCACTTTTCAATCAAGCAGCTCAGATCTCACATTAATCACTTATTAACAAAAATCTGTTTTGTTCAGAAAGTTTCCTCTGGGATAAATCTGTCCCACCGTTTTTATGAATTATTAATAAAAAAATATCCGTGCAGCAGCCTGGTAGGTTTCTGCTCAACATTTAATTACTTTACAGCCTGATGGATGAATATTTAGTAGAACCTGTGGTGCCTGACATGAATCTGGGTTTTTATTAGGAAAAGCAGCAGAACATGATGACAGTCAGGAGTTGATTTTATCATTTTGTGTCGCTCTTCAGGTTTCCTACAGATTCATGTCTGACGAATCAGATGGAAGATCGTTGATTATCCATATATTTGGCCATTTATTACCCAATGGACTCATTTCCAGTTTTCTATCCAACGTGGATTCAAGTCAAAGTTGAAAGACAAAAAAATATTCTAGAGCTGTAAATTATGTTAAGTTATTGTATTTATGCTTCCAAAACATTCTGAGCTTTGTGCTGGAGGCCTCAGTGGGCTGCAGGGAAAAAAACTGTTTTAATGTTTTTAATTTAGTTAAGGTTATATAGGCTATAACTTTGATACCAGCGTTAAAATATATTAGTTTTCTATTTAAAAACAGTTTATGCTGCAAACATGTTTTCCCATGATAAGCACTGGTGCATAAAATTAATCAGAGGCACCTTTAAAGCATAAATAAAACAAAAAATACATGTCAGATGCAGAACTTTTAAGCTTTGCTAGCAAGAATCTGCACAGTAAATATCTACGCAGGAGAACATAAATATCTGAGCAACCTTAAACAATCCAGGGTGCAGCTAGCGCCGCCACAAACCAATCAGAATCAGCCTGGAACAGCGCTGTGCTGCATGCTAAAGGCTCCATGCAGCAGGTAGAAATACTGCATGATCAACAGACATGAGGCGTCACAGTTTAATTACATTTAACTCTGGATTTCTGCTCATATGTCAGACGCGTGTACGTTTTACCGCCGAGTCAGCGTTTGGAGAAAATATAAGGTTCCCAGTCCTGATTAAAACCTGGAGGTTAGCATAAACCAGATTTATGAGTGGTAATTATAAAACATCATGTCAAAAGAAATAAATAAAATGCTTACAGGATTACTTCAGGTTTCACTCACAACTCAGTAAAAAAACAAAGAGACTCTGAACCAAACAAAAAAAGAGAACGGAGCTCTTTAATTACTTTTATGTAATTAAACTAACTTTGATTTGTTTATGCTTGTTTAACATAACTTTACTAAATATTTGGGTAAATGTAATTTAATTATTTGTAACAAATTAACTGCATTTTTTAAAGTTGGTTCACCTGTTCTCTTTTTTCAGTGTTTTTAAAGATTTGATAACAAAAGCAATTTTTGCAGGTTTCTTTTAGTTCCTTTCATAGAATAATTGTTTTGCAGATCCACTGAATTAGATCACAAATGCCAGTAATATTATTTTGGAACTGGACTTTTTTCATTCCCGTAATTTTTCTACAAACATCCCATAAAAGTTCTGGTAACATTTAATCAAGTCAAGAAAGAATAAAAACTGATTCAGATGCAACAAAGTCGGTTTTTCTGTGGATGAAAAAGTTTCACCTTTTGTTAAAGCTCGTTTAAAAAAAGATGAATACTTTACAGGAAAATAATGCTCAATAATTTTACGCTGCTTACAAATTAAAACTTTCCATCTAAGCCTGTAGATCAAATTTGTATCATTTTTTAATTGTAGTTGGGGGCAAAATTAGTCCCAGACCCAAAAGTGGCCGTCGGGCCACATTTTGGACATAAAAGGAGTAACTTTACACCAAAAGACATTTTTAGACTAACAGCAGGAATCCTCCAGAAAAACACTGAAATGTCTGAGCTCAAAAAGTCGTAGACGTTCAAGAAAAAAATCTCAAAAATCAAAAAAAAAATCTAAAGAAAAAATCAGCTACAAATTTTTCAATTAATTTCCCATATTTTCTAGAAAACCTGGAAAAATCTGAGCTCAAAGTAAAAAAAAAAACAAAAAACTTTTCAAACTTAGAAAATATCCAAAAGTCAAAGATTTTGACTATGAGCTCAGAAAATGTCCATGTTTACCTCAGGAAACGTTTTAGATTAATCTCAAAAATGTTTTTTATTTGCAAATGTTGAACTCAGAAATTTACAAGTGAAATTTATCACAAATCTCTGAGATTTTCTTGCACATCTACAACTTTCAAGCACAAAAATTTCTATGTTTTTTTTTCTAGAAATGGATCCCTGTTGGCGTTTCTCTTTCTTCCTGTCTCTTTCACAGAAGATGAGTCGGGCAGAATAATCGGTCCGGTCCGAGTCCCAGATGCTCGCTGCGCCTTGGCCAGCTCAGATTGTGCGTCTGCTGGGGTCGGCAGACGGAAACAGAGGGATGTTGTTTGAAAACAGCTGCAGTCTTGGAGTGTGTTGTTAATTTGATTGCAGACTCGGCGGACGACTCGGACGCCAGGTGCAGACGGCAGATGGTGTTGCTGCTGGAGGCAGATTTCTCTGCTAAACTTTTAAACAAGTTTCTCGCAGTCAGAGGATTGAAACAAAAACAAGCTCATAAAGCGCCGTGATGAATGTTTCGGAGAGTGTCTCAGTTAAATCAGTCCCACTCTGGAAGGAAGCCACAGAAATTCCTACTAGTCAGAATCACTAATTACATCAGCTCACAAGTACAAAAAAATCAGCAAAATGTTGTGTTTTTATTTCCTACTCAACAGTAAACTAAGCATGAACTTATTTCATTAAACAAATGGTACAACATGTTCATAGATATGTTATGAACTCATCTCTAAACGCTGTATAAATCAATAATAACCGTTTATTATGTGCTAATTAAGGGTGAAAAAGTGACTAAATCTACTGGCTTCTTGCCAAATAGTGAGTCAGTTCTGCTCACCATTTTATTGTAGATGTTATACTAAACATTTCAATTCACCCAGTAAACAGAATAAACATTAATTTGTTAGCATACAGTCTCCTCCTCACACTTCTGATATCTAATGTGTTTGTAGGTGAATTGATAACATCTGTAAACAGATAAAGTAAAACCTTTTTGTAGACACAAGATCATAAAAAAGAAACTTCAAATTGTTTCCTTATTAAATAACAGGCATATAGTTTACTTTTTATTTAGGGCACGATTAAAGAAAACTGAAAAAAGCAAAACAACAATCTATTCTCAGCCATAAAAACAAGATCTAGGTCAGGGTTCATTTGAAAAGATTTCCTGCATTCAGCCAAGTTTTAATACAGCAAATAAAAGCAGATTTGGTTGCACCAAGATGGTCCTAGTTGCCATGACAACAGAAGGAAACCAAAGAGCTCAGAAAATATGATAACTTTGTGTTTCATCAAATGTTCTTGTAAGTAGATTTAAACTTAAAGTCCTAGTTTTGTAGGAAGTCATTACATTTATTTTTGAATTGTGGTCGGGTGATTCTCAAAAATCATCTCAGGGGCCGTAAATGGCCCCCGGGCCCCACTTTGACCACCATTAAAGGGAACCTATTATGATAAATTTACACTTGGCACATTTTTGTGTTTCCATTTGGGTCTCAGCTGCTTCTAAAAACAGACCAGGCACTGAAAAAAACACCCAGCCGCTTTGTTGGCAATAAGTTTATGATTTTTGGTGTCTGGAAAATGAGCCGAGTCCAAAACTTTGACAGGCACTTTGTGGTTACCTAGCAACCCCAGCAGAGTTCTGCCCTGTCACCTAGCAACCAAAGTTGAGCTCCAGCATGTTCTGTGAGCTTATTTTACTGTTGCATAATGGCTGCTGGAAAAGACAAGTGTTTTGTTGTTGACTTACCATCCAGAAACCACTTGCTCCGTTCTAGGTTGTGCAGGAGGCGCCGGTTCTTCCTTACCTGTTCAAGGAAGTGCAACAAGTCACCTTTACAATGAAGCACATAACTCATAATTCCTTTGACATAAACAACAGGGACCTGACATACTGAAAGCACAACCCATCGACTGCAGGACACTCAGGAGAAACGTCACAGGGCCATTAGCAGAACCTCAGGAGGTTCTGTTCATCAGCAAACATACAGCATGTCCTCTGTTTTCCTTCGGGGCGCTCGGCCCTGGACGGCGCTGCTGACATTTACCGTCGCCCCGGTGGCGGCGGGTCAAGGGCTGCTGCTCAAAACGATGACATATCGGACACAAAAGGGACAACAATGTGCAGGAGGCCGCAGTTAGCCGGACTGGCAGCTACATTTACTCTGATTCCAAACACCTGGATCCACAGAAAGGTGAAAATGTTTCCTGGTTTGTAATTAACTGTTTAGAAAACAAATGGCAGAACTTCAACACGTTTTATTTATGGCTCACTGAGAGACACTTTATCAGTTCGTAAAGCACTGTATTAGCTCCACTATTTTTTGTTCAGCTCTTCAGTGTTTTTTCTGACTTACGTTAAAGGCACTTAGCTTCCCCTAAATGTATTTTTATGAATAATTTCTAAAGTTGTAATTTTCTTGGCTGTTTTGTAAAATTTCAGTTGAATAAAGTTCAGCATCTGTGTTCAAGTTTTGGTTATCAACTCTTCCAGAAGCTAGACGTTCATATTCATGCAATGTTGGCCAGAAGAACTGCTGTTTATCATTAGCATTTCTGGGTTTGCGCTGCTAGCTTTTTAGTTAGCAATGCCCACCACTGCTAAAGCTCAAATTGAGAATCTAAATGATAAAAAGGATTTATGTGACTTTGTGCTTTAGCATTAGCTTCTGCTAAATACCAAATTGGTATAGCGTATTAGCATTAGCACAACTAATATTGATAGTTAGCATTTAGAATTAGCGCAGTTAAATTTGTTTTAATCGTTCCCACCAATGGTGTAGCTCAAACTGAAAATTAGAATGGTAAAGAAAAATTGTATTTAAGTGACTTTGTGCTTTAGCATTAGCTTCTGCTAAATACAATGCCAGTATAGTGCTTTGGAGTTAGCACAGCTAAATCTTCAGCTAGCAGTGTCCACCACTGGTGAAGCTCAAACTGTCAGAGAGGAAATCTCTCAGGAACAAAACACAAGAAAATAAAATCAGGATTTAAATATATTCTTATCATAAATTAAATGTGTGGTTTTAAAGATGATAGATTGGAAGCTTAACAATATTTAAAGAAATTCCTGATGAGCATTTAGTTTTTTTAACATAACTGAAGAGAGGGGGTGAAATTATGAGGGTGCCGGCGCTGACGTGGCAACGTGATTCACTTTGTGTATACGAGTAAAGTCACAAGGACAGGCAGTAATTGGCCTGCCAGGGATTCACTTTCTATGATTTAAGGTGGACCGTCGATGAGGCGCACATTCCTCTGCTGCGACACTTTGAGGAAAATAAATAACGCCGCTCCTGCTTCTGTAATAAAATCAGAGCTACATGAAGTTTATCCACGATATAAAGAACAAAAACACACTCCGCATCACACGACAAGGCAGGAAAAAATAGAAAAGCTGTTTGTATAAATGAAAACTGTAATATTAGGTTGGAAAATGTTTCACAGCTCAGCTTGGGTTACACCACCTTCTATAAATATATATAATAAATTACAGCACAGATTCCATTTCTGTTAGTTTCGCCTTGTTTTGTCAGTATCGTGTATTTTTTCTTTATTTTTGACTTGTAAGGAAAAATTAAAAAATGACTGATGAAGTTCATTGTCAGATTAAAAGTATATGCTAACTGCATTTCTGTTTCAAAAATGTGTTTTGTAATGTCCACATGTAATATAATTATAAATGTCATGTTTCATAAGTGGAAAATCATCAGTTAAAAATAAAATCTTTCAAACATCTATATAATGTGAATCTATATAATGTGACTCACAGAGATAAAGTCCCTGAAATAAATTGATCAGTTATATTCTAATATAACTCATTATATTCTAATATTTATATCCTAATGTAACTGATAAGTCAATATATTATATGCATTTATTTATTTGGCTTTACTTTTATGTCTTGAATGAATAACATGACTCTATATGCTTTTGTATGAACTGGACATGATTTTCTGGAGGGCCATGGCCCCCGCTGTCCCCCCTCTTAAGAGCGCCACTGCCTGTTAGAATATTTTTAGTTTTGTTAGATTATTTTTATTAAACTGTAAAATATGTCATGAATAGGCTGAAAAATATCCAGTCATTGTTGCTTCTTCCCAGCGTTTGCACGTCTTTAGTAAAATCTGAGTTTCTTTGTGGATCTTTGGACTCTTTCCTGCTGTTGTGACCAGCAGGAGCCACTTCTGTCATCTGGTGCCAAACGCAACAGATGTAAACACACACACACACACACACACACACACACACACACACACACACACACACACACACACACACACACACACACACACACACACACACCTGTAATCCATGCTAACCGTACTGTAGCCTGCACACACACATTTACTGGACGTATGCGTTTCCACACACAGGTTGTTAGTTCGTAGGCCAGTCACGAAGCCGGAGCAGACGGTGGAGGTTGGCAGCAGAACCGTCGGGTTCTGTGTGATTTGGACCTGAAGGCCATGAGGAGGGCAGACATGGAACAAAGTTACACAACAAAGCAAAATAAAGGACTGCACTGTTTTAATAGACATTAAAACTTTGTTTTTTATGATTTGGTTTTGTTTTTGTCAAATTAAAATATTTAAGATTCTCAAACAGAGACAGTTTAGTGGTTTAGAGCCAAAATGGAGGAATTTTCTGCCAGAATATTCAGAAATGGTCTTAGAACCTTTCCTCAAAACACTTGGAAATATTTGAGTTTCAATAGTCAGAAATTTCACTGTTTCTAGACATTTCTGAGATTAATCTCAAAATTTCTGTTTTATTTGGCAGAAATTTACTCCTGTTTTATGTACAATCATGGCCCTAATTAGATCCATCGTAAATTTGGATCTAAGCAAAAGACAGAAATGAATTTAACCTCCATTTATTTCACAAATTAACTGTTAAAACTACATTTTCAGTTAAAAGGCCCCTGCAGTCAGGAAATCAGCTAAATGTTTCCTGATGTTTTAAAGAAAAGACTTTGGGGAAACCTCAGGTTTTCATGATTTTAATTACAACAAAGACAATATTCTAGACTGAAAGCCTGTGATTGGAGTTGATTTTGAGCCATGATAAATGGAATGGTGACCAACATATCTGATGTGTGTTGATGACGGCACTCATAAAAATTCAATCTTTATTACTATAAGCTGTTTTTGTGACGTATTTTTCTGTTTTTATGATGTAAAGCATTTTGAACTTCATTCACTGCAAAGCCACAAAAACTTGCCAAGCAAACTGGTCCAGTTTCTGGTGCACATATCTTATTACACTTGAAATAAGAGAAATTAACTTAAAATAACTTTGAACTTTTAAGCAACATATAGAGGCTTGTTTTATGTAAATAATTCCTTAATATTGATGAAATAAGAGCTTGTTATTCTGACAGATAACTTATAATCTGAGAAAACTGTTAAATCTGCAGTTTTTTCCTCAATATCAACAAATAATTAAATTAAAACAAGCCTCTATATTTTCCTGAAAAGTTACTTTTAAGATAGTTTGTCTTATTTCAAGTTTGCTAAGATATTTGAACTAGACTAACAATACTTGTTAAGATTTTGAGTTTTTGCAGTGTTGTTGTTGATACAAATAAACCTGGTTGACTGACTGAAAGGATTAATTATGTTTTCTATGAAAATGAAACACTTTGATGAAAGGTGATACCTGTACATGCTGAGGTAAAACCTGACAGGTGTTTTAATAAAAACCTCCACAGGGTTTGATGAGAACATCCCAGACAAACAGAAAGTCGTCTGTTTCCTCCATAAAAGGGAAGTTAAACCTCAGCAGGTGGTCCAGGTCGCGCTCCGCCACCTGTTTCCCAGCTCAACCAGATGCTTCGCTGCGCGGCCGGGACTCCTCTCAGCCAGGAATCGGCTCCTATTTATTACCGGCCCCACGAGGTCGGAGTGGAAGTGTGAGCGCTCATCCTCCGCAGGCAGTGGGAGGTGTTTCATTACTGGCGACACGCAGCAGAGAAAAGCCGCTGAATTTCACCAGAATATCACCTTCAGCAGCCGGAGAAGACGGGAGGAGCTCAGGACTGCAGCTAGGACTCCACTGAAACAGCACGGAGTTAATAAACATACACCGATTTACAGCCAAATGGATGCATCTGAATATAGTTTAATATCTTTAAATAGTTCATTTATTTCACCAATATAAATTAAAAGCTTGTATATCATTACACAGATTGATTTATTTCTCTTAGTACTGATGATTCTGGCGTACAGCTGATTAAAATCTAAAACTTAGCACCTTAAAAATGTTTAATCTCATTAGAGACCAATAAAAACATTGGAAAGTTGAGTGGAAGGAAAAGGTGTTGTTGAAAAAGGTGAATAGGTAACAGGGATTAGAGTAGACCTGAAGAACACGGAGTGCATTTATTTTAAACCTTACCCAGCGATTAAATAAATATATTTTTACTTTAATAGAATAATAATAGCTACTGCAGACTGAGACTCGCTTCCTGTCATTCAGGCTAAAGAACTGTTCAAAAGAATCAGATTGTTCCTGAACGCCACATCACAAATCTGAAAACTAATAGCAAAAAAGTATTGTCTTTAAAGTTTCTCTGCGCTCTGAGTTTTTCTTTTTGAATTAAACTGAACCAAGTATTTTACATGCAGACGAGCTCCGTCTAGCAGCAGGAATGTTGGCTTGTTTGTCTTTTCTTTGGCTGAGCTGCACTGAAACAAACGCCGTTGTGCTTCAGTAAAAGCTGATTCTGATTCGATTTTATTTTCATACCTAAGATGAGACGGGTTCTAAAATAAATCCCTTCACAGTCCGGTCCACTGCTGCAGTTCACTGATCGGATCCGTTTGGAAGCAGCAGAGTGGAATAATTTGCTTTTCATTTTGATGTTGCTAAATTCACTGAGGACTTTTTACACTAAGGCAGAAAATAATCAAAGAGAAAACATCAATGTTCCTCCATTAAGTTTTCGTTTTGTCCAGTCCAGCCTGGTTGAGTTATTTCAGATAGAAGTCAGAAAGTAACCGGGGTCCACCGAGGCTAATGTGGCCGTCATTAACCTACACGACCTTCACTACAGGAAGAGAGTCAGAAAAACGTTCAAACTTCAGCAAGGCAGAAATTCACTGTTTCTGTGAGAAATGGCATGATGTTAAATTATTCTGAGGTCAAATGTTGCATCCAATCATCAAGTTCAATTCTTGGGCCAAATTTCCTTTACTACAATTCTGGAAAAATGTGAAATTTCTGAGTTTTAACAAGAAAGATTTGGTTATGAGCTTCAGAAATGATTCAAATCTGATCAGCAGAGATAAAATCAAACAAGACAGAATCCACACTGTCCTTATTTATCGAACACAGATAAAACAGAAAAACTTAAGAAAACCAAGTTCATCCATGAAAAACCTGAATGTCAGATCAGAGAAACAAAATGTTTAAGATTGTTTCAGTTTCTAAAGGTTCAAATTCATCATCAGTTGATTTAGATGGTGAGAAACAATGATGGTGTGTTTTATACTGTGTGTAAGTTTGAGTGGAGGTCACGGTTCCAACGAACATCTATTTTCTAATTTAATTAATTTTGCGGCGCAGCGTTGCAAGGTCGCATGTAACCAAGGTGAAGCTGGAGAACGGACGCTCAGCGCCTGGCGGAGGGAGACAGAAACAGCCGTCGCTTTTTACAACAAACTCAGGTAAATTTGTTTTCTATGGCTGGAAAAAAACAGAAAACATTTTTTCTTTCTCCAACAGGACGTGACTAATATGACAGAATATTAATGTGCTGCATGTGAAGCTGTCGTGGAGCCTGTTCGGATTTTCATTATATTTAGAAACAAAATAAAATTAAAAAGTAAAACTATTTAAAATCACGCAGGTTCGTTAAACAGTTTAAAAAGTCCATTTTAAGAGTAAAAAAAAAAGAAGAAGAAAATAACAGGCGCTCCATCTCTAAACGCATTCTGCAGAAAAGGTTCAGCTGGAGATGAGTTCAAAAATATTCTCCTTCATCTATTAAAATAATGAAATGAAGACTCTGGGATTCAGATAGCGATAGCTTCTGTGCAGTGTAAGGATTCATGGTTCCCAAAACCAACATGGGGTTTAACATTTCCCCTTTATGTCTGCAGTTCAACATAAAGGAAGGGAGAAATGGAGAAAACCCATAAAAACCCAAAAACATCCCCACTGTTGTGCTTCCAGTCGGAGGACGGAGAGTCAGGATGTACATTTTGTTATCTGCTTTTCAGCCGCCGTCCCTCTCACTGCTATGAACTTGATTCCATCTGTATTTTTCCGTTTAATAATCAAAGAGCGCTCCAGGAACAAAGTCGCATGTGACTTTCTGGATAATTTCTCTGGTTCATTTTCTCCTGCGGCTCTCCGAGCGTCCCTCCAATCTCTGCAGGAGTCAATCTCTCCCAGGCCGACCCAGTAATCAATAGACAGGCTGATGTTACTGCGGGCTGCCGGTGAGTTATTCCTCCTCGTTGATGGAGGAGAGAGAGGATGAATCTGAGCAGTGAAGCGTTGGCTCAGGATTTGATCTCAGGAGGGACAGACTGAATGATTTTCTGAGATACTTCTGTCAGGAGAAGTATGAGTGACACAACTGCATGTGTTAGAGTCAGAGGTGAAGATTTCAAGTCCTCCAACAAAACCCTGAGTGGGACTTTAATGAGTTAATTTTGATTGATTAAATTAATGAAATAGATAGTAATGCATGAAAAAATATTAACACAATTAATTTTGTATTTTACTTACAAAAATCCAGAGGTGGAACCTCTGTTGCGCATTTCTTGTACGCCTGTAAATTTGACGCACAAAGAGCATCCGCTAACAGCAGCGATGAAAGCTTCACTGGGGGTTAATATTTGCTGTGAAGTTTGATCTGATTGGAAAAGACTATTGTTAGAGTTTGTTGTGTTTGTGTTGTGCTAAAAGGAGTAAACACATTAGTGAAATCTAAAATAGCATCTTAGTGCTAAACATGCTAACACTAATGTCAGCGTCCACATTTCAAAAGAAGCTCCATGAACGACCAGAGCTTCCTGAAACTCTGGAAAGCTGAACTTTGTTCCAATCTGATGGTTAAACCACCTAAATAACAATTTAAAAACAAGAAATGTCTTTGTTGTTGAGCTCATATGTCTGTTTATTCAATCATTTAAAGGTGCAGTATGTAACTTATGAAAAACATTTTTTTTTTGAAATCATCTTTATATTTGACAGTTTGGTATGAAACACAATCTGTGACAAAAATGTACCTCCTCTGCCTTCTCCCTGTGCTAACTGAAAACAACCAATCAGAGCCAGGAGGCGGGTCTTAGCGCTGTCAATCATCCTTTCCATTTGCGCTCTGCTATGCTGCAGCTAGCATAGCAGAGTGCTATGTTCTCTTTTTGTAAATGCTCAGGCTACATAGCATAGCCACAAAGCAGCAAGTACATGAGGATGATAAACAGCGTTAAGACAGCCTCCTGGCTGTGATTGGTTGTTACGGAGTAGTTCATTTCTTCAGAAATGTAGCTCAGGGAGGAAGTGGAGGAGATTATATGTCTTATAACAAATTGTCACAACGCAGTGACAGTTTTAACAGATATGTAAAAAACATTTTCTTTTAAAAAAGTTACGTCCTGCAGCTTTAAGGGTTTTTGAATTGAAAATGTCGCCTATTTTGTTGATGTATAGTTTTCGATTAAAATGCGATTAATTACAGACCCTCCAATGAAAAATCTTATTGTTGTCCCACCGGTAGCTCTAGCTGTGTGTTCTGATGTTTTAGTTTCTACAAGATAAAAGTTGAAGATCTGCATCTAGTTCAGACAACTTCCTGGTTTAATTCTGATCCCTGAGGGGGAAAAAAATCTGATTTCAACAAAAGAAAATCATAATCGAACATCAATAGCTGCCTTTCTCTGTCAGTGCAGTTAAGCTGAAGAGCATCCAACAGTTTCACCCAACAGTTTGGGTGAAACTTTTTAAATCATTATCCCTCCCAGCAGCTGCGTCTGTTTTTGTTTCTGTAGATGTTTTCCAGGCTGAGATAAGCTTCCTCTTGGTCTTCCTCGGCTCCCGCAGGAGCATCAGCTCCTAAATCACTGCGGCTTTTTGTCAGACACAAACGATCTTGTTCCCCTCAGCTGGCAGCAGAGAGTGAGGACAGATACGATGTAAAGCACAGACACCAGATTAAGTTTGGGATTAGCCATCGATCCTTCATGCAAACACACATTCTTCTCCTCCATCCTCCGAGGCGTCGTTTAATCTCTCCGCTGCAAACCTGGCTCTGAGACGCGTCTCTCTGAGCACAAAGACACAAAAAGATTTACTAATGAATCTGTCCTGCTCTCCGAGGGCCGATAAGGACAGGAAGTTATAATTGAAACTGACCAATCAGCTGTCTGCCAGACTCAGATTTTCAGATAAGGAAGTAAAAGTTTGCCAGAAGTCTGGATCATCCAAAGGAACGCTTCGCTTCAAATACAAGTTCATAAAAATCATGTTTGTTTCAGTTTTAGGCTAATTAAACGTCATTTGACTCTAATTGTGTTTGAACAAAACTTTAAATGGATTAGCAGGACATTATCGGAACAAATTTAAATTCTTTATAAAATAAGTGTCATTTATTTTATAAATGACACTCCAATGTTTAATGAATTTTATTTGGGATGATCTAGATTTTTATTGGTTTAGATTAAAGATTATTGAACAGAAGCTAACTTAAATTAACACAGTTATGCTTTAATTCAGAAAATATTTTTTCTGCCTGGTTTAAACTAGATTTTTCGCTTTTTTGGCCTGAATGTGACCCAAATCCGATTTTTCACGGTAGTGTGAACATCCCAATTCCGATCTTTTCCCTAAAAAAAAAAAAGAAATCTGATTTGTGTCACATTATATGCAATTCTGTATCAATTGTTTGCAAAAACTTTGCGGTCTGAATGGTACTGCAGCATTTTACCCAACTTTTACCCAACATAGAAGCAAGACATGCCTGATGATTCTGCACCAACGTCCCCAAAAGTAGCCTGTCCCAAGTTTAAGGGGCTTTCGCTCCAACTGCTGTCTCTCCTCTGATGGCTGAGTTATGCATTTAATCTCACAACCTTTCATCCGTAGCTGCCATAATTTTTATGACTTACACAAGCTTTCACGCATATATTTCATTCATATTTAATTTCTTATTTAAAGGGGAAAAAAGCCGTAAAAGCGAAATTGTTTGTCTTTTTTAGTTTAGCTGAAAATAGACAAAGATTAGCGCACATTTGAAATGGAAACCACAACAGAATCTTACCTTCCTGGTCCGACTCCAAACAGATCTCTCTCCGGAAGTTACAATACGCTAAAGGCCGTTACTATTCTCTTTTTAACTTTGTTATTATTATTTTTTTTTTGTTTACTTCGTTTAGTTAAAATCTTCTGACGAGGCTGTCAGCTCTGAGTAGCTTAAAATCGACTCGTAAACGGCGGCGTTCATTATTACTTCCGTAAACAAAGCGCTGCTGTGTGACGTCATCGTTCTTCTTCTTCGCATGCGGTCGCTTCATTGGATGCAGCTGGGCTAATCAGGGGGATTTGGACCAGGTGAGAACGGAAGGTGAACGATATAAAACCGGGCAACTGCTTTCTAAAAATGATTCTCTCAGAGAAATGAACTGAAAACTTAAAACACAACAGATAATAATAAAAAAGCAAAACACCCAGAATTATAGTATTTAATAAGATTCCAGATTTAATTTGGGTATTTTTTGTACTTGATTGCATTTTAGAGAGACGACTAAATCAGATTTATTTAATCTGGATAAAATTTTTATTAAACTTTTTTAGTTGATTCATAATAACTTACTAATGTTGTCGAGACATTTGAAAGTTTTTATCAGTTGATGTTCTTGTGACTGATGTTAACTTGGTTAAAATAATATGAATATATTTAAGATCTTTGGTGGTAAATAAAGAAGATAAAATTACATTAAACCTACTTAATGGGTCATTGCGCAGCAACACAAACCCTGTAAATTCTAGACACTAACAGGTACCATAGAATTGCACAAAAATCCGTGAGGGACGGCGGAGTCTCTGCTCGAAACTCCGTGAAAGAGGTGAACGGAGCCTGGTGCCAGAAGCCCATTAAAATGCGTCTACATCGTGTTAAACTGTGCGATTGTGAGCGTGAGTGGGAATAAAAATAGCAGCAGGTATGTTGTTCCATATAACACAGTAGGAGTGTAACAGGTAAACCTTCTATGGATGCAAACTCGACTGAAAACCCACCTGTTTAGGATTGTATTTGAAAT
Source organism: Xiphophorus maculatus (assembly GCF_002775205.1). NCBI lineage: Eukaryota > Metazoa > Chordata > Actinopteri > Cyprinodontiformes > Poeciliidae > Xiphophorus > Xiphophorus maculatus. The sequence continues at coordinate 1,653,811 of NC_036458.1, forward strand.
GTAATCAATTACAAATTTATTGATGGAACCTGAATTAATGACATGTTTTGATTGTTGATTCTATGTTGCTTTGTGTTTCTGTGTTTGATATGATGTAAAGCACTTTGAAATGTCTGCTGCTGAAATGTGCTATAAAAATAAAACTTGATTGATTGATTGATTGATTGATTGATTGATTGATTGATTGATTGATTGATTTGTGTAAAACCTGTTGAACAAATGTGAATTTAGTTAACTAGAACAAAAATAGTTGTATTAAAAACATATCAGTTGATGGAAAGCAAGTAATGTAATTTGTTTACATTGAGTGAAAAAATTTAAGTTCAATGAAAGAGTTTGTTTTGTGAAACGGACAAAAAATTAAAGTTAGTTGAACTAACTCTTGTCTGAAGTGACTTGAAGTAGCTCATTCATTTATGTTAGTTAAACATAAATTCATAAAGGCAGATTAGTATATATGTTTTACTTTTACTTAACAAAATTATGTGAAAACTGTTGAAAAGAAAAAGATTATGTTAAGTCAATGACTAATTTCTTTGAGTATGACAAGATAAACCTGAATGAAAAGTGTTTTTAAACATCAAGGTGGAAAAACTTCAACTTTCCGTCTTTCTTTATCTGCCAAAGATTCATCGTCAGAAAGCTGGAAGCAGAAAGAAAAGAAGCTGAATAAAACATAAAGTCACAAAGCAGCCGGACCGGCACGGACATGCAGACGCTTCCTAAAGGTGCAAATTTATGGTAGGTTTCCTCCCTTTCACATCCCTGCTGACACCTTCATTACAAAGTAAAATAACTCAGAAATTGGACTCTTCCTTCCTCCGAGGATCAGGTAGCTGGATGTTGTTAGAAAGTGAGGACGAGCTTTTAAATAACAAGGTCCAAGTCGACGCCAAACTAATCCTGACACATGAGAGATGGGCGCTCAACAGCGAGGGACGACCAGGAGTCAGTCTGGACGCTCCAGGTTCTGAATCAGATCCGGCCCCGAGGCAGAGGGGCCCCGCTGAATTTCAATTCAAGCTCAAAGGATTAAGGATCTGACGACTCCTCGACTCCTCGACTCAGTTTAACTGACAGACAGACATGGAAATCCACAAAACACAGGGCCTAAATGTTGCAAATCAGCAACAGGTTTTAATCAGACAAAAATGACCTCAAGAAGTACAAAATATGGGGTTCCATTAGCGCCAAAAGTATTTTCTATGTGTTTATATAAAGTATATATCAGGGTTATTATAATAGTTGAGTTTTATTTGGCAGTGAATCTTTGTCAGTGAGTTTTATAGAGTGTTTGGTAGTTTTTATTAGTAATCATTAGTTAAATATTGTTTTGCTTTGGTTAAATTTTTAGTACTTTTAGTTTTGTCATATTTTGGTTAATTTTTAGGTGCAAAATTCAAAACTGTCAAAGTATTATGTTATGATTTTGTATACATCTATTGGGTAATGAATACTCAACAGAAGATACCACCAACTTTTCTCCCAGCTTTTTCTGTAGCTATTTTACAGACTAGTGTAAGTACGGAGTGCTGTAATTTGCAGACAGTTGCTTTTTGGGTCAGGGAAAAATAAAATCAATTTCACATCAGTTCAACGGGCTAATTAATAGATTCATAAACACAAACACAACAGATGTTACATCTATAATTTCAGTATGTTTTAGTTTTATCACTGTACAATTTAGTTTCAGTTTATTACAGCTTTTCTTCATTAAGTACCGTTTTTACTTATAGGCTCAATTTTAGTTTTTGTTAATTTGTTAACTTTAGATAACTATAAAAAACTGGAAACATTTTGTTTCTTTGTAACAACTTGGTTCAGCTCAAAAATATCAGGCGTCACAGTATAATGTATATTTCTAGAAGAAATATTGAAACCGACGCCCAGCACACGGTGAATGCTGGGGTAAAAATAGACAGAAACTATTTGCTTTATTTTCTAAAATATGACATGAACACAAAATCCAAAGAGAAAACTTTATATTCCTACGCTCATAATTTGGGACAAACTTCATGAAACTATTAAGTACAATTGCAAAATGTTTTAACACGTTAATTTCTATTAATTACATTTGATTCCACGTAATTGTTTTTTTTTTTTTTTTATGAACACAGGTTCTTGCTGGAACCTTTGTGTTGTGTTTCTGGTACTCCCACTAAATCTGACGCACAAGCAACAGTCGCAGACAGAGGCCTGGTCCCAGAGCTCAGTGATCTGTGAAGTGTGGATTCAGTGAAGTGCACATAAAGGTTTTAGGGACAGGTGGGAACCTGTAACACAGGTAGAAGATCTGCATCTGGTTTAAATCATTTGCAGGTTTCCTGCCTGTTCAGAAAAAACAGAAGTCATGTTTAGTTTCTGTTCAGGAAGTAAAAGAGTTGCCGTTAGACTGAGGATTTTTGTTCTGACAGCTGAAAGTGAGAAAAGACGGAGCGTACATCCGTCACCTTCCTTCCCTCCCGCTCTGCAAGGCGGCGGCCATCAGTCAGCCTTCCTCTGCCGCAAAGGCCGACTTTCTGCCCGCACAGAGGCGAGGATGCAGATTTACAACTTCAGCCTTTCTGTCCAAACTTCACCCTCCTTCCCTTCATCAGGCTCGCTGATCCGTGAAAGTTTAGCGAGGCAAATCGATGGAATAAAGCAGAAACATGCCTCCTTGATTTGTGCCTTGCTGTGACAATAGATTAAAATCTAGTGGATTGAAAACATTTGGGCTTCAGTCAAAAGGCAAATTTTGATGGACCATTTGTGAATTCAAACATGTTTTATGTTTCTGCATAAAAGTTTTCAGGATGTCTTCCTTCCTGAAACTTCCTGTTGAAAATAAATAAATACATTTCTTTTTTTTGTCCAAAAAAAATAAAGAAATCTCCTGGTCTTCCTTGAAGAATTTTCTACTACATATAAAGAAAAGATTTATTTTGAATCAACTCAAAGGCTGATTAACCTGCCAATTTAAGATTATAAACACCAAACATTAATATACTAGCAGAAGCTAACATCTACAATTTTCAATATTTCTACTCTTTGGGGTTCAGCCAATCAGTGCCAAGGAAAATAAAAGGTGCTTTTGGATTGGCTGCTTTGCTTTAGCGTCAAGTAGCGTTGTGTTGAGGTATTTTAGCTTCCCACTTTACATTTTCTTTCAAATATTTCAGATGTATTCTATGAAAAAAACTCTTAAAAAGAAAAATGCGTTCTGTTCCAGTTCTCACCTGTAAACAACGTACTGCAGCTTTAACACCTGATGAAAACCTGAAACATCATGAAATCCTGCAGCTGGTTTACGTTTCACACCCGGCCCACCGACTCTGTTCCAGTTTCAGCTGAGAGAAGAGATCTGACCTTCAAACGACCTTCAGGCTGAACGCATGAATCAACTCCGACAAGATGGAGCGTCAGGTTCCGACACCAGAGTCCCATTTCACCTGAGAAGCAGCTCGTCTGAGCAGGTGTGAAATTAAATCATGACGGAGGTGATTTACAGTCGGAGAGCAGAAGAGCCGCCATGACGGCAGGATGGAGAGACGGATGGAGAGAGAGAGAGACGGATGGAGTTAATACACACGATCACTGATCAACTTACAGACACAAGTTGCAAGAATTATTAGTCATCTATGTTCATTAAAGGAAGGAAGAATTTATTCTGGCTTCATTTCACATTTAAAAAACTTTATTTGCAGAAAAATGAAAGTTATTCTGTATTTTTTTTTAAAACAGAGCCTAGAAAATGGAGACGGTGAAAAACGTGGAGGTGACCTTCTGAGTGGAAGTGATTTAGGTTTCGGTGCTGATATGAGCGGCTGCTGGACGCAGATACAGACCGAACGTTCGATTAGCAGCAGGGGAAACATTTCAGCAGCGGGCTGAATGACCTGCAGGTCACCGACGGTTACCGCCAGAAAATATGGACAACATTTACGGAAATAAATTAATATTAATGCAAACATTATGCTGCAGGGAAACATGAAGAAACGAGAGGCAGGTAGCAAGATTTTATTCGATATTACAAAAAAATCAGCAATGGTTGAACAAAATGTGTTTTTAGATTTAGGTCATTATTATATGCAAACATATGAGATATAAATATGCCACAGTAGGTAATAAATTTAGGCAAAACTTAGCATCAATTTGTCCTTCCCAGGTGAATCAGAGACTGAGCTGAAGCTGCAGCTCTTTATATTGAGTGTTTGAGCCCAATAACATGATAAACTCAGTTAAATCCACAGCTAAACAGAATCTGCAACTGCTCTGAGAGAGAAGTTAATGACTAATGAATTATTAAAGCGCTGTCTGTTGTTATGATCCAAGAGGTTGTTAAATACGTTCTGTTTACTGGAGCACAAAGAGCTCCCCCTTTTCAAGATAACAGCATTTATGTGGGAATGTGAGGCTGGCTACAGATTATTTTCTTTCGTTATTTTCCAGAATGTTTGGCAACTAATCTTTTAGTTGTAGATAAGTTTCCAAAAACAACGTTGAAATTCTCATTAGCCAGCAAAGTAACAACTAATGAGCTTCTGGCAGTTTTCATAACCGATATGATTCAATCTGAGACCAAAACTGCAACATCTGTTGCATTTCCAGCTGCTGTGGTTCATTGGGTCAAACCTTTGCCAACACTCTGAGAAACCTGTTGCCCTCCTGACCTGTGGGGGCGCTGCACCAAGAACCACTGAAAAAAATGACATGAAAACCTCAGAAAAAGACACTGAAATGGAGTGGCATCAGATTTCTGCAGTTGCAGGTTTTGTCTTTTGTCTCTTATGATGGCATAATAGGATCAGTGTATATAGAATAAAAAAAGTGTGGGGCGTGCCGTGGTGGCGTAGGGGTTAGCGCGACCCACATTTGGAGGCCTCAAGTCCTCGACGCGGCTGTCGCGGGTTCGACTCCCGGACCCGGCGACATTTACCGCATGTCTTCCCCCCTCTCCCTCCCCCTTTCCTGTCAGCCTACTTCATGAAAAGGGACACTAGAGCCCACAAAAAGACCCCCTGGAGGGGTCACAAAAAAGAATAAAAAAAGTGTGAAACATTTTTTAGATTAATCCCTCAAATTAAAAAAAACACAAGGAAAATTTAAAGCAATTTACTTCCATTGCAGTAAAATTATATTGGTACCAATTTCATCCTGAGATACAAAGTCCCTATCAGTGTGCCGTGGTGGCGCAGGGGCAAAGCACGACCCACGTATTGAGGCCGTAGTTCTCGTGATGATGGTCGCAGGTTCGATTCCTGGCCTGGTGACATTTGCTGCATGTCTTCCCCTTTTCTCATTACCCTGTTTCCTGTCAAACTACTTTCAAATAAAGGCCACTAGAGCCAACTAAACCTTAAAAAAAAGTCTCTATCACATTTCATTCATGAAACTGCAGTTGGGACCGCTCAATCAATCCAAAGGCCCAAAATGGCCCCCGCGCCACACTTTGAACACCCCTGTTCTCTGAGATCTTAACGCCGCCTGGAGCAAATTTTCCTGTCTGATAAAATAAATTCATGATTTTAGAGTCTCTTGTTGTTTTGAGGCAGAAATAAAGATAAAACCTTTTTATTTATAAAGAATCTTAAAAATAAGACGCTATAAAGTTGATGTTATATAAAGTTACAAATGTTTTCACTGTTAGAGGCAGTGACAGTCAGAAACAGACGCTGTCGTCACTCTTCAGACTTGTACTCAAGCCAGTCGGGTATTAGCAATGCTAATGAAATGAATCAGGATTAGGTTTGTTTAGAATAAGGTTAGGGTTTATTTTGTTACGTAATGTCCTGAGGGGAACGCAGTGAGCGTGTGTGAGTGTTTTCAGGCTGTATTTATTCCTTTTAATGAATGTTTAAGTTAATAGGATCAGGAACAGCTGGAGGGATTCGACTTTGCTGCTAACTTTATCCGATGGGTTGGAGTCATCAAACATGGGAAGCACTGTTGTCATGCAAAGAAATGAAAGTGCAAATAATTATACAAAATGTTGTGTAAAAGTCATCAGTCAAGAATCATTTTGCTGTATTTTCCTTCCTAACAGCCAGAGTTTTTCTCTAGATTCACTTTTTAAGTATTATTTTGTTAGTTAAGGCCCTGAACTCCATTCATGAATGAAAATGCTCCTAAACTCAGGGAATGAACCATAACATGACCCGTTAATAAGGACGTAATGTGAACATTTTCCAAAGAAGTTTCAAAAAGCCTCATTGGTGCAATGTGATTATTCTTAAAAGAATTGATTTATTTGTCTTGGAAACTACAGTTTGAAGACAATGTATCATTGAGAATCCATTTTTTAGCCCTTTTGTTGTGTAATTGGAGTCTCTGGGGGAGCAGAAAAGTCTCCTGGTGCTGCGTAGATATCTTTATATTTATTCTGTTTGGTTCATATTTTTCAATCTGTTCAGGTTTTTTTATTGGTACAGTTTTTTCTGCAGAAGGTCACAGAAATCTGGCTAACCAGTTTTGCAATCCCATGATTTTGTTTGCCTCATTTTCAAGGATGAAAAAATTACAAGTGGATAAATCAAAATGTTTGGCTGTTGTGTGTATGAACCCTCATTACGTCGCCCTGCAGCTTTCAAAGTGCCTCTCTAAATTTGAAATTCAAAACTTAGTCTGATTGATGGATTGTTTTCCTTCTGAAACAACAGACTCAACAATTTGCTAGGATGCTAAACTGAAAACAGACTTCATTTAGTGTTTAGTGTTTATACGACATCCTGGCGATCGTTTTGCTAGCAGTAGCATCTTGCCTCTTGCTAATGTTAGCGCTGTGTGCTAGCTGTTAGCTCCTGGAGGACATAGCTGTACTTGTTTTGTGCTGTATTACATAAACATTTTGGTATTGTTTTTGGTTTTGAAAACGCAAACAATACAATCGCATTCAGTGATGTGCTTATCACTATTAAACTACAAAAACGGCCGAACAGAGTGCAGTGGAGTGGAGTGTGACCTGAAGGGGGCGGGGTCTGAAGTGCCCCAGCTGGATTTAAAGAGACGGCACCAAAACGAGATCAGGAGTGAAAGAGGAGCCGGTGGAACGACAATGAACAAAAACCCAAAACTCTTCAGTTCCGCTTTATATAGACCAGTTTAATGATTTAAAAGCATGGACCTAGCCCCGCCTTCAAGGTGCAGCTCCTCCCCCACTCAGCTCCTTCAGCCTAGCCACCAGCTATTAGCAAACATCTAATTGCTGAGCTCATTAACGGAGCCATGCTGGTAAAACGTTAAAGGGTTAATAGAGGAGCCATGTTGTGATGACTTCCTGAAGGCAGTTTCAGGAAGAACAGGAGTTTTTAAAGAAACAGAAGCCCAATTTCAAGGCGTTAAATTACAAAATCTAATTTATTTTAAGTCATATCTGATAAATGCTACATTTTCATGACAATTGAAGGTAACATAGTTACTTGATTGTGATATAGAATGGCACAACGTGTCTGAAAAATAAACAATACTACCCTTTTACTATTCTATTGGTTATTTTTTGTTCCTCCTTTGCTTCTCCACTGAGTGAGTAGGAACACAGGCACAAGGGGAAGGTCCATGTTCAAATATGGAATATGAATGAAAGTTTATATCTTTTTGTTTCAGAGCTGTATCCCAGATTTAATAGAACTGAGCTGTTTACCGCTCCAGTTCCTGCTGCAGCTCAAAAATATCTCGTAAATATTTAACTTGACAAAAAATAAAAGTGCATTTTGTTACATTTGTGCTGCTTTTTTGTTGTTGTGGAAGTAAATGTTGAAATATCATGTAAAAAAAGCAGCAAAATTAAAGCTAAAATTAAAGAAAAAGGGTTAAAATGGCTGATAGTCATTTGTTTGTATAACATTAGTGCATTTTGACAAATTTCCTATGGAAGAAGATGATTTGACTGACTAAAATAAGAGCAAAGCACAAAAATATTTAAGTTTCATTATTGAAATGTGAGTCCCTAGGATGTGACGAATACATTAATGTCAGAAAATAAAGTTTTATTTAATGTTTTAATAAACAGCATCTTAGAAGAGTTTTCCTTCAGACTCTTCAACAGTGTGTCCCCAAAAAACTCCCCAAACACAAAACGCTCCAGTCTGGAGTTCTTGTTGTTTATTATCTTCACTTCACACCCTGCGATGGCTTCGGCGCTGTGTGTGTGAGCGCTTTGCAGGGGTGTGTTGATGATGTTCAGCCTGGGGTCGTATTGCGTTACCTGCTGCTGCAGTGAGCCGTGTTAACTCGGACGTCGTGATCTACCTGCTGGTGCAGCTATTTAATTCAGGCTGCAAACAAAGACGGGGCGAAGGAGAAAAAAACGCAGATGGCCTGATCCATCCGGTGGGAAATCTCCAACATGGCGTCTGCCCAACAACACTCCCAAATATGTGTGGATGCGTTTGTGGGAGCAGCAGAGGGAGGCTGCAGCTCTTTATGAGTTGCAGCTCTATTCTGGTGGATTAAGGAAACTCTGCAGCACAAAAAACCTGGCAACAAATATTTGGTGTGTTTTCTAATTAAAGTTACTGTTCAGACTCTTGTTCTCTGTTTCAGTCTTAGCTTATATTTATTGCTTGGCAACATGTTTCAGACTCTTCTTAAAAAAATAAACCCCAAATCAACTTTTTTTGCTGACAAACTGTCTAAATAGAATATTTAAGGTTCTACCTTTATGTTTGTGACACGTCTGCAGAAAAGAACATTTTTACAATCATGTATGATCGAGCTGATAATGTTGAGAGCGGCATTAACTGGACTGCCACTTTGGCTCCGTTCACACAACCACCAAATACAACTTTATTTTTTTACAGTCAGTCTAAACGGCCCAATTCTGATCTTTTTATCCACTAAAATATCTAATTTGTTTCATATGGAACTAAATCAGATGTGTTGGTTTTCAAAGCATCACCAGTCTGAGCGGTCATGTTGCCATGAGGCACGCCTCATCATTTACGGCAGAAGAAACCAGACAATTCTTCTGTTTTTCTTCGTATAGAAAGTACGCCTGGCTCCATGCTGATGTGTTCAGCTCCGTTAACTTTCTGGAAATCTGTTTCGCAGCTTCCTAAAGGTTACCAAATACTTTGACGTCTTTCGGTTAAAGAAAATAACACAATTTTAGTGTTAAAAATACATTTTAATGTGTCACAAAATAACACGACCGAAACGCCACCAGACAAAGACACAAACCTGCAGTTTTTGTTAACATTTCATAAGTTTTTTATTGAAGGAAACTGATCTGGAAAATTTTTATTTTACTTGATTTTGTTATTTTTGTTATATGAATTGTCATTTTCATCCTTAAAATACCAAAATGATCACTTAACTTTATATTTTGGTCCATCTGATGATGTCATATTTAAATAATAAATTATTGATCATTTAATCAGTTACTTGAGACTTGAGTAAACTTTTTACCAAATGCTTTCTTACTCTAACTTGAGTAATTTCTTGGACGGATAATTTTTACTTTTACTTGAGTAAAAATGTTTTGAAGTAGTTCTGCTCTTACTTGATTATAGTTTCCGGTTTCTCTGCCCAGCGCTGTGGTTCCGGTCCGCTCTGGTTCCGGACGTCCACTGAAGCTTCAGCAGTAGCAGAAATATTAGTTTAGTTATGGAAATCAAGGTTTCCACTGTTGGACATTTTGCGTTGTTTTCGGCGGCCATTAATTCTGCCGCAAACAGAGCGCCGCTGTGTGACGTCATCTACGTTCTTCTTCTGTGCCTGCGGTTCGCTTTGAGAGCGTAAACCGTCCCAAAGATGATGATTGCGGTCACATTTAATTAGTAACATGACTGACCAAACAAAAATTATTATATTTCTGCAAAAACTGAGACATAAGCATCGGCTCTGCTGTGTGAAGGTCGCTGACGCGCCTCACAGCTGATTGGTGGAGAAGCTGCTTATCAAACTTGTTAGCAACCATCTTAACTGTTGGAAATAAAATCATTTGTTATGAGGATTGTACACTTGACTGGAATTTCAATTTAGTTTTTTAAATTAATTCACCCTCGTTACAGTTTCACTTGGCAGGCAGGTTTCTATTTTGTTCACCTTTCATCCTGTTTCCCGCTCAAACTTTGTCTTATTTTTATATTTCAGCTCTGAGGCGTTGGAGGATCTTTTTGCTTTGGACAGTTAAGTATTTATTGGGTTCTTTTTCTTCCCAAAGTCAAACCGCGGCCAGGAGCCGCTCTTATCTGGTTGATTTCTTGGTGCTGTTGCAATAACAAAACTACAGAAACGGAGCATTAATACTTCCGGCTCTCCGCCTCTGAAGGCAGATTCATCTCACAGCGTAACCTCGCATTCATCAACAGTTTTCTGTTCACTTTATCGACTCCTGTGAAGCTTTGTCAGTCTGAATCGGAGGCACCGCCGTACGTCACCTATACAGCACACGGTGGCAGCGGCGTATCGATCTGGAGGTGGAGCTGTAAAATGGGCGCTGATGGATCGGTGAGGTGGGCGGCGGCTCGGCCTCGTCATCGGGGCTTTTCATGCCAGATCATCAGCAAGAAGAACCTTCTGCATATCCACCGTTCCTGCAAAATGTTCCAGAGTTGCAGAAAGAAAGAGCAGCTGTTTTACCTGCAGAGCTCAGAATATGGAATGAAACGAGACAAGCTTCTCGTCTCTTTCATCTCTTTTTTAATTTGATTTATTGATTTGAAGGCGAGCCTTGATATTTGGGGGAAACTCCCTGAAGCATGAGGTTGATACAGAATGTTAAAGTGGGTGAAATCTGAAAAAGTAAAATCTAAAGCCTTAAGTCTCTGCGGCAGAAACTTTTATCACCACCATATCGAGTTCAGGCTGGGTCTATTTCCTGAACGGGTCTGGTGACAAAGATATTTCTGACAGTAACTCTCATTTTTCCCTATAGTAGATAATGCAAAAAAAAAAAAGGGGGGACGAGGGGGGTGGGTGGGAATCATGTCAGTGATAGATGCAAAAGGTTACATGAAATATGTTCATAATTTAGCCATGGCGCTGGCGCTCATCATCTATCAGCCAATCAGAGGAGACGTTCAGGCTTTGGAGTGACAAGCCCCGCCTAGTAGGGAGCGGTTACGTATGTGGCGCTTTGGGAAAATTACAGTTGGCCATTTTACTGAAGAGTTTTGGATTCAACATACATATTTTTAAGAACTGTGATGCTGTGAGTGAAGTGAAAAAACAAAAACAAACCTCATCCTCATGTCACTTCCTGTCGTTTTCTTCGTCTTTCCGCCAGTAGCAACATCCAGCTGGTGATCACGTGACTCGTCTGATGTAAAAACAGAGAAAGTGTTTGGATATGGCTGTAAAACCAGTTTATCTAAATTAGCATGTTTCCTTTAAGAACATTTATTTTGGTAATTTCAGTTTGCAACATTCTACGATTAATGGAAATGCAGTTACTGTGTGCTCCCATTTTGTATTTATATATATTATATTTTATAATATACATATATTTTCTCATGTATTGGAACAGATAACTGTGTTTTTAAAAAGTCCCTCTGGCTTTCTGAGCCTCTGCTGCTGTTAGTGACGCGTGTTAAAGGTTTTTCTCCGGCTCAGGTTGTGGATGGAGCTGCTGGTCTCTGCTCTCTGTTTTCCTCCACGCTGATGTGTTCAACTGTTAACGTTCTGGAAATTTGTTTCAACAGTTAAACAGATTCCTAACAATGATAAACTGTTTTCATGTCTTTCAGCAAAAGAAAATAACAATTTTAGTGTTAAAAGTGCACTAAAAACACACACACAGAGACACACACCTGCAGTTTTAAAGTTTCATAAGTTTTATATTAAAAGAAACTGATATGGAAAATTTTCTCTTGCCTATTTTTTTTGTTACTTATATGAATTATTGTCATTTTGGTCTTTAAAATGCCAAAAATGTCCATTTAACTTTACACTTTGGTCTGTCTGATGATGTAATTTTTAAATAGAATTAGATAATTTGATCAGTTATTCAGTACTTTGGTAGACTTTTGACCAAATACGGTTTTATTCTTTGAGTAATGTCTTGGACTTTTTACTTTTACTTGAGTATAATTTTGGGGTTCTCTACCCACCTCTGATGTTGCTGTTCTTCTGTTTTACATAATAAGTGTATCGTGTGAAACAGATGTTTATCGGTCAGATGCTGGAGGTGTGAGCTCGGTTCGGTCCAGGTGATGACGCACAAGCCGCCGTCAGAGGGACAGAAAGAGGGGTGTTCCGCTCGCAGCCTCGCTTCTCCTCCTCTGACTCAGCAGCGCAGCAGATGGACCGAGGACGGCTGTCATTTTGCTGAGGACCGACCCGCAGGAAGAAGCCGCGCGTAAAGCCGCTGCGCCATGCCGCCTCTCCGCTGACCGTCCCGCCCCGCATGGTTCTGGCGGGAAACCATGAAGACGACGCGAAAATGTCGCGCGCTGCTGTCGGTGTGTTTGAACCTGGCGGCTCTGCTGTTCTCCACCACCGCCTTCATCACCACCTACTGGTGCGAGGGCACCCAGCGCGTCCCCAAGCCCAACTGCAGCAAGCAGCGGCGCCACAACTGCATCGACTACGGCGTGAACGAGACGGACCAGAGCAAGGTGCACTACAGCTGGGAGACCGGGGACGACCGCTTCCTGTTCCGCCGCTTCCACACCGGCATCTGGTACTCCTGCGAGGAGAACATCCACGGAGCAGGTGGGTACGTCCCCGCGGGAAACCCGAGACTCCAGCCACACATGACCGGTCTGTAGGAAAGTTTGGGCGTCTTTACGCGCGCAAAATCAGCACGAAGTTTCTTCTTCTTCTATGTTTTTTTGTGGTTGTTAGACAACGAAGTTGGTGCCAGCTCGTATTTTAGATGTTTTTCTTTTTAAACTGGATTTCCTGCATGAATGCAGTTATTATTCATAAAGCAGGCGGACTAGGGAAGTTTTGGGATTGGATGGTTTTGCTGATGATCCAGGTTTGGGTAAAATATCGATTTGCAGAAATTTGTAAAAGTTTTGATCATGTTTAAATTACTTATAAGATCACAAAACATCTTATTTAGTTATCTTCAATTTATTTACTTTTTATCCTTTGTTCCGGCATATTTTTTGTTTTGTTTTTTCCTCCTTCTCTTTTCCACTCCTACCAAAATATCTGTGTGATCCCAGATTAATCATAAGGAATATTAGAGAAAAGGAAAATAATCCTAATTGACATGCTGAACAATTCAATTTTTTGTTGACATCATTTTGTTAAGTTCTGTGTTTTGTCTGTGTCCTAAATGGATGTTTGTTTATTTTATTAATTTATTATTTGTTGTTGTTGTTATTCATTCTCTTATCTAATTGGTTATTTATTTTGCAGATCAATGCCTATGTTTGTCTGTAATGTTGGTATTGTATACACTAATTGGTGAGTAAATAAAAATAAATACACTTTTAACAGTATAATCTATATTATCTATTTAAAGGGGATCTGTTTCCCACATTTTGAAGGAAAATTATGCATTTTAATGGGGAAAATCCTAACTAAGGTCCAGTGGGACATCTGCCTGGATGGAAGCGAACAAATAAAATCACAAAGACGAAGAAAATCAGCAGCAGATCAGGCAGGAAGTTGGTTCGGTTCTACAATAACATCCAAAGTCTGTGATAAATCCATCATCTGGACATGGAGACAGGATGGACCTGCAGACGCATCAGGACATGGACGTCCAACTAACCGGACAACCTGGACAGCAAGAGATCCATGGTGACTCTGGAGGAGCTGCAGCTGGAATAATCTCCTCCTAATCGGATCCAAAACAGGAATATTATTATAAATTAATCAGATACTCCATGCTGTCTGCTGGAGTGAGAGAAAGTGCAAAAATAAAAGCTGTGGTGGAACTAAACTGCTAATACTCTCGCAGCGATTACAATATAAAACCTATATAAAGTCAGTAACGTTCGTAGAAAGGCACAACTATAGGAAATTTAATTAGTTTTGCATCTTGTTATAATGAGAAACTTTCTTGCTATGCAAACTTGCTATGAGTTTCTTGTTAAAGCGAGATGTAAATCATGTTTTAATGGGAAACGTTATGCAGAACTCATTAAATGAGAAAGTTTCCTCTTGCAACAAGATGCAAAACTTGTTACAACAAAAAACTTTCTCATGTTGACAAGTTTTGCATCAAACTTCATTACTGCCAGAAAGTTTCTCGTTATAACGAGAAATAAATTTTTGCTTGAACAAAAAACTCATTTTAACAGGAAACCTTCTTGTCTTCATAATATTCATTTCATATCTTATAATATAATCTATAATCAATAATGTTTATATTGACATAGAACACTTCTCATGTTAATGTCACACATTACTGACTCTGTTTATGGCAGTAAAAATGGCCGCCGTGTCTTTGGATCACCATTGAGAGTCTCTTACCGTCCGGATCAAAGTTATTCAGCAACGAGATCCGACGATATCGTCGCGAGATCATAACAAGACAAAGAGAGCCAACAAAATGGGACGATTCAAGAGACCGAAATGGTTGAAAGATTAGCAGTGAGGCATGGTGGTGGCAGCATCATGCTGTGGTGATGGAAGCTTTAAAAGAGAACTACTGCTTTAGAGAAAACATTTACTTTCCAGACAGACGGCAATCTGAAGCGTCCAGTTAAAGCTACAGCGACGGTTTAGAGACAACAAGGTAGAGGTTCTGGAGTGGCCTAGTCAAAGCCCAGACCTGTTGACAGCTGATCCCCAGAGCTGGAGCGAAAATCTGCAGATCCACACAGACTCCCAGCCAAATACTGACCTGAAATAATTTCATGTTAAATATTTTTATTTAATTGTTATTATTTTGTAGGATTTAGTTTTTATTTTGATATTAGGTTTTTTGTATATTTTTGGTTAAATAAAAGCCTCATTTTGTTGATTGTGACTTGTGAGAGCAGCAGTCGGGTAAAGTTGTCTGTTTCTGTGGAAAGTCGTTTTTTTCAGGTGATTTTATTTACAAAATGAGACGAAACCTCATTTATGTTCGACGAGTTTTAAGATTCTCCAGTTTTATTTATGAGCGTCGGGGGTTTGAAGTGTTCGGAGAAGAGCCTGGCTAAAGGTTAAAGGTTAAAGGTTAGATTAAAGCAGACAGTGAGGAGTAGTCGTTACACGGGGAGTTCAGCTGGTTCCGGTCCAACGGGTCGGCAGAACTAACATGCAACTGAAATCAAATGTAATAATCGACCTTTAACCCCGAGCCGGCTCAGTCTCTTTTATCGTCCATCCATCCATCCATCCATCCATCCATCCATCCATCCATCCATCCATCCATCCATCCATCCATCCATCCATCCATCCATCCATCCATCCATCCATCCATCCATCCATCCATCCATCCATCCAATATTTTCTGCATTACTTTCATTGAACTCTTGAATTTATTCTGGGAGCTTTGGCTCTTTACGGAACAACATATCTGTCAAAAGCATTTTCTATCATTTGTTTTGGTTTTTGCTTCATAATAATCACAATAAAATATAAATATTCTTTATTGTCCAGCAGCAGTGATATAAAATATGATAAAACAATAAAAATAGACTACAATTAGGTCAACTTTACAACATCAGAAAAAACACTGTACAGTTATTAATATATTCTCAGTTTCAAAGAAATGCTCAACTTTATTACATGTACGTATAAATGACCAAAGTTTGTGATAAACAGTTAAACTACCAGTAATTCTGGCAGCCTGCTGTATAATCAGCCTGATTATATCTGCATACGGACGCGTCCTGCTCTCTGTTTTAGCTAAATAATTCAGACTGACACTCAGGTACTTTACCTGTTGTTTCTCCCAACCGTTGGTTCTCATCAGAGCCGTAATTAACCTCCAGACGACATCGAGCCGCTGATTAAACGGCTGGCAGCTGCAGGCGGCGCCACCACAGCCACATCCAAACACCAATGATGGGACTTTGAAGAGAAACGGAGAGAAAGGACGTTTGAAAGCACCTGAAGCCTGAAATGAATCAGTTTCTTTACTTCCTGATGAACTGGAAATGTGATAAGTGCAAATATCCCTCTCTTTTTCTGAGTAATTAACATTTCAGAGCAGCGCTGTGAGAAGGAGTACGCAGGAATACTGATTGTGCTGTCGGTCCTGTCGGGTCACAGAAGAGCTGCTCACTCTTTAATTACATTTTAAATTCATGTCTTAATCAGACGTTGCTCACCTTTCAGCTGCCGAATCGCAGCGCAGACGTAACGTTCATCAGATTTATATTTTTTACCACTTGAGCTCTTTTAACCTCAGAAGAAATCACTGGAGAGATCTTAGAAACGTTTCTGAAACAGTTTCCACCACATTTGGGTTACATTAGCAGATCTATGCAGGACACCTGGTTTGGACTTCAATTTTCTTAGTTTTCTTTTTCTTAACAGTATTTAAGATTTCCACACTGAAAAAATCACCTTTACACTGCAAAAAGACAAAATCTTACCAAGTATTTTTGCCTGGTTTCCAGTGCCAATCGCCTCAAAACTAATAAGCTACAACTCTAAGATGCAAAGCAACGTTTATTATCTTCATCTTAAATGTTTTCTATTACAATTTACTCTGACATTTAAATTTAATTTATCCCTAAAATAAAACGTTGCAGGCAGTTAATAATAACTTGTCACTTTGTGCAAGTTGGTGTTTTCTTAACTGTGGAGCTAAATTAAACTTTGCTCAAAACAGAAACAAAAATACTGAAACTGAAAAAAATATATATTTGAGCTGAAAATAATTTTGAAAGTGAAAAATAAAACATTGAATCTGAAAAGCAGCTTTGAATATTTTTTTGTTTTGCTTTTATATTTCAGTTTCAAACCTTTTTTCAGTTTTAAAACTTTTTTCTTTAAATTTTTCACCAGTTTCAAAATTATTTTTCCATTTCTTTTTTTTTCAGTTTCAAAATTATATTTCAGTTTCAAACCTTTTTTCAGTTTTAAAACTTTTTGTTTAAATTTTTTTTTCAGTCTCTAAAAAGTAAACCAGACTGATCTCCAAAGTAAACAAATAAACAGTTTTAAAAAGTCATAAACGAGCGTTACTGTAGGCCGAATTATTCCTGTGATGCAGACGGAGTTTTCCTGAGTGTCTCCATCTGGGCTGGGCGGTGTTGTGAGCGCGTTGGTAATCAGGCTGGTTATGGATGGGCCTGCCTCTTGTCTGTGACACTGCAGAGGCTGAGTTATGGCTCGTGTTGCGGCTGCTGATCTGTGACCCGCCGGGTCGCCCAGAGCGCTGATGAACTCCCTGCAGCCGGCGGAGCGTGCCAGAAAGAAAGAATCACCCAGCAGAGAAAACTCCAAACAACCTGGGAGAAATGTTATTAAGTCTGCAGCTCTGAGCACAGGAGAAAAATTAATTACTTCAACAAATGTAAATTATATGACAATATTTACAACAGAACTGATTTCAGAAGGAAGTTTAGGTTTTATGAAAAGAAAAAGCAATGAAACCGCCTTCTATCGCTTCTATCTTATTATTATAGACTCAGCTTTGATTATTTTCCAAATACGGAAAACTTCCAGTTTGATGACATCATGTGAGTAAAATGGAGGCTGGGCAGTAGCCCAGGGCGCCAAGTTCTGGGGCGCCAAAGATTTAGGATGTCTTTGTAATAAATGTGTTTTACAAACATTGTACCTTATATAAAAGTCATATGAAGTGCAGTGTTTTAATATAAACAGTGCTCAAATATTTGAAAATATTAAACTTTTCTTGGGATCAGCATGGAGCCATCGCACATGTCTACGCATCTTTACATGTATTAATGTAAAATGATTTTTTTTTAGTTATGGGTTAAAATAAAATTTTAGTAATCAATTATTTTATTGAGTTACTAAGATTAAAGCCGTTTTATGTAATATTAAAAAGGCAAAAATACAAACAATTAAAATATAATAACAATATCCTTAAGTGAAGTTTTTCATTTTATATGCAAAATATGTTTATTTTTGTACAGTTTTGAATTAATTATTGCTTGGGTTATGTTTTTTTCACAAATGTTTTTTAAGTCTGTATATTCCAGTTAATCTATTACTAAGTTAGTTGACTTTTATTCCAATAATCGGTAAATCCGATTAATCATTTCAGCCCTAATTGATAGATGTAACAGCGACAGAAAAGCTAAACCTGCGTTTCTGTAAAGCATTTATGATCAAGGTTTACAATAAAATCACAATTTTTCACTACATTTCTTCTTGGTTTATGATTAAAGGTGAGAGTAAAACGTTGTTCCCTGATAGAAGAGACTCTGCAGCTTAATAAGATGCTAATTAGACCGTCTGTGTTAATAAAGCTGACATGTTCTAATAACTGGTAGCAGCTCTATTTGCTAACGCTCCTCCTGTCATTTCCTCCCTCCGTTCTGGCTCGTCCGCTGCTCTGTTTGCCTCATTTCACCTTTTTCTTCACCTTTTCTCTCCTCCATCGCTCCCTCTGCCTCTGCTCTCAGGTGAGAAGTGCAGGAGCTTCATTGATCTGGCCCCGGCGTCGGAGAGAGGTGAGTAATGACGGTCATTACGGCTGCGCCGCCGCTTCCTGCTACTGCCCACCTGTTCCCAGAGCCCAGGGAAATCCGAGGAAAAGAAGGGGAAAAACAAAAACATCTCTTTTCTGGGCTGTGTGTTCATCAGGAGGAGCTAAACGAGTCAACCTGCAGAGACCGAAATGGGATTTTTAATCATTTCTTAAGGATGCATCTTCATCTCCTGAAAGAGGAAATAACTAAAAACTTCCTAAAGTGAGTTTATAACAGATGCAGAACCGTTGCAGGAGATGTTGGCAATGCTTAAAATAAAGCACAGCAGGGCCGGCCCAAGGCATCTGCAAGTTAAACAGCTGATTAGGACCCTCACCACCAGGGGGCTCCCGAGTTCACCAAGCCAGTATAAGCAGGTGCTAACTGATAAATGATCAAGCTGAGTATCTTTGGTTGATTTATTGACGTTATTGGAGCCTGAAGCTCTGAAATGATCAGGATGATTCTGTCTAAATCCCACCTGATCGGTTTTCAGTCTGACTCCAGAATCCTGTTTATATCCTGGATCTGATAAAAGGAATGTCTGAGCATTCAGAAGAAATGAAATACTTTTGGTGCCTTTAGCTTCACACTGAGCTGCTTGTTAATAATAAAACTTCTCAGATGTTTCATCTGTTAAAACCAGAGCAGCAGCGACGACGGGATTCGCCGGACAATCTTCTTCTTCTTCTTTCATCTTTTCAAGTCAAATTCCTGATTGGTGAGTTTGTAGGCGGACAAGAGTTCGACTGATCTTCACAAAACTGTCAACTCTGGTTTACCTGAACCTGGGGGAGTATTCACACCTGACATGTTTGGTCCGCTTTAAACAGACCAGAGTTCGATTCCCCCGACACACTCAGGGTGTTTTCCCACCTGATAGTCCAGTAGACTCGTTTTGATTGTGGACCAAACTTCATCATCTGCTCCATCTCCAGCTGCTGTGGTTCACTTTCTCTCTGTACCGAATCAAACCAACCTGTTCCCCTCCTGGCCTGTGGGGGCGCTGCACCAAGAACCACTGAAAGAAACTGGTAGTTGAGGTGAGTATGAATGCGGAGGTAGAGGTGTGAAAAAATGATGATTTAATCGACAAACTCACAGAAAACCAGGCAGCACAGGTGAACTGGGAGACAAGGAACTCAACACTGGTAGCACTGGAGTGAGGTGACAAATGACAGCAGTGGCTACGACAAGGACCCAACGAAGAAACACAGACACATGTGGGAGTAATCAGGGGGACAGGATACAACTGGGATCAATCAGAGGGTAGACAAGACGACACAGGAACTAAACTGACTAGAAAACAAAAAAACTTTCACATCCTTACAGAAACGACACAGAAACCTCTGAAGACTCTGAGGGAAACTGCCTTCTTCATCAACGGAAACAAAAATGAAGGCGTCAGATTTTAGCGGCTGAAGATTTTAGCCGTGCGCGCTTAATGTCTTTAGCTAAAGACAAAAGTGAAATCAATCACTAAAATCTGACACTACGCCATGGTTTCCTTTTTGTGAAGAAGGAAGTTGCACTCAGTGTTTCCTTCAGTGGTTCTTGGTGCGGCGCCCCCACAGGCGAGGAGGGGAACAGGTTCCTCGAAGGGTTTGGTTGGTTTGACTCAATGCAGTGTGAAAGAAAACCACAGTGGTTGAAAAATGTAACTAATGTTGCTATTTTGGTCGCCAGTCAAACTGAGTATACCAGACTCTCAGGTGGGAAAACATCCTGAAAACATTTAACGCACCTTTAAACTTGAATACCTTTTAAATGAAATAATCATATACAGCGTAGTGAGTCTGCATTAAACATAATGCTTCCCCAAAGTAACTAAGTTTGTGAGTTATTCAGTGTTTTGTCAAAAACCAGCTGTGAATTAATTAATAAGGATCCTTGGTTGTGAGCCGCCCTGAGGGTCTAAATTTAATTAAATGTCCATTCTTGTTTTGGTAATCTATAGAGGAGCCCTGAAAAAAAAACAAGCTTCACATTCAGGACCTGCAGACGTCACGCGCCGCTGACACAAACATGCGCGTGCACACGCCGTAATTAAAGTCAGTAATTATATCCGCTCGTCTTGCGACTCGGTCTGATGAGCTGCTGCCTTCCTGTTATCAGCCGAGTCCCTCTACATGTTTTATTGACTGTCTGCTGATACATATTCAGGACGACAGAGGCGGAAACCTGACACTAGGGTTCACACCCTGCATGTTTTCTCTGTCAAAACTTTCTGCTCAAGAGAAAAACGGAGTCAGTGGATGAAACGGATGCAAAATGACTCCATCTGAATAGTCATGATTGGGAAATCCTTTGGATAATGTAGCAGGGTAAATTACAAGTTTGAATGTTTTGCTGATTAATGTGGGAGAAGCTGATGGTGTTAAATACTGGTGGGGTTTCCTCTTGGTTCTTCAAGTTCAAAAATACTTAAATTAAAATCCTCGTAACTTATTTAATCAAAAACAGTAAAGCTGTAAGCAGGAAACGTCTCCAGCAGCTCTGCTCCCTCGTTAGCAGAGCTCCATAAATGTGAGCAGCTGCTGTGTCTTTGCAGGTGTGCTGTGGCTGTCGGTGGTTTCCGAGGTGCTGTACATCCTGCTGCTGGTGGTCGGATTCAGCCTCATGTGTCTGGAGCTTTTCCACTCCAGCAACGTCATCGACGGACTCAAACTCAATGCCTTCGCCGCCGTCTTCACCGTACTGTCCGGTAAGAAAAGGATGAATCCACTCAGAGGGATTTCACTCCTCCTGCTTCAGCTTAGTTCATCACATCCTACTAAATCCAAATAACTGCTAACATACTTTTAAACTTGAAATATTCACTTCTAGTATCTCATTTAAGTCAAGACAGAAGCAGTGAATAAATGTTTCGTCATGAGTGTCTCTGCAGCAGAATCTCTGGTTTCCTGTTTTTGTTCCTCAGAATAAACAAAACAGCTTTAGACCAAGAAACAGGAAAAAGTTTGATTGTAACTTTAAAAATATAAGGCAAATATGCAATAAGCTTTTTATTTTACAACTTATATATTTAGAAATCTATTTTCAACAAAAATCTGATTACTCTCTGAAAGACAATAAAATGTTGAATATTTATTTTATCATTAAAAAAAACATAACGAAACTATTTTACTACTTTAAATTGTTTATGTGGAAAACAAATGTAATGACTATCTTATAGAAATAATAAACAATTTAAAGTAGTAAAATAGTTTCATTTGTTTTTCATTCTCATTAAATGTAGATAATTAGCTGCATTTTAGCTGCTAATTTTGAATCCATGAATAGGAGAATAGATGTGTTGTGACTCAGATGTTTAAACTTTTCATTATTTTTCTTCCTACTGAATGATAAAATAAATGTTCAACATTTTGATGTCTTTCAGAGAGTAATCAGATTTCTGTTGAACTGTTTTTTAACCAGCAGTATGATTACAGTACCTGAGGAAGTTTCTTAACATTTCATCACTTAATCCAGATGTGAAAAACTTTTCCTTAAAATATAAAATTCAAGCATTTTCTAGGATTTCCAGCATTTCTTCTTCGTGGCCAGATGTTTTGGTCAGATGGTTTAGTTCCAGGATTCACTGTTTTCCTGCCAGGAGTTTTTATCCAGACTCAAGTTAAACCTCTTACACAACAAGCCGGTTCTGATCGCTGGCGACAGAAACGGGAAAGACTGAAAAATGTTTCGCTGCTTTTCTAGACTTAACAGATGATCATGAAACTGAGTGACATAAAACCTGATGGATGGATGGATGGATGGATGGATGGATGGATGGATGGATGGATGGATGGATGGATGGATGGACGGATGGATCAATGGAAGAACGGATGGATGGATGGATGGATGGAAGAACGGATGGATGGATGGATGGATGGATGGATGGATGGATGGATGGATGGACGGATGGATGAATGGAAGAACGGATGGATGGATGGATGGATGGAAGAACGGATGGATGGATGGATGGATGGATGGATGGATGGATGGATGGATGGAAGAACAGATGGATGGATGGATGGATGGATGAACAGATGGATGGATGGATGGATGGATGGATGGATGGATGGATGGATGGATGAATGGAAGAACGGATGGATGGATGGATGGATGGATGGATGGATGGATGGAAGAACAGATGGATGGATGGATGGATGGATGGATGGATGGATGGATGGAAGAACAGATGGATGGATGGATGGATGGATGAACAGATGGATGGATGGATGGATGGATGGATGGATGGATGGAAGAACAGATGGATGGATGGATGAACGGATGGATGGATGGATGGATGGATGGATGGATGGATGGATGGATGAACGGATGGATGGATGGACAGATGGATGGATGGATGGACGGACGGACGGATGGATGAATGGAAGAACAGATGGATGGACGGATGGATGGACGGACGGACGGATGGATGGATGGATGGATGGACGGATGGATGGATGGATGGATGGATGGATGGAAGAACAGATGGATGGATGGATGGATGGACGGATGGATGGATGGACGGACGGATGAATGGAAGAACAGATGGATGGATGGATGGATGGATGGATGGATGGATGAATGGATGGATGAACGGATGGATGGACGGATGGATGGATGGATGGATGGATGGACGGATGGATGGATGGAAGAACAGATGGATGGATGGATGGATGGATGGATGGATGGATGGATGGATGGACGGATGGATGGATGGAAGAACAGATGGGTGGATGGAAGAACAGATGGATGGATGGATGGATGGATGGATGGATGAACGGATGGATGGATGGATGGATGGATGGATGAACGGATGGATGGATGGATGGATGGATGGATGAACGGATGGATGGATGGATGGATGGATGGATGGATGGATGGATGGATGGATGGATGGACGGATGGATGGATGGATGGATGGATGGATGGACGGATGGATGGATGGATGGACGGATGGATGGATGGAAGAACAGATGGGTGGATGGAAGAACAGATGGATGAACGGATGGATGAACGGATGGATGGACTTGTTGCTGTTGACCTGAAGCATGATGCTGCACAAATGGTCCAACCCAAACATTGAGGTTGATCAGAACCGGGTTGGCCGATCAGAACCGGGTCGGCCGATCCGAACCGGGTCGGCCGATCAGAACCGGGTCGGCCGATCAGAACCGGGTCGGCCTGTTGTTCCTCCGCCTGCAGCAGAACCAGCCCCGCTGACTGACTGATCCACGGCGCCTCCACTCTTTCACCGTCTCCTTTTTGACTTGCTGTAATCTTGTGATTGAAGCTCCGTGTCTAATTGATTTGATGCCTGATCACAGAGCATTAAATCAATTTAAATCAATTTAAATCAATTTATTCTGCGTAACCAAACGTTCCGGTTTATTCCTGAGGCTGCAGAGATTTACTGCTGCTGCGTTTCCACTAATGATCCTGAGTCAGGGCCGTTATGTAAGAAATTAAATGTAACTTAGAACCTTTTTAACCAGCTTCATCTGTGAACTGTCATCATATGCAAATTTAATACCATAACATTTTGTTTTAATATAAAAAATACATTAAGAAGGATCATAAGTGTGTTAATGAACAATAAACAAAATTCTTTAATAAAATGAAACTCAGTAGATCCTGAATATGTTTTTGGGGAAGCCTTTCAGATGCTTTGCTGCTATAATTTTATTGGATATTAATTTTTTTTCAGTTACAAATTCTCTTATTTCGTATATTTTAAGAAATAAATAATGTTCACCCTTCAGTGCAAAAACACTGTGTATTTTCTGGCTTTTTAAACTGTGCAGAGTTTATCTAAAGCCCAAAAAGCATGAAAATGGTTTGTAGAAAAATAAAGCTTCTTTATTTTGGTCTCCATAGAAGCTAAACGTTTCTTAAATGTTATATATTTCCATTGGATGTGAAATCCAGATGTGAACTCTGATAAATGATCTTTTCCTCTGCGTGTCTCTGCAGGTCTTCTGGGTATGGTGGCCCACATGATGTACACTCAGGTGTTCCAGATCACAGTCAGTCTGGGGCCTGAAGACTGGAGGCCCCACAGCTGGGACTACGGCTGGTCCTTCTGGTCAGTCGCTCTCACTTAAAACTTACTTTACTGGTCAACAAATGGAGAAAAAAAATGAATTTTATGAATTTTTAAAAAAGACTCACATATAAAAAGCAATTCTTAATGTAGATTTTTGTAACTTTGAATTAATTTACTAACTATTTTGGCAATGGGATTTAGGTAATATTTTGATCATTTGTGATATTTATGCAGTTATTCATGTGGGCGTTCCTCTCAGTTGCTTCAGAGTTTCCTTCAGTTTCAGTCCTTCATTGTACGTCTTGTATTGTACAAAGAACAGAACAGCAGAGACATCAGAGTAATCGACCGACTAACAATCAGACAGAACTGAGGGAGGCTAGTTGGGTTTACAGAACTCCAGCCAGTAGTGGTTCAGTGAATTTTGTCTGGACTCTTGGATCATGGATTCAGCGACGCTGCAGAAGGACAGAATACCAGCTGAGTGATTCAGGTATGACCCGACTCTGGAGGAAACACGACCTGAGGCGTCAGTCCAGATGTTGTTGTGACCAAATTTAGAACCAATCTAAAACCCATGATATGTCATTACCTCCAAATCCACATTTCTTTCTCTGGCCTGCTGCGCTGATGTTCTTGTATGCAACGTCTACAGAAACTATTCCTTTCCAGTCCGCCTCCCAGTAACAACGTCCAGTCAGACTCTTTACTCAGAACCTGAGAGAATCCAGTGAATCTGTCTGGGTGACTGGAAGAAGACTGAGGTTGTTTCATAAGTGTCACCTTCCTGTTCCCCTGTGATAGTACCAGATATCTGTATGCTGTGTTTGGATCCAGAGTGATTTCACATTAATATTTTAAGAATCCAGCCCTTGTCATTGGTTCTGGTTCTGGTTCTGGTTCTGACAGTAGAACATCCACCTCAGTGACCATCAGTGAGATGTTTGTCCATGAGTCTCTCAGGACGTCCTGTAGTTTCTCTCTGAGCTCTGACACAGCTGCTGCCACGTCCTCAAAGTGTCTCAGAGGACGGATGTTGATGCTGGATGAGTGTGTAGACTCACTGAGTGCTGGCAGTGAGGGGTAGTTGAGGAGAAACTGGTTGTGATCCTCTGTGTGTGAGAGCTGCTCCAGCTCAGCGTCTTTCCTCTTCAGCTCAGTGATCTCCTGCTCCAGCTTCTCCTGAACATCTTTGAATCGACTCACTTCAGTTTCCTGCTGGGATCTGATCTGCTGCTTCACCTCAGAGCTTCTTTCCTGGAGGAGACGGATCAGCTCAGTGAAGATCTTCTCACTGTCCTCCACTGTTTTATCAGCAGAGTGATTGATGGCCTCCACCTCCTGTTGAAGCAGCTTCACATCTTTCTCTCTGTCCTGGATTCTCTGCTGGATGTTTCCTCGTCTCTCCTCCAGCTCTCTCTGCCTCTCAGTCCTTTCTGCTGCAGCTGACACTGTGATGTGGCCTTGATGTTCATCCAGTAAACAGAAACTACAGATACACGTCTGATCAGTGCGGCAGAACATCTTCATCACCTCATCATGCTGAGAGCAGATGTTCTCCTGGAGGTTCAGCTGTGGATTCCCTTCTGATCCTCTCCCTCCCAGTGGTCTGTAATACACTTCATGCAGTAGCTGTGTCCACAGGGAATCTTCACCGGATCCTTCAGTAGATCCAGGCAGATGGAACAGGAGAAAGTTTCTTTGTCCAGCTGATTCTGCTCCATTTCTGCACTCAGTCACAGCGACTGTGTGAGTTTCACTTCCTGAAACAGAAACAAGGTTGAGCGCTGCTCTGCAAATCAGGTGTAAATACAGAGAGGCTGTAGCCAATCAGCTTTCACCTTCAGCAGGTGTTGGTTCCTCCCAGATTCAAGGTGTGCTTAAGGACAGGAAGAAGAGGGAGGAATACCAGGATTAAGAAAAGTCTGTAAGATGACTAACCAAACGAACGGCGTAAGTAGAAACAGGTCAAGTTTATTTGTGTATCACGTTTCAGCAACAAGGCAGTTCAAAGTACTTTACATCATAAAAACATAATACAGTCATAAATTATGAAATGACTAATAAACATTACAGTTTATCAAATGCCATCAAGCAAAAACACATCAATTATGTTGATCAGTGTCCTACTTAATGCTAATCCAAAGCAGCTCTACTCCGGTAGGTTTTTAGCCTCGATTTAAAGGAACTCAGTGTTTTGTAGACGTTTGTTCCAGATTAGAGATGCATAAAAACTGGATTCTGGGGATGCAGAGCAGCCCAGAGTGGTCTGTAAGGTTGATAAAACAGCCAAACCTGAAGGTGTGCAGGTGCAGGCGGTGGCGTTCAGCTCCCAGGTGAGTGACGGAGCCGCTGTCTCTCAGATAATCATCCAGTCAGGACCTTCACAGCTCTCTGCTCATTGGTAAAACTGAGCTGCAGCTCCTGTGAACACTCAAACAAATCACCCGTCAAACAAGGACAGGGAGAACAACCTCATCTGCTTGATACTCTCCTCCCATAAACCTCTGACCTCGTATGCCGTGCGTTTCTTACGACATGCAGTCAGGTTTTATTATCCGGGACGATCTTTAGTGCCAGGAAGCATCAGTCCTTTCATTAGAGTCCCTCATTCTGCAGGCTGAAATGTCCCAAAGCCGATGTTGTTCATCTGCAGCATTAGCAGCATTTTAAAAGTATTACATTAACTATTAATATAATAAAGATATTCATATCCATTTGTCACATTTTATCACATTCAGTCTTTCCAGCCTCAGACCATCACACTGCCACCACCGTGTTCTGGTACTACGTCCCAACTTGACCCACATTGGCCAATGTGGGCCAACATGGACTCTAGCAGAAGAATTTCACCAAACCTCCTGAGATCATCAAGATGTTTCTTTTACTCGAAGTTATGGTCAATGGAAACACAGCTGGCAGGAACTGCAGAGGTTTAGATGTTTTTATTTCTGTTTTTTCCTGTGATCCCCTCCATGAGTCAACGATGCGCTCTTGGACTCATTTTGGTCGGTCTTCCTCTCCTGGGAAGGTTCTCCACTCATCTTTTCTCCATGTGTGGATCATGGTTCTCCCCTTGGTTCTGTGGAGTCCCAGCCTGGTAAAAACCAGCCCCTTGTTCTACTTTTTGCTTCATACAGAGGGTCTGTGAATCTGCCTGGGTGACCGTTTAACCCAATCACTAATGTTTGGCCGTGATATAATGTAACACACTAGATCGATGAAGTTTACCGGAAATTGTGTGTCCTATAAGCAAACATCTCTCACTGCCAAGAGAGAAGTGACGAGCCAAACAAACTTCTTTAAGTTTGTCTCGGACGTTCCTCTTGTTGGTCAATATTTGGAGGCCTGGCCAACATGGACTGAATTGTTTTGTTTTCTTCATCTGCTGCCATTGCAAATCTACAACCCTACAATTCTAAAACAGCACAGAAAATTGACAACTCCTCCTTCTTCAACCAATTAAAATTTAGCTTAATGTGAGAAATCCCAGACAGAGCACTGAAGGTAAATGAAAATCTAATTGTACATGAAGGCGATGGCCAGACTACTGGAGTCCCAGAGCCTTAAAAATGTCTCAGCAAACATTTCCAGACTTCCTTGAATTTCTTTAGCTCAGGGATCAATGTGTTGCTTTTTTTCTTTTCCTCCCCTCCAGGGGGTCTTTTTGTGGGATCTAGTGTCCTTTATATGAAAGCAGGCTGAAGGGAAAGGGGGGAAGACATGCGGCAAACATCGTTGGGTCCGGGAGTCGAACCCGCGACAGCTGCGTCAAGGACTCAAGGCCTCCAAACGTGGGTCGCGCTGTCCCCTACCACCACGGCACGCCTAATGTGTTGCTTTTTGAGATATTTTCGCCTACTTCATGATGTCAGGCAGGTTCTGCTTAAGTAAATCCTTGGGTCTGCAGGTCAGGGAGGATCAGGCAGCAGGTGTTGCTTGGAAATTGAACCTTGGTAGTTAATCACAGTTTGTTTGCTAGATAATTCTCACTTTGACTGTGATTTTCTCTTTGCGTCTCCATCCAGCATGGCGTGGGGTTCCTTCACCTGCTGCATGGCCGCCTCCGTCACCACCCTCAACTCCTACACCAAGACCGTCATCGAGTTCCGACACAAACGCAAGCTGTTCGAGCAGGGGCTGCGCGAGGAGCAGAGCTACCTGGACCAGGAGGCCTTCCACTACTTCCGGGACCGCTCCCTGCAGTCCGTCTCCGGCTCCGTGGAGGTCTACCCCAGCCACGGCGGCCCCAGAGCCGGACTCATCGGGCCCGGCCCGGCTCCGGGTCATGGGAAAATGAGGGGAACGTCGGCCTCCATAGACCTGGGGGAGAACACAGACTCTCTGGGGGAGGAGCAGTGCTGAGGCCTGGTGGCTCTGGACCGTTTTCCTCAGCAGACCCCGCTCAACAACAGAACTGGAGCAGAAATCAAATGGAAACGTACGGATTTAACGTGACAGATGCTGTTTGTTTTTGTCAAAATAAATGATGTCAGTCTAAAATGTGAGCGACTGATTGAAGTAGACGTTGTCTGTCCAGTGTCCAACCATTTCTCAACATTTTTAAGACGTTAGCAGTTGAGTTCTTTTAAATTTTGATGATCAGAATCTGCTGTAGCAGGAAGTTCATTGATATAAAGAAATACGAAGAGGCAGAACAACAACAGCAGAGAAAATTCAGAAAAGTTTTAAATGTTACTAAAATGGCTACATGGCACAGCCCTGTCAGGAAAAGATGGTTGCCGTGGTGATTCCCACCTTTTCTGGGCAATGCAGTAAAACCTTTACAATTTAACACATATTAGCTGTCTTTTATTCACCTTATTAAGTATTTTAATGCTGACTCACTGGTTGCTGTGATAAAAAGCAGCAACTTCTACAAAATAATCTGATGAGATTATCTGATGAATTTAGATTTAAATGAAATAATCCGATAGAGAAAACAGAAGGATGCTGCTGTGTGTCTCCGCCGGAGGAAACTGTATGAGTTGTGTAATGTTTTGGTGGATTGTAAACAGCAGGGATTAAATTGGCTGAGAATCGCCGTGGTAACGGGGGGGTTGGGGTCAATGTTAATCCAAACACAAGTTGCAAAGCCCTGTGCCGCCTGGCTGCAAACTGCCGGTTTGTGCCGGATCTTAATGTTCTCTGATGTAAAACGAGCTGAAAACATTTGAACACGTTGTGTTTTCTCTCTCTTTGTCCAGCTCCGTTCCCAGTAAAGTTTCTAACTGCAGCCTGAAAGACTGTGAGGAAAAACCTTTTCAAGACTTTGGGGATTTTTGTATGATGTCGACTTTTTTAGGTTTTTAGTCTAGTGATTATTTATGTATTTAACCAACATACTATTAACGTAACACCTAGCTTAGCTAGTGCTGCTCTGAGCTCTGAAGTTCTCGTCTGAGATGGAAATTAATCTTGAATTTTATTCAGAAATCAAACTCCAGTTTTGACAACATACAACAATCTAACAATATACAACACAATCTAAAGTTGAAATTTATGTATAGAGCTAAATTTGGTCCATAAAGTTAGCTCAAATATTTTTTTAAAGAGAAAATTAATTTTGAAGATGGAAAAAATTTTTATTGAAAAACAATTTTGAAACTGAAAACAAATGAAATAATAATTTAGAAACTGAAAAAGTTTGGAAACAGAAAAAAAAAATTACGGTACTGAAAAAAAGTTTGAAACTCCTTTTCAGATTTATGTCTTTTTCTAGCAAATATTCAACTTTTCAAACTCAGAAATTTCCTGGTTTTTTCTAACAAAAAAAATGAATCTCAAAAATTGCGTTTTTTTTCTAGCAAATTTTAAACCTTTCAAACTCAGAAATTTCTGATTTTTAAAGAAAATCTCAATGTTTTTTTCTACCTTTTTTATGTTTCAAATTCATTCATGTCACATTTTCTGAGTTTTTTTTTTTGCAGAAATTTTCCAGCAGTAGCCCTGATATGCTGTTGTGCATTTTAACCATTTTTATAGAAACGCGTCATGTTTTAGGCCTGGGGCGTAATGAACACACACGTATTCTGGTAAGACACGATGCTCTTGTGCAGCGATGACACAAACCTGTTGTTTGTTGCTAAATGAGGTACGGCTCTTTCACAGTCCTTGGAGAAAGCATTAGAGTTCTGTCTGCGCCTCCTGAGCCTAATGAGGCCTGATGATGGCAATGCTTCATCTCAAGGTGGAACTGCATATTTCAGTCAGCAGCACAAACAAACTGACTGACTGTGTGACCTTCTCCTTTGAAGACGGCGCAGTTGTTAGCAGCATAAACATGCCGCAGGTTAGAAACACAAATAATCAACAGGGGGTCTGAAGGAGGAACAGAGGAGTGAAAGTCTGGATTTCCATCATGAGTCGAGTATAATCAAACACTTTACTTCCAGATAATAACAGTCAGTGGCTTGTTTTTACCTCCTGAAGTGAACCAGGCTGAACTCTGTTCTGTTTGGGCGTCTCAGTTTGTTTCTGTTCATGTTAACAGCTGCTTTTTTTTCTCACAAAATAATTACTTTAACTTAAATACAAAAATTTGTACAGAATTAAATATTTTTAATTGAGTTAAACTGACAAAATAAGCATAATTTTCAATTCAAAACCCCTTTTTGTTGCAAAATTGTTAAATAAGTAGACATAAATAGATATATGAGCGCAACAACAAAGATATTTATCCATTTAAAACTGTTATTTAGGTAATTTAAGCATCAGATTGGAGCAAAGTTCATCTTTCCAGAGTTTCAGGAAGCCCTGATTATAAATGGAGCTTCTTTAGAAATGTGGGCTGTGAATGCTGACATTAGCATTAGCTGCTACATGTTTAGCATTGAGATGCTATTTTAGGCTAAATGGCTTTGCTCCCTCCTTTTAGTACAACTTTAACACAACAATAGTACTTTCCAGCGTCCAATGAAATCAGTTTAGAAGAAGAAATTAATCCAAACAGGGCCAAAAGAGGCGACTTCTTCCATCAGTTGTTAGCGGATGCTGCTTGTGCGTCAGATTTACCGGTGTACCGGAAACAAGCCACAAGGGTTCCGGCTCCAAATGTTTGTATTAAAACTAATTTTAAAAAATTAATTGCATTAGTTTTAAACCCATATTACTAACAAATATAAATCAGCACATTAAGGCCCCAGCCCTAAAGAAATCTGATTTAATTTGAGGATTTCATCGATGTAAAAAGTAGCCACTTTCCTTTGAAAAATCATAAACTAACTGGGAGTAACCACATATTTTGGCTCCTTTTCACTCGGACCTGATTGCTGCACTGATCTGTAGAATCAATAAATCATTTAAATTTAACTTGTTTGACAACCTGAAGTATGCTCATTCACATCATGTCTCAATCTAAAGAACAGATGAGAAACACAACAACCTGTTCAGAAAACAGATATCTATGAGATTGAAAAGGGTCATAAATCCATTAAATTAAAACTAAAAGACTTTCAAATTACAGAAAACTAAATTTTATTCACAACAGAACATAAACAGCATCTCAAATGTTGGTTCAACCTGGTTCTTCCTGCAGTATTTCAGTTTCTTATACGGGTTTACTGCTGCTTAAGTAAGCAAACAAAAACACACAAATTATAATCATATAGTAATAGTTAATCAGCCGATAACTTTATGCTATAATAGAAACATTTTGAAACGTATTTGTGTTTCAGCCACAGAAAGACATTGAATTCAGCTGCAGTTATTATCCCAGCGTGATCCTACAGTCAGGGAGCATGTTGATCATTAAAGGTGGGGCTTTTTACAAGGTTACTACCAGGCATAAAACACCAGGGATCTGCCTCCTCATAATTCACCTCACACTGAAACTCCAGCCTTCAGAAATCTCTCGACTGGCTGTGATTTGTGTCCTTCTGGTCTGTCGTTTGTTTGCTTTTTGCTTTTTCATGCATGTTTGTTCCCGAATTACGCAGCAGGCCGTCCATAAATATAACCTGAGCGAATAAAACATGTCAGAGCAGCCAGATAAATATGGGCCGCTGTTTGTAAAGTTATACACTAAAAATTTAACAGCTATATTTTTGGTTTTTTAGAAAGTCATAGAAAAAAAAGTGGGCATTAATTTTTTAAAGTTATATTTTCACCATTTTATTCAAACATTTATAAATGTCAGCATTCCACACTAAATATTTCATTCTCAAGTTAAATATTTAGTTGTCAACTAAATATTTACTTTTCAAACAAAATTCTGGTTTCAAATTAAATATTTATTTTTTAACTTAATATTTACTTCTAAACTAGCTACTCATTTTTCAAACTAAATATCTAGCTTAGTCGCTAAATATTTAATGTGAAAGCTAAAGTTTGTAAAATAAATATTTCTCTTGTGAATTAAATATTTACTCTGACATTTTTAAATGTATGAACAACGTGGTGAAAATATGTCTGAAAAGTTATTTTTTCTCTGATAGGCTAAATAAACCAAAATATTGCTGTTAATTTTTTACAGTGTAATGCGCTGGTTTGGATCTTCAGAAGGACATTTTCTTTAAAGATAAACAAGGTTAGCAACAAGCAGTGATGAAACCCGGCGCTGGCTCTGGACGCCGCAGAGACGAGAGATTCTGGCTTTAACTGGACCGTTGCTGCGGGTTGCATCAGAACGCGACTCTTTGAAGGTCTGACTGTTGTATTATTTAAACTGATGAAAGGGGGAAAAGGGCACAAACATTATGAATGGAGATACATTAAATAAAGTCAACATCTAAAGATGGAAAAGAGTTCCCCCCCTAGAGGAGCAGAAGAGATATTTTTGAAGCTTCAGAGACGAACTCAGGTTGGTAGAAGATCAGGGTTTTCTAAGTCTGAGGATGAGAAAAAGAAACGAGCGTTAAAAGCAAATTCATGTCCTGCTGAAATAACCTTGGAGGGAAAGACGTCTTAATGTCCGAGACTCGGGTTTCTGCAGGGTTCATGTGAAAGGTTACATCCAGTATCGCCTCATAACTTATGATTTATTCATTTATTTTCTTGGAAATGCAGAAATTGAACCTATTAGTGCTGCTTTCAACTATGAAAGCTGGTCGTTTGTCAAGCTAGTTGTAGCTTCTGCACTGACAAAATAATAAAATAACAAAGCAATAATCAATCCTACTAAGAAAGATGTGATCAGTTTTGCTTCAGAGTTGATAAAATCAGCACAGCTCTGATAAAATGTTAACTCATTTTATCTTCAAAGGTTTCATTTTCCTTTGATTTAAAAACCAAACTGGGAAGTTTTAGCAGTTTGCTTCTTTTAAAACATTTACAGTCAATTTAATTCAAATGTAATCAATTGCTTCATATTTTCCTGCTTATATCAACCATAAAACCAGGACAGCAAATAAAGGCTGGAAAACAAAACAAGTTTGTGAGGCAGAAACAGCAAATCAAGTCAAGCCTCAGACCTTTAGCTGCTCACACGGAGAAGATGAAATATTTTATAATCATAAAATATAAAATCTTATAATCATATATAATATTTAATGATATTATATATGATATAATGAGTCAAACAAAATCTATGGAAAGTCAAAATTCTGAGAAAAAACTTAGATTTCTGCGCTGAGTTTAATATCAGAATTCTCAGTTTAGATTTAGATTATTTCTTTTGGTAAATTAACAACATTACAAACACAAAACAGAACAAAATATTATTTTGCAAGCCAATAATTTACCAAAAAATTATGCTTGCCTATCCTGTCAGTTTAAAGTTGTAATTCTGAGAAATAAAAGACAAAATTCTGAGTTTAAAATCAGAACTCTGAGAGAAAAAGTCAGAGATAAAACTCATCATTTTCATGGCTCTAATCCTCTTGTATGACTGAGTTGCTTCCCTGATGTTTGCTACCTGAGGGATCGTTTCATTTAGAGCAGCCCGCCTCCAGCATGGCAGAGCTCGTCTTGAGGTGAGTCTGGATGTGGCTGCCGGTGAGGCCTGACATTTCAGGCGGACATCAGTCACCTGCTGGCGGTAAAGCTCCCTTGGCGCTCCGCCTTTCACCGGAGCGCTGACAAAGCGCAGCGAGCGGAGGAAGCAGCAACAGCTGGTGGCCAGATATTACACTGATCCTTTCCAACCCCCAGAGGGAAGAGTCTGCTGCAGGGGGGAGGACCAGGATGCAGTGCGGCTGAAGGATGTGCTGAGTTCAGGGCAGGAGCAAACAGAAAATAAAATTTAAATGACAGATGCTGATCTCCTGCGCTTTGGAAGAAGTTCACTTTTATAGTAAATAACAAATGTTTCAGCGGCGGACACATAGAGGAACAGAAAGAGGATTTACTGACACCTGGTGGCCGATTTATCACACTACAACCTGGAAAATCATCCATTAAGCATCCAGCACAGTCATCCATCCATCCATCCATCCATCCATGGGGGGGCTGGTGTTGCCCTCTGATTAGGTCTCCAGTTTATCACAACATC
This sequence comes from Xiphophorus maculatus, assembly GCF_002775205.1. Lineage (NCBI taxonomy): Eukaryota > Metazoa > Chordata > Actinopteri > Cyprinodontiformes > Poeciliidae > Xiphophorus > Xiphophorus maculatus. Next base: position 1,688,756 of record NC_036458.1, read on the forward strand.
TAAAAAACAAAATAAAATTTATTGGTTTCCCTTTATCTTTGAAACCATATTTAATTTCCAGTTGGATATTTTTTTTTTACAAGTAGAACGTAAAAATAAAATAGTTAACAAAAAACATCAACACCTCAATAACCTTTTCAGAAAACAGTTTCATATTTACTATTTCAGTGTGAAATTTTCCACCAGTTTCCAGAACTAAAACAGAAGAAAGTTCCTCTTCATGCTGAATTTACTCAGCTGTAAAATGTTTAAAGTCTTTCTTACATCTGAAACCTAATTCAGAATAACCAGGTCACATTTTATGATTAGGATCAATAACTATTGTTTTCACTCGCCTGCCTTCGCTCACATGAGAACTTGAGATGAGGGTTAGCATCATGAGTTCTAAACTTTTCAACCACAACTGTTTCACCGGTTTCCAAAAGGTGCAGGAACGCCTTCATGGGAATTATTGATCATCTGTGAGGTCAGATGTTGGATGAGAATACCTTTCTCACAGTCTATGTTGTAATTCAACCCAAAGGTGTTTTATTGGGTTAAGATAAGGACTCTGCATTTCTTCTACTCACTGGAGTGTTTAGTAAGGAGGAAACTTTAGGACTGCACTTTCAGAGCAGGTGCCATTCTGACGTTCGCTGAGCTCCAAACGTTCTTAGTTTGGGTTGGATTTTATACATGAAGTGACTGGAACACCTGAATTTAATGATTCGGATAAAAACTGAGAGCATTTACAGACAGCAGGGTTTTGTGTCTGCTTAAAGCACTTCAAGCAAATTATTTGACGTTATCTTTCTGCTGACCTCATCTTATCCTATTATGGCTAGGTTTGCCTTGCTAAGCAAGCAGGATTTGAATATTTACTGCAGTTTTATTTCACCTGATGTTATGATGCAGGAAGCAAACAGATATATTCTTCCTCCACCCTTCCTTTAACATAAAATGATGATTTCATTCAGGGTGTCCAAACTTACCAGATTCTATGTATAAAAGCAACAAACCATCATGCTGACAGTCAAACACGGTGGTGGCAGTATGATGGCTTAGCGGTGTTTTGTTTCATCAGGCGCTGGTCAACTTGTCAAATTGACAGAATCATAAATTTTGCTCTCCATCAGAAAATCTAATCTAAATCAATGATAGTATGTGTTAACTTTTCTGACTTCTTATAGAAGTTAGCTGTGCTACAGTGCTAGTGCTAGTTTGTGAATAAGATAACAATAAGCAGAAATTTAGATACTATTTTCTGTTTATTTTTGTCTTTTCCGGGTCACTATTACCGGTCTAGTTGGAGATTCTGTACATCTTGTAAACAAAGTTATTCATACTTAATGTTGACGTATTCTTGCTTTTCTAACTTCCATTTGCAGCTAGCTATGCTGTGTGGTGAAACTCTGCCTCCATAAAAAAAAACATTTGGCCCTTGCAGATTTCTTTAGTTTTTGCTATTTTGATACTGTTGATTGTTTCAGATCAGTTTCGCTTTGGTTCAAATTCAGTTGCCACACCCAGGCCAGATTATGGGTTCACCTATAGAAACAAATCACTAAAACAGAACCTATCTGACAGCATGAAGTAGGCTATATGAAATTAAAATCATTCCCTGATCTGAAGTAAGTTATGAACAGACAAAGTCATTGCTAACTATAGACATGGTACTTACTGTATCTGTAGGGGGTAAATCCTTTATCACACAGGGGTTGGTTTGGACCTTTTTCTCCTTTACTAGATTAAATTATTTGAGAACAGCTTTTTGTGTTTACTAAGGTTGTATTTTTCTTGGATTTAAAAGCATATTATTTTTTCTGTTTTTATTTGTAGATGTTTTGCATTTAGTTTTGTCCTCTGTGCTGCTAACAGGATGCGTCCCGGCCTGTAACGGTTAACTGTTGCAGTTACCAGCTAGCTAGAATAGCTACTACATCAACGAAAAGGACAAGTTACGATTTGATTTTTTTGCTCTTTTTACTTCAAAACAAATCAATTTTGTTGATTAAATATATTTATAGGGATATAATTAAGCCACCTACTATCTTTAGGAATGTTACAGCTACGCTAGCATTTTGTTAGCATGTTGGTAACGGTTTTTAACGGTGACCAGGAGAGGGAGCGCTAAACCCGTCGTCTCCAAAACTCTTCACTAACAAAAAATTAAAAGCTAAAATGTTAACTTCAACCATCCCATTACAGTTGGGTGGTTCATTTATTTAGTCACATTTTTTTTAAAATAAATTTGTTTAGGGAAGCTGTCTGACCAGCTCCTTGTCCAGCTCGATCTCCGGGTCTGGTGGTTCCACCACCTCCTTCTTCGGTTTAACGGCCGCGGACAGGTGCTCCTTCTGGATCCTCTGCTGCCTCTGTCTCCCCAGCAGCGCCATGACCTCCTTCCTCTGGTCGGCCATGGCCTGGTACCGCCGCCGCTCGTCCTCTCTCTGCCGTTCACTGCACACGGTGAGTGGGACCGGATTTGCAACATTGGAGGTTCCGCGGCGCCTCGGACGCGCCACCGGTAGCCGTTGGCGGATGTCTGCCGATGCTAACCGGGATTCCAGCGGCGGAAGAAGGGTCATGGATTTCCAGAGCTGCCGGGCGTGGGACCCATCCTCCGCGGAAGAGCCTTCAAATACCGTCAAAAGGTCGTCAGCTTGTCCCTCTTGCGCATTTTGTTGTGGCATTTTACTTCACCAAGTTTTATTTCCAAATCACGTCCAAAACTCCTCAGTTGTTTACATTAGTCACCATGGAAACGAGCCGTGACACGGGGAGAGTAGTGGTTGTCAAAATAAAAGTCGATGAAGAATAATACAGGAATTTTGATATGTTGTATGGAAGCCTATTAGGACCATCTGAAAAAAATAATCAAAGAAGTTTAAAATAATTAAACTTCAAAAATCCTCATAATTATGAGTTTGAAAGTCATATCACGTTAATATTCAGAATTATGATTTTGTATCAAAATATCTTGGTTTGTAAATTATAACTAAGGCTTTAAAATGTACAGTTTGGACAAGGATATTTATGACTTCCTGTCTACAAAGCCTATGAAGAATAGTGCAATAAATTTGATATGATTGAATCATTTGTATTAATATTACAAATATCTTTATGTTATTGTAGAAGATTAGGGACACTAAAATATTTACACAGTAAAAAATGCTGGGTTATTTTCATAACCCAACTTCTGGGTAAGAGATGCTGGGTCATATGTTGGGTTACTTTGACCCAATATTGGTTCAAAAGTAGTGACCCAGCGGTTGGGTTGACTTTTTTTTTTGTTTTAATGAACTCCACTTAACTGATTCTGTTAGGTTTCAGGTTCAGTTGACTCAACACTTTACCCAATTGGTTGGGTCAAATACAGTTTGACCCAACCAATTGGGTAAAAATCCATTGCCCTCTTCACAAACCTCCATTTTCAACTGGACTGTGACCTGATCAGACAACACTGGATTTCTCAATTCAAATAAAACATGGTAAGTTACAATATCATGGCATAATACTTTTAAAGTTTATAGGGTTATTGTATTCTTCATATACTACAGATTTTTTAAATTAAATTTATGTAACTTTAATTTAATTATTTGATTTAACCTATCATCTTCGTTGATAGGGTAATGTTTTTGAAATAATTCATTTAATTCAAAGATAATTTATCCAATTTGGTTTAAAAAAAAGGTGAGGGTGTGGAAGGGAGAGATGGCGCTTTGCCCCCCGCCCTGGTTTTCGCGGGCCTCGTTCACTAGCGCGCGCAAAGGGTGGTAGCTTAGCCAGAATGCTAATAACGGATCTATAGCGACAAGTAGGGACTGGAGGCTTTGCAGTAGCGGTGTCCGAAGCGATCAGTACAGGCTATACAGGTATTCATAGTAATATATCAGTAATATAACTGTTAAATGCCATTTTCATTAAGCCTTTTATTTCTTACTGAACACACTATGCTATGCTATTATACGGCTAACCTGGGTGAAACCGATTGAGGCAGTGGAGTAGAAAAAAAAAGTATGCACCAGCAATGGCAGAGGAGGGGAAGCTAAAGTTGGATAATATGCTTTCTGTCAAATAAAAGTAACTTTTACAGATTTCTAGTGAAGATTTAACTATGTAACAATAAAATATCTGCTCGATTTATTGAAATATCTCTTAATTTAAAAGTGCTCCGACATGTTTGGAGTCGTCCCCACCGGTGTTCTGTCAGATCAGCACACTCTGCGATGGCATATGCTTAACACAAACTGACGGCTATATGTATCTGTCATTACCATATGATTTTATGTAAGCAGCAACATCATCATGACGCAGAAATTAGATAATGCGCACGTATGTTATTCTGGCCATTATTAGCCACCAAGGTGGAATTAAAAACATACAGTTATTAGTGAAAACAGCTGGATTAACTTTTGGGTTTACACAGATCTGCTTCATGTTGTCAGGTATCAGGTTGCGCTGGTGAAAACAAGACTGAACAGTGTGATCTCTCCTGGTGTCCCAAAAAGTGATGTTTTACATTTGTTCAGGGTTATTAGCTGCTAAACATATAGTCAATGTCCTATTATTTTTTCTTATTTGCTGTGAAATATTTGGTGATTGTCCTAAATAAAATATTTTTGCACACATTGTACAGGTTATTTTCCACATAGGAAAAAAATGACTCAAATTGTATCACTTTTTTCCCTGAAAGATCTGAAAGATGGATGAGTTTGTAAAACAGAAGCTGACTGAATGGAAACTTTCTGACCTAATCCCTGCTTTTGAAGGTAGGTTAAGTATATACATGTGCGTGTGTGTGTGTGTGTGTACTTAAAAGCATGCATTGGCAGGAATTCTTTGGATTGAAAATATTAATATGTAATTTCTAATATATTTCAGCTGAAAACATTGATGAAGAAAGCTTCTTTCTTTTGGATGCTAACTGCCTGACATCCCTGATTCCTCACCTTGGTCCTCGTCTGAAATTTCAACGTCATTTTGCAAAATTTCTTGAGGTATGCTTTGAGTCATAGGACAAGACAAAATGGGATATGTGTGTTTTAAATGTGGGATGTCTTTAGGACATAACATAAGGAATTTTTTTTCTCACCTAAGAGTAATTCATAACACATATTCAACTTCAAGATATGTCCAGTGTGCTCAAAGTGAGCACACTGGACATCTAGCCCTAAAACAACTGAAGATGCTGATCCTACACCACATGCTGAATTAGAGAGTGGAGTTTCTTCTGTTGGAAGAGCAGCATTTGTAAGTTAAGCTGCACAATCAACCTTTCCTACATAACATATTGACATCCATTCTTACTAATTAAAATTAAAAATGACACATCTCATCTTTTCTTAAATTTCTAAGAATATTAAACTGCAGCTAAATAACAGCTATTTTATTTTTCACTATTTATCTGTAGAACATCCGTGAGATCCTCAGTGCCTCCCCTGAAGGTAGACCTGTGGTTATCAGTCTTGATGGAAATCAGCATATATCCATTTGTGAAAGACGGTGCATGGTCAGAACACTTGTGTCACACCTGATGGATCAATATGGAGAAAAGTGAGTATTTCTTGTAAAAACTGGATCAATTAGATTGTTTTTGTGACATTTTGCTCTTGGTGAGAACATTAACGGCATTGTGCAGTGCTCACCTAAGTAAAATTTCTCCAGTAAGAAGTCTTAAAGTATGTGTTGGGCTAATAAAAACTGGATTTTTTGGAAATTGTTTGTGTTTTAAGGTTTCTGCTCTATGTTTTCATCTTACAATAACTAATTAAAATAAAATATTTTACTTGCCTGTCTTACTGAGTGTAATTTTTTTTGTTTCCAGCCCATCTTCAGACACTAAAGCAATTCTGGCATCTTTGATTGTGGACCAGTTTCCATGTTTAAGAGACAGCCATGGCACAGGATATGTAAGTTTTCACACTTCAGAGAACTAGCACACAAGTACTTCAACAACTTGCACAATGGTTAGCATTAAATATCATTGTAACTATGGTGTTTGAGCTTTGAGTTGTAGGTTTAATAAAAAATTTGGACATTAAAACAGAAAGGCTAACATTTAACTTTTATATTTCTTTTGTTAAAAATGTTCAGGACGCCTGGTTTACCCGCGGAAGACAACACAGGCCAGCAACTGGCTTTCTGGAGGAGCGTCTCCGTAATGTAAGGAAAAGGCATCAACCAAGGAAGAAGATGCTTTCAGCCCCAGAAGCTCCACCAAAAAGATCAAGTTTGCCTGGTACTAGCACATAGACTTTTTCCAAGCCCTATTGTTTTGAGCAGCAATCTAAGCTCTTATTGCTGTGAATTACCTCACATTTTTTTTCTTTTAATTCCTGTAATATTTTTTTCCCCACAGAACCAACCATCAGTGCTGAGCGTGCCATCCAGATGACAGAATGGCTAAAAAATAACTTCTGGCCCGCAGACCAGGTTGTCCAATACATGCGGGAAACTGCAGTATATCGCGCAGGATGGATCCGCTCAAGTGGGACAATCCCAATGCAGCAGATTTTTCCAGAGTTCCCACGTTTGTTGGACACACCAGGGATGGTGAGGTTATACCTCATATTGAGATCAGTTAAATGTTAAACAATAAACTGCAATACCATGTGAAAATGTACAATTACAATCAAACTCAAAATGTCAAACTACCCAGAACATACATTTGTAGCACCCATGAAAGGTTGAATGTAATAGTTCATTTCACTTTTACATTTGATTTGTATTTTTGTCTTTTCTGATTGTTAGATTTTGCAGGACTTTGCCGTTTTATATCCACAGTCTTGTGGAAAACTGACAGAGAACTGGAACACCTTGTTCTCATCAAAGGTCATTCGCATGGGGAAGAAGGAGGAGAGCGGTCTTCTGCCTGAGATTGAGTTGCTTCCACAAGGTATTGAAGCTCAAAAGGAACATTTTCTGAACTAATTTATTTCTCCTGTGGCTCTTTTTTGATTGTGTAGCATTTTAATCTGAGTTTTTCTTTGACAGACAAACAAGGTGACGTGGCACTGCAGCTGCTGCCAAAACTCCTCCCTGCTGTTCCCTACAGAGTTGGGCGAAAGGTGGTCAGACCCAGCAACCTTGAAGTCCAGCAAGCCTTCATTGATGTCCAGCCAGTAAGTCTATCTTCATGTCAGAATGAGTTCTTTGCTGTTTAAATGTAGTTGAAACCAGAAGTTTAAAACAAATATGCTTTTTTTCCCTCACTGTTCTCTCTGTCATTAATCTGGAATTTACCAAGTCCTAATTGACGTGAAATAAGAATTTTAATGTCATATAACACGAGACAGCGTTGACCAAAAATATGTCTTTTTATATAGTATATGTAAACTTCAAACGCAAGGGTCTTTTGATAATGTATCAAACAAAAATCATATAAGAATTAGTCAAAAATTATTAGTGGAGAATGTTCCTCCTTACCTTTAAATGACTAATGGCTTCCTTTCTGCTTTTTCCACACACCAGATTGGGACAAATATGGTGGAATATCTTGGAAGTACAGCAACAGAGCATCCACGTGTTCTCATGCTTGGGGACAGGTATTGTTGTTCCCAAGCATTTGTCGTCATAAATGGAACTGCTTTGGAATATCCATCTCTTTTGGGGGCCATTGACGGCTGTTTCAAATCATTCTTCGTTTTTGATGTGAGTTATCCGAAGTCGTGTATCCAGATTTGGGATTTTCTCCAAACTGTGATATATGAAATCCCAGGAAACGAGCCACCCCCGATAAAATTAATGAGGGCACAGTTGGAGGCCATGGAAGAATAAATGCAATTCTTCAATAACCCTTAAATAAGTTTTAAATGTTCTGATTGAAAAACCTTCTTTGTTACTATGTTACTATTTTATTTTACATTTCCTTCAAACTGATGAAAATATTTTGTTGTGTACACCAATAAAGTAAAAAAGGGTGCAGATTTAATCAATTGTTTATATGTAACTTTTACATGTCTGTATTAAAAATTTTATGTATGTTGGAATGTATAACATTTGCAAATAAAAGTTATTTTGAGCTAATCTGAATGTTTTTAGTTAAATTTTTATAGTGAATTTTAAAGTAGAAAAGGAAAAAAAAAATTAAAAATAAAAATATGGTGGTAAAATGACCCTTTTAATGGGTAATAAATTTCAACCCAATATTGAGTCATTTTAACTTTGGGCAGTGGTCAATTTAACCCAAGCTTTAGGTTGCAGCTATGACCCAATGTGCTGGGTCAAACCCTCAACCCAACCCAGTTGAGTTAAAACAACCCAGCGTTGGGTCGGTCCATATATGACCCAGCGCTGGGTTACGTATTGGGTTATTTTCAACCCAGCAGTTTTTACTGTGTACTTTAATCTTAGAATTCAGTTTTTTGTTTCTCAGAATTCCAACTTTAATCTTGAAACTTTCATCAGTATAAAATTCACAATTATATATTTTTTAAAGTAAATTCTTAGCTTGTATCTTATAATTAAGAGTTGAAAGTTAAAATATGGATGGTAAGTTCCACATTTATCACTTTCTATCCTTAGGAAATTAGGTTGTGGTTGACAAAAATTTTAAAAATAAAAATTGCAGCAGCAGGAGTACTATCTTATAAAAACTATCGAAAACCACCTCACCTGTGAAACGAAATCCAAATAATTTCAACTTTAAACATCAGATTATCACCTTAGATTAGAGCCTTCATGTCAGATTACTTTGAAGCATCAGTAATAAAAATGTAAATGTTGTTCCAGAAGTTTCACCCTCTCCAGGTGAAACTTATTTCACCTGAACATCGATGCATCAGTCCAGTCTAGGGTTACAATTTGTGTTTTTCATTATAGTTTAGTTTTATTTCATTGTGACTTTTTGTTTGTGTAACTCAGTTAGTCTTAATTATTTTTTTAAGATGTTTGCTAGGTTTAGTTTTTTATTAGTTATAGTAGTAGTTTTATTTTTAATTTCTAGGTGCAGAATTCAAAACGGTCAAAGTGTTGTGATTATGTTTACATCGTGTGGGTGATGAAAACTCAACAGAAGATACAATTTTCCAAAAATGTGTTCAGTTATTGTTGAACAACCAACCGTCTTCTCCCAACGTTTCCTGTCACCGTTTTCCAGACCAGTGGAAGTGGATCACCTTAATTTGCAGACAGATGACGTAAACTGCTTGTGTGGAGAAAAAAGTCAATTTCACATCAATTTGAAAGGCTATAAAATGAATTCATAACAAAGAATATTATATCTATGATTTCATTATGTTTAAGCTAGCTTTATAAGCGCACAATATAGTCCAGTTAGTCCCAGTTTTTTATTTATTACCGTTTACGGTGACACTTTATATGACGGGTTGTCAGTAATACTTTTATAACAAATGTATGTCAAATCATGATTTCTTGGTTAATGTCAAGTTGTCATAACGAAGACATTTTGAATAATGTCAACTTTGTATTAATAGTGTCACGATTTACTGAAAGTCATAAATATTCATGAAGACTTACTCATGTTTATGACGGTGTCATGTCAGTCTTATTCACAACCCGTCAAATAAAGTGTTACCCAGTTTACTAAAATGTTCTCTGTCTTTGCTATTTTGTTAGTTTTAGTTAACAATAATTACCTGCCCTCTGTCAGTATTTGGTGCAGAAAGTGATATTCAGCATTTTAGAGAGAATTATGAAAGTTACAGAGGAAAAAAGAATCAGGACTGGAAGCTGTTTTACTCTCAGAAGTTTGGGAATAAAACTCTAAAAGTGTGATAAAAGTGTTTATTGGCGATAATTCACCGTTGGTCCAGAGTGAGGAGCAGGAAAAGCTGAATGTGGGCAGATAGAAGCAGATTTTGCTCGATGGCGATCCACCAGCTGTGGGAAGAAGGCGGTGGCGGCGCGCCGCTCCACCCAGGTGTCGCTGAGAGGAGGAGGAAGAGCAGCATCATCATCATCTGCATCACTTCTTTCACCTGACATGATCTTCTCATTTCCCTGGAGTTCAGGCAGCAGCATCCTGCACTGAGGACTGAAGCACAGAGCCGTAAGTAAAAACAGCATGAAGCTAACTCTCTGCTTCTATTCTGATTCACTTATTTCAATAGTAAAGTTATGATTGTGCAAGCCAAAGAAATGCAGTAAAGGCAGCGGAAAGTTTATCTTCTATTAGATTTTTTAAATTAGATTTTGTTTAAAATGAATAAAAAAGCAGTCAATTTTTCTTGGTTAGAGTCTTTATGGGAGATAAAATCCACATTAAAGACGCTGCATTTATTCTTGCTCGCTGTGCGGCTGCTGCCACACATGAGTACAACCTGACATGTCACCATTTTGGTGTAAACGCCAAGCTTGGCTGGACTCAGGAGCCGCTGCACCTTATAAGGTGAAATGCCAGATAAATTTCTTCTCTGCATCCCAGTTGGGGCTACTAGGCTACCAGTAGCAGCAGGTTAGCCAAACATGGGCATTCCAGCATGGCAGCTCTGCTGTTTGACTATCTGTGTGCTGCTTTTCATGTTTTATTACCTGCTGTTCAATGGGAGGTCAGAGAAGCACTGTGACCTGCAGCTCAGGATAAGTGAGTAAGTAGCTCAATGCAAAGCCGGGGAAAAGTTCCCAGGTTGTTATCAGCAGCAGCAATAAGTGGGGCAGTTCGCTGAAACCAGGTGGATCTGTTGGCGTGCAGCAGGTTGGAGTCAGAAATGATGAGCTGATGTTTTATTTAAGAGTTTTTCTGTGTTTAATCAGGTTTTATAAAACCCTGTAGTTACAAGAAAAGCTTCAGAACTTTTGATGTTTGCATCTTATTTTTATAAAATGTTTGTATCCCTACATGAAAAATATCTAACTTCCTGTTTGAATTACTTAATTTGAGTTTTTGGTGTCACTTTGATAACTTTTCTGTTATTTTCTTTGTTAAGCACTGGGCCTGTCGCAATAAGTCAATTAATCGCATGATAAATTAAAGTGAGCTCAATAGTTTAAATTTCCATGATTTATTGTTTTTATATTTCTACCAAAAACTGGATGATAAAAGTCTCCAGTCTGCTTGTTTTTGAAGGACAGTTTTGTTTACAGAGACTTTATAATTCATTTTATTTGTTGTTTCTGTTGTTTTGTTTTTTATTTTGGATATTTAAAATGTCGTCCAGTTTCAGTGTTGAATGTTTATTAGAATTTTAAGTTTATTGATCTTTGAGAAACAGTTCCTGCATTATTATGCCATTACCATTATATTATGTGGAAATTGTCTCAAAACAACAATATTATTGTTTATCGCAATAAAGTCTGTTATCGTGACTGGCCTATAAAGATGTATTATGGTATAATAGTCTATAAAGCTGGTGGATAAAAATATTAATTTTACTCATAAGAACATTCTTGAATTTTCTGTTCTCAAATTAATCCCTACAGTATTTTCTTATTCAGTAAATTTGAATATTATTGAAAAGTGAATTAACTTCAGCAGCACATTAAACACATTATATGGATTAATTCTGATTTTTCAAGCTTTGCACTGCAAAAACACACAATTTTGCCAAGTATTTTTTGTCTATTTTAATACACTTGAAATAAGACAAATTAACTTTCAAATCATTTTTAGCAAGATATAGAAGCTTGTTTTAAGTTAATAATTTCTTAATATTGATGAAAAAGTGCTAGTTCCATTGGCAGATTATTTCACTTATAACAAAACATTTTTCTCATGTTATAAGTGAAGTAATCTGCCAGAGGAACTACTGTAGTAGTTTTTAATAAATATTAAGGAATTTTTTTACTGTCTGCCTAAGTTCTCAAATTTACTAAATGTGTTGATGTTTTACTCCTGTGACATCAGCAAGTCAAAGGTCAAGCAGTTAGAGGAAACATCAACCCCAACCACTGCTCTAGAAACCGACGCCAACCCCAACATCAGCTCCTCCACCTCTGAATCTCCAGTAAAGGCCGCCGCCTCCACCAACCCTGCCAACATGGCCGACCTCTCTACGGACGACAGCAAGTTCCTCTTCCTGGAAAACGACTTCCGTAACAGCGGCGTGGCCCAGGCCGACTGGGCGGCCAAGAAGATGGTGTGGGTCCCATCAGAGAGGGAGGGATTCGAACCTGCAAGCATCAAGGAGGAGAAGGGAGAACAGGTGCAGATTATTTACACTATTATTGACCTCCTAGGCATTCCTCAGGGATCACTCCCTGTCTTTTTAGTTTGTCTACATCCTTACTCTTGACCAGGTTCTGAAGAACCGTGATGATTATGCAGAAAACATAAACTAGTAAAGCTGCCTTGCTATTCTAATAGTCTGACCAGAATTGATCAATTATAAATGTAAAGGTTTTGGGAGATATTCTGCATGGAAAAACCTCTTTTTGTTATAATTAAGGTGGTTTCATTAAATAAAACCAACCATGTTTTTAGATTAACATTTGCCAAACATTCAGTTGGTTGAATCTAGAGTAAAATAATAAAATCAATCCTCCTTTTCTAAGCCCATCTGAATTATTGATAGATTATCTTCTGTTCTTGATTCTTTCTCAATTGTTTAGATTTACGTATAAAATTTACCAGATAAATTGTGATGCACATGCAGCACTGCATAAACACACGTTTCAGTTAAAATGCCTTAGTTCACTTTAAATAAGACAAAACTAGCTTGCAAGTAGCTTTTCATCACAATATAGGAGATTATTTAATAAAAATTATTCCTTAATATTGATTAGAAAGAACTAGTTCTATTGGCAGATTATTTCACTTATAACAAAAACATTTTTTCCATGTTATAAGTGAAACAATATGCCAATATTGGTACTTTTTCATCAATATAAAGGATTTATTTACTTAAACTGAGCACAAATATGTTGCTGAAAAGTTATTAGTAAGTTAGCTTTGTCTTATTTGAACAGTACTAGGATATCGGCACTGAAACTAGACCAGCAACACTTTGTAATATTTTTTCTACTGTTTGATTAAACTCTGCCACCTGCTGATGAAACCAGGATAAAGTTTTATCTTGTTTCTCGTGGACCAGAGACGTGAACAGAGTGTCTGTCTGTGAGTTTGGTCTGTTTTCTCCGGGTCCTCCAGGTTCTGGTGGAGCTCTCCAACGGACAGAAGGTGACAGTGAACAAAGATGACATCCAGAAGATGAACCCGCCCAAGTTCAGCAAGGTGGAGGACATGGCTGCGCTCACGTTCCTCAACGAAGCGTCGGTCCTGCACAACCTGAGAGAGAGATACTTCTCCAGCCTGATCTACGTGAGAAACGCCGCCATCTTATAGCTTGTTTCGGTGTTTCATATTCAACCTATAGTTCCTACACACTGTATCAGGTGATACTGTAAAATATTGATCTACATTTTCTTTTTCAAATCTGTACTAATAGCATGCTAACGCTAATTTGGCTTAACGGTTGAGCAGTTAACGTCCTACGGCTAGTTTTCACGTTAGCATGCTAATGTTAGCCTGCATACCATTTTCCTCAGAAAACTGGATCTCAGATGTTTAAATTGCTAAATGTTGTGACCAGGCTAGCTACTACTAGCATTACCAGCCGATTGCAAAGTACTTCTCTACATTGTTTGGATTCAAACACCACAGCTTTTTTGAAGAATTTATTTACTTATTCTTGATCAACGTTTTGGATGACAACTTTCCACTTCTATTTTATTGACAGTATATTTAAGTACAAATTTTGATTAGTCTACCCATTTTTGTGTTTCTGCTAAAACCTCAGTCGGTCATGGAAGATGGCCGCTTGTACTGTGCAGGGTTCAGATTCTGGTTCTGGTTCTGCTGGAAGTTTCTTCCTGTTAAAGGGGAGTTTTTCCTCTACTGTCCCCACATGCATGCTTGGTATAAGGGATTGCTGTAAAGTCAACATCAACGCAAGTGACTGTTTCCTGTTGCTATGTCCAGCAGCATGCAGTCTGCTGGGTTTCATTAGACTGAAAAACCTCATTTTAATAACAAACTGAGCTGAATGCGATGCTAGTGCCTCAAGTCGACATTTGTTGTGAATAAACACTGCATAAATAACAGAATTAAATTTAATGGCAGCCATATTGGATCACTAGGTTTGGGTTGGTGCAGAATCTGTTTTCTCTTAAATGCAACATCCGCTGTTTTTTTTTGGTAATATTTCCATCTTGAAAATGACGTCATTACAGCTTTGTTAGCATGCTAAAGGTGAAGTTAGCGATTGTTTACTTAAAAGCTCTTCTAGGCATTGCAAATTAGTCACTGCTATAAAAACATGTTTATTGTTTATACTTGTCTTTTCCTATCAAATGAATAAATTAAAAGGTTAGCAATGCTAAAGTAACATCAGTTCTCACTTTAACATTCACAGTTTTTGGGTTAATCTTTTACTTCCAGAGTGGAACAGACCAAAACTTTATTAAAACTATAAATGTTAAAGTCACTAGAAACGTTATAGCCATAAAAAGCAGCGAAGTTCAGTTCAGTTTTAATCCAGATTTAAGTCTCAAGGATTGGCTGCTATGTTTTCTTTCTGGACTGAGGATTTTCTGGCAGATTCAACAGCTAATGCTTTGTTTTTTCTTTTCAGTTTATAAAAATCCTGTAAAAAATACAGTCAGACATCTGTAGGTCCTTGTTGGAGAACTAAGAAGGTGAACAGAAACAGGAGTGATAATCCTGTGTTTATCCATCCTGTGTCAGTGATTAAAATACTTTCCAGGTCATATTTAGACAAGCAGGAGAATATTTTAATATAATGCAGGTAAAAAAGTGACTTTATCCTTGTTGTAAAGTAACTGTGGCTACTTTCCTCCCCAGACGTACTCAGGTCTGTTCTGTGTGGTGGTGAATCCCTACAAAATGCTGCCAATATACTCAGAAAAGATCATCGAGATGTACAAGGGCAAGAAACGCCACGAGGTGCCGCCGCACATCTACTCCATCACGGACAACGCCTACAGGAACATGCTGCAGGGTAAGCCCTGACTCCAGAAACATTTCTGTTTTAAAAAATCTCCTTTTGTCCTAATTATTGGAAAGTTTCTGTTCCATAATATTTTCTTGAAAGTATTTATATTTATATACAATATTCTTACCAATGCTTACCAATTTTGACCCATTCTTTTGACCAAGCACTTGAATTTTAGTTTCACCAGAACTCAAAACTTGATGTTTATGTCTCTGTTGGAGTGATGGCTTCTTCATTGCTGCGTGGCATTTCAGGACATGTTGCTGCAGGAGTCATTCTCACAGTGTGTTTTGCTTTTTAATAAAAAAATTACATTTTTTGTAAAAGCCACCAGAAAAGACCAAGTTTTGACGTGAAGTTGGTAAACTGGCATCGGTATAAAAAGGTTAAATTTCAGAGTTTAACAAGAAAAGTAAAAATGCAATGTAGTTGAAGCTAAAACACAAAGTTTTACAAAGTATTTTTTTGACCAGTTTCTAGTGCAAATATCTTAATGAACTTGATAAAAGACAAAACTAACTAAAAGTCACTTTTCAGCAAGATATAGGACCTTGCTTTAAGGCAATAATTATTTTACTTATAACAAGACATTTAGTTTTTTTGATATTATAAATGGATCTAGTACTTTTTCATCAATATTAAGGAATTATTGATTCTAAACAAGCTTCTATGTTTTCTATGCACTAGAAACTGCACAGAAACACTTGGTAAGGTTTTTGATCATTTTGCCTGTAGGGGCCTCCATACACCTGTGAATATGTAAAATCCTGATCTTCAGTGTTTGAGTTTGTTTATGAACACTGGAGTTATTCGTGACAGAACATCTTCTAGCAGACGAGCTGAGCGTCCAGATGAGCGAGGAGACTGAAGCCTCGGAGCGTGCCGACCTCAAACTACCTCCCAACTTTCCATTCAGCCCCAGAACGGCCATACATGGAGCAGTCGGCCCAGATCGCAGCGACAGAACCACCTGCTAAATTTAGATCAGAACTAAAAGAGGTCCGCCTCAGATTTTAGCTAAACTTCACTGATTCCCTCTCTGTCTCTCCACAGATCGTGAGGATCAGTCGATTCTCTGCACGTGAGTCAAAACACGCCACAAACCGTCACTTTCAGGAGGAAAGGAAGAGCGTACCCTTTAATTTAAATGTTTTTTAATCCTGCGAGTCATGAAACTATATATAGGGCTGTCCTAATAAGCAATAAATCAATCAGTCGCATGATTTATCGTTTCTCTCTTTCTACCAAAAACTGGATGGTAAAAGTCTTCAGTCTGGTGTTTTGTTTCAACTAGACCTTTTTTGAAGGACAATTTTGTTCCCAGAGACTTCATAATTCATTTTATTTGTTGTTTCTGTTGTTTTGTTTATTTATTTTTGATATTTAAAATGTCGTCCAGTTCCAGTGTTAAATATGTCGACTAGAATTTAAAGTTTATTGATCTTAGAGAATGTTTTATGTCGTTATCATTACATAACTTTATAATGGTTTAAAAACAACATTATCGTTTATCGCACTAACTTCTGCCAGAATTTATCATCCAACAAAATGTGTTCAGAAAAGAGAAACAAACATGTGCGAACTTGGAAAAGAAAGGGTTTTTTTTGCAAAAAAGAAATGAGGATGAACAAATAATCGGAGTTGTGCTGCTTCTTAAAAAGTGAAATATTTTTCCAAATAGTGGCGAGTCCGGAGCCGGCAAAACAGAAAACACCAAGAAGGTGATTCAGTACCTGGCTGTCGTCGCCTCGTCACATAAAGGCAAGAAAGACGTCAACCCTGTGAGTAGAAATTACAGAAGAAACGCTCAGAGAGAAAATTCATTTTAAAAAGCACAGATTCCTGCAGATTCTTTGAGTTTTATTTTGTTTTATTTGTAAAATTGTTTTTTGGTTTTAGATTTCCTGTTCATTTATTTTCAGTTTTTCTTCAGTTTAATAATTTTTTCTCAGTTAAAATGTTTTTTTAAATTTTTAATTTTTCAGTTCCAATTTTTTCAGTTTTAAAATTATTTCTCAATTTCATATTTTTTGTTTTAAAGTGGTTTGAATAAAATGGGAGGCTTTTTTCCAGTTCTGAAATTATTTTTTAGTTTTAAATTTTATTTGCTCAAACCTTGTGGCCCTAATTTAGCTCCATAGATCCTGGCTTGGAGCTGGCCTGTTTTTCCCAGCATGTTTAGCATACGGGTCCAAAAACAGGCGTGTTAGATTCACTGTCATCTATAAATTGCTCTTCGTTAAATTCTCACTCTACCACGATGCGTTTCATGTCCCAACGTTTTCTGACTGAAATCCACCTTCAGATTTTCTCCTTTGTTCTGTGAAAACATGAATCCGTAGTAAAGCATATATTTTACTGTATGTGACAGGAATCAGTTGCTGCAGCTGTGGCCAAGGTGAGAACAGACTGATGCTGTTTTCTTCCTCCTGCTGGGGCTTTTGGTTTCCTTCTGCATCTTTCTGAATGAGAAATTATGACAAAAACAAACGAGTTAGAGTTCATATTAGCTCATAAATCCTCCATAATGATAATTGAAAGTTACACTCACAGGTTTTCTGATTGAAAACTGATTGCTGCTTGATCCCCGGCCTTTTCTGCTCGTCTGCTTCATAAGCTTAAAAAAATAGTCCTTCATTTTTAATGACTTGTTTTTATGATTCTTCCAGCAGCAGCAGTCAGGATCTCTTGCTTATGTGAGTAAAAATCCAGTTTCATTCATTTCTGCGGTTCGTTTAAGGAACAGTAGTTCGTTAAATAATGTCCTACCTGTTTCTGGCCTGCAGGGGGAGCTAGAGAAGCAGCTGCTGCAGGCTAATCCCATCCTGGAGGCTTTTGGAAACGCCAAGACCATCAAGAATGACAACTCCTCCCGATTTGTACGTTTTGCTCAACATTCAATCTTAGTTTTTATTATTTCGTTAATTTTTACCCATTTAACAAACACTCACAGTCCACCTAGCTTTAAAAAACACATGGAAATCAAAAAACTAATTGTTCTTTACTGTTGTGTGCATTAATAACATTTTAGATCTATTTGTGATTTAGGAGCGTAATAAAAGAAAAACAGACTTGAGTTGCTTTGACAGAAACAAAAATCCTCTTCTGCACCATTTAATGTAAAACTATCCAAACATTTCTATAGATTGTAGTTATTTATTCACCGATTGAATAATTTTGAATTAAATAAAAATAACTGTTGATCTGTGCAGAGCATTATAAGCAAGCTAAGTCTTAAAAAACCAAAACCAGCTCTCACTGTCTCAAACGCTGAGGTAAACAGCACCACTAGGCGCCCCCTGGTGGTCCGCCAGTTTTAGAAAGAGCTTTAAAATGATAGCTACACAAAGCACCACAAACATTTGGCACCAATATATTCAGATATGAATAAGGTGACCAACTTCACTCAGGTGAAAAACCAAAACTAAATTCCACTTGTTGTCCTGATAAATAAACCCCAGCACTCCCAGAGATGGACTCTGTTTTTGCTTCAACTTGAGAGAAATTCAAGGAACCAGAGTGAAGAGTCACATGGCTGCTGTCCTTCCACAGGGGAAATTCATCAAACTAAACTTTGACGTGACCGGCTTCCTCGTTGGGGCGAACATTGACACCTGTATCCTTATCCAGCAAAGTTTTTCCGCCTTCCTTTTCCTAAATCAGCCTCTGTAAAGGTTTCCTGCTTAACTCCAGCCGATCTGAACAGACCTGCTGGAGAAGTCGCGCTGCATTCGTCAGGCCAACACAGAGAGAGCCTTCCACATCTTCTACTACATGGTGGCCGGAGCGAAAGACAAGATGAGGGGTGAGAGTTTAGAGAAAATAGCAACCTTTGGGACTTGAAGGAAACTTTCTACTGTTCTTAAGATCAGTGCCACAGTGTTTGTCTGGATGATAACTGTGTGAGTTTGTGTTGCTGCAGAGGAGCTGCTGCTGGAGGGCTTCAACAGCTACCGTTTCCTGGTAGCAGGCCACGTGGAGGTTCCCGGTCAGCAGGATGACGAGCTTTTTGACGAAACTCTGGAAGCAATGGCGATTATGGGCTTCACAGAGGAGGAGAGATTAGGTACTAACAGATGTTGATGGATGGATGGATGGATGGATGGATGGATGGATGGATGGATGGATGGATTGATTGATTGATTGATTAGTGGTTGGATGGATGGATGGATGATGATGGATGGATGGATTGATTGATTAGTGGTTGGATGGATGGATGGATGGACGGATGGATGGATGGATGGATGGATGATGGATGGATGGATGGATGGATGGATGATGATGGATGGATGGATGGATGGATGGATGGATGGATGGATTGATTGATTAGTGGTTGGATGGATGGATGGATGATGATGGATGGATTGATTAGTGGTTGGATGGATGGATGGATGGATGGATGGATGGATGATGATGGATGGATTGATTAGTGGTTGGATGTATGGATGGATGGATGGATGATGATGGATGGATGGATGGATGGATGATGATGGATGGATGGATGGATGGATGATGGATGGATGGATGGATGATGGATGGATTGATTGATTAGTGGTTGGATGGATGGATGGATGATGATGGATGGATTGATTAGTGGTTGGATGTATGGATGGATGGATGGATGGATGGATGATGGATGGATGGATGGATGGATGATGATGGATGGATGGATGGATGGATGAATGGATGGATGGATGGATGGATTGATTGATTAGTGGTTGGATGGATGGATGATGATGGATGGATTGATTAGTGGTTGGATGTATGGATGGATGGATGGATGATGATGGATGGATGGATGATGGATGGATGGATGGATGGATGGATGAATGGATGGATGGATGGATGGATTGATTGATTAGTGGTTGGATGGATGGATGGATGATGATGGATGGATTGATTAGTGGTTGGATGTATGGATGGATGGATGGATGATGATGGATGGATGGATGGATGGATGGATGGATGGATGATGATGGATGGATGGATGGATGATGGATGGATGGATGGATGATGGATGGATTGATTGATTAGTGGTTGGATGGATGGATGGATGATGATGGATGGATTGATTAGTGGTTGGATGTATGAATGGATGGATGGATGATGATGGATGGATGATGATGGATGGATGGATGGATTAGTGGTTGGATGGATGGATTGATTAGTGGTTGGATGGATGGATGATGATGGATGGATGGATGGATGGATGGATGGTTGATGATGGATGGATGATGATGGATGGATGGATGGATGGATTAGTGGTTGGATGGATGGATTGATTAGTGATTGGATGGATGGATGATGATGGATGGATGGATGGATGGATGATGATGGATGGATGGATGGATGGATGATGATGGATGGATGGATGGATGGATGTTGTAAGCTGTAAATTGTTGGCCATCTTGTTTCACAGGGATGCTGAAGGTGGTCTCCACCGTCCTCCAGCTGGGAAACATCAAGTTTGAGAAGGAGAGGAACAGCGAGCAGGCCACCATGCCCGACAACACCGGTAACCATGGTAACACTGCGTCACGGCTCCGCGAGGAAGCGCCGCAGCTTCTCTGACCCTTTCTCCCGTTTCAGCGGCTCAGAAGGTGTGCCACCTGCAGGGCATCAACGTGACCGACTTCACCCGCGCCATCCTGACGCCCAGAATCAAGGTGGGGCGGGAGGTGGTGCAGAAGGCCCAGACCAAGCAGCAGGTACTCACTGTTCACCCATCGCTTAAAGGGAACCAAGTTGTTATACTTCTGTTCGGGTCTCAACTGCTTCTGAAAACAGAGTTTTTGGCAATGTGTTCATGTTTTTTGGTGTCTGGAAAATGAGCCGTTTCAAAAACCTTCCGATTGTTAAGTCACACTGTGGCGTTACCTAGCAACCCAGGCTGAGTTCCAGCATATTTGGCCAGCTTTTTTTTACTGCTGTATGCGCTGTACAATGGCTGCTGGAAAAGGCAAGTGTTTTATTGTTGACTTACCATCCTGAGACCACTTGCTGCATTCTTGTTGCTTGTGCAGGAGGTTCCATTTCTGCTTTTCAAAGATGCACAGTTGTATAATTGCGCATCTGTTCACAGCCTTTTTCACATGTGAGTGAAAGCGTTGAGTTGAGGTAAGAGGCGTGGCCAGCAGCATCTTATTCAAATTTAAAGTGACAAGACGCTGTAAAACAGCTCAAAATAGGCAGAACTGACTAGATTAAAATCTCATTTTCTAAGATTTATTTTCTGAAAGAAATTTATTCAACATGTTTTATTTAGAACATTTACCTACCCTAACCTGTTCAAGGTAGAACAATAGGTCATTTCTTCTAAATTTTCTTAAAATTATGCACCATCTTCAGGTTGATTTTGCAGTGGAGGCACTGGCCAAGGCCATGTACGACCGCTTGTTCCGCTGGATCCTCGCCAGAGTCAACAAGACGCTGGACAAGAGCAAGAGACAGTCGTCCTCCTTCCTGGGAATCCTGGACATCGCTGGCTTTGAGATCTTCGAGGTGGATCCTCCCTTCCTTTGGTCGGTTGGTTTCACTGAGTTTCCGTCTGTTTTCTGACCTGCAAAGTCTTTCCTCCTGTAGGACAACTCGTTCGAGCAACTCTGCATCAACTACACCAACGAGCGTCTGCAGCAGCTCTTCAACCACACCATGTTCATCCTGGAGCAGGAGGAGTACAAGAGGGAGGGCATCGAGTGGAACTTCATCGACTTCGGCCTGGACCTGCAGCCCTGCATCGAGCTCATCGAGAGGCCGGTGAGCGCTCCTGCAAGCATGGCGGTCAAAATGACTCCTGGGGTCAAAATGACCCCTGCGGTTAAAATGACCTCTGGGGCCAAAAGACCCCCGCGGTATTCTGCAGGTTTTCACCTTCCTTGTGATTTTCCAGAACAATCCCCCTGGCATCCTGGCGCTGCTGGATGAGGAGTGCTGGTTCCCGAAAGCCACCGATCAGTCGTTCGTGGACAAACTGCTGAACACCCACACTGGTCACGTGAAGTTCTCCAAACCCAAACAACACAAGGATAAGCTGATGTTCTCGGTGCTTCACTACGCTGGAAAGGTAACTAAAACTGGAAGTTTTCTTTAGATTTAGTTACTCTATAATTTAAAGTGTCAAAATGACGGATAACCTTCAGATTCTTCTGTCACCATTTAAAAAAGTCGGTCAAAGATGGAAAGTATTCTATTTATGCAACCTCTGAGTGGAAGTAGGAAATACTGCCACCTGCAGGTGGGAGTTAGAATCACATAAACTCAAAGTTTCTGACCCTTTTAGCACAAAAATCTTTGGGGATCTGCTGATATTTCATTGATTTCAGCAATATTTTATTCTCATAGTTACGACTTAATTCTAGTAATATTATCTCTTTATTTTTGAATAATTACAACTTTATTTTCAAAATGAAAACATTTCTTTTCCTAGCCTGGCACTAACACTCTGTCATACTGACATTGGTGAGAAAGCAGCAGAAGTTTAAGGAAAACTCTCAGAAGGTTTGGTCAACTATTCATAAAGACAACTTTGAAAGATCACAAGGAATTATACCTGCACACCACAAATTATTAATAAACAAGAGCTCAAAACCACTTTTGAGAACAACTTTCTGGGAGGTTTTCTGTTTTCTTTCTCCCTCCAGGTGGATTACAACGCAGCCAACTGGCTGACCAAGAACATGGATCCTCTGAATGACAACGTGACGGCTCTGCTCAACAACTCCTCCAGCGCCTTCATCCAGGACCTCTGGAAAGACGGTCAGTCCTCCAATCGCACACATTCAGACACCTCTAGATGCTCTCTGTTGCCACGGTAACACCGTTCTGCATCATCACCCTGCAGTGGACCGTGTGGTGGGCCTGGACACCATCACCAAGATGTCAGAGAGTTCTGTTCCCAGCTCCACCAAGTCCAAGAAGGGGATGTTTCGCACGGTGGGTCAGCTGTACAAGGAGTCTCTGGGGAAGCTGATGACCACGCTGCACAACACGCAGCCCAACTTCGTCCGCTGCATCATTCCCAACCACGAGAAGAGGGTGAGCGCCGCTTTTCTCTGCCGCTGGCTGCAAACGGCCGGCGCGGCCCTTCTGTGATCTCACTGGCTGCTGCTGTGGCTCTGCAGGCCGGGAAGATGGACGCCCAACTGGTTCTGGAGCAGCTCAGGTGTAACGGCGTGCTGGAGGGCATTCGGATCTGCAGGCAGGGATTTCCAAACCGCATCGTTTTCCAGGAGTTCAGACAGAGGTGAGGGAGCATTTCTAGTAGAACATTTGAGCTGATACATTATTCCAGTAATTATTGCAATAAATGATAATATTGTTATTTTAAGAACATTTTCAACTAATATAATAATGGCTTATTAATGCAAGTATATCCACTCAAAGATAAAAAAGAAATTAACGCTGGAACTGAAAACATTTTAAAATTGCTAAATAAACAAAACGATTAAAATGTTTTCTCTGCTTGATGCCGATGAGCTGATCTTTATTAAACAACCAAAATCTTCTCCACGACTACAGGATTTGTCTTTCCTCATTTCAGAAATGAGAAGCTCCTCATGGCGTCAGCTGAGGTTTAAGAACCTCAGTCCTATTTGCAGGGTTAAATTCAGGTGGTGACTGTTGTTTTTGGCCAGGCAGTTTGTGGTAGTAAATGTCCTCACCTGTGTGCAGGTATGAGATTCTGGCTGCCAACGCCATCCCGAAGGGCTTCATGGATGGAAAGCAGGCCTGCTGTCTGATGGTGAGCTTTTATTTTGAAATCTGTTATTGAAACGAGTGTAAAGAACAAGATCTTAGCTATCCTCTAGATATGAGCAACAATCAATTTTATCGATTAATCAGGTTTTTGATTTTTGAAAATTGAAGTTAAATTAAAATCTGATCTTTTATTTCACCCTCCGTTCCTCAGGTGAAGCACCTGGATCTGGACCCGAACCTGTACCGCATCGGTCAGAGTAAAATGTTCTTCAGGACGGGAGTTCTGGCTCAGCTGGAGGAAGAGCGAGACCTCAAGCTGACCGTCGTCATCATCGCCTTCCAGGCGCAAGCACGAGGCTTTCTGGGGCGAAAGTGAGGGAATTTCATTTCAGGGAATCTGGGCCTGAAGTCGTTTATGAACCAGTGGGTGATGATTTGTTGTTTTCAGAGCGTTTAGTAAACGTCAGCAGCAGCTGACGGCCATGAAGGTCATCCAGAGGAACTGCGCTTGCTACCTCAAACTGAAGAACTGGCAGTGGTGGAGGCTGTTCACCAAGGTCCGAACTGGATGTTGGGCTTGATCGAAATCCTACATGCATCCTGACCTTTGACCTTAATCAGATCAATGTGTGAACCAGGTGAAGCCATTGCTGCAGGTGACCAGACAGGAAGAGGAAATGGGCCAAAAGGAGGAGGAGCTAAAGGCGGTACGCGAAGTGGCAGCTAAGACTGAAGCTGAGCTGAAGGAAATCTCCCAGAAACACATTCAGGTGAGTCAGACGCAGCATTTACCCATTTTATCTGGAGAAGCAATTAGGAAAGAAACAAATAATTGGGATTAATTGATTATTAACATAATCATCGCGTAATGTAGTAATCAATTAATCATTAATTAGAGTATACAGACTATAGAAATGATCATTTCCTGAATAAACAACACACTCAGAGCAGTAATCAAACCAATACAGTACAAAAATATAAACATTTTGCATTTAAGATGAAATTCTTTGTTGTCTGTAAATCTGTCTACCCAGATCTCTGTTGCTAATTTTAGCTTCACCTGGTTCAAATTCTACAAAAAAACACCTTTTGCATCCAGTTATTAATCCAAAAAACAATTAACAGATTAGCAGACGATATGTTTTTAGCTTCAGATGTATCCTTTGCTACAAATGATCAAGTGTTCATTAAAGGATGCTGTTGTTGCATTTTACGCAATAAAATGTTTATTTTTGTTTTTTAAAAAGGAATTTAATTATTTGCACCTTTTAATGGATTTCTAATATTGTACAAAAAGGCTCAAGTGGTGAATGAAAAGTTTGTAGAATGTGCCAATTTTTTTGTTCGATTAGACGTCAGGGTAATCGATTAATCATCAGAATAAGCGATTAATCGTCAAAATAAGCGATTTCTAAAATAATTGTTGCCACAGGCCTACCTTAGTCTTTTTAAAATCCATGTCCAAGAATCATCGACTTAAAAAAGTTCTGTATCTTGCAGAAAAGTTACTTGCAAGTTAGTTTTGATTAAATGAAAACTCTGAAGAACATGGTCATTTTTCTCTGATTACTCAACTAATCGTCAAAATAACCGATTACTAAGATAATGGTTAGTTGCAGCCCTGGAAGCAGTGACGTGGTTAAAGATGGAGGCTTGTGGTTGCAGCTGGCTGAGGAGCGAGCCCAGCTGGAGCTGAAGCTGCAGGCCGAGACGGAGCTGTACGCCGAGGCGGAGGAGATGCGCGGACGTCTGGAGGCCAAGAAGCAGGAGCTGGAGGAGGTGCTGCACGAGATGGAGGCGCGTCTGGAGGAGGAGGAGGAACGCAGCGTCGCCCTGCAGCAGGAGAA
The DNA here is from genome assembly GCF_002775205.1 of Xiphophorus maculatus. Taxonomy (NCBI): domain Eukaryota; kingdom Metazoa; phylum Chordata; class Actinopteri; order Cyprinodontiformes; family Poeciliidae; genus Xiphophorus; species Xiphophorus maculatus. Next base: position 1,714,191 of record NC_036458.1, read on the forward strand.
GAAGGACATGGAGCAGCAGCTGCAGGTTCTCCTAACTTTATTCAGCTCAGGAAAACAATGAAAAAAGGTTTCAAACTGGTTGCTATGGCGACTCCTGACAGTTATTGAACAATATTAACAATGGAAACAAATGTTTTAATGCAAGAATCATACGAAATAGATTCAACTCAATTCATTTGTAGTCAGTTCAGTTTAGCTCTGTTCATTTCCTTTGAATGTAGTTCAGTTCAGTTGAGTTCAGTTCAGTTCAGTTGTTTTTATTCAGTTTATCTCAGTTTAACTTAGTTTAGTTTAAATGGGTTCAGTTCTATTAAACTGAATCCTTTGTCTCAGTTCAGATCAGGTCAAATCAATTTATCAGTTCGTTTCATTCAAATCAGTTCAGTTTCATTTAATTCTGTTTAATACAGTGAAGTTAAATGTTCAGTTAATTTATTCATATGTTGATATTTATGTGTATTTTACACTTAAGCTGTTTGAAAATGACAAAAATAAAGTAGATATGTGTCCTTTTTTCTACTTTAAAAAAGACGCTGATGGTATTATGAGGTTAAAACTGTGATTTCTGATCGATCTGGTGTTATTGGACTAACTGGTGTAATTTTGTGTCTTCCAGCTGATGGAGGCGCACATCGCAGAGCAGGAAGACGCTCAGCAGAAGCTCCAGCTGGAGAAAACGGCGGCGGAGGGAAAAGTGAAGAAGATGGAGGAGGACATCATGCTAATGGAGGATCAGAACAACAAGCTGCAGAAGGTAACAGAAGGACACATTTTAAAGAAATCTGCAGTTTCAGGATGTTTTCCTTCTGACTTCCTGTCATCGTTTTCAGGAGCGAAAGCTTCTGGAGGAGCGCTTGGCTGATATGAGCTCCAACCTGGCAGAGGAGGAGGAGAAGTCAAAGAATCTGACCAAACTCAAGGCCAAACATGAGTCCATGATCTCCGACCTGGAAGGTGAGGCAGCACTGATTATTGATTATTATTATTCGTTATCATTATTTTTGTCATGATTTTCAGCTTGCAGCTCCTCAGAGTGTTGGAAGAATCCTTAAACGCTCACATCAAAATGTGCAGCCTGATTTTCAGTAGTTTTCTAAAACGTTTGGTGGTGAAACCTGAAACTTTCCCATGTAGCAGTTTGATCTTTATTTACATAATTTAGCCTGAAGAAACACAAATGCCCAGTGGTGATTCTTTCTGCTTTTTGTCTCCAGTTCGTATGAAAAAGGAGGAGAAGGCTCGTCAGGATGTGGAGAAGGCAAAGAAGAAGGTGGATGCAGAGCTGGCCGACCTGCAGGAGCAATACGCCGACCTGCAGGCGCAGCTGGCCGAGCTACGAGCTCAGTTAGCGGCTAAAGAGGAGGAGCTCCAGGCTACACAGACCCGGTGAGCCCAAAACCAGTATCAGTATCAACCAGTATGAAGTGGTCATACTGCACCGTAGGTCCACACTAATGAATCATTTCTCTGTTCACAGTTTGGAGGAGGAGAGCACCCAGCGCGCAACGCTGGTTAAGAAGGTTCGTGAGTTGGAAGCGTTGCTGTCGGAGCTGCAGGAGGATCTGGAGGCGGAGAGGGCGGCGCGGGGGAAGGCGGAGGCCGCGCGACGGGACCTCGGAGAGGAGCTGAATGCACTGCGCTCCGAGCTGGAGGACAGCTTGGATACCACCGCTGCTCAACAGGAGCTACGGTCTGTGAAAAGCCACACATCCCATAATAACCCACAGGCTACACTCACCAACAGAGTCTTTATTTACTGAGTTTGTTTGTATCCAATAAAAATGTAACAACTAATTTTCTGAGATAACTTAAGTAAACCGTAGCATCATCTGCGTAGAGGGTAATTTGTGTGCCGATTTTTTCCATTCTTGTTGCTGTTTTCTTCCTCATGGTGACATTTTGTGTTTCATATTGTTAGAGCAAAACGAGAGCAGGAAGTAGCAACGCTGAAGAAAGCTATGGAAGACGAGGGGCGGAGCCACGAGGCCCAGGTCCAGGAACTTCGTCAGAAACACAGTCAGGCTGTGGAGGAGCTGACCGAGCAGCTGGAGCAAGCCAAAAGGGTCGGAGCACGTCACAAAATAAACTTCAACTTTTTATCCCATGAAGTTTCACTCATTTGGCTCCGTCTCTTTCCTTCCAGGTGAGGGCCAGTCTGGAAAAAGCCAAACAAGCCCTGGAGAAAGAGTCGGCAGACTTGAGCACCGAGTTGAGATCCCTCGCCAGCTCAAAGCAAGATGTGGAGCACAAGAAGAAGAAGGTGGAGGCTCAACTGAACGATTTAAACTCCCGGTTCAACGAAAGCGAGCGGCAGAGGAATGAGCTCGGGGAGCGAGTATCGAAGCTGAATGTGAGTCAAAACATCTGCATTTACAAAATGCTTCTGTCTGTCTGATGTAACTATGGAAATATCTCCAGGTTAAGCTTAGTAGAGAAGCACATTTCAGCAACAACAGGTGGTTAATGTACTGTGGTGCTAAACTGCTCAGCGATTTATAAATTAACAACAATATTTTAAAGTCTACTCTTAGTGGAAGGACTGTAGAACTGGGTGCTGTTCTCTATCTTCCTGGTTTTAGTCAGAACACCAGCAGCAGCGTTCTGGATCTGATTGATTTTCTTTGGCAGACCTGTTGCAGTAATCAATGCCACCAAAGACAAATGCAAGGATGAGTTTCTCTAGATCTTTTGGGACATTAGTCATTAAATCCTGGAAATGTTCTTCAGGTGATAGAAGATTGACTTTGTAACTGTCTTTATGTGACTCTGAATGTTAAGGTCAGAGTTCAGCTGTGTGTTGACTCTAGATCGGTCCTGTTTAGGTCCAAAGATAAAAACGTCAGTTTCTGTTCAGCTGGAGGACGTTATGGCACAGCGACATGTAGAGCTGTGTATCATCTGTGTAGCTATGGTAGCTAATCTGACTACTTCTTATAACCTGTGCCAGTGGGATCATGTACATATTAATTATGAGGGGTCCTAGGAATGAACCTGGCTCATTTGCAAATATATAAAATACATTTACACGCTCATGATGCTCTCGTTTATACAGCAGGGCATACTTTAAGGTTTATTATTATTTTTACTTTGAGCTTTTTGTGCTATAAAAAAAGTTCTGCTCTGTTAGATGGAGCTGGAAAGTGTGGCCGGCCTGCTGAACGAAGCTGAGGGGAAGAACATCAAGCTGAGTAAAGACGTCTCCAGCCTGTCCTCTCAGCTCCAGGACGCCCAGGTGAAACACTCACCTGACGATGTAAACACGGCTGGTCCTAAACCACTGACTCCTCACCTTCCTTCCCTCCAGGAGCTCCTGTCTGAAGAAACCCGTCAGAAGCTGAATGTGTCTGGACGGCTGCGTCAGATGGAGGAGGACAGGAACGGCCTGATGGAGCAGCTGGAGGAGGAGACGGAGGCCAAACGCGCCGTAGAAAGACAGATGTCCAGCCTCAACATGCAGGTCAGTAACACAAACTAACATTCCTGTCCAGAAGAAAGGAGAGCAGTAGAAAGGTAAATATCTGACACTAACAATCAGGTTTTGTTTGTTATGAATCTGGATATCTGGGAAAAGGGAAACATTTTTAGTCATTTTGGGTTTTTATCCCCACAAAACTCTGTTTAATATCAATAAAAGCGACTTTTAATAAAAACTCAGACCAAAGTGGAGATTTCAGAAAACTGTAATCATGTTTGTGTGTAAATTTGGTAAAACAGACTTGCTGTCTGCGACAAATAATTCACCAATATATTAAAAACTTGCTTAACATGATTCCCAATTTATGTCTGTTGCTTTAATAACTTTTTATTCTATTATGCTCAATTTATATATCTATTCACACAAATGAACAACCTGGCGCCAAGTTGAAAATGTACCAATTATTTCACTTATAAGATGGGAAAAAAATGTTATGTGTGACATAATCGGCCGGTGGAAATCAATACTGAGTAATTATTTACTTAAAATAAGCTCTTGTTACTTACAGAGTTACTTTAAGTTAATTTTGTCTTATTTCAAGTTTACTAAGATATTTTCTCTGGAATCGAGACAAAAATACTTGGTGAGATTTTGTGTTTTTGCAGTGAAAGACGATTAACAAACTGTTGGTCTAATGGGAGATAAAAATGTATGCAACCAGGTTTTTTTCATCTTTTTATGTATTTTCTTTAGTTTTTCAGTTGAGTTTTGTATCTATGTGTCACATTAAAGGTAGAAAAATGGAAAAAAAAATTCATTACTGAATTTTTATGTTTTTTTCAACAGTGGACGTCTGAGATCCACTGGATTCCAGGAAACTACATTAAACAGAGTTCACATTTTTATGCTTTCGCACAAGATCTGATGTTTTCTGGCTAAATATTTATGGCTAAATATTTATGCCACATTCTGAAATGCAGTGCTCCTTTACGACAAAAGCATATTTTTATTCCCAACCTGCTTTTCGTAACTCTCTCCTGACTGTTTTCCAGCTTTCTGACCACAGGAAGAAGCTGGAGGAGATGTCGGCGACGGTGGAGCTGCTGGAGGAGGGGAAGAAGCGGCTGCAGCGCGACCTGGAGGCCGTCCACGGCGAGTACGAGGAGAAGGCGGCGGCCTACGACAAGCTGGAGAAGAGCCGCGGCCGGCTGCAGCAGGAGCTGGAGGACGTCCTGATGGACCTGGACGCCCAGCGGCAGCTCGTCTCCAACCTGGAGAAGAAGCAGAAGAAGTTTGATCAGGTCAGGGGTCAAACTCTACAATCCTACCAGACCTTTAGTCCAGCTACAGAAGCCTCGGCCATAGACATTACATGATATTTTAAAAGAAACAAGACAAAAAGAAAACTGAATGCATGCAAGAAAAAGTCATATTACTATGGGAATAAAGTAATAAATTTGTAACTTTATAATGCCAGAATAAAGTAGTAGAAGCAATGAAAGAATAACGTAATAATAAAACTTTATTCTATGTGTTTATTCTCATAAAACTCGACTGTATTCTCATTATTTTGACTTGTATGATAATAATGTACAAGCATAAAGTCAAAATAATATAGAATTACAAGGAGTAATGTATTATTAATTTATTCTTCTTTTATTTCAACTGCTACAAAAATAATGTTATAATATCACGAGAATAAAGTCATAGTATTATGACTTTATTCTCGTGATATTATAATTTTATTCTAATATTATTTTGACTCGTACAACAATAAAGTTATAACATTACGTCATATTATGACTTTATCCTCTTGATTTTATTTTTAAGTGTTTCTCGTAGTGTGGTCCTAACACTGCATCAGGTTTTTATTTTTATCAGTGCATTCTGCCGCCGCCGGCCCTTTAAGGATCTTCCTGACCTTGAATTGACCTGAAATGAAGTGATTTTGATTTTCTCCTTGAACGTCCCGACCTCCTGCAGTGAAACCAGAAAACTGTTGTTGTCGTGGGTTTCTGCTGTCCTGCAGATGCTGGCCGAGGAGCGGTCGGTGTCGGCCCGCTTTGCGGAGGAGCGCGACCGGGCGGAGGCGGAGGCGAGGGAGAAGGAGACCCGGGTGCTGGCCCTGAGCCGGGCGCTGGAGGAGAAGCAGGCCGTCCTGGAGGAGGCCGAGAAGGCCGCCAAGGCCCTGCGGGCCGACATGGAGGACCTCATCAGCTCCAAGGACGACGCGGGGAAGAGCGTAAGACGGAAACCCGCAAGAAACGTCGACCCGGGTGAAGCGGGTGGAGCTGACCTCTGACCCTCCGCCAGGTTCACGAGCTGGAGAAGGCCAAGCGCGGGCTGGAGGCCTTCGTGGAGGAGATGAGGACGCAGATGGAGGAGCTGGAAGATGAGCTGCAGGTGGCGGAGGACGCCAAGCTGCGTCTGGAGGTCAACAGCCAGGCGCTGCGGGCGCAGCATGAGCGCGAGCTGCAGGCCCGAGACGAAATGGGCGAGGAGAAGAGGAAGCAGCTCCTCCGTCAGGTCGGAGCATCCAGCATGACTTCAAGGCCCTTAAACTTCTTATTTTATTCATCTGCATTTTAACTTGGAGCCAACATTTTATAGACGATTAATCAAATTAATCGTGATTAATCTAAACTAATTTTAGTTATCAATTAAACTGGAATATACAGATTTTAAAAATGTCCATTTGCTGAGAAAAGGGCAGTAATTAAGACATAACTGCAAAAATATATACTTTTTGTATTTAATACAAAAAGTATTTGTCTTTAACTTATTTGTCTTTAATTTTGTTCAACCAAGGATTCTTCACATGACATTTTAACTTTCATCTTTTTAAATTCTGTTTTAAAAAAATCTCAATTTAAGCACCTTTTGCTATGCATTTATTAATCAAAAACATAACTACAGATTAGTAGATAGTATTTTTCTTTTGCTAGAAAATATTAGTTACAATAAATAAATTATATTTTAGGTTATAACTAATATTTTCTAGATGATTGATCAAATTAATTATGATTAATCGATTGTTGAAATAATCGGCGTTTTATTTGAAGGTGATTTATTATTATTTTATTACATTACTTTTTATTTATATATAGGTATATATAACATTTTAAATGCTATGTTTAATGTCATGTTTCCCCGATAAAAAACGTATTATCTTTTATTTTATTTTTTTCTGAACATTTGTAGTTTTCTCTTCTGATCTTTTGTTTTGTGGAAAATATTTCTTCCTCATCTTCAGTTCAAACTGGCTGATGGATATAATGTTGGGATAAAGAAGAACATAAATTTGGTTGGGTGTGATTTTACCTGTTCAGGTGCGGGAGCTGGAGGCGGAGCTTGAGGAGGAGAGGAAGCAGCGAGGTCAGGCGTCCGGCGCCAGGAAGAAGCTTGAAGGTGAGCTGAAGGACATGGAGGAGCATCTGGACGCCACCAGCAGGGGGCGCGACGAGGCGCAGAAGCAGCTCCGCAAAGTCCAGGTCTGCAGCCGCCGCTCGCTTCTCCACCAGAACACAGATTCACTCGTTCATCTGGTGATGATGACGATGGCCGCTCTGCTCTCAGGGGCAGATGAAGGACCTCCAGAGGGAGCTGGACGACTCCAGAGCCGCCCAGAAGGAGGCGCTGTCCTCGGCCAGGGAGTCAGAGCGCAGAGCCAAGATGGCAGAGGCGGAAATCCTCCAGCTGCACGAGGTCCAGAAATTCACCAGAAGCAGCTTCCTGTTTAAACTGGTTTCTGTTTAAACTGGTTTCTGTGGACGAGTTTCTGACGTTTTCTCCTGGTCCGTCCAGCTGCTGGCCGCGGCAGAGAGAGGCAGGAAGCAGGTGGAGACGGAGAGGGACGAGCTGTCCGAGGAGCTGGCCAGCAACTCCTCTGGGAGGTCAGTTTATGCCCCTATGGAGCTCAATTGGAGCCAAAAACTTTGTTAGAAAAATAAACGAATAAATTCTGAAAAAAAGATCAAAACTAGTTTTCAGAGAGAAGGCTTTTTGAAACTTCAATATTTTCAGAAGCTGAAAAATAAGATTAAAATGGGGAAAAAAAGACTTTAATCTGAAAAGAAAATTTTAAACTGAAAGCCAATTATGAAAACTGAATACTAAAATATACAAAACTACTTTTCAAATTCAAGGTTTTTTTTCTGTTTCAATATTTTTATGAGCTTTTTTTTAACAAACTGGCCCTAATTTTGCTCCATATTCATTCATATTGTTTCTCCCACATTTTCTTCAAATAAAAATTAAAATAAATTTAGATTACCATGATGGTTCGTGATAAACTAAATGATGTCATGGTGGAGCCTGTTTGCCCAGGGCCCCAACCAGGCCAGGACCGCCCTTGGTCATTCTCACCACCTGTACGTGTCACTTCCTGTCCCTCTCAGGTCGATGCAGTCGGACGAAAAGCGCCGCCTGGAGACGAAGCTGTGTCAGCTGGAGGAGGAGCTGGAGGAGGAGCAGGCCAACATGGAGAACCTGACCGAGCGTCTGAGGAAGAGCCAGCAGCTGGTAGCACCGCCGCCGCTCCCTCCACTGTCAGGTGACGCAGGCGCCGCCTGACCCGCCGGTTCGCTTTTCCAGGTGGAGCAGCTGGGGGCGGAGCTGGCGGCGGAGAGGGCGTCGTCTCAGAGCAGAGAGGGAAGCCGGCAGCAGCTGGAGAGGCAGAACCGGGAGCTGAAGGCCAAACTGCAGGAGGCGGAGAGCCAGAGCCGCTCCAGGCTGAAGGCCGCTAGCGCCGCCCTGGAGGCCAAGCTGAGGGAGGCCGAGGAGCAGCTGGAGGCCGAGAGCAGGTAGCGCTGGGGTCAAAAGGTCACATACACGAAGGAACAAGATGGAGGCAAAGTTAGCTGCAGGCTGGATATTTGTGGTTGATCTTCTCTCACTCAGTGTTTCACTCAGTAACTATCTGAACCAAACACTGTCGAAAAACAAATACAAATTTAGATTTTTGTTTTCATTTTTAAAACTGTTTTTCTCATTTATTTTTATTTTTGGGTTTCTAATTTTTTTTTTCTGGTTTAAAATTTTTAAAAAAAAATGTTTTTCAATTTATTTTATTTTTCAGTTTTAAAATTTTTACATTTGATATTTTTCTCCTTCAATCGTTTTTCAATGTAAAAATTATTTTTCAATTTACATTTTTTGTAAAAACAAAAGTCTCAGTTTTAAATATTTTTCAGTTAAAATTATTTTTTTAGATTAAAAATATTTTTTAGTTTTAAAATATAGTTTTCAAATATTTTTTCTGTATTTAGTTTTAAAATTATTTTTTATTTCAAATGAATAAAAGACTATCAACTGTTTACCCCCAATTCTTTGGTGCTAAATAAAATACAAAAAAGAAATGAAAACTTAAAAAAGATAATTGAAAAAAAAACAATTATTATCGAGTCTTTTTTCAGTTTCTACTTTACTTTTACTCTTTTACAAACTTCATGGCCCCGATTGAGCTCCATACAGGAGCAGAGAGTCGTAGTTAAACTATAAAATATGAGCCAGGTGACGCCAACATCCAACCTGAAACTAACTTCGTAGCGCTGTGAAAACTTCCAGGGAGCGTCAGGCCGCCGCCAAGAACCTGCGGCAGAAGGAGAAGAAGCTGAAGGACCTGAGCGTCCAGATCGAGGACGAGAGGAAGCAGGCGCAGCAATACAAGGACCAGGTAACCAAGGCGACCTTCAGAGCCCCACCCAAACGCCTGTCCCAGTCCGACCCCGGTTTAACCTCGGTTTGACCCCGGTCCGTCCCGCTTACAGATGGAGAAGAGCGGCGTCCGGGTGAAGCAGCTGAAGCTCCAGCTGGAGGAGGCGGAGGAGGAGGCGCAGCGCGTGGCGGCCGCCCGCAGGAAGCTGCAGCGCGAGCTGGACGAGGCAGGCGAGGCCAACGACGCCCTCAGCAGGGAGGTGGCGGCGCTCAGGAGCAAACTGAGGTACAAGGTCACCCACAAGGTCACAGCCAACTAACACAGTCTGACATGTTGACTGATAACCAGAGGCGACCCCAAGTGGGGGCCAGAGAGGGCCGTGGCCCCCTGAAAATCACTTCCAATTAGTTCATAATAGGAGCCATGAAAATGAATAAATACACAGTGAAATAACTATAAATATTTTTATATATAAAAGATATCTTTAAAAGTACATTTTATTATTTAAATTCTTTATTTAAAAACGTAGATTTAATTATTTCATAATTATTTACATATGTCATAATTCCATGATCTATTTATTTATTGATGTATTTAATTATTTAATGTATTTATTTTGTGAATAATGTATTTTAATGATGTTTTAATTAATTTATACACATATATATTTTATGGTATATTTAATTTTGTCATCACTAACCGTCCATGATAATACATAATTCTATATTTTTGGCTGGTCTGGCTCCTGATAATAACTCTTCATGTCAGTTAGGATCACCAGTTATTTCTGTTTAAATACAAGAATATTGAGAATTTCGTTTTTTAAGTTTCTTTAAATTCAAAGTTTTAACACATTTCCTAAAAATTAAACAAAACTCAAACAAGAGAAAATAAACTAAACATAAACTTAGTCGGGTCAAATGAAATATTTTCAGTACATTTTCAGATGAATATTTGTACAGATTAATGTTTTTGTTTTGTCTCTTAAAGGGTTTGGATTTTGATCATTTCAGATAATTTGTGAATTAAATTTTCATTTTCTGCCTCTCACGTCTTGCTGCTCCTGTTTCTCTGCTTCCTTCAGACATTACTAATCTTCTTAAACCTGGAAACAAAAGAGCATTAACTTCCTCCCCTTCCCTCTGCTTCAGTTTCTACGGGGCGCTTTAACCTTTCTCTTCCTGTGCTTCATCTTCTTCTCTCTTCCTGCTGCTGTGCGGCCGACCCTCAGGCGTGGCGGAGGGGATCCGGCCTTCAGCGCTTCTCGGATCAGCGGCGGCGGGATCAGGAGCGCAGCGGGTCTGAGCGGCGGTTCGACCCGGCGGGTCAAAGAAAACTCTCTGGATCTGCAGGAAGAGGAACGTCCCTCTCCGTCTCCTCCCACATGCTCCCCGGATGAACGCGATGAGGCGTACCCCTGCTGCCCTGACGAGTGAAACGACCCCACGCCTCATTTATTATTAAAATATATTTATACACTTTTCATTTCAAGATAATGTAGATTCATGTCAGCGTTGGAGTTTAGAAAATAGAAATTATTCTAACCGGAATAAAAAATTTGTGACGCAAAATGAGAAAAAGATCATTTGAAATATGCCATAATATATTTATAGGTTGATAAAGAAAGCAAATAAAGATATTTTCTGATTATGAATTATCTAAATTTATTGGAAATAAACACATTTTAAAGTGTTATAGTGGAGCTGAGTGTGTTTTTGCAGTAATGGGGATGTAATTGTTCTGCCAGCAGAGGGTACAATTGGTAGAACTTAACCAGAATTTAATACTTAATAAACATTTGAAAAAAACTCAAACTTATAATTTTAATAAGTGGTGTCGATTAAGTTTTTTGGGTCATACAATAATCAGAGTACATGAGATGCTGATTTTTATAAAAAGTTATGGGGGAGGAAAAAATAATAATTTCATGTTTTATTCTAAATTTCCTCAATTTAATGTAAAATGGCAACTTTTTCTACTAAATCTGCTACTTTAGTTCATTTGCAAGATTTTAAAGTGAATCAAGACTAAAATAAAAAAGATGAGACGTTTCTGTCAGGCATGAGTTTTATTGCCTTTCTCAGAAACATCATAAGCAGCAGTGAAGGTAAAAAACAAAACATCACATTCATCCTGTGTTAGTAAACATACAGAAGAATAAAACACGTTTTCTTCAGTGAAGCTTAGATCCTGGAGCTGCAGATTTCTTCTTCTCTCCCGTTAAACTCAATTAAAGTTGTAAAAATAGTAACAGATTTCTGGACGGATCAAAGGTTCTGGTTCAGACTCAACGGGAAAACCTGCGATATTAAACTTTGGTTCATCCTCTGAATTAATCAAGAACCTTTTTATTCCAACTCTGTGCTCCACTTCAAAACATTTTGCCACATGAACTACAAGCCTCAGTGGGTTTTGTTGGGACATTATACAACAGAACAACACAAAGTCTGAAAAGTGTGGTGTGCATTTATACATTTAGATAAAATCCGGTCTAACCAGAAGTGGCCATCATCTGTGAATAATTCATATTTGTTCTATGAGGATTTCCCCAGCTTCATGAAAACAATCTGGAGAAATTTAAAGCAAAACTAAATGTTGACTCAGAGTTTGAATATAAAGGCGCAAAAATGTGCAAACCATAAATTACACTGCAAAAATGCTAAATCTAGGCAAGTATTTTGGCCTCGTTTCTAGGGAAAATATCTTATTGCACTGGAAATAAAACAAAACTAACTTATAATAATAGGAGCTTGTTTTAAGTCAATTCATTATTATTTATGGAGTTCTGGTTTCATTGGAAGATTATTTCACTTATTGTGTGGGAAAATGTTTTTGTAAATGAAATAATATGTAGTAGTACATATTTATGGAAAAACTAGCACTTTTTTCATCAATATTAATGAATTATTGACTTACAACAAGCCCATACATCTCGCAGAAACTCAGTTTACTAAGATATTTGCATGAGAAACTAGACAAAAACTACTTGGTGAGATTTTGTGTTTTGTGTATTGTCTTAATTTATAAATATGTCCTACTTTGTGCTGATCTGATCTTATTAAAATTCATGTCGATATGAATCAAACTGCAGTAATACCTTTGTGCGGCTCATTGTAGATCATTTTTCCTGCCTGACTCGTCTTATTCAGCTCAACACTCGATCCTTCAGGTTGTAAAATAAAAACTCACTAACAGGATCTTCCTCTGGAAAACAGTGTCTGCTTATTTAAAACATCTATGATTGTTTTTGTAATTTCTCGTAAAATAGGCGCTTTGTTGCTCCATCAGCAGAATCGGATTTTGTTTAATTTTTAATAAAACTGCATCTTTTTCAGTTTCCTTCTAAAAATCCCAATAAATATGACTGAGTCAAATCCGTTTTAAGTAAATAATACCTTAATATTGATTAAAAAAAAAGTTCTAGCTCCGCTGGCAAATTATTTCACTTACATCAAGACAGTTTTCTCCAGTTAAAATTGAAATAATCTGTGATTGGAAATAGTTATTTTTCCATCAATATCAAGAAATCAGACTTCAAACAAGCTCCTTTATCTTGCTAAAAAGCTACTTATAAGTTTAGTTTGTCTTATTTCGAGTGCACTAAGATATTTGCACTAGATCAAAATCAAAAACTACTTTGTGTGTTTTTGCAGTGCAGCAGCTCTGTAACTGAAACCCGACCCTGAAAAGGGGAACGTTTGCCTCGGGCGGTTCGGCCCGTTTGTGTTGTTCTGTGGACAGTGGAGCTGAAGGTTCACGGCGCTTTGCGGACGGGAGCGCCGAGACGATGTGAAACTTTTCGGACGGTGTGAACCTGGAAGCTCTGCTGTCATATTTCAGAGTTTAAAGGGTGAATTCATTTGTTTATAACACAAACGGCTCAAACATGAAGGCTTTAATCGTTTTGTCTAGGTTTTAACTATAATCTAAACTATTGTTATGCTCCAATTTCCCCTTCAAAAGTACGATGTGCATCAGAAAAGAAGCATTTTATTTTCTTTTGTCCAGTGTCTGCTTTACCAGTTTCCACAAACTGGGAACTTCAGGATGGTTCTACATCCTGTTGTGGCCAAATTAGCTAAATTTCCTCCGAGTCTTTGTGCTTCCTAATACACTAAACATCAACATCCGTTACAAATCTTTACAGTAAATAATTCACACATTCACAGTCAAGGAAAAACGTCTACACTACCTATAGGTTTTAAGTATTTATAATCTTTTTTAAAGTGTATTTCTCGCTACTGAAAAGTGCTTGACCAGAGAAAAGGCGGGAATCACCATGGCAACCAGAGAAAAGGCGGGAATCACCATGGCAACCAGAGAAAAGGTGGGAATCATGGTAGTGAGTATAGAGAGCCCGGAGGAATTTAACATGACAGTTACAAGAAAATAAAATTAAGATGGTTGAAATCAGCCAATCACAGATTGGGATACCATTTGAGATGTGCCTTAAAAAAGTGCCTGGTAAATGTTGCTATGGCAACTGGACAAAGAAAAGGTGGTCATTAAAATCACCACAGCAACCATTAAAATGAGGGAAACACTACCCTATTTAAGACACCTTTAAACGTGTATTATTTTCTCCCGTTACACCAGATTCAAAAAAGGAAAAATCGGAAAATTACCATGGCAACTAGGACAAAATAATAAAAGGAAAAAGTCACAAGAGCGCCCATAAAAAACAACAAATGGTCAAAATTCTGATGACTGAAACAAAAGCTCCAAGAACTTCATCACAAAGGCCAGTAAGCACTAAAAGAAAATAATGGCTGAAAACAGCCAATCACAAGCTGGGATATGTTTTTTTATGTTAGTGTAAAAAAAAAAAGAAAGGGAATGTTGCTATGGCAACTAGGTAAGAAATAGTGGCAGAGAACCAACAAAAAAAAATCCAGAAATTACCGTGGCAACGACGTTAAAAATAATAAAAAAATTCATCATAAAGTAAACATAACAAACCAAAAAAGGCGGGAATCGCTATAGCAACCACTATGTATCTCAGCTAAAGTGGTTGACGAACGATTCTTCTCAAACCCGTTTTTTTTTCAGTAAGCTTCCTGAAGGCACAAGTTGATGCAACACACAGCTGTGCTCCAGGTGTGCGTTCCCATCTATAATTATACATCTAGATCAAAAAGCATAAACGCCCCCTCAGGACGAATAATGAGAAAACTCTAACTACAGACCATCAGGTGTTAGCTAGCAAACCGGAAAGCATGTGACTTGCTTCCACTTACTTTGAATGGACCAAAGTAAGGTGAACAGAAAAACGTCTCCTCCTAAAATTCAAACATCAGAAGCAAACTTTCACTGTTTTAATCAACTAATGAATTTAGCTTCTCATTGAGTCTGAACACATAAAAATATGTCTTCAAATCCAGACTCAGGGAGTCGGAACAAAAAGTCCAGAACGGACGTTCAAGACAAGTGCAAGTGCTGAACAGGAAGTCCTGATAAAAGACCAACTAAACCTCCAGCGTCTCCATCCGTTTAGCCTCAGCTGCTCGGTGTCAGTGCGGTCCGTCAGGTACCAACCGAGTCCAGGTGAGGTTTGGACCATCCTGACCCGCTAAGAGGAGACGGAGAGGTCCGGTCGGGTTCACAGCAGCAGCTTGGATCCTGCACCAAAGTCCAGCCTCTTCACGAGACTGGAGGAACAGGAGAGTTAGCGGTTAGCTGTGGATGTAAATAACCCTCCCCAGAGCTGCTCACCCCTTGTTGTAGAGGCCGTTGGTGGGATGGGGCTCTGATGGGTTGCTCTGGGCCGGCGCTGATCCAGATCCTCCGCTGTGGCGTCTGCGATTCGCCGTCTGCTCGTTGACGTAATTCCGACAGGACGCTAGCTTTGACTCCAGGCTCTGGGAAGGAAACGGTGAGGTTTCTCAGTAACCAGGAAGTTTTAGCTCAGTTGAGTTCTGCTGCAGGACAACGACCCAAAGAACAGCAGGAAGTCCAGCTGGAGATCAAGCGGCGCTGTCAAAATCTGTCCCACGTTGGATCTTACCCCGACTTTCTTCAGCAGCTCACTGACGATGTTCAGAGCAGAGATTCTTGCCGACGTGGTGAGAGGAATCGCAGAGATGCTTTCAGCTGAGAAACAAACCAACTGGTGAAAATATGGACAGAAAATAAATCCAGCTCTAATAAAAGCTAAACTCTCAGTCTGACCTCTGCTGACGGAGGGCGGTGGCGTGCTGATGTCCTCAGAGGAGGCTACAGGTCTGGGCGGAGCCGAGGTTTTATCCTCCATCCTACTGTCTGGGGGGGTGAGGGGCGGGGTCGGCAACCCCGCCGACGACGAAGAGGACGAAGGCTCTTTGACGGAGCTGCTGATGGAAGGCTTCCTGTCCTGCACCTGCTGTTTCTGCTGCACAGCAAGCTCCTGCCGAAGGTCTGTCACACACACACACACACACACACACACACACACACACACACACACACACACACACACACACACACACACACACACACACACACACACACACACACACACACACACACACACACACACACACACAATCAAAAACATTTAAAACTATTTCTGTTCTGTGCAAAACAGCAGTGAGAATCCTAATCTGCTGAATGAACCCACCAGAAGATGCTGAGAGAGCAAAATAAAGTTAAAGAGAGTCAAGGACAGAGAGAGAAAGAAAGAAAGAAAGACTGGGTTGAAGAGAGCTGAGGAGAAAGACAGAGATGAAGAAAGAGGAAAAACCTGAAGGGAGCTGAAGACAAAGAGAGAGATAAAAAGAGAAGAGCAGGGCTAAAAAAAACTGGAGAGAAAGAATTGAAGGGAGCTGAAGGGAACGATAAAACAGAAGTCAGCTGAGGAGAGACAGAGGTGAAGACAGCTCAAGAAAGAGCATTTTTGAGACCGAGCCCTTAAGAACATGTTCAACATGTCTTTATGTTAGACACATGAAGAGAGACAGAGCTGAAGACAGAGACGACTGAACATTTTGATATCCAAATTACTGAAATCAGATGAAGTAGCTAAACGCAGAGAAGCGTACACCCAGAGAATGCATCCTCACTAAAATAAAAACTGACTTCCTCAGAACTTCACCTCTCGCTTCGTCCTTCAGTCTCTGAACCGACTCCAAGAGATTCTCCTTCTCGTCCAGCTCGCTCTCCAGGAAGGCGTTCCTCTCTATGACGTGGTTCATCCGCTGCTCAAAGTCCTCCAGAGACATGATGGTCGCTCTAGAAAACAGAGGAACGACTCCTTTACTTAACAAGCGTTTAGTACAGACAGAGTTGATGGAAGCTCAAGGAAGAGAAACAGGGCAGCAGACAGCTGAATGGAGAGAAAGGGATGAAGATAAATGAGAGAGACTGAGCTGAAGACAGCTGAAGAGCGAGTTTGAAACGTCTCAGTGCTTTAGCTAGGTGTCGACCTGCTGACCTCTTGGCCCTCTCCAGGTCGTCGTTGGCCTGTTCCAGCTCCCTGATGTACTTGTGGAGCTGATCTCTGACGGCCGCGGTTTCGGCCAGGTCTCCCTCCAGGTTGGAGATCTGTCGGCACGCCTCAGAGTGATGCGTCTCGTACTTGTCCTGAATTTGGCAAAAAACAGAAGCAGAAAGAAGGACCAGAGTCAGATGATGACTTAGCAGATTTACACGCCGGTTCCACAGAAAGTCACACATCAAACGAATGAGCCGCTTCAGGATTGAGTAAAGCAGCGTGAAGCTTCAACATGTCAGAGATTCCTGGAGATAAGAAGGGCTGCTGCTCCGATAACATCATGTTTTGATCCAAAAGCCTCAACCAAAAGCAAAAAATTAGACATTTTAAAAACCTACTGTGGTCTAGAGAGCAATAAAAATATTTTAACTGTGAAAAAAATAAACATGATTATAAAACCGGCAGCTCCTTTTACGTAATGTCACTTTATAAAAACAGGATCTTCTAAAAGAGCAGAAAAACAGCCAGGAGGTGTTTCTGATCCTGAGTGTGGGATCAGATTCTACGGAGCTAAATTGGGGCAGTAAAGTTTGTGCAAAAGAACAAAAAATTAAAACTAAGAAAAAAAGATTTGAAACAAAAAAATCTGTAACAGAAAAACACCTTCAATCTGAATAGTAGTTTCGCATCTTTGTTTTCAGTGTCAAATCTTTTAAGTTTCAAAATAATTTAAATTTTCAAATGTCTCAGATTTACTTATCACTCTGAAATTTTAATGTCAACGTAACGAAAAAAGGAAAATTGAAAATGCTTCATTTTGAGTCGGCAGCAATCAGCTGCAGCTTTTGCTCTTCTGAGCCGGTTTTTAGGTGCAGCGCTCCACACTGCTCAGCTTTTCCTACTTTGTGGCATTTTCTGACCATTTTGTACAGAAAACCCAAAATTCTGCAGGCAACTGTTTGGACAGCTCAGTGGCAGCATAAGGGGGCCTTGGACTCAATTTCTTGATCCAGATTTATAAAAATGTAATTTTGATGAGTCATAATTTTAATTCTTGATATCCTGGGTTGTAATTGCGGTGTGTGACACTTCAAATCACAAATCCGCTGACATCATCCGAACATCTAGAAAGACGTTTTGACTCATCAAATTGACGATGCATCCAATTATCAGCCAGGATAGTCAAAACTCATTTTCATTTTAATTATATAGTCAGAAGAAAATAATTACTTGTTGAATCGGCCTGCCATACACAGGTTTTGCATTTTGGTACTTAGTAGTGATGACATCATGAAATCTGCTTTCATAGAGACAAAACTCCTGGACTTCCTGTTTGTTTGCTGTAACTGTGTGGTTAGTGTGTGTTTGGCTTTCTGCAACCATATGAACAATAAAGTCACACATTAACCTGTTTACTTTTTAAACTTTTGATCAAAACCCAGAGCTCTGTTTACAGCAAACACGAGTTCAACCTGAACATATTTCCTAATAAAGCAGCAGCCGCCGCCGCGGGGCGATTATAAACCAATAAAATCAGAAGAGTCGTCGCTGCTCAGCACTGCCATCGCCTCCAGACACAGAGAGGAGGAGGAGGAGCAGCCATCAGCTGCCTCTTCATCCCTGAATCGATGCTCTGTGAAGGCTGCTCTGTGCTCGGATAAGACAACCAGAGAAACAAATTCACTGCAGGGAGACCTATTATCAGCTGACGGATATGAAAATCCCCAGTTTGAACCAATTCACTCGGCGGTCAGTTGGTTTCATGCAAATTAATGCAACTCCTGCAGGCGTATGCATGTCTGCCGAACCCTCCATGTCTGACTACCTTGTAGTTCTCCAGCTCCATGCGCAGACGGTTGTTGGCTGAGAGAAGCTCCCGGTTCCTGGTGTCCAGCTGCTTCAGCTCCGTCTCCAGCTCCACCTCGTAGTCCCGACTCATCTGCTGAAACTCCTGCAGCTCCTCCTGCGCTTCCACCGCACTGAGAACACAAGACAAAAACATCCAAAGTGTTCAGGTTGGGTTTCATTAAACAACAGGACAGACGTGGCTTTAAACTCCTCAAACATATTAGTGCAAAAAACATAAAGGTGTTTTCACAGTCAAAGTGTCATAATCAGAACTCATTACAAACACATCAAATCCTGACAGATTGGATATTTTTACACGCATAAGTTAATATTTTGTGACAAAATATCTAAACATCACAAAGGTGAGGATACAACCTCGTCACAATCAGAGAGAAAGAGGAGCAAACAGTCGGCGTTCTCTTTTCTGCCGGCAGCCATATTGTGAATGGCAATCGTCATGGAAACCGATAAAATCAATAAAGGAAACTACTTTTACAAAATAAAGTGTTCCAAGATTATGTACAATAACTTTTTATTAATTGCTTCTTTGAGAAAAAAAAAAAGTTTTCTTTGGCGTCAAAATAATTTACCTTAATGTACATTTTAAAAATTATTTATTTGTTACTGTTATAATTATTGTTAAAAATAATAAAAAAATATTAATAATAATAGTAAAGAAAATGTGTTAATGTTAATAGAAATCTATTTTTATTACTTTTTTGGAAGTAGTAGTAATGTTATTTCTATTGTATAGTAGTAGTAGTATTAATAGTATTTTATTATTTTATAATAACAATAATCAGGCCTGAAACAATCAGATTAATTGTTATGAATCGATTATTGAAATAACTGTCAACTAATTTAGTAATCAATAAGTTATTAACTGGAGTATGCAGACTCAAAACAGGCCATTTGCTGGAAGAACATATTCAGAGCAGCAATTAAGTCGAAACTGTACAAAAATACAAACATTTTGGATTTAAGAGAAATAAAAAAAAAAAAACGTAAATCTGTTCTACCCAAAACGTCTCAGATGGCAGTTTCACCTTCACCTGGTTCAAATTCTGCAAACAAAATCCTTTGATTCAAATGATCAAGCATTCACTAAAGAAATCTGTTTACATTTTAGACAATAAAATGTTTATTTTTATATTTAAAAAGGAACATATGGATTTGTTTATTTGCTTTCAATTTAATATCATTTATTAATAATTTGCACCGAAAACATCCTGTGGCTGTAACTAAATTCAGACTTGGACATGACAATTTAATAAACTTAGAAAAAATCAAACTAAATTGAACAAAATCAAATCTAGAAAAAGATGATCAATGTGAAAATGTGGGACACAGTTTGTTGTTGCTTTTTTAAATATGGCAAACCTGCAAGACCCGTTTTTTGTTTCAACTCTACAATAATTGTCTACAGAAATCCGATTGATATAATAATTATCAAGATACAATAATAGTTTATCTAATTAGCAGGTTAAAAAAAAAAGCAAAATAGTTTTTGTGAATACAATTATAAAGAAAAATACTAAAACTTTAGTTCCAACTTGACATTTATGGCCCATAAATACAAAAAGTTTGGACATTCCGGATTCAAAGAAAAGGTGAAGTTGTATGTTCACTGTTTTGTAAATTACGATGCTTCCAGATTAGATAAGGAAGCGGTTGGAGTAAAAGATAAAGAGCTAACGAACATCTGCTGGTGCCGGGCCGCCTCCTCCTTCCAGTGCTCCAGTTCTTCCTCCATGGATCCAAACTGAGGTGCGTCCTGGTCCCCCATCTCCAGCGCGGTCACGGCTCAGCGGGCTCTTTGGTCCTGCACCGACACACAGAAACAGAAACACACCCCTTACTGTTGGTCAAACATTTATGGTTTCTGTATCCTGGAACAGTCAAACAAATAACATTTAATGCAACCAACTGCCTTCAGAAGTTACCTAATTAGTGTATATTTGGATTTCTTTAAATGAGCATGATTCCTATGTAGAAAATGTTAAGAAAAGCAAAAGTTCTTACAGGGCTGAAATGATTAAATTGTGCTAAATCAATTATGTAAATAATAAATAATCGATTAATCAAATACTAATTAGGAAACGCTTAACCGTTAACTGCAGTATACAAACTCAGAAAAAAAGGCAATTTGCAGAAAGAACACACAGAGCACTAATCAGGCCAAACCTGTGAAGAAAAATATAGAAATTTTGCATTTAAAATATTTCTTTTGTAAATATGTTCTACCCAGAGCTGCTCAAGTGGCAGTTTTAGCTTCACATAGTTTAAACTCTAAAAAATAGATAAAAAAAGAAAAAGAGAGCTGAGTTTTCAGCATGTCGATGCTAGAAGTACTGCATTTTAGACAATAAAATGTTTACATTCTTATTTAAAAAAAGAAATTTAATTATTTTCTAATTAGCATCTTTTAAACAAAATAATCTGCAGAATGAACTCTTTTTTAAATCCGACTCATCATCTTACAAAACATTTATTTGATTAAATGTGGTCATGTTTGAGAAACATAACTAAAAATACATACATTTTAAGTAAGTATCAAAGTGTAGAGTGATGGTTTTATACAAAACCGGAACACAAAAATATGTTTTTGTTAATTTGCCAAAACATTTTTTATAAAAATAAAATAAACATTGTTTTGAAATCAATATTAATTCATGTAATGGAGTAGAAACACTACAATGTATACTTCCAAATACTAAATTATGAATTAATTAGATGTGATGTAAATGTTAAAATGTGACAATTTAGTATTATACATGTTGGGAAAAATAAATCAATGGTTATTTTGTATACAATTTCATCTTGTTTGAATATTTTAAGTATTAAAAGGCATTTAACTTTATTTTTTATAATCGTTATTTTCATTTTGCCCCAGTATTTTCCCATTTTGTATGTAAATGAAATACATAACTGATGATGTAATATTCTTGTATTAGTAGCAAACTAGTGAAGGTTTGTGTTTGTAACCGAAAACAGATCATTTTTAGTAAATTTGTCTCATTTTTGCCTGGTATTATCAGCAAAAGATCATTTCATTAACTATTCATAGGTGGCTATTCATTTACGGGTTAAGAAAACACCAAAACAAACCTGGAATGTTTTGGCAACCAAACTTTCTGTCATTGTGGAACATTTATTACTTATTTACATTTGAGTCAAACAAACAGAGTTCCACTACAAAGACTGACCCGAGGGTCTGAAAAACGGAACTAACAGAAGACCGAGCTAAACATAACTTCACACCTTGCCTGTTGTTTATGGTAACTAACCCCAAATCTTAGAGATGTGCCTAAACCCCGAGTATTATCTATAAAACTATGGAAAGTATAACAGGAAAGTTGAAGGAGTAAAACTAAAGTTACCGCTAGCTGATTCGGCTAACGGAGTTTAACCGTTTAAATCCCAGCTCAGACCAACATTTGACCCGTTTGCCTCTTAAACTCTTCCTTATCAAACTAAACTTCACCCCAAACCTTCTAGAAAAGTCATTTTCACTATAAACTAAGAGTTAGGTAAAACTTTCGCACAATTCGATGGAATTAGACAAATTTAAAAGGACTTACCTTGAGTTGGAAGTCAGAAAGTTACTCGCCGCTTCAGGAAGGCGTCGAACAATAAAATTTGCCATTCATTTTGTCAACGTCAACTGGCCAATAACAAATTAGATGACGTTCTTGTTCTTTGTCGCTATTGGACGCGTTTCTGTCAATCACAGCAATTGGGCGGGCTGCAAGGGTGACAGTCCAATCAGAGTGGTGGGAATAGACAGAGCATTAATTCACACAGAAATTTCGACGGATTGCCACACGGTGGTGCTGCTTTTACGTGTAGTAGGAAAACGTGTAAACAGTACTTGGAAAAATGTTCGCTATGTTTCTAGAAATCAAAAAATATATATATTCAAAATGAAATTAAAACAAAAGCAAAGAAGCTTAATTCCAAATAACTAAAATGAAATGACGTCAGACTTAAATAGTGCTTCATTAGAACACTCAAACAAGCTTTTACGTGAAATCAATCATTTATTTTAAAATATTTTAAAACAGTGTCTTCTTGGTGATCACCTAAGGTAATTAATTGAGTTAGTTATGGTATTAGGTTTGGATATTCCAAGGAGTTGAGGGAAGACGATTGATACTGGTGGAAAATTGCCCTAGCTCTTTATGGGTTGAAAGTGCTTTTTGCACTGGAATAATACTTTATTATTTTTCCAGCATTTCTTATTATGTTGTCTCAGTTTGAGCTTCAAACAGAATTTAGTTATTTGAATATTTCACCACTTTCTTACTAAATTTGTAACATTAATTTCAAATAATTGAACTGGGCACAAACTTAAAGTTTGTTGACACAGTTCTCATGTTTTCAGTCGGTTTGCGTTCATTGCTGGTGGATTTTACAAATTGGATGGTATAATACAGAACAACTTCCTCAAAATTGTTACATTTTCCCTTAAATCGACTCCTGGATGGTTGAAACAGCAGTGCAGTTGAGTATTGAGTGGATGATGATCCTAAAACATAGTCCGACTGGTTTTGGAATACATAAGCTACACATATCTTAAGCAGTATCAACACTATTAATCAGCGGAGAGTTTATAATGGCAGAGGTTGTACCAAGAAATCAAGAAACTAAAAAAAAAAATTCTATATGTAGTTCTGGAAGCTTAGACAAATAATAGTAAGTGTATATTGTATAATATCCACAATAAATTGAGACTAATGTATCCAAGTCTGGCTTTAAAAAACAGTATCTTTGATTCTGATTGTAGATGTTCTCTTCCTGTTGGTGGGTCAGAGGTGAATTTGGGTCAGCTGTGTCTTTTCCTGTGGGATTAGACGGGGGTATCTGATCCCAGATAATCCACATGAGCCATCACCACTCACAAATGCCAGTCCACCAGTCCTGTCCGTCGCTGCCTCATATCTGGGCTGCACGTTTTTAGCATTGAGTCAGTTCTTACAGTGGATTACAGGCATGAGTCCCTGACCTTCACTGATACCAAAGGGAAATCTTTTAAAGGCATTGTTCTGTAGGTCAATAAGACACTATTTATATGTTTTGCAAGTGACCTCAATGCTAACATTTGGTTAGCTTGGCTTAGCTAGCAACATAACAAATTAATTAGTGACTGTCGTTTAAGGTTATACTGCAACTTTTAACATGATTTATTATATAAAAATACTTTATTGATCCCAAGGGTAAATTAAATGTTATTGTAACTCATATTAATTAAAATTCTTCAAAGAGTTATTGTAGATAGTAATGGAAAGACCTCTTGTAGCAGTCTGTACTGCAGTGAACTTGAAGAAGATTCTGACTGAAGACACTTTGTTTTCCCAAGACTGTCTCATGAAGAGGATGTAAGGGTTTTCCATGTCTGTTAAATTTCCTCCTTCTTTCTCTCCTCTATGCTTTCTTGCAAAATGACAATACAGGAATTCTGATTCTGATTTTGGATTTTCCCTCCTCCTTTCTAAAAAAACAACAAAAAAAAAAAACTAGTAACTGTCTATTACTATAATACACTTACTGTGTAATATATTAACATATTTAAGTTGTATTTTTTTAAAGCAGCCCAGATGTTTCTCTGTGTTTCTACTATATACAGTATATTTGTATATATTTATTTTATTAAAACATTTTTTTTATTTATTTGCACTGGAACGAGAAAGATTACAATGTTTTGTTTTGCTTTTTTCAGTTTTGAGAGTTGCCATTTTTTAAACTTTGTGGCGCTCTCTAGCGCAATGACAGTAAAAAAAAATTCTGAAAAAATAAACAGTAACCATGGTAAGCGTAACCATGACAACTGTAGAAATTCCATGTTGAGATACAAGAAAGCTCCTCCCCCTTTCTGAAGAGGCAGGTAACCATGGCGATTGCATAACTGGGCCGTTCACTCTGTGGCCTTAAATCCCCAGATTGAAGTGCAACAAGAACAGCTGACGAAGACGACGGCCTGGACAGCTAGCCGCTTGTTGACATCGACACTTTTAACTTGTTACAGGATCAATTCCGCCATCTTGACAGCGTGAGAATCTACTTTCAGGTGGCTTAGCTCTGACACAATTTCATCAAATCTCATTGTGGCTAGAGTCGTGACATAACGCCTGGAGCTGGAAGCTGTTTGACTGCTTTATTGTTACAGGTTACAGTTTCCCTTTATTATGAAAAGGAGACAATGAGACAAAAACAAAAACAAAAAAGTACCCGTCCGATTTTTGTATGTTTTCCTTTCTGCTAGAATTCAGCAACAAAAAACAGTCTTTGAGTCTGGCTCAGGTAAGAACACAATAAGGTATATGGGTTGATGGCAACCAATCAGACGGTTCAAGTAATAAGGTAGAGTAGCTTCAGATTTCTACAGAAATAACAGGGGATTCCAGTGTTTGTAACTGATACATTTGTAATTTACATTATAAATAATGGTAAATTACTTTTTTACTATTTTTTTAACTTCATATTGGACAGTTAGTTCACAAAGTGTTCAGTTTTGACCAGAAATATGGATAAAAAGTCACAGATATGTGGTTAAATAAGTAGTTACATAAAGTTAAAGGGAGTTTAATGGGATAAAAGTCAAAATAAAGAGGAAAAGGATGTAAATAAATAAGGATATTGGGTCTCAGTTGGTATTAGGATTACCTTTTTACTTTCTGGCATTATAAACTGATTGCTTTGTTTTATAACACTGAACAGGTTATAACAGATTGATTGCATCTAAATGACTTTATACAATAATCCTAGTACACTGGATTTAATTGACTATATATTTCTGTTTTGGAAGCAAAGCACTTTTAAATAATATTTGTTGTGAACCAGAAATGTATGAATAACAAACAGAACAAACACTTGCACCTAAGGGCAATTAAGAAAGACCAATTAACCTGTAAGTCAGGGGAGCCCAAAGTGGGTCCTGAAGGCCCGGCGTCCTGCATGTTTTAGTTTCTCCCTGGTTTAACGCAGCTGGATCCAATGAGGCTCGTTAGAAGGCTTAAGAAGAACCCTGACCTGCTGAAAAGGTTGTTACTACCACCAGGGAGAGAACTAAAACGGGCAGGATGCCGGGCATCGAGGACCGACTCTGGGCTCCCCTGCTGTAAGAGATCCAAGCAGGTTTTGATGATGGATGAACTGAAAGGAGGAGACAGTGAGAAGACCTGAAAATTATCTGGAAGAAAATTATATAAAAAAACATCTTAGGTAAAATAATTAAGAAAGAATGATAGAAACATGAGATAAATATGGAGCTAAATTGGGGCCATAAACATTGTTTAAAAAAGGATTGAAAAAATATTTTTAAACAAAAATGTTTTAAAGCTGAAAATACAATTTTTTTGAAAAAGAAAAAATTTGAAAGTGAAAAAAATTAATCTGAAAAGTAGTTTTGAAATTTTTTCACTTTCAAATCTTATTTTTCTTTATTTGAAACTTTTTTCAGTTTCAAATCATTTTTTGTTTGTTTCAAATATTTTGTCTTTTGACTAAACTTTATGGCACCAATTTAGCTCCATTTCGGGAGTGCTGCATGAATATATGATCGGGGTGATGATTAACTCATAAACCTAAATTAATTAGTATATATTTATTTTAATTTAATCGAATTTGATGTTTGGTCTGCCTGTTTTATGTTTTAGGTTTATCAGCAAGTCACAGAAAATAAAAGATAAAAGAAAATACATTTTTACACACCTAAAAGTCTGTGGTTGGTTTAGATCTTTACCATTTTTCAAATCCACATTCATCCTTCATGACCTGTAAACTGCTTTATTCATTGATTATTAACAGATAATATCCCAATCTTACCTTGAATTCACGAGTATTTTCTCATTTCTGCTTACATTTTCTAAGCTTCTTCATATTTCCCAGATAAAAAAACGGATTTTCAAGTATTAAGTTTGTGATCCATGACACAAACTAGAATTGAATCACATGTTTGATGGATTACTGCAGATTATGGCAGTCACATCACCAGGTAAAGGCACAGCTGGTGAAAAACAGAAGTTATTAAGCCTTAGAGTTTTTAATTGCGCCCAATTTGTCCTTTTGGTTCCCTAGCAGTAAACTCCAGTTATTAGACTAAAACATAATTTCTGGATCAAAGCGTTTGGACATTTTCCCTCATTTGGTCTAAATTGAATCTAGTTATGGATTTTTCTGGCTGCACTATCATAATACTGCCATTTACCTTTGTTTTTTTTAGCTGCCTGACCCCAATTTTACTCAATAAACAGTTTTATTTCTTGACATTCCAGTGGCTGCGTCAGTCCATAAATGGGTACTTCAATAACTTCTTGGCGTTTAATAAAGCTGGAGTCTTTTTTCAGACATTTCCTGCCTGATTTGTTGCTGCATGTGTGCGTTTGAGACGGATATAGACGAAAACATTTAGTTTTCCCTCTGAATTTTATGCCTCTTCCGGGCCAGCCGAGCCTCACGCATCTCCTCCAGAGTTTTCCGGGGGTCCATGATGAAGGCCAGGGCCACGGTGGCGGTGCCGTCGCCGTCCTGCCGGGAGAAACACAGGAAGGAGGCCCAGAGGAAGGCGCAGCAGCCCATGAAGGCGGTCCGCATGTGCAGCGGCATCAGGACAAAGTTCAGAAACTGGAGACGCCATTTAAAGAAGAAAAGAGTTAATAAAGGTCTAAAATTATTTACTTTTTAGGTTTAATACTATTGAGCTAATAAAGACTAAGATTGTACTGAGTTAACCTTCAATTAAAAATGTTTCAATATTTGACTGAGCTCAACAAGTGAAAACCTGTAAACAGTACTTCTAAAGTACTCTGCATTGGGACTGAAGAAGTGAGTAAAGTACCTAAACATTTTATTATAGTAGGAGTAGCACTACTTTTATATATTACTATTTATGTAAAAGTACATTTGTGAAAGAACAAAGCAAAAGTGAAAAAGTTTTTGGTAAAAAAGCTTCTCAAGTAACTGATCAGAAAATCTGACTTAATGTAATAAAGGTTTAAAATTGTTGTTAATTTTCAACTTTATTGTGTAAACATTATATTATTTAGTTTTTAACTAATAAAAACAAGGATTTTATTGTATTAACCTTAACACAATAACCATAATTAAATTCAATATTTGACTGATATTTGTTTTTTAAAAGCAAACTCAAGAAGTGAAAAGCTGTAAAGTCATAAAATACTCTGGATCATGACTGTCGGTCAGTAGATGTGGGTAAAGTACCCAGTACTACAGAGAGAGTAGCACTACTTTAATATAGTATATATGTAATATATATGCATATATTTATATATATATATGTAATCAGATGTACAAAAATATAAAATAATTAGCAAATTCTCTTATTTTAAACACTAAGCTGAATCAACAAATACAAATAATTACACAATAACATTTTTAGCAACAGAGACAATTTTTCTAAGTATTTTTATATAAAATGTATACAATTTAAACTGCTAAATACGTATAAATAAAATAAACCTAAACCATTTCTGTTTTCTTATGCAACTGCTTTATGAATTAATAAAACAAAATAAATGTAGTATGTTAATAGTTACCTGCATAAAGGGCCAGTACATGAGTCCAGTCTGGGAAAAAATGGGAAAAATTCATATAAATCAAAATCTTGCAACAATCTCAGTTGATACAATCTCTGCTCAAATATTTTTTACTTAATTAAAACACAAGAGAAACTGAATAAAGGCTCAACCATATTATAGAAAAGTTTTACAATTGTTGATTTATTTTTTATTTCTCTGTAAATTTATTTTAAGAAAAGAAAAAGGGAAGATTAGATAATTAATTCCAGTTTTTGGGAATTTGCTGCAACCGAAATCAAGTATGTCTTCTCATCTATTGGTATTATTATCATCACTTGATATTTATCTTATTTTTAATTATTTTATTTCTTCTTTAATCATTTATCTACCTGCGATGTTGTGAAGTTTGTGGTCAGATGAGGTTTCTGTAAAAGCGCTATAAAAAAAATAAGCTTTCATTTACCTCACTAAAGGTCAGAAGTTTACATACATCCAGATAAAAAACCAAAAGGCCAATCAGAGAGGAAGAAGCCAAAACCCAAAATATTTGACTGCAGTTTAAAAGCAATGCTAGCAAATCCTGAGGATGTTTGTAAACTGCTGGGTTTCTGATCAGATTAGTTTTTGTTTTTATAGATTTTTACATGATCAGCAGCTAAATGAAATGCTGCTGTCCCAGATTATGTAACCGCCTGCTAACAGGTCGCTAATCTGCGCCAGGATCTCTCCTCCTACTGGCATTATTATCCGCTGCCTGGTTTGCCCTGCACACTGCGCATCATTAGCGGCACACAGGGAGATGTAGGTTAATCTGGCTGCCGGCAGCTAGCGACGTGACCATGTGAGGAAGAGGAAGGTGACTTTCTCATATTTTACCCTCCAGGTGTTAAAGAATTTCTCCCTCCAGTCTTCCAGGATGTCTTCCTTTCCTTCCAGGAAACTCACACCTGCAGGACAGAAGAAAGACTCAGATTACAGCCAGTATTTAAGATAAAATTTACAATTTTTTCATGCCAGTTTCCAGTTCTATAAAGGGATAAAAAACTAAAGAATACATTTTCTCCTGCACACCAGATAGCATGGCGATGTGTTAGGGTCATTACAGGTCAGCGGTGCCCAAAGTGGGTCCCTGAGGGCCGGCATGGTTTAGTTCTTCCCTCCCTGGTGGGAGCAACAACCTCCTCAGCAGGTCAATCTTCTTCTAACGAGCCATGATTTGATCCAGGTGCTTTAAACCAGGAAGAGAACTAAAACATGCAGGATGCCGGCCCTCAGGGGCCCACTTTGGGCTCCACTGTTGTTTTTTAGAAAAACAGAGGAGGAGCACATTTCTGCCAAAAACTCAGAAATTGTTAGATTGATCTCAGGAATTAAAAAATCTGAGCTACAAAAGTGGAAAATTTGCAAAAAGAAAAAAAAAATCTGAAATTAGAAAAAACTCGTTGAGATTTATGAGCTTCAAATGTTGACAATTCGCTAAAATAAAATTTTAATTTTCAACTTTTGTAAATTTGACAACTTTTAACAAAAAAGTTCCTAGTTGTTTTGTGTTTGCTTTTGTTTCTTTGCAAAAAATTTCTGAAATTAATCAAAACATTTCTCATGTTTTTTTTAAAGCAAATGTTCGACTTTTGGAACTCAGAAATTTCCTTGCTTTTTCAAGAAAATCCATATTTCAAAAAATTAAATCTTTAAAAACCAAAAATTTGATGAGGGAAGGGAAGTTTAGTGGAAGGAAAAAACTGTGGTAGAAAAAGGTGAATAAGCAACGTAGCTCCAGCTTTGAAAGAGGATTGTGAAACAAAATCTATTCAAGATGTTAAGGCAGCATTAGAAGGTGCTGACTGCACACGCAGACGGGTCCAGGATCGTCTGAGCCGAGGAGAACCAGAACCGGACCGATGCTGTTTTGTGTTTCTCTGTGTGTTATTAATATATTTAACACAGAAGTTACATTTTTAAAAATTAAATTACAGAAATAAACTGTACTTAAAAGCATAATTCTACCCACAGTCCAATCTGTCCCTGATTTCTTCCATCCACTTAACTTTCCATTATGTAATTTGATTCAGCACTTCTGTGGATTAATCTCCTTGTGTTATTTAACATATGTGTTTTAAATGTTAGGTAAAACATAAATATTAGGGTTACGTAATAAGTTATGTCATAGAACTTTTCTGAAAAAGTGGATTTGGGATTTTTTTCCATAATCATCAAAAATTTACACACACACAAAAAAACAAAAAACTGTTGAAATGTGTCTCTCTTAGTGTTATTAATATATATAACATGAGTTTCAGTTTGTAAGGTTGAATTACAGAAATAAACTGTACTCTCAAAACATATATCCAATCTGTCCCTGATTTCTTCCTTCCACTTAACTTTCCAACTAATCCAACTCCTTGCATTACCTAACATTTATGTTTTAAAAACCTTAGTAGTAATGGTCTTATGTAATACAGCGTTTCTGGAAAAGAGGATTTGTGATTTCCTGTCAGTTACTTTCCATAATCAACAAAAGAAGTTTCATTTTTTAATCTCCCTGATGTTTTCCTTCCACTTGACTTTCCAGCTAACCCAAATTCTTCTGTGGGTTAATTTCTTTGCGTTACCTAACAGTTGTGTTTTTATGATATTATTTTTATATTATTGGTCTTAAATGATTTCACATTTTTCGAATAAATAAGTCCAAAATATCTCCGTTTGGGCGCAATTTCCTGTATGTAAAACATACTTTTCTATTTCTTTTAATTAAATTGCCGTAATAAACAATATTTTCCATCATGCTCTGATTGATTCAGATGCGCCTGTTCCTCACCTGTGTAGAAGACGCTGGTGGCCAAAGGTGACGCAAAGCTTTGGTCCAGCAGCAGTTTGCGGAAAACCATCCCTGCGGATTTTCCGGGGAAGCGTTTCTCCAGAGCGCGCAGCCAGAAGTAGTTAAAGTTTCCCTGGAAGGTGATGGCCACGATGGCCACGTTGCGGGTGTGTTTCCAGTCGATGCGCTCTCTGTGCGCAATCAGCTGATGCGCCAAATCCCCGCCGGCGAACAGGCAGCCGTACAAGGTGACGTTGGCCAGCCAGGGGAAGCGCTTTGCGGCTTCTTTCAGAACAGCTTTCCTCATTTTGATTCAGATTCAGTTCAGTAAAAAAGGCGCAAACATAGCGGCAGAATTCATCCAGTTTACATACCGTGGCGTCCCCGGCTGACGGTCAGGACGCAATCCATCTGTGCGCGGATACCTGCGAGGATTACAGCCGAGGTTTCCACCGGAAGCAGGAATATCATTCATTATAAACTGGTGATAAACTCAGATTTTGTTAACAGCGCATCCTCTGCATAATTCAGCCGGAATATCTGCGTAAAATCCGCTATGAAAGCCTCACATGGAGATATTACAGCCTTGCATAAATTAAAGCCCTAAAAGTGACTATAATGTTCTTTCCTAACAATATCCAGGAAGATAAAATAAACCTACATCAGTGTTGGTTCATCTCTGACTGTTTCCGGTCGAGTCAGGTGCACAAATCCTTTGGGTCAAGCTGTAATCTGAGGGATTGTCCCGGTCCATTCAGGGAAGCGCCTAACTGCGTCACCGGGATCAGTTTGCGCAGCTTTGAGTGCCTATAGGTGGTCAAATCAGAGGCACAACAGCCTTCAAATTATGTATTTAAAAAATATATATTAGGAAATTAAGGCTGCCGCAAACAATTATTTTAATGAGCATTCTGACGATTAATCGGATAAAAAATTGACACATTCATTATATTTTTCATTTAAAAACTTAAGCTTATTGTGTAGAATATTAGAAATACATAAACATGTAAATAAACAAATAATTTAACTCAATTAAAAAAAAGAAGTTCTATGTACATATTTACAGAAAAAATGTTTTTTTTTTCATCTTAAATGCAAAATACACAAACATTTCTACAGTCTTGGCTTGTTGTTGTTTTATGAAATGGCATGTTTGTACACAGTCTGTATACTGCATGAAAGATTAAATAGTTACTAAATTAGTTGATTATTATTTCAGTAATAAATTAATCACAATTAATCAACTCTTGTTGGAATAAGTGGGGCTGAAGGAATAGAAATGCACAACTGACACTCCAGATTTTTATTTGAAGAAATGTTTGAAAGATACTTTTTTATTTGTTTTGATTGACAGAGGGAATTTAAAGATTAAAAACATTCACAGTGAACCGCTAGAGGGCGCTGACTACCACTAAATCCCAGCTGTGCTTTCAGGAAGTTTATATCTTACTGCCCAAGTTTAATCTATTTCCTCCTCGTTGCTTCAAAGCAAACATACATTTTTACAAACATAATTAATTGGTTGGTTGGTAAAACACGCAAATTTTAAAAACAATATATTAATATATAGTTTTACATTTTTTGTATTTTCACTGCAATTTTACAAGATATTTTATAAAGTTTAACTAAACTAATGGGGCTTTTACATGTGGTACACATTCACTCGTGTTATGACCTAATAATGGCCGTTAAAAAGATAATTGCAACCAGTTTATCCCGCCTAAATATGAGATTAAAACACTTTTCAAACTACCTTTTGCGTATATGTAACTAAACAACCTAAAACAACATTAATATTAATTTAAAAACCTTATTGAAAATAAATTTGGCCTTTTATCAACTTATTTCATCAGCTCCAGTTTACTCACAGGGACCGTTTCTTTAAGGCGGGCAGAACTCATCATCTCGTAATCTAATTGGCTGGAATTTCGGTCACTTTGAAGGATCTAGGTTCTGATTGGTTGACTCTCTGAAAGTCTCGGAAGTGTCATTTTTGGACTCGGGCTAAACTTCGGCATATGTGGAGCGGCGCATCGGCGGCTCCGAGCTGATCGTTGACAGTTAGGATTAAATGGCGGCCAGAAAACACTGAAACAGGTTTGTTTTGATTTTCTGTTTGTCTCAGAATGGGGTGAATCACCGCAGCTGTTGTTTTCCTCCGGACTTAATGGAGGTGTTGTGCTTGCTCTCTCAGCCATGAGCCGAGTTTCATTGTCTTTTTGACCAAAACAAGCTAACCTGATCTCACCTAGTTAATGACCAAATATTTTATCAAAGAGGCTTTATTTTTATTCTGCAGCACAGATTTAGATTAAAATGCTTTCTTTTAATCTCATTTGGAGGTGAAACATCTCAACGTTTTTAGCGAGCACGGCACGGAAGTTCGTTTGTGATTTGAAGCTTCCGATTGACTAAAGGGCCATTTCACCGTTTTAAAGAAAATTAATCAGCTGTAGTTCAAAGGCCAAATATGAACTCTATTATCGCAAGTTGAATTTATATTCTATAAACCGAAATAAAACTATTTTATTTATGTTATTATTATATTATATAATTATATAATATTATTATGTTGTGGACGTTCAAAATGAGCAATTTCTCTGCTTTACAGCTGTTTAGACCAGAATTAGCAGAGTGATGCTTGGAAATGAGTGTTGAGACTGGTCATGCATTGACTGAGTTATTCTAGGCTGCATAAATAACCTTTAACTGAATTTGGTGACTTGTAAATTGTCTCAAAATAACAGTTTTCAGTGTGAATATAATAAGGTTTTTTATGTATCTAGTTTGACCCATAAGCAAGTTAGTTTTCTAGCTGGATAGCAATAATACTGTACATATTGCAGTATAATAATGGCTTGATAATAATAAACAAGTGTTGAATAATTCAGTTTTTATTTGATTATTTGAAGTATTTCAGATTTTGAAGGGTTTATTAGGATTGTCCTTTAAATTAGGATCTGATACAGAATTTCACTCAAGTTCTGAATCAGATGCCAACTTCAGATCCTCGCATCGTGTTTTTCCATCATAGCTTAAAAGTAGTGCAATTATTTAAGACTAATTTTGTTGCTAAGTGAACAAATTGTATGCCGAATTT
The DNA here is from genome assembly GCF_002775205.1 of Xiphophorus maculatus. Lineage (NCBI taxonomy): Eukaryota > Metazoa > Chordata > Actinopteri > Cyprinodontiformes > Poeciliidae > Xiphophorus > Xiphophorus maculatus. The sequence goes on from NC_036458.1 coordinate 1,747,972, forward strand.
TTATAAACACATGATTTATTTAAAATAAATATCAGTTATGTTAGTATAGGGTGCCACTATTTGCTGAGAGTGATGCAAAAATAAAAAATGCCCAATTTTCTAATGGAATTCTGTTCTCTCCGTTTAAGAAAATGCTCCTTTTGAGGTTTACATGATATAAATGAAGTGCTGTTGAGCTTTAATGTCCTGATCTGAACGTGGTGGATGGAGGGTTAACTTCACAAATAACTACAGAAATAAGGAAGTCATTCTGATCAAGTTTAGACATGTTCTCGTGTTATAGTTTCGTCATTGCTGTGCTCTAATAATAATTGTGAGAATTTGCAGCAGAGTGCTTCTCGTAACTCTCCTGTTAGTCAGAGCTTATGCATTTTGTTAAAGTCATGCAGGGGCTGCGGAAAAGACACAAAAACAACAGATAAATGATGGAAGCCATGAGACAGGGTGCAGACTGACCTAAATACTTTGCTGAAAATTTACTCCATTTACTCCAACAGCATGAAACAGAAACCTTTATCCACTTGTTTCTTGTCATTTTTGCATCACAAACACACATAAAAGGCTTGTTCTGAAAACAAGCCTGAGTTTCTCCTGGAAGGAGGATTTGTAAGCAGACAAAGAGAGGAGCAGCACATTGTGCAGAGGGTGTATAATTTCAGCTCTTGTTCCTCTGAACACACTCTGTCAGGAGAAAGAAGCGACAGAACAGTAGTGGGTGTTGTTTATGTCAAAGCCACTGAGCGGGTGCATGCCTGCATTTCTTTAACTCCATATTTGCATTCATATGAATATAAACACAGATAGTGTGCGAGATTATTCAAATGCATCTGAGACGGTCCATTTAGCTATATTTAGGGACACATTTTTAAAATATTGCAAATACAAACACCTTTCCAAAAGAAACAACAGCAGAATACAACTTAAACTGAATAGTTAGCGCTCGGTATTTATTGTAAAACAACCCAAAGGTTTCTATAAAGTCTGCGTGGGTTCACTCCTAATCTGTTAGGCGGCGTGTTACCCGACTCAGAGCAATGTCAAGCAGAAAGGGAGGTCTACAAATTTCTCTTTTGTCTGTAGTACAAGATCACAAGCCATTTCTCCTGCTAGCGCTAGGGTAGTACGTTAGTTTTGGTTGTAATTACCCAGAATGCCCTGTGTTCATAGTCCACTTCCTGCTTTTGGAGCAGTCTCCGATCTGCTTGGCGTTCACATAGGCATTCGAACCGAACCAGAGTTCACTTCAACCGAACTCAGACCGAGGTTGATTCCACATTCACACCTCCCCAAACGAACCTTTCTAAACAAGCGAGCTGCAGTTTGATTAAATCAGATTAAACAGGACCAGTGTGAATGCATCCTCGTGAAACCTCATTCTTTTGGTCACAACCCAAAGCCCATGCACTTAGATGAAGGAGGAATGCAGATCAGTCGGTAAATCAGGAGCTATTGGTTCCTTTTGGGTTCAGATCTCTCTTTACCACCATAAACGGATACAAACGCCACACTGATCCATCTATCAACCTCCTGCTCCAGTTTCCTGAGATCCTGATACTTAAACTCCTCCAGTTTGGGCGGCAGGCCTTCGTTTTCAACCCAAAAGCTAAGGCACTCTATTGTTTTCTAGCTCAAGTCGTCTTGGATGACTACATCCAAGATGATGTAGTCTTGGATTTTGAGGTACTGACTCTCATCTCTCTGCTCCAGTGAAATCTGGAGATCACAACCCGATGAAGCCAACAGAACCGTGTTATTTCCAAAAAGACCCGATGTTGAGTCCAGACACCCTTGTGTCTTGGACCAGAATCTCCTCCAAGCCAAATTCTAACAGAGGAAGAGTTTTCTGCATCCAAGAGTTGATTCAGTGATGATTGATTGGATGTGTTGGTCAACTGTGACGTTTTGACCAGAGAAACTTCATCCATAATCTCCTGACGGACATTCAGACTTATTCTGTGTGTGGTGCTGATTGGTTGGACCATTTTTCAGCTGATTTTGAAAATGCATGAATGACACATGTTCTACAGGAGACTTTGCAGACTTTTAAAGGTGAAGTTTGATGCCGCCTTGTGACTTCCTCTTCAGACGCTGTAAAGGAAGCGCGGCCGACCGCAGCGCCGCGCCGGGCAGAGTCACTGCTTTCACTTCTGATGATGTAAAAACAGCAGGAGAGACGATGACACGGTTTAAAACTCCAACCGGTGGCTTTCCATCAATGTTCAATGCTGTCGATTCATTAACAGATTTTTGCCTGTTGATGGTTTAAAATCAAGTTTCATTTAGTTTCTGAAGTTTTTGCCAGAATATTTTTCTCATTTTTCAGCAGATTTCCTTTAAAAACATCAAAAGATGAAATCAGGCTGCCTTCCTGCTCACAATGCTGAGTAATTCTTTGTTCCACATTTTATCATTTTCTGCACAGCCTGTAACTTTGGCATTAACATGAAGCCAAAATAACCAAATAGATTATTTCTGTGACCTTTGATAGTGATGTAAAGTTCACAGGAAGCGCTTCATTAACCAACTTTCAGTCTGCAAACTGTAGTCCAGACTGCAAAGGTTTGTTGTGTAAATTTATCATGGTGATTTTGGCCGTTGTTGTATAAATACCTGCTGAAGTGGTTTTTAAGCGACTGGTGGGTTTGTAGTAGCCAGGTGAAGCAGGAAGTGGTTTTGTTGTTGGTACAAACGAGTCAAAATGTTCTGCAGGTTGTTTTTCTCTGGTGGATGATGCAGGTCGTTAGGATTCAGATTAAAGACTCAGGATAAGATTTAAAAGATGTTTTTTATTTCCATAGCAGCAACAGCAGCATTTCCACAAGAAGTGAAGAGTTTTACAGCAGAAGAAAATCCCTGAGTTCATCGACTGAATCATTACCTCCATGGATGGATGGATGGATGGATGGATGGATGGATGGATGGATGGATGGATGGATGGATGGATGGATGGATGGATGGATGGATGGATGGATGTTCATATCTTGCAGTATTTTGTTGCCACTTAGTTTATTATTCTAGTGAATCGGTGAACTCTAGTTATTCTTCTTCTAGTAATTGTTTTGTTGTAATCTTCCAGCTGTTTTAATATTGCGATAGAAATAGTTTCAGTTTTCTGCTCCTCCATTGTTTCTCTGTTCCTGCAGCCAGAGATGCAGCGGATGTGAAACCGGTTATTCTGGACATCAGATTTGCCGCCTGACAGTTTGCTGCTCTCCTTTCACCGTCGTCGCTCTGCCGCTTTCGGTCTCCTGGCTCCACTGTTTTCCCGTCTTTAATAAAAATCTGTTGTTCTGCGTCAGGAGGCGGGAGGATGTCTGTGGAGGTGGACTTGCTGCTGCAGGAGGCGAAGGAGAGCATCGAGGCGGCGCAGAACTACCGCAGCGAGCTGCAGCAGCGGCTGCAGGGCCTCAACCAGGCGCGCAAACAGGTACCGCCCCCCCCATGTTTACGCCCTGGGGCGAGAGCCGGCGGCTCAACGTCGTCACAGCGAACTGAAACTAACGAAATTCAGAAAACATTTTCCTTAACTGAAATGAATAAAAAAACAGTAATTAATGAAGAAATATTAACTAACTGTAACTACATGGTGCAATTAAACTAAAACTAAAGTATACTGAAATTATAGACATAAAATAGTTTGGTTTTGTGTTTATGAATCTATTTATTAGCTTTTCAAACCAATACAAAATAGATTTTTATTCTCCTAATTTTAAATAATTAGGAGAAAATGAAATATTTAACTAATAAAAACAAAAACTAAGCAATACTTAACTAACACAAGCTAAACTACAACTAAACAATATTTAACTAATAGTAATTAAACTAAAATTATTATTATTTTTTCTTAGTAAACTGACACCAGTTTACTAAGAAAAAATAAACAAAAGCTAAACAATATTTAAGTCATAACTAATCTAAAACTAAACAATATTTAACTAATAATAACTAAACTAAAACTAAATATTTTTGCTAATGATAACTTATAAAAGCTAGCAAACACCCTCTAAAAACTAATTAAAACTAACTGAATTAGTGAAACTAAAAGTCACAGCAAAACTAAACTAAAGGAAGGTCTGGACCCGTTCCGACCTCTGCAGGCCGACCCAGACGATTCTCAGGAGTCGGTTTTCTGCCGGATCTCTTCCTTCCCCTGCTGTGGAGTTTTAGCCGTCCAGCTGCTCACCAGTAAACAATGCAGCCATTTCCTGTTTCTGCTGAGCAGCTGAGAGGAGAGATGACAGGAAGAAAACCGAGAAACAAGCAGCATGTCTGCTCCAAACTCAGAGACTGAAGACAAACCGTTCCTGATGTTTGCAGAAAACAAACATTACAAATATTTTGCAAATTTTCTTGGTATCATTTGGAAAAAATGGAACATTTAGTGATTTCTGACACCAATTAAATCAGGATTTTGGTCTTTCTTTCTAATAAATTAATTATAAGCAGATCTGGGTGCAGCAAAGTCAGTTTTTGAGTTAAAAATCACCGGATTGCATGAAAACGCAAAAAGCCTGAATATTTAAACACAAACGATTGTTGTTGATTTTGCCAATATTTTATATTTTAATGTCTGTGATAATTTTACCCCAATTAAAAATATAAAATCTCCATCTTTAGTATTATTTTTAAAATTAAATAGACATTTTTAAAAAAGAATAAATAAAAAAATCTTCATTTTTTTATACAAAAATGTACTAAATTAAATAAATATTAAAAACGTATATAAAATAATTTTAAAAGTTTCAGGGTTTTTTTTATTTTAAAAAGCCTGTATCAAACAGCTGCTGGGAGCAGATTAGCATGTAGCATGTAGCATGTAGCACATGCTAATCTGTAGCACAGTTCAGATCCGACGGCTCTGCTCTGATTGGTTAATGAATTTGCTGGTTGAATTGTTTCTGATTTGGAGAATGATTCCTCTATTTTAACTTTTAGACAGTTGTTATGATGCGTAACCGTGGCAACACATTATCTACAACGGGGAGCATCTCAAAAGCTTGAATGATACCTGAACTTTGACCCCAAATCCCAGAGGAGGTGAAATGGAGGGTTCACAGAAAGCAGAGAGAGAGAGAGAAGTTCAAACCGTCTCTGATTCCCTCCTCCACACTAACCATACGGACAAACAGAGATTTAAAGACAAGCAGCAAAAGCAAAGGAGGTGGATTAGCAGAGCTGCTAGCAACTGATTCAGCTGTTTGCAAACATCTTCAGTCAGAGGCCTCTTCAGATTTGTTGCAGTACTGACTGCTACTGGAGATCAATACTTTCAAGATTTAATTTCCCTGTTGGATCAATAAAGTTTTTTTTATTAGCTTGTTTTTCTGCTGCTGTTGGAGGAAAAACCTGGAAACTAAAGGTTTCAGCGGCATGTGAGGACATGTTGTAGGGAGAAGATAACCTCAGAGCCTGCAGATGAAGGATTCATGTGATCCCAGTTTGTGTCCCAGCGTTCCCAGCATTCCCATGACACAGACAGCAGGAAACACAAACCCGCAGTGAGAGTGGGGCCAGCAGGAGATAGCAGGATGTTTGGGATCCAGGACAATCTTATCAGCGCTGCATCGCAGGAGGAGGAGTCCAAACATTTTTGGAAAACTATTCCTGCTTTGTCTGAAGTCGGTTATTATTTCAGACGAAGAGTTTTCTGGAAAACGTTGGTGTGTGTTTCACTCTCTGTCACGGCCTCCATGTTTTATCTGCCGCTGTCAATCAGACTTCCGCTTCCTATCCCTCTGCACACTCGTTGTGAAATCCCTCCGACCTCGCTCTGTGTGTGTGTGTGTGTGTGTGTGTGTGTGTGTGTGTGTGTGTGTGTGTGTGTGTGTGTGTGTGTGTGTGTGTGTGTGTGTGTGTGTGTGTGTGTGTGAACAAGAGGAACTGAAACATGGCTTACTCTTCAACTAACTTCCTGAGCAGCTACTGGTGTAACACAGGCTGAGGTTTTAGCTACATGTTCAATTCAGCAACAATTAAAGATAAATAAAATTAGAATAATAAAAATAATAAAAAACAATTGAAGAATTAATAATAAAGAATTATTAAATTTTTTTAAAATAAAAAATGTATTGACCCTGCAGCAGAGGGAGAATATTTTTATTATTAACTACTGAAAAACAAAATAAAATACTTCTACTGAAAAATTAAAGGAGTTAATTTAATTTTTAAATATTATTCAATCCATCGTATTAAAAACTGCCACCTTCTGCAGATTTTCCTTTATTTCACACATATTGAAATTCAAAAATACTTTATTGAAATAAATGCTGTGTAAGTCATATTAAATCAAATTCTTGAAAGAGTTACTGTAGATAGTGATGACTGTATTTTGCAATAAAAGTATTCATTAAGTGAACGTTAATGAATTACTTCACATAAATGATATTTTTTCTCATTTGACTTTTATTCTGGTAAAACTGCAATTTATTCTAGTATTATGTAATTAACAATTAATGGATTGATAAATTAGTTGACAATTAATCACGATTAATCGATTCATCGCTGGTTTAGATGCATCTTAGCACAGAGTAAAAGTGGCGAAAAATATCAGCATTTACTAGAGAAGCAACTTTAGCTTCCAGTCAATGGATTAAATGTTCCAATGTCCTAGTCAAAGTCCCTCCAGGCCTGATTGAAATCCCACGGTGGAGCCTTCAGGTTGCTGATGTGACTACATGTGGCGTCCTCTTCCTCAGATCCGGGGCAGCTCCGGCCAGGCCCGCGAGGCCCTCAAGAGGCACTTCACGGAACTGCAGGCGGCGGCCGGCCGCTTGCTGTCGGAGCGGCTGGCCGGCCTGCTGGCCGAGGTCGACGCCATCGAGGCCGACAGCATCAAGCCTCTGGACGACTGCCAGAGCCTCATCGAGCACGGCGTGGGGCAGGCCGACGAGCTGCTGAGAGAGGGTGGGCCACAAATATTCAAACACAATCAATCAATTTATCACATGATAAAAATAAAACAAGCCCATTCATTTCCATGATTTATCGTTTTTCTCCTTCTACCAAAAACTGGATGATAAAACGCTCCAGTCTGGTGCTTTGGTCTTAACTAGCTCTTGTTTTGAAGGACAGTTTTGTTTGTTTGGTTTTATTTGTTGTTTCTGTTCTGTTTATTTGTTTTGGACATTTAAAATGTTTAAATGTTCATGAGTATAATGACTGTCTGCAGGAGAAGCTGCTCTGCGATGCGGTCTGGGAGAGAAGGAGGACAAACTGGGCAGCTTCACAAAGAAAGCCATGCACATCCAGCTGGACAGGTAGCGGAGGAAACGCTCCGCGCCACTGCGGCGTCGATCCGGTGCCACTGCGTTGATCTGGCGTCGCTGTGGCGTCGCTGCGTCGATCCGGCGTCGCTAGCGGCTGATTTCTGTGTGTTCTCCAGCCTTCCCGAGGTCCCAGCTCTGGTGGACGTCCCGTGCGTTTCGGCCCAACTGGACGACTCCGTCCTCAGCCTGTTGAGGGACAGAGTGTCCCGCCACGGCGCCGTCTCCTCTCATCCGCCCGTCCAGATAGAGGAGCTACAGGAGCGGCCGGGCGGCATCCTGGTCCGCTGGTGCAAGGTCGGCATGGCAACGCTCTGGAAAAATAAAAAACCTTTCAGGGTGACACTGATTTTTATTTTTATTTGTTAACATTTGTACATTTGCAGGTGGATGAGGACTTTGCTGCTGCAGATTACCGGCTGCAGTACCGGCGGTCGGGCAGCGGGGGGAGCCAGTACGAGGACGCCTACATCGGCCGGGACTGCGAGTTCCTGGTTCTACATCTGGACCCGCACACGGACCACCTGTTCCGGGTCAGCGCCCGGGGCGAGGGCCGCACCGAGTGGAGCCCCTGGAGCGTCCCGCAGACGGGCTACACCACCCTGGCTCCACACGGTACGGGGCTCCGGTTCTGATCCGGTTCTCCTCTGGGAGAAGGGAAGGATGGACGGACGCTCTTAGTTATAGTGAAACTGCTGTGATGATTCAGTTGATTTCTGAACTGAATCATCCATCCATCCGAATCCCAAATTTAAATTCTTCTTTCGTTTCTTCTGCTTCTCAGTGAAATCAGTTCAGTTTTAAACCAGCAGGGGGCAGCAGTGACTCCTCCGTATCCTGAACCGTAACTTTACAAACAAAACGTTCCTGATCGACTCTCACAGTTGGATACGTGACGTTTTCTTCTGCAAACTGAAAATCAAGAGAATCACAGAAAAATGCTTTGAAGTTTTCAGTTTTACTTACTGGAGGAAGTCTAGTAAACGTGTTGGGTGAAGAACCCCAACTGTAGCTGACCAGTGGTCCGCTTAGGAAGTAAACCTGCTGCTGACAGACGAGTGTTAAATACCTCAGCAGCGTCCAGAGGCCCGTGTTGGATCTGTTTTTGTTTTTTCTGCAGAGTGGCGTTCAGGGACCGAGGGCTACATCCTCAGCAGCAGGAAGAACATCGCCCTGCGTAACGACTCCGCCCAGAGCCGCTGCGCCGTCCTGTACTCCAACGCCCCCACCTACTTCTGCGGCCAGACGCTCACCTTCAAGTACGTCACACACAAACACATCGTATCGCTCCAGAATGTTGCTCTGTAGCCACATTGCAACGTGACGTCACACGTGCAGAAACCTGCTTACTAATGATGACTACCGTTGGTTTCAGCTGTCAGCTTGTCAACATAACATGCTAAATCTTAAATGTACCCGTTACGCTAATTGTCAACACTATGACAACGAGGTAACAAGGTCAGAAAAAAAATTGTAATTAAAAAAAGGAGTCACTAAGAGGGAATCAGGTCAGTTATGCTAGCTTGACTTTGACAATCTTAACATGTAGATGTGCTGCAGAATTCTGTGTTTCGGTTCTGTTAGAAAAAGGCGACCCGTACACCAACTCTGACAGATCCTCTGTAGAGCAGATGTTTAAATTAGATAATCTACCACCGCTTTTAGATTAGCTAAAAGCAGTCGTAGCTAATCCTCCACCTCTTTATTAGATCTTAGCGTGTTTTTTGGTGTTGAATCCTAATTTGCTAGGGAGGGGGGGCTGTTATCAGTCAGTTGCTATGGCAACAACTTTGTGTGTCGCTTATCCAACACAGAGTGCCAGAAAAAAATAATATGAATCACTTTGAGTTTTTTAGTGGTTTTTCTGCGTTGAAGGACAAGGATTAATTTTGTTAATGAAAATGTTTTCACCCCAGCAGCGCAGCTGTGAATGGCAGGTAAAAAAATATTCTTGAGCTTTTATAACCTGTTTGTGCTTACAGGATCTCTGCAGCTGGCCAGTTTGATCAGCTGGACAGCCTGGGGGTTTGCATCGACCCTCAGAGCGGAGACGAGTCGCTGCAGAGAGACCAAGCTGTCTGCATCTCCACCAACGGTTCGCTCACTTCACATCCACCCTACAAGAAAACCCTGCCAGGGTGCAGCAGCTCTGGGCTTTTCATTATGGGTTTGCTAGCTATTATTAGTTAAACATTGTTTAGTAGAGGTGTTCCATATGGCATATTTTAATATTAATATGATACCAACTAAATAAAGAGACAGTATCGCCAATACTAATGCTTATTATGTAAGTATAATAAGTAGAAATATACTTATTAAATGTTATTGATGAGAGACATTTCAAAACGCAGCATTTTGTTATATTGTAGTTTATTTTGTCTCTGTTGTGGAATGTAACTACTACCATAAAACGATAATAACAGTAATAAAAATCATATTATGGTGAATGGAAACTCTTTTCTAGCTAAATTCATAAGTGTTTTACTGGAAACGTTTGAAAACCTAGCTTCAATATTACCTTAGGAAAACGTATGAACGCAGATTTATAGCGAACTGGAGTCAGGAAATATTATTTACTTATTATAAGAGATTTATTGCTGCAAAATCTCCCAGCAGTTGCAGATCATTCATGTTCCTCCCCTCCAGGCGCCGTTTTCGTCAATGGTAAAGAGATGACCAATCAGCTTCCGGCCATCACCGTGGGCTCGGCCGTGACCTTTGACATGGAGGTGGTCAATCTGCTACCCGTCAGCAACAACAACCTGAGCGAGGGCGGCCATTTTAAGCTGCGCGTGACGATCGGCTCCGGGAACCGGGAGGTGGTGTTCGACTGGCTGGTGGACCAGGCGGTGGACTGCCTCTTCTTCGGCTGCTCCTTCGTCCACTCCGGCTGGAAAGTTCTCGTGTTTTAGGAAAATTAATCCTCCGATTGCCACCGCTACCTGCAACGCAACTTTCCGTCATCCAACAATGTTTTCAGGGGGAAAAAACAAAGGAATATTTGTCTTTTGATTATGACCATCATGACAACGCGGCTGACTATCAAACATGTTTGCTTAGGCCTGGATCTGCAAGTTTCCTTCAAATGAAATTCAATAAAACTTTTCACTGTAGCAGCAGTTTAAGCACATTTCTAAACAAATACTTCAAAAGAAAGCAATGAAACCCTGTGACAGCTTTTAGTCATCTTAAATTTGATTTGCTTTTTGTCTTAGCTGGTTAAATTTTGATTTAAAGAAAGAATTCATCTGGGAGAATTTTTTTTTTTTAAAGTATCCATTTTACTATAAATTTTTACATTTTTATGTTAACATACTCAGCAGAAGAGTTCAGTTTACTTTCACAATTTGTTTTTTATTCACAAAGTAGGAGAAAAGTTACATTTTTTTACTACCTTTTATGTTTTGTATTTATTAGGATATTAAAAGTACAAAAATTTAAATCACAAACCGGTTGTGCTGTTAGAGTTTGGTAATTTGCAGAGACATATTTTATTATAATTGAAAGGATTAAATTAAAAAAAAAAAAAACTTCACCAGGTTGTAATTAACCACTCACGGTTGCTAGGCGACAGGACATGCAGAGGGAAGGGCGGGTTCGTGGTGAACGAAGGACGCAATCCAAGATTTGAACAAGTCTGATGCTCTGCTTTCTCCTTTCGTTTTAATCACAGAACCGCCTTAAAAAGTTGATCAATAGAGAAAAACAGCTGATTTATAACAGATTTATGTGGAGCTGAAATCTAGAATTTCATTGTTTGTACATGAAAAAATGCTGATTTATGAGAAATGACTTCTGTCCTGATGACTTTGCATTTGCAGCGATAATTTTTCTGTCCTTATTTTATTCCAGATCCTTCTCACTGAGTGGGTTGTTGTTGTTTACAGGTTTTGTTGAGACTTTTTAAAAGTATATTAATCTATGCAATTAGTTTTGCCACAGAAGCAGCTTCACAGCTTGAGGTTTGATTTTTTTAAATAATTGTCTCACTGTGAATGTCGCACACACTTTGCCACCTAAAAGCAGCAGTTTTAACATGTTTTACTAAATTAATTTTTGCTTCTAAAGCATCTTGAGTGCCAGAATAATGTGCTTTGAGAAAATGTTTTCTATTTATCTAGGAGTGAAACTTTCATGTGTTCATTTCAGACTGTGGAGCTTGTTCACCTGAAGCTGATTTTTGAGCCAAAAACCTTAACATTAATATGTCTTTTGCCTTTTTATCCTTCTGGAGTTGGAGAAAAATCCCAAAGCATAAAATATCCATGAATTTTTGTGACAATCCCGACAGTATTCACACCACCGGGTTCATATCGCTACCGTAGTTCATTCACTTCCATCTGACCCTTTCTGTGAATTTCTTAAACCTCTTTCTCAATCTGTAGGTCAAAGAAAAACAGTGTGTTGTATTTATGTGTACTTATACTCACATGTAGCAGTTTAAATGAGGATCCTGCACACGTCTGGGACTGAACTATAGGACGGCTTCAGTGCTGAACGACAAACTTTTTCCAGTTGCCTAAAATCCTAATTTATCTGTGGATGTTTTCTTTGTCCTCGCTGAGGACAACTGGAGCCGGAAACGGGTTCAGTTGATGGTACAGATGTCCTGAAATCAACCAACAGAACCTCAGAAAAATACAAAACTTCCCTCTGTACTGGAGGAAGGTGAAATGGTGACACCTCGTGGTCAAAACTGTGCATTACATCCGTTTTCACACTTTGGATCAATAAAGTTTTCCTCTCGAAGAAAAAAACCCAAAAAACTTTCTGCTGTTCATTTTGTGCTACTTGAAAATAAAATTCTGATTTTATGCAAATGTGGTATTTACATCTTAATCAAATAAAAACAAAAACTACATTTTAACTTCAATTAGTTTGCTAGTTTACTGCAAGCGAGTTTAGTTTATGGATGGAAGCTTTAGGTTCGATTGTGTAAACAGAAAGAAAACATACACAGTATTCATAGAAAGTTCAGTGGAAGGAGAAAGTTTGTTTGGCAGAACACATTTTGTGGATTGAACAGTTGAGTGAATTAAAAACTTAAATGCTTTATTTAACTTGTACCAATATTTTCTTGGAAGCTTCACACTAATAAATTGTTTCCTTACAAAAAATAAAATTAAAAAGAATCAAAAGGAGAAAACATTTAAGTTTCCAACGTCCTGTTGTTAATTCTAAAGTAAAGTAGAAGAACTACAACTCAAAGAGAAAAGCAGAGATTTAAACAGAAAGATATTAAAACCCAAACAGACGATGCTCTTCACATTATTACTTTATTAGAAAACCATTTTGACTCAGTTTATATCGTCAAGCTGGTTCTTTACAGCATTATTTAAGACCAGTCTTATTTTTCTTTTCTTAATTAATATTAATATTATTACTTTTAGACATGGCTCCTCCCATCTTGTGCAAAATGCTGCTGGTGTTGTGAAGAAATAAAAAGATCCAGTCAAAAACCAAACAAACGGACTCATCAGCTGTGGGTCGTCTGCACGGGGAGCCGGTTCTGTTCGGATGGAGCAGGTAAAGTAAGGCAGCGTTAAAGTCTGGACTGCGTTCATCCAGGAGGCTCTGGATGCAAGGAAAGAACTGAAAACAAAACAAAAAGAAGAAGAAGCAGCAAAACAGGAAATGAGAAGTGACTGAATCTCCTTTGGACCAGAAACTAAATTCTGCTCCATGTTTCCAAACTAATTTTAAGAAAAGCAAAAGCTAATTGGTTCGACCTACAGCTTTATGTACAAACATCCAGAGAAAGAAAGAGCACCTTGTTTTAGCCACAGACGGTAGGAAACTGCAGGTTAACGGCTTCAAACTACAAACCAGAGGCTTTCAGTCACTAAAATGGTCCTAAGAAATTGGAAATCTGAGTGCTGGCAGTAGGTGGCGCTGTGAGACAGTCGAGAGGTCGCTTCTGAGGAATAAAATACATTTAGCACCAGTGATGAAACCGGGAATCTGCCGTTTCAGCGTATCCAGGATCAGTTTCTTTATCTGCAGAGTCAGAACCTCTGGCACGATTTTTAAACTGGATAAATACCGAGACCCAGAGAAAACGTGACGAGTTTTAAACGCGTCTGGGAAAAAAATTAACTGATGACTGAAAACAAAAATATCAAAGCATGTGAAGTCTGTAAATAAGCCGCTGGAAGATTCAAGTTTGGTTGAAGAAGCACAGATTCAGGATGAAGTTGTTGTTTTTTCCTCCCAGGAAACTCGTAGCACCTTTGAATCTCAGAGGTAAAAAACCCTAAAAACATCAAAACCAAAATCCTGAAGATCTGGAGCTTCCGGTCTCATTGACGCTTTGGGTCTTCCTTCCTGTTTTTACGGATTCAGGCCTTTGATTGTCCATTTCAGGATTCTGCTGCTTCACATTTGGTTTTCCTCCTCGTCCTCTTACTGCTGCCCGTTTCAGCTCTCCTCGCCGCAGGGCTTAAACTCGGCCGTGTCTGGATCGGGATCAGGATCCGGCTCCGGCTGGGACTCCATGGCCGTCTCCCAGTCCTCCTCTTCGTCTTCCTCCTCCTGGCCTTTGTCCCTCTTTGTCTTCTGGCTCTGGAGGAGGCGGAGCCTGGCCATGGCCCGGTCGATGGTCAGCGTGCTGATCAGGTTGAAGTCGTGCATGCTGATCAGGTGCAGCAGGAAGTTGCGGCACAGGCTGTGCTCTACGATGGCGGCGGCGTTGTGCTCGGCGAACACCAGGCAGGCCTCGTTCATCTGGTTGTCGGCGATAAAACTGGAAGGGAAATAAACGGAAAATTCGTTTATGTTGGAAGGATGGTTCTGGATGTAGGATATCAGTCCAGTTAATCACCATCAAACTAGATCGGCAATTCAGACCAACTGGATTCCCAATTAATCCAACAGTCACGTTCTAGTGGAATTAACAGAAAATAGTAAAAAAAAAAAAGTTTTCAGATAACAGTCAGTATTATCTTATTAAACATCATTAAATAGAATGAATCAAATTCTTGCCATAAATGTTTCATGATCTAATTTACAACGGAGGATCGCTGGTTCAGGTCGTCTTAGTTACACCAGCAGGAAACTGTCATTTTATAACCAGTGGATTTAGGTAGAAACGACTGGCGCTGACGTTTCTTCCAACCTTTATAAAGTGGGCCAGAACCGGGTCTGCTGCAGAACAGAACAGAGTACACACCCGCGCTTCATGACGTGAAGGTTCCACAGCTTCATGATCTCCTTCTCGCCCTCGTTGACGTCGGTGAACTCCTCGATTTGCTGCAGGGAAGAACAAACCAGTCAGACGACCTGTGGGTTCAGATCCGATACGGGGAACTTTTCCTTTTAATTCCTATAAAAATGATCGAAATTTGTTCTGACTGAGTAAATTTGATTAGAGTTGAAATGAAAAAAAATCAACTTCGGATTGGTCAGACACGTCTCTGGGACGAACCAAATCAAGAAAATAAACGTTTATCTCCAGTTTCTGGGGATAAAATACATAAACCACCCACTTTGGGTCACATATGAACCGGCTGTAACCCCGGGACTCCACCGGAAGCAGGACTTTAAAACGAACACCCTGATTTCACATTTCTAAATTCTTTCAACCACTGCCCCTCTGACTCTTCACAGCTGTATGTACAGAGAGAAGCAGTCTGTCTACAGTCTCCCTGCGTTTTCCGGCACATCGCGGGAGAAACCGGTGGAATCCGGGGGTTTAATCAGACGTTAACAGACCAGCAGCAGAAACGTCCACGCTTTCTTCACTCGTTCTGGCGTGATTCTTGTCACGCCAATCTGGAAACGTTAGAACACAGTCAACAGAAACCAAACTGTTCACAGCAGAAAGTCACCGTTTTGTTTTCTGATTGTCTTGGCTAACAGCAGGAGAATTAGAAATGTTTAAATGAATCTGATGAAACAGAAACACCTGGTTAGAGTTTATTTTGATTCATGAAACGTTGATCAACTTATTTGATCTGCATCAGTGATTTTGCTGATTTACCTCGAAATGTAATGTTTGTTTCTAGTTTTCTCAATTTTGACGTTACGGCGTTTATAACTTTGTGTTTTTATGACGTAAAACACTTTGAACTGCCTTGTTGTAGAAATATGCTATACAAATTAACTTTATTGATCGATTGATAATAACTTGAAACAAGGTCATAATTTCATGATTGTTTTTTCTGACAGAAGTCTTCAGCCTGGTGCTTTGTTCTCACTTAGCCGATTACAGAGACTTCATAATTCATTTTATTTGTTGTTTGTTTATTTATTTTGGATATTTGAAATGTTTTCTGGTTCCAGTTTTAAATGTTCATTAGAAATCAAAGTGTTTTGGTCTCTGAAAGCCTTTGCTAGCGTAACTCAGAACAACATTATTACTGTTCATTGCAGTCACATTGTAAAGTTTGTTTCAGTAACTGGCCTAAAAGAAAGTTTGTCACAGACCTGAGCTTTGGTATAAAATCAGCTTTTATTTATTATGAAGTTAAATAAAAGTTGATTTGGGTGAAGCAAAGTTGGATTTTCAGTAAAAGTCTCTAGATAAACTTTTATCTACCCGTTATAAAAGGCGAATGCTTTGTGTTGTGCTTAACTTTTAACAAGATTATTTCTGTAATAATTTTACCCTGATTTTTATTTTTAAAGTCTCCCTCTACGTCTGCTGGACGGGAAACTTTGCGTCATTCTTGAACAGCCTTTGCTGGTTTCACCCGTTCAGCAGTCGCAGAGCGGTACCAGCTGCAGGGCGCGACCCACCTTGGCGGTTTTCTCGCGCAGCCAGTCGGGGTCCCGCTCGTCCTCGCTGTCCACCTCCATCTCCTGCGCCCTCATCGGCAGGCAGCTGTCGCTGTGGAAGTACAGCCGGTTGTGTCCGCTGACGTACGTCTGCTGGTGCTGCTCCCGGTCGCCGTCCTCTGGCTCCAGGAACTCGGACAGACTAGGCTTCGTCCGTTTGGGTCTGTGGGACGGAGACGGCGGGTGAACGCTGAACCCGGCAGCAAGTAGGTGAACAGGAAGTGAGGGGCGGGGCTTACCTGCAGACCAGGACGTGTGTGACCACGGTCCTCTTGACGGGGCCGTTCCTACTGAAGGCGAAGCCGGGCTGGTGGTGGACGTCCTGAGGGTTTCCTGCGTACGAGCCGTCGTAGCAGTCGTTGATGGAAACCTCAATCTTCGCTCCTTTGGGATGAGGCTGGAAGAACCGCAGGAACAGCGGATTCAGAAAACGCCGGCCGAGGCGGTTTACGGTGATCCAGTTCAGGTTTTAATCTCTGGGACATTCGGTCTCACCACGTAGTTGAAGATGAAGCGTGAGTGCGACAGCTTGAGGTGCTTCAGCAGACTGTACAGCTTTCTGCAGTTCAGCGTACACCAGGGGCAGTGCAGGTCGTCTCTGGCCTCCGTCTGCTGCCGCGTGTTGTTGTTGTACTGGAACTACAGAAGAAGAAGAAGAAGATCGGGTTTGACGAAGGTTTAAGAGACGCCATCAGGTGTAGATCCAGGTGAGCCTCTAACCCGGTCTTTATCAAACTGAGGTTGTGGAATATGTTTCAGATTGTGTGAGTTGCAGAACTTTTATTGTTTTTGGAAAACTATAATGATACATCGCATGCCAGGTGTGTCTGCTGCTACGGCTGTGCTGAGTGGGATGAGCAGCGCTGCGCCCCGCGCTGACTAACTGCATTTTAACTCCCAAAATAAAATGACTGTTATTCATGAGCAATTTGATTCTTCAGAACGGCTCTTTGGCTTGCTTATAATGCTCTGCAAACACATAACAGCTATTAATATGTTTATTTAAATTAAAATGATTTAATCAGTAAATAAATATAATAGATTAATACAACTGGATGAATGATTTTTATATTTAATGGTGCAGAAGAGAAAGCAACTCAAGTTTCTTTTTATTTTCTTTTGCTTCTAAATTACAAATAGAACTAAAATGTCATCAATGACATTAATAACATTTTAAACTTATAAAATGACTTATTTTTTCATTTCCGTGTGTTTTGACGAATTGGGTGCACCGACTTATTGGTGCAGATTTCCTTCATTTGGGGAGATCAGTGAGACTTTCATGTGATCTTATCTACCTCGGCAAAAGTCTACAAATCAGCCACCGTCCTCTTTCTGCTCTGCAGCCAGAGAGGTTTGACCGGCACTGCGACCCACCAGGTCGTCTCTGCACCTTGGCAGTTAATAGGCAACCTACTGTTGCCAACTCTGCGACTTTCTTGCTGTATCTAGTAGGGCTGTTGTAAACGAATATTTTAGTAATCGAGTAATCTATCGATTATTCTTACAATTAATCAAGTAATCAGATTAAAAAATTGATAAGATATAGGTAAATCTGGCATAACACCAGTGTTACTATCGGATATCAATACCAGTCCAGTTTTTCATATTTCAGCTTCTCCAACAGTAACTTTTCTGTAGTTTAGAAAACTAACCTGTACCAATAGTAGCTCACTTTCTACGTTAACCTGATAAAAAGTTGTACAAAAATCTGAAATTATATTCAATTTAATAATAAAGAGGCAGGTTCACAAATACGCTTATAAAAAATGTCTATACTCCAGCTTTTAGTTTATGCATTCATCTTCAGTCAATTTAATAGATAAATTCTCACCTTTCCTCATAACCTGACAAGCTTTGGGTCTGAGAATACGGGAAATGTCTCTGGAGTTGGGGTGGGGGCCAGGCGAACAAACGAACATAAGATGGGGGTGAAGGGAAGGAAATAGACCAGGGGGTCTGAATCTCCGGGGGTGGACCCGTCTTATGATCCACGAGTGTTTGCTGTTAAATGGTTAAGTTGTCCTCACCCTGAAAGACTTTGGGAAACCGCTCTCACCTGATACAAGATGCGTAGCTTCTGTCGAGGCTCCGCTGAGATCTGCTCCCTCCTGGTCTGCATGTCGGCATGCGTGGATTCTTTAACAGCTGGAGGTCAGAGGACAGACAGCGTCACCCTGCAGCCGGGTCACCGTCACACGGACGGATCAGAGCTGAAACTCAGCGTCTGGTTCCTCACCCTGGGCGTGCGTGGCTCTCTGCGTGCTCGGCCGGGTGTCCTGGTTGGTATCGGAGTTGCGGGTGGCCAGAGGTTTGGCAACAGGCGCCGTGGAACAATCGGACGGGTCGGTGGTCCAACGTAGGGTGAACTGCAGGGTTGGACCCTGAGAGAAACTCTCAAACGGAGGCAAACGCTGGAGAGAAATAGAGTGTTGACACTATTTACTGTTTCTGTGTAATTAAATAGGCCAAATATTTTAGAGCAAGAAAGCAGAAAAAGTATGAAATATAAATAATTTCTTTCTTTGGTGGAAATCAAACCCTCAGTTGAAAAATCTGAGAACGGACATGTTGGAGTCAAGTTTTAGGATTTTCACTATAAATTAGTTTTTGTTGTCTAATTCCGTTAGTTTTAGTTAATTTTTTTGCTAGTTTTTATTAGTTAAATATTGTTTCGTTTTGGTTTTTATTACTTGTAGTAGTAGTTTTAATTTGAACTTTGGTTAATTCAAAAAGGTCAACATATTGTGATTATGTTTACATCAACTGGGTAATTATTACTCAACACAAAATACCATTTTCAAAAATTTTAATATATATATAAATAAATATATTCATAAACATAAAATTGAAGGATATTATATCTATAATTTCAGCATGTTTTAGTTTTATAGACACACAATATAGTTCTAATTCTAGTTTTTCCACCATCAATTCCCATTTTTATTTATTTCAGTAAACAAAAACCCAAAGCTAAGAAAGAGGTACAGCTCAAGCAGGGAGTCAACAGCCAGACCACTGAGCCGACTGTAGATGTTGTTTGTGAGCATAAAGTTGCTGTCTGGTTCCAAGTCAGTATTATATCTTCTCTTCCATGCAGCACATGTAGCATTAACTTTAAGAGACTTTTCAGGGCCAGACGGCATGTTGTGGGAAAACTAACTGAAGTTCTGACAGCTACATTAATGCAGCGAAAACCTTACAAGTAAAAACTTGCACAGATTATGTGTAAAAAAGTGAGACTTGCACAACTGTTGGTGAAAATTGGAGTCTTTTGGCAGGAGGAATAAACATTGTCCGGTTGCTGCCAGAAATGTGATTGTCTTGATTTCCAGGTTCAATAAATTGACACAAAGGACTCAAGCAAAACAGCTTCTAATCCCTCTGTAGAGTGCCGGTTTTCTAAGTCTCCACGCCACAACTGAGTCTCTTTTAAATGTTGCTATGAAAAATACAGTTTTAATATGATATTGCATCGTATTGGAGCTAATCTCTGGGACTTGTGCACATGTCCTACCTTCCCATCCAAGATGGTCTCCCAGGTCGCTCTCTTCTTGCCGATGGGACACTCCTCCATCTCCTGCATGGAGACCTCGTACTCCCCGTCCAGCAGCTGCAGACGCCTGCACACAAGCATCAACTCTCACCTCTGGGTTCTGCATCACCAAACCGCAACGCGGCTTTTTCTGTTTCAGAAGGTGAGACTTTTTGCGAGTCGGAAGCTGCGCGCGAGTTTTCACCTGTTTTTATCAAAGACCGTCATCTGAGCCACAAACGTGGTTTCTCCCTCCTCCCTGAGAGACGAGCTCCTCCTCTTCCTGTTGACGGATTCGTCTGAAAAATCTCAACCAGAAACAAGGCGAACGTCTTCATCACTTCGAAAGGTGGCGAGATAAAAACATGTTAAAATAATAAAACATCTCAGAGGTTTTATATGCTCTCTCAATCATTTCTGAATTCAAAATAAAAAGCCAAATCAATCTAGAACAGAGGTCTGCAACTTTTACAGCTTCGAGACATTTTTACTCTCAGGTCAGTCAAATAAACCTCATTTAAGTATTACACTTTTACTTTTTGATAAATATCTACCATAGGACATTTGTCATTTTTAAAGATCCACCACTTTATTTCTATTTTTAGGATTTCAAATAAAGAAAGAATTTAGCAAGAAGAGGATGGATCTTTTTTTCTGTGGGATGAAATTGGTACAAGTTTCAGAGATAATAGTTAATAGAAGTATTTCATCTTTTAATACAGCAAAATCAAATTATTACCAGTAGCAGCAGTTTGAAATAATTGTGCAAATAACTGGGTCAAAGATTCACACAAACTAGTAACATCTTTTTCATTTTTAGCCAAAATGAAAACAACTAAGAGCCACTTGTTGCAGATCAATGATCTAGAATAATCTCGCTGCAACTGTCGAATACATACAATAAACTGGATTATTAAAAAAACAACAATACTGTATAAAAACCTCGTTTTCCCTCTGCCTACCTCCTCTGTGGTGGTTCTCTCCGTTGCTCAAGCCGTGGATCTGGCCTCTGGAGCATCCGGGCCTCGATACTCTGAAGAGCAGAGAGTAGGACTTGACCATGTGCGAGTTACTGGGTTCAAACTCGCTGCTGGGAACCAGTAAGTTAGGAAGGGAGCCCAGTTTGACCAGGACTCCAGCACTGGTCTCTGGGTTCAGAGGGACCTGCTTCTTCCCTGTTGGGACCTGCTTCACCGGACAGCTGACATCCTGGAAAGCAGAGAGGAAACCTCAGCTCCACCTGGAAGCACCAACCCCATTCATATCCACTACTGGACGTCATGTGACTTCACGACGCACCGAGTCGGGAAAATGACAAAATCACACAAAGAATCTGAAAAAGAGACGCAATGTTTTACTATTGTCAACACTATTACAGCTGGATAACAACCAAAGGCATCAAATTTAAATAAAGTTGGAAGTAGCTGAGCTATGCTAGCTTGACTTTGACAAGCTTAACATGTAGACATGCTGCAGAATTTGGTGTTTCTCAGTTCAGTTAACATTAAAATATAACCAGCTCTGACAGACCATCAGTAGACGAGGTGTTGAAATGAGCAAATCAAACACCACTAATGTTCACGCGACTCATTAATAATCACAAAATAAACGTCAAGCCTGAAAACTTTAAACGGTGTTGATGTTCCTGATACACTTGGACGTAAACTCTGTTCTGTCGGCTAGCGGAGCTGTTGTCAGTCGGTTGCCATGGCAACAGGTCTGCACAGAATAACGCAGACACAGAAGGCAACAAGAAATCAGGATAGGATTGGTTTTAAGTTGTTCGCCTGTTGTTGTTTTTTTTAAAATTACCAATATAAAATAGAAATTTGTTTAGTCCTTTCTTGCACCTTGACAGAACCAAAAACAGTTTATAGATTAATTTCCACACATATTTTATGCTTTTCTCACCTTTAACTTAAGCCATGTTTTACAGAAATCGGATAAGAAAAAAAGGTGATGCGACTATTTTATGTGAGATTCCTGCTGGAACGGTCTGGTTTGTCAAAATGACTCAGTGCATAGTAATGGCGCCTGCAGGAGAACATCGCTACCTAGACCGGCCAATAGTAGCTGTCTAATCCAGTAATATGTAATCAATGATCGTCCTGCTCCTCAACACACACCTTCCTCTTCTTGTGGCAGACTTTGACCAGCAGGACCTCCAGAGAAACCGAGCTCTGTTCATTCTCGCTGTCCTGAGACGATTTACCTGAACAAAAACAAGCAAACAAAACAGTGAAGTAAACAGGAAGTCAGAGCAAAAAATCAGCCAATGAAAGACAGCAGAGCGAAAAAAACTCACCAGCTGTATGGAAGAAACCAGTAAAGGTGAGCTGCAGATTGGAGGCCAAACTGCAAGAAGAGAAAAGTGGAATAAGACGAGTTCTTATGGAGCTAAATTAGTCTCAAAAATATTCACAAAGCGTACAAGATTTGTAAGTGAACATAATTTACAAATATGTTACACAATCCAGCATACATTTACAGTTTCAAACTGCACAAGTAGAAATGAATAACGCATTAAAAATGGCAGCTGTGGAATTAGGAGATTTTTCTCCTTTTGTTCCTTTGGTGAATTCTGTTAATGTTTTACTTTTCTAAATGCACATTAACTTGCTGTGTGTGCACACCGTCCCCTGATGGAGGCTAAACTGCTGCCACAAGGTGCTGCTATCGTTAGTTTATAGGGAATTTATTTTTCCAGAAAAAGAAGAACCTTTCCATTTAACTTTGTATATTTCAGCAGTGCAGCTTAGAATCCAGTAATTGTATTGGAAGTGCATGTCTTTAGAAGAATGGTTTTGTCTGTATTTCCAATAAATCTGGTTAATACTCCAATATAATAGCTTTTCTTCTGCTGTGAACGCAGCATTATAATTCTAAATCTCAGAAATCCCAGCTTTTAACTAGCCTTGAACGCATCATCTTCTTTGTGAATCTCTTTCTGTAAGAAAGTCTTAAAAGTCAGAAGAGCATTCAAACTAATTCGTGCAAATTTGAGAAACTCTTTACACACATGTGAATGTAGATGTACGTTTTAATTCATTCTGTTTTACACATTTCTAAATTATGGTGCAGAATTACAAATCTTGTTGTATGCTTTGTGAATCCTTTTGAGACCAATTTAGCTCCGTATGTTCTCTCTGTTATCTGGAGGTTTCTGTGAAATTAGCAGCATTTACCTGAGGGTCTCCTGCTCTCCTCTCATCTTTTCCACTTTGAACAACAGATTGTCTACCTTGGAGGTTTTCCTGTAAAACAGAAGAAGGTATTCACTTAAATTTAGTTCACCAATAAATTTAACACCCTGAACATAGATTTTCTTTTCTCAAAGAGCAAAACAGCATCATAAACATTTACTTAATCCATTGGGATCAAGACCTTTTTTTACACGTCATAATGGGGAAGACGGATAAACAACAACATAAAACATTAAATATATACAAAGTTTGAGCAATTTGACAAATGACTGTTATATTAACAATTTAAGTCTTTTCCCACTGACTTTTTTTCAGATGTTTACTAATTAACTGGTGCAGCTGGTTCCCATTATGATGCATTTACAGTTATTTACATATTTTCTGCAAATCATTTCGTCTCAGTTCTGGCTTCAAAGCTGGAGCTTAATAAAAGAGGAGGAAGCATAATTTTTACATGTTTAATAAGTTATCACAATAACCTGTTGAAAATTATTGAGAAATGACGCCTCTGTTAATAAATATATTTGATTTATTCAATTCTAATCTGTTGTATTTCTGTATTTTTAATAAAATAAAACCAGCTTTCTGTTTTCAAAGGAAGATTTTCACCTTTAAAACTTCAAAAATGTCTGACGCAACATTTAAAAAAAGGTCAAGGTCAATAAAACATTGAGCTGTGCTTCCTGCTTGTTTAGTTCATTCTATATTGACTCAACTTTTTTTACAGCCTTTTCTGCGTAAATACCGACGTTATGGTGCTGAACATGTAATGTGTTAAAATCCTGTAAAGTTATGACTCATTTTTTAGTTCTGATGTCTGATCCTAAAATGTTTCCTTCAATCTGCTGCTTTAAAATCAGCGGAGCGTCTGGCTCAAATAATCTCCATGTTTGATTTATTATCGGTTTGCAGCCGTTGGTGTAGACTCCAGTGGTCTCACATAAAACTTTAACCTGAGCAGTAAGAAGCCAGAGTAACTGGAAACAGCTGCAGAGACTCAGCACAGCGCCGTGCAACAGAAACGGCTGGACACCAACCCAAACACTGGTCCATCAAACTTATCCTCCAATATGGTAACGTTTACTCAACGGAATGAAAATATGTTAGAAAATTACTAATATCAGTCGATATCAATGCAGATATATTATCCCACATAACAAATGTTTTCAATTAGAGATGCACAATAAATCAGCATCAGCCGAACTAAGCAATGTTTAAAAGGGAGGTATCAGGTAATACTGACTTTTATGAGATTTATGTTGCATTTCATTTTACCAGAAAAATCCGATTGAGATTAAAAATCTCTAACAATCGAATCCTGGGAGAGACTGGCAGCGGCACACAGAGATTATCGAACATTCACAGCAAATGTAAAACCTTTTCAACCTGTTATAAATCTTACTGACGAACAGTTTCAAACAAACAAACACATTTAAGAGAAACATGCATGTATAAAATGCCACTACAGACATCAACTCTTGCTAGCCTCAAGAGATAAACAAGATCTGATCCTGAAATAAAATCCCAAATTTAATCTAAGCTTCTTCACCAGCTGTTGAAAACAGGAAGTGAAAAACAAAGAATCGATTAAAAATCCTAAATATTTAAACTGTTACACTTTTCAGATCGTCATTTGTAGTAATGACAGGAAGATCCTAACTTTCAAATCTCCAGTTGGAAAACATAATAACCTCCAATTTATATGCATTTAAAACAAGCTTAAGATGATAAAGATATGTCTGTAAAACTTTAAAAGCTGACTGTAATGGATGATTAAAAGCACTGTTAGGTGAGAGACCGGAACAATAAAAAAAGTATGACCAGAATAAAAATTTAATCCATCTCAGTGCTGGCTCAGGAAAGTTTTTTTTTTAAGTGAATGAACTCCAGTAGTTTTCAGTGAGTAAAAGAACAATATTTGTGCTGGGAAGCGATATCTAGCTGAATATTTTAACATCTTCTGCTCACCAACACTTCGCCCTCTAACGTCACCAAAAGAAAAAAACTTCACCAAGCCACATGTTTTACACCAACTGAGCTCACTTTTCACCCAGAAGCTCTGCAACCCGACATCCCAGCACTGCACCACCTGTAACCTCACAGCCTTTCACTGCAGCAAACCACAAACTACGCGTGTATCAGCACGATCTTCATGCAAAGCAGCCCCAACTGAAAAACACTCCTTCTCCTAACTGATCTTACCGGCCCCCATCCATCTCCAGCAGCCGCCATGTCGGTCGACTTTCACCCAAGATAACAGTTGACCTGCTTTAAAAAAAACATCTGCAAACATCTTACCTTCTGGTGTTACTCCTGGAGTTTCTGTGGGACATATAAGTGAGCGTCCTGTGCAGGAATATCGGCTGAAAGGCAACAAGCAGAGAAAAACGTGTTGTTAATAATCCTCTTCTCCAGCACTCCAGGTAATGAAGCTTGTAAGAAAAGGCAGAACTCACAGCTATCAAGTTTCTTGTGCGGAGGAACCTGTAGATTTGTGTCGGCTCTGCAAACAAACATGTTAGCGACACATTATAAGTCATTTAGGTTGGAAAAGTCTGTAGGAAACTTAATGTGATCATTAAAAGTTTCAAAACGACTTTTAATGATCAGACTTTATGCAGCTTTCATCAACGTAAGTACAAGACTTTTTAAGACCTTTATGAATGAAATTCAAGACCTGCATCACGACAGAAATGCACAAAAGCAAATCGCATATTTTACATAATAGTGACAAACTTTTTTATCCATAATGCAAAGAGTGAAGATGAACTTCGTCCAACCGACTGGCAATAATTAAAACTTACTAACGATTGATGCAAGAAAACTGGCTAGCAACAGTTTATTAGCTGCTAGCTAGCATTAGCCTCAATCGCCTTGAGTCACAAAACGTCGTGTGCGACTCAAACTTTAGCCTGACAGCAAGTCTCACCAGAATATTAAACTATATAAAATATACAAGCTTTAATAGACAAAATTTAAGACCAATGTTTATATTTAAGACCAACTTCCATGTTTTTGATACATTTAAGACATTTTAATGTCTTAATTTTAAATGCATAAATTTAGGAGACATTTTAAGGATCGCTGACACTCTGGATCAGCTCTGCTAAGATGAAGACATTTGAATTTGTGTCCACATTTTGAACACCATTTTATTTATCAACCTTTATTCAACCAGGAAAAGATTCACTGAGATCAAACATCTCTTCTCCATGAGTGTCATGTCCATCACAAGCAGAAGCAATGACGACATAAAACCTGAAAGATGATGAATCAATTCTAAATCGATCCAATAAAAATGCTCCTGAATTATTAAACACAGATGTAAACATGTCTAAGGCTCATTACAAGCAGACACCTCAAAAACAAAGATGAGAGCTTCCCGGGTGTTTCTGGGTAATGTAGATGTAAAGCAACCAGATCAGGAACTGCCTTGTAGTTTGGACGGCCGTCCAAATGGAGATTAGAATAAAGGATGAAGAGTGAGACTTCAAATCAGTAGAGGAATGCAAATAAAGCAGATCAGTATCGTCGAATGGATGACGCAAATAAACTGGAAGCTGCGCCGTTGACGACGCATTCAAACACATTTCAGCAGAAACCAAACAAGCCGTCGAGCTGCAACCCAGCAGATCAATGCTTTCTAGGAATCTGGATTACACTGGATGAGCTCAAGCTCCAAATCTGAAACACTCAACATGTTAGTACCAAGAAAGGATTATTCTGCTTTTTTTAAAAAATAATTAAAACTCCAGTTTCCTGCCATTTTAAATCACCTTAGATCAAGTAAAACTTGACTACAGAAACTTGTCAAACTGGATTCTTCTATGTTGCAGAAAAGTTTTGAATGTTGTGCAGATTTGAACACTGAATTTAGACTGAAATCCACTGTTTAAAAAAGTGAAAACTTTGTTAAGCAATCTTTTAAAATCATCTATAATTTCTCTGTTTTTCCAAGTCTCAGGGGGAATTGAAGCTGATTTTCTAATCCACCTGTTAAAGGGTAATCAGAGACATAAAAGCTATTAAATCAAAGACTGGAATGTGGAACAAGTTCAATGTAATAAAAATGCAACAAAAGCATCTGCAATAAAGTTAAATGAGACATTCAGTTTTACTCAGCAAGTTAGTTCTTGTGGTGCTGCATGAAATTATACAACCTTCAGAAAACCATTACATTTTAGGATTATTAACAGTACATTTAGGTCATAGATTTGTTGTAAGATCAGACAAAAAGTAGTTTTCAACTAAAAATTTAGTTTTGATGTCTGAAACCCACCGAATTATTTTATGCAGCACATTCCAAGTCTGAGGTGGTTCAAGTGTAAAACAAGACAGTAAAAGTGAGCTTTTTAAAATGTTCACAAACAGTATAAAGTATAATTATCTGGGTATAAGACTTAAAAATAGTCTCAACTTGTGAAAATACAAATTTTTGTGTTTTTATACACAAAGTAAAGATCCACAGATCAAAAACAGTAATTTCATTCAGGTTTGACCAGTCTGGGTGTGACTGTTTTTCAGTTTGGATCCTATCTAGAGTAGATTGGTATAATTACCCAAAAACTCATTCAAATACCAAATGTTTTGTTTTTAACAAATATAACAACATTTTCACAGATCTTGATGATAAAACAGTTATCCAGGATCCAATTTGGATTCCATCTAGTTGCCTAAGCAGAAAAACACAACACTGTTTATCTCTCAGTTTTAATGCAAATAAAACTTTTCACAAAGCAAAACATTTTATGATTTTAAAATATTCTTAGTTTATTTTTGACCTGTCTAGGGGATTTGATTTAGCCTGAAACATTTTTGTGTCTTCTCAGTTTAGTTTTAATGAACTAAACTGTGAAATAGCCTTTGATTTGGAACAGATGCTTACTTACGTCATTTATTAACGATTAATAAGATTTTGCGGGAGAGGGTTGACATTAGCTGCTCCCCTCATCTTTACAACTGCATGGCCAGAGTGAAACTTCCTGTATTGCTAAATAGGCCCTCAGATGTGCATCTTCACACATGCAGCTCGGTGACAGTTGGGACTCACTCTCGAAGGCCTGCAGGAACAACTCGTGGTCGGCCTGAATCAGTTGCATGTTGGGCTTCTTGGCTGCGGCGGAGGGCGGCTGGTACAACCCGTTGGTTTTTCCTCCAGAACCGAAACCCACATGGTGGTGGCCTCCACCTGAGGAGCTCTGCTTGTGCGGAGCCATGGAGGTCAGAGGCTGGGGGAGAAATGGAGCTGGCTCCCCACCTGAAGTGGGGTGTAGTGGTAAAGAAATAAATAAAAAAGAAGAAATTCAGCTGCTCTTCCTTCCTTTGTCAAAACAAAAGAGGCAGCGATGGTGGTTAAAAAAACAACCGCTAACGATAAACTCAAGTCCTCATTTTAAAGACGTGTAGCTAAATTTCTAGAATGTTAGATTTGAGACTGACTGGGCGACCGAGTTCCGCTTAACTGTTATTAAACCTGTTTTAGCGGTTAGGTGGTCGAAGAATGCGCGGAACAACAGAACAGCCTCCGGCGAGCTGAGGCGGAAACCCCGGGCTAACCGGTTAGCATCGCCCCAGTTTCCACGGAGAATGTCGGTAAAATAACCCCACGGCGACACGAAGAAACGGGGAAACCGTTACAACGGCAGCACCATAATCCATTTAAGGCAAATGATTAACTGCAAATGAACATTGTTGTCGCCGAGTGTCTGTTAGCAAGTTGGATGTAAAATAGGAGGAAGCTTACCGACGTATCCCCAATCATGTCCGGTCAGCATTTTCACAATAAAAGCATAGTTAAAATTAAATTCACTTTACGACGGTTGATTTTAAAAAAGACAAGTTCATCTTAACAAATTATTTCACCAGATAAATTCACTGAAATTAAGAATCTGGTATAAGTACACAGAGCTTACATAACATTCATAACAAAATAAAAACACTAACACCATCATGACTAAAACAAATAACTCTAAACATTTACAAACAATTTCTTCTTTAAATCATTAAGGGCAGCCTTAAAATCATGACAACAAAACTGAAAATTAGTTTTTAATAAAATTTGAATTTCACACCACAACAATTAAGCATATTGAAAAGTGTGGTAGAAATAGGTGCACCAACAATAGAAACCGAGATTTTTTAAAAAAAAAAAGATAGTAATACCATTAATACCGACCTACTGCAAAGTATGTCCACATACTGAACGCTATACGTTCAATATTTGATCAGGGCTTATTTTACATTTACATAAAATTACTAAATCAACAGCTATGGACGATCTGCTTTTATTCTGAAGTTTTAAATCGTCCCATTTCTCCCTCTTTCCTCTAACTTCAGTGACTTGAAAGAGGTACACTGCAGCAGAAGGATGACTCGTGTTTAGAGATCCCGCCTTCTAATTTCTTTACCCAATCACCGCGCTTGCTACTGACATGCTGAGCGCTCATTGGTTGCTGCAGATATTAGAAGCAGGCGGCGCAGAGTTGAGGCACGTTTGCCGCCTCCTGTGTTCAGAGGAGCCAAAAAGCGTTTTAAAATCACTGTTCACTGTAACCTAAAATTATTTCAGTCAGATTTATATGTTTTCTGAACACAAGAATAATTGGAAATCATTTGAAATGCAGCGCAGACTTCTTGGTAATAAAATTAACAGACGTTATTGCCAAAATGGAGATTGAAAGACTATAAAAGTGTTGCAAAAACATGTTTTTTTGTTTGTTTGTTTTAGTTTTATAACCGGACATCTTTATGGTATTCTGAAAAACAATTAGAATCATCTATAAGTTAATAAGCCTTTATTATTAAATACCTGCAGACAGACAGCGGAGCACCTTCTCACATAGGCTGCTCCAGCTCCGCTGTCGTAGGGACAGATACAGGAAATCCTTCCTGCCACATGCCATCTCACTGTACAGTAAAAGCTAAATCATTGTTCTGCACTAATCAGTCCAATTTCGCACAACTGCACTGTGGCACACTTGCTGTACATATATTTACATATACATACTGTTTCTGCATTTTTTGAATCTTTGCAAGGACTGCTCTAAGCTGCTTTTTATATTGACAGCATGTTATATTTTATTCTTATTTTATCTTGTCTACATTGCTACTCAGTGGTGGTTGTTGTGTGTCTTGTCTCTATGCAGGTGTAACTGCGAAATAATTTCCCTGCTGGGATGAATAAAGTAATTCTATTCTATTCTATTCTATTCTATTATCCTTCTTGATAACCTCTATATTTCTCTAAAAATATTTGTATTTTTAGAGAAATATCTGTTTATAATATATATTTACATCAAGTTAATCTGCGTGCATCTACATCTTTGCTCAGTTTAATAACATAACAACCTAAAATAAAATGTGAACTAAAGCTTCACTGTTTCAAAACTAACACCGGAAAAGGTTCTAATAAAACAAAAAAATAGCATAAAATGTAAATAAATCAGCTTTAGACTGCAGTCTGGGTCAAACCCAACCCTGATAGAGCCGTCATTGGTCACAGCTGGAGATTAATTCACTGCGAACATAGGATCAGTGGGTACATTCAGCTAGTGAAGTCAAAAGCTATTTCTGTCCTCGGTATGTTTTTGGGTCAGTGGTTTAGCCTCATGTTGGCAGCAGTATTTCTATCTGTTTCAGGAAGTGTTTACTTCCCTTTTGTTCATATAGATGTTGATGGTGTGATGCTCTTTTTTCTTTTCACTTAATTTTATATTTTTCAGTGCTGAGTTCAGAGTAGAAAGGTTTAAAAATGTAAGAGAAGCAAACAAGTTTCAGGTCAGTTTGCCTTGTCGATGGAAAACATCAAGAAGCATCCATACTTCATGATGCAATCACTAAAAAATAAACAAATGTAATACATTTATTAAATCTGTATATATACAGTGCTTTTACCAAAGAAAAACAAAGATTAATCAGTGCAAAAATATCTGATCTCTGTAGCGCCAACCTGAAGGTAAAACAAAACAGTTTGTGTCCAGCATGTGTGGAGTCTGCAGAGAGGTTAGGTGGCTCTTAATAGCTCTGCCTTAAATATCTAACAATAATCGGGTGTTTTAAATATAAATATAATAATAAATGCTTGTTTTAGCTGGATCTTTTCATACAATAACTTGATTTTACATGAATAACACTAAAAATGCTAGTGATATTTAGATCCATAGAAAATGCATCTATTATCATTTCTGAAAAACTTTAGTTTTTAAAATTATTATTTTAAACCCTAAAAACGTAAAAACAATAACATTTTGGGTTTGTGGTATAAAAAGTTGACTAATTTTTAGAAAATTATATAAAAATAGGCTCATACATAAATCCTTTTGTAATACAAAAAGTGCAATAAGCACAAAAACAACAAATATTTTATCAAATAATTACACTAAAAATAAATAGTAATCAAAAACGTCAGAGGCTGAATTAAAATGACATTTATTAGTCACATTTCCTTTGATATCATGACTACAGTTGTTTTCACTCAAACATGTTGGAGTGAACAGTGATAGTAAACATGGGGACTGACCTGTTACAGCAGATAAAACCTAATTTAATTAAATAAGACATGTTTTAAACACATGGCACAAACAGGGCAAGCAATGGGAAACTGCAGAACACGTGTATAAAACCTTAGAAACCTCTAAACACACAAAAAATAAATAGACACAAAAAAGCAAGATTACGTTTGTCAGAGCATTTTGGTTCAGAGTTTATAGGTAATCATTAAGAATAATAAACACGATATCAGTTCTGGGTTAACTGGATCCAGTGCCTGAGATGGAGGAACTGAAATAAAAGCCATTTCTGACAGTGACGTGCGGTGAGGATCATAACTGGTGAGACACCAACTCATTTTGTACAAATCCAAAATAGAAGCTTATTTTTCAGATTTGACCTTTAATAAAGTTTTTAATTGTGTTTTAATCAATTCAATACTATTCAACAATAGCAAGAAAACAAACTAATTAATATAAGGTCACATTTATTTTTTTAATTTTGAATGTTTTCTTTGGCTAACTTCTTCCTTTTCTGATTAAAATTGAAATTTTTGTATGATCTTACCTTTGTATTTTTCTGACAGCCTTAAAAGGTTTTATTCTGACTGTATTTTTAGTTTTCTGACCGTTTTCAATCTTTTCAATGAGCAGAAGAAAACCTGTTGCTCAACACTGCCTCCTATTGGTGAGAAACGGTACTTCCTGTTTCACCCTGCGCACTTTTACTGCGCATTTACAGCCGATTAGAAAGACTAAATATGCCACTCACATTTATTAAACATATTATACAAACTGAGGAACGTCAACATATATAGAACATGTGTTATTTAATAAATATATTAGCGATGCTAAGAGAACAGTAATGGGCATGCGCCAACTGCTGTGTGCAACACAGCGCCCCCAGAGGTAAGGCACGGCACTACACTGCCTAACTTCTTTCATGTATTTCAACAGGCAATGTGTAAATTCTGCGATTTTTACTATTAAAAAATTGCTGTTCTTGATATTACAAATAAAAAAACAAATTAATACAAGATATTTTTATTTTCTCTCATCATTATTAGCATCTATTTTACTTTTCAGGATTACAGGAGAGTTCTCCCCTGACAGCATGCGGCTGATCAAGAGGTGGCTATGATTCTTTTGTTTGAAATAAATATGTTAGCTGAGTTTTAAAACATGAATGAATTAATAAATTAACATTTCAAGGATTTTCAAGCTTGTCAAACGGATAAAGTGCCACGCTTCCTTCAAGAACCAGTCATGGTTTCTTTGTTGTAGAGCAGCAGACAGACCGAGATTAAAAATTAAAACACCGAGACTCAGTGGACTGGACCATCAGTCAAACTTCCAGCAGGAACAGTCTGACCGTCATGCAGGAGGTGTTTAGTGTTTTCTCAGTAGTATATAGGCCATGAGCAGGACAAGGCCCGCCGACAGGCCTGCAATCACAAACTGGTGGATGGAGAGGACGTGCTCCAGCGTGTGGATCCGCTCCTCCATGGCGCTGGTGTGGAAGTAGTCGTAGATGCCGGCGGTGATGCTCCACAGCGCCCACACGGCGTCCACCACCAGCGGCATGGTGGGCGAGGCTCAGCCGCAGGCCGCAGTGGCTCCGTCAAAGCCTGGAAGGAACGCAACGATTCAGCTGGAGCTACGCGAAAAAGCTGATAAAACATATATTCCATGAGTACGTCTTAAAATTCAGTTCACACTGATCAGTTCCTCCAGGAATCCATGACTGATTTTGGAATTTTTTGCAATCAAAAATCACAGATTTTCTGGGACTACTTTAGAAATATTTACGGGAAATTTTGCAATATTTGAGTTCAAATAAGACGTCATATTAGGCAATTGCAGATAGAAACAAAAAGAGGAGTAAATTTCCACCACACAACTCAGAAATTTTTAGATCAAAGTAAAAAATATTCTAGATAAACAACATTGAAATTTCTGAGTTTAAAAAGTCGACAATTTTCTAGAAAACCCATACATTTTTAGACTAATCTCAAAAATATTCTAGAAAACAACGTTGTAATTTCTGAACCCCCAAAGTCAACCATTTACTTTAAAAAAAAACTGGAATTTGTTTAGAAACGTAGAAAATGTCCAAAAGTAAAAGTTTAGACTTTTGAAACTTTTTCTGGAAATTTTTTATTTTAATCTCAAAATTTCAGATTTATCTTCAACTTTTGGAGCTTATAAGATTTTCTTGTTTTTTATTTCAGAAAACGTCTGAGATTAATCTAACATTTTCTGAGATTTTTTTTTTTTTTTTTAGCAATCTTTCGACTTTTGGAGCTCAGAAATGTCCTTGTTTTTTCAAGAAGAAAAAAAAGAATAAATTTCATACATTAAACTCGAAATTTCAGATATTTTTTTTCAAGCTAATTTCTGACTTTTCAAACACAGAAACTGCATGACAATAAATGTGACCCTTTATGACTCGCCACATCGACCGCAGACTACATTAAATCAGGCTGAGGGACGAGTAGAAGTAAGAAGTACTGCCATCTGCAGATGGGAGTTAGCATCATTTTAACCCAGTTTTCGACAATTGTTGCGGAAATTTTGCAACACACACACAATTGTGAATTATATATTTAAGCAAAACATGTGGGAATCTGTGGAATTTTCGCGTGAAATGTTTTAAACCAGAAAACCAAGAAATTACACCTTAGAAGAACCATATTCTGATCTCTCTCCTCCAAAGAGAAATAAACGCAGAAGGACAACCATGCATTGGTTGGGGCATGCTCTATGAGTATGTTATTAGAAATCATGCATAGAAATGAACATACTCATATAAATGAACATACTCGTCACATTTCTGTTTAAAACGTAATTTCTACCTTGATTATATGTAGTATTCTAAATTTCTGAGACTGGATTTAGAGTTTACTTACTTTGT
This sequence comes from Xiphophorus maculatus, assembly GCF_002775205.1. Taxonomy (NCBI): domain Eukaryota; kingdom Metazoa; phylum Chordata; class Actinopteri; order Cyprinodontiformes; family Poeciliidae; genus Xiphophorus; species Xiphophorus maculatus. The sequence goes on from NC_036458.1 coordinate 1,782,147, forward strand.
ATTGTTAAGAAAGTAAGGTTTAAAGATTTCACTTTGTGTATAATAAATCTGTGTTTCTTTCAGAAATAATTAAAAAATATTGAACTTTTTCACGATGTTGTCATTTCTGGAGCTGCATTGTACCTGTGCTAATTAGCCACATGCTTGCTAGCAAACGCCTCTGCTACCTAAAACAAACGTTTAAGCTTTATTACTTACAGCACGGGTAGGTCATAAATATCATGAAGACCATAAATATCCATCCACCCAAACGTGCTTCCCCGACCATTACATTCTCAGATTACAGCAGCAGAAATGTTGAAATCCAATCTGTTGTGAACTATCAACTTCCGGGTGTGCTCCACTGTCAACATTCCCCTTCCCTACAAGATGTCTATTGCAAAAGTTTACATTTTAAGGATTTCACCTTGTAGTCCAGAATAAAATCCATAAATTGACATCTAAAATATCTCAAAGTTAGTAATGGCATTTGTGGAAAAATTCGGCACTGATTATGGAATTTAGAAGAGGATGGTTTTGATTTTATTACTTTAAAGAGAGTTAAACCGGTCGGTGCGCATCATGAGTCGGTCTGCGGCTTTGATTGTGGACTAACTGCATGTGCAGCTGTCTAGGTGTAAATCTTCAAGGAATAATACCGAAGAATCTGGAAGGGAACAATTGCTTTGGCACTTTATGCCATTAAATGAGATCGTAACGTCCGAGAATTCTGGGTAGGCGCGGTGGCCAAGTGGTAAGGCGTCGGTCTCGTAAACCGAAGATCGCGGGTTCGAACCCCGTCCGTGCCTAGCTAATCCGGCTGATAACCAGGATGGGTTTTTTTTTTTACCTACAAATTAACCGTATTTGTTACTTTATCTTCTCATTTATATAAGTTTTGAACCTATTTTTTCCCTAGACGAGCACAAAATGACAATACAGAGGAAAAGGTTTTTTTTAACAGGAACTGACTGATGATTTGAGAATACAGAGGAGATACTTAAAAACAGAAGAACTGAGATACGAGTCATTTATGCAAATGAAAAACAAAAAGTTAATAACAAAAGAGAAAATAATGTAGTAGAAAAGGAAAAGTGGCCAGTTTGTCACTCCATTAGTCTCTAAGTCTAAAGCAGATTAACTACAGACATAACTGAACAGAACTGTCTGAATGGCCTGAAACCTGCGCAAAGTTTTATAAAAATGGCAGCCATTTCAGACATTAAAGTCAAGTTGTTCAAAATTATTCAAAAATTGAAAAAACTTAGAAACCAGTCTGGAGCCGAAATCAAAATATGCCAATTCGGTTCAGCCATTTCTTTAAACCCATATTTCAGTTAAATTAAACTTTAACTGAATTTTCATCCCTGCTCTATTGTAGAAAGTTCAAATTCCAGGTTTGAAACTGACAAAAAAAAGCAACTGAAAAATGATTTTAAAACAGTTTGAAACTGAAAATAAAGTTTTGAAACCAAAAAATGTTACAAAACTGAAAAGAAGAGGTGAATCTGAAAAAATATTCAAAACTACTTTTCAAAAAATACAAAATGAAAAACAAGATTTGAAACTGAATAATTATTTTGAAAATGAAATAAAAGTTTGAAACGGAAAAAAGAACTTAAATCTCAAAAGTAGTTTTTCCACATCTTTTTTGGTTTTTACTTTTTTTTTCAGTTTCAAAGTATCTTTCATATATATATATATATATATATATATATATATATATATATATATATATATATATACACACGATTTGATCTGGGCCCTGTTGCATAAGACTGACTTATGCAACAGGGCCCAGATCAAATCGTGTATATATATATATATATATATATATATACACGATTTGATCTGGGCCCTGTTGCATAAGACTGACTTATGCAACAGGGCCCAGATCAAATCGTGGCCATAAGGTGCCAGGTGCTGCCCGTCACCAGAAGTGCTGCAATAGCTGCCACTGCCACAGTCTGAGCCTAATATCTGTCACTTATTATTGAATACAGAGACACTATTTATTAATATTATAACAGTTTGTTAAAGGGTTTTACCAATAGGTGTTCATGGTTTTGTGATCCACCAGGAGGGTACAGTCAAAGGGGTCAAAGGTTGTGTAGGTGGTTTCAAAACAAATATTTTCTCTGGACCTGGAATTTGAACTATCTGTGATGAAATAGGTAGGATGTAGGGATGAAGTGAAAATATAAAGCATTTCGTTTTCACAAGAATTTCAGCAGTCTGTCTTTGTCTTCATTCAACTGCAGGTAAGGTTTTAGTCTGAATGTAGGACATATTTACTCCATCAGGTCACTGAGAATTATTTCTTTCACAGGTTTACTCTCTGAAAATGAGGCTGTCATTTGTTCTCGTTCTTTTTTCTATCTCTGCTGCATTCAGTGGTAAGTTTAACATCTCCATCGATATTTTTTTTCCTCAAAAATAAAAACTAAAAACTGAATGGATGGATGGATGGATTTCTGTTTGAACTTTTCTTTCTCTCTCAGGGAGTGAGGCCATTCGAAGCCTGGTCTTCCCCAGTGAAACCAGTACCAGCTACGTAGAGATGATCGCTACAAAGCCGCTCAAGCTGACAGCGTTCACGCTGTGCATGCGTGTGGCTACCGAGCTCAGCGGCGAGAGAGAAATCCTCCTGTTTGCGTATCGGACCAACGACTTTGATGAGCTGAATGTGTGGCGGGAGCTGGATGGAAGGTGAAACCCTCAATTTTGTGTTTATTTGGCAAAATAAACATAATAAATACATTCATTTATTCAATGAATGGCATAAATTCAAGAGTTCATTTTTCAAAGTGATATTTTCACATTATTTTTTACATACATTTATAAACATCAAAGTTCAAAACTAAGTATTTAATGCATGAGTTTGCAAACTAAATATTTAGCTTTCAAATTAAATATTTAGTCAGAAAGATAAATATTTAGTTTGGGAAATAAATTATTACTTTGGAACTAACTAGTTATCAAACTAAATATTTGAATTGGAAACAACTAGTTAGCTTGAAAACTAAATATTTTGCCCAGATTTAAACATTTAGTTTGGTACTTTAGTTTTAGTTTGTATACAAAATGCTAGTTTGTAAGCTAACTAAATATTTAGCTTCTTAACTGAATATTTTTATTTGAAAACTAAATATTTAATTTTCAAACTAAATGATTGGTTCCAAATTTACGGAGCCCTCTAGGGGACATGGGGAATTTTTTTTCTTTTGCGTTCCCTCGCAATACTTTTGCGTTACCTCGCAATACTGTACTGATCAGTTATGCAGCATAATTGAACACTGCAAGCCTTTCCTACGGTGGGCGCCGTACTTTATGCTTTAATATAAGGTTATGTGAGGTTTTTCCATGAATGTTAGTATCTTTTTGTGAAATATCTGAAGTTTTATATCTTTCTTTAGGATAGAAAGGCACCACAAACCTACGATATAAACATAAACCTTCCGTAAGTAGGAAAGACATAAAAATACATCCTAATTTGGACTATTTCTGAGTTATTATCGCGAGTAATAAATCATCTGACAGTTTTGATTGTGTCTCTGTTGTGTTCGTAGTCTGAATGGTTTAAAGAGCTGCTTTCAGTGCCGCTCCATCTTCGCCTTAACAGACATAATAAATAAAAACTTGTTAACAGTAAAAACTATTTGGTGCAAAACACTTATTGAAAATCGATTTTTTTAACTGCATGTTTATGTCTGTTAAGGCTAAGATGGAGCGGCACTGAAAGCAGCTCTTTAAACCATTTTTATTTCTTTCCTACTTACGGAAGGTTTCTGTTTATATCGTAGGTTTGTGGTGCCTTTCTATCCTAAAGAAAGATATAAAACTTCAGATATTTCACAAAAAGATACTAACATTCATGGAAAAACCTCACATAACCTTATATTAAAGCATAAAGTACGGCGCCCACCGTAAGAAAGGCTTGCAGTGTTCAATTATGCTGCATAACTGACCAGAACAGTTTTGCGAGGTAACGCAAAAGTATTGCGAGGTAACGCAAAAGAAAAAAAATTCCCCATGTCCCCTAGAGGGCTCCGTACAAATTAAATATAGTTAGGAAGCTGAATATTTATTTTGCTAACTAAATATTTAGTTTCACACCTATCTAATTTCTAAACTAAATATTTAGCGTCCTAACTAAATACTTAATTTGAAAGCTAAATATGTAATTTATGAACCTTAGCTGTGTCACTCAACCTGTATTTGCTGTAAAGGTGCTAATGGTGGATAAACAGGAAAACCGTCATCGGAGGCTAAGCTAACTAGCTTGAACTTCACAGGCTAGCAGCTCCACATTTATAAATCCCGCCTCCGGGATCTGATTGGCTGTTTGATCTACATACGTTTCAGCAAATATGTTAAAAAAAAAACATGTTTCATAAACGTTACACGCTTTAGCTTTATCTTAGCTAAAATTAAAAACCACACAACTTTCTGTTTAGATTGTCCTTCTACCTGAGTGGGGATGGAGTTCTGTTCCAAGTCCCGGACCTCGGCTACCTGCAGACTCACCTGTGCTTCACCTGGGACTCCAGCTCAGGCGCTGCGGCTGTCTTCATGAACGGCAGGAAGAGTCAGACCAAAATCTACCGGAAGGGTCACACCATCCGCCCCGGAGGCAGAGTCATCCTCGGCCAGGATCCTGACAGTTTTCTGGGCGAATTTGATGCAAAGCAGAGTTTTGTGGGAGAGATTTCTGATGTGACCGTGTGGGACTCCGTCCTGTCAGACCCTGCCATCCAAAGTCTGTTTAATGGGAGAAGGGTGGAAAAAGGAAATGTGTTTGACTGGGAAACTGTGGAGCTTATACCGTTTGGAGAGGTGGAGGTCATGTATGTTGATCTGATCTGATTTTGATTATTTCAGGATGGAGAAAATATTCAGTTTTCTTTCTTTGGGCAAATAAAATGTATCCTGCAATATTTTTGTTGTGATCATCATTTGTGCACAAATTGATAGAATACAATATTTTAAAACGTGTGTACAAAGTATATATAATTTTTTACCAAACAATATGCAACAAATACAACTTAAAGAGAACTGAAATTTTCAATGATTTCTTTTAGTTGTTAAGTGAACTATAATATTTATTATTAAATGTATAAAATAAAAAGTAAAATAAAATTATATGAACCCATCACAGATAAAAGGTGCAAACATTTTACACTCCGAAAAAAGATGAACCCAGAAGCAGTGTCACATAGTTATCTCCCAAAGCTGCAATTAAACAACATTGAGTTTTTTAGAGAATCCAATCAAAGGCTTTATTAGTTGCATAAGACAGAATACCCTAAAATGCTCGACTGTAGATTGTTAAATGAATAGCAAGGGAATTGTCCAAAAAGATCAAGAAAGACAAAACTGTCTTGCATAAACAAGAAAAAAATCAAGTGCCTTGAATACTCATAAACATATAACTGAAATGATCATTATATCATGAATTGATATAACTATCAACTTCACTGAATTGAAAATACACACTGCAAGACTTGGTGTCACTCAAATTTAGTTTTTCTAGTAAGAGTTGGATTAAAAGACATGCAGCACTGCTAACCCAAGAGAAAATTCCACTTGAATTTGCTCATATCTGTATAAATAAAATCTAAATACTTTGGGTATTCTGATTTATGGAGCAATAAATAAAAACTACAACTTTTCAAGTCAATGGACCACTAACATGGCTGGACTAAAACAATTTAAACTAAATTGATTAACAGTTTTATCATCTATAATCTCACACATATTCAATGTTTTTTTAAATAAATGGTACATTAAAACATATAATTATTTAAAGATATTATACAGACAAAATCCAGAAGGAAATATAGTTTAAAAACCAGGAAAAGTTGTTTTTGTGTGTGATTTGACGCCCTCCTGTGGCCGTATTTCTAGCCATTTTAATTATGGAACGGGGCGGGCGTTAGGACCCGGAAGAGGAGCAGGAAGCAGTAGCGGCCGGCGGACAGACTGTCATGGCGGACCAAAACAAGCCAGAAAGCGCAGATAACTTCTTTAATGAAATATTAAGGTTTGGTTCAGTTTAATTACAATAATTATAAGGTAATAAACAGGTTTAAAATATTAGTTTTGTCTTTTGGTGGGTGTTTGTCTCTGATTTTAGGATTTCTAACTGCTTCTCGTCAACATGGTCTAAAGTTAATCACATTTTTTTCCAGTGAATCATAATCAAATGACTCATTTGATTATGATTCATTTGAGAGTTATTGTTTTAAATAATAGGTGATGAACACATGCCAAAGAAGTCATATATCCAGTTATGTGTACAAAGGTTTTATCTGTGTTTCTAAATTTTCTTAATGCACCTTGAAGTTGTGTTTGTTTTATTTTATTTTTGTATAAATTTGGTTGTGTTGATTAATATTGTTAAGCTTTGCAGCACCCTTTGTTGATATCAGTTGAACATGTAATATTTTATAATATTTTCACTAGGTGTACATACTTAGTTCTCAACAATAAAACGATTATTTCAACATCTTAAAGGGAGAAAATGTTAATAATGAGGCTATGAAATTCAATAAGATAGCAAATTAGTTTTGCAAAGCTAGTTTAAAAAGTGTCATTTTGATCCCATAAAGTGTTGAAATTTTCAGCGTTTTTAATTGGAGAATTTTTGAGAATAAGTCAGATGTTTGTTTAATTATTTTAATTTGTGCTTTCAGTTTGTTTGAAACACATGTGATCTTAGAAACTAGACGATTAGTTTGAATAATTATAATTATCAAACTGCTCAATATTGTGATAATTTCGTTCACCCAACTCTGCTGTATATTTACCACCTTTCCACATTTTTACTGAATTACTCAATAAAAGTGAGACTTTAATGGATAAAAACACAATGTATTGGGTTAATTAAAAGATTAAAATAAACATTTCTTTGTATCCTGAAAACTAAAGTTGTTAGCTGCTTTTATTTTAAATAATTAAAAAACGTTTTAGAGAAGATCTGTTGTTTCCTGCACGTTAAATGTTCAAATAACTTATGTGCGGTAATACTGATTAATTAATAAAATTTGTTGTAAGGCTTAAATCAAATTAAAGTCTGGGAGTGATAGATCTTCACTTTATTTTTTTAAAATCATTTTTACGACTAACTTTTAAAAAAGATTCTCTCTTGCACACATTCAAACTTGTGGTTAGAATTTAATCTCTTATTGATTAAATTGGTAGAAATCTACCAATGCGTTTAAAGTCAATGTGTTTTTATTACATTTTAAATAGTTAGCAGGTAGTTATTGTGCTATAGAAATATCTGAGCCAGTCAGCTTTCTGGCACTTTGTAGCTTTTGGTGAATTTTGTCTGAAACAGGAAGTCGCTGTCGCTGAGTTTAGTTGTTCTGTTTGTAAATAACTTGCAGTCCATGTGAGCTGTTTGCGGCCCGCTCCAGGAGCCACAAGATCCCGGCCCGAGGGCAGAAGGATTTCTATCCGGATGACTCGGAGGAGCAAAAGCAGCGGCTGCAGCAGCGCCTGGATGAACACTGGAGTCTCATTTCAGAGGAGCGGGTTGAGAGGCTGTCAGTGAAATACCAGAATCCTCACTTTAAATCAGTGGCTTTTTATCATTTTTAGGTGGTGAAAAAGGTTTTATCTCAGTTCTGTCTGTTTTTCTGTCTCTGCAGAGGAAACCTGGTGAAAGCCGTCTGGAGTCCCAGTGAGCGGATTGTGGAGCTTCAGACTCCTGCTGTGAGTTTTTTTAATTCATCCATCTTTTGCTGTTTTATTTGCTGTTTATTTGTCTGAAAAGTAGTGCATGCTGGGAAAAAGATAGACTTTTGGAGCTCTGTACTAATTAGCTAAAAATATAACTTAAGAATGTTTGATTTGCAGAGTTTGTTATTCATTAAAACTCTTAACTAGCCAGAAATGTTTGCATTTGTCACATTTCTTTCTCAGAATATTATGCAGTCTAGACTAGTTTTATAATAATAATAATAATAATAATAATAATAATAGTACTACTACTACTACTTATAATAATAATCTATAATAATAATAATAATTACAATTATTATTCCTTATTTCTATATATTTTTTTGTTTTTAGATTTACTTTGTTTTAAGCATTCTTCATTTTGTATTGTTTTATCTTTAATTATTACTCAAATTTTATTTTTGTTTTATTTACTTTTCTATTAATTTCCAGCACCTTTTGTTGCTTTTTAAAATATTATCAAATATATTTTTTTTATTGTTTTTTTTTTTGTCTGTATTGATGGAAACATAATTTTTTTTCTAAAAATGTAGTAAATTTTGGAATTATTGTTTTTTTTCTGTTGTTTTTTTCTGATATTTAAAGTTGAACAGTGGAGGGGGGAGCAAAAAATGTAAAAATAATTTCAGATTTTGCTATAAATTGTTACTTTGTTATTTCTAGAAGCTAATAATACTTGTTTTTGTTTTTTTTTGTATATATATATTTTCTTTTTCAGGGCAAATTTTGGCAGACGATGGGTTTTTCTGCAGAAGGGAAGCAGTTCCTCCTCCCTGAAGAGGCGCTCTACCTGATGGAGTGTGTGAGTGTGTGAGATGCTGCTCAGGTTTGGCTCTAATGGCGCCTCTGGGTGATCGTGTTTGTGTTTTATGGGCGCAGGGCAACCTGCAGGTGTTCCATCAGGACCTGCCGCTGTCCATCCAGGACGGCTACGAGGCGTTCCTGTCCTCAGACTCTGTGAGTCTGCAGCAGTATCAGGTGCAGTCATGACTCTGAACGCTGGAACATTCATGTCTGCGCTGATCTGATCGTTCTTCCTCTACAACGAAGGTGTTCGGTCATCTGAAGCGCCTCGGATATGTGGTGCACAGGTTTGATCCCAGGTAACAGAATCTGAAGGTGGAAACGTTTCTGCTGTTTGTTTTAAACTGTAAAAAATGTTAAATCAGCACTTAAAATATCTAATTAGGATAAAACTGTATTGTTGACTTTAATGTATTTCTAATGGTTTTAAATCTTTAAAATACAAATAAATTATTTTCATAATCGATTAATCTGACAATCAATGAATCATATTCTATATATTTTTAATGTAACCACTTAATAGAAATATGTTAAAAGATGCAAATAAACAAATAATTCAGAAAATAAAGTGAATTATTTTATTGAATTAGAACCAGGTGAAGCTAAATCTGCCGCTTAAAGAGTTTTGAGTAAAACATATTTAAATTTTTTTTTAATCTTAAATGCAAAATGCGTTCATATATTTTTGAGCAATTTTGGTGTAATTACTACTCTGAACATGTTTATTCAGCAAATGACATCAACTAAATTAGTTGATGATTATTTCAATAATTGATTAATCATGTTTAATCTGATTAATCGTTTCAGCCCTAAAGAAAATTTGTTTAAAGCAGAAAGGTTTTATCTTTCAGTCTTAAGCAAGTTAGTGATTAAAAAAAAACATTTACAGCCATTTTAATGAATTTAATGAGGCCCAATAAGGACTTTATTTGTTGTAATCTTAAAAGTTAAGTATTTTTAGGCAGGAATTCAGTTTTAGTCTCAATGTAGTGGGTGTAATTTGCTGTAGATGATTAAAAATAATCATATTTATGGTAATTCAGAGGTACATTAATGTGTGCAGTGTGTGATAGTGGAATTATTGTTTCTAAATTTCTGCTTTTAGTCTGATTGCTCTGTGAGTTTGTCTTTATGGTTCTGCAGGCTGATTGTTTGGTTTTCTTTCTGCTTCCTTTCAGCTCCGAGCCGTCGCCCTACGCCCGGCAGCTGAACCTGCCTCGGTCCCGGGACCGCGGGGGGAGGCAGCTGAAGAGGAAACGCAGCCCCAGCCCGGCGCCCACGTCCAGGTCAGACAGTTAGTAAAGTGATCAATGATTCTGATCATTTATTGGGGGTAAATTTGTCTCAGTATTATTCAGTCAAACAAAGACTAACCTCAATAAAATAAATTAATTGTGGTCAAAACTTTTGGAATTGTAATGACAAATTTTTCTGTAATGGAATATTTTATTTAGGAAAAAAATGTTTTGTCTAAAAAAACAATTTTTATTCAAATACATTTTTTCTCATGAAGAGAAAATGTTAATTACAAAACATAAGTTTTTATTTGCTCATGTCAGAAAAGTCCGTATCCTCTAGCTAACGATTAATCAATAACTAAAATAATCATAAAAAAGAAACAAATCAAAGATAATAATTTATACATATTAATATTAATATTATCATATTAATAAATAACTAATATAATTGTGAAAAAAATCATTAAATCATTAAAATATCTGATTAATCAACAACAAATCAATAACTGTTAAAGAAATAAAAAATAAATAATAAAATATCACAGAAAGGTTCATTAGATTAGGCGATAACTAAAATAATTTAAAAAATAAAAGAACAAATTGATTAATTGATATTTAAAATAATCATTAGCTGTAACCCCACTTGAAGAAGTTGATTAATTTAGCAGTTTAAATTGCAACATTTTAAATGTTTTTAAATGTTTGTTCTTTCTGTCGTCTCAGTAAAACAGCAGCAGCGTCTCAGGCTGAGGAAATGGAGGAGGAAGATAAACTACCTGAGTCCCACCTGGTGGCCTCAGCGGCGCCTCAGACTTCCTCCTCCGGCGCGGCAGGTGAAGTTCAGGCCCGGACCTGGTGGCCGGCGGAGGTTCCCGAGCGGCAGGCGGGTCAAAGGTCAGCCCCCGGTTCTCAGCGCTGGGACTTCAGCTCCATCTGTTTCCCTGACCTGGGCTCCGCCGGCCGCCTGGCCCCTCTGGACGCCTCGTTGCTTCCCGGCGGCGTGACGCCTGGCGTGTGCGACGTCGCCCCCTGGATGCGGAGGATAAACCTGCGGAAAGTGAAAATGTCTCCGAAGGAGGAGGAGAGGGAGAGACGGCAGCGGCGGCGGGATGTGAACAAAGACAAAGAGGTGAAATCATCCAGATGAAGGAATAAAATGTGAATGTTTCCAGTTTCTGTGGGAGTAATTCTCAGGCCTTCAGGTCCAGAGGTGCAGAAACTGGGCGGAGTACCACAAGCTGCTGGAGCGGCGGCAGGCGAAGCGGCAAGGCCGACCCGCTCACTTATGGAGCGGGGAAGTTCAGCCTCTACACGACCCGACTCGGCCCATCTCCACCGGTGAGTTCAGGCCGGATCCGAGGATTTTCTCCTCCCGGTTACAAGCTGAGATTATCTCTGTTTTATTTCAGCTGAGCTTCTGGAGAAAATCAGCGTGATTAAATCAACTGACCTGCTGGAGGGAGCAGCCAGGTACCAAGAAAATAGGACTTTAAAAGATGTGATTAGATGTTTTTATATCGTTTCAAACCGTTTGACAGCTTTTATGAAGAGAGGAGCCATGTTGGGAGGTTGGAAGATCAGAAGTTTCTAAAGAGACAGAGGCCCAATTTCAAGACGTTGAATTAGAAAGTAAAACTTCTTTTAAGTCATATTTGATTCATATAGCATTTTTATAACAACTGAAGGAAACAGTTACTTGATTATGCTAGAAATTTCCCCTTTAAGATGCTGCAGAGGAGTCGTGCACTGCAAAAACACAAAATCTTTGCTTCAGTTCCAAGTGCAAATATCTTAATATCTTAATGAAATGAAAGGAGATAAAAATAGGAACTTGTTTAAAGTCAGTAATTCCCTAATACTGATTAAAAATTTCTTTCACTAATGGAACTAGTACTAGTACTATTAATTCTATATTTTTCTAAGTTTTACTTTTTTATCCATTATTGGTTAATTTCTTAAAAACAAATTACATAAAAAATGTAAAATCATTTTGTCTGTTATCTGTAAAGGTCTTTAGGTCATTCTCCTTTTCTTTAATTTACCTTCATGTGCTTTTTTAATTAGTGGACTTTAAAAAAATAATTTTTACTAGAAATAATAAAATGAATGTAGGAAAATTTATGCCCAAGTTATTTTATTTTTATTGATTGCTGTATTTGTGCCAAAATAACATCAGATATTTTTATAAATACAAATGTTAGCCCATTTATCCCACATATAAAGACGTAGTTTTATTTAAATTTAACATTTGACCATGAAACTATATTTAAAAAAAAAAATTTATTGCTAAAGCTAAGCTCCAAACAATATACAGTATGTGTAACTATAATTTAGACTTATAGAAATATCAATTGAAAATAATTCCTAGGGTTTGGAATTAAGGATTAGCTGTTAAATCAGCAGCAGTGCTGTGTGTTTCGCCCACATTATTATGCTTTATAATAACAAACATGACCTTCCTGTTAAACGCAATTAGCCGCCATCAGCTCCGAATCACTTCTAAACGGAGACGATAAATCAGATGGGAGCCCGTCCCGCCGCTCTCACAGTTTACGATCTTTAATTTCCAGAGCCATAAAGATCCGGCTGCAGTGTTTTGTCACCGTGTGCTCCGGTGAACGCCAGTGGTGATGAATTGTTGCATCACTCAGGAGAAATGGATGTCCCTTTGTCTGCTCAGGTTAAAAGGTTCGGAGGAATGGAGGATTTGTTTCAATGTTTACCAGCCGGATTCGGTGGCTGACTTCAAAAAGAGCAACCCGGGCAAGCCGTACGCCCGCATGTGCGTCTGCAGGTAAGCAGCGACAGCCTGAGTCATCGTTTACTCAGGATCCACTTGCAATGAAACAATCAACGCGATTTTTATCACATCCATTGTTGTGGTTCTGGTGAAAACAGTCAATTAAATCAGGTGTCCAAAGTGTGACCTCATAAAGGGAGCTGATGCAGACAGAGACTTTTTGTGTTTCTCTTTGTGTGAGATTTTCAAATTTATATCATAAATAGAAAATTTCAGGTACATAACAAGTTTTCTTTTAATATACAGGTTTATTAAGTTTTTTGCTTTCATTTTAATGGCTGAGTAATCTCCAGCAACGTTTTACTCAAAACAGACTTTTCACACTCTGCAGCCTTTGTTACATTTTCAGCTGCTGCTGCCCAAACGATCCAAACTAATTGAAAAATCTGTTCCCCTCCTCGTCTGTGGGGGCGCTGCGCCAAAAACTACTGTAGGAAACAAAATGGAAACTTTTGAAGAAGAACTCAACTTCCTTTTTCACAAAATGTAGACAAAATGGAGTGGTGTCAGATTTTAGCGGTTGGAGGATTTCTCTTTTGTCTTTGGCTAAAGACCACGAGCTGTTTCTCCTGCAAGCATGTTTGTTTTCAATGTGTTTACCCAGAATGCCCTGCGCTGAAGTTCACTTTCTGCTATTTGGGTCTTTCATTAAAGCAGCACTATAATTTGTTGCTGAGCATGTGAAAAGAAAATAATTCCCAATAAAATAATTTTACATTTGAAAAATAAATAATCATTCTTTTAGCTTGGTAATTTTGACCCCCGGTGTAGAATGGTTCGACTCCACTGAATTCAATCTTTTTGTTCAAAATATGTTAAAGAAAATGTTCAGTATTGTCTGTTTTTGTCTTTCCAGTTGCTGATTAACTTCCTAAATGTTGCAGATTGTGTTTCTTCCTCTGTTCCAGTTTTGACGGTCCTGTTCCTGATCTGCGAGTCATCAAGCAGCTTTCGTTTCAGAGTGGCGACGTTCCCGTCGTTTACGCCGCCGTGGATCACGGAGACATTTCCTTCTACACCTTCAAGGACTTCCAGCTGCCCAGGGACATCTACCCCTGAGATTCATCCATCTGGGAGTTTTTAAACCTTTGTGAGCTACATATGGAGAAATACAGACTTTTTCAAGTTTTCAAATGAAACAATAAAAATTTTTTCCTACTTGTACCAAGAAACCTGCAAGGAATTCAAATGTTTACCTTGTTTTTCTTTAGTTTTTTGCCAACAGACGATTTATATCATGAGAATTACCTGTTTTATATTATTAAATCATTGTTTACCTGCAGTAATCAAATAAATCGCAGTCTGTAATTAATTAATTTCAAAATAAGCACCATTTTCAATTTAACATTTTTGCTGTTAGATTGTTGAATAAACAGACGTGTGAGCTCGACAACAGAGATGTGTAATGATTTTATTTTGGTTAATCGACCATCAGTAAGCCCTGATCATTCATGGAGCTTCTTTAAAAATGTGGACAGGACGCTGACATAGCTAACGCTAAAGCTAACATGTAGCATTAGCGTTAGCTAAAGCTACATGTTTAACATTGAGATGCTATTTTAGTCTTGAATAGCTTCGCTGATCAGCTAAATCCTTCTGGTACAACATGAATGCAGAAATAGTCTTTTCAGCGTCAAATCAGATTAGTTTAGCAGTAAAAATTAACCCCCAGTGGCCCAGAGAAGCGGTTTTGTCGACCATCGCTGCTGTACAGATTAGCGGGCGAACCAGAGGTTCCGGCTCGGGACTTTTGTATGCACCAAAAAAAAAAAGAAGCAATTAATTACATTAAAATTTTTAACATTTTAAAATATATGTAATATATTCATATATTTCAAAGTTAGCCACATTTTAATTCTCCAATATTAGTAATCGAATTAAAGCCTTAAATTTTCGGTCCTCCGTTTTAGCAACGTCCGTACAACAAATGTCGAAGGGGATTCTGGTAAAATCTTTCATTAAAGCAGCATGATAATTTGTTGCTGAGCATGTGAAAAGAAAATAATTCCCAATAAAATAATTTAGCATTTGAAAAATAAATAATCGTAGAATCGGTACCGTCGATTCTGGTAACCAAAAAATCAACAGTAAGGGTAAATTTGTGTAGCGGTGCTAAAACACCGATTTTCCGCAGCCACAGTGTGAGAGGAAGAAGAATTGTCTTACTTTATGAAACTGTGTTCAAGCATTTTTAATAATTTTAGGAATTTTGAGGGAGAGGCAGCGTTAGATCTGGATGTGTTTAACAGAAGTCAATAGCATTAAATCATCTGATACCAGAGGTATTATCTGTGCTGGTCAAATTCAAATTACACATTTATGATGTCCATCCTGTATGAACGCTTTAAAAAAAACCCACTTTGTATTGCCTTGTTGCTGTAAATGTGCTATATAAATAAAATCCTTTACCTTTTAAACAAAGTGAACAGATTTTCCCAAATTCTATTTTCATTTCAACTTGTTGCAGTTTCTAACCAAGCAGCCAGACTTTCTGGTAATCTCTCAATTACCAGAAAGTAAGGTACTTCTTATAAAGTAACTTGCAAGTACTGTAACACAACCCTTGGATTCTGATAGAGTAATATCAGTAATATACTCTATCAGACTCTATCAGAATCCAAAAGTTGTATTCTGACAGAGTAACATTAGAAAATAAAGTAACTTTGTTCATTTCAAAAGACTGACCTGTAAGTTCTGAGAAAGTAACCCATAATGTATAATAAAATCTAAAAGGTAACCTGTAAATTTCTCCCAATTGGTTTGTAGATTCTTGAAAAGTTACTGTTGAAGTTTCAAGATGGTACAAACTGTTTTATGTTTTGCAACCAAAATTTTAAGTTAAGATATCAAATATCCTCACAGAATATTTTGCAAATTTACAAGTTCTAGTTTTCATTTGCTTTACAACCATTTAAAACGTTACGTGAACAGTAATGTAATATATATCCATTTAATTAAAGTGCTCTACAGTTACAGGCAACTTAAGCTTCATTATCTGAATAAAAACCTCCCACATGGTGTCAAACTCAAATGTTGACTTTTTCCTGCAGCTGCTGGAGAACAATTGAAATGCTTGAAGGGTTTATTATTTTGTTTTCCTGTAGATGAGATGAACAAACAGAAGATGCATTTAAATGGCTCCCTAAAAGCCTCATTTCCACGTTTTTGTTGTTGCGTTTATTTAAGCAGCTTCCCAGTTTATAAAGGTTCACTCGGATTGAAATGAACTGAAGGGAGGCATGGCAGCTCTACGGATTTTTCGTTTTGTGATATTTGCTGGTAAGTCTGTTACTTAAAAAATGTTTTTGTATTGCAAGTAGGAATCAAGAGACAGAATATGTCTTGAGTTTGTGCTAGATCAGGATTTTGTTGTCTTGTTTGCAGCAGGTTTTTGCAGCAGTCTGTCTTCAGATTGCACATATTATGGTCTTCTGGAACACCTGAACCTGACAGCGTCAGATACGGGTCTAGAAATGATCCGACCAGTGAAAAACTGGACCACCACCACCAAAGTGGACCTGGAGATGGTGCTGTATGGCATTTTAGGGGTTGTAAGTTTTGTCTTTATTTGTTTCATTCAAATGTTTCATTTAGCCAAGTTTTCCAAATAGTTTTTTATTTTTTATTTTAATGTATTTATTTGATTTGGACATTACACGTTAATCAACATCATCACACTTAATCGCAGTGTAAATGTGCAGGAATTAGCACAGTAGCTAAATTATATCACAGGTTTCTTTGACATGTAAAACATATTGATGTCTGCAGGATGAGAAGTGCCAAACTGTCACAGTTCACATTTGGGTCACAAAGGTAAGATTTTTCACTAGTCTGTTAAACATTTCATTCAATCTGATGAAATGACGTTTGTAGATGTAAATATATTCATGATTAGTAAAATGTAACTGCTACAAACACTCAGTATAGCTCAGCTTCTGTTTTTTCTCACAAGTATTGGACGAATGAATTTCTAAGGTGGAATCAATCCGACTTCTGCGGGATAAATGAAGTTTCTGTTCCCAGGGCAAAACTCTGGATCCCGGAAATAGTCATTCAACAAGAGTGAGTATGTGTGTGTTGGGGTGTGGGGGCGTGTGTTTGCTTTTGTTTCTAATACCTTGTGGGGACCATTTTCCTGACATATATTACGTTGTGGGGACACACTGCTCCTTGTGGGGTCCGAAACCTGGTCCCCACAAGGGGAAACGCTGTTTTTGGGTCAGGGGTCAGATTTAGGACTAAGGTGTGAATTGAGTTTTGGTTAGGGTTAGGATAAGGGTAAGAGTAAAGTTTAGGCTGTAGAAATGAATGGAAGTCAATGGAAAGTCCCCGCAAAGATGTGTGTGTGGTGTGTGTGTGTGTGTGTGTACTTGTATATAATACATATTGAGAACCATTTTCATTGACAGAGAGAGGTAATTTGTGGAACATTTTAATTTTCTTGGTTGACACTTTTTAGGAACCAAAATGGCAACTTTTGATCACACTAATTGAGCAACCTGTTCCCCTCCCCACCTGCAGGGGCGCTGCACCAAGAACCACTGAAGGAAACAACACAAAAACCTCTGAAGAGACTGAGTGCAACTTCCTTCTTCAATGTAAATAAAAATGGAGTTGTGTCAGATTTCAGGGGTTGCAGGATTTGTCTTTTTTTCTCCCGCTATCGCTAGACTAGCACTTTTGTTTTGGTTGTATTTACCCAGAATACCCTGCGTTGTAGCCTATTCCCTGCTTCTGGAGCGGTCTGTGGACCACTTGACATTCTACTTGACATTCACGTATGGATTCAAACTGCGCCAGAGTTCACTTAAACAGAACCCAGATCCAAACTTTGTTTCTTTGGTTTGCATCAGAGTTTGATTACAGATTCACCAAAACAAACCAGACTTTCTAGGCAAATGGTCTGGAGTTTGATTAAAGTGGGTTTCACATGTCTGGTGTAAATTTAGCTCTGGTTAGGAATACACTAGTAATAGTTTGTGTTTGGAAAAATATCTGGATTAATCACTGGGTCGTTAATAAATTAGATGGAAGTCAATATAAAGTCCTCAGTTGGATGGAAGTATAAAGATTTACTTTGGGAATGGCATACCATTTGGAAGCCATTTTCCCCACTTCAATCAAACTCCAGACCATTTGAATAGAAAGTCCAGTTTGTTTGGGGAGGAGTTAATGAACTCTGTGGGAACTCTGACCAAAGAAGCAAACTTTGGTCCTATAAACCTCGGTGTCGGTTCGGTTGAAGTGAACTCTGGTATGGTTTGAATGCATATGTGAACGCCAAGCGGACCAGAGACCACTCCAAAAGCAGGAAGTGGACTACAGTTCAGGGAGTTCTGGGTAAATATAACCAAAACAAATGTGCTAGCTTAGAGCTAGCAAGAGAAATGACTCATTGTCATTTACCAAGGCCAAAAGAAAAATTCTCCAAACTCAAATCCTCAAATTTTTGTTTACATTTGTGAAGATGAAGTTGCTCTCAGTGTCTTCAGAGGTTTTTGTGTTGTTTCCTTCAGTGGTTCTTGGTGCAGCGCCCCCACAGGCCAGGAGGGGAACAAGGTGCTCAAAGGGTTTGGTTGGTTTGACTCAGAGCAGAGAGAAAGAAACTGAAAATTGAACAAATGTTGCAACTTTGCTCACCAATCAAACTGAGTCTATCAGGTGTAAAAAAAAAACACCCGTAGTTACCTAACTAACTGATTTTAAAAGTAACTAAGTTAGATTACAAATTACTTTATTAAGTACATTCAACAGCTGCTGCCTCAACGTAAAACTGACAACCAGGGCAGCATTTCCTTCCTGTCCCACTAACTTCCACTCTTTCCCACTTACTGGTTTTGGACCAAAGTCCAGCTGTTGTTGTTTATGTGTGCATTTTAGTTGCAGTAATAAAATTTTATGCAACATTAAAACTATGTGCAATGCATCTGGTTGGTTTGGATGGCTTTTTGAAAACTGCTTTTTGTGTTTCCTTTTATGAAAATATTATTTAACTGACCATCTAAAACATGTAAGTGTGACAAAGGCAAAAATAGAAGAACTGTGAAAGGGGAAATGCTTTTTCTCAGCATTGTATGCTACATTAGATGTTATCTGAGTCTAAAGTTGCTTCCTCTTCTGTTGCCTTCAGTGCCTCTAATGGTGACAGCGTCTATGAAGGTCCTTGGGCCATCGTGTATCCCAACGGTTATATGTTCACCTTCTTCCGCCAGACGCTGACCTTCACCTGCCGCTTCAACCTCTACAAATTCCCCTTTGATTCGCAACGTTGCAACATCACATTTGTATCCATAGACACTGACGGTAAAACACAGACTGTCAGATTAGCATCCAGGATAGAGTCAGGAGGATGAATTAAAGGTTTTTCTGTCCTGTGCACAGTGAACAGCTTGGTCCTCGGATCAGCCAAAAACGACTCGGTTCTGATGGTCACGTCCACGCAGTTCATGATCACTCAGGGAGAATGGGGTCTGAAAGGCATCGAATTAGTCAGTGGTAACATAACCAACGGGTGGAGATATCACAGCACACTTTCTTACATTGTAAGAACACATCCACGGAAAGTTTGTTCATTTCCTGTAAGTCCATTTGACCCCAATGTGGCGTTTCTTTCAGGTGACATTGGAGAGAAAACCGTTTCTTTATGTCATAAACTTCATCATCCCGCTGGTGTATTTACTGTTCCTGGATTTGGCTTCTTTCTCCATCTCTGTGGATTCGGGTGAAAAGTTTGGCTTTAAAGTGACTGTGCTCCTGTCCATCTCCGTCTTACTGCTGATTCTGAAGGACATTTTACCCTCGACAGAAGTAGACCTGCCGGTGATTGGTGAGTAGAAACTGCACTGCAGAAACACAACATTTTACAAAGTATTTTTGCTCTAGTTTCTAGTGCAAATATATTAATACATTTTGTTGTTGCGCAACACCCCCCCCCTCCTTTCTGTCTCTACTCTCTCACTCTCGTACTTCCTCTTCTGAGAGGGGAGATGTGCTACCAGCTCTCCATCTAACGGGTTAATTGAGTTTCCTAAATCTGCCGGGATTTACCCTGTCCAGAACTGAAGTAAACTCTGTTTAAGCTGGTTTCGAGAAACGATTCACCTGATTTTTAACGGCCTACATCCAGGTGTCTCACCCTTCTTCCCTCTGTGAATTAGCCAGACTGAGCAGCCTACAGCCAACTAGTTTCACAGAGCACACCTGTTAACGGTCGCTCGTTCTCTTATTTTACAACTTGCATTTGTTATTGAACCAGGTAGGTTTTAGTGACTCGGGCGAGTCCCAAGGATGACGTTTTAAATTTGGGCTACCAGCAACTTAAAAACATTTTAAACTTTTTCCTCTCCAGAATCAAACATCACAGCTATTTTACAACCATCAAAGAACTTTAAGGTGACTCATTAACTGAATGTCCACAACATCTTTTAGATTTTCTTTATGCTAAATATTTTATTAGTAAGGCATTTTTGCAAGGGTCAGTACAGCTTAATTCAGTAGCAGAAATAATCAAATAAGTAAAATCAATCATCTAGTCTATCTTTCCCTACTGCTGATACTAAGAACTAAAAAAAAGGAACCTTTGAGAGAGACGGACGGAGCATGGCGCCTCGAACCCCAGACCTGGCACGACGACGAAGAAGGTGCTGCAGCAGGAGGAAGACGCCGATCGATGAAGGCCAGGATCTCCGCAGGTCTGATGATGAAGAAGGTGTTGCAGCAGGAGGAAGATGTTGATCAGCGAAGGCAGGAATCTCTGTAGGTCTGATGAGCCTCCTCTCCGCATGGATGGTGAGGTCACACAGGACTTGGTGCTGGCAGGAAGGAAGGCACCAGTTCTTCTTCTTTGTCTTTGCCTTTGTCTTCATCTTTGTCTTTGGGGTCTGAACCCAGCCGATGAGAGAAGTGCGATTTGAAGCCACAGGTTGTAGGGCTGACGGGTTGGTCCCCATGGCCGGACAGTCTTCGGCTCCGTGGCCCCGGCTCTTCTTCAGCTGCAGAGTTCTTTGTCCATCTCTTGGCTCGAAGCTGCCCGGAGGATCCAACGAAAGGTTCCTCTTTTGCACCCACCTTATATAGGGTTTATCCACCCTTTTGGTGCGTTTTCATTGGCTGTCTGCTTAGACAGATGACCTCACATCCATCACTGTCCTTCAGACATTATGTCCTGATGTCTGTGCTAATGTCTCAGAGTTGCTCAACCTCCTGTCTCCGTTGTCTGCACAACCTTTCACCTACTCTCTAAATAAGGCGTTGATCATCTCTGCTCTCCTGTTAGTTCCTTGCTTTTCACCTTTCACCTACTCTCTACCTCCAACATATCAGTGATGTTTAATTGCAGTTACACCTTTTACACCATTTCAAGTTCAATGTCAAAATCACATTTATATCACATTTATTTTCTTTAGCTTCTTTGATTTAGCATTCATTTATAATTTTATAACCATAACTTATATCACATTTATTTTCTTCAGCTTCTCTGATTTATCATTCATTTATGATTTTATAACCATAACTTATTAATTATACTTATTATAATCTTAATGTGAGTTATTACAGATGTTTTTCTGAAAAGAAACCAAGAATAATACATGATTCTAATTATTTGATGCCAAAGTTACAGTTACTTGTTTTTCTTGTAACTGTTCCCACAAATGTTCGTGTAAATATTATTACAAGTAAACCAATATTAATATAAGTATTTTACTTTGAATCTTATCAAATTACCAAAATGTTTAGATTTCATTCTTTAAACTTTCATGATTTAAAATAAGGAATAGTCTCATCTATTTTTATAAATCTGCAGGCTGGAACTTACTTCCTCTTTTTCCAGGAAACCTGCGTTTCCTGTTTAATGACTCTCTCTGACTGACTATGATTTCTTATGATTAAATAGAGAAAAGTAGAATTAAAGCAAAGCTTGCATGAGACAAAAACAACACACACAACTAGATTTATTTTATTGACACTTAAGTCTACTGTTGGGCCCAGATGTCACTTGAGTGATTCATTTTAAAGATAACTTTATTTATTATTACTGTTAAACTAACTTTATTGACACTTAAGTCTACTGTTGGGCCTTAATGTCACTTGAGTGATTCATTTTAAAGATAACTTTATTTATTATTACTGTTAAACTAACTTTATTGACACTTAAGTCTACTGCTGGGCCCTGATGTCACTTGAGTGATTCATTTTAAAGATAACTTTATTTATTATTACTGTTAAACTAAAATCTCCAGCATGGGGAAGTGGGATGAGCTCGGATTTTCTTGACACCCCCTCCACGAGGTCAGACCTTTCACATGCTGGGAGTCCATCACCCTCCTGCAGTTCGCCGTCCTCATCCCCTGGAAAGAGAAGAGGTTCGTCTGGGATGTGAAGATGCAGATTCTTCATCCTCAGTTGTCACAGAGGGCTCAGTGTAGTCATCAAAACTCCACTTCTCTTGACACCCCCTCCTTGGAGTTTTGATTTCCCCCATGAGGTGATGAATGTCGAAGAAAACTTGGATCGCTCTGATTCTTCTACAGGAACCTTCGCTGGATGAACTGTCAGTTCTTCAGGATGTGGGATGATTCTTTAGGGAAGATGGGCTGAGACAGAAGGCCTCAAACAAAAAAAAAAAATTCTGGCTGTTCAGCAGAGCAAAGCAAAAAGCATAAGCATCATGACGCTTTATCCGTAATCATGATCCTTTTCCATTTTAATCCATCAGGTTGTGACAGGAGTTCTTCTTTAGCATAGTCCAATTTCTTCACGGCCCTCCCAGTCCAAAGCCTTGAAGTTGTTCTTTGAACGGCAACCTTCCCGTAATAGTGGCCAGTCTACTGTAGGATGGCATGGTGCTTGATTCTCTGGCCATCTTCTCGTAATGTTCTGGTTCGCTGTAGCTAAGAACTGGCTTGAGCACTGCTTCCTCATGGACCCCTTTCTTCATCAGTAGTACTGTGTTGAAGTTCAGTACTTACTTTACAAAATCTTGGGCGTTGAATCTCAGCTTGATCACCGTAGTTGCAGGCCGATCTTGAGCTTTAATCCAAACTCTCTGCCCTGCTTTCAGTGACACTTTGAGCTGCAACTTCCCTTTTTCTTCTCTGAGCAAAAAGGAGAAGTGTCTTCGCCTCCCTGCTTTCTGTGACGTGAACGGAGTTCCTCTGCAGGGGAAGACCTGCTCTTCTAGCAGTTGTCACTGTGTCCATCAGCACCAAGAGGTACTTCTCACCTCTCTTTCCTGTTATCCCCATTGGTTCTGCTACATCCATGCAGACTGAACCCCATGGGACTGTGCTCTTGATGAACAAACCTTCCATCCGCTGCCCTGGGTGCCCTGCGTATCGACCACATACCTCAAAGTCACACAGCTGCATCGGATGGGCTGAAGGGACATCCAGCAGTCCTGCTTGCTCAGTTCTTCACGGGGGTGTAGCACGCCTGCATATTCGAGGGCCTTATGCACGCACCGTACTACCTGGTCCCCGTGCTACTCTAGGACCACCTGTCCTTAGGTGTTCTGTCCCACCTCGACACCGGCAGAGACAACCTTTCTTAGTGGCACGAAAGGTCATCATCTTTGCCCCTCCATAGGGCTTCTTCTCAGGTGTGCGCCTTGTCGCTGCACCTCAAGTTTCGGGCGGAGCCTCAGTTCTGCTTTCTTCTTCCACAAATCTTGATTTTCCTTTTCACCAGCTCCAGCAATCCTTCCAGTACTGCCGTTACTTCTCCGGCTTGAGCACTACCGGGAGCTTTTCCTTTCTGACGGCATCTCTCTTTGCCATCTTGCTTCAGAATAAATCCCCAGTATGCCGACTGGTCGGACCCCTTTCTGGATCCATCGGTGTAGATTGCCCCTTCCAGTTGTCCTGGCTTCTCAGATGTCGCTTGCGGTCGTTTCTTACTGGTGGGTTGTGCTGGCCCAATTTCAAGCTCCAGGTCCAGCAGGATGTCTTTAACCATGTCTGCGTCTGTGTGATGATGTCAGCTGCTGGTGTTTGTTCCTCTGTTGCCGGATGTCTTCTCGATGGCTGCAGTGGAGGACGCGGTGTGCTTCCTCATCCATCGTCAGCTGATGATACTTTTCTGTGTTTCTTGTGCATGCTTGCAGGCTGGTCTTTTCTTTTCTTGTCAGCATTACATCACGAACCACTCCAGCAAGACTGAGCCAACTTTCCTTTGTCAGGGGTTGATGTTTCAGTTCCTCATTCTTGGAACCAACGTCCCCCCTTGCTTCAGGTCTGAGTCACAGTAGCTGTGTAGAAAGTTGATGCAGTTCTGTTGAGGTCTCCTCCTTTTCCAAACGATCTGGGCGGCCGGCTTCCTCCGGTTTCTTCCCCAGATTTTCCTCCTCGAAGTGATCATCCATCACTCCGTCTCTCTGTCGGTTCGAGTTGTCTATCCCCCAAAGCCTCTCTTTGCGCTCTCGAGCAGGGATGGGTCTAGACTATGTTGGCTACTAGCTTCACTGTCTGGATCCGGTCATTTATCCTCAGTAGAAGCCTTCCCTCACCTGTATGCCATACAGTTACTGCAAGGGTTGTGACTGACGGCCTTATCAGTCACCATTAACTCTATTCCCTAAGAGTTAACAAACCAAGTGAGCTATTCAGATCCTCACATCTGTTTTCACTGACTTGGCACATAGGGCCCTCCTACTCTGTTAGTCGTGTCCCTGGCCCCACGTTGGGCGCCACTTGTTGTTGCGCAACACCCCCCCCCTCCTTTCTGTCTCTACTCTCTCACTCTCGTACTTCCTCTTCTGAGAGGGGAGATGTGCTACCAGCTCTCCATCTAACGGGTTAATTGAGTTTCCTAAATCTGCCGGGATTTACCCTGTCCAGAACTGAAGTAAACTCTGTTTAAGCTGGTTTCGAGAAACGATTCACCTGATTTTTAACGGCCTACATCCAGGTGTCTCACCCTTCTTCCCTCTGTGAATTAGCCAGACTGAGCAGCCTACAGCCAACTAGTTTCACAGAGCACACCTGTTAACGGTCGCTCGTTCTCTTATTTTACAACTTGCATTTGTTATTGAACCAGGTAGGTTTTAGTGACTCGGGCGAGTCCCAAGGATGACGTTTTAAATTTGGGCTACCAGCAACTTAAAAACATTTTAAACTTTTTCCTCTCCAGAATCAAACATCACAGCTATTTTACAACCATCAAAGAACTTTAAGGTGACTCATTAACTGAATGTCCACAACATCTTTTAGATTTTCTTTATGCTAAATATTTTATTAGTAAGGCATTTTTGCAAGGGTCAGTACAGCTTAATTCAGTAGCAGAAATAATCAAATAAGTAAAATCAATCATCTAGTCTATCTTTCCCTACTGCTGATACTAAGAACTAAAAAAAAGGAACCTTTGAGAGAGACGGACGGAGCATGGCGCCTCGAACCCCAGACCTGGCACGACGACGAAGAAGGTGCTGCAGCAGGAGGAAGACGCCGATCGATGAAGGCCAGGATCTCCGCAGGTCTGATGATGAAGAAGGTGTTGCAGCAGGAGGAAGATGTTGATCAGCGAAGGCAGGAATCTCTGTAGGTCTGATGAGCCTCCTCTCCGCATGGATGGTGAGGTCACACAGGACTTGGTGCTGGCAGGAAGGAAGGCACCAGTTCTTCTTCTTTGTCTTTGCCTTTGTCTTCATCTTTGTCTTTGGGGTCTGAACCCAGCCGATGAGAGAAGTGCGATTTGAAGCCACAGGTTGTAGGGCTGACGGGTTGGTCCCCATGGCCGGACAGTCTTCGGCTCCGTGGCCCCGGCTCTTCTTCAGCTGCAGAGTTCTTTGTCCATCTCTTGGCTCGAAGCTGCCCGGAGGATCCAACGAAAGGTTCCTCTTTTGCACCCACCTTATATAGGGTTTATCCACCCTTTTGGTGCGTTTTCATTGGCTGTCTGCTTAGACAGATGACCTCACATCCATCACTGTCCTTCAGACATTATGTCCTGATGTCTGTGCTAATGTCTCAGAGTTGCTCAACCTCCTGTCTCCGTTGTCTGCACAACCTTTCACCTACTCTCTAAATAAGGCGTTGATCATCTCTGCTCTCCTGTTAGTTCCTTGCTTTTCACCTTTCACCTACTCTCTACCTCCAACATATCAGTGATGTTTAATTGCAGTTACACCTTTTACACCATTTCAAGTTCAATGTCAAAATCACATTTATATCACATTTATTTTCTTTAGCTTCTTTGATTTAGCATTCATTTATAATTTTATAACCATAACTTATATCACATTTATTTTCTTCAGCTTCTCTGATTTATCATTCATTTATGATTTTATAACCATAACTTATTAATTATACTTATTATAATCTTAATGTGAGTTATTACAGATGTTTTTCTGAAAAGAAACCAAGAATAATACATGATTCTAATTATTTGATGCCAAAGTTACAGTTACTTGTTTTTCTTGTAACTGTTCCCACAAATGTTCGTGTAAATATTATTACAAGTAAACCAATATTAATATAAGTATTTTACTTTGAATCTTATCAAATTACCAAAATGTTTAGATTTCATTCTTTAAACTTTCATGATTTAAAATAAGGAATAGTCTCATCTATTTTTATAAATCTGCAGGCTGGAACTTACTTCCTCTTTTTCCAGGAAACCTGCGTTTCCTGTTTAATGACTCTCTCTGACTGACTATGATTTCTTATGATTAAATAGAGAAAAGTAGAATTAAAGCAAAGCTTGCATGAGACAAAAACAACACACACAACTAGATTTATTTTATTGACACTTAAGTCTACTGTTGGGCCCAGATGTCACTTGAGTGATTCATTTTAAAGATAACTTTATTTATTATTACTGTTAAACTAACTTTATTGACACTTAAGTCTACTGTTGGGCCTTAATGTCACTTGAGTGATTCATTTTAAAGATAACTTTATTTATTATTACTGTTAAACTAACTTTATTGACACTTAAGTCTACTGCTGGGCCCTGATGTCACTTGAGTGATTCATTTTAAAGATAACTTTATTTATTATTACTGTTAAACTAAAATCTCCAGCATGGGGAAGTGGGATGAGCTCGGATTTTCTTGACAATTTGAAATTAGACAGAACTAACTTACACGTAAGCTATAAGAGCTTGTAATTTCTTAATTTTGACAATAAATCATGCAGATGGAAATTGTTGAGCTTGTTTTAATTTAAGGTGTGATTAACTGGTTTATCGCCTACACAGCTGTATTAAATGCCTGTTTTTCCAGCCAACCTCTGCGTCGCAGTGTTCACCTTGGTGTGGCTCAGTGTGCTTGAATCCATGCTGGTGAGCTTCCTACTTAACCTGGATCCTTGTTGTGGTAAAGAAAGTAAGAGAATTTACATGAAAAAGGACATCAAAGTTCAGAAAGGTATGTTCTTAGTGAATATTTCTTAAAAATAGATTAAATTAATTTGTTTACAAATAATTTATTCACAGAGATAAGACCATTGTTGAAGTTCTGAGACAGGTGCGGTGTCTTCACAACTGATAGTCCGGTAGACTCGGTTTGATTTGGGACCAGAACTCCATCACCTGCTCCACCTCCAGCTGCTGTGGTTCTCTGAGTCAAACCAGCCTGTTCCCCTCCTGGCCTGTGGGGGTGCTGCACCAAGATCCACTGAGGAAACAACACAAAAACCTCTGAAGACGCTGAGAGCAACTTCCTTCTTCACCAAACGGAAACAAAATGGAGTGGGGTCAGATTTTAGAGGTCATAGGATTTCTATATTGTCTTTGGTTAAACACCACGAGCCATTTCTCCCGCTAACGCAAAGCTAACATGTTTGTTACCCAGAATGCCATACTCTGTAGTCCACTTCCTGCTTTTGGAGCGGTTTCCAGTCCGCTTGCCGTTCTTAAAAGCATTTAAACCGACCCAGAGTTCACTTCAACCGAACTGAGATCGAGGTTTGTACTAGGACCAGAGTTTGACTACAGCACACGGCATTCTGGGTAAATTCAACCAAAACAAACGTACTAGTTTATTGCTAGCCTACCACTAAAATCTGACCCCACTTTACTTCTGTTTATATTTGGTGAAGAAGGAAGTTGCTCTCAGTGTCTTCAGAGGTTTTTGAGTCGTTTCCTTCAGTGGTTCTTGGTGCAGCGCCCCCACAGGCCAGGAGGGGAACAGGTTGCTCAAAGGGTTTAGTTCGTTCGACACACTGCAGTGTGAAAATGAACCACAGCAGCTGAAAATTTAGTTCCCCAATCGAACAGAGTCTACCGGACTATCAGGTGTGAAGAGTTTATATCAGAGATCTGCATGTCTACTTCAAATCTCTAATGACTGGAATAAACATTTAAAACAGTCCTAGTTGTAGGTTAAGAATACAAACCTGTACTATTTGTATTTAGAGTTAAATTATTACATGGATGTTGATTCATTATATTTTAATGGTTTAAAGAGGCCGATGAAGAGAATGGACAAGCTAAACCAGAGCAGAGTTTTTTCTCTCTGGGTAAACTCGGTGATGTCGAGCTGCTGAAGCTGATCCTGGAGGAAGTGAAGGCCGCTCGACAGGAAGCTGGCAGTCAGAAGAAGCCCAGATGCTACCGAACGGTGGCCACAATCATTGATAATCTGTTCTTTGTTGGATATCTTTTGACTTTTGCTGCATTTGTGGTGTATATATATGTTGGATGGATTGATATTTGAATTTTTATCTGGATTTTCTACACAGTTTTTTTCTGCATACAATGATATTTGCCAGTGGATACTGCTAAGTCTGTTTTTTTCTTAATATATGCATGAATTTAAACATCAGACGACATTTTTCTTCATACTTTTACAAGTTTTTCTCTTTGTTTGACTCACAATAAAATGTTACACATATGAAATGTAAACTTTGTAATTTACTTGAAAGCCAATGCAGACAGATAGATAGATAGCATTTATTGTCATTGAACAGAATTCAACGAAATTTCCATTGCAGCTCCCGTGCAAAAGGTCAAATATATACAGCATAAATAAGCAAACACACAATAATAATAATAACAATATATACAACTAAATTAACTAAAGGCACTCAACCACACCAAAGAAGTAGCAGCAGGTCCAATTATGGCAAAGTACAGATAATGTGACAGTGCAAAGTGCAGAACAGTGTGGCTGTGTGGGGGTGGGGGATATGTATGTGTGACTGCGAGGTTATGATATGTGTGGGAGGGGGGGACGGCAGGGAGTAATGGCTCTGACGGCTGTGGGGAAGAATGTACATATGATGCAAAAATAATTAACATGCTAACTATAAAACCAAAGTAATAAAACATATTAAATTAATTTAGTCATAAAGATGCAAAATACGTAGAGAAAAGATATTCTGAACAGTGATACATCAAAAATGTTTGTTTTACTCTACAGACACATTGTTCTGAATTGGATTCAACTCTTAGTTGGTAAAATGGGAGCAGAGAAATTTGTATATTTCCTATTATAAGTCTGAGTCTGTGGCGTTCCTCAAGGCTCCATTGTTGGGCCACATCGATTCAAAATCTGCATGTTTCACTTTGCAGAGGTTACAGAGTATCTCCATATGCTGATGATGATTTTATTTACTTTCCAATTCGATGTGTTTGTGACTGTTTTAAATGAGTGAATGTCTCAGAAATTTCTCAAATTTGATTCCAAAAAGACAGAAATTGTTGCATCAGGATTCAACTTTACTCATCTTTTTTTTATATGTATATGGATTGTTGTTATCGAGAGAGGTCACTAAAAAATAAATATTTTGTGAAAGGAAGGATTTTAAAATATTTCTGATGGTCTATAAAGCAATGAAGGGTCTGGGGATTTGATTTATGAATTTAATTGTTATTTTCTGTATTCCTAAGCTTCATTATCATTGGTAAAGCACATTATGTGTGAATGGTCCAATGCAGTAAGTCTTGAATTGCACTAAAGTGTGTATTTATTGACCATACAGTGGAACCCTGCAAGGTGATTCAGGTTTATTTACAAAAACAACATACATGCAAAAGGCAGAAATGTTTTATTGTCTTAACGGATAGAAATTTACTGTCAAACACAAATTTTACGTTGGAGAAACAAAACGCAGAAGAACCACAGAAGCATCTACGGTGCTGCGTTCACTGACCTTCCTGGGACGTTTGACCAAAACAGTGCACTTTCTGAAAGCACTGGGAGAAGTTTCAGAAATTGGTTCTAAACGTAAAATTTCCAAAGACTAAATAAAAAAACCTGTGAAAACACAACAGTGGCAAAGTAGAGGATGAAGAACACAGAGTCAAAAATTCTAACCCATCTAAGCCTGTTGGACTTTTTTTTTGTTTCTGGGGTTTTTTGGCCGGGTTTCGTTCTGTCCATGATGAATTTCAGCTGCCGTCCATCACCAGGTAAATCCAGCGGAGAGTTAGTCTCCTCTGGTTGGTCTGTTCCTGAAACTCCTGCAGACTCTGTGAGAAAACATGTACAGTGTCGGACCAGTTAGAAGTGAAATAATGGAAATGTTTTACTGTTTTAAGAGCAGAAGCACCTGAGTGAAGATGCCCAACACCTTATTCACGTTTAACAACACCGGTGTAATGTGGGATTGTGGGCTGGCTGGTTGACCTTTCATGACCTCTGGAAACATTTATTAATATCTTTAAGATGATAGTAGCACAAACAAAAAGTTTTGCTGCACAATCGTTTGACACCAGTTGTGTTAGATTTGAAGAAGGTTTTGGGTGGTGACTCCACTCAGATAGCAGAAACTGGCGGCTGGAATCGAACCGTTTCGGTTATCAGCTTCCTGTTCTTTCACTTTGACGACCTCAGCATGTTGGCGTTCCTCACCAACACAGCAGGCAATATCCTTTAACGGGCTGATCAGCATCGTCTCCAACACATTGATCCACACCAGGGTGAAAACTGAAACACAGTAGATGGCTGGAAGAAAAATAGGGAGAAATGTTGGTTTCTGTTTGGTGATGGATGCAGAAATTACAACGAATCTGTGGCTTCCTACCCATCAGCGGCAGAGACTCTTCAGTGGACGGTAAAATATCTTTAAGAATCAGCAGAAGGACGAAGACGGACAGCAGTATCGTCACCTGGAAGCCAAGCTTCTCGCCGCTGCTCTGACTGACGAAGAACGAGGCCAAATCCAGAACCAGCAAAAACAACAAGGGCAAAATCAAGTTGACGACGTAAAGAAACGGCTTCCTCTCCAGGGAGATCTGAAGAAAACAAAGAGCTTTATTTTAAAAAACAACACAACTCCTGTTGGGATTTGATCAGAAATAATCATCTTACCTGGTAAACAAGTTCACTTCTCTGAGCGAAAGACGTGTAACTGATGCTTTTTATGTTCACCAGCTTCCACTCCCCCTCAGTCAGCATGTTGAGACCCGACAGCTTCGTCAGGATGGAGTCGTCGGTGGATTTTACCAGCTTCAACAGAGACTCTGTCAAATCATAAAAGAAACAGAAAAAGAGTAATTAATTAATTGGTTCATATAACGTCTGTCTTTCTGAATTTCCTTCTAAATGTCTTTTTTTCTAAATTTGTCTCTACATTTCTCTCTTTATGGGAGATTCAAAGATTTTTCAAACATGTTTGAAAGATTCAAAGCAAAACTCCAGGTATGTTTTTGATGAGGGATAAACATATTTCTATCTTTAGAAATAAACCTCTAAAGGCTTAAGCTTTATAATTTTTTTCAACAGAAGAATATTCTCTTCATAAATGTCTATATGGATGGTTTTTGTACATCTGCACCACATTTATAAACCCATGTTGATGTATATGGTGACATGCATGTGGGGTTAAAATCAGGACATAAATCTGTATTTACCGTCATAAGTCAGGGATGAAAATGTGATGTTGCAGGTTTGGGTGTCAAACGGGAATCTGAAGAGGTTGAACTTGCAAATGTAGGTCAGCTGAAGCCGGTTGACTATACCGACTGTCCCGTTCGGAAACACGCTGACTAGAGGATCTTCTTGAGAATTTGTACTATCAGAGGCACTAAAAAGTGAAGAAAAGAAAATCAAACCAGATCAGTGAGCTGCGGATGTTTTATTGATTTATTTGTTGGTAACTTACTCCTCCTGTATGATTATATCTGGAACCCAGATCATCGAAACTGGAATGGTGAGCAGGTTTATTCCACAAAACTCAGAGGAATTCCAGGTCAGATATTCATTAGTCCAATGCTGGAAAATAACAGAATAAAAATAAAGGAAAAAACCTGAACAGTTTAACCAAAATATGACAACAAAACTCAATGTAATAATTTATTTTCTTACCATTTCGACATAAATGTGAATTGTCACAGTTTGAAGCTTCTCATTCTGAAGACAGCATGAAGAAAATTCAACACAAAAACTGATTTTGTTTTTGCTGCTGCATTATTTTCACAGCTTTTTCATGGTGGCTTTCGTTTTGGTACGATAAGTAATAACAGCATAAAGTGTGTTTTTCACCTTTGAGGTTAGATAAAAATCAGGGTTGTCCAAACATTTTGCCACATGGGTCAAAATTGTTGAGTCAAAAGTACTCCAAGAGAAAAAATAAAATAAAATGAAGCGACAAAGGAATCTGGTTTTTAATTTGTTTTGTAGAAAAAGGATGTTACACTGTAAATACACAAAATCTTTAAATAAAATCTAATTTCTAATGCAAATATCTTATCAAACTTGAAATGAGACAAACCTGAAAGAAATAGAGGCTTGTTTAAGTAAATAATTACCTCATATCGATGAAAAAGTAAACTGGTACCATTGGCAGATTATTTAACTTATAACAACACATTTTCCCTTGTTTTAAGTTAATTTATTTTTGTGTCCCCGAGTCCTTCAGCTTAACAACTTTGACTATCATGGCAAAAACACAGCTGGCTGCAATACAGCTACTGTACTGCATGACAGAATTTTATTTAACATCAGTTTTCAAATTAAATTAGCCTCAGTAAGCAGAACTTTACAAACGTACATGTATTTTATTCCCATCTTAATAAATCTCCAAGCTAAAAGTAAGTAAAACATTTTAAAATAACAGCACAAGGCAGACAGATGATGAAGACTCACCACGTCTAAAATGCCACCCAGAGTAATTTCCAGCTGAACCTCTGTGGTTGTGTTCCAGTTTTTCACCGGACGCTCAATCTGAAGACCGCTATTTGTCTCATCCAGCTTGAGGTGATTCAGCAGAGCAGAATAGGAGCAATCTGAAGCCTGGCTGCAGGAAACACCTGAAACCAGAAACATTTTCCCAGTTAGCAAGCTTTAAAACATGATTAAATATAAAAGTTTACGCTGCTGAAACTCACCGACTAAAGCAAGAAGAGTCAGAGTCAGAGCTGCCATGACTGTTCGCTTTCGCCTCAGTCTGAGAGATTCTTTACAAACTGTCCAGCTATTTATGAACACACCTCAATAAAAAGTGCAAATATAAAATGAATGCATGGATTTAATGGTGGAGCATAATCTCTTTTGGTTGTGTTCTGGATGTTTGATCAGCCAAATGTTTGTTCAGCTGCAGCTGGTCAGCAGGAACAAAACACCTGCGGCTTTTTAATTTTAATAATCCTTACATTTAGTTTATATAGAGTTCTGACTGAAAACTAATATGTGCAGTTTTCACTGAAAACATTACACTCCAATAATGTATAAAGGCCCAGGACAAAACCTTTCAAGACTGTATTGATAGTTCAAGCTTTAAAAATCAGGTGCTGCTAATCAAATTAGAAAGAAAGATTATTTACAAATAAAAAATATTAGGACAGCTGTCAATCTTCCCAGCAGCAATTCCCTCCAAAAAAAAGACCATGCGTTGCTAGAAGAAATGACAAAAAATGCAGCTACCATGTAGCATGTTGAAGTTTAGGACACAACTATCAGATGAAGACTGAAGAAGGATGGCGATGGCTTCCTTTCTCTGAAAATAGAAGCTGAACTTTACTATGCAGAGTTGCATATCAATGAACCTCAACAGCAGAAAACTAAATGCATCATTTCAGCTCAGAGCCCTGCTGCAAGCCAAATAAGTATCATTATTAAACGTCAGTTGGAGGCTGCAGAAAACCACTACAACGACCACAAATGGCCCACGCTCCTCACTTTGGGCACCCCTGACTTAAATGATCCCAGAAACTGGAGAAGGACAGATTATTCTTATTGAGTTTTAATTTGTGAAATCCCAGTATACTAAAGGTTTGCAGCCATGGAAAGTTGTTAAAAAATAAAAACAACAAATGTTTTTAAATTAACATCTAATAATGTTTGCAGTTTTAGCAGTTTGTTCAGTTTTTACATGGAATAGTTGAATTGAATTTCTGCAACAGAATGATAATAACGTTTAACGTTTTTGTTTTGGATCTATTTTTGTTTTATATTTTCTTTATTTTAAAAAATAAACCAGAAATTAATGGTGGTTCTTTAAAATTTCTGTAAAGTACAAACTTGTCCAAATGTATAAATTGTCCTTTAAAAAAACAAGTAATAAATTAAAAATAATAGTAATAATTTAAAACAGGGGTGTCAAACTCCAGTCCTCAAGGGCCGGTGTCCTGCAGCTTTTACCTCTGCTGCACCACACCTGAATAGGATAATTAGGTCATTAAGGCCCTGGAGCAGTGGACCCCAACCCTGGTCCTCAGGGCCCACTGCCCTGCATGCTTCAGGTGTTTCTCTGCTGCTGCACACCTGGGTTAAATGAATAGGTGATTAACAGACTTCTATAGCAATTGCAGGAATGCAAAGGAGGTAATGCAATCATACGAATCAGCTGTGCTGGAGTCCGGACTCATCAAAAACATGCAGGGCAGTGGGCCCTGAGGACCAGGGTTGGGAGCCACTGCTGTGGAGAACATAGCCACACGAGAAGGAGGTAATGAAGCCATTTCATTTTAGTGTTTAGTATCTGTGGCACATCTAAAAACTGCGGGACACCGGCCCCTGAAGACTGGAGTTTAAAACATTTATGTAAAAACCGTATTTTACAAGCTGGTTGACTAGTGAGTACAGTGAGTAGCTTTTATTTTGGAAATGCTCGCCGGAAGTTATGCGGTGATGCGGAAGTGGGTCAGCTGATTGCTGCGACAGGTGCTCAGCTGGGCTCAGTCTCTCAGCCTTATCAGTCCGTCAGGATGTGTTTTTATCTGCTTTTCTTTTCGGTGTTTCCCCCCTCAGTTTGACGGCGGAGCGGCTCATGTTGGGCCCGTTTATTGGGTCAACCGGCCAGAAGTCACCGCTCGGAGCATCCTGCTAGCCTAGCCGCTAAACCAGCTAGCAGTTTGGAGGTGAGTGTGTTTACTTTCTGTCTGTGATGACACCAATGAAGACACCTGCAGAATAACTTGAAACAAATCATGTTTTATTTGGAAACAAAGCAAAAAGTGTAATTATAAGAGCTGTGAGGGTTTAAACGTTTCGCTCTTCGCTTTGCTGCTAGCGGCATCAAAATCTGGCAAATATGTTTTCCCGAGGAAAGTCCTTAGAAATGACTGCAAACACATAAAAATAAAAATAATTTATATTTCTATCAATTTTACATAGTAGTTTGATTGTGAAACATTCAAATTAAGATTCTAAGAGTTTCACGCTGGGCCACAGGGACAGCTGATCTTTTTATTTTATTTTTTTAATCAATGCGTGTTTTGCAAACATTGTACCATAAAACTCATAGGACCGTATCGGATATTGTTATATTTTTCGGTAACAAAATGGAGATATTACCCCGGAGATTTATTAAACCTCCTATGGATACTTAATGAAATAAAGGACTACCTATTAATAAACCAATTTGAATTAGTAAAATACACTTTCATTTGTGAATACGACACCAAAACTGACCACATCCTTGGAAATCCGGACCATGTTAACTACATAAACAGAAAAGGAAAAACAAAAACAAAAAACTGAAAATACACTGCTCAAAAAAATAAAGGGAACACTCAAATAACATCCTAGATCTGAATGAAAGAAATATTCTCATTGAATACTTTGTTCTGTACAAAGTTCCATTTGCACAACAGCAGGTGAAATTGATTGTCAATCAGTTTTGATTTCACAGAAGTTTGATTTACTTGGAGTTATATTGTGTTTAAGTGTTCCCTTTATTTTTTTGAGCAGTATATTTTATTTGCCATTGCAGTGAAATAAACTAATAGCAGCTGAACAGTTTCAGCTGATCCATTTCTGGATATCGTATATATTTTTGTTCACAAATTGCATCTTTTTGTACTAATTGCAACTAACTTTAAACTCTGGTTCTGCACCAGGACAACAATGGCATCCAAACTGGTTTGAAAACAGAATATTTTAAGCTTAAACTTGTTGGAAAATGTCATCACTATGCTTCGAGTCAGTGCAGGAAACCGAAATGAACTCTGCATACTTTACCGAAAAGACTGGTCAAACCGGTAGGGTTTTACCATAATCTGACTAAAGGGAGGGTTTGAATAATTGAAGGAAATCAACAATAAATTCAGACTTTATCATCTAAACACAAATCTCAACTTTAATAGATTAAGGTTTGATCACCTGCTGGCAGAGCAGAACATGTTTGACAAATGATTTAAGTAATTATTTTGACAATTAATTGATTTTAAGTTTGGTGCATTTTGCAGATTTTTTTTATTCAACCACTTTAGACTTTTTTACAGATTATTAGAAATGAAATTAGCAAATAGCTCAGTTCCTTTTTAAATAAGAAAACAAACATTTTATTGCCTAAAATACAAAATTGTTGCAATTCTTTAGTCTATGCTTGATTATTTGTAGCGAATGATGCATATTCAGCTAAAAGACTGTTTTTGATTAATAATTGGATAGCAAAATGTGCTTTGTAGTTTTTTTTGTTTTACTTAATTTGAACCAGGTGAAGGTAAAACTGTCACTTGAGTTTTGAGTAAAACACATTTACAGACAAAAAGGATTTTCATCTTAAATTGAAAATATGTATATTTTTTTGCAGTTTTGACCTAATATTTGTTCTGAATATTTTGTTTTACAAAATATTAACTGGAGTCTGTATGCTCCAGTTAACAATTAATTGATTACTAAATTATTTGATTATTATTTCAATAATTGATTGATTTTGCCCTGGATGTTTTAATGCAACATTTCCGTCTCTTCAGGTGAGATTGCAGGAAGCAAACATGGCAGGTGGAATCACAGAATCCGGCGAGCCCTACTCTCCATTTGTGAGTATCACTCAGGACATTTATGCAAAGAAATATCTGATTGTCTAAATGTAAAGATTAATCATATCAGCAGATTTCCTGATGTGAAAGTCTACATCAGGATTTTATCAACTTGTAAATGCTCTGTTGAATCATGTGCTAATCTTTTTCTTCTGGAGATGCCTCCTCATTAAAAAGCTGTGAATAAGTTACCAAAATGCACATGACAAACACATCCTCTTCATTTTATCAGCATGCCCCGTGCTTCTCTGTGTGGTCTGCACTCATGTTTGACAGCTCACTCCGTTGGTCTCTGGTTTTGCTTACATCAGCGTGACTTCAGAGGTTCACTCAGATGGTTCCTCTAGGAAGCGAAACCATTGAATTATTAAGCAATCTGTTATCGAATATCCACTTTCCTTGAGAAGCTCTAAGAGGAGATGTCTTCAGTCATAATGAAGCGAAATACACTCTTAGTAATTTAATATTTTATTGCAGCAGCTTCGTCTCTCACTGAAAGATTCACCCTTTAATTTTAGAGTTTTGATTATTTTTGTAACAGAACCACTAATCACAAACGGTTTCAAGTAGAAGTATATTTATTTAAAATTTTTAATACCAGATGTGGTTTCTGACTTTAATCTTTTTTTCCTTTAAGAAAATATCTTTAGAAACTGGCTTTTATTTCAATAATTCCTATTTACCAAATGTCAAAGCTGAAATAAATGTGAAAACCTTGTTGGACTTCATGGCACTGAAAACCTGCAAAAACACTAAACTTTACCAAATATTTGGTTTAGTTTCTAGTCTTGGTACACATGAAATAACACAAAACTAACTTCTAAGTAACTTTTCAGAAAGAACTATGATCTTGTTTTAAGTCAGTAATTGCTTAATATTCGTATTGATTGTTTGTTCCACTGGCAGATTATTTCACTTTTAACAAAACATTTTTCCCACATTTCCAGTAAAATAATCTGCAGAACTAGAACTTTTTCATCAACATTAAGGATTTATTGGCTTAAACAGGCTCCTATTTCTTTCTGAAAAGTTACTTGTAAGTGAGTTTTAGCTTATTTCAAGTGTACTAAGATATTTGCACTAGGATCTAGACAAAAATACCTGGTAAGATTTTGTTTTTGCAATACAATGTTTAAATATCCGACCTTGTAACATGAGGGAATTGACTATAATTGTTTTTTTAAACAAATATTTTCACCCCAGAGTAAAGGTCTTCAAATTAAATGTTGAATTTAATTTTAAAGAGTTTTGTTGTTGAATTGAAGCTGCAGTTCAGTCTCTGTGGATTAATGGCTGTCTTGCCTTGTTTGGCCTGTAGGTGGGGCTGGTGTACATGTTCAACCTGATTGTGGGAACAGGAGCCCTGACAATGCCGAAAGCCTTCGCTGCATCCGGTTGGGTGGTCAGCTTGTCGCTCATCGTCTTTTTAGCATTCATGAGGTGAGTCTGCTGGGAGTTAAACTCTCATTTCCACCTCTACTGTGTTTTCTCCAAACATTATTGCTTTTCTGCTCCCTGCAGAGCAGATTATTCTGGCTTTAATGATGCAGCAGATGCAGAGTCATTCATGCTTCTTTTCTCTAGTGAACCAAGAAGGCGTCTTCAGAATAAACAGGCTTGAAAATAAAAGTGATTCAGTCAGAAAAATGACATGAAAACATTGATTTAACTTAAAGAAACAGCAGTTCTATGATGTTTATGCAGAAATGTGGTCTGTGAAACAATTAGTCATTTTAATACCGTTCTTAATTTAAGGTTATTTAGATAATTTCAGGGAAGTCTTTGTAGTATATCATTTAAAGCTCTAAAATTCTGTGCAAAAGTCTTGAGTCATTCCTTGGAGTCTGTTTGAAATGCTGTTTTTTTTTTTTTTAATCTGTTGCATCTTTCCTTTGATTCTTCAGCTATATGACAACCACTTTTGTGATCGAGGCGATGGCGGCGGCCAATGCTCAGCTGCGTTGGAAGAGAAGAGAGCAGGAAGAGGTATGATAAACTCTGATGTGATGAATCAGAAAAGAAACATATTAAAAACAGTTAGTAATTCTAAAAGTCTGGATTTTGATCTGAATCTGGACCAAATTGCAACTCTGGAGCTTTTTTTAGGGTTATTTTTGGAGACTTGGTTTCATTGGGGATCAAAAATGGATAATTTGTTAAATTTTCAGCTGTTGTGGTTCAATGAGTCAAATAAACCAAACTGTTTGAAAACCTGTTGCCCTCCTGGCCTGTGGGGGCGCTGCACCAAGAACCAGTGAAGGAAATGACATGGAAAGCTCTGAAGAACTGAGCGCAACTTTTTTCTTCACAAAATGTAACAAAGTTTTATGGTTGGAGGATTTCTTCTGCTAGCATTAGCCTAGCAGGTTTTGGTTGTATTTACCCAGAATGCCCTGGGTTGTAGTTTACTTCCTGCTTTTGGAGCGGTCTCCAGTAAGATGAGCTTGATTTATATTTTTTGAAGGGAGATTTTGTTTATGAAGACTTTATGATCCATTTTATTTTTGACTTTTTTTTTCTGGTTTTTGGACATTTTTGTTTTATTTTAGGCTTTTAAAATGTATTTATTGATCTTAGAGGGAACAGCTTGCATTTAATGCCTTTATCAATTAATTAGATAAAAATTGGCTCAAAACAATAATTTTATAGTTTATTGCAGTTATATCTGGAGCAATTTATGGACCAGTAATTGGCGTTCACATGTATATTCGAGCTCTCTTCAGCCGAACGTATGCTGAGGTTTTTAGGTGGACCAGAGTTCGATTCTCCACTGAAACGGACTTTCTGGACACACCAAATAGTTTAATTAGACCAAACAGAACTGGTGTGAATTCACCAGTAGAGATGATTTAAGCTGCTCCAGTTCAAGAAAACAAACATATTGTCTTTGCAACTTTTACAACAGTTTTGTCTCCTTTAAGACATTTCTAACTGTCCATTTAAATCACAACTCCAATGCTCTCTAACCAATATTCCAGCCTAATAAAGGGTAAAAGCAATTCCTCGACTGTAAAAGATTAAAGTGCCCAGTGATAGGCTTCACTCAAGCAGAGAGAAATAAAGGGCGTTGAGCGGCAAACATTCCCAGTTTTACTCCTCTGTTGTTTTCCATTATGTGGGAGGAAAATGCTGAGGAGCGGCTATGAATCAAAGGCCAAGCGTTGGAGGCTTGCTGCGACCCTGGCTTTCCGTCTGCGGGGTCGTAACTCCTGAGCTGAAACCTGAAGGGAGTCGAGCAAGATGACCTCAGGGAAACGAGTGAACAGAGGAAAAATGACTGACGACTTGGTTGTTTCCCTTATTAAAGAGTGCAGCATTATAGTGAAAAATGACAAAGATTAAAAATAATAAATATGTTTGTTGCTGAGCTCATATGTTCATTTATTCAATAATTTAGCAGCAAAAAGGATTTTTGAATTGAAAAATTTGCTCTTTTCAACTAGACTCTGCAATTGATTAAAATATGTAATCAAGTCCCATCATATTGTAATAAAAGTTTCATATTTTACCAAACATAACCATGTGATTGTCTGAGAATGCTTAGGAGTTGGTAAAAACGTAAAAATCGTATGATATAATCATCTGTTGGTACCAAAAGAAAACAATGCAAACATTTGATTTTTCAGATTTCTTGGAACAAATGGGAAAAGAATGAATGCTTTTGTTTGAAAACTTGAAAAAGATTATTTTTCCATATTTTAACTGAAAATCTTGCTTATTCTGTTAGGTTTTCCAATAATTATAGACCATGTGATTAACTTGAAAGCTTTTAATCAAGTTGCACCATTAATTTCAATATCAGATCTTTTGTTTCTTTTTCACAAATCTGGAACAAACTGAAAAGCAGCTGAAACACAGAGTTCCTTTAAATCAAGACTTAAAAGCCCAACCTGTTTAGATTTGCTTTTGAACAATAATAAAACATCAACCAATAAATTCGATGCGTATTGATTTTAATCACTGGTTTCACTGGTTTCTCAGTCGGTGACTGGATTTTTCCCTCCTGAAAACTGGAGTTTGACTGATTGGAGGCGATCGTTCGTCTGCCTGCCGTTTCCTGTTATCCGCTGTCAGTCTTCATCTGCTCTGCTTTAATTCGGCTCATGATGCTCA
This sequence comes from Xiphophorus maculatus, assembly GCF_002775205.1. Lineage (NCBI taxonomy): Eukaryota > Metazoa > Chordata > Actinopteri > Cyprinodontiformes > Poeciliidae > Xiphophorus > Xiphophorus maculatus. The sequence goes on from NC_036458.1 coordinate 1,822,971, forward strand.
CAAATTTTCGTCATTGATGGTTAATTGGCATTAATCTGCAGAGACTCTGTGGTTTTGAGAACGCTTCCACAGCACTTTCCAGCTGCTGCCTGTAATTTCCAGATGTTTGCGCCTGTGTGTGTAATAAACGGCGAGTTAATTGCTTGTAATCTGACTGTTGGTGTTAAATTAGGAAAACAGGAAAGCGGAATATAACTGGTTTTATTCTCCACAGACGGATGACAGCGACTCCACGTCCGAGTATTCGGATGACGATTCGGGTCAAGGTCGGTCGGAACCGGAAACAAAGCCCATCCTGTCTGCCCGTGAGTATCGCTTTAATCCAGGGATGGCCAAAGTGTGGTCCGGGGGCCACTTACGGCCCTCTGGATGATTCAAGAATGGAGCGAATTCACGATATGAACTTTTTGGCGTAATGGCAAAAGGTTTGGAGACCACTGCTTTAATGGGAGATAAATTATTTAACAGATTTATTAAAAACAAACTTCCAGTTAAGTTTAATTTTACTTGTATAAATAAGTAATATTTAAGATACAATCCAAACTTTTTTCACACCAGGAGTTTAGATCTACATTTTTTCTTCTCGCTGTATGAATTTAAATCAGACAAAACGTTTCCCTGTTTCAGGTCAGTTAGAATCAACAAAATTATTCCTATTTACTGGACGCCACAATAATGACAGAAAGAGGATGTGAGAAATGATTCTTACGTCTTTAACTGTCACATTGTGGATGTATTTTAAAGCGGATCACATTTTTGTTCTTCTGTTTGAGTTTCTGGTGCTTCTAAAAACGGCAGTGCTTAAAAAAATCCCTCAGGCATTTTTGTCAAGAAGTTAAAAGTTTTTCAGTGTTTGGTAAATGAGCCGTTTCAACTGTCCCAACTGTTGAGGCCCATTCCAGGTGCGCTAGGGCGTTACCTAGCAACCTAACTGGAACACGACCCGTTACCTAGCAACCAAGCTGAGTTCCAACATGTTAGTGCAGCTGAGCTGAACTACAACAGAGTGTTGGAGCCATACCAAAAAAGTTATGAGAATAAAGTTGAAATTAAGCAACAATAAAGTCATAATATTTTGAGAATAAAGTCAGAATACCATGAGAATAAGGCACTGTAATGCTAGGATTATATTAATTTAGTCTCGTAATATTATGACTTTATTTTTGTACAACTTTGTTCTCGTAATATAATTTTATTTTCTAAATGTTATGATTATATTGTACCATTTTCTTATATTTTTATGACTTCTAGAAATTTTAAATTTTATTTACGTGTTTTCTTAGTGACCATTTTTATAAGACCATGTTATGGCAAAAATAAAGCTTAAAATTGCAACTTTTGGGAAAAGGTGCTGAAAATGCATAATTATTTACAGAAAAACATTGCAACATCCTGGAGAGCAGAATTGCACAGAAAGTTGCTGATCTGTGTTTCTAATGTTTGTTTCCACAGAGAGGTCGGGTCACGATCACTTCGACCTCGTGGAGCGGGTCGAGATGGGTCAAATGGCCTCCATGTTCTTCAACAAAGGTAATCTTCTTCTCTCTCCTTGATATTCAATCAGCCGCAGACGCCATCATCATTAGCCACGTCTATTATTTATGGACGAGTCGGAAGACTGCGTGGGATCGTTCATCAAAGATTTTTTTCCTAACACCTTTTATGAGCGGCGCTCATTTATAAAGGAAGGCTGCTGGCGGTTTAATTGGCTGTAATTACAGGTGGATAAATTGCCTTTGGTTCTAATTACCTTTGTGAGCCCATCAGCGCTGAGCGTGTGTGGGGGCAGCGTTGGGGGGCATGGCAGTTTATTTTTTTACCTCAGAGTGGCCAACTTTCTATCATTCCTATCTTGATTTGATACAGTAGGGCAGGGGTTTCCAAAGTGCGGTCCGGGGGCCATTTGTGGCCCTCATGAGTATTTGTGTTTTTATAACAAAGCTTTAGCAGAAGGTAAAACCAAGTTTATCCAAAGACTTTTACTGAAAAGCCAACTTTGCTGCATCCAAATCAGCTTTTATTCTTTCTAAAACTTGCCAAAATATTTTTGATACAAAGTGACCCAAATAAATTCTGTTATTATTCCTGAAAATAAATTTATACAATCAAGTCCAACATAAACTGAAAACTAGATGTCTGTCTTTTAATACAGAAAATATGCAAAATCCATTAGAGCCGTTGTAAGAAATAAATTCTGAAAAGAACATTTGAGAGCAATCTCAGAAATTTTCTAGAAAAAACAAGGAAATTTGCTATAAAAATAAAATTTTTAGATCAACATCAAAAAGTTTCTACCAGAAACTTAGAAAATTATGAATTTCAAATGTTGAAAATCTTTTGAATTTCCATCTACAAAAGTATTTCCTCCATTGGGAGATTATTTTACTTATAACAAGACATTTTTCCAAATGTTATACGTGAAATAATCTTCCAAAGGAATTGGAACCTTTTCATTAAAATTAAGGAATTATCTTAAAACAAGCATGTCTTGGTTATAAGTTAGTTGTGTCTTATTTTGAGAATGCTGAAATACTTGGTAAGGTTTTGTGTTTTTGCAGTCTGGAGGTATTGCCTCGGTTTTACCTGGACTCTGGTCCAGGTAAAATCTTCAGTAGATTGTGAAGCTACTGAAGCTTCTTCTATGTGGTGATGCAAGCTGGAGCCAGAATCACCTTGAAGCATGCAGATGGAGATCCCTGCAGCTCCGTGTTGGTATCGGTGCGTCGCCCTGGCTCCGTTGGCATGCACAGCGCCCTCCTGCTCGCCTTAAGCAGCTTTATGCGTGCGACTCGGGAGTCTGCAGGGTCCCTGTTGCAGGAATAAAAGAACAGCAAAAGGTCAAAGCTCTGACATCATCTGTGCTGGGATGTTGTGTCCTGCAGCTGTTCACCAGCAGGGGGAGCACTTGCCACACAAGCAGTCACACACATGGTTGCACTCTTGCATGCCATCAAGCGGGTCATGCTGTTGAAGCTGCAGCCGCTCGCTTGTCACTCGGCTTTGAGGAGCTGCAGAAAATGATAGAGAAGCTCCTTGCTGGTTTTTCACTCCGAGACGTGAGAGTAACACGTGGAGGTATCGATTGGTGATGAAGAAATGACTTTTCTCCCAGCGTCTCGCCTTCGACATGATGGGAAAGCTGACTGTAATCAGAAATGAATTATACAGGCACATGCTGACTGGAGAAGCTACTTCATGTTTGTGACTGTCTGCCTCGAATTCATGATCCAAACACAAGTTGTGGAATTTTTGGTGATTTTGCCGACAGATTTGGCTGATATTGTGGAGCCACTGGTTGCCTTTTTCTGCAGTGGAAAATAAGAAGAAAGGGCTGAAACTAAGGATTACTTTGATGTGGATAAAAAAAAATTGACATTGTGCAGATTTTTCATTAAACCACTAAAAGCTGCAGCGCAAGAATCTGTTTACACATTTGTTGAAACTGTCACCATGATGACAGGATAGTATGAGATATAATTTGTAAAATAAAAACAAAATTTCCTGCCTTCAGCAACCACTCAGAGCAAGGAGGCGGGTTTTAGCGCCATCAATCACTTCTCCTTGCTTTCTGCTACGCTGCAGCTAGCATAGCATTTCATGAATGCTAAGGCTAGTTAGCATAGCTAGTGGTGACTGTGGATAAACTGTTTTTCTGTAATGGTAAGTTGTTTCTCCAGCATATTTAGAAGTGAATACATGAGATTGCTTGACAGCGCTAAAACCATCATTGTCTACTACAGATTACTGATGTTTTCTAATACGTAAACCTAGCTTAACACGTCTTATCACTTAAAAGTAAACAAATGCCGTTCAGCCTGGTGACCCGCCAGACTTCTAATACACTGCACTGCAAAAAACCCCAAATCTTACCAATATTTTTGGTCTGGTTTCTAGTCCAAAACTTGAAATGAGGCAAAATTAACTATATCTTGATGAAAAGTTACTATTCATCAAGATATGGTGCTGAGTACAGATTACTTCACTTATAATATGGGGAAAATGTCTTCCTATTAGCTAAATCTGCCAATGAACTAATACTTTTTCGTCAATATTAAGAAATAATTGACTCAAAACAAGCTCTTGTTTGTTGTTTAAAGTTACTTGTAAGTTAGTAGTTTTAATTCAATTGTACTAAGATATTTGCACTAAAGAGACCAAAAATATGTGGAAAGGTTTTGGGTTTTTCTGTGTGGGAAACCCAGACGTAGGCTGTGGTGCTTAAATGTCTCATTCAATGGGATTTAAATCCTTTCTTCTTTTTTCTGATGCTCTCTTTGAGCTTCAATATGCATCAAGTTTCTGCAAGGTGATTGGCTGATTCCCTCAATTGTTAATGAGCAATCAAGCAGGTGTACCTGCTCACAAAGTGTTGTAGACTGAAACTGTTCTCACAGGAAGATATAGATTCTTCACTGAGGTAATTAAGCAGAATGAATGCAAGCAAGTTCATTACACCGGGTTGCATTTCCACAACATTAAACAAGTGCAACACCACCTCTCCACTCCGTTCTGCCCATCAGTCCTGCACCTTTACAGCCAATTAAAAAGCTTTTCCCCCGCTGCTGCTGCAGAGCGACGCTTGGAGGACATTTGACGTAGAAATTGACGTGGCGGCGGTGGTTCTGTTGGAATAAGTCCATGGATTTCGTATCGGCCCGACCTGCAGCCACTGACAGGAATGTTGATGGGGGGGCCGGCTTATCTGCAGCACTGTAGCAGCAGCTGCTTTAACCTTCACATCGATGATTTGAAAGTTGATTAGAAGACGACTTTGGGAAAGTCACAGAGGGGCTGTCCTTGCGTCAGCATCTTGTCTCTGCTATTCTTTACCTGTGTGATATGATGCGTTGGCTGTGCAAACATCACGATTGTTTCTCCAACGTAAGCCGCCCACTCCCTCCCCGACATATGCAGGACCATGGCTGCGAATACTAATTCAATCTGCAGTAAAACAGGCGTCTGTCTGTAATTAGAGTCAAACACGAACACATCTTTTCTTGTGCTTAAGTGGTTTTGGATTAAATGTCATTGTTGTGAGGAGATGAATATCCAAGCGGTTTGGAAGATGAATAGTCATGTTTACATCAGTTTTTTTTTTTCTACAATTGTTCCCAGTGTCATTTAATTTCAGTGTTGCGTAAAGATTTGTTGCGGTCAAACTGATCAATATTCAGAGTGCATTTCCAGGAAAACGTCCGCTTGATGAAGGCTTAATTTGTGAGTTACAGAGACACAAAACAAATATTGCTTCAGCTTGTTAATGATGGGAATATTGTAATAGAATAAAAGTATCCCCTAATGTCCCTCAACGTGTAAATAAAAATATAAATACAAACAGAAAATAAGATTAGAAGACTGAACAGTAAAAACTGATTTACAGCATCAGAAAAAATTTAGTTAAGAAAATTGTGCAAATGAATATCCCACAGTAAGAACATTCTGTTCAACAGGCAAAATAAGTGGATTCACACAGAAGTAGAAAATAATATACTGTATAGTTGGGTCAAAATTACGACATAAATGTAGTTGTAAAGAAAACTGTGTACTCTAGTCCAGAAGAAACTGAGTTTAATTTAAAAACAAAATGAGCTCATCTATTTGAGCATTAAAAACTACAATTAACAATAAAAACTCTGCAACAGTATAAATGTGCAGCAGAAAGAATATATGGATACAGTAATTAGAAAAAACTGACTAAAATGTAAAAACAGACTACAAAAGCTGTTGGATAACGGCAGGGCTGTAAACGTTTGAGGTTTGTTGGAGCAGTTTAAAACCTGAACAGCTGCTGGGAGGAAGGATCTGCAGTAACGCTCCTTTGTGCACTTTGGATGCAGCAACTTGTCCTCAAGGGTTTGACTTGACACAAATTTTTCGTTAAGGTTTTTTATCTCCTTTTTTTGTTTTTTTCTGTCTTTTTTTTCTTTTCTCTATTAAAATTTTTTAAAATTACATTATTGTGTTAAATCACATTAAGCTGGTTTAACTCAGTGTAGTGTGAAGGCAAACCACAGCTGCTGAAAATACAACAAATATCGTAACTCCGATCCCCAATCAAACCGGATTGATCGGACGATCAGGTGTGAAATCAATAAGTGTTATCTGTAAATTACCTTCATTAGTTTGCAGTTGGATGTTTTCTCAGCGCGGTCCATCTCTGCTGTGTTTGACCAAATGTAGCTTTGGCATTTTTTCTCCCCGAACCGACAGGCCGTCATGTCCGCTGTCAGTCCGGTCTGAGGTAATGTGCTGATGGATGCTAATGCTTCCCACAGCTGCATGAAGCGCCGCGCCGCTACATGAAGACTCATTTCGCTACGTTTTTGCCTGTGGCTCTGGGTAATTGGGTGATATTAGTTACAGTCTTGTGAAGGTCTGCGTCCCCCGCGGTCACGCCATCGCTTACTGACAGGCGGCGCAGAGAACAGGACTTCCTGCTCTGTCTGCAGGTAATGTGTTCGTGTTGACGCGGCGCTAAGGAAAAGAAGGCTGGGATAGCTTAAATCTTCCAGGAGGAAAGTTCATATTTCAGCCTCATTTTTAAAATAAAATCAAATGGCATCTCCAACTACATTTTTACGATAGTTTGTGTGCAAAACACGTGTGCAAAGTGTCGGCATAACAAAAATAATATGGATAAATAAAATACAAATAGGTTTTTATTTACAGATAAAACTTTATAGTCTGACTATAAACACAAACAGGCCTGAGTTCAGTCATGAGTGAAACAGTTTTTGTTAAACTGTAACCTTTGGAAATTACCTGTATTTATTATGTTTGTCTGATTTAACTGTTATGTATCCAATTAAATGTGATTTAAAAGAATTAAGTCTGGTTTGTTTGGTTTTAGATTAACATCACAGTTTCAGAAAGTCTAGAAGATTCTCCAACCTCCTCTCCCCTGAAATAAGTTTTAAGAACTAAATTGTTTATTTAGTTGTGTTTTAAATCTGTTTGAACTTGATTTAATCATTAGCTGTACTCTTCGGGTTTTTTAAGAATCTGTGTTGTCGGAGAAACTGTAAATCTGTCCGGCTTAATTTTTTTTAATGGACCCTGCACTCTAATGTCTTGGGCAGAAATGAATTATCTGACCCCTCGTTTATGGTGCAGAGGATGATGGATGTGCAGCACGTTTTGACTGTTTCTGCTGGTGAAATTTGTCGATTATTGTGGGAGAGAACAGAGAAATTAAAGCTGATGGACGTTTTCGCTCTTATTGAGTGATTAGGGTAATAATTAATCCATTAATATTCCTCATTAAACACAAAAGATGTGCCTGGCGCCTAGAGGCTGCCTCAGATGGAGGGATGCCGCTCTAAAATTGATGCAGACATTTGACAGTCAGCCATCAATCATGGCGGCGTGTTTGGACGGCCGCCGCGAATGAAGAATGTGTTTGTTTGTCGCCTCTTGATCTCGTGTTTCTTAATGAATCGCGTCTTCATCCCCTCTCTGTGTTTCAGTCGGAGTCCACATGTTCTACATCTGCATCATCATCTACCTGTATGGCGACCTGGCCATCTACGCCGCCGCCGTGCCCATCTCGCTCATGGAGGTCGCCTGGTGAGACTCCTGCTCGTTTGTTTCCTCTTGGCGTGACCTCTTGACCTCTGAGGATAAAACAATAAAGCTTCATTTCCAGACACCCACAGACCCGCTCTCCTCTGCAGCCTCCAGAAAGGATTTTATTGCAAAACTGAAAATAAGATATTTTATTTAGTTTAAGGGACAAATATCCAAAATCCAATACAGAAGCTCATATCTCAGTTTTAACCTTAGCAGATTAAAGCTTTTAATTATGCCTTAACAATCCCATTCAATTCAACAGCATAAAGGCAAGAAAAATAAAAAATATTTAATACAAAGTCCTATTTGATTTCTTAAGATGTTAATGTTTGGCTGACTTCCTTATTTTTGCAACTAACATTTTTCAACCTTTTGACATTTAAACTTTCATTAACATCTTCAGAGCTAAAGCAGCACAAACAAATAGTCCAGTTGGTTGACTCCAGTTTTATCTGATTTGAGGAAGGTGGGGGGCCTGGTTGACCTTTCATGACCTCTGGAAACATTAATATCTTTAAATGATAGCGGCACAAATGCAGCACAACGTTTGACATCAAATTTGTAACATTTGAAGGAGGTGGGGTGGCAACTTCACTCGGGTCCACCACATGACTTCATTCAAAGTGAGACACAGCGCCCCCTGAGGTGAGGCGTGGTACTGCACTTCCTCACCCTGGTCTTTTTTCATGTAAGCAAAACATAAATTCAACAATCTTTGACCACATAAATGTTACAAATAAAGAGACTAAAGAAAAATCAAACTAATCTAGTGACTGGTTGGGACTAGATTAAAATTTTTAATTAACTGCAAAGTCTGAAATTGATACCATTTTCAATTCAAACCCCATTTTGTTTCTAGATTGACTAGATGGAAATGCTGAAGAGATTTTTGTTCTTTCGCAGCGGGAATCACTCCTGCAGCGCCGGCAGTGTGAAGTACAACGACACCGACGCCTGCTGGGGCTCCGTCACCAGGAAGGACGCCTACCGGGTGTTCCTGGTGAGTGCTGACGTCTTTTCTGCAAACCGGTTAAATCAGAAGTTCAACACAGAGCAGGCGTGGCTAAACAAATGGCACTCGGGCCTCTTTGCGGTCCTTGGAATCATTTTTGTGGCCCTGATGACTGTTAGAGAAATTAAGGACTCCAGTAAATGGATCTGATTAAATGAAATCAATAAAAAAAATATTTTCTGAAATGAAAATATTTTTTACAACTGAAGTATTTTAAGGAGTCATGTTTTGTTTTCATTTTAATTTCATACTAAGTATGATTAAAAACATCGAGCTGCTTCTGGCTCAGAAAGCCGATCTGGAAACAACCAGGATCCCTTTAGACTTTAAATGGGCCCACAGCATCACAGAGCCTCCACTGTACCTTACAGAGGACATGAGCAGCTCGATTCAGACCGCAGCACATTCTTAGTCTCTGGTTCCTCCTGTCTGTCCTTCCTTATTTCTTTCCTTTGTACTCTTTCATCTCAGTGAGAAATTGTTCCACTCGTAAATCTGTTTTTTTTTGTTTTTTTTTTTCCTCAATGATTCTTCAGCATCTTTACCTCCTCTTCCTCCTCTCCCTCCTCTCTCTCCTCTTCATCTGTAAAGTCCTTGAAGTCGCGGCTCCAGTTTTTACTTTGACAGTGACGGATGTTCTGATCTTTCTGCGTAATTTTGTTCTCCTTCTTGTCCTTGCTTACATTTTAATAGAATTACCAAAAAAAACCCAATAAGTGAAATTTTCTCTCCTGTGGGATATTATTTAAATAATGCTGATTTATAATCTCCGCTTGCTGTGTTTACACTTGCAGTTTCTAAAACTAATTTTCTACTTTATGCTCAGTCAGGTATTTCATGCAAACATTTTGTATCAGGAATAAACAGGCTGATCATAGTAAACGCCCTTTTCACTTTCATATCGACCTCAACTTGTGATTTGTTTTTGTAGTGATTTGTAATGTTTTTATCCTCTGATCCATTTCAATTTTAGATTTATAGTCCTGATTATTTTTCTTTTTTTGTATGTTTTTAATCTTAAAGTGTGTTTTTCACTGCAGAAATGGCAAAAATTAACATTATAACACAGGAAATTGGAATAAAAATACAATTTGTTCAATGAAAAACATATTTAGTGAAGAATCAAGTGATAAAATATATTTTTTACTATTAAGTAAAAATTGTTTACATGCAACATTGTTTGTGGTTTGTACAACTAAAATAAAGTTCTTGTAGTTTTAAAATGTATCAGTCATGGAAAGAAGACAGCAATATTCGAAATCCTTCTTTTCTGTCTTTTATTGCTCCCTTCCTTAACCCAGATTATAATCAGATTTAATCTTTCATCAGATCAAACTGAGCTTCAGATGAAACTTTAACAGAAACATTATTTTCTGTTCATCCCAATTTAATGATTCAGTTAGTAACATCTAAACATGCAGTAGATAAATATTAATGTTCCAGCCATCCAGAACCTCCGGTCCGGTTGGACCCATGGTCCAAACCAGCAGAATATTGACTCTGAATTATTGATCAGCTCCTCTCGGTTCGCCATCGGGCTGAGCGTCCGCCGCGTCTCCGCTGTTCGCCGGGCGAAACCGCCAAGCCGACCGCTTTCCCTCCCAACAGCCGTCCAGGGAGCCTGGCTCAAAATTGGTTGCTGAAAGCTAAAACGTTTATGATATATTAATCTGACCTTTATCTCTCTGAAGAACGACGTGCAGAAACCGGTTTTTTATATTTCCTCCTCACTTCGCTGAAAACGATTTTTTTTTTTTTACTGACATCCAACTGAGTTTTTACATTTTATTGCATTCCTGCCATAGAAAACAACAGATTTTATTGGCATGTAATTAACAATAATGTATTAACTTGTTTTTATTAGATACGTCACAGTTACCCTGAACAGCAACTATAAAGTCTTAAAGGAACAGTATAAAATCGACTTTATTTTGTTATTGGAGTGTTTGAGAAATAATTTCCAGCTGGTCGAAATGCCTGGTTGGACCTAGCCCCGCCTTCAAGGACAAAGCTCCTCCCCCACTGAGCTGCTGCAGACTAGCCAGCAGCAACATCTGCTGTGCTTCTTAGAGCATCGCTGGTAAAAACGCTGTGAAAGGGTTAATAGAGGAGCCATGTTGTGATGAGTTTCAGAGAGACAGAGACCCAATTTCAAGAGTAAAATTTATTTTAAGTAATATTTGATAATTTTTTGCAACATTTTTCGTTTTTGTGTGTTTTGCAGTTTTCTGCACGTTTCCACCTGTTCAGTGAACAGAATAGCTGTGTTGACCGTTGCATGAGGGATTCCTCAAGGCTGTGTTCTTGGTCCTGTCTTGTTCAAGGCCTTTATTATCGGCTCTGAAGCTTTTTGTAAGATATTTTAACCTGGTCCATATAAAAATTTTAAAAACTTTAATTAGTTTCTAATTGGCATTTAACCACTAAATCCTCCTTTATCTCAATTGTTTTGGGTCTCTGCTGTTAAAAACATTGAATTTTGTTTGAAAATCAGAAACTATTTAAGTAGAACGTATAACCTAATTATTGATTTCAGGAAGTTTTTAACTGGTTGCTATTCCTTATTTTTTGGGGGTATAAATTAGTTTTCTCTTTACTGTAGAGACTCCAGTCTTGATTTTTACCAGGAAAAATTAAACAAACACAAAAACTCTTCCAGTTACTGGACGTATTTTATGTTTGTGAAGCTTGGAAACCTTTATGATAAAAAACACCACCTGTAGTTTGCATGCAACTCAAATACAGTAAGTTTAGTATTAATTTAATTTTTGTTTTTTAAAAGATAAGTAGCAGGTTTCCCTCTTTGTTGCACTTATGGTGCACATCTTATTTTGTAAAGTGTTTTTATAATAAGCTGACATTGACTTCTGTTTTATCTCATGAATATAAAGCAATCATAATGATGTTTATATTTGCTGTAAATATTTCCACAGCCTTGATATATTTTAATGTGCCAGTGGATAACTCGGAGACCTTAAGGACAAATCCCAAACTGTTTGGTTATTTAAATGTAAATATTGAGATGATTAAAACGGCTGCCTGATTTGTTTCTGAACGAGCCTCTCGGGTTTAAATTGTGATTTCTTTGAGCACTTTTGGCAGGTTTCCCCCACAGGGAGCTTCCTGTAGGGCTTGTTTTTTTCACCGTTGACAACAGATTGTGGGATATTTTTAGGTGGAACAACAGCTGTCCCTGCACATATCTACAACTTCACAGTGGGAGCAACAAAAATGAGACCAGCATTATATTTAGTGTTTTATTACGCTGCTCTATATTTAACCTGTTGTTTCTTAGAATCTTCTCCAACCTCCTGCTTTTCCTTTTTCATTTTCCTTCTCTTTTTTGTTTCTTTCTTTTTTCCATTTCATCCTTAGTTTCTTTTTTATTTCCTTTTCTTGTTTTTTCATCTTTTGTTCTTTTTTGTTTTGTTTTTTCCTTTATGGTTGTACCAGAAACACAAAACAATCCTGATTATTGCGTTAAAATCATATTAAAGTCCCAGCTGCAAAGATGAATTTTCTAAACTCTTATCTCTATAAACTTTCCCGTTTGGGGCGTTTATTTAAACTTGGTCTCATTCCAGTCTGGGAATTCACTGTTTTTTTTTAAATTTATTTATTTTTATCTCTTTGGCTGCTTCCTCCATCATGTCAGACACATGCAGTGATTGTCAGTCCTGACGGCGACGCTCGGCCTGTGGGGGAATCTGATTTTAAATGCTGTGGCAGGGAGGTTAAATTAGCTGCTGTCTATTTATGATGATCTCATGGACTTGCTGGTTCTGTTTAATTTTCCTCCGTTGGGATGTTATTGGAAATATTACACAAAATCACTCTTACAGGAGTCCAGTTAATACTAATCAGATTTTTGAGTTAATCAGTTCTACCATCAACATGAAAGCATTTATTCTGGTTTAAACTTCTGGGATTTTCTAAGCTGCGTATTGATTTCCATGTTCTGTGCAGCTGACAGCATCTTTATCCCGTATTTAGGTTTATTTTTTCCTGAATCATATTAGGAAGCGTTGCATAACAGACTGCTGAAAAGATTAAACCAGGGGTGTCCAAACTTTGTTTGGGCCAAAATTGTCGACTCAGAATTTGAGAAGGATTTTTACGACACTATATTGGGGTCATTATGGATAAAAAAGGAGTAAGTATCTGGCAAAAACTCAGAAATTTTCAACATTTGAAAGTTTTTTTTTTTTTTGTAGAAAGTTTCTGATATTAATTTAAAAATTAGATTTTTTATATATTTTTTTCCTAGCAAATTTCCTTGTTTTCTCTAGAACATTTCTGAGATGACTGTCAAAATTTCTGCGTCTTTTGGCAGAAATGTACTTTTATTTCTACAATGGCCCAGATTTTGCATGTTTGCTGTACTAAAAGAAAAATATCCAGTTTTCAGATTCTTCTGAGCTTGATTGAATAAGTTTATTTCCAGTAATAAGAACAAGATTTAGGTCACTTTGTTTTCAAATGGTTGCTATATTTAACCAAGTTTTAGAAAGAATAAAGTAAACTTTTCAGTAAAAGTTTCTGGATAAACTTGATTAATCTTTTGTTAAAGCTTGGTTATTAAAAACATGAATACTTTGTGTTGAACTTTATATTTGTAAGAAAATTAACAATTTTTTACCCTGATTACAAATTAAAAGCCTCCACCTGCACCAACAGGCCAAATTTATATAATTTTGAACTGCAGTTGGGGTTCACACAAAATCAATCCGAGGGTCACAAATGGCGCCGCACTTTGGAAACCGTTTGTTCTCCTGATTGACCAGAATTAAACTTCTCTGTCCTCGTTCGCCTCCTGCTCGGGTTTTTCCACTGGATCCAGTTCAATCTGCTTTAAATGCATTCTTCTCCCAGTTTGCTGGACTTGATGGGAAATCAATGCAGCTTTTGGGATCCAAAGCAGTTTATGCTTACGCTGCATTGTTCGCAGCTGATTTTCATGCAATTACTCTGTCTCCATTAAGCCTGTTGAACTGAAGTTAATTTAAAGTGCAAAGTGGCCGTAAAACTTCAGAAGTGACCCACCCTGCCACTCCACTCAGACGCCTCTGATTGATTAATTAACTGACTAACAAAGATTTATTCCAGGAGTTTTACTGACCTTCATGCCCGTTCTCTATAAACACCTTTCACTGCAGTTAAACATTAGCATCCGCTGTGTTTATATAAGGCATTTAGTTAAACAAATAGAATTAAAACTGATTTTATGGAATGAAAAATTAGCCAAAAGTACTTTTCTGTGAAATAAGAAAAGGAGAGGACTTAAAGTTAATTTAAGAAATTATTCTGTTAGGAAAGAAACGGCTAAACAGACTCTGCAAAATGGAAGAAATTAACCAGGAATACTTTGTATGAAGTAATAGGACTACACAAATTTAATGGCATCAATAGCTGAGTTAGTGACTCTTTTGGAAAAAGAAACGCAGCTAAGCAGAGAAGAAATGGACCAGGAATAGTTTCTATGGTAACAAAGAAAATGTATTGGCCAAACAAATTTAATGGCGTCAGCAGTTTTGTCGGCGTCTCTTTCCTGAAAAGAAACAGACACATAAATAATCGATCAAGAAAACTATCTGTTGTAAAGAAAAGCAAACCTGGCACATAAAATCACTCCCAGGTGTTCAAAGTGCGGCTCGTGGGCCAGTTGCAGCCCTCTGGGGGATTTTGGGCGGCCCTCTTAAGAACAGAGCAAAACTGGCCTTCAGGTACAGCTGTTTGATTCAGATGAACGCGTTTTCAACTTTTTATATAACGTATTTTAAAAATATATTGGGTATAAAAAATAGATTACCATTAATTAAAGTTTTTTCTCAGGAGCTGATCTTCCTTCTCAAATAAGAAAATAACCCAAAGAAATTCAGAACTGTGACTTATTGAACTGTTTCCTACAAAAATCAAGCTGTTTTTAATAAAATGTAATTTTTTTTTGTGCGGATAAAATTTAGAAAAGTCACAAACGTTGTTTTAAAAATGTATTTTTTAATTTAACAGCTTTGGCCCTCAAGGCAAAACGTTTGGACACCTCTGCTGGAAATGGACAAAACTAACATGAAACACTTTCTGTTAAAATCACAAAAAGTTTGAAGAAGAAAATAAACTTTGAACACACAACCGCTGGGCTAACGGAGTGTTTGAGAAAAATATAACTAATTTGGTGCCAAGTATCTTCATTCAGGTTTAAAACATGAACCGCTCCACCTTTTTTCAGTTTCTTTGGCGGTAATCACAGCAGGAATAAATCACCGCAGTCTCAGGAAGCTGTCAGTTTGTGGTCAGGAAGGAGATGCAGAGGTTATAAAGGACGCATTTCCATTAATCTGGCCTTTTTGTTGTCCTGTGATAAACGGGATGATTCAGTGTTTTGTTTTTCCAGATAGCATGTTGTTCTGTACAGCCATGCATCATGTTTTCATTAAACCCTGTGATACTCAAGGTCATCAGCAGGCACATTGTTTCTTATTTATTAGGTGTTTTTTTTTTTCACCTTTGAGTGAAGAAAATTCCTCCCTTAAGCTACAAGCATTTATTATTTTAACATTTTCCTTTTTAAACCTCATCAGGCTTGCATTGTTTGTTCATTTCAATGACTAGAAAGGAGAAAAGCTTCAATAAACGTGACGTTATTCAGAAAGTTTAATATTTTCCTGCAGTTTGCTAAACCAGGAACTGAAAGGTGATTTTTATATCCACCTGCCTTGTTGTAGCAGCAAAACATTAAAGTTAGGAGGTGAAAACAGAATAAATCACCTGCTGGATTAAGTGTTTAGACCTTAGCAACAAAATTTAATGCAAAAAGAAAAACTTTTTATCCTTGATTTTAATAAATTAAAAACAATCAAGTGTAATATAAAATGTTGTAGAACAATAAAATGAAACTTTTGTAACAAGCAGATCCTCCAAATTTCCATAACCTGTTTCAAGCTAATACTTTTTATTATACCGAGCTTATTTTATTGTAGATGTCAACGTAGTTACATGAGCTACTTGCACAGAAACATTATTTTAGCTTGTAATGAAACCCTGGTATATGGCCAGAAATGTCAAATTTGTCACCTTTTTTAACATCAAAGTTTGGATAAATTGCACCAAATGTTCCACTAATTTAGAGAACTGAACTTTTCCTGTTTCCGTTCAACACCTGAAGCCAAATCTAAATTATTTTCCTCGGATGCATAAAAATATTGATGGAAACAAGCTAACGCTATTTGCTGCAGGAGTTTTACCGTTATTCCTCTGATAGCTGATTTGTTTGTTTGTGTGTGCATGAGTTTGGTAAATTAAATGTTTTTCTTTTCTGTTTTAGTCGAGGAAAAATGGGAATATGAAACAAATCTTTGCGCTGAGCGTGAAACATCTAAAACTGGTAATTTATTGTAGCACAATTCTCTCGTTCGCCAAAGAAAATCAGTTCATGACCTCGGTTAAAATGCAGAGAAGCCGTGTTTTTTTTTTTTTTTACATTTTTTATTGAAACTCAAGCTGCTGGTTTATCTTCTGAACTGGTTGGTGGTTCGGTTCTGGTGCCCTGCAGGAACTCTGCTGGGAGAATTTAAGTGTCGTCCACTGACCCATTTGACCCGGTGAGGCTTTTTTCTTTAATTATTCTTATAGATCTATTAGCTTCTTTTGGGAGGAATTGGCTTTTCTCGCCTCCTTTGATTCATTTTTACAAAAGCTTGGCGGAAATTGATGCTATTAGTCGGCAGGCAGATCGTTTCTCCCTCAGACATGCCATAAATATTCCTGTTATTTTTACAGTCATTGATATGCAATGGTTTCTTTTTTTGGAGCATGACTTTTTATTTCACTGGTTTAATTAGGAAAATGGCACAAAAACAGAAAAGTCCTGTCTTCAGTTAAACTGTAATCAGTCAGTATGTTTATATTTTACAGCATCTGGGTCTAATTTATAGTTTTGCTTTGTGTGGGAATCTGGTTGGTCGTCGTTTTGTGGCTTCCAGGATTTTAGAAATCCTTGAAAGTCTGTCGGTCCTGATTTTCTCCCAGATCTTGTAAATTGACGACTCATTTGAATAATCTATTCGCCTTAAAATGTTTGAACTTAAAAAGAAGGGTACCGTAATTTCCAGATAATGACCCGTAATTTTTTCACAGTTCTTGAACTCTGCGGATTAAGTCAGGTTTATAAGTTTAACAGAGATGCAGGTAGGAATTTTGAATTTAATCAAAAATCAAATTTAGTTTGCTTAATTTTAATTCCTTGATTTAAATTTTTTTTTTTAATATATATATATATATATATATATATATATATATATATATATAATAAAAAGCCAGTAAGCTCAGCTAACTAACACTGGGAATTTAAGTTACAGAATTTTGTGCACAAACTTAATTTTGCTTAAATATAAACTGATGGAATATGAGGGAACCCTATAATTATTTTAAATAAATGTTCAGTTTGTTTACACCGTGTTTTCCCCTCATCAGTCACATTATTCAGTTGGAGTATAAAAATTGCTTTTTGAATTACAAATAATTTCTGAATCGAATCGCGTCTCTAAAAATTAGAATTGATTTTTATCTCTTAGCCCATTCAGCAACAAGGCAGTTTAAAATGCTTTGCACTTTAAAAACTTGACAGCAACCAGTTACACAATTATGAAACTCGGGTGAAACTCTGTGTTGGTTATTTTGCGGTTTTCTAAACTGTTCATGGATTTATAAGCTAATGGAAGGACTTTAAAGTCTGTCTGCGCTAAAGAGAGCCAGCGTTCTGGATCGGCTGCAGCTGATTGATTTGCTACATTGTTTCTTAGACGGGCCTAAAAAGTCAAAGATAAACGCACGAATCAGTTTCTTTAGATTTACTGGAACATTAATCCTGAAAATGTTCTTCAGGTGCTAGAAGACTGACTTTGTAACCTTCTTTATGTGTCTCTGAAGGCTCAGAACCATAATGTTAAATGCAGTGTTCAGGAAAACCCTTTTTGTTGCCAATATGTATTTTATGAAAAGTGAAGTGAAGTTCGGCCTCTAAGTTAGTAGGTGTGACTATTCGATAGTCTGGGAATTGCGGCAAGTTATTTTTATTATCATTAGTACATTTTCCCTCCTTCTTTTTAGTTTCTAAACCCAATAAAAAAATGAATTTAGAATTTTAGACTGAAGAGTCTAAGCAAAGAGCATTAGTGGAGTGCCTCATGTTAATTGATTTTCTTAGACTTCAATTTTTTGCTCCAAAGTTTGAACAAAAGATTCAAGGTGATTGTGACCTCATTACGCAAAGTTCAGAACTCTGCAGAAAGACCTTTTAGTTTATTAAAACCACAGAAGTAGAACATCCTAATCACCCTCTAAATCACGCTGCAGATGAACCAACATGTGATTAACTTTTACATGAGTTTTCTGCACGCCGTTCCATTAACGGGTTCTGCTTATTGCAACAGCGTTTGCTTTGGCAGGGAGGAAATTGATGCAGTTTATTGCTGCAGCAGTCAAATAAAGGCGTCTCGGCTAAATGTTGCATCGGTTTGGATTAATTTAACGTCATATTGTTAGCCTCAGAGATTTTATCCAATTGAGATTTTTTTATTATTATTTTACAGCCTATATTTAAAGGTCAAACCCAGGTTGACTGGTAAATAGTGTCAGCTCAATCATTTACATTTGCATGATTTATTATTCGGTTACTGAATATTCTTAAATAAAATAACATCAATATCTTTGCTTACTTTCTTAGACATCTTTTCCATTTTAGCTCATTTTGCCCAAGAAATTATGAAACCCTGAAACTTAAAGACGCTGCATGTCGTTTCTTTTCTTTCGATCTATCTTCCTCCATCTTCTCCTGTTCAGATTGTCTTCCTCCTCCTGCTTTCACTCTGTATCTATGATCATAAAAAGCTGACGGAGTGTCTAATAAACAGTCGAGATGTTGGCTGTGTTGGAGTTAAGTCAGCCTTCAGGGCTCGCCTCTAGTTGTTGTCGTTCTGTTGTAAATCTGCTTTTGCTGATATTCTGGGAGTTAATTTTGAAGCTTCTGCTTTAAACCAATCCTCAAGTCAGAAAAGAGTTGGATTTTAAAAACACTGTTGGTGCTCTCGCTTAATAACATGAATGTATGTCTACGCTGTTGGCAAAAACAAAGTATTTCCAAGAAGATAAACAGTTATCTTCTATTTTGTTCCAGGATTTGCAGAAACTTCACCCTTGCATTGCAGCGACTGCGTCTTTCAGTTGTTTTCCGTTTACAGGCCACAGGGTTTGTCCTTTTATTGAGCAACTTTCAGCTTATAAAGTTGATTAATATCTTGGGGGGGTGGAACCCTCCTCAGCATTCAGACCCCATCATGCTGAATCATGTCCCAACATTTCACCTGCACTCGAGTTTGAACTGATTAAAAAGTTTTACTTTAGCAAAACCAGTCTGCTGGCCAGGAATTGGGAACGGCCAATTTATCCCTGATTGGCCAAATTGAGTCAAATATTTAAAAATGTTTGGGGTTTTCTGCCTGTTCTGAACCATAATACTCTTTACATTTTAAAGGAAATAAAAACCAGAAATAACCTTGCTACTGTAGCTGAAAGTAAACGGCCTGGAGGAAGAAATTGTTTCTGTAGCGCCAACGTGAGCGTAAATGTAAAAATAGTTGGTGTCCAGCATGTGAGTGGTCTGCAATAACAGGGTCAAAAAGAGGAGTGGGAAGAGAACACACCCCTGGGGGACGCCACTGCCGAGTAAAGTTAAAGGCTATTCGTCAATGCATAAATGTTCATTTTCTGTTCAAACCTGCTAACAATCACAAGATAAGTGAAGTTATTTTTGTCAAGCAGAGCATCAGTGCTAGCCAACGAGAAAGAAATGCTAACTAATAAATGACATATTAGCTAGCTAATATGCCCTATGAGCAGGAGAGCTACTTGTTTTGGATCTACGATGGGAAATTGCAAATTTGTCAGTTGGATGGATGAAGTTTGTACACTTCTGTGGCTATATAGGCCTTAAATTCTAGTCACAATGGTCTTAAAAAGGTCTTTAAAAGTCTTAAATTTGCATTTATGAAACCTGCAGAAACCCTGTTAAGTCCCACAGGTCTTGCAGTAAAAAAAAAGTAATTAGCAGTTTGGATCTCCAAGAAATCCTGCTCTGGGTATTGTCCAGAAAAGGCCGAATCGGTGCATCTATACTGGGATATTTTCAGTGTCTCTTTCCGTTATGCTGGTCAGGTTTTGTGCTAATTTGTTTCTGGTGATTAATATGGCCAACAGTAGTCACTCCTTCATTGTGACAAACGTTTAACTCCAGAAGGTATCAAGTGTGTCGTGTTGCCTATTAGGCGTCATCTCTACTCCCCTCTGCAGTATCATCCCACCTCCAACCTCTCCAATCATGTTCGGAGCATCTTTGTATTTCTTCCCCGTCCTCCCTGCCGCCCTTGTGCTCAGTGAATCACTTCACTTGTTATGGCTATCATCAAGTTTGTAAATATCTCCTGGGCTTTTTATGGCCTATTTTATGTAATTTCTTTTCCATACCACCTCAGTCGGGTTGCTCTCCGCTCCTTCATCATACATGTCAGAATCCAGGCAGTGAATTGTCCCATAATGTCTGTTATTTGTCCATGCAGTCCCTGGTTGCTGTATTTTCTTTTAAATCGTGTTTCTACATTTGTTTTTAGTTTTCTACTTTAAAAAAACAGAAGTTTAGAGTTTAGTTGTACCAAGAAAGTGAGCAGAGTTGTTGTTTCTGATGTTTCTTCTGTCTGTTCTTCACACCTTCAAGGTCTCCACTCAGGCTCTTAATTAAAGTTAAACGATGCATGTAGCTGTAGAGGAGTTGAATTATTGCCGTTTTGCAGCTGTTCTGTTTGAAAAGGAGCTGGAGTGATTTATTTCAATTTATAAGGAGAGTTTGCCACATGAAAACAGAGGTGAGAACAGCAACCTTGCTTTAAGGAGGAAAAGACTTGTCTGGATTTTATCGATTTTTGGTTTTTGAAGCTTTAGTTTGCAGAAGATCTGGATTTTTTATTTTTTTTCCACCAATGCACACCAAGGGCGGCCATCTTGTTTTACAGCTCCAGTTTGTTCCAGATCAATTCTACGACAAAATATAAGGCTCAAGCTTAGATTAAATTCTTTTTAATTACAAGAATAAAGTCATCATTTTGGGAAAACACCAACACAAAAGAAAAAAATAAAATGAGGAATGTTGAGCATCTTGTGACGTTTCACAGAAAAACTTTTAACACATCAGCATTAAATTGAGTAGCAGGACTTTGAAGCAATCATGCCAGCCTCCATTTTGCTTTTTCTTTAAGTTTCTTCTGTAGGTCCTTCATTTATTTCTTTGTTTTTTTCCCCATACTTGTGTCCTTTATTTTTTATTTCCTTCCTTTTCTACCTGCTGTCCTCATTGCTTGCTCCTCTCCACTCTATTTAATCTGGTTTTCTGTCTTTTTGCTTCCTTCTCTCTTTCTTCTTTGTCCATTGTTTTCTTTTTTACAGAAAAGAGTAAATTTCTTAACAGTTGCTTTTCAACTGTTTAGCAGATGTTTTAAAGCTTTCAAATAAAATCGGCTAAATAGAAGGAAAAATATTACATTAGTAAATGTTCTGTGGTAAATTCTAGTTTTATTCTCAGGAGTAATTTAAAGAATTTTTCATCTCATGGCAATCTTATTTTGTTTTTGTATTAACTTTAAAGTTCACATGTATGTAACAATGAAACATTAATCACTTTGTCAGCATTTTTAGTTTGAAATCTGTTTGCGATTAGGATTGGGATTAGAGTCTGGATTGGGAGTTATAATCCCTGCTGTTCCCTTCTCTTTTATTGAAATTTTTTTTTTTTAGAGCCCAATCTGGACCAATCCGGGTAATTACAGAATTTCATCACTTTTCCCTCTTAACATGATCGCTGCTCGTCTGTTGGGTATTTCACCAATAAATCTCCTGAAATCTGATGCAGCACCAGCCAAAATCGTTTATCTCACAATCTCTGCAAAGTTTGGCAGCCGTGGCGACGGTCGCGGCGTTCCCCAGGGCGGCGTCTCGGAGCCCTCAGGCATCTGGAAATATTTGTTGATTAATTACTTAAATGGAGCGAATGGTTGACGGGTTTACTGCAGCCAAATGCGTTGGATGTGGCTTGAGAGCATTGGCTTCATGAGTGATGCAATCCGACAGTTTTCTCCATCCAACCTGCATAGATCCTAAATAACATGAAAGGATCGGCAGCTGTAGTTTGATTCGCCAGTTGGCGGCGGGTTATTGAGCTCATTCACGATGCGCTAACCCCGTTACGTCTCTCTTCTGGTCCCAACATGGCGGCTCACAGAGCGAATGTCAACGTTATGCATCTTGTTTTTGGAAGTTTATCTCTTTAAGGCTGTAATGAGGAGAATTCACAGGATTTTAGTTTGTTCTTTAGTCAAAGCTGCACAATAAGTCAAATCACAATCATTACCTCAGTAATGTTCAGTACTGCACTCCCACTGCAATATTTGCACTCAATCATTTTTTCAATCAGCTTTTTCTGTCCATGACTCGAGACTCGTTTAAATTTTTCTATACAAAATTCACATTTTACATGTTTTTATTTTTCTATTTCGGTTTCTACTGCTTCCAGAAACACTTAAATAAAACACTTAAAAAAAACATCCAGCTAATCATTGACACAAGTTAATGGTTTTTGGTGTCTGGAAAAGGAGCCGTTTCAAAAACCTGCATAATAAGTCACATGCTGTTACCTAGCAACCCAAGCTGAGGCTTAGCTGCAGTTTATTTGGATTTAAAGTGACAGGAGGCCCTAAAATAGATCAACGTAACATCTCAGTTTCTAAGAATGATTTTGTGCAAACAGAAAAGTTGATAAAAACTTTTTAATAATTGTTTTGAACTCTGTTGCAAAAACAAAAAGCTGATCAGCAAATTTCTTCTAAGAAATGCCCATAGCTATTAAAATAGTCAGATTGTTTTGTTAATGAACAAAACAATCAAACCAAATCTTGGATGCTTTTAAAGTATTAATGTATAAAAAATCTTAGGCCTCCTCTTTTTAAAATTGCAGTTAATTCTTCTGTAAGTTTCAAGAGTTTAACACAATACAATATTTGAATTATTACTTTTAAAAATGGATGAAAGAAATAAATTGCAGTTTATCATAAATTTTTGCAAACCTCCAAAAAAGTCCTGGAAATGTGTGTTCATTAAAAAAATACCAACTTTATTATGTAGTGTTTAATATACAGCCAGTAATAAATGATAGACATGCAGTTTATTGCACCTGTGAGTCTTTCTTGTTTCTGCAGAGCGATAACTAACTGCTTTATCACATGCTGTACACATGAGCACTTTGTTTGCTAATACCTGGTTAGTCGTAAAGATTCTCTCTGGTCTTCGTTAAAGTCTCCCTGACTCAGCTGTCGCTGCTTTTCATGGAACTGTGTGATTACACCCAGACGCTCTGCTTTTACCTCAGCTGAAAAGGAGAAACGTCTGCTGTCGTTATTTTTAAAGATTGTTTCTGATGTCAAAGTCGAAATGCTCGTAGCTGATGAGTGACCTGCTGCAGAGGAGAAAAGCCCGCCGGGTTTGCCTGAGAGCAGAATTGATTCAGGCCACTTTTCTCCTGACAGAATATGTCTTTGTTTATTGCAAAATTTATTAAGCTGAGCGTGAAGCGTAAGCAGCTTCTGTGCTTAGGAGGCAGAAAGCGCAGAGAAAATCTGTACGTCTGCAAACAAACCAGACTGAGATTAGATCAGTAAAGCGGCCTAAACAAAGTATTAAATGAATAAATGCATTATATTCAGGCATGCTTCGATTAGTCTGTTATGAAATTCTTGATATGCATATTGATTCTGGAGGAGTTTTTGTTGTTTTGTTGACAGCTGTTTCCAGCTAAGGCAGATATTTGATTTTTTTTAAAGGGTTTATGTGCCAGACAGTTGAAGAAATGATTTAAACGACTTTAGTTGATGCACAACAGCTTTTGAGACTTTCTCTCCGCTTGTGTGATGGTGAAGTGTGAACGCTATCAAACTCTGGTCCGCAGACGAACCTCTGCCTCCGTTAGGTTGAAGTGAACTCTGATGCAGTATGAATGCCAAGCAGACCATAGACCGATGCTACTCCTTTTTTGTCATCTTCAGAGGTTTTTTGTAATTTCCTTCAGTGGTTCTGGGTGCAGCGCCCCTACAGGTGAGGAGGGGGACAGGTTGCTCAGAGGGTTTGGTTGTTTGGACTCAGTGCAGTGGGAAAGAACCAAAACAGCTGAAAATTAGAACAAATGTTTCAAATCTTGGTTCCCAATTGAACCAAAACTACTGAACTATCAGGTTTGGTAGATTTGCTTGACTTGGATTAGTAGATTCAAAAGAATCTACTGAACCTGATAGTTCTAGGATTAGTGTCGGAATAATCTGTTTATTTTTTGTAATGCTGGTTTATAATTGGATTTCAAAAAGTGCTTATTAGGAGATTTTATTTACAGAATTTGAAGTTTAGGTGAAACTAAAACTCTACCGCTTGAGGAGTTTTAGGTTGAACATATTTACGTTTTTTAAATGCAAATATTTTTTTATTTTTAACAATTTTGGTTTAATTACTACTCTAAGTGGGTTGATTAATTGTTCTTCCAGCGATTAAGAACAATTATGACAATGATTTGAATAACTGATTTATCACGATTAATCGTTTCAGTGCTACTTCAGAGTATTTTGTCCACTGAATCCTGGGTTGAGTTCAGCATCACACCGTCGGTTTTTTCTTAAATATGTGTGTAAAACTGACGCCATATTGCAGACTACAGACAGAAAGTAAAGCTGCTCCAACGCAGTCGACCACAGAGATGTATTTCTGACTAAAATACTGCTGTCAGTTTCTCTTCCACCTTCAGACTCATCTCTCTTCATAATGGTTCATTTATTACCTTCAATGGCTCCTGCAGATTTATGCTTCGTCTCAGATTGAGCTTTGACTGCACTCTGCCAGGCGGACAGCTGGTTATATTTCAATATTCAGACTTGCTCTCCTCATTTTCACATTTTTATGTGATATAGCCACATATTTTGGTGATTTTTGCCTTATAACTGCAGAGGTGCATATTTTTCATCGCTTTAACGAATATAGTCAATTTTGGTTTAAAGTGTGTTTTACTATTACCCGTCTTTCAAATGTATTCTCAGAGGAAGTGACCCTGGACGCCTGATGGATTCAGTGTTAAATCGCCGTCTTTATGTCTGCGCTCTGCTGTCTTACATGTCAGCCACTGAGCTGAAGTCTCACTCCGTCCTCAGAGAGACCTGTGTGCACGTCACCGAAGCCCAGCAGGCTGCTCTTCACATGAAATGGCACACACTGAGTGCCTGAGATCCCATGCCGCTCACGCTGTGCAGGCGGACCCGAGTGTCAGGAGACGGGGAGGATGGATGGAGGGAAAGAATCGGCCTCTTTTCACTCAATCAGGACTGCATTACAAGACAAAACCAGCTGGAATACAAACAGTCTCTGCAGGGTTTTGATGCAAAGAACCGTCAAAAGTTCACCAGATGCTAATCCTGCTTGGCGCTAGCCTCGTTGTCCGACGCATCAGCCATCAGTCTGAATAAGTTAACAAAACAAAAAGCATTAAAAATATCTCTACTTGTAAATTGCATTCTCTATCTGGTCTAGAAAAACTAAATCCTATTTTAGTAGTTCAAATACCAAACATACCTGCGTTAATAGATGCAGTTAAAAACATATCAGTACAGCATACGCTAACATCTACCGTCTTCCTTATTTCTGCTCTGAGGTTCAGCCAATCAGATGCAAGGAAAATGAATGGCACTCCTGGATTGGCTGCTTTGCCAGCCAATAGCCCATCATGACCATTGTGTCCAACTACTTCAGCTTCCCAAGCTGCTTTTTCTTTCAGATATTTTAGACAAGTCAAAAAAAGCTGAGAATAATTTACGTACATTCCACGGAAAAATCCACAAAAAGTCCTAAATGTTCAGTCAATCTTCCATTCTTTGTTTGTTTTTCCCTTTTTCTTGTTTTTCCAGCTTGTCTTTCCTGTTTACAGTAAACTGCAGCAATAAGATTAATCTCTAACCTTTTGCTCTTAGTTTTTGTACTTTTATAAGAACATGTTTATGGTTTGGTCGGGGAATATTAAAAAGTTTCGGTTGATGGTTTCTGTGCGTATCAGATCGTTCTTTTCCATATTTCTTTGTGAATTTGTTTGATTATTTGTCTGATTTTTGTGGTTTTCATCCACCTGCTCTCCTTGGAGAAACGCTACATTTCTCAATGTTTTAATGCATTTCTTGAAATTGTCAAATTTTTCTTGCGGGTTCTGAAAACTTAATGTTTTGGATAAATATTCTGAACTGTTTACCTCACTTGGCATTCACTTCTAAGTTTAACTTAGTTGGCGTTTACACTCAAGTGAAACGATTTTACTCTGAAGGGTCGAATCTATTGGTTGGGTTTTAGAAACGAACAGCTGAACCTCGCAGGTCACTTAACTTTTAATGAACGCACATTCTGCTGTCAAACAAATTAAGAATAGAAGTGTCTCTGCTGCAGCTTTTTGCATAAGACTTCATATTCATGCCTTGTAAATCAAGCTCTAATGCTGACTAACTCTGACATTTATGGCATTATTCACAGTGGCTGACATTTTACGGCGCTTCTCCCAGGTCTCGTCAGCGCTCACTGATGCAGGTTTCAAATTTAAGCGCTGCTTTAATGTAGCTCTGAGTTGGATTTCTGCAAGCTAAAACCTCCTTTTTGTCTTTTATTTTGGTCTGAGTTTGTTGCAGACGAGTAAAATATTTTTTTTCTGTTCCTGCAGAGCGTGTTTACCCTTCTGTTGGGGCCTTTCACCTTCTTCAACGCCCAGAAGACCAAATATCTTCAGATTCTCACCTCACTCATGCGTTGGATCGGTAAGAGGAAACCAAATGTTAGAGATTAAAGATTTTTCTGTTAAAATAACATCAACTAGTACATCTGAAAAACATTGAAATATTTAAGTGCAATATTTCAGATTGCCTTAGTAGCTGCCGTCAGAAAACCGTTCACTGCAAAAACAAAGTCTTATCAAGTATTTCTGATCTAGTTTCTAGTGTAAATATCTCAGTACACTTGAAATAAGAAAAAACTAACTTGCATGCAACTTTTCTGTAAGATGTAGGAGCTTGTTTTAAGTCAAAAATTTCCTAATAATTTTTAAAAAGTACTGCTTTCATTTGCAGACTTTATCTCTTATGAAAAACTTTTGAAGAAATAAGTTGAAAAACTGAAATAAAACTGATTTCTTAAGAGGACTACATGCGTCCTAAAGCTGATGTTGGTCTAATATTGACCGTCAACAGGTGATTAAACCAAACGCAGCAGCAAATTTGGAGTGAATGTCTGTGATAAAGGAGTGTAGGCTGTAATGGCCTGGTCAGCTTCAGGCTGATTGAAACGCTGCAGTCGGGCCTTCAGAGAGCCGAGCGTCGGTAAACCTCATCGAACTGAAGCGGTGATGGAAACGAGTCGGGCAGCTTCTCCTCGGGCTGAGGGAGTCGGACAGAAAACGATTACAGAGAGTTACTGTTCCTTCTGCTAACTCTCGTTTGAAGCCTTTTCTGGGATCGCAGGATTTTAACTTTTCAAGTAAAACTGATTTTCTGATTTTGTCCTGCGTTTCTGGCTCGTCGCAGCTGTTTTCCATTTTATCATCTGTTTCTGTTTTTGCCTTTGTGGCCGCTGCGGTCAGGTCCGTCCATCACGGTTCGGTTCTGCCTCGTGTCTTTGATTCCCATCTCCTCTCATTCCTCAGCCTGACAGGCTTGACAGGCCGTCCCAAGCCTGATTGGACCGTCACTCACCGGGGCGACGGGCAAAAATAAACCGTCCATCCAGGAGCTGAAGCTAAAATCACAAGCTGCTCATAAACAACACAGCAGCATCCATGCACTGTCCACTGTTCCTCACTCTGAACGCTCGGCGTAATTGATTGTGGTGTCGCTTTGCGTCATGCTCTTTGCTGCTCAGGCCAACGATTTAAAATGTCTCGGCTGCAGGATTTGCTTTCTTTGTGTTCACAGGAAGAAAACCTGAAAAATATAAAAGATATTAGCTGAAGTGGCTAAGATCTGGGATGTTTGCTTGTATTGGTTGTAAGTAGGTGGTGGGCAATACGGACGTAGAATTTTATCAAAATATTGTGATATAAATTATCATAAAAAATAAATTCAAGTTGTCAGTATAAAACACCAAGTCTTAAAAGTACTGGTGATAAATTTAAAAAATATGGACGGAGTACTTTGTTGCTAATTGTCAACTCTACAACAACCAGATAACAAGTTTTAATTTAAATAGAAGGAATGTTATGCTAGCTTGACTATGACAATCTTAACATGTAGATGTGCCACAGAATTCTGTGGTTCAGCTCAGTTTTCTAACCTCCTTCCTTCCTTTCTTCTTTCCTGTTTTTCTTTCCATTTCTTCCTTTTTCTTCCAATTCCTGTTACCTCCCTCTTTACTACCCTCCCTCCTCTTTATATTTCTCTTCCCTTTTTATCACCTTCTATTTCCTTTCCTTCCTTCCTTCCCCTCCCAGTGGAAGTGGAGACATTGTCTTTGTGAAATCGGACTCCTCTGTTCTCGGTGTTTAGATGTTTTTGGCGGCGCTCTGAGAATCCGTGCGAACTGTCGACCTACTTTGTAAATTAAATCATTAATCCTGACCGATGACCTCGCTCCTCTTCTGTCTTTGGCGGTGCGAGTTTGTTTTTAGTCCAGAGGAGGAGAGCGCAGACACGGCGAGTTATAAACTGCTGGCACGTGTCTGCAGCTCCTCAGGGTGAGAAAATGTAATTATTTAGTCTCATTTCCTGCTAGCTCCACTTACTGTGCTGCTGTCACAGGAACAGACAAACATGTTACATGTTTATGTTTGTAGTTATTTAAGATGTGGAGATATTTCAATCAAAGTGACACCCCAGTAAGGAATTAGCCATTTTTCTTTTAATTCATCAGCCTTTTCTTCTGTAATCATTCGTTTTGGAGAAACTCCATCGTCCGGCTACATTTACATAAATCCATTATCAGTGTGGTGCTACTTATCCCTGCTGGTTTTGTTAGGCTGCTCTACCGCTATAAGTACTCAAAGTCTCTGCATGAAGGTTTAAATATTATTTGCATGTATTTGAATTTGGCTGCAACTAACGATTTATTTAGTAAACGATTATTCTGCCGATTAATTGATTAATCGGATATACAATAAAAGGTTAAACAAATAAGTCATTTTCCTTTTCAATGATAAAATAAACATTTTATTATGCAGTAAATTTGATTAATCCGATTAATCGTTTCAGCCCTAGTTAAATCGGCTTAAAACTAGTTCTAACCTCAACATGTTAAAAGCTCTTTCTGCTTCACTTGTTGTTTTTCAGATTAAACTAATTATTGGATTGCAAAAGGTGCTTAATCTGAGATTGTTTAACAGAATTGGAACCAAGTGAAGCTAAAATTGCCAACTGAGGAGTTTTGGGTACCAAATATGTACAGACAAAACCTTTTCCATCTTAAAAGCAAATAATATAGATTTTTGTTTTAATTTAACTTTTGTTCCAACTTCTGCTCTGAAAATGTTCTTTCAGTAAAGTAATCATTTTAGTCTCCAATTAACGATTAATCATTTACTAAATTAGTTGACTATTCTGTATTCGTCATGATTAATCGTTGCAGCTGTTAATCATGAATGGATTTTAAACCTTCTCATCTGAACCCAAGACTCTGCAACTCAAAGCTTCGGCTTCGTTTGCTGATTTTCTGTCAGATTGAGGTCTGACTCAGCAACTCCCTGGTTTTTCTTTAGCCAATTCTTTGTTTCATTGTTGATGCGTCTTAATGTCATTCTGGATTAGTCTGATAAAATCTGATCTGCTGATTATATTTTGGTTTAAACAATTAATAACTAAATAGATGTTTGGTGAATATATTTACAGACAGTTTTTTTTATCTTGCATGAAAAAATATATATATAATCTCTGTGTATGTTGGCCTTTTTCTGAATCTGCATACTCCAGTTAATGATTAATCAATTAGTAAGTAAGTGGAAGGTTATTTCAATAATCGATTAATCCGATTATTCATGATTAATCCAATTAATTGTTTCAACTCTAGTTAAAATGAGACCTATTCTTTTCTGCATCTTCAAAGTATAAACTAATATCTCTACAAGTGTAAAAACAAAATCATTCTCGCCTCCATCTAATGCTCTCAGTTTACTAATATACCATGAAGAGACTGGAAACTGCTGCAGGCGCGTTGACGTCTGCATGGTGGCATTCAGGCGCGTGGGGGAGGGGCACGCTGGTTATGAAGGTCATCTGGGACTCTGGTGGCTTGTTGAATTGGGAGTTCAGCAGGCTGCTCACAGGGCGACAGTGAAATATGAGCCAGTCTTAATGAACTGTGCAGCAGAATCACAGTTCAGAGGTGCTGAGAAACTTTGTTTAAAATCAGAGTCAGAAGCAGGACTGCAGTGTGTCGGACGCTGGATCTGCCTCTACAGCTGTGTTTTCATGCAAAAATGAAAGAAAAAATTTTAAACAGTTTTTTGCTCATTTTAGTTGATAATGACTCCATAGTTCATGTTGGGAGTGAACTTTTACGGTAAACCGATGGTAGAATTGATTGTTTGTGTAAGCCATCTATCATGTGTGCAACACAGAAACACAAACAGGTGAAGATTTTACATTGGCTTTTTAAAGCACTCCACACCAAACAAATGCATGAATGACCTGGTGGTAATGTGTATATATTTGTACAGATTTGGTTTAATAACCTCTGACTGTAGTTCAGCAATTTTCCTTTTTTTGTTTTTTTGGAGTCTGTATACTCCAGTTGATTATTAATCGATTATTTTAATCCGATCAATCATTTCAGTCCTATTAAAATGAATATACCAGTATCAACAGGAGAGGGAAAAAACATCCATACCATCCATCTAATGTGCTTAGTTTGCTAATGCACCATGAAGAGACTGAATGCTGCTGTGCATCAGGAACATTTTGACTCGTTTGGATCTTTCCATGTAGTTTTATTTCAGTTTGCTTGGCGGCGCTCAGATTCTCCGGCTCTTCCTTGTGAGCCTGGCAGGATAAATAGTCAAACATGCGCTGCGTTGCTCTGTTGTGTTTGCTGATGGCTCTATCGCAGATCACTGAACGCGTTGCGAGGCAGCGAAGCCACTTATCACCCAGTCGCCCACCAGAAGCAGCGTCAGGGCTGATCGGTTTCATACGATAAAGTTCTGCTGCGGAGAGAAATGCAGAGGAACTGGCCAAAGAGCTGCAGCCTCTAATCGCTGACGAGATTAACCCAGGAAGTGCTGAAGGAGAGTCGGTGATAATTAATGAGATGATTGTCGTACTCTAAAACCACTGGAGGGAAGAAAGTATAAATGTGAAAATGTAGCACATCAGAACCCAAACAGTTTAAAATGTTGGAAAATGTAAATTTTCCTCCCTGATTTCTGGCTTGACTTGCAGCTTCTCCAGTTTGTTGCTCCTGAGATGGATTTCCTCTCCAAGCTTGAATTTACTGCAGGATTCGCATCTTTTTCTTTTGAGGCAGTCGGTGACTCTGGGTTTTGTGGTGGAGACAATGGAGCTGTAGGAGTTTCCTCTGGGGCGTCGTCAAGTCGAAGCATTTCTCACAGGGCCGCTGACGGTCAGTCCAGGTGATATAAATCAGGTTTTGTTAAATGGACGGGGTGAAGTCACCTAGACGTGATATGTGGCTGTCGACAGAAGGTACTGGAAGTACACATCACCGAACAGCGGCGTGAAAAAGTATTTTCCTGATTAATTTTTATTTTTTTGCATGTTTGTCACATTTTAGTGTTCCAGAACATCAAACCAATATGAATTTTTAATCAAAGACAACACAAGTAAAAACAGAATGCAAATTTTAAATGGTGCTTTATTATTAAGGGAGAAAAAAAAATGAAACTTGCATGCCCCTGTGTGAAAAACTTTAATCTGTGGTTTATCCAGAGTTTCAGCAACTCAAATTTAAGGCTTTTAAAGACCATTATGAATGGAATTTAAGACCTGTATAAATGTACAACAAATTGCACAGAATTGACGTAGCATCATACAGGTCAGTAACAGAAGTGAGCCGGTAGCGAAGACAAACATCCGTCAACTGGCGATAATTTACATTTACCACAGATGGACGCAACAAAGCTAGCTGGCTAGCAAGGCTTTAATAGCAGCTAGTTAGCACTAGCGTAGCCTCATGTCTATGTGCGACTCAAATCTTTGCCTGACAGAAACGTCCCACAAGAAAAATAACTGTCATAGAACATTTGAATTAAATAGTGCTGGCATGACAAAATTTAAGACTTGGGCAACTTACATATTTTCTGATTAATTTAAGACATTTTAATGCCTTTATGAATGGAATTTAAGATCTTTATCATGACAAATGTATAAAAGAAAATGCATGTAGCATAATCTGGTTGGTTACAGAAGTGAGCCAGTAGCAAAGAGGATTATCCAAAAATTACATTTTGCACAACCCAAACATTTAAAAACACCCAGCCGTTTTTCGCAATGAGTTTATGTGTTTTGGTGTCTGAAAGTTTTTGAAATGACTCATTTTTCAAACTGTTAAATTGCGCAGCAACCTTGTTACCTTATGATTTTAATGCTGAATGCACTGTACAATGGCTGCTGGAAAAAAAGTGTTTTGTTGTTGACTTACCATCCAGACACCATTTGCTGCATTCTTGTTGTTTGTGCAGAAGGCTCCCCTTCTGCTTTTCAAAGATGTACAGTTATATAATTGTGTCGGCAGCCATTTTCATGTTGAGTTGAAGGGGGCGTGGCCAGCAGGAGCTAATTTGCATAAAAGTGACAGAAGCCATAAAACTAATAAGTATAGGCAGAAGTGAGCAGACTAAAATCTCTTAATCTAAGAATTATTTTTACAAAAAATGTAGTGAACATGTTGGATGCTAAGAGCCTAACTTTAACCAACAAAAGGTTCACTGAAATAAATTCATCATCCTCCATCTTGGATCAAAATGCCTGAACTTTGTCTGTGATTCAGATTCTTCCACACCTTTCTCACAGCCTCCACTTCCGACTCTTAATCTTGTCCAAACTGGAGAAGCTGCTTTAAGTAATGCGATAACAGCCAGCTGCCCTGAGGCACTCCTAATTAAAAGCTCCATGCGATTACGCTTCCTGTGAAAACCTCCGAGGGTTAAAGATGAAGGAGAGCAGCTTCCTTCCTCCTGTCCACACCTTTCTCTTACTCACAGCCTCTTGTAGATTTAAAACTGCAGCAGAGGAGCAGACAGGTGACTGCAGAGTTGTAA
The DNA here is from genome assembly GCF_002775205.1 of Xiphophorus maculatus. Taxonomy (NCBI): domain Eukaryota; kingdom Metazoa; phylum Chordata; class Actinopteri; order Cyprinodontiformes; family Poeciliidae; genus Xiphophorus; species Xiphophorus maculatus. The sequence goes on from NC_036458.1 coordinate 1,855,913, forward strand.
AAAAAGATTAAAAGTAGCTCAAATAAAAGACTGAATATGCATTTTTCCCTTCATGGCTGCAGATGAAACGACAAAGAGACTTTTTGTCCTTGAAAGCTGGTCTGTTGCCCACCGTCCCGACCTCTCTGTAATAAGAGGGTTAACGTTTAAATTGGGAGTAGCAGAGCTTTCCCCACACCCTGAGATTACATTGGACGGAGGCCAAAGATGCATTAAATATTGAACAATCGTGCAACAGGTTTCCCACACTGATTCTGCTGAGTTCGAGGAAAAGTAGGAAGCAAAGGGTGAAGATTGGAGCTGATCCTCTATTCAGGATTATCTTCTCTTCAAGTGAAAAATGAGACGTGTCTTCTAAAACTTTAAAATCATTTTTCATCCTCATTTCTAAAAAAAAAAATCTTTAAAAGTGAAACAGCTTCAGCCTCAGATTGGGTAAAAAATATTGAACCTCCAAAGTTTTTGTTTGGTTTCCTACTTTTAAAAACAGAAAACCCAATTTTCAACATCAATGCACTGTTTCTAAGTACAAGTACTTCGTTACTGTACTTAAGTACAATTTTCATGTATCTGTACTTTACTTAAGTAGATTTAATAATGGGTACTCTCTACTTTTACTCCACTACATTTTACAGTAAGTATCTGTACTTTCTACTTCACTACATTTCTACAAAAGTGTCGCGTTACTCGTTACATCCAAGTCGCACTGCTCTCTTTTTGTCCGTTAAAATATGAAGTTCAGGGACTTTAAGGTGGCGCCGTAAAATCCAAGCAATAACTTGACTTGGTGTCTGTTGTCACCCATCGCCTCCCCCTTTACTAGCACGGAGCTCCAGACATGCGCAGTGGTTTCCTCTGAGCGGGAGAAGATGTCTAACTAATCGATAATAGCTGCATAAATCATAAGATATGACGACATGTAAAACCAGCAGCGCTTCGCTTTCACAGACGGTGGGACTTTGTCCAACTTTTAGCGTCACTTGGAAGGAAAGCTTAAAGAAAGGTAAGATCTGTGGACGTGATGCTAGCAAAGCTAGCTGTACTGAGACACATGTTGCATCTGCGATGAAAAAAAGTTGTCACTCATGCGCTGAATTATTGTGTGGATTCAGGAACAATCCGATTCTTCTGGACGGATCTTTACTAAGGTTGATGGGACTGAAGCCTCACTGAGAGCCGTTCTTTGTTCTTGTATACACTGCAATAGCTATATATAGCTATATATATATATATACACACATACATTTATTTAATTGCCGAATAAGTAAAAGTTGAACGTATGAACACAGAGCATGCTCATTGGTTGATTTTGTCTCCTGTCATGGTGGCAAACATGCAGTGGGAGGGAGGATGAGAACAGTCATGGTGCTCCTTCTGACAGTGTTCATAGTGTTGTTGTAATGTTACAATTACAACTGTAATTGTGACATAGCAATTACAGTTAATTGCTATGTTTCATGGTTTAATGGTGCAGACAGTTGTGGTTTCTGACATGGGCAATATGGGCAACCGCCCAGGGCGTTATTTTTATAGGGATGGCAGGCGACCTCTGCGGATTGTACCACAGCGATGAAAGCAAAACAGAATGAAATGAGTTGTAATTGATACTGGTTAAATATATTTCAGCTCTAAGTATTTATATCTAGGTGTTTTTATGGAAATGTGGATCTTTCAGATCAATCTGAGAACCAGTTTTGATAGGTGCACTTCATTTTATTGTGTCATGTAGCGCAGGGCGCTGGTCTTGGTCTCGTGTTCAGTGGTCTTGACTACAACTCTGCTACGTGGCTCCTTGATTGCATGTCTTCCCCCCCACACCTTCGTTCCATCCCCTTTCAGTTGGATTTCTTTCTAAATAAATGTCACTGATGAAGTTCATGCTACGTTAGGACAGGAAATAAGATGTTTCCATCCCTGAAATTATGATGCATAGAATCACATATCTAAGTCTAAACTCTTACAGAGAATAAACACAATAAGAACATGTTTAATCTGTGACATTGTTTATTAAAATGGCACATTTATGATGTATTCAAATTAAATACTATCGGCACACTTAATGATATTAGCGATTAGGTTATGTATTCAGCAAGTACTTTTACTTTTAATACGTAAGTATTTTTAAAAGCCAGTGCTTTTTTACTTTTACTTAAGTAAAATGTTAATGTGGTACTTTTACTTTTACTTGAGTACATTTTTGCCTGTGTATTTGTACTTTTACTTAAGTACATTTTTTGAGTACTTTCTCCACCACTGGAATTAAGTTTATTGTTTAACACAGTTTAGTTGCTTAAAAACAACCAGCAATTGGTTTTGTATTTTTTAAAGTGTACTAGACTTAAAAATACTTGGTAAGATTTTGTATTTTTGCAGTGTGGAGATGGAAAAGTTTAAAAAGCTTGAATTTTACAGTGGGAAAAGTGAGTGAACCCTGAAACCGTCTTCAGGCTCCAGCCTTCAGTTAAAGCGAAGGTGTGTGGTTCAGATAAACGCTCTGCAGATGCGTAGCAACGCGCCGCTCTCCTAAATGTCGAGCGGCGAGGATCCGGCCGGCTGCTGGCCGACCCGAGGCTCTGACTAACTCCTGCAGTCACGCCCTGATTGGGTCAGTGAGGAGGAAAGACGACAACAGGATGCCATGCTGCGGCCGCCGCCGCGCTTTCCGCAGAAAAACCGCCACAAATCGATTGGAGGCAAAGAGCAGCAGCTGCCGACACTCTGAGGCTCGTCTGACAAAAACGACAAAAACCCAGCCAACTCCAAAAGAATCAGCCCAGATCTCAACCTCTAACACGGGGGTCTCCAAACTAGCATTGGGCCAAAAAGCCCTAAAATCAAGCACATAAAGTATCCTAATATTTATTGCAGATCCAAAACCTGGAAGGGGTTTTTGCTGCGGTGCATTAGGCCCATTGTAGATAGAAAAAACATTTCCACCAAAAAATGTTGTGATGAATCTCAGAAAATTTCTGGAAAACCTGGAAATCTTTTAGAAAATCTTTGACATTTTAAATTTAGACATTTTTTAAAAACTTTTTATACATTTAAAATGTCTTCCAGCTCCAGGGTTATATGTTCATTAGAATTTAAAGTTTTTTCATTTTTAAGAATTTGTTTTTGGATTATTTTTCCACTATCATTAATTTGACTAATCATTGATGATGTCACATTCAGCAGATTATAGAGATTTGAGGTAAATTAAATGTAACTAATTTTTACTTTTTCAAAGCGTTATTGTAGATGGTGATAAGAGAAATCCTGCAGCCACTAAAAGCTGGCGTTACTCCATTTGGTGAAGAAGGAAGTTGCGCTCAGTGGTTTTTGTTGTTTCCTTCTGTGGTTCTCAATGCAGCGCCCCCCACAGGCGAGGAGGGGAACAGGTTTATCAAATGGTTTGGCAGTTTGGAAGAGAATCCCAGCAGCTGAAAATGTAACAAATGTTGGAGTTTTGGTTCCTAATCAAAGCGAGTCAACCGGACTTTTAGGTGTTTGATTCTTACCTGTGTGATTCTTTAATTTCTCTGTTTTCTCTCAGCTTTCACCATGATGATCATCTTGGCTCTGATCCGGATTGGTAAAGGAACGGGCGAGGGCCGTCCTCCGGTCGCCAGCCTCGCCGGAGTGCCCAACCTGTTCGGCGTGTGCGTCTACTCCTTCATGTGCCAGCACTCCCTGCCCTCCCTGGTGACGCCCATCTCGGATAAGAAGCGGGTCGGCAGCCTGGTTCTGGCCGACTACGTCCTCATCCTGGGTTTCTATGTCCTGCTGTCGTTCACCGCCATCTTCTGCTTCGACAGCTCGCTGCTGCACGACATGTACACCCTGAACTTCACCGACAACTGCGACGTGTTGAACATCCCGGTGCTGCGCTACTTCCTGGGCTTGTTTCCCGTCTTCACCATCAGCACCAACTTCCCCATCATCGCCGTGACGCTGCGCAACAACTGGAAGACGCTGTTCCACCGAGACGGCGGCACCTACCCGTGGGTGGTGGACCGGGTCGTGTTTCCCCTCATCACCCTGGTGCCGCCCATCGTGGTGGCGTTCTGCACGCACAATCTGGAGTCCCTGGTGGGAATCACGGGGTCGTACGCGGGAACGGGGATCCAGTACGTCATCCCGGCGTTCCTGGTGTTCTACGCCAGGCGCCACCTGGAGCCCGTGATGGGCAGAGACGCCGTCAACAAGCACCGCTCTCCGTTCCGCCACGCCTTCTGGGTGTGGTTCGTGTTGGCGTGGGCGGCTTCCTGCCTCATGTTCGTCACCGCCAACATCATCCTGACTGAAACCAAGAAATGAGAACCACTTTTAACGGAAAAATCTGCAACTGTTTGGCCAGTTTTCTTGGTTCTCGAGGCCTTAGGTGGACTGTGCCTTTTTTAACCAGACTGCACTGCAAAAATACAAAACCTTACCAAGTATTTCTGTCTAGTTTCTACTGCAAATATCTTAGTACAGTCAAAATAAGGCAAAACTAAACATAGGCTCAGTAAAAACAATTGTTCTTACTTTTTAAATAAGAATAATTTAGTTTTGTCTTATTTTAAATGTAATAAGATGTTTGCTTTAGACAAAATAATACTTGGTAAGGTTTTTTTTGCAGTGTTTAGTTTCTTAATTTAAATGCAATCAATGTTTTATCGGTTTAACGAAAAGGACCAAATTTTTTTGTATGAATGACAAAAGAATCAAAGGGATTTTATTAAACTTATTTTTCCTCATCAAGCAGCCGACAGATTGAGCTTTTTATGCTGTTTTAATGGAGTCCAGCAACTTTTAGAGGATTCGTCCCTGAATCGGATTATTTTTTACCAGATTTATGCAGATTTGAATCACAGAGGAATCAGTGTTTACACTGCAAAACTCAACATTTTAACAAGTATTTTTTAGTCTAGTTTCTTTTCCAAATATCTTATCACACTTTAAATAAATCAAAACTAATTCACAGCAACTTTTCAGCAAAAACAGGATCTTGTTTTAAGTCAATTTCTTAATATTGACTAAAAACTACAAGTTCCAACAATATTTTGCTACAAGTGAAAGAATCTGCCAGTGCAACCAGTGGGTTCAGACATTTATCTTATCGTTCATCAGGAAAATATCTCATCCTGATAAGAATTTTTATTTCTTTGTCATCGTAATTTAAGTTGACATAAAAAAAAACGTAGTAAAATTTGATTTTTTACACCCCAGATTTTTTGCACAAAAAAGCAAATTCAAAACTGGTTAAATAAAGTATTTATGCTCAGCTTAGTGATATAAATCCCATTTCTTTAAATATGACATCCAGAAGATCATTTCACATAGGAATGATTTTCAAAGAACAGCATTTAAAACACAAAATTTTACCAAGTATTTTTTAGTTTCTAGTGTAAATATTTCAGTTCACTTGAAATGAGAAAAATCTAGCGAGTAACTTTTTAGCCACAAACAGGATCTTGTTTTAAGTCAGCAATTCCTTATTATTGATGGAAAATTAAAGGGAAAATGTTTTGTTACAAGTGAAATAAATATCAATTTTAAATAATTATTGACTTAAAACAAGCTCATATATCTTTCTGAAAAGTTACTTATAAGTTTGTTTTGTCTAATTTTAAGTTTACTAGAAATTAGACAAATACTTGGTAACATTTTGTTTCTGCAGTGAGTGAATGCTGCCAAGCAGTTACCGTAAACAGAAGTAAATAGTTTTGTTTCATAATTATCACAATAGTACTACAAAATATTGTGGTGAAATTCTGTATCCACGCCAACTAACTAGTCCTTTTTTAATCCACATTAAGGAATTATTAACTTAAATTAAGCTCCTATTACTTTTAAATGTATTGCTGAAAAGTTATTTGTAAGTTTCAAATGTAAGATATTTAAACTAGATGAAAATCCTTGGTAAGATTTAGAGTTTTTCAGTGTAATGATCAAGTTTCAACCCGCTTGAGTTTTGTTGCTGCACAAATTTCCCGTTTCCTCTTTAGGAATGCTTCTGTCAAACAAACCCGTCTGTGTTTTCACTGTGGAACGAAAAGCTGCAGGAAGGTTTTTATTTCTTTTAACGGCCGTCATTAAAACCTCCGACTGGAAAAGAGAAGCGGTGAAGGATCCGCTGGAGTTTTCCTGCCGAGCATCTCAATAAAACTTCATCGGAGGAACAGAGAGGAACCGCGTGACTGCAACGAGGCTGGAAGAAAAACAGTCGCTCCCCCGCCGCCGTCACTCAGCAGGGGGTCTGAGGCGACGTCTCCGTTCTCCATGTGAGAAACTGATGGATACGCTCCGGACCGGTTCATGACCCGGTCCACACCTACAGTGTTTTCTGCTGGATGTTTTCAGCTCATCAGTCTGAAACGTCCGACTTTAACAGATCAAAAGCTTCAGTCTGAGTTTTACCATAAATTAAAACAATGAAGATCCTCCATCCGAGCCGAAGATGATCAGTCTTAAAACTCTGCAGATGTTTCATTTGATGCTCAATGTCTGCAAGAAAAAAATTGACATTCCTGAACTGAATCCCAAAATATGGAGCAAGAAAAACAAAATTGTTTTTGTAATTTCAAAGAAAAATGTGTTAAATTTCTATTCAGACTTTCAGTTTGTTTAGCACCTTAAGCTTCATATGAAACAATATTTTAGAACATATTTACTTAATTGTTCCTGTAAAATGCTCTAAAGCATCAAACTCTAGTCTGCTGCTTGCTCAGACTCTAAACTTGTTAATTTGCTGAAATTTTAAAGCTGGATTCCTACAAAGTCAGGAATTATTTGGATTAATGTGGAAAAAGTAAATGAGAGCATTAATAAATATCAGTATTATGTTCAGTTGAGTCTGAAACAGACATAAAAATGAGCTGGTATCCTGTTTACTTATAACTTATGTACAAAAACAGATGAGCTAAAAAAACTGCAGTTTTCTTTAAAAACAAAATCTGGCAGATTTGGGAGAAAACGACGCCTGAGTCCGATGTAGTGAAGTGGCTTAAAGCCCAACTATGATCAGAAATGGATCAACGGAGGAAAGATTTCTGTTTTTATTCTGTTCTGTTTTCTTAAAAAAATATTCAACAATAAATTATACAGCAATAACATAAATTATTGTTTCAGGAGGCATGCTATTTATTTATGAAAGGAAATAAAGATTCCAGCTCCAGTCAGATGACAACCAGCACAGTTTACACACCTTTTAATTACTTTGTTGATGAATTTGGACACAATGTTCACAGCAACACAAGCTGCTGCTAAACTTTACGGATCTCTTTCTTCCTGATAAACACTAATGTAAGAATCTGATGTTTTTTATCATCATTTTTCCTGAAATTGGCTCTGCCTGCTGGTATTTTCTCTGCAGGTAAATAAAACTCTCCCTCCGTTTTGGAGAAACTCAGTGATTTTTTTTTTCTTTTTTCATGACGCAGCTTTAGTTGAAAGGTGATGTGCTGTGACCGGAGCTGGTTTCTGCTCACCTGTCGATGCGTCAGTGACACCTAGGGGGCGCTAAGGGGTCTCCAGGTGAGCTTCACCTGCAGCTTCACCTGCAGCAAAGTGTCAGAGTGAGGAAAACAAACACTTGAGTTGCTGGATATGATTTTTATTTCCCTGTATGAATCTGTGTGAGTGACTCGATTTTGAGTTGTTTAAATTTTTCCATCGTTTTTGGTGTTTCTTTTTCTTGCCTGTTTGTAATGTTGATAATCCACGTGGTGCCAAAAGTATTTGATCCTTTTTTCAATTTAAATCTTTTCTTTTTAAATGTTTGTTGTTTATTTCCCTTTTTGTTTTTATTCATTTGCGTTTCTGTATGTTTACTTCTTTCTTCTGTTCAGTTTGTCTTTTTTTTAAATTCACAAATGAAAATAAAATTTATCATAAAACTGAAGCTTGAACATTGGAAGGAACAACCGTTTTATTTTACCTTTGGACAGTTACGATGCGTAACCGTGGCAACAAGATAATGTTTTTACCACAGAGGGGAGCTGATCAGCTCAAAGGCTCCAATAATCTCTGATCCGTCTCCATTATTCCAGAGGAGATAAAACCGAGTTCTCTAGTCACTGTAAGGATCGGATCCCCTACTCCAGCATCTTCTAACCATGTGGTGATTTCATGAAGGGCAGCAAAAGCAAACGAGTTGGATTAGCAAAGCTGCTAATCATCCAGGAAACTGAGCTGTTAGCATTTCTTGACAGTCATGAACCAGCTGCGTTTCCATTACAAATGTCTGCAAAACTTTGCTAATGTTGAAAGAAAAGAAGCATTTTTACAATTTCCATTAAAGAAGAAACAATTAAAATCACAGGTGAATAAATCATTAAAAATAAAAAACATGGCGGCCCATCACTCTGGTACCACTTCCTGTTGTCTTCTTCTATTTTCCACCAGTAGCAACAGCCGGTTGTGGATCAAGCAGAAGCTGAGACTGAAATGGAAATTTAAAAAAGTCCTTTTAGGAAAAACGAGATGATAAAACCAACTTGTTGTGAACAGCCGTTACCGGATCGCTCTGCCGCCACCAGAACTCAAACACAAGCTTTTATTTAGTGAAAGCCTCCACTTTGCCCCGTCGGCCAACGTTTTGTCACGTCAGTGAATTAAAGTTGTAAACTGACGGCAGCTTCTCCTTCCATTCAGGAACAACCGGCTGCAGGAGATCCAGTCAATCCCTTTAGATGCGGCGACGCGACGCTGCTTTTGTAATTACAGGCGCCTTTCAACGCGGCAGCGTGACTTTCTTTATCCTGCTGAATGAGAAATTCCCCCTCTGGCTGCTTTCCGAACCAAACGAGTCGCCCACCTGTTGCTGGTCGTTGCCACCGACCGAGTCCATGAATCAAACCCAGAACTTTGTGGTTTCAGCAACGTTTCGACCCCATTTCCACTCTGATGCCTGGCAGGTAATTGGCTAAATCTCTTGTTCACCTCAATCTTCTTAGAAGCACAGTGTTGGTGGGTTTTTCGTTTTTTTATTATTTATTAATACATGAGATTGCTGTTTTTATTATCCAACCGAAGCTTCCTCTCTGAATCTCAATCCCAGCAGAGACGCTCCGGTGTAATTTAATTTACCTTCTGGCCGTTTTATGCATGTAGGGAGTGTCTGAATGTTTGTGGGCAGAACTTTAATTGGAAAAGCAAACTTAGTGGCGCTTAATTAATTCATGTTTACCTGCCGGATTGTTTAAGGGATTTAGAAGAGCTGCTTCCCGACTGCAAATATTTAATCACCTGGAGGGAAATTTAGCTTCGTTTTTTAAATCAGGTGGTTTCATCAGAAGAAATCAGAGCTTAAAGCAGAGAAACTAAACAAAACCAGGTTTACAGCAGGAACAAAGTCATTAGTACAAGTTGTTCTGAAAACTTGGTTTGGTTCTAGCTACGTTTTCATTGCACAATTTGACATTTCGAAAATAAATCCCTTTATTGGAAATTTTGAAAAACTCTTCTGTATCAAAATTGATTTATCAAAACTGAAGGAAGACAAAAAATAATCTAAACAAATTACATAAAGTGATAAACTGTTTTTTGTAATGCTGTAAATGGGTTAATGAGATTGATTGACAGCGCTATGTCCCGCCTCCTGGCTCTGATTGGTTGTTTTTTATTTTTTCAGTAATAGTGGCTCAGGGAGGAAGTGAAGACAGATTATCTGTGTCATACACTGTAAAAACACAAAATCTTACCAAGTGTTTTTGCTCTAGTTTCCAGTGCAAATTTCTTAGTACATTTGAAAATAAGACAAAATTAACTTATAAGCAACTTTTCATTGTCACAACACAACAAACGCTTTAAAAAAATTAATAAAAGTTACATACTTCAGGTTTAATATATTCTTATATCCAGTTTAATTAACTTAAAAATGGAGCATAAAACTAAAATCTCTGTAAATGCAGCATCTTCTGCTCCACATAAAAGCTTCGTCCTTGTGAGGACGCTGTAACGGTACCATCTGCAGTCGGGTCCATTCTGGGCCGCGGCTTTATCGCTGGATTTATTTACTGTGGCTGCTAGCTGGAGGCCTGCGCTGCCCACAGGTGATCCCGGCGCTGGAGGTGATGATGACTCCATAAAGCGGCTTTATTAAGTGTCAGCGGCAGAGGAGCCGAGTCCTGTTTCAGGGCTCTTGGCGCTCATTAACGGGTCACATGTTCCTCCGCCGTGCTGTGGCTGAAAGGTTTGCTTCACCTTGCTTGCTAATGGGAGCCGGTGAGCAGACGACAAGATAAGACAGGAATGCATTAAAGCAGAGCCAGCAGTTGTTTACCGCCTGTTTGGAGAGAAAAGAGGCGTTGAATGTAGAAATGTGCCAGCGCTGCCTGTCTGCTCATCATTCACACCTGCTGGAGGTTTTCTGCGCATTTGGAAGGCATCAGCATCCAGGTGTCGCCTCATCTTCTCGTGACAGATGGTTTTCTTTTAATTCCAGACAGATGCGGCTCGTTTTTAATAACCAAAGCGTCATTAGCACCAACAGGGCTTAGCAGACGTCTTGGGGAGAGATCAGGGTCACCGGAGTGTGGAGGCCAAAACCAAAACCAAACCGAGTTATTAGTGCAGCTCGGAGATTTGTGCATCATAAAAACATCATGCAGGCAGGCTCAGGTTCTGATGACACATTTTAAACCGACCCACAGGTTATTGTGACAAACGATAATATTGTTGTTTGGAGACCATTTTATAGTAACATAATGGAAGAAGGTTCTCAAACTGTAAACTCAAACGAACATTTAACACTGGAACCGGAAGACATTTTAAATATCCAAAAGAAGTTTGGAAATCTGGAAGTTTGTTCCAGATTTGTGGTGCATAGAAGCTGAATGCTGCTTCTCTATGTCTGGTTCTGGGGATGGAGAACCAGAACCAGAACCAGAAGTACTGAGAGGAAGGTTGATACAGTAACAGCAGATCTTTAATGTATCTGGTGCTAAATCGTTCAGTGATTTATAAATTAGCAGAAGTAAAAAATAATCTCAACATTTCTGAGTATTTTCTACCAATTTTGCACTTTTTGAGCTCCAAAATTTCTTGTTTTTTGGATGAATTTTTTTTTACCTGCCATGGCTCTAATACAAATATTTAATTAGTCCTTTGATCGACAACGCAGAAGAAAAAAAGGATTTCAGCAAAAAACCGAGGCTGAGATCCAGACCTGCTCTGTGAACATAGACAGGTTTTCTGTTGCTTCATATCCGTGTCAGATTTTAATTTCCTTAACAACAAGCATTTGTAGCAAAGATTTTATGAAGGCTGGAAAACCCACTCTGGTACTCTAAAAGATCTACTTTAATGAGTTTATCCTGCAGTTCCTGCTTCTCTCCTCTTGCACCGTTTATTCATCATGTAGTTTCATTTCTTTGTTGGTTTTGCATGAAGCAGTTTTTTGCTCTCCAGTCTCCTGAAACATCAGCGGATGTTTTAATATTCTCGCTGCGTCTGTCTGGGTGTCAGTTCATGATTTATAACCATCACTGCCAGCATGCAGATGAACGCAGGCGTCATGTTTACAATCAGTAGCAACACGGCGCCGTGTTTGACCCGACCGGCTCTGCGCTCATTCTGCAATCCAACACATGAACTTATTTCGGATTTCATTTCCTTTTCCTTAAAGGGGAAAATGAGACATTTGTTTGGGTGTCATGTGATTGTCTGAAAAGCTGCTTTACAGGCTTTTTCCTCCCAGTGGGAAACACTAATCCCTGCTTCGTTCACTTGTTTGAAATGACAGCCTCCGGGCCGAGCATTTGGTAAGAACTCTAGTTTCAGTATCGGCCTCCAAAATCCCATGTTGGTCTAATCCTAATCCACTCAGTGCTGCATCCACCGACCCTCAGGAGCCATGTCAGTTCACGTTCTTAATGGAAGAAGGAAATGACCAATATTGGGTTGTAAACATGGATAAGTGATTTATTTTCTCTCAGGCAGAGATCCAGAAAGCATCTTTGGTTCTGCATGACGCCATTTTCTGCATCTGAGCGTTTTCTGCTGTTGGGTCAACAGTCTGACCGCCGCCAGCAGGAAGCAACACTTCACCCTCTGATGGATGAAAGTCCCATAACTGGACAGATGTTGCCTTCCAGCTCCGGTTCATCGTCTCAGTTTGACCAATAAAATCAGTTGTGTTGAGCAATAAATCAAATGATCACATGATAAATTAAAACGTGGTACAACATTCCTATTGGATGATTGTTTCGTGTCTCTTTTGCTTCCAAAGACTGAGCAACAAAAGGCTTTAATCTGCTCTGTTGGTCTCAACTAGCAACTTATTGAAGGGCAACTTTGTTTACAGAGATGTCAATGTTAAAAAAATTCGTTGTTTTGTTGATTTATATTAGGATATTTCTGGTTCCAAAGTTGAATATTCATTAAAAATTCTAATTTATTGACCTTTGAGATGCCGTACCTCAAATGGTCTCAAAACATCGGTACTATTGTTTCTCGCAATAACTTCTGGGACAGTTTATCGAAGTTAACAAGTTTCTGGATGGCTGGTTTTTAATCTGGTCGACATGAAAGATGAGTGATTGTTGGAACTGATTTGATCTGCAGAGGATCTGCAGGTTTCAGCAAGTAAAATTTAAGACTTTTAAAAACCTTTTAATGGCATCTTGAATGAAATTTAATACCAAAAACCTTATAAATATAAAGAATGGTTCGAAAATCTTCCTGCTCTACAATGAAGAATAACAAAAACAATTTTTCCTCTGATGCTAACTGAGGCTAACTGCTTTAGCACAACTTTAACACAACTCTATCAGATCGGTATATGAAGCACAAATTAACTCCTCGTGCGCCGAGAGAAGCTGCTTCAACGCTGTTGTTACAGCATGTGCGTCAGATTTACTGGCGTACCAGAAACGCAATACAAAAGTTCCAGCTCAGGATTTTTGTATGGAAGTCCATTTCTGCCATTAAAGAAAAAAAGTAATAATTTAGTCATAATTGTGACATTTAGTAGTCATAATTCTGAGATGCAAAGTCATAATATTTAAAGTCATGTTTGGAGAAATAAAGTGACTTTCTATCTCAGAGTTATGAGTTTGACAGTTGAAATTATGACTTTTAAACTCGAATATTACTTCCTCTTGGTTTTTCTATTTTTGCTTTCATGGCAGTAATGGGCTTCCATATTTTTGTATGTGTAAAAAAAATGTATCAAAGTGGAAACCAATAATTAGATTCATAATGGATTCCTGACACCTTTATTTATGTCTATCTTTTCAATTTATTTTATTTCTGTTTATTGTTATTATTATTTTAATTATGGATTATTTGTTCATTAACATAAATACCAAATATTGTCTGTTTTTTCCTTCATCTGTAGTTTCCAGATGACTTGTGTCAGAGTTAAACATAAATAAGATGTAAAACGTGAAGTGGAACAAAAATGGACTTGTGTGTGTGTTTGTATAAAACAGTTATTGGAAAAAAAAAAAAAAAAAAGTTTAATAAAAGACAAAACCAAGCAGAACTTCTTCAGTTTTTAACAGCAGCCTGTGCAGGAAAGCAGGCAGGAGGAATCCGTAGGTTTGCTTCAGGATTCGTCCCGTTTCCTTGTTAGTCGTAGTCGGAGGCTGAGGCCAGCGGCGTTGAGGGATGACGGGTTTACCTGGTTCACCTGAGCCCAGGTGGTTCCACCGACCGCCGTGACGGGTCGGTTTATCATCCGCGCCTCCTGGGGGGCTGAAGGTCAGCCAGCGGCGCTTCCCAGCCTTGGAGTTTGAGTTTTCTCCAAACATTTTGAAGTTTTCTACACTTTTATCACCAGACAGACCGGAGGAGTCCAGACTCTTAGTCACATGGGCCAAAATGGCCGAATGTGAAGAACTTGAGGGCCAAAGACATTATTTTTTATCTACTTAGCAGTAAAGTGAGTAAATAAACAAATGAAGTGGTCAGATTTGTTGCTAGAAAGGTTTATGCAAATTAGTTTAAAAGTAATCAAATGGAGGAAAAACAATTCAATCAATTCTGATCAATAAAGTCAGGATTTAAGCCTCTTACTGTGAAAATGAATTTTTGTTTTAGGCCAAGTTTATTAAATGAATTAAAAACAGATTTCAGTGCAGCAAAGTTTTGCTTTTGAGTAAAAGTCACTTTTTGCAAGAAAATGCCCAAAATGTTGATATTTAAAGTAAATAATAAAATACTTTGCGTTGTAGCGAAGCTGGACAAAATGGCTGCTAACTTATCATGATGTAAGCGTTTCATATCAGTTGGTGTTTGTAATTAATGTTTAGTCAGAAACAGAAGATCACAGAGTGTTACATTCATGAGGAAGTTGAGTGGAAGGAAAAACTGTGGCAGAAAAAAAAATAGCATGGGGTCAGAGCTTGAAGAACCATCACACACAGATGTCTGAAATATGGTCTGCAACTGTCACAGACGGTTTCTATTTCCTTGTTTTGACTTTTTTTCTTTGAAAACTTTCATTTTGAGCTGAACATTTTCAGACTGAAAAGTTACTGAGATAAAAACTAAAAGCAATAAAAAAAACAACAACTTAAAGTTCAGGAAGGCAGAGAAGAAGGAAGGAAAGGAGCCTTTTTTGGACTTCTCTGCTTTTCTAACCTTGTTATCGATGCTTCTTCTGCCCTGTCATTATAAACCCAGGGATTAAAGATGGCGTTCCTCAAGGCTCCATTCTTGGGTCCCATCAATTCATCCAAATCCAATTCCTACATTTTCTCAAAGAGCAACCAGAACAAAGCGTTGCTGATGTTTTTGTCTTATTTTCAGTAGGTTATCGTAGCGAACCGCGGTCCAGGTGTAATTCACAGTCCGCAGTCGGGTTTCTGCTCCCGAACTGCAGTTCACCTCTGAGTCTGAGGAAGATATGATGTGCATACTGTCATAAATCCTCTTAATATTGCAAGACAGCTCTGTTAAAACGACCCTGCAGTCAATGTCAGCGAGGGACGTTGAGGTTTCTCATCGACCGCGGCGGCCTCGTGTCAAACCCGCCCGCCGTCCCACTGCGGCTGTTTCTGCCTCATCGCTCTGCGGCGCCTAAGCTGCTGTCACTTCCACCATTTTGTATTCAGGTGGTGAATCCTAATGAGGAACGTGGAGGTGACTCGGCAGCCGCCTCTGCTCTGCTGTCTGACCGCATCAATCCTCGCTTTGTCACCGGATCCTCGGCGGGCTGGCCCCTTCTGGAAGGAGGGCAGTCGCTCCAAACCCACAGAAACATCCAATTTAATGTGGAGAAAAGATTTGAACCACTTTTCACAACAACAACAAAAAAAGTTTAAGAATGTTTTCAGCATTTCCAGCTGATATTTGCTCAAAAGAAGCAATTTTTTTCTGCCATGTGGCTTTTGACTACAATGATTCTCGATATTTTTTCACACGCTTAAATTTAGTCTTAAATTAATTTGTGTTGAAATTATTAAAGTATTTAATATAGATATAAAGGCATGCCACCATATCAAATTTTGCTGGATGATAAATTGTCCCAGATGTTATTGTGATTAAAAATAACATTGTTGTTTTTTAATTATTTCCAAGTAATAAAATGGTAATAGCATAAAAACCCATTCTCAAAGATATATAAATATAATGTTCAGTAGAGAAAGTTCTGTCTGAACCCACAGATCCCATCAGCAGAAAAAGAACAAAGTGACATTGACCATTTTTGTTCGTTTTCCAGTTCATTAAAAATCGCTGGATTAATGCAGAGCAAACTGGACATAGAAAGTTTCTGGCTCAGGATCCCCAGACGTTGTTTGATTCGTCACCAGCCTCTCCGTTATGATCCAGTCTGATCCAAACAGCAGTTCACAACCCGGCAAAATATTTTTCCCCTGTGGAAAAAGTTCAGGTGGAACTGAGAGAGCGAACCGCCGTCAGGCTTGGGAAACGATTATCAAATTTCATATTTACTGGACTCTGTTTTAGTCTGGCTACGTTCATGTGGTAGAAACATGGATGTGTTAATGAACAGTGAGAAAACGTGAGGAGTGTGAGGGAGATTTCACAGGCCTAAAGAGCAGCCAATCACTGTTCTGCCTGCAAAACCTCTCAGCAGCGTCGCCTCTGTTTACCTGTCTGCTGGACTTGTGTTGGGAAACTCGCTGTTCAAACTGTAAGTCAGTATTCAAGAGAAAAATCGTTGGTCTTGTTTCTGCGACGGTCAGCAGAATCACACGTCCAGTGAATCCAAATCCAACTACTGAGGTTCCTGGACAAAAAGGGAATCAGCTGCACCGTCGTTCCTCCATCATCTGCTGTGAGTCATTTTTACATACGGTGGAGGTTTGTTGACAGCAGCTACTGGAAGTAACTAAAGAAGTAACTTGTAATCTAACTTAGTTACTCTCCAAATCAAATAATCAGTAATCTAACTAGGTTACTTTTTTAAGGAGTAATCACTAATCCGATTAAAGTTAGTTTTTCAAAGTAACTACGCCTTCATTTCCTCATCATCTCCTTCATGGAGGTGATGAGGAAATGTTTGATGATCTAGCTTTTATGTTGACATCATTGATATTCTGCTCGTGGTTCATGCAGCAGCAGCAGCATCCATCTGTTTCCTCCTCTCTGCATCCATTCAGATCTAGATTCATCCACATGCTTGACTGACCTGAGATCCTGCAGCTTATCCCAGTCTGCTTGATCTTCCGTCCAACATATGTGGACTTTCCAGACGTTCCCTAAGCAGCTAAATACAGAAGAATGTGGTTTTGTAAACGTCTAGAAAGATTTTACAGGAATTTAGGAAAACAGACAGGTTTGGGGTGGCGTTTGATGCTGCCGTGGATTTGCATGTTTCCCCCCAATTAAAACCGTATTCCACAGACTTTTTCTTTTTATTATTTATTTTCTCAAGTTCAAATTCAGTCTGTTGCTGCAGCTTTGACATTTTTCAGGAGTCATTTGGGATTCAGGTCCTTCCTGCTACATCTTCTGAAACCATCTGTTTCAGTCCTCTGCTGCGGATGGATGGACGGACGGACGGACGGACGGACGGACGGACGGATGGATGGATGGATGGAAGAAGTTTTGTTTATGTGGAGATGAGGCTGGCTGAGCTCATGAAAGAATATCTAAATATTTCAGAATAATTTAAAGGGTCAGAATATAAATATGTAATCATCAAACTCTCAGCTCCACATACTGTGATTTTAAAACGTACTCAGGGCCGCTGACACTGTAAATACTGTATTTACAGTATGGAGCTGAAACAACAGACCTGGCTTTAATCAATGTCTGCCACATTCCCCTCAGTCTGAAAAATTATTTTTACTTTTGTTCAAATTGATTTCCATGAATGTCAATTCTCAAATAAATGTTCACGTTTCCATCTAATGAAGCGATTTATCCTTCCAGCAGCTGTTGAACATCTGTTCCTCTGGTTTCCTCGGTTAAGTTCTCGTTTCACAGATCCGTCATTAATTTCCTCCTTTCTTCCATCTTCGCCGCCTTGTCCTTGGTGGAGGTCAGTCCTGCCGGAGCTCGTGCCGAGTCCAAATTGATAACAGGCTTTAGATGTCGTTTTTAATTAGTCTCCAGGTGCCTTGTGTTTTATCCCGGCCCGGTGTCATCTCTCCATGGCTGCGCTCCATTACTGCCAGCCTTGGCCTCCGGTGCTGCTGCCGGCCGGGACGGACAAACCCAGCGAGGTTTTGATGAACTTTATGGCTTTTTTTATGACTCGTTTGTTAAATGTTGATGCTTTCACTCACTTCACCTGTTTGGAGGAAACATGTCACCATAAATCCTAATAATGAGCTGATTTTTGGTTTCATGAAGAAAAACCAAGAAGTTTTTTTCAACCAAGCTTGTTTTAATCAATAATAGGTCAATAAATCAATTAATTGTAAAACCAGCTCAATAATTTCTATTTGTATTATTTTTCTTCTATTCTCTCTTTTTCTACCCAAAACTGGATGATAAAAGTCTTCAGCCTGGCGCTTCGGTCTCAACTGGACAGTTTGTTTCCAGAGACTTCATAATTCATTTTATTTTGGATATTTAAAATGTCTTCCAGTTCCAGTATTAAATATTAATTTGAATATAAAGAGTATTGATCTTTGAAAAATGTGTTCTTGCAACTTAAAAATGACCTGAAAGCAACATTATGGTTTATCACAATAACTTCTGGGACAATTTATTGTCCAGTGAAATCTGTTATTGTGATGGACCTAATGAGAAGTTGACACAAACTTCATCACCAGCAGGGACAGACAAAATAAAACCTCAGGAAAAGTGAAATATCACTTTAATATGGCGTCCATTCAGCTCTCCCCGCCGACCCGGGCCTCTCCTTCGTCCCTTTGATTAACAGTGATGCCCCGGCCATTCCAGTAATCGTCTGCAAGCTTCCCAAGGACCAGCAGATGTGTTTATTGCTGGCATTTACAGACACATGACACAACATCCGTCCCCTTGAGTGTTTATCCTGCCTCTGGACCCGTCCTTAGATTTACTCTCCTGTCATATCTTCGTAGACGAGCAGCGCTGTTGTAATTCCCGTGAGAGAGTTTGGTGCTTAAATCTCTGCTAATGCGTCCTGGCATGGTTTTTTTCTCTGTTTGCGGGCAGTTAGCACTGGATGCTGGACGTCCTCTGGATCCGCTCCGTTCCGTTCTGATGGATCCTGGATGGAGCCATGGAAGCGAGAAGCGGCGCTGAAAGGTTGGATGTTTGGGAGAGAAATGTGGAAACACTGAACCCAACGGCTAATCCACGCAGCCGCCAGATATCTGGGAAAACAAATACATTTTTATGTATTTTGGCCTTTCATCCAACGAAGATTATTTATAAAAACTGCAACCAGAATGGAAATTTGACCAAACTGTGTTTTGTGAATGAGAAAACAGAATTTGTTTGGATTCTGTGCATCACAACAAATATTGCGGCAATATATCTTTGCTTTGACAGGATTCCCATCAATATCGTCTTATATTTTGATAACTTTGTTCTCTTTGAAATATCCATCCACACAAATTAACCTCCTTGATTCCTAGCAGGAAGTTATGCTTGTTTTGAAGTAACCTGATTTTCTAACAGGTTTATAATCCAAAGCAATTTAACAGAAATACAGAAAAGATCTAACTTCCTGTAGAAGCTTCTTAATCTGCACCATAATCTTCCTCCTATTTAAAAAAAACAAGATGTTTCACTCCGAATCCGAAGCGAGAAATAATCCAGGTTAGTTTTCTTTGAATCCATATAACTGATTAATATATATTTTTTAAAAAGTAGAGTTTCTTATATCCAGACTGTAAAATGCTAAAAGCAGATGTGATTCATTTGAAGGCAGCGTATCGTCCGGCTTCTGCTGTAGAGCTCAGTGTAATTTCACTTCCTCTCTGATATTAAAGCCTGTTTGTCTCCCTCCGACTGTGAGCAGAATATTAATCCAGGTCATCAGGCTCTCAATCTGAGGGCCACACTGTAAACCCACCGCCTCGTCCTGCCGGAGGGCAGAGGTCGTTAGCGTGGCTCGTTATGCTCACCGCGCCGCTAAGTGACCAGAGTCGTTTGGAAATAACGGTAAACTTTCCCATTTACCTTTTAGCTTCAGGGCAGCGAGGGAAACCGAGCAGAGACGAGAAGAAACTTTAAGGAACCAGAACTAGTGAAACCAACAAACCGCACAAGAGCTCAGAAATTAGCCTGTGATGCTAAGTGGGATTCATTACGTCCAAGTTATTATCAGCTGCATCAACCCTGATGACAAGAATGTTCGTTTGGACCGCAGTCAGTGCAGCAATTATGGGATATTTGCGTCGGTTGTTGTTGGGGAAGAAGAGATTAATTACAGCTGGAGACTGAAATATGTCTCCAGCGTCAAATTTCAGCTCAGAAATGAACCTGACGAAAAACCGAAAAAACTTTACCCGGACGATAAAATGTCCCAGAAATGACTACGATAAGCAATAATATTGCTATTTTGAGACAATTTTCAGCTAATTTAATAATAATAATGGCTCATTTAAGACAGTATACCCAATTAAAGTTAAAATAAAACCCTTATATTTCTAAAAACATTTAGCACTGGAACTGGAAAACATTGTAATAATAATTAAAATGGATTAAGACTTGATAACCAAAATAGCATTTATCATTCAGCACTGACAGGGAAAACAGGAAGTGCAAACTGGCAACTTCCTACTGGGTGTCAAAAGTTTACGTCTCAAAAAATGACGTTTTTTTCCGTTAAAGTGGAGCATCTTTTTAACGATTGTTGTCCAAATGATTTTCATTTAGTTAACTGATTGCTTGTGGCTACATGCTGTTAAAATGCAATACTGAACACAGAGATATTTCTGGAATCTGTAACTGTTGAATCTGATGTGATGAAGTTTTTATAGAAACTAAACAATAAAATCATTTCCCAGACCCTGAAGCCACATTGGAAGAGAGAACTGCTGTCTGCACAGAAAATGTGTTTTTGATTTGATGAAACTTCCTGCAGATCAAACAGCAGCTGATGCAAGAGTCGGTCTAAATAACAATCCAACTTGTTTTTCCCCCTTCTTCATGCGTTTTGGGATTTGTTTCTGGCCAGAGCGGCTCTGCAGCTCCTTTGGTTTCCTTTCAGTCAGAGTGAAACGGCGTTTGGTGCTTTGGGAGGAATTTAGTTTGGGAGGAAAGACGGAGCGAGCCGGACGGAGCGGAGAGCGGACAGACGGCAGCTCCGTCCTGCCTGCTCTCTACTGGGAGGCCTGCTGCTAATTGTGTAGGAGGAAGAAGATTGTTTGAGCCATAAGGAAGGAGCGGTTTGTTAACCCGGAGGCCGGACTGCACAGTGGGAATTTGTCTTGCATAAAAAGTCCTTCAATTAAAACTGATTGTAGTCGTTCTTGGTTTTCACGTCTGTTTAATCAAACTTCCAAAGACTCAACCTGCAGGACGATGTTTCATCCTGACGGTGTTGGATCCTGGGAGAGAAGCCGTGAAAGGTCACTGCTGAAGAAGCTGGCTGTATTCATGCATATTAATGCTGAAAAACGTAGTGGAAGGAAAAAGTGTGGTAGAAACAGGAGCGGAAGTAACATGGAAATTCACAAGGAGCAGATTCAGAGCTTCAGAATCCATCACACTGGACTAGACCTGTTGCAAAGAGCAATAAATCAATTAATCACATGATAAATGAAAACAGTCTGAATAATTTCTATTTGCATGATTTATAGTTTTTATCTAAAACTGGATGATATAAATCTCCAGTCTGGTGTTTTGGTCTCCACTAGCTGTCTTTTTTTTAGGACAATTTTGTTTACATTTTGTTTATAATTAATTTTATTTATTGTTTCTGTTGTTTTATTTATTTATTTTGGATATTTAAAATGTCTGCTAGTGTTAAATGTTCATTAAATGTTCTTACTTTATTATATTACTACCATCATAAATAAAAACATTATCATCGTTTATCGCAATAATTTTTTATACAATTTATCGTCCAGCAAAATTTATCATAACAAATAATAACATTTGTTGTTGAAGTAATATGTTTTGTGTTTACATTGAAGTAATTTGTTTTTGAGACCATATTACTTCAAAATGGTCTCAAAAACAATATTTTCACTTATTTATATATTATTATACAATTTATGGTCCAATTTATTTGGCACATAAACCCTCAAACCTATGATCTGATTTTTCCATCTAATTATGGTCACGTTACTTAAGAGGAAAATGTGATTTTAAATTTTAAAGAAATTAGAGCTTGTTCATGAATCCTTCTCTGACTTTTCGTCTTAGAGGAGCCATTGATCCTCCATTGATGCTCCTGGGAAAGTTTACAGTGTGAAGACATAAAACTGAAATGAGTCTCTGGCGCAGAGGGAGAGCGACTCGTTTCCAGCTGATAAAAAGGCCATTTCTTCTCTCCCCTTTTGCTTCTCTTATTTACCGCAAAGCATAAGGCGATAGAAAAATGTGTTTTTCATGAGAGCTCTGAGTCACTTTTATTGCCTGGTAGTTTAGCCATTAGTTTTTTCGCTCTTACGCTCGCTTTCTCCCCTCATGGCTGCACCGGTTTATCTCCAGATATTTTTCATTCCTGACATTAAACTGGATCGATTTTGTTGTTTATCCAACCCTGTTTGTCAGGAGTAAAACTTTCTGCCTGTCCGCTCTCTCTGTCTCATCTTACAGAGCATAACAATTTATATCAACACGGCTTCGCCGTCGCCACAAAATGAAAGTCATCTTCGTCCAGGTGAGAAACTGCTAAAGTTAAATAACTTTGTTTTTTCTTTTATACTTTATTTAATCCAAATAGTTTGATCAAGAGAAGCTGAAGACTGAAGCTCTCGAGTTGATGATGCTGGATTCCAGAAATGTCACAAAGTCAAAGGTCGATCCTTGTTTCCGCCGGTTCCAGCTGAGGTAATTGGGTGTAGAAGAAGAATTTAGTTAAGACTCTTTTCTAATGAGACTTTCCTTCCTGCTTGTTGAGAAAAACTTTGATTTGTGGGGAAACTGTGTTTATAAAGCAGTTTGAAATAAAACATTTTTCTAGACGTGCACAATATCTGGAACATATTTACGATGATTTTGCTGAATATAGATCAACATTTTCCTCTCATCTTTTGTCTTTCTGATCCCAGCCAGTAGATGTGGGGTGAGCATTGAGCCCAAATACATTATCCACATGCAGGATGTGAATCCAGCACGTGAAATATAACTTGCACCAAACATTGCACCCAAACACCCATTTGTGATTGGACTACTGCATGCACTGATATAGCAGATGGTGAATAAGAGGGGTCCTAGGATTGAGCCTTGGGGTACACCTCGTGATTTTAAATTAAAACATTATCTATAAAATCAGGAGCAGTAATTTAAATTTGGCTCAGAAATGGGAACATTGTGGTCATTTCCTCCATCCTGTTCACTTTTGTGAGGGAGAAAAAAACCCAGTAAACTTGCATTCAGCTTTTAATCAAAGCAGCAGCTGTGGTTTGCATGTGGACGGGGGATCAGGGTCTGGCCTCCCCTTTGGGTAATAAATTTGCAGAGGCAGATGCTCAGCAGGGCACAAACGTCTGTGGCTTGCAGCAGCTGCTCACAGAAATATGTGTCCAGGTAAATTCCCACTCATCAGACACATTTGACGACACTTGTGGCTCAGATCAAGATGACATTTATGAAACCAGCGGACGGCTGCTTGGTTTATTTGAGTCCTTGTTGTAATCTGAAGCTCTGACTCTGCATTGTTTCCAACATGCAGACACTTCCCTGGTTCTTGGACAGGTGCAGACAGATGGTGCGATGCTGGCAGCCATTCAAAAAAAAAAGTTTCCTCAGTGCTGGACGATGATGAATAGCAAATAAAGCATCTGAAGCAGTACAGAAAGAAAACACCGTCTCATCAGAGTCGCAGAGGAACAAGAAGTCAAGTCGTTTGAGTAAATGAGCAGATTTAATGAGCTGGAGCGTTTATCGGCTCACAGAGGAGAACCTGTGTGCACAAGAGCGCCGGTCGGCATTTCAGAAATATCCCCAGGTTCACATTCATGAAGCTAAAGAAACATTTTGGTGCTTTATTACTCCCAGGTTAGAAACCGATTCTGGATTAATCTATCCCAGAAGTTTTTAGCATCCCTCAGATTACTAACGTAGGAACCAACCTTTATCTTAAACCTACCTGTAGCGTATGGCTATAGTTTAATATCTAAACATAATTTGCTGTTTTTGAAGTGCAAAAAATGGATTTTTTTCAACAGCAGAAAGACTAATTAACCTAATTAATTACAAATCCATAAATTTTTTTAAGTCCCTCCAATATTTTTAATATTATCATCATTAACCTACTGAGTTCTTTCTCTGTTATCGTTAACAAAAAGTTTCTGAAAGCTGGCATTTCTTTGATTTCTTTCTGTCATGATTGCTGATTCCAGAGCTTATTTGTAAGAAGCAAGTGTGAAATTGTTCAGATATTAAAACACCAAAAGAACCGGTGCAGCATCAGAAACCCGTTTCTTCAGGAGGATTTGTGTTTGTTTGCTGACTGTTGTTCAGTGTGACCTCTCCTTGAAGACTGTTTTCTTTTTCCAAAGTATTCCCAGGGGCAATGTTGTGATTTAAAGAAACTTTTGACCTTGCTTCCCAGCGACTTTGCGATGTTTCTACTTTTTCTGCAAGAAATAAAATATAAATGAAGGAAAAGAGTCAGGAGGCCAAGCAGTGAGGGAATAAATTTGTGTGTGGAGCAGGACCTGTGGGACCGAAGGTGCAGCCAAGGGCCAAAGAGTTGGAGCACTCAGCTGTTGTTGCTGGAAAGCAGAAACACAAACGTTGGATCTATTAAATGTCAGCATCACACGCAGCGACTGAAGTCTGCTGCTTTTAAAAATAGGACCTCATCTTTCTATCGGTTCATTTCAAACGGATCCCTTAAGTTGCATTTTGGTGGCCTACTTGCATAAAGTTTGGATATTTCCAACTAAAACCCTAAAATGCTTTGCAACTTTAGGCGACAGGAGTCCCAGTGGACTTCCTGTTTCTTCTTAAGGAATTCATCTTAAAATGATTGTTACCTAAAGATGCTTTAGGAGGAAAAAGAGGAGCTTCATTTCTTCACAGATTATCTGTGTCATAACAATCTGTCAGGACATGAAGGCAGTTTCAACCAATATGTAAAAATATATTTTTAATAAAAGTTACGTAGTGTAGCTTTAATATTCATGAAAGCAGCTGAGTTTTGTCACATAGTGCATCAGTAGCCATTAGAAGAATGGTGCAGTGTCGTCATGAAGGGATAGAAACTGAAGGTAAAGCGGCGCAAACACAGCAAACAGTGCTGCAAATGCAAGAATGATGCAAACTCCAAAATACAAATGCAACAGAAAAAAAGCTGCAAACCAAAATGATCACATCAAACAAAATAGAAGCAAAAACCTACAATTAAGAAAATGCTGTAACCACAGAAAATAGAAGCAAAAGGGGAAATGCTACAAAGAGCAAAATCAGCAAATCTGAAAAGATGCAAACTTGCTCAGCAAAACAGAAGTCCTCCGGACCACTAGGTGGAGTCTGGAGTACATCAGGACATTTATCCTGATATTTATCAGGATATTTATCCTGATGTTCAATGGGCTCTTTGCACCTGCCGTGCTGACGTCACAACCGCATGCGCAAATGCGGCTCTCTTTTTTACGCTTTGAGTTACCATGACAGCTAGAAAAGACGTCTCCCCCTAGTGGTTTGGAGGATTTAAGCTTTGTTGAGTGAGTTTGCAGCGTTTCATACTTGCTGTTTTTTTCACTAATTAGCGAGTTTTCTTGCTTGCTCCTATTTCCTGTGTTTGCAACTTTTTGTTTATGATTGCAGCATGATTGTTCATTTTATGTTTTTGCTAACATTTTCTGTGATTGCAACAATGTTTGCAGCATTTTTCTGTTTCTTTTTTTTTGCATTTTGTGTTTTGGAGTTTGCATCATTCATGTTTACTTCCAAACCTGACAACAGACTCACCACAAATTCATATTTTCTTTCTCTCAATAACATTCCTCTTCCTAAATTACACTGATTTGTTCCATTTTCTCCTCTTTCTGTTTTTAAATTTGCACTTTGAACTTGGATTAATTTCTTTTGGATGTTGTTTCTGTCTGCGATGTTTCTGAAGGACATCATAGGCATGTGCACCTAATTTCCAGCGCTCCAGTTTTTATATCCCTCACAGAAAGTGTGGAAATTGAAAGTCTCTCCAGGTGGAGGAGCGATGAAGGTCACAGTGGCTCGGCTGGCTGAGATGTGGGGGTTTGTACAGGATAATTTCTTTCCAATAGGGAGGACTGAGCACATAAATGGTTTCTACTCTCTCGCTGATTTCCTCTGGGGAAATTTCCACTTCAGAAAAGAGCGTCCGTAAAGGAGAACACCTCCCCCAGCTATCGTTCTGTATATCTTCATGTCTGCTGTGGTCTGTGGGTGTCTTTCATTATATTTCTCTTTGTGTTTCACGGCTGTTGCTTTTTGTCAAATGTACAACATACAACCCTTGATATTTAAGGGCTTTATTTCTTAAATATGTCCGTTTATCTGTGCGGACTCATCAATTTGCAGGGAGGAGATGAATGTTTGTCCTTGTGGGTTCAGCCTTTGTCTTGCATAGTGAAATAAAAACATCATAAATGTTTATTTATTGCTTTAAAATGTTGCAGTAAGT
Organism: Xiphophorus maculatus; assembly: GCF_002775205.1. Taxonomy (NCBI): domain Eukaryota; kingdom Metazoa; phylum Chordata; class Actinopteri; order Cyprinodontiformes; family Poeciliidae; genus Xiphophorus; species Xiphophorus maculatus. The sequence goes on from NC_036458.1 coordinate 1,882,020, forward strand.
AGAAATGAACAACCTTGAGATGCAACATGCCTTTATGCTGCCTGACATTTTTAATGATTTATATTATTCATCTAATCTTGGAGGGCAAAAACTACGGTGGCCCTGAAGTGCAAATCACATCAACAAATCTCTAAACATAACAGGGTTAACGAAACACAACTACATAAAAATGGAGGATTTAGATCCCAGTAAAAACGCTACAACATTTCTGATTGGACTATTCCACTTTTGGCTTTAGAACCAGAAATTATTCTGTCTTCAACACATTTGCTGAAAATTTGAATGTTACTGGCAGAGTTGGATAGTAAATAGTTACATTTACTCAATTACATTTACTTGAGTAACTTTTCTGAAAAAATATACTTTTAGGAGTAATTTTTTACTACGCTGTACTTTTTACTTGAGTGATTTTATTATTTACTCTTACTTGTGTAAAATTTCTGTATTTTCTACCCACTGAATGAAAAACAAACATGTTTTAACCAAACAATCATCAGACACAGACACACAACTGCAGTTTTTGTTAAAGTTTCATAAGTTTGTTTTTTTTTTAATTGGAAAAAACTTTGGATTTGGAAAATTTCCTTTTGCTTGATTTTGTTATTTTTTGTTACTGAATTTAATTATTGTCATTTTGGTCCTTAAAATACAAATATTTTTACTTAACTTTATATTTTGGTCCATCTGATTATGTAATTTATAAATATGAAATGATTGATAATTTCCTAATTTTTAACAAATACTTTTTTACTCTTACTTTTCTTGGATGGCAACTTTTTACTTTTTATTCAAGTACCATTACTTTAGCATAAAGTAGCATAAATGACTAATTACTTACACATTACTTTATGCTAAAGTAATGGTACTTGAGTACAATATTTGGATTCTCTGCTCACCTCTGGCTTCTGGTGATGCAAACATAGCTACCGAAAGCATTACTTGCTTATCTTCGTGATACAAAATTAAAAAAAACTGAATTTAGTGGATGTGAGTTAATGCTGCTACACACCAGTAGGTGGCGGTCTTAACCTTGAAGTAGTTTACGATCAGCCATCATAGAAAGGAAGAAGAAACGTAGAAGGAACCGTAGCGCGGTTCGCGTCTCCCGTCCATCTCAACAAAACCAGAATAACTTCCGGTTCCAAAGTCAAAAGTGGATTCGTCCAATCCGAGATGTTTTAGGTAACCTCTTCCGTTTTGTTATGCGTTTAAATATATTGTAGTTGTTTTTACTTAAAAGGCCAGCTACTATGAGAAATCAATTGCATGATAAATCCGGGTTTTTCTACCAAAACTGGATGGTAAAAGTTTGAGTGTTTTGGTCTCAACTAGCCTTATGTTTTGTACAGTTTTGTTTACAGAGACTTAATAATTCATTTTATTTGTTGTTCCTGTTGTTTTGTATTTTTGGATATTTAAAATGTGTCCAAGTGTTAAATGTTCATTAGAATTTATAGTTTATTGATCTTTGAGAATCAATAATGCGTTAATTTGCCATTAATGAAACCTGAAAATGGTTTCAAAACAACATTATTGATCCTCCAGCATAATTTGTTATTGTGACAGGCCTTTTAGTTAATTTGTTGTGTTTTTGTTAATTTGTAGTTGTGTTCAGTGATTTGTAGATGCGGTTTGCACTTCAGGACCACTGTAAAAAAAAAATACTGACCTAAATATAAAGATGTTCACATCAGATTGTTTATTTGATGGGACTCAATCTTTACTGTTTGTATTTATTTATTTATGCGGCTACTTTAAAGCTGGATGGACAAAGGATTTGAGCTCCTGAAATTTGGAAAAGAATGAAGCTTTTCCTTACAGATATGAAACTGTATAAAATAAAACACCCAAACTGTCCCAGGAGGTTGTAGTTAATGAATGTAGTCCTTAATTACACATCAAAATGCAAAAGAACATTGTGAACACGGCCCATTAAGCTCACTTGATTTATAGACTCGATTCACAATTTTCTTGTAAAATAATTAACATTTTCAGCAACCTGTGGAGGTAAAATGCAAACATTCAGGATGAAGCTTCCCAAACATGATGGAAAATTCACAGAAATTTGCTAAAAGCAGGTTGTCCAGTAACTGAAGGATTGAAAAAGGGTTTCTAGGTTTGCTTGTGCCTGAAAGCGTTCAGATAACGTTCACATATCTTCCCGGTTGTAACCTCCAGCCGACTGTTTGCACCGCAGCAGATTTATGTGACAATTCTCCCATGTCCTGCGCCGCGCTGCATTTGGCCTTGTGGAGAAAAATCAATGCTAAAAAATGATCAGGAGTCAACCATCTGTAATGTTTGCGGTGGTGAAATCTATAGCTGGGCTTCAGGATGAGTCGATTACTTGTTTCCAGACTGGAGGCTCATTAACTACGAAGAAGAAAACGCGTCACGGATCAACCAACCCTGATGGGCGTCTCCGTCTTCAGGGAATATGCTTTATGACACTAATACTGTGGCTGCATCTCCTGGCCTTGATGTGGTTTATTTTGTTGATGCAGGACGTCTGACTGATATGCGCTCAAATGGGTGGTGTTGATTTTCTTCAAGCTTTTATTCATTCAGGGGACGTTTGTTTATTTATCCCAGTTAAACTACAATCACCGACTAAAAGAGGGAGGTTTGCATGTGTTTCTGCACTCACCTCTTATGTCCGACATTTTAATGAGATTTAACCAGGTCTGGACTTTGATTAGGCCATTGGTCTGCATGGAACTAATCATTGGAGTGGATGGAGTGGCCAAAAATGTTACATAAATGTAAAATATATGAAATGAGAAGAGTTAAGTTGAAATAATACAACAATAAGGTTGTAGTAAGATCAGAATAAAAATCTTTTTAATAAAGTCAACATTTTGAGGATAAAGACATAGAATTACCAGAATAACATAACATTGTTATTATTATAACTTACTGCTGGTGCAACTTTATTATTATATAAAAATATGTTATAATAGTATAAATATCTTTCAGTGGTTCTGCAACCTGTCATGTTAATTGCTTATGAAAACATACCTTGCTTGTCTTCCTGTGGATCAGGTGCTTTTACACCTGACATTCTGGTAGATCTGGTTTGATTTGGGACCAAAACTTCAACATTTCTTCCACTTCCAGCTGCTGTGGTTCCCTTTCTCTCTGCTCCGAGTCAAACCAACCAAACTCTCTGAGAAAGAGTGTAGCGCCTGTGGGGGCGCTGCACCAAAAACCACTGAATGAAACAACATAGAAAAATCTCAAGAAGACATAGAGTGCAACTTTTTTCTTCATAAAATGTAAACAAACATGGAGTGGCGTCAGATTTTAGTGGTTGTAGAATTTCTCTTTAGTCGAGCAATTTCTGCCCCTAGCGCCAGACTAGCGGGTTTCTTTTTGTTGTATTTACCCAGAATGCTCTGCGTTATAGTCCACTTTCTGCTTTTGGAGTTGTTTCTGGTCCACTTGGCATTCACATATGCATTCAAACTTCACCAGAGTTCACTTCGACCGAACCGAGACAGAGGTTTGTAGAAAACAAAACCACAAGCTGAACAAAAAGCCAAATTATCAACAACTATGTTGCCTGTACTCTTTCTGGAGAAGAGCCTTTTCTCCCAGCAGCCATTTAAAATCGTTACTCCATCCATCCATCATCGTCTCAACCTGCTGAACCTTTGCAGACCTGCTGGAGAGCTGCTGCTCATCTTCAGCAGGCTAAGGCCGAGAGGCGGGGAAACCTTCGACTCGTCGCCACTCCATCACAGCACGGCACGTTTATTCAGCATCTTACCAACAGTCCTGCCATAAACTTAAACATCCAGCATCCCAGCTGAGATTTCTCTGAGCATTTATGCAAAGCAATAGTTGATCTTCTGAAATCGAATAATACAGATGTATTTTTTGTCCTGTATGCAGCCAAGCAACAAACTGCCAAAACTTCAGCTCATTATGCGACGTTGTTCTGAGAAAGAACGGCTGCTCAACATAATTTTTTTTGCAGAGATTCACTGGTTGATGGGTTGCGTAAAGCTTTTCTTTTATTTGAATGATGTGTGCTGAAGGGAGAACGGCTACAATGGACAAACATGTTGACTTTGGAGTTTCTTCGAGCTTGTATTGATTTTCCTGTGATTACTTACAGACTCCTCACCTTGCATACAAATCCAGCTTCCACTGTTCTGCAGAAACTGGCTGAAGAAAAGGAAAAAGAATGACTGGTTAAATGAATCTTGTCCCTTTTTTTCCCAGCCTGACCTTGACTGTATGTTTTTACAATGGAGGAAAATGATTTCCGTAATGATCCGGCTTGTTCCTCTTTCAACCGGTTCTCCCATAAGCACAGGGGAATGAAATGGAGGAGGAACTTATTAAAGCATCCTCATTGTCCTTGCATCAGCCGCCAACAAAGACTAGAATAAGGATTGAAGATGAGAGGAGCCATTTGGACTATAAGAAGGTGAAATCAGAGGAAACTGATCCGACCGATTCTTCAGGAAAACAAATTGTCCCAGAAATAGTTACCTTAAATGTTAATGTTGTCATTTAGAGACAATTTTCAACTAATATAATACGCTCTACTATATATATTCTCTAAAACAAAAAAAATAATTTCTAAAAAACCGTTTCACACTGGAATTAAAAAAATTATTTATATCCAAAATAAATAAACAAAACAACAATAAATAAAATGGATTGTGAAGTTCAATAACAAGAAAACTTCTAAAAATTTAATCTCAAAATTTCTGATTTTTTCTTTTGAGCAAGTTTTTCACTTTTAAAACTCAGAAATTTTCTTACGTTGTCTTGAAATTGTTGAGATTAATCTCAAAATTTCTGAATTTTTTTTTGAAGTTTTTCTCGTTTTTCTAGAAAATCTGACTAGTCTAAAAAAAATTCTAGCAAATTTTTGACTTTTCAATCTCAGAACCTTCCATGTTGTTTCTGATAGTCTAAAAAATTCAGTTTGTTTAGTGGAAATTCCCTTTTTTGTATATTTAGGCAGCTTATTCAACGTAATGGATTCAGTTCTAGAGCAGCTCTGTGGATGAGTGAGCGGCTCAGAAAGACATCGACCCAGGGCATGTGTCTAGTCAAAGGCCTGCTCTCTTCTTTTATAGATAGAAGCTGGATCTCTATCAGTCCAATAAAAACGGAAAGCATGGGGATTTATGTGCTGCTGAAACATGTTGGTATGAATGCATGAGGGGTGATCTGCACTGCAGGCGAGCAGCTTGCATGAGTAACTCCAGCAGGAGGAGAACAAGTAGGGGTCATAAAATCAATCGTGTGTAATTGTCTTCATTCTCTTGCTTTTTGTGCTAATTGATCAAACGTTAGCTTAATTAAAGACACACCACTGTACCTCTTTTTGTCATTTTCCATGAAACATCCACACTGATCCAGCAGAGAGGATTCAATCTATCAAATCTTTTTAACGAAGCAGCTTCATCAGTCCACAGATCTTTGCTCTTTTTAACATGAAAAAGTAAGACGTACAGATGGTTTCTTAATTTGATTCATTGAGCGGATAGCAAACATCATCACCATCATCACAGTGAGCAGAGGTGTTTGTGAACAGCAGGTCTCCTGTCTGAGTGGATGATCCAGATGGCTAAATGTGATTGGAGATGGTCGGTGATTAAAGGCTGGTGCCAGAACTAAAGCCATGTGGGCCTGGACGTTTCTAACACAGAACCATGAAGCAGATTGAAAATGCATTTTTATTCCAACATTTCCCAACAGGCTGCAGAACTGCTGAATTTTCTTCACTCTTTCAAATCCTGAAGCTCAAAACGATGGAAAAAGTTTCAAGCGTTCATCCTGTTCCTCTGATGCTGGAGAAAATCCAGACTGATGGCGACACGTTCCCGTCTTTATGGAGCAGTTATAAGATTGAACACAAAGTAGAGCTTCCTGCACAAAAGATCCAGAAATTTTGGAATTGAAAAAATATTTTAAAACTGAATTAAAAGTTTGAAACTGAAATAAATAAATAAACAAAATCTGAAACTGAAAAATAGGGTTTTTTTCAGTTTTTACATTTTTATTAGTTGAAATTTGTTTTTGAGTTTCAAATCTTTTCAGTTAAATTATTTTTCAGTTTCTAACTTTTTTGATAATTTCTCGTCTTTTTTCAGTTTCAAAACTGTTATTCAATTTCAACATTTTTTCAGTTTCAAAATTTTCCAATTTCAAACATTTTTTTTGTCAGTTTCAAATCTTTCTTTTCAGTTTCATTTTTATTTCAATTTCAAACGTTTTTTCAGTTCCAGAAGTTTAAGTTTAATTTTTTTTTAAACTTTTGAACAAACTCTATGTGGAGCTAATAGTTTGTCCACATAGAGTTGTGGACAAACTATTAGCTCCACAGATTTAGAAAATAATTTTCCAACATTATCAAAACTTCTCCTGCTCAGAATTGAGAAACAAACCCTCCAAACCAAATTTAGTTCAGAAATGAACTTATGTTAACTTTTCCTGTTGTCTTATTTGTGGTTTTTGGCAGTAGTAACATCCTGCCATTGATCACCTAACTTGCATGATTAAAAAGAAGTATTTCGATACGGCTGTAAAACCACTTCATCTTTGCTCAAAACTTTTTATCAAAAAACCTGCTTCTTTTTAAATTGCTGAGTTTTCACTAATCAAATTTATTTTTGTAATTTAATCTTGGGCAGTTCTATGTTTGATGGAAATGCAGCTACTGCAGGTCCGACCACCGCTGCTGATCTGGTTGCACCATCGTTCTGGCATCATGGCCCCTCACATGTTCTCCCACCGGCGTGTCGTGACAGTGAAGCTCCTGTCTGCTCCGCCCCGTGGGACCCTGATGATAATAAATGTCTGAAATCCAGATGGATCATATTCCCCAATCTGCTCGGCTCAGACCTCGTGGCCCTGCAGCCTGTTGTTTGCCCTGCAGCCACTTTCACCTTTCAACTCTGCTTTTAGAGCATCTGCTATTTCATCTTTGGACTTTGGTTTCTTTCTCAGCCACTTTCTGTCCTGAGATGCTTCAAAAGAATATATATATATATATATATATATATATATATATATATATATATATATATATATATATATTTGTTTAAGGCTCAATAAGACAGCATACCTCGGATGTGTCCTTTTTTTCTACATTAACTGCCTTTTTGCAAGATGTCAGGACTCTTCGTTCTGTTATTATCTTCTGTTACTTGGACTTTTATCAGTTTCATCTCCTCTTGTGGCAGTTTAGCTTCACCTGGTTCAAATTCTGTAAAAATAAATCTCCTATTAAGCACATTTGATATCTAATTAATCAAACAAATAATAATTGTTTTGCATGTTAAGACATTTTAAAGGCCTGAACTTTTCACAGATTCACCCTTTGCTCCAAATGATAAAGTGGAACGTAAGGTTATTGCATTTTTGGCAATAAATTGTTTATTTTCTTATTTAAAAAAGAATTAAATTCATTGTTTATTTGCATTTTGTTATACATTTTAATTTAGTGTAAAATAAGCTTAAGTGGTTAAATAAAAAATCTACAGAATGGTCCATTTTTATACGATTCATCAGAAGAAGAAACGTTTGTTTCAGGCCTCAGTGCTGCAATATGTTGCATTGTCAGCATGTTTTTTATATGACAAGAAAATCTGACTGCATGGAAGGAAAATATCAAGAATCCAGTTACAGTTATCCTTTCTTACTGTGAATCATTCAGGTTTTATTCAATAGCAAGTTAATCCTTTGCAGTGACATTCATGAATTCATTAGTTTACCTCTGAGTAAAGTGGCATTAAATGGAAGATGTGTCATTTTATTGATCCAGCGCAGCGCTCTGTAATTAAGGCTGTTTAAACGGAACCAGTTAATGTCTGAATGTTTGGATCGAACACATGAAAAAAGCCTCTTCAGCTACAGCTACAGCTACAGAGCTACAATGCTGCTGTTTTTTTTACCTGGGTAATCTAAAAATGTATTGCGTTTTTATGAATGTGACATTTTTGTTTAAGTAATTTGAATTAATTTGAGTTTCAGCCAGAAATGAAAGCAGTAAGATGAAAGTGAGCCATCTCCTGAGAGGCAGCTGGTTTATTCACACAGAGACACTAGCTCTGTTCTGGACAGTTTTAATCAGAATATTGATCTGTGTTCACTTTTAAACTTGGCAGCATCAAAGTGTTGCAGCATTATTTTCTACATCCATTAACCTAATCTGCTGCCATGTCTGACCTCCACAAACAGCTTACACTCCGTTTTCCCAGAGCTTCATGCTATTAAGATCTGCACTGTTCGTCTAATGAAATGGGTCCAATTCTTCTCTCCAACACTCCAAAAAGCACAAAACCTTACAAAATAGTTTTGTCTAGTTTCTAGTGCAAATGTCTTAGTAAACTTGAAATGACAAAACTAACTTACAAATACATTTTCATCAAGACATTGGCGCTTTCTCCAGTGTAATAAATGACATAATATGCCGATTGAACTAGAACTTTATCATCAATATTAAAGAATTATTTACTTGAAACACGCTCCTTTATCTTGCTGAAAAGTTACCTTTCAGTTAGTTTGGTCTTATTTCATGTTAGAAATCCTTTAAAGGTGACTTATGGTTGTTTTTGTACTCTGATCTGATGTGGTGAGACTTTTAAAAAGTGCAGTTTCTGTGGTTTTTCTCACTTGCAGCTGTCATTCCTGCAGTGAAAGGAGAGTTCAAGGATTCGTCAAACCTCCAGCCGGGCTCAGCGTCGCTTCGGGTTTTCCCATCACCACCGGGCCAACATGAGGGGCTTTAACGGGTCGGCTTGTGGCTCTCTGCCAACGCCTCCAGGTGGTTTCATTAAGCTCATCACTATCATGCTAAACGACAAGGTTTTGGACAAAAACGGAAGAGTACAACCAAAAATGAACTGCTGAAGTGATTCATTAATCATGATTAATCAATTATTGAAATAATTGTCAACTAATGTAGTAATTGATTAATAATTGGAGAATAGACACTCAAAAAAAGCTCCAAAACAATATATTCGGAGGAGTTATTAAGACAAAACTGTACAAAATATATATACTTCTCCATTTAAGATAAAAACAACCATAGTTTTAGTTTCACCCGGTTCAAATTTATTAAAATAATTCATTGTTTTTGCATTTTAGGCAATAGCATGTTTAGTTTTTATTTTAAAAAGAAATGGAATTATTTGTATATGTGCATCTTTTAATGTATTTCTAATATTTTTTTCATAAAAAACAGCTGAGATGGTTAAATGACAAATCTGTATAACGTGCCAAATATTTTAATTGCCAGAATAATCAATAGAATAATTGATTACTAAAATAATCGCCAGTTGTACCCTAAAAAGAGCTGAGCCTGTAAAACAAGACAAAAATAAGGACAACACAACTGTATTTCTTTAAAAAATAAAATGCTCAAATTTTCTCCTTTCTTGATATATTTATTTTATTTTTTTTAAATAATTTAAACAATATCCGTTAAGAAATAGAAAAATCCCACAAAAAATAACGCTACGTAAAATTTCAGTTGTTTCCAGAAATATAAATACAACTTAATTTTAAAAATGTGCAAAATCTTGAATTTTTTAAAACAAGAATTTATAAAAGTCAGTTGTAGTTGGATTATTCTTCCTTTTACTCAGTGACAAATAAAAAAAATAAAGACATCACTGTTTGATTAAATTTAAATAATTTACCAATTCATTCATGATTTAAATCTTTTATTTCCGTTAATTATAATGTTCTCCTTACAGATTCTTGTTGAAGGGGAGTTTTTCCTCTCCACTGTCACTACATGCATGTTCACTAAAATACTCAATGCAGTGTGACTGGTTTACTTGGTTGGAAGCTTTTTAAACTAATTTGAATCATTAACTGAGCTTAATGTACTGTTTGATAACTTTTTTTTTACAAGGTGTCTCAAAACGTTGAATTAGAAAAAATACCAATTATTCTATGCATGTATTTTAATTATTTTATGTTTTTTTTGGGATCGAAGCCAATATTGTTTTCCCCTCTGTACCTAATCTTGAGTAATGGAAAGACAGGAGTCTCATATAGCTCATTAGAGTTTTTCGACGCCCATCAGCAGCTTATACACCTGCTACCATCTGATTTTAATGTTTTCAATGTTCGGAGCAAATGAAGAGTGAAATTATATTCATAAACTAGCACATTTCCTGACAGTAAATATAATCCTGTCCATTATTTATTTGGTGAAATTGGAAAATGAATCATCTTGTCTCTGGATGCACATCTTCTGTGAATTCATCCATTTCAGAAAGGACTGAGGAGAAATGAATGTGACATGTTACAGAGTGCACACATCAGAGAATAAGTCATTAATTACCCAGTGAATTTAATGGAGATTGGTCTGGTTAGTGAGCACAGCAAAGAGAAAAAAGTTCACTTTACCCACAGAGATTTACTGCATGTTTCCAGAAATGAGTTAATTCAGCTGAGAGTCAGTTCTCACACTTATTAAATGCTTGTGGCGGTAATCTTGCTCTGTCCAATTAGAAGCCATGTTTCTGAACGACACTGCGCTGCAGCGAATGCCGCTCATCAGTCACTGATTTAAGTGGGAATGCAGAGTCACGCTGAGATAGAGCGGCGCAGAGGATTTAACCTAGAAAAGGCCATGTAAGAATGATAAAGAATAGTAGTTTTTCACATAAAATACTGAAGTTATGCTGGAAATGAATGGAGGAGAGAGATGGTGAAAGAAAGTACCAGTATATTAAAGCACAGCAGGAACAAGCTGACAAAATAAGATTTGTGTTGTTTCCATACAAACTAAACTATCTAGCATGTCAGGCTACAACTACAAACTTTAAAGATGATCTATTATTCTTCCTTGAACAGGTTAGAATAGATCTATGTGATACAAGATGACCAACAGGCACAGGTGCATTTCTTCAGGTATGAGACAGATTACCTGTCTCATATTGTAATGTAAAGATGGTTTTTTATTTTAAAAAATTACATACTGCTCCTTTAAAGCAACCTCCAGAATGTTTCAGTTACAATCATGTAGCACACTGTAAAAAAAGAGTCTCTAATTTATGGCAAAATACTGGCAGCTGGGCTTGCTAGAATTTAACTGTATTCACACAGTTAAATTCTGGCAACCCAGCTGCAGGTATTTTTAATCTTTTAGGGCAGCAACAAACATGGCATAGACATGTTGAGGTACAAGAATTTCTAATAAAGTTTTCTATATCTTGAAAAATATAAGCACACATTCCTGACTGATCAAACATTTCAATCTCAATGTGAAATTTAGGTGGAGCCTTTAAAGAAAATATACCAGTCACTACTGATGTTGTCCAGTGTGTTTCCATATTTCCAGAGATCCATGCAGAGTTTGGATCTCTGGAAAAGATCCAAACTGTTTTTATAATTCTATAATTATAAAGAATTATGTTCTTTATAATTGGGTTAAATTTCCCAGCAGTTTTTGGGACAGCAACAGGACAGCAGCTAAGTGTCTGGTGATATGTTGGATGTTGGACAGCAAATTGTCGCTCATATTTTATCTGCATGTGCAGACTCATTTATCATCCCTGCTGCAATCAGCCAGACCTCCCATCAGTTCAGCAGGTCTCGGGGAGCAGTGAAGAACAGACGTGTCTCATTTCTGCACCGCTGTGTTGCCTGTTGGTGTCTGAGACAAACTGAATAGTCACACCACCAACAGAGATATCATAGCAAAATAACCCACAACCTATATTACACCAGCTAAAGCTTTAACATCTTCTGAATAATTAAGTCTTTGGAAATGTGCTTACATGGCAGCTGAATCAAGAGATGTATGAAACAATAAACAGTTGGGTTTGTTTTGTCATAATTTTTAATTTTCTTTATTCTGTGAGATTTCAATAAAAGATTTCTGCTGAAACACATTTCTTTATTCTTCATAGTTATTCTGTAAAATTTGTCGTTTTGCATTTTTTTCCTTTTCTATTTTCCTCATATTTTGCACACTGTTCTATTTTTACATATAAACTTTTAGATTAAAAGTTAAAGGTACAGTGGTGTATGAAACATTTGGGCAACATATGAGTAACAAGGCTTAACACGGAGCAAAAAACAAATATTACTTAACAATATTGGAAACAATATTACCTTGATGATTAAGATAAGACTTCACCATAAAAAGTATTTTCTAAGGTAAGGTAAGGTAATGTTATTTATATAGCACATTTTCATCAACAAGGCAATACAAAGTGCTTCTAGTATCCTGTAGGACAAAAACTGCTACTACTACTACTAATTTAAATAAGTAAATTAAATAGAGGGTGACCTAGACAGCTACAGTATATGTATTAAGAAGTTAATGGTGACTAAAATTTACATTTAATTCAAACTTTAAGCTTTAAAAAAACTTTTTTTCTGGACCATTTTATGCTGGTTATGGTCCTCCATAGTTATATGTCTTGGAAAGTAAACAATTCATAGCTGTATTCTTCCGGCCCCTGCAAACCTGAGTGGTGAACCCCGTATTCCTTCATCTGTATCAGTTGATGTATGGTTTGAAGTTCGTCACCGAGGACAGAATAAAAATATGGAAGCTATCGTTTTTTGTGGTCATAGGTAGGTTTTAAAGGAGTTAATTAATATATTTATTTTAGAGAATTATTTTTAGAATAAGAAATAGACACACAACAAAATCATGTAACTCCATATAGGGTGTGTACTGCGATGTTTCGGCAGGTGTCCGTCAGTTAGCTAGCTAACCTTTGTAGCTAACCTTTCCTTGTCGAACATTCTGGCTTCTCCACCGCTGGTTTGACCGCGACATGTTTCGTAGCTTGTTAATAATAGACTTGTTTGTCTGCTTATATTTTCATTAAACGTGTTTATTTTCTTCTTTTGATTATATTAAACTAATTTTGTCAACTGCCGTGAAGCCCTGACGGTTTCCAGCTGGTTATGTTGGTGAATGTTTAGTTATTTTGTGATTTAAATCGCAACAACTGATCAAAAATTCAAATAAGCATTCCCTGGCTCTTCATTTATGAATATCTGTTTAATTAGTATAGCATCGAATACCTTATTTATTGGATAATTGCATTTCTAAACAACTATTGGTTATGCTAAATGAAAACCTATAAAAATATAGCATGGAAACGATTGAAAAGGTTTGTTACATAATTTGTCTACAAAGTCATTGGGGAAGACTGCTTATTTTTTAGACATCCAGTCGACACTGAAGGCTTTAAGGGAAGGTAAAGACATGAGAGGTGATTGTCAAAGAATCTACTAGTTTAGGAAAAAAACTGGTAGAAAAAAGTGAAGGATGACTGAAACCACAAGAGAAGATTGTGAAGCAAACCCCAGAGTTTTGGGAAGATTCACAATGCAACAGCGAGAAGTTAAATAAAGGTCTTATCTTGGGGTTTAATAAAGCTATTTTTTCTCAGAAACTACTGTTTCACATCTGTAGGTGCTCCAAGCTTCACCAACCTTTATAATGTTCATTATGACAGAAATGGAATATAATGAAAACATGTTAAATAATTATGTTCGAAGTATAGGATATTTCATACACATTGTTCCAGAAATTTGTTTGACGGTATTACTGTAGCAAGTTGCTAAAGACACATTTATTCCATTATCAACCTTTTAAGCAAGATGGTAACTTTTGAAAGAAGTTCTCCTCATGTTCAGTGAGCATCCTTGAGGTGCTTCTGTGTCCTCACAGTACAAACAAATTCAATTTGGTTTGATTAAATGACACACTTTAGGTGTGTACACACTATGTATCTGTTGCTCTCATTCCTTTTATAGGTTTACTGAACATATTGATTTTTTTGATGGTGAAAATAACTTGATTCAACAAGAATAATCTGCTTAAGTAGAAATGTCTTGGTTTAAAAAAAAGATAGCAGGAATTAAAACTTTTTACATTGTCATTAAGGCTGTTGCATAAGGTAATTTGGATGTAAACAATCACACTTCACCAAAGTCCCAATGTTGTGTCCACTGGAGGCAAGTTGATGATTTGTAAACCGTTCAACCCCATAACGTTTTTGTTGTGAGACAACAGTGATACCAACTGAGTACCCAGTGGGCTTTCTCTGGGTACTCTCTCCAAAAATTTGACCGTGTACTGGTCGCTCTAAGTTGTCCCTATTTGAAAATCATATTTGAAAATACCTAGCATTTTGAAGACTTCTTCAGGAGACAAATTCACCCGTAATGGCTATATGTTAGAGATTGTTGATTCTGGTTGAGAACATTAATTTTTAATGCGCCCATCCTCACAGGTAACTTTGTATGGAAACATAGTTGCTTTACCCTTGTGATGTAAACATCAGTGTCTTAACACTGTCCTTTACACGGTCATATGTAACAGTCAAGCTTGATTATCAGTACATTCTGTTTATTTTCTTATTTTTTTTAGAATTGTGATGAGCTTTTCCAAATCTGACCACCTGATTATCAATAAACTCCACAAGGTAAGTGTATTGCTTTTTTATTCTGTGATTATAAATTAACATGTTTGCTATGAGCTTGTAGTTGTAGTTCTAAACTGGTGTAAAAAAGTTTCAAAAAACTGTAAATATTGAAATGCTGATTAGAAATAAAACCACAATAAGTACATGGGGTGAGAACTAACTGTTATGAGGCATTTGATAAATTAAAGATGCATTCATATAAAATGAGTATTGTTGTCTGTATTAATTATTTCTATTCTTTAGTAAATGGTTGCAGAGGTTGATTTTTGTCCATGTTGATGATTTGTGCTTTTGATCAGTTATCTTTAAAAATGTATGTGTGATGTGTGGCTTTTTTAGATGACATTGGTGTGATTTCATTCATTAGTTTTTTGTACTGTTCTGAAACGCTGATGCATATTCTTGCTGTTAAATGCAATACTGAGGTTTTGTACTATTTATTTCTTTATCTTTGTATATTATGTATATACACATAACCTGCATCTTAACTCGAGTCGAGCAAATCTCAATCTCGTTGTTATCTGTTGATGACAATGACAAATAAATCTTATCTTATCTTATCTTGGGAAAACATAAAACCTTAAAATATTGGTAAAACATACTTTGTGCTGTTCTTCAGTGAAGAGGTGGGAAATTTGTTTTTGTAGATAAAGACTCTTGTCTGCATTTCTTGTTCTCCTGGTTAATTTTTCTGAAACAGGCGCAATCCTTGTAAATTAGAGCAAACAGCTTAAGAAGGTGAAGAAGATTCCAGATGGCTCTTTACTTGCCTTGTTTATTAAAGGGTATGGTAACAATGGAAATACACATGATACTTAATATGCTTTTCCCTTGCTTTAAAAGTGCAGCAACATTACATTGATGATCTGAAAGTCTTGGTGCACCCAGTGTTGTAGACTTAGAAAATTTACGGAAGACATATCAGTTCTTGAATAACAAAATTATCTTTATGCTTTGCCTTTAAACATGGGTACTGAAATGATGTCGGGAAGAAAAATACATAAATATCTCAAGTTGTAATCAGACTGAGAATTTGAGAGACTATAGTATATCGTCTCCCAAAAGATTTCAGCAAGTAGCATAAATTAAATCCTTTTTTACAACCATCCACAGGTTAAATTCTTATGCATTAAATACTTTTCAATATTTCCATTTCTTCTAATAATTCAATATGTCTGGCTAACAAAGTCCCAGCTTTTTAGGCTATATTTTTACTTTTTGCTGCCCAGGATATTATTGCACTGATAACTGAGAGGAACCTCTCTCAAGTACACTGTTGGTGTAGGGTTTCATTTTTGCTTTGACTGAAAGCTCAAGAAAGAACCTCCAGACATATTCCTCCTCAGAGGGACGCAAGTCAGTGGGCCTAGGAAGGAGAGTAGTTCAGACCTCAGACTCCAGACTGGAGACCCTGCCCCAGGGCTTTGGCACATAGGGACTGTTGACTCTTCGCGCCACAAGGACTTGCCTCCGATCTCGGCTCCCTGAACCCAAGTCCTCTCGCTTTGGGCCATCATAAGGCCCAAACATGTTGTTGTGGTAAACCACTGGTCTGTCCGTCATTCTAGGGAGCATTGCTGTGTTTTCTGGGCAGTGGCTGGTACACGGAAACAAGTGGCACATGTTCTTTGAGCTGTTGTAGAACTGGGACGGTCCTTGTGGGAGAGGCCCCACATACACTGGTAAATCTGTGTACGAGTTCAGGTAGGTGGAATAATGTCTGTGCACCACCGTAGAGGAGGAGCGGCGCAGTGCAGCGGCGTTCTGCAGGATAGCTTCCCTGTAAGAGGGCAGCCGGGTAGAGTCAGCGTACTTTATCTTTTGCTTGTAGGGGTAAGAACCCATATGGGCTGGGTCTAAGTAGGCTGGCTCGGCGGCCAGGGGATAACAGGACAGGTTGTGCCCCAAACTGCCGTACAGCTTGTGAGGCTTTGGATTCGGCCCCACCACCTGTGGAAACAAATCAGGCATGTCTGTTCGGGTGGAGGGAGCTGTGGATGTGGAAGGCTTTGTTTCATCTACCTGATGGATTCTATCGTTGCCCCACGTGGCTTTAAGAAATGAGGCTCGTCGATTTAACTTGTCCTTTCCTAAGAGGGGGATGTCGTCCATTTCTGGCTCCAGGTAAGACTTCATGCAGGAGTTGCAGCTGGTGCTGCTGGCGGGGTAGTGTCCTGGAGTGCAGGCCATGGCCATACCATCAGGGGCCTGGAGGTGATTGGCTCTCAACTCAGCAAAGCAAGACCGTGGTTCATCGTAGTCGACTCTCACTCTTGGCTCTGGATTATTAAACAGATAGCTGAAAGACCTCCGTCTCCGACTTACACAGTCTGGGGGGTAGCTGAACTTCCTGCGGAGGGGTCCCTTGTGCTCCACGTAAATGTCGGGTACCTGGAACTCCCTGTAGGAAACAAAAGGGGATGCTGGGTGCCGGCCCTGGTTTTCCACATACAGCCTGCTGCTGTGGTGGGGATTGGACGTTCCAGAGGGAGTTGGATCTCTCATGGCGATGTGTGGGCTGCTGAGGCTGGAAATGGGCAAAGTTCTCTCCAACAGATGCTGACTGCTGCGTGTAGGCAGCGTGTACCGAAGTGGAGTGGGTCGGGTTACCACCCTGGGCTTCTCTAGAAGGGGCTGGGTGGATGTGTCCCCGTAATGAACTGGGAACGTTGGTGTAATGGCCCTCTGAGGGTAGGGGGAATGATTGTCTGTTATACTGGAGATATAGGGTAGCCGGCCGTGGGTCACATCTGTGGTTGTAACTCTGGGAGGCAGGCCAGCTCGCACATTGTCGGCTCCACGTCTGCTCCAGTTTTCTATTGTTTTGGTGGCGCTATCAAGAGAGTTCTCAACTCTAGCAGATGACACCATGTCCTTGGCTGTCCTCAGCATCTTAAGCATGTTGGCTTGAGTGTAGTTGGTGGTGACGTCTGGACTCTGCAGGCTCCCATTGCGGTCACTTTGCTCTACTCCGTTAAAGCAGCTGTAGATGCCCTGTAAATGGATGGAAAGGTAAAATTAAATAAATCTGCAGACCACTGAACTCTTGATTATGTTTTATTACAGTCACAGATTATTTCCTCATTAATAAAATATCCTATGAACATCAGATGTTAATGAGGTGAAGGGCTTGTTGCAGAAGAATATTTATCCTTGTTTATGTGACTTTCTGAGATTAAAAGGATGATTTTATGCTGCAGGATATTGGACATGAGTCCTATAAATGTTAGTTGCTGATCATGCACTTAGCATATTAGTTTCTCCATTTCACCCCACCAGCTTTATTTTACTTTCAAATTGTGTATTGCTCTGGAATGCAGAATCTCACCTTTGACCACAGTTGATACAGAGATGAAAGTTTTTAATGGGGTAATTTAAATGCAGTTTCTCAGGCATCATGACCATATCTTTCAGCAAACAACCATAAAATCCTCTTTCCACTATGAGGTCGTTTTATTCTGCTTTTGTTGTCATCTTTGGAATATTGTAATTATGGAAGAACTTGGTTTATTAATGCCTGTTTGATTTGTTTGAAGTTGTACTTTTAGGTAAAGCTTCCTACCTGTCAGTGTTACCTCTCTTACTATTTAAACAGTGCATGAAGACAAAAAATAATAACAGAAATTCACCAAATCAGTGGGTGATCGGCATGTCAAATACTGAGTGATTTAATACATCAACACTAAAAAGTCAGTTTCTTTTTTAAGAAATCTAAAGATCATATTTTCTCTTTAATGTGCCATTAGAAGAATAATTTGGAATAATAAAAAAAATCAAAATACAACCAGAAGTGATGTTAAAACAACTTGGTCCATTTAATTATGTGATAATTACTTACTCTACTGATAGCCAGGAGAAAGTCCAGTCGGTCTGATTTGCGAACTGAATGGCGAAGTTTCCAGTAGAGCAGATGTTCCCAGGCAAACACCAGTAGGCTTAGGCCCATGGCGACAAGCAGCATGTAAAAAACTCCGGCCATGTTGTCGATGTCCAGCTTACTGCTCATGACTTCTTTCTTTTCGTTACGACAGATACCTGTGAGCCAGACGGTTTGCAACTTTTGGGTATCACCTGTGTGAAATAACGAGAGAAAACATTTAGGTTACATGAAATATATTTTTATATAGAGTAAAAAAAATTCCTCAGTTAGTTAATTTGTGAAGCTGAGTATTTGTACTGTGAAACAGAACATTTTACTGTAAATCTGCATGTCAAGGAGGGTTTCTTCAGAAGACAGACTGTGTGAAGTAAAATATCAGCCATACCAGTGGCCTCTCAGTTTGGCATTTATGTATTATGCATTACGCATTATCATTTCTCTTTCACTTTTATAAATTCAACTAAAGGTGAATAGCAGAATAATTCAACTTCTGATTTAGTTTTACTCACAGGTTCTTTATATAGTTGCTATTAGCAACAATGTGCAGGTAGCACATTGTTACTGTTAGCTTTCTATGAGCATGTTGAATGTAATTGCATCATAATATTGATGTTTTTGGGTAGCAGTTCTAATTTATGAAAGCACAACAAATACCATCAGCCAGGAACTGCAGCAGGGCCAGGTCGATGGGGCGTTTCCAGCGAGAATCCTTCTGCAGTGCAATTCCATAACCAGTAGTAGCAAACACTTTCCCGCTGCCAATGGTTACCAGTTTGCATCCTTCATCTTTGCCAGCCATGTAATTCAGCACAGCAGCATCATAAATAAAGGCATCCAGTTTCCTAACGTTGTAAAACAGATTACACAAGTAATTTATTTGTTTGGCTCTTTTTCCATTTCGACTTTGTGTGTTCATGTCTCTCTTGGCAGAAACCTACCCTGTTTTAAGGCTGTTGAGAGCATCCTCTACTCCTTTTTGGTTGTATTTGACCATGTGGGAGTGCATCTCGGGGTAGTTACTCCTTATGTTGCGCTCTGTGCTGCCATTTGGGACGGTACCAAAGCGGAACGGAGGATACTGCTCCTGTGGCTTTTGAAACTGTTGATGGATGTGGAATAACATTTTATATTAACAAACATGATTCTTGTGCTTATGTAGCTAAACAAATGATAGCTTCAGTCATTTGCTTATTGTTCAATACACATAGTTTGACATACTGTATACAGGTAATAAAATAGTTTGACCCATCATCTTTGGTTTTATTACATTTTAGTACTCTGTTTGGTCATTAAGTGCTACAAAAAGCAGGGCTTAAACAGAAAGCACACGGAGAGTTATGGAGGACGGATCCTGCCAAAGCTGGAAATGAATTAATAAAATAGGAAATACAGGAGTAAATAAAACTGTAAATAAATAACTAAATGAGGGATTAATAATGTATTCAGTGTATTCGATAGGGACAGGCACACAATAACAGACAAACAGAAAAAACAGCCGCCACATTCCTGCATATTGGTGCTTCCAGCCCTAGCTAATCTGTGGACTTGTTCTTAGATGGGCTTTTATAAACAATATAAACAATTGGAATTAAATAAATAACTATGGCATAAATCAAATATATGTTTTAATTATGTATTTCCACGTTTAGTGGTAGAAACACCCACCTCATCACCATAGACTTGAGGGACAAAAGGGAAATTTAAAATAAATACAATAACAAATGTGGAAATGATTCATCATATATATATTCCAAAATATATTTTTATAGTTATATTGAAAAATCTATTTTTACATATTTCCTCATGTATTAATTTATTTAAACTTTATTTGTTTATTTTATCTGCTTAGTTTCTTCCCTCTTAATTATGCATTTACTTCCTCATTAATTTATTGTCAGTTTTGGTAGGGTCAGTCCTTCATACACTGGATATAGTGGCATCTGTTATATTTCCCCCACTGCTCTACTGTTCATATTGTTGTCCTGGAGGCTTTGTGTGGTATTAATTGACACAGCTAACATCGGTATTGTAGAAAGGAACTTAAAGTCCAGGATGCTGTCCAGGGGGATCTAGACTTCCTTCATCCTTCTGTTGTCTTCTCTAAAGAAGAACGTATTTCCTCCTTTTCCCTTTGGCAGTACTTTATGGTTTTAATTATCATAGATTGAAAGTAGGACAAGGGAGAATACAGGATTTGACCTTTTCATTAACCTTATGCAAATGCTTTCAGAGTCCATATGTTAAATAATTAGCACTTATATAATGGGGGAAAAAAACAAAATAAAAGCTACAAACCAGCCATTTCAGAAATCTTGAAAGTCCAATTTCTGCTGATTTCTCTGTGAAGCTTTCAGTACAATAAAAATTTAAAGATTTATCCTTTCAGGTACATCTAAATACAAGAGTTAAGACAAATTGCAGGTAGCTTTTGGAGATTAATTTGCTTGGATGGAGGTATTTTTGTCATGTTGCTTGACAGTTGTGGCTGTCAGTCACTCACTTAACATGACATATCTTGTAAGTGGAGAAGTTATCCCCACACTTCAATATTGACTAGCCATTCCTTTAAAACAAGGTCACTTTATCTGTCTTTGTGTTGTACCTTATTTCCATACACCTGCCCTAAGGAGCTTAGCGCAGCTGGTCAAGCAGCAGTTCAGTTCTACATTCCTACGGCGTTGCCACATACAGAAAGAAGTAGAATAATCTATGAAGTCCCTGTCAAAAGAGCTTTGTTTCTTGCACTGCATTGCAGAATTGGTGAATAATGAAAAGAGAATTGCTAGTGACTTTCCTAGAATCGTAATGAGCGGTGGACAGCTTGGTCTTTTTCCTCAAATGCCTCTTTAATCTCCTCAGTTGTATGAAAGCACAGAGACTACAAATCACTTTTTGTGCTGATGGTTTAACACAGATTTCCTCATCAATACCACTATGTAATGCGTCCCTAGGGCAACACAAGTATGGATAATAATACCAGGAAATTACAATCACAGTCTACCCGGAAAATTCACTCGGATATATCTTCTCGTTTTCATTAACATCCTGCTCTAAAAGATAATGTAATTAATTTTTTTCCTGTTTGCATTACCACTTTTAGATTATCCACAATTTATAACTGCAGCAGATGTAGTTTACAGTACGGTGGCCAGCAGGTGCAAACGCACAACAAACAGCAAAACACGCTGCATTTTGCCTATGACTGTAGCAACTTTTTGTTGTTGTGTGTTTTGGGGTTTGCAGCATTTATGTGTTTACAGCCACTGTATTACTCAGCCATAATAGACATCCTTGTCTTTTAGGTTGCACATCAACGACAAAACAACGTCTAAGACAAAGGTTTGTACCTTTTTGTCACTCAGTCCGGAAACGGTGTCGATGTATTGCTCCTGGATCATAAAGGCAGCCAGATTGGCTGTGTACGAAGCCAGGAAGATGACAGCAAAGAAAGCCCAGACCAGAACCATGATCTTACTGGTGGTGCCCTTTGGATTCTCAATAGGAACCGAATTGTTGAAGACGATTCCCCACAGTAGCCAAACTGATTTTCCAATAGTGAATGTGGGACCTCCGGGATCTAAAAACCAAAGAAAACAAAGTTAAGAGTCAGTTTTAGTGGGTTGTTTTCCAAACTGAATTCTGAAATTAGAAAAGGTTTTATTTTGCTTTGGTTAATTTGTTCATTTTTGGCATAGATCATTCCTGGTTCATATTTCCAAATGGTAGCTGTGGGAGCCTTTGTCTCTCTCAAGCTGTTAAGGATAAAAATCTGAAACTATGAAGTAAACAGTACATTTAAATACTGTGGTTAACAAACTATGTTCAACATTTTTATAACTAGGATAAAGTAGATGTGATTGAAAAAGTGATTAACGCAATATTTTCTCTTATTTATTTGCTCTTTATTTACTCTTATTCTCTTACTAGAAACAATCATTCATTTTCTCCAACATAAAATGCAATTCTTATAAGTTGTACAGCAGAAGTTAGTTTTATTTTTAACCTATTCTCTGTTATAAGTTTTTTTTTTTTGAAAATAGGTCCTTCCTCATTGATTTACTCAATAATAGTGCATGATAGAGATAATGCACTTGAAATATAAAATCTACACAGCGGATATCATCTGCACTAACATCTCTTAAGGCCAAAGCTGATGTGTAACATAAGATATTGGATGAAAGTAAAGACTTGTCCTATAGAGATTAGTTGGCAACCCATGACCCTTTGCTCTTTCATCCATTATTGGGTATTAGGGGACCACATGGCGATAAAATGAAACTGCAGTATCTTGATTCAACAAGAATTGATCCAATGTGTGAACACTATAAATAGGCTTTCATGCTACATTTTCTCTTCAACCTTTGATACCTTTTCAGAATCCAGTGTAAGGAGTACAGAATTACAGCTTTCTATAGTTTCAGCTCTGACAGTATTTTAAAATGATTCTTTTAGTAGCTTTGTATTACAGAAAAAGTTGTAAAACCCTTGTTAGGCAACCTATGTCGATGTCTATATGCAAGGTTTTGACTACTTCTGTTACTTTGGTCAACATTACAAAAAGAAAACATTGATAGAGGTTTATTGTGGGGAGATGAGGCTTTTTGATTAGGTCAGAAAAATACCACATTACTTGTAGATTTGTAGTTATTTGCAGTTTTTTTCATTCCTCTCTGCCTGTCTTTTGCTTCTATTCTCCTAACAAACCACATTTGTGACTATCCCCAACAGCGGTTCTCTTTTATGCATATAACTACCTGAAGGAGTGTAGATGTGTTGGGTAACATGAGATTTACCTTTGGCACTGACCAAGCTGCGGTTATACCCAACTGGACTGCAGTATTCAAAGACGAATACTGTGATGGCCACAACTGTCAGACACATGACGAACATCATGACCCAGACTGCTGGACTGTATGGTTCTGCAGAGACACACAGCCGATTCCCAATTAGGCAGGGAAAGAACTCATAATGGCCTTTTTAATAAACAATAGTAAAAGAGGTAGGCTATTAAGATGGCTCTAAAAAGTTATACTTCTGATACAGTCTTAGTTGGTTGCATGTTCTCACAGTTGTTTTTTTACCTAAGAAAGCTGATGGAGAGACTGTCCCGTTACTTCTAGCCACCATCACACTTATTCCCGTCTCAACAAATGGCACCGAAAAATCAATGATCTCTGAGCGCTCTTCGTTTATGGTCAGTGAGCCGATAGCCATGTCTGCTCGTTTGTAGAACACCTGTTGACAAAAATAAAACCTTATCATTAGATTTTTTTGTGTGTGTGAAGTAAACAGATGGCAAAGCATCAGACATTCACTTCTGACCTTCGTTATAAACTGCATTGTTTTAAACTTCTGCCAGTTATTTTTCAGCAATTACCACTAGTGTTGTCAAAATAATAAATACCTTGATATAATCAGTACTACAACAATTAATTATTAAGAAATACTAATTTACTTCAAATTTGCAGAAAAAAGCCTCTTTAGCCTAGCTCTTTAGCCCAGCACCGCTAAAGTTATAAGCTATTTAATTTATTTTAATTGTCCAATTCAATGTAGTTGCCAAATCATACAACAATAACACAGTTCAAATTTAACAAACAAAAAAAATGTCATCTGAGTAACTTAACTTTTTGAGACATTGGTATCTTCATCAATACCCTAAGCGCAGATTACGTCTCTAGATATCTTCAAAAAGTGGCTGATTTCTTTAGATTTGGTGTAATCTTTGTAAAGAATAGCTTCCCAACACAGTTGGAGTGTTTCTTTCTTTCTTAACAGTTGCAGTTAATTTCAATTGATCCACAATTTCCTCACCACTTTCCTTCTCTTTCATCATCACAGTGTCTGCACTACTCTACGTGACCTTTAGTATTTTGGTCACTAACGTCTTTATTTTTAATAAAAATTGATATTGTCATGACAATTGTTAATCAATGCTTGGTAGGATTTGCAACAGAAATACTTTTCATCAATAAATCTAGATGTATTAAGATCATTGTTTTACAGTTAAAGCGGACATTCAGATTTTAGTTGCCCCAACTGAACATGATTTGCAACTCTTTTTAATAAACATGTTGTTTTGTAACTTATCAGTTATAAAAGCACATTTAATAAGGAATCCAACTCACTTAAATACAATACATTATAAGGTCTTTGTCATTCCTACCTCTCCAATCATCCCGTTCCAGATGCCTCTGACCAGCTTGCCGTGCTTGCCATTGGTGACCAGGTAAAGGTCGTAGGAGAACTTGATGGTGCGTGAGAGTTTCTTCAGAATGTCTATGCAGAAACCTTTACAGCACAGCTTGGTGTATGGCTCAGTGTGACCCACAATACTGAAAAGCAAAAGACAGTGTTGTTTTAAGGCAAGATTCTTTGTTCTCTCATACAGTTTATGGTTATGCAGCAGAGAGCTCTAATGACACATCACCCC
Source organism: Xiphophorus maculatus (assembly GCF_002775205.1). Classification (NCBI taxonomy): domain Eukaryota; kingdom Metazoa; phylum Chordata; class Actinopteri; order Cyprinodontiformes; family Poeciliidae; genus Xiphophorus; species Xiphophorus maculatus. Next base: position 1,906,768 of record NC_036458.1, read on the forward strand.
TAACCTCCCCCAGACCCTCAGTCTAATGGCCCCTGAACTCACACATGATAAGCCAGGAGGCGAGGCAGCAAAGAACAATCAGAAACAAATGAATCCTTCAGAGGAAATCAGCCTGGCACAGCAGACCATATGTAAACACAGAGCTCCCAACACACTGCCTCACCAGCTGCCAGGGTTCACGACTCGCCTCTAACTTGGTCATTAGCAGTAAATTAACTGTTTGACTCTAACTGCACAAGTCTGAGCCTAAATATGTCTCTGGTGTCTTAGGAAAACCAAAGTTCTTAGCGTCTTTTAAACTTGTTTATTACTGTGATAAATTTTTTATAATTTGATCTCCTTTAAGTGTGAAGTGTTACTCGTGTAGCTATTTTTATTTTTGTGTAAATTATTTTATGCTTTTCATTTTGAACTTGTGTGCGCTGTCATTTTTCGAACTTTCCGCAGGAAGTGTCATCTTTGGGCCTTCTCTGTCGAGCACAGAGTGAATTCAGTGGAGAGGACAAACAGCAGCACATGTGTACACTTAAAGGCAAATTTAAAGTAATCAGTTAACCTAACGTGTGTTTTTATAGTTACTGGAAATGAAGAAGAAAAAGCCTGATAAAATCTCCTGGCAGACCTTACAGTTACAGCAATTATCAAATATTACTTTAAACAGCTTTCGATATTCAAAGCTGCTTAAAGAAGATTTCTGGTGCTGATCTTATTGCTCATCAACCGTTGCACTCAGTTACATCTTTTATTAAATCAACTTATGATTTAATTCCTATTGAACACTGTTAATGTATAATTATCTCCTCAGCTCAATGTCATCCTTCAGCAGGACGTTTGTTCTGAGTGAATCATCCCCAGAGTGCTGTGAGGGAAAAGTGTTATTTATTATGGTCCTTCTGAAGAACTTTTTTAATTATTTTGTGAGCTGAATTTGCTGAAATCTGCTGTAGCCTAGTCAAAGCCCACAGTGTTTCTTGCAAAACTATGAGATAATTTAAACATCTAATTTATCTGTGCTTTGTTTGTGTCTTCAAATCTAAATATTATAATTTATCGCTATAACTTTTGGGACAATTTATCCATCCATCCATTTTCTGTATACCCTTGTCCCTAGTGGGGTCTGGAGGGGTGCTGGTGCCTCTCCAGTTAATGTTTCGGGCGAGAGGCGGGGTCACCTTGGACAGGTCGCCAGGGCAACACAGAGACAGACAGGACAAACAACCATGCACCACACCTTGGGAGAATTTAGAGAGACCAATTAACCCGACAGTCATGTTTTTGGACTGTGGGAGGAAGCCGGAGTACCCGGAGAGAACCCACCCATGCCCAGAGAGAACATGCAAACTCCATGCAGAAAGACCCCGGGCCGGGAATCGAACCCAGGACCTTCTGCAAGGCAACCGTGCTACCAACTGCGGGACAATTTATCGTCCAGTTAAATTTGTTATTGTGACCGGCCTAATCATTCTCAAAGCTACCAAGAGAGATGTACGAACAGATTACTAGTTCTGCAAAACATTCGATTTTTTTTTAGAAACCAATATAACTGATTAAGGATCATTTTTGACATCGTATTTTTTTCAAATGTAACTAAAAACAGAAGTATTTTTTTCTACTATACCATTTGTGAAGTAAATTCTCTTAACATTTCCAATAAAAACCAGCTTCTCTGTTGTTTGAAAATGATCTTAATCTGCCACAGATATGACACATTTGGGTCTTCTTTGTAAATCTTTAGGACCTTTGGAAATTACATGCTATTTTCTCTCCAAGAGCTTTAAATCATTATTTCCAAAAGCACTTTTGCTCAGAGTCTATTGTTGGCAGTCTTAGGCATAATCTTTTGTCATGAAAGAAAATCTCTGGTCTTAATCTTAAATAAGCCCATGGGTTGAGGTTGTTCAGTGTCACACGCGCAATTTAGTGTTTTTCCAACCAAAGATGACCAACAACAAATATCAAGCTGTGTCTGTTTTCTAGGAACTGCTCTTTCTGTAGCTGCTGTTCTTTCTGAAATCTGATTGTTATCCCTTTTTCCCAGTTATTTCTGTTACCTCTGTCTCTTTTTCCTCCAATTCCTCTCTCTCTTTTCAGCATCTAACCCATAATAAGCACAGCAACACTTGTAGTCATATCTCAGATTCTGGTATTTTCATCATACAGTTTGACAGGATTTCACATCAAGATTTTATATTATCTATCTTTCACAGTTTCGCATTGTCAGGTGTTTGAGTGTGCCTGGTTTTAATCTGTAAATTAGGTCCTCAGGTGGATAAAACCTCTATGCTGATAAAGTCCAGCTTCTTCACCAGCACCCTGTTTGTTTTGGCTGCTGCTTGTCTGTCTTATTATAAATGCATTAAATGTTTCTGCCTTACAGTGAATAATGTCATTTTTAAACATAGGACATTTTCTGTACAGTTTTACAAGTCATAGGTATTTTTACATGTGCAAGAATATTTTAATATTAAATGTTTAGGCAGCACCAGAGAACATGTGATGATAGAAGAGCAGCTGGGTTGTAGTAATAGTATTTGTTTTATTCAGAACATTGATGCTTGAGGAATGACTAGGATCACTGCCACGAAGCTTTGATCAGCATCCAGATTTACAGTTTTGAAGTGAAGAAAAACTGTTTAAATCACTTGCTTTGGTTTATGATTCAACTCTGTATGAAAAACTGTTGTGAACTTCAACTGCCTTAACAAAAGAAGTCATCTTCAAACCAAAAATTAGATAAAGTGATAAGCATCAAATTATATAAACAGGTACACTTTGGATTTTGGCTTTCTACTGAGATTTTCTAGTGATTCAGGACATCCTCTGTTGGTTCATGGTTTATGACCTGGATCCCATCAGAGCTGCTGATTAGCTCTTAACATGCAGTCCAGTAAAGCTGTTTTGACAGGTATGGTGATTGTTGAGCTGCTTTTTCTTTCTTTTTTTTTTACTGTGAAATCATATTGCTGCTGCTGTGCACGCATAAATGTGTAGAAGCCATTCTTCTTGATTGGTTGAAAGCTGACTGGATCATTGACCTTTTATTGGCTGCTTCTTTAAAAAGAAAAAAATGCAACTCAATGAAAAGGTTCCTTTGTCTGACAGGGATTTTTTCCAGTAGAGGCTGGAAGATTCAGTCAGCATGAGTGATAAAGCACCACAGTTCTTCATAACACTGAAGGGGCGCGATATTCATCTTCTGTTCCCTTCACCTCGTTAACACCATTGTCAGTAATGGATAATGGCCAGTGCTTCTCTCCCCTTCTAATGAACACCAATATCAGTCTTTAGGTGTTCAGGATTGATGACATGGCCTAATCGTCCCATCTAATTGATACCCCACCATGCACCACATATATTTCCCTGATTGGGTCACAGGGTGATCCCTGGGATATTGCACTCTGGCCAAGCAGCCTAATGAGTATCTCACCTCATTGAGTGATAAGAAGCCATGCATGTGCTAATGGCAGGGGAAGAGCCTCTTAATCTCATGGCTAATGGCACTCTCAAGTTAGATGCAAAATCAATTAAGATGGCTCTGCTAGCACGTAAAGGTGTTTGAGGGACTCTACAGCGATCAGATGTTGGTTTGTTTTACTCAAGATGATTGAATGATTGACTCAGTCTCCCAACAGAGAAATACCAGTGCAACGGAGTGTCTGCAGAAGATCTTTTATTAGTAGGTGCAATGACAAATTCTGCAAGACAACAAATTGTCCCAGAAATTTTTGCAATAACCAGTAATTCCACTTTCAAGTAATGCATTGATAATACAATAATAATGCAATTTTGTACATAGCATTTCATACTGGAACTGCAAGATAGTTTGAATGTCTAAAATAAAACACAACCACGACCATAAATAAAATTAATTATAAATTCTCTATAAACAAAATTGCCATCAGAATGGAAAATATCAAGCTCACTTTAGTTTTTATGTGATTGATTAATTGCGGCAAGCTCTGAAAATAAGCCACTGTCCCCGTTTGCTCTGCCGTCACAGATGGATAAAAACAGTCATCCCACTGTTGCAAACGTAGTTACAAAAATTGATCTGCCAAAATCAGCTGTTCAGGCTTTTTAACAACTATTGATTGGCCAGAAAAGTGCAACCCTGGCGGCTTTCTCTTTGTAATTTGTTTGGTTTCTAATTGTTCCATTCAATTGTATGCTGAAAATAATATCATTTAAGATTCAAACATTTAAGATTCGTTAAGAAGCACAAAGTATTTTATTATATTGAAAATCAGTTTTTACCTCAATGTTTAACACTATAAAGCAATGGTGACTAATGTTTGGGGAAAATCCATGCTTGTCTTAAATAATAAAAACATAATGTAAAATTTGTAAAGTTATTTTTATCAGTTAACTTACGCCTCTGTCTTGTTGGACTGTCGTCGGCAGGGTACAGTGTTGCTAACACAAGTACCAGTCACAGGGTCCACTGCCTCCACAATAACAAAGGGCCGCTCCTCCAGTGTAGCCACAGTCAGGTGTCTGTAATCTGACACCGGCTCTAGGTAGGAGCCAAACCGCGGCCACACCGGGTATCTCATCTGCAGGATTCCCATCTCGTACGTCCCCACCTGAAGGAGTGAAGACAAGAAGGGTGAATCAGCAGGAGGCAGTGAAACAGATGGCACTCATAATACTCAGCTGTTCCAGAAAAAGGCCAAAGACACCAATAGCATGTGGAAGAATGCCTCAGATGAACAGATTTGAATGCTTATGTATTGAAGAGAAACGTGAGAAATAAGCCATGTATTAAACTAATGAAACTACTTAATCCTCTACAGTGTTCATCCTTAGCTGTGAGCTGAGGTTTTATAGGGTTTTGATTTTAGGTCACAGAGTTTGTAAACAGTATAATTAAAGATCCAAATGAAACTACAGCAGTTCCAGCCTAAATTAACAGTGAGAAGACTTTAATTAGACGTTGATGTTTAATCAACCAGATTATCTCAGAAGCCTTTATCTTTTAGTAGCTGTCCCTTTGCTACTGTTGAAATTACTTAGGAAATGTATGTCATTCTGATTTGTACACATTATTTTAAACTAAGCAACTGGATATGCAGTTAGTTACAAAACAGTCAAGTGTAAAAATAGTCCCACTTAGTTGAGGAAATTGACCAATTTCATATGTAGATTGTCACATGTGCCATTTCTTTCATTATAATCTGCATGTTCCCAGTTATTCTTGTAGTAGAAAGAACCGTGGGGATAATCAGCCATAAAACAAAGAGCAGCTGTTTAGGATGTTTTTAAGAGAGCAGTAACTGTTTTTCACTGTTTGTTTATATCAGAGCAATATGACATCATTGTAGCTTCTTCTTTTCTACAAAGCATTTTAAACACTAGACTTAAATTTCACCTTTACATTTGCGATAATCAATGTAAATGTGAACTAGTTCTGCTATTTCACATTAAAACACTGCTTCTCTAAATGTCAGTAACTTCCCGCAGATAAACAAAATTGTTTCTCTTCCAGCATAATCTGTTGTTTGTGCAGGAAAGAGTTTGGCTTGTCACAATGAAATGAAAAAGGGTGGAAAAATGGAACATGGGGAGAAGTGCAAATATCTCATTTCTCCTTGGACTTCAGTTATTCTTCTCTGCTGCCAGTCATATTGACCATTCTTACTGTTTGACTGTTGCTCCACTTATGGGTATTTTGTCGAAGAAATCTAAATTTTAAATTACCGAAACACTCTGGGGGGAAAAAACGGCTCCCATTTGATTCCCAGACTTCATTGTTTAGTAAAATATCCTCAACTTCATACAGTGAACAGCAAAAATTAGTGTTGGTTATTTCTTAAAAGCAAAGCATATATTGAAATATAACGTGACCCAAGTGGTTAACAAAATTGTAAACAAAGCCTATAGTGGCTATATAAGTTTAAAGATAAGGTACATGAAAAGTTGTATTTTTTTCCCATTTTTCAAAAATCCATTTTCAGGAAAGAGACAATAATTTCCATTTCTGTGTTCATTACAGATAAACATGGAATGGCATTGTTGGATATCCAGTTGCTAGATAACGGTTCGGTCAGGACTAATTCTCCTTTCTCTTTGCTGCCTTTTTACTCCATTTTGTTTTCTTTCTCTTCATCTCCCCCATCAGTCTTCACAAGTCACTTTGACCTTTTGATCACCTGAATGGTTTATTGTGGAAACTTGCCGGGTAACAGAAACTGCTAGTGATAAGAACATTGCATTAACACAGATTTATTAGGTGAAAGGTGAGCCGTATAGTGTCTCATTTTTGTATTTGTTGTGCGGCAAGACCTGGACTGAAACAAGATATGAATGAACTAGAGATGTAAACAAATAATTAAGTAGTTATCGCATGATGATTTATTAAATTAAAATTTGTTTAATTTGATTGATTTAATGTCCGTTTAAATGGACCTTCTTTTAGTGTTGTAGTATGGCCATCATCCTATAGAGCACATGTGTCAAACTCCAGTCCTGGAGGGCCGCAGTCCTGCAACTTTTAGATGTGCCTCTGCTGCACCACACCTGAATAGAATAATTAGGTCATTAGCAAGGCTCTGGAGAACTGGTCTACACATGAAGGAGGTCATTAAGCCATTTCATTCCAGTGTTTTGTACCTGTGGCACATCTAAAAACTGCAGGACAGCGGCCCTTGAGGACTGGAGTTTGACACCCCTGCTATAGAGTGAGCCGCTGCTCATCCTTGATGAGTTGATAGTTGTAAAACAAAGGTACCCAAAGTCGGTTCTCAAGGGCCGGCATCCTGCATGTTTTAGTTCTCTCCCTGGTGGTAGTAACAACCTTCTCAACATGTCAATATTCTTCTTAGGCCTTCTCGTGAGACATCATTTGATCCAGGTTCGTTAAAGCAGGGAGAGAACTACAACATGCAGAATGCCGACCCTCAAGGACCGACTTTGGACACCATTGTTGTAAAAGAAATAATAATGGTGGAAGCATTTCAGAACAGGAAAGTGAAATGGTCCAAACACGTGTGGGATGCAAAATGCACGTGTTATGTGGTTCTGTTTTGAAATGTAAACAGAACAAATTGTTAATGCGCTAAAAAAAGTGGAGTGCATAATGCAAAATACACCCCCCCCCCCCCCGCCCCCACCCCCAAAAAAACCAAACTGTAACATGATGGAAAAAGACATGATGGCAATAAAAATGGTTGATTTTGAAGGTTTTCATGAGTTAATTTACTTCATGGAGCAGAGTTTTAACATTCCTCTGAGAGCAACCAGAACCAGGCGCTACAACAAGAAGGAAGCTGAATTTGAGGCAAGACTAACAGGAGTTATCATCGCAAGAAATCTAATCACCACTGATTAGATTTCACTGATGGCAAAGAGCTAGATCACAGTTTCTGTTCACTTCTTTAACACAGAGTGGACAGTAAAGTCTGCGGTCCTGAATATCTGTCTCTTCATGTGGGATTAAATGTTTCACATTTTCTTTTAATTTTATTTTTTTTCTGTTTAGCAACCTAATATTTTGTTACATTTTGTAAACAAGTCTAAGTTTAGTAATGTAAAAAACTACTTATTCACCCAGTATTTAATATACCTGACACAAAATTAAAATAATATGTTTTGGAAAGATGGTCGGCCCATTATATACAAGAGAATACTAATTTTTAAGAAAATGGCAGTTATCAATTAATTGCTTTCGATTAATACACTAATTAATAACTTGCATCCCTAGTATGAAAATTTTATTACGATCTGGCTGCATGGCGGCGTGTTGAGGAAACTGGATAAAAAAGGCAATCCAAAGGTGGAATTGATTTTCAGCTTGCAGTGAAAATAAGCCCAAGGCAACAGAAAGTTAAACACAGAAAATAGATTGCCTTCCACAGCTTGGCTGGAATTTAGTGAAATGAGCAAAATATTGTTCTGTGCAAGAATAAGATTTTCTTTTTCTGGCTTGAAAGGTTTACGTAAAGGTCAGCATGGTGGAAATAACGAGAGGAGAATCAATGAAGCTTCAACTTGGGTTTAAATCTTACATTCATATGAAAGAAGTTCATGTCCTTCCCATTACTTTACGGTTCAGTCACTTTATATCTCTTGAATGCCACACAAATACAAACTGTTTTATTTGTAGCTTTCTCTGCGGCGGGGAAGCGTGATCAACTAAAATATTTAATTTGAAAGCTTCTTCACTCCATTCTGCTTCTTACATGTTTTTAAGGTAATAATTAAACTTGGTGTAATTTTTTATTTAGTAGTGATTTTTTGTCAGGTGTACAAATATTGGAAAGAACATCTTCTTTCCAATATTTGGAAAGACTATATTCTTTCTCCAAGTTATCTCCAAATACTGGAAGAAGTCATCTTCCTTTTGGAAAGAATATTGGAAAGAAACTGTTAAAGAATCATGTTTTTTCCCCAACAAACTGTAGAACAATTGAAGCACACACATTGCTCCAGTATTTTACTATGCATTGTAATCTTGAAACATTTTACTCAGGATTAATGACTTGGTTTTAACAATAAGCCAAACTGTCACACAAATGGTTGAATTGAATTGTATTCATTATCCTAAAATGGTAGATTATAAATCTGTTTTTTTGTGGCATTTCATGGTCCATTTATCAGTTTTGTAGCATATTTTATTTTATAAAACTATATGATATATTTATAATGCTGCTGTACATATAATCTCATAACAAGAAAATTAATTGCTTCTCTTTGGAGCATTGATTCTCACAGTATTTCTTTTGTTGTGAAAACTTTTCTAATTATGTGCAAGTAGTTTTGGTTGCCATTAGCGCCTAATAAATTGTTGATGTTTAAGAAGTATTGCACCTTAAATTATACGTATAACATAATATGTTTAAAATTACCAGTGGATGTTATTATGAGTATGTTTCAAGCACCTCGTTCACCACTTTGGCTACATTTTGCTCTCGTCTTTAAGCAAACTGATGAAGTGCAGTCACTTGACTCTGTTGTCTTTCTTTGTCCTTTTAGAAAGGTTGGAGTCTGAGTGTCTAAGTGTATGTGAATGAAGCATGTGTGAGAGGGAGGCAATGCTCCATTAGTTGTTTCATTGGTATGAGGAAAGTCTATCTTCTGCTTCAGAACCAATGGGCTACAGCTGCAGAGTACCTCCTCTGTTTTCCCATTTTATGAGTTGAAACTCATTACAGAAGTTATTTTGAAGAGAAGATTCTGGGAAATGAGCACAAAGCTTACCTTGTCCCACTGTCTCTCTCTGTCCAGAGTGATGACTATCATGGCTGGGTTCACCAGGTAGCCATTACTGTTGAAGGAGAAATCATTGTGCTCCCATGTTACATTCAACATGTGTCTGAAGGAACAAAGCAAACAAAAGAAGATGATCAGTGACTTAAAAAAGCAGATAGATAAACATAGAGCTAAGAGTGCATTTTTAAATGTCATTCTTGTAAATGTAGGCAAGATATTAAACTTCAGCTGTAGTAGAGTTGTAAAGCATTTAATCGAAATGCTACACATCGAATAAGGATGCATTCCCACCAGCCCTGTTTGGCTTGCTTTAATCAAACTCTGGTCGGTTGTCTAGAAAGTCCACTTTATTTGGGGAGGAGTGTATCAAACTCTGAAGCGGACTAACTCTATTCTACCTACAAACCTTGGTCTTGTTCGGTTTAAGTGAACTTTATTGTGGTTCGAATGCATATGTGATCTCCGAGTAGACTGGAGGCCGCTCTAGAAGCAGGAAGCGGACTACAGCTCAGGGCATTCTGGGTAAATACAATCGAAACAAACGTGAGAGACTTGTTTTAGCGGAAGAAATGGCTTGTGGTCTTTAGCTGAAATCCTCCAACTGCTAAAATGTGACATCACTCAATTTTTGTTTATGTTTTGTGAAGATGGAAATTGCGCTCAGTGTCTTTAAGAGGTTTTTGTCATTTCCTTCAGTGGTTCTTGGTGCAGTTCCTCCACAGATGAGGAGGGGATCAGGTTGCTCAAAGGATTTGGTTGGTTTTACACAGTGCAGTGTGAAAGAAAACCACAGCAGCTAGAGATGGAACAGATGTTGCAGTTTTGGTCGCCACCAAACCGAGTCAACCGAACTCAGGTGGGAAACCTCCCTAAGATTAATCCCCATTTTCTCCCTCTAAAACATAATCTTTCCCCCCACATCTCAGTCACTACAAAGTCTATCAAACCAGACAAACCCAGTGTGGAATTTGCAGAATTTGTATGCATGGGTCTTGCGACACAATATCCTATCAATTATTATGTCCAAGCTGTCATTTGCAAATGTAATACGGCACACATTGATATTGCAGTGACAATTAGGAATTGATGTATTTTGCAGCTCTGATGTCTGTAGTTTAACTCAGACTGCAGGTTAAAAAGGAAAATAGTGTATTAAACTGGAACAGACTATCGCTTCAGCATCAAGCTGTAACTGTTTTATCAGGCAAATGGGGACATTTTTAAATCATTTAAATTCCAACCACTCAAAGCACTTTACACTTTCACACTCAGCACAGATCACTAGAAAACTTGGGGTTAAGTGTCTTTGTCCAGGGGAACACCAACATGCAACAGGAATCAAACCCACAACTTTCAGGTTGTAAAAGTCGCCATCGGATGCTGTCGGCGGCTGTTTAGATTTAATTGAAGTTTTCATTATAAGTTTTGCTCTGTAGATGAGTGCAGACTCAGATGTTTGTTATTGTCCAGGGTAAGACATTGTTTGAATTTGAATGGTTCTGATTTCAATTCTTCGTTTTGATTCTGGTTCCTAATGAGATTTTATTCAGCTGTACTATAGAGAAATTGGTCTCACGTTTTATTGCACTGCAGTTTTGGTTCTACGCAGTTTATTGTAAATTAAAGACTTTTGACTTAAGTTACTGTTCAATAACTTAAAGAAACTCAAGTTTAATTTTTAAATCAATTAGAAAGTTGTTCATCAGTATATGAGATCCGAGTAACATTTACACTTAATGATGAAATAGTTTTCATTTATTTTTCGTTTTAGAATTTTGTCTAGTAGACTTTACTTCCTCTGGCAAGATTATGGTTTATTAGTTCTGGCTTTACTGCAAATCAGGCAGGTGTCAGCCTAGTAAAAATGATCAACTGCTTCTCTATCTACAAGTTTTCCCTTCAGTTTTGGAGTTCATTTGGGACACTTTACCCATTTCTGTGTAGAAAACTCATCTCAGTTCCCTGATTGATTTAGCAGCTGCTTCTGATCCTCTTGTTACATCACTCACATCTCCTGTTGCGATAGACGTGTGGCACAGGGCTCTCACCTCACACACCACTCCAGCAGAGGCGATGAAAGCCCAGTGGGAGGAGAACAGCCCACAGCCCGGTGTGTGTGTGAACAACGTGTTTAATCTGGCAGTGTGCGATAATCTTATTAACAGGTGAGCTGAATCATTATCAAAAGATTCTCTCATCCAGAGAGCAGAAATCCAACAACAGAGGATGCTGCTCACGTTTGATCTGACTACAATGAGATGAGATCTGACGATAAAGCTAATTGAAAGTGCTTTGTTCCATTTCGCTGACCCAACTTACTCATGTTTCTGAACACGTGCCTGCTGGGTCTAAATGTGTGAACGATATTGTTTGTACTGTATCAAAGGTAGTGATTATTTTCAGTTTTTTATAAACGGTTCAAGTTTTATCTCCGAAGACTCTGTTGACCGAAGTGAAAATTGCTTTTGACGTCACAGGGAGAGAGTGATCGTCCGTAATGAAACACGAGCCTCTGATTATGGTCAATAAATGGCCCTTGATGATCATCTGTAACAGGTCATATAGACATGAGCAGACAGTACTGTCCATTCTCCCTGACTAACTTGATCTTATATGAGTCAAAAGCTGCTGCTGGGACTGTTTTTTTCTAACTATTCTCTTTGCTGATTAAAACATTTTTTCCAGCAAAATAGGATTTTCTCTGTGCTCCACGGCACAGATGGCGTCATATTGCTCTTTTGGGCATGGCTTTACTGATGGAAAGCCACACCCCTATCCACTTTCACTACCCCTCCCTCTGACTAAATTACCTCACAGTCTCCAACAGACATGCAGTGATTAGTGCTGAAGAGATGGATGACAGCGGTGCAGAGGACACCATGAAATATGCTTCACCACAACAGACGGGAAATCCTAAATCAATACAGGACTGTTGACCACTTTTTACCTGTTTGCTTCTTGTAAAGGCAGCAAAATCACTTCAGCTCCATGTAGACGACTCCTGAAGCTTTATGATTCAGCTATTCTTTGTGCTGTGCTTGCCTACCAAGATGGCACGGATCACTATGTATATTACAATGACAGTATTAGCTTTGTTTCTCATCTGTGCTTCCAACACTTGCTGTGATATTTGGCGTCTTTAGCACTTTAACTTGGAAGTGTGATCATCTGCTGCAGGGAGGCTCCATCCAGCAGCCCTGCAAAGTGTGAACCCCTGACACCTGGAGCATCTATGGTGATTCACTTTTCAACTTCTATTTTGGACGCACAGATATAATCTATTGTAGCGTGAGTGTGATCACGTTCTGAGTTTGTAAAAAATAAATAAATAAATTTGCCAGCTTTAAATGAAACTGAGTTAATACCCAGTTATTGGTTGTTAGTCAAAGGCAAAGTGTTTTAGAAACATGTAGGACAATGTACCAGTTTGCTACAAATTTGTTTATTAAGTAGTTGGTATTGTAGTGACCTCAAATATTTAGATATTTCTACTCTGCACTTTATACATCGGAGATAATAATTTTACTGTTAGAATAAAAAAATAAAAAAGGGATTTCATGCTGATTTTATTACCAGTACCGTATGCTACATTAATAGTTGAAATTGTAGGAAGTTGCCCTAAAGCACTACTCAAAAAAGACAATGAAGTCAGACGTACAGAAACCTTCAGGTTCATTACTGTCAGACATATCACTGTCCTCTTCAGAAGCTTTACATCTGCAGCTCCAGGCCAATGTAGATCACAGAAAACAACGTGGCCATGGAGGAGTACATTTCTTACCAAAAACAAAAACATTTGGCCTGAGAGCAAAATGCCTCTATGGGTTATATAAGTTGTAGACTCCTACCATATGCTGTGAGAAGACACTGAAGTCAGGAAAGTACTAGTCAGTGTCAGAATGATGTTAGATATAATTTAGTGATTAATATAATTACCTTAAATATTTAAATTACCTTAAATAATGAAACTTGTGGAAACTTCTGCTAGACAACAACCCAAAGTTAAAAAAACTCAAAGTCCTGGTTTCAGAAGCGGTTTGAGTTCAGCCAGAGTGAAACTCTTTACTTCAAATGTAATCAGAAGCCTACTATAGATTAGCTTATTTACGGTTTTACATGTATTTAAAATAAGTTAATCACCGTCATCAAACATAGCTGTGAGAGATGCTTGATTTAATCATATATTTTTAATTTAATTATATTTTTTATGCTTTCATCAAAAAAATTAGGGAACAAAATAACAAAAATAACATTTTAGTCAGGTTTTTAACATTAAATGAAATTTAATGTGGCAATAATAAACCCAAACTTTTTTATCTTGAAAATAAATTCTCACAATAAGTGATAGATGTGACAACCTCCCCCCCTTTGTATTGTATGTAAATCTTACTAACATTAAAAATACAGGGTTCAGATTAGACTTTAAGACAGTGTCTTACCTGAACAACGTGTCGTTGATGGCAGATTGTTTGACGGGGTTGTGACAGTCGCTGTGGCCCTCAGGGATGAAGCCTCTCTGCTTCCTGAAGCTCTGGACACCTTTAACCACAATGGCTACCCCATCCCGCACCCTCTTCCTCAGACTCATCCTCCAGCGGTCTGTGATGATGCTAATCAACCCCACTGGGAAGCTGTCAGGTGGCGGGATGTCTGGGTTTCCCACGGCCATGCTGGGGATAATCCAGATGTAGCCCGGTCCTATTAGTCCAACTTCGGTTGCTAATGAAAAAAGGTACTGTGCCTCTTCGTGGGAGCAGTAGACCAACAGGACCTGGGCATCAATCTGCTGCAGCAGCCTCCGGGCTCGTATGTCGTTGGTGCTGTCAGCCGACATGTCGAAGGACAACACGTCTTGCAGCTCCCACATGAAGTAGCTGGTGTCTGTGAAGGACTTGATATAATCCACGTAGGCTTCGTAACCCGGGTACAGGCTGGTTATGACCACAAAGCTGTCCCAGTTGTACTCCTCCATCACCTTGAACATGCCGTTAATCTGCTGCTCGATGGAGGAACCCAGTTGGAGGAAGTTGGAACCTTCACCCTGAAGTAAAGAAGAGAAACATGGCGTCATTTTCTTCACTTAGCTTGTTGGTCTTGTTCAAATAAATACAGTGTTATTTTATACACAGACCCTAGAATAAAATCTGGAGGACCTTTTTGAAGACAACATTCTTTAAACCTCTCGCGGTTACATACAGTATATTGGTAGGGAAGCTGACATATGTAACCGTGTAAATGGGCAGCAGGGAAAGGGGTTGTCCCATCAGACCGTCAATTCCCGAAACACACACAAAAAATTGTAATTGTAGTGCATGTGGGATTTGTGCACAATGTAAAAAATCTTGTGGAGTCCAAATGATCAAATCTCTTAAGGTTAAACCCAGACAGATCACACATTTTGAAGTGTGCAAACCATCCATTTGTTTTGGTAGCAGGTAAACTTTCTCTCGCTATTTAATCACTGAATGGCTTGTCACCAAAATACACTTAAGATCTGCTGTTGCTGTGTCAACCTTCCAGAACAATCAGGTCTTCTGGTTCTGGTTCTGGTTCTGGTCTGCTCTGCATCCTCAGAAGTAGAACCAAACATAGGGAAGCAGCATTCAGCTTTTATTCACCACAAATCTGGAACAAATTTCCAGAAAACTGCAGCTGAAAGTTCATTTAAATCACTGCTCAAAAGCCACCTGTTAGAGTTGCTTTTGATTTGTAATAACTGGAACATTGATCAACATATTTGATTATTTTTGATGATTTAGATTTTTATACTTCTATGATGTCAAGCACTGTGAACTGTCTTGTTACTGAAATCTACTATACAAATAAACTTGACATAAACCTTCATAACATTTTTCAAGCTGCAAACACCAGGCTGAACAAAGACAGATGATCAGCGCATGTTTTATCTGTCGGTTCTGAAAATGTTTTCATCTTGGAAGATGAATTGCCATCGCTCTGTTCAGAAGTAGAGATCAGACCAATAATGTGATTTCCCTACTCTTCACTATATTTTCAGTAAATCTCCTCCTACAGTGTGAACAGTCACAATTCCACTAGATCGGTTATTGTATAATCAGTGAACTTAAAATTCAGACCAAACATTTTTTTGCCTTAGAAAGTGGAGTTTTAGTCCTGGTGTTAAATCTCTAGAGTAGCCCCTCCTGACCGGTTTCCCTCCCCGGGGAGAACCCTGCCTGCCCCGAGCACCGAGTCCTCGCAGCTCAGGCGGTGGAGGGGTCAGGTGTCCCGAGACTGCTTGGCAGCCTGTGATCGTATTCTTTCCGACTCCCTGTTGTCCTTGACGGGTTTAGCTGTCTTGTGATGAATTAACGTCTCACAGTTTCAGACGACACGGCTAAATCCAGCCTCTGACTGCACCATTGTTTTTCTGTCACTGTTTCCTCACACAGCGAAGGAAATGATGGAATAAATACACCTTTCATGCACAGTGCATATTCTTTAATCCAGAAGAACTTCACTTACTCCCCTAATAAAAGCAAACTGGCAATTAAAATAATTTAATTTCTTTGGCAGCTACTTCATTTTTCATTTCAGTAAATCAGCCCAGAGCTCATATATTTTCCTTAAAATGGTTGCTCTTTCTGTGTTCGTCCATTGGACACTCAGTTATCAGCGCATTTAGTGGGAGCTGGTTCTGCCTGGTGTACCCACTGTGGACAGAGATGGATGAGGCGAACGTTTACGTTTGGTGCAGAGATTTCATGCAGGTTTGTACAACCTGAGAAATCCACTCCTCCTGCTGCAGGTCTGTCAGTGCTACAGCCTCAATCAGCCTGTTCCCTCACTGACAGGTGCTGGGCTGTCTGGTAGTGTCTACGAGGATGTCTGGTTTTGTTTTTCTTAGTAATTCCTTCATGCTCCCTTGCACATGGAGCCACAAAGTACCTTTAACTCCTCAGACCTGGACAGCTCAATTAGCAGAGGGCAGACAGATGGCTCGGTCCAAATGAGCCCGGGGCATTACCGCAGGCACTGCTGCAGCTCAAAGCCCCAAGTCACGACTGTCTTGTCAGAGTGCAGAGCGCCGGCCGAGGAATCAAAGGATGCAAGGAATCATTTACAGAAAATGGAAATTTAATTCTCCGCCAGGGATGCTGGCTCGATGGGAATGCAAATTTTAAGAGTTAGATAGACTTGAAATGAACAAATTGTATGACATTTCTGTTTGGTAAAAAAAAGTCTAAATATCCCCTGTTGAAAATGATATTTGACGGGGGATATTTATACTCCCTTTCACTAGATCCTACGAATGCTAATATTAGGCATTTGATGGGATATATTTATCAGGAAAATATGCATGTGAAAACTAGCTTTCCCCTTTTAAAATAAAATAACCTTGTATGGGTGCTGCTCATAAAAACATTGCACTTTTTGTTTATATTGTAACATAACCACATGCTGGGAGTATACAGCAGACTGCTTCATGGAAATTCATGTGCAGGACATAATACATGTTTTATTTTGGAAACAATTTTATTATCTCTATTTAAAATCTTACTGTATCTCAAGCTCTATTTCTCCAACTCGTGTTTTATGCTGCGGCGCTGCATGAGGTTTAAACCAATTTAATGCTAAGTAATTACATAGTTTTTACCTTTCCCAGTATGTCTCAATACTGTAGATGTGATCTTTATCTGACTTGCATACATTTTTTCCCCTTGCATCTAAATTATTAGTCTGATTAACAACATAAGTTCTATTGAGCAGAAATTTCCTGCTATTTCTCCTTAGTTGGGTAAAATAAATAATAAATTTGCCAGCTTTCAACTGGACGTTTTTCCACTTAGAAGACATTCAGCCCTGCTGTCTGAAAGTGCCTGCTATCAAACATAATGCAATCAATAATGAAAAACCTTCAAGCAGGAATTAAGGAAGTGAAATATTACACATTCATAGTTCCAAAGATGAATTTAACTATAACAACATAGAGTTATGTTTGTTCACAAACATTTACACCTGATGTTTGCTTTCATGTTTGAACATAAAACAATGTTTCAAAGCCAATCCCACAGTCACACCCACACACACACGGCCCTTCATGGAGAGAGTGACTTCTGGCGACGTCTCCTGGTTGTGACATATGTGTGCCTCCGCCACGCAGCAGGAAGTGCCCTGGCAACAACTTCCTGTGCTGCTGACGTCACACAGATCCTGGACAATGACAGACTATCCTGGCATTTCTCACGAAACGTTAGATTTTCTCTCCATTTATCAATAATCAAATTAAAATTGATGAACTATAAAGTTACAGACAGAAACCTCCTAAGCTCCAGAAACTCTGCACTGACCTTCACAATAAGACTTTCATTTTTAGTATTTGTGACATTAAAGGTGGCTAAATCTTTTTTAATGTCCTCTAAAATGAAGCACTCAAACACTTCCAACCTCTGTTCACATCCCAGTCTTTCACATTTCAGTGCCTGCAGAATGAAGCTGGACTTCATGCATGTCCACTGACCGCCAACACTGCTCCTCGCTCCCTGTTGGCTGCTGCTTATCAGTGTTTTAACACTGTTGCCTTTAGTTGAGATAAGTCTGGCTGCAACAGTGCAGTCAGTTTTAAAATGCAGGATGTGGCAGCGGAGAGAAGTGAGTTCAAAAAGTAGAAAAGACAGACAGATAAAAAAAGAACTGCTCTAGTTTAGAGAACCGCCTCAGGCTCTTGTTCTTGCAAGACTTACATTTTGTTCTCTTATTACACTCTGGTTCACAGGATGGGATGTGTCAGTCTGCAGAAAGGATCCTTTAAAGAATGCTTTGAAGTTCAAGCTAATTTTTAATGATTGGAGGAAAATTGTTCATATATATATATATATATATATAGCACAGAATATATATATATATATATATATATATATATATATATATATATATATATATGCAGTACCTGCACTTTTGACTGCTAAATTACATTTGAAGCACACCAAATGTCTGTTTCCCAATCACATTAGCCCTGGCCCATTTTATGACAACCCTACTGGCAAAATCAAAGCTTTCTCTTCCACCTTAAGTTGACGTGTAGCCGTCTGGTTGTTTTAACCTCTAAGACCAACAGCCTATAATCTAATGTTACAGAACAAAGTAAAATGGCTTAAGAAAGGGAATCTGATCAGCCTGTAATATCCACCCGTCACTTTCCAAGATCAGAATTTACTTCTAGTGATGCATTTAAAAGTGAGTGAGCTTCATTGGTTTAACGGCTTCTGACAGCGTCACATAATTCAACTGTGATATGAAGATAAAAGCTGTCAGATATATATGGTAAGATGAAGAGGGCAATTTTATTTTTCTCTGAAATGTGCAGTGGAGTTGATATCAAGCTAAGCACACCTAAAACCCCAATATAATTACCTTCATACTGATGTTTATTTTTTTTACATTCACATATTGATGCTTTGTACTTAAAACAGCCACTGCAACTGCAGGATATTTACAGTACTATTGAACATCTGTGCTTTATGTTGTAGTTAAAATCTGTTTAACACTCTGAACAGCTGTTGAAACTACAGTTCACCCAGAAAGTATTCAAGCACCTCATTTTTTCAGCATTTTATGTTACAACTTTATTTCAAAATGTAGTAAATGACACTCCTTTGTCAAACGTCTTTACAGAAATACCTTGTTATGACAATTTCTCATTTACATCAGTATTCACAACCTTTTCTTGACACTTTGTTGATCCACCTTCGGCAGCAGTTCCAGCCTCAGGTCTCGTTGAATCTGATGCCATTAGCTCAGCTCACTAATCTTTAGGCAGTTTGGCCAACAGTTCTTCTCTGCTGTTCTTCTCAAACTCCATCAGATTGGATGAAGGCGTCCATCAGTCATTTTCAGATCTCTCCAGAGTTGTTCAAACAGATTCAAGTCTCTGGTTTGGCCCATCTGGATCCTTCTCCAGATTTGTACCTTGAGACAATCTTGTCTTTGAAATCTACAGACAATTACTTTGATTTCATTCTTGGTATTTGACCTCTGACCTGCACTGTCGACTGTGGGACCTAATATAGACAGGTAGGTGCTATCCAAATCAAGTCCAATCAACTGAATTCACCAGAACTGGACTAAATCTAGACTTGGCTACCATGAACACCAGGATTTCTTTCAGTGTCAATCTGTAGGATGTTCTTGATTAGTGGAATTTAAACTGTTAACTTGCTTTCTGCAATACATGTTTTATTTACACATTTTATTTAGTATTTCATTCATTTTATTGTTGAACTGACAGTTCTTGATTTGGTAACTGGTACTAATTGTAACACAGTAAAACAGTCATCTCCCTGTGTTGTTAAAGGTCAGTGATAATAACCTGATCCTTGCTGCCTGTTGTGTAGATGTAGTGAATATAGAGTGAATGATTACCCAGCACCTCACAAAATTAGGAACGGATCTGGTGAGGCATGTCAGTCTGGAAGCTGGTGCCACAGCGGGGGTGAGGAGATTACGTTCGCTTTCCAACAGGGACACTCCACATTAATAACAGGTTCAATACTTTTCTGACAGGCAGCTTTAATGCCTTCACTAGACGGCATATATTAACAGCTTGATATTCTTTTACTGTCTAATTACCAGTAAAGAGCAGTGATTTATTTCAACACCTACCATCTTATTTCTTATTACACGTGTTTATTCTGCAAGTGATTATGATTGATTTGCTCTGCCTGCATTTGAGTTAGAATTGCTTCAGTGTAAATGAGCAGCAGGAGACATTAACTGATGAGTAAAACCTCTTTCATTACCTTGGAGGAGCATGCTGATGGCTACATCACACAGCAGCTCTGCTAAAATGGCTGCAGCTGATGAGGGAGATGTTTGAAAACCCGTGAATTATGGAAATCATAAAGATCTTACTGGTGTTTACTTGTTTCTAATTAAACAAATGAAGGGTAAACACTAACACTACAGGAAGCGAGGGTTTGAAATGATTTGATTATGATAAACTGAAACATAAATTTTTTGACTAAAAATGAAATAAACTTGTATGTTTTTCACTGAGAAATGTTCACTGAGAGGAGAGCGCTTCCACCTGAACCTTTCATCCAGACTGCTGAATGTTCGTTTTTGACTTGAGGAAACTCACCTCCTGTTTGCAAACCCCATTAATGCAGATTAACTGCAAAGTCATCTCAGTGCTCTATACAGGACAACATGTCTCTCCCACTTAGAAGCAACTTCTCTCTCTCTCTTTGTGGCATATGCTGTGAAGGGCAGATTATGGGGAGAAAAACAGAAACTAAAAAAGGGATTTGGTTCAAATGGGTGTGGATTACAACTCTCACTGAGTTTCTGGAGGAAAAATCCCCCTCAGGGCTGAGCTGTCTGGATACAGGCTGTTTAAATGCATTCAGTTTGGAAATAAACATGCACTATTAAGTCCATTTTATCTAAAATCAGGTGATTAAAAATAATGAGATACTAAAAAAAAGAACAAAATACTTTCTCTGAATCTGATATTATCTACTAATTTCACTTTTAGCTAACAAGTGGATTAAATTTCATATTACTTTTTAATATTAAGACTTATCAGTTGAGTTTATTTGTACAGCTGATTTCAGCAACACCGTTTATATTGCTTTAAATTGTTAAAACATAAAGATTTATAAATTCATGTCAAGCAGCAAAACAATTAATTGAAATAAGTAAAGAAATTAAACATTCAATATTTAAAAAAAATAAATTTTTAGGGTTAGGCCGACATTCTTTTAAATTTATTACCACAAAACCATGGGTGCTGAAAATTTTAATTTTTGGAGAATTTTAATTCCTTAATAAAGTTAAACAAAGTTTTCCCACCTGGTTAAATAAACATAAAAAAAAACATTGGTTCTGTGACAAATTAGCCTGGTAAAAACCAGCCACTTGTCTTACGCTTTGCTTCATACGGAGCGTCTGGACCCTCAGATATGGAGAGACTATTGATTACTCAAGGGTTGGATCTGTGTTTAGCCAGTCGCTTGCATTTTGCTTTGACGTATATAAACGCGAAACCTAAACATTTCTCAGTTAATCTCTAATTGCTCAGTATTTGGATTTGTGAATGGCATCCTTTACTTCCTCTGTTGCCAAACTACAACCATAGATAGGTTGCAATTCAAAAACAACCCAGAAATTCAAAGTCATTGTTCACAACGTCTGTTCACTGATTGGCCAGGATGAAATGCATCCTGAGAAATTGAGCTCACTGGGACAAATCCCAGATGGAGTACTGAAAAGAAAACAGCAGGATGAAAACAAACCTCCACGTAATCTAAAAGTAGAAATTATTTTTACCACCCAGTTTGGCTCCTTTGTTATAAACAATAGATTGGTCTGACAGATATTCAGAAAACAACCAATACCTGAAACTTTGAGATCAATAATCTGCCCATACAAAGTGGGTTTGATGGCTGATTACCAGAGCACAAATGATCAACCACTATATGGCAACAGCAGCTAAACAGAAGTGAAGCCCTTTAACCTGACTTGGCATTATATTAGAGCCAGGACCGCTTACAGACAGATGTTGTCGGTTAAAAGTAGATGCAGCTCGGTGTGCTGGAAATTAGATAAACAATCAACATTTAAAGCGAAATAAGCCGTAAGGTCAGACACAGCCTAGCAGACGGCTGCACAAAGATCAGAATAAAAGCTGCTTTACAGAGAAGCTGGATTCCTTTTTATGGACAGGATAAACAAGTTCATCATTTGACCCGGTTGTCTTTTAAAAGTTCTTTATAAAACTGAAGACCAACTCTGCTCCTTGTTTATCAGCTTAGCTGCTCTGCTTAAAGCCAAGTTTCAGTTGTGAAGCCTCCAGCCGTCTCCTGAGTCTCCTGACTTCTTTTGTCAAGATTATCAGACAAACTGCAGATGAAAATGGATCAAAACGAGCTAAAATCTCTCTCCTCCAGTGTAACTCTTGTAAACTCCCTTATTCAGAAGGTTTTAAGCGTCCTGGAAAGCTTAGGGGTGACTAAACGTCCAGCCAGTTATACAAAGTAGTCTAAAGATTTCTTTGGAAGTTTAGATCGATCATAGTGATGTATGCATATCTTATGGTGCATCAATGTTGATTATTTTCACTCTCAAAATTGATATTTCCTCCAACCGTGTCCTATTCTATAACATGACATCCACTGTTTCCTAAATCTTTTAAGATCATCAGTTTGAACAAGCATTTCCCATGGCATTACATTCCTCTGCCAGCCTGTCCTTCTGTACACATCTGTAGTAGACAACCAGGAGAAAGCCATTTTGAAAGGATTACTGTCTGTCCCTGTGGCTGATCCCTTTGTGCAGAGTGTTTATGCCTCCTTGATGGATCACTGCTGCTACACCTCCCAGCTTCAAACCAAACAAAGTTTAAACACTCAGATGTGTCACAAGCTTGTCTTGAGCCCTCTACCACGACTCCCTTCTCACAATATACGGAGCTGAGCTGATTTCAAACTCCACATTGATCATAATGTCAAAGGTTAGATTAAATATGAGAGATATCTGTTTCCGGTTCCATTTTCTGATTTCTATTAATGCATTTATCTGCAGACTGAGATTGTTTATGATTCATTATAAAAATAATGGAGTCTAATGTCAGCTATTTCAGCACATTTGCTGTCCATATGGAAATAATGATGTTTGATGACATACATCATTAGTTTTCAGGGAAAAGGTTTCCTTTCTGCTTTTGGGAGTGTAATTACAGTACAGTAGGCGTTAGACTGTTTGGAGTGATTGACTAATATATTACAAAAGACAGAACCTGAACATCAGGTTCTAACTGAAATGTACCCATAAGTAAAAAGGTTCTGTTGAACTGAAACACAAAGTAATTTACAGTTTATAGAGTAATTAATTATATAGAACATAGTCATTATTTAAGAATATAGTGATATTAGCAGAAAGATGTAATTTGATCAGAAAACATATCTTAAAATTATGAGAAAAGTCATTTCAATGAGAAACATAGACAGTCATGAAGTTCTGACTTGATCAGCTCAGTCTGTTTCTTCTCAACATACACAGTTGTAATGAGAAATAACTGGCAGTAGGGCCATTTCAAAGTCCTGCTACTGATAATAATTTGATGCTGATGTGTTAAAGAATAAGTATTTTTTAAGTATTAGGGATTATACACTGCTAAAAAAATAAAGGGAACACTCAAATAACACATCCTAGATCTGAATGAAAGAAATATTCTCATTGAATACTTTGTTCTGTACAAAGTTGAATGTGCTGACAACAAAATCACACAAAAATCATCAATGGAAATCAAATTTATTAACCAATGGAGGCCTGGATTTGGAGCCACACACAAAATTAAAGTGAAATAACACTACACGCTGATCCAACTTTAATGTAATGTCCTTAAAACAAGTCAAAATGAGGCTCAGTATTGTGTGTGGCCTCCACGTGCCTGTATGACCTCCCTACAATGCCTGGGCATGCTCCTGATGAGGTGGCGGATGGTCTCCTGAGGGATCTCCTCCCAGACCTGGACTAAAGCATCCACCAACTCCTGGACAGTCTGTGGTGCAACGTGACGTTGGTGGATGGAGCGAGACATGATGTCCCAGACGTGCTCAATCGGATTCAGGTCTGGGGAACGGGCTGGCCAGTCCATAGCTTCAATGCCTTCATCTCGCAGGAGCTGCTGACACACTCCAGCCACATGAGGTCTAGCATTGTCCTGCATTAGGAGGAACCCAGGGCCAACCGCACCAGCATATGGTCTCACAAGGGGTCTGAGGATCTCATCTCGGTACCTAATGGCAGTCAGGCTACCTCTGGTGAGCACATGGAGGGCTGTGCGGCCCTCCAAAGAAATGCCACCCCACACCATTACTGACCCACTGCCAAACCGGTCATGCTGAAGGATGTTGCAGGCAGCAGACCGCTCTCCACGGCGTCTCCTGACTCTGTCACGTCTGTCACATGTGCTCAGTGTGAACCTGCTTTCATTTGTGAAGAGCACAAGGCGCCAGTGGCGAATTTGCCAATCCTGGTGTTCTCTGGCAAATGCCAAGCGTCCTGCACGGTGTTGGGCTGTGAGCACAACCCCCATCTGTGGACGTCGGGCCCTCATACCATCCTCATGGAGTCGGTTTCTAACCGTTTGTGCAGACACATGCACATTTGTGGCCTGCTGGAGGTCATTTTGCAGGGCTCTGGCAGTGCTCCTCCTGTTCCTTCTTGCACAAAGGCGGAGGTAGCGGTCCTGCTGCTGGGTTGTTGCCCTCCTACGGCCTCCTCCACGTCTCCTGGTGTACTGGCCTGTCTCCTGGTAGCGCCTCCAGCCTCTGGACACTACGCTGACAGACACAGCAAACCTTCTTGCCACAGCTCGCATTGATGTGCCATCCTGGATGAGCTGCACTACCTGAGCCACTTGTGTGGGTTGTGGAGTCCGTCTCATGCTACCACGAGTGTGAAAGCACCACCAACATTCAAAACTGACCAAAACATCAGCCAGACAGCATAGGTACTGAGAAGTGGTCTGTGGTCCCAACTGCAGAACCACTCCTTTATTGAGTGTGTCTTGCTAATTGCCAATAATTTCCACCTGCTGTTGTGTCAATGAAATTGATTGTCAATCAGTGTTGCTTCCTAAGTGGACAGTTTGATTTCACAGAAGTTTGATTTACTTGGAGTTATATTGTGTTGTTTAAGTGTTCCCTTTATTTTTTTGAGCAGTGTATAAAAGATACTATTAAAATGTTTTGCTGTTTTTCACATTCGTCTTCTTCTAATATTACAGCTTTATGCTGGTAATAATAGAACATTATTCTCATAATTAAAGAAAAAGACTTAGCTTGCCCCTAATACTCTATTGTTGAGTTGAGTTGAATTCAAAGTCCAAATAAATAGAAGCTGATGGTCGCTCATGTCAGTCAACCCATTGGTAAAAAAAAGTTCAGATTTTTTAAGAATTAGTCTTCAAAAACCAAAAAGTTAATTAACAGATTAAATCAACTTACCGGTCAACCCTAAGAACTAACGCTGTTGAAGCATTTATGCTAATTGCTGTTTTTAGCAATGGAGGGAGACATGCCAAGAAAAAGTGCTTAGACAGAAACAACAGAAACCTCAAAAGTGAGGAGACATTTTAAAACAGCAACTCCGCACATTGCATGCAACCCCAAATGGGTCTTCATTGGTCCCATCCCTTCCTTAAATTTGACCCTGACTGACCTTGTATGGCAGGACCACTGCAGAGCCACCGCTGATACCCACAATGGGCACAGCTGTCTGTGTGGAGATGAAGTCCAGAATCTGTGCCACAGCCTCAGAGCCAACATTGTCCTCAAACACCACGCCGTGGACCCGGTTAGTTGACAGGGTGTCGCAGATCCGGGTGAGCAGAGCGCGTGGGTTAGTGTTGTTGACCAGCACAGTGATGGGGTTCACCTCCAGCGGCAGGTCCATGAAGTTTTCCCGGCTCAAACGGCCCTTTATCTCCGTCTGGTAGGCCGGGCCGCTGAACACCACCGCTACGTTCACGGAGGGCACGGGGAACCCGAAGGGCCGACCCAAAGAGGAGGGGGTTGTGCAGAACAGCAGCAGCAACAGCGGCAGCGGTGGCGGCCACCACAGGGAGTCACTCCAACTGCCCAGACGAAGGCCCATCTCCGTCACCTACTGCCTGTAGAACGGGTTGGAGTAGAGAGAGGGGATCAAAAGAGGGTTGATAGAGTAGATCATTTAAAAATATATAAATAAATGCCAATATTTCTTCACTTTGATCAACGAGACTGCCTTTTATTTTGGGAAACAACATTTTGGCTTTGTTTTGGTCCTCGTTCTACTCGGAAATGTCCATTAACGAGGCCCAGAGTGATACTTTCAGACTACATCCACATACAAGAGGGAGCTTTGGCCGGGCTGTGGCGTCTCAGGCCGGCAGCTGCCACCCTGCTGTTGCTGCATTCAGCCTGCCAACCCAACAGATGGCATCCAGTGTTTAATGCAACAAATGGAGAACAAGGGGATTTAGAGTATTTCTCGTGACAGTACTTTTGATGCTGTTACTTAGTTTCATCAGCAGTTCCAGGCTTAATCACATAAAGGTTGTAATGCATGCTGTTCACTATCCTGATTAATGAGATGTCTTGTGTTATGACGGATTTTTGGAGGCACTTTTCTGCTTTTCTTATGAGTTTTAAAATTAGGATTTATACTTTTTGAGCAACTTGTATTTACATTAAAAGCTTGCAGCGAGTGGTTTATATTGTAGCCAGACAGCAGTTTGTGTTGAGCTCTCAGACAGCACTGGGCTCTTTGTCAAATCTGTCACAGAAACGTTTGTGGCTCTTAGGGAGAGCTCTTCAATGGTCCCTTGTCACAGGACTCTGATCCACCATGTGATGGAATCCCATTGGGGTGAATATATTGTAATCCCTTGGTAATCCCTGCCAGGCGTCATGGCTTGCAGCTTGATTATAGTGTAGAAACTTATCGAGATCCGCCTGCTGCACAAAGTAAACTGTTGTTTAGTTCTGCTGCTATACCTGTTCCTACATTGCCTTTTAGCTATCTCACATCTGGAATACAAATAAAACAGCTTTAAAGGCATGTGATGCTTCTATGCAGACGCTTCTTTATAAATGTCTTAACTTTTATTATGCACACACAGAGAGGACACTGCAGATTTATAAAACCTAGCACAAGAACAAATGGGCTGAATATTTTTCAGCAGATATAACAAGCACAAAAACTCACAGAAACCAATCAAATCCCAGAAGCAACGGTTTGAATGTAGTCTGATCCATGCAGATCTTTGAGGCGTATGTAAATGATTCTATATGCAAGGAACTGGCAGATCTAGAGGACGCAAGTGGTGGCAGTAAGAATGAGCTAACATGATTTAGGGCTGAGGAATAAAATCAAATTTTGAATGCATCGAGGTGAAGAAATGGATGGTTCTGAATCGATTTACAAATGACAATCTTGATTATCTTGACGCTAATTGATAACCTAATTGTGAAGAATATACAGAGAGGAACTCTGAATCACACAAGTGTAGCACCTGGACAGTTTATTAGGACATGAGCGACTGCATCCTCTGCACTAAAGGACACGTTCCTTGGACGAGAGTTGTACATGAAATAAGCAAGAAATATTTTCAAACATGACAAACTTGAGAAAGCATAATTATTTTTCCCATGAACTTGTTTTGTCTTGCTGTGGTTCATGTGGTTCAGTATTTCTGTGGAGGATCTCAGAGGTGGGATGGCGGCTCCATATCCCCAAAACCCAGCATGGTTGCAGAACCTCTCTGGTATCAGTTGGAATGAGCTTAGTAATTAGTTTTACCTTTTCTGAGTCAACAGAAATCTGTAGCATCAATGACTTGATGGGCTTCTGGTTCTGTTTTTTTTCCCTTTACCACCAGATTGAACCGTAAAATATTAGTAATAACCTTTACCTCACCAGATAAAAAACCTGGAGATATAAACTCTCTTTTTCAAGACAGACCAGGCAAGAATAGCAGCACCATTTACAAATATCAACAATAGGGCTACAGCTAATGATTATTTTAGTAATTGAGCATTCTGTTGATTATTCTGGCAAATAATCTTGTAATCGGACAATAAAGGTTCTGTAGAAACTACTTGAGCTTATTTATGAGTAATGCAAATATACAAAAAATAACATTAAATCATCCTAATGCAATCCTAAAGCATTACCAACAGCCATTACCAATCTGCATGATGAACTTTACTCTATTCATAGAAACTAAAAACAAACATTAGCTATAAATAACTTACATTTCCTCCTAACTGCCCTCAGCCACACAGAGTTGTTTCTATGTCACACTAAATCTAAAAATAAAGTGTGACAGATTACGTCTCAGGGGTTTTTGTATAAATAAAATCCAAATAAAAATGGATTACAGTTTATAAGTTGTTTTTTCTTTCTGCTTCAGTGCCAGTTAAAGTACAGCAGTGTCAAACAAAACAAGCTTATTTAGCTGACAGGTGTTTTTTCCTCCATATCACTCCATGCCAAGTGTAGGATGGACAAGTTAAGCACTGAATGGGAATGCATATTCTGTTTCATCTCAAAGTAGTCATAAGATGGTGGACAAACCAAGTTTTGTTCCTGTTATATACTAGTGTTTAATTGAACAGAAACAGGCTTACAAATTAACTAACATAGCTTCATTTAGCATCATTCTGAGTAAACTGGAGCTGTTTTGCAAAGAAGAATGAACAAAAGTTGAAACTGCTGCACACTAGAGCTGGTAGAAACACATCACACATTCATAGGGCTGAATACATTTTGATTTACACATTTCAGATTTGAAAAATAATATAAATACTGTTCCTACTTTATGTTGTTCTAGCACAAAAAATCTTAATGATATTGGAGATTTTTGGATGTAAAAAGATAAGATGCCTTTGCTCATACAGGTCTGCTGGTGTTGGATCCGTTTAGAATAAGACAAGATTACTGAGATCTGTTTGTTCCAGAGACATAAAGTACACGGTTTGTCTGTCCCGTATGTTTACTACACCGTCTGCTTGGCTCTCGGTTCTTGTTGTTGATCATGTAGTTAGCAGCAGAAACAGGAGACAGGTTGTTGCTGCCGTCACAACGCTGGTCCAACCTGGATTCACTGTGAGTCATTGTGTTCTTGCTGACGCAAGCTGTGGAACACACTACCTCCCAAACCCTCATTTACACACACTTACTTTATTAGAAGCTTTGACTCAGCTTGTGTTATTAGTTACTATTATAAGTATTGGCTTATGATATGAATACAGTAACATTTAGTAATAATTAAAAAATCACTTGTTTATCTAATGCCATGGTAATTTAGTTCAGGCAAATAAGTAAATTATTTTTTTTTTATAAATTGTGATTTAATGAGCTAAAGCTAAGAACACATTTTGTAGTTGGTTGCATTTATTTATTTCTCTGAAATGTTTTCATTTCTTTTCTCAGTGATAAAGAAGACAAATACATTTTCACTTGTCTCATATCACAAATTTTAACTCTAATTTGAATGAATTTATGTTAATTTTTCATTTCCTACTTCTGCAATATGTATTTTCCATCAAAAGCGGTGAGCCAGAAATGCACAAATTTTATGTCGGTTTCTAACTAAAATGTGTTTAAACTCCATACCAGTACAAAGAGAAATCCCTAATTTTCTATACTGCTGATTTTTCAGGGCAAAAGATAAAATAAATCTAACCATTTTATATGTTATTGTCAGAACGAGCAAACTGCAGGCAATTCAGCCACCACTGAGTAAAAACATTAACTGAAGTGTTGGTTTCCTCTGTAGCATTATAGCAGTTGTGATTGACGTGATCAATATCAATCGAAAATACGATAGAAAGTTAAATATTTTCACTGAGCTCTTATCTAGAACCGTACGGCATTCTGGGTTATGTAGGCAGAGAGAAATGAGTCAGGAAGGGTTGCTGGATCACAAAGATTGCCCTCTAAATGTTGTCCGTTCCACCAGGTCATAATGTTATGCCTAATGGAGGGCTACATTTTATTGGGTTTCATGTTTTATACAAAGTGGACAGTTATTTGTGTTTTTAGTAAAGTAACTGTTAAAGGTGGTAGTTGTTTAGTTACCTGTCAGCCAGTGAAAATAACCAGGAAGATTAGCAGCTGCTTCTTGCCAACAGTCTGCTCTCTGTCTCAGACTCTGACTAATGAACATTGAAGATGTGCTTAACCCCCTCTAGTGGGAGACACACAGAGGAAGCAGCCTCTTCACAGAAGGAGCTCCCAGAGTTTTATCATGAATTATTTACCAATATTTTCCCCACTGACATCTGGACACTTTGATAACTCCAGCAGGTGAATAATAACTTTCAGCTCAGATAAATTGAAATCTTTTGATCTACAGAATTTGGTACACATTTTGGCATTGAATATTGCATGTTTTACAACCCGCCATCAAAAGAAACCATCTTTTTCTTCCTCAGCCCATACCCCCATATCTTCGTCTTCCAGTATTTTTTATCTTTTCTGTAAATCGCTAAATTAAGCTGCATCTCTTCTAACGGTGTGACTTTTACTAGATGAGGTATGACCTGTCATTTATTAGTCACTGCTGTCATTCTCCTCGTGACGCCTGCGGCTCATTAGCGAGTCCCTGCAGTGGTAAAAACATCTGGCTCAGAGGTGTGGTCTCATCTGCGCAGTGTTTAATGCCTGGCTTTGTATTCTGGGCATGAAGCCTGTGGCCGCACCTGTCCCATCCCGCTGTCACGTGAGCAGATTCAGCCATGCATCTGCAGCCTGTTAGGGCTGCGGTTCACATGCTGACAGAGTCATCCTCAGTGTCGTTATCAGTAAAGCTGCAGATCGGTCAGAGAGTCCACAGAGGCCGAGGTCACTCCACAATCAATCTGCTACTGCCACGTCGCGACCTTTAGAAATCTGATTGAGAAATATGAGTTTTCTATAACTTAATCAGCCTCTTACTCGATTTTTATTGCTGGAGTTAAGTTAGCCAAGTTATGAGAACAGTGAATTCATCATTTCTCTTTAAATGCTAAAATCACTTGAATTTCCTTACAATATGTCTCTAATAATTAGTCATTTTTAAAACCAAGAACAAGTACTTCTATTTAAGTACTTGCCGACAGATCTGTCATGATAACAAAGTTTACCGGATGATAAATTGTCCCATAAGTTACTGTGATAAACGATAATATTGTTGTTTTGAGATTTCTTTAAACAATATTGTCCTTCAAAAAAGAAGTTAGTTGAGACCAAAGCACCAGACAGAAGAATTATCATCCAGTTCTTGGTAGAAAGAGAAAAATGATAAATTATGCCAATGGAAATGATTGAGCTTATTTAAATTTATTATGCAAGTAATTGATTTGATTATTGTGACAGGCCTTCTTGCCAATGCCAATTGCCAATAAGAGTTTTTATTTATCTATAATTTAGTTGTGTCTTTTATATTAAAGGTTTCACACATCTCACACTTGATTTCAAATATTTCATTAATGTGGAATAATCCAGTTCAGGTTTGAAGTGTTAAGTATTTAACTTTTTAAACTAGAGCAGATTAAAGATGCTTAAGGGAGTGAAAAATTAAGTGGAAACAGCCGTTAGCCATTTCCCAACTTCAGCTCCATGATAATTTGTCTCTAACGTTGTTACAGACAAACTGACCATGGTGGCGGCTAGAAATCTCATACTTTGACTCTAACACACCAAAGAAACATCAAAATCCCACATTATCAACATCGGATGATAGCTGGTCATCAAGAGCAAAGTATTGGGTAAGAAATTCAGTGATTTTGGGTATCTTTTCCCATTTCATGGTCTCCAAACAGCCCTCCTCTGATCTGCTTCATGCTTAAATCATACATAGAGCCAGTTCTTTCCTGCACGTTAACTTTCAAAAATTCAGTTGGTATCGCAACTTGATTTTTGACGCCATCACGTTAGCTGGTTGTGAAGCCTTTTTGATTTTAAAAAACATTTTTAAGCGTCAATCTCTATCCATCCATCCATCCATCCATTTTGTGTTAAAGCCATGAAGTAATGAGTCAGAAACTCACTGCAAGAGTGGTGTGTGCGTGTGTGTGTGTTTCTAGCCTTAAATCTCCACTTCAGCTTGCTGCACAGACCCGCTGTAATTGCTACATCACATACTTGAGCCGCAGCATTGGTTTACCCCTGCAGAAGTCAGCTGATGGGCTGCAACTTCATTATTTGGTGGTCAGGGGGCATAAAATTGAATTTAACAAAATACATGGAGACATCAAAAAGTCCTGCCTTTAGTTGTTGTATTTTGGTAGCGATTGACCCAAAGAGGGAAAACCACCAAAGGTTATTGTTAAAGAAGCTTGCTGTTCATATTGTTACCTGTGATAGTAAATGGATAACTAAAACCTTGTGAATCAAAGTTCTTTTAAAGGACTCTGGGAGATTTGCAGAGTATGAACCCAATCAGTTCTTGACTTTTGGTCAGTAGCCTAAAATCTTCTTCAGAGAAAAGTGAATTGTAGCTTAATTTTGGAAATCCAAAGTCCTGGAGTCTGGAGGAATTGGGGAGAGGCACAGAATCCAACGAGCAACGTTTACAGAACGTCATGCTTCCCTCTGCTGATTAACTTTATGGAAATATTGATTTCATTTTCCAGTAGGACCTGGCACCGGCCCTTCCAGCGAGTAGGACCAGTACCTGCTTTAATGACCACTTTATTTACCAATGTGCTTGATTGGCCAGCTGACTGGCCCGACTTGAACCTCATGGAAAATCTATGCAGGATTGATGAGACAAAGATGAGAGACCCGAGCTGGTCATTGATATGAACTACAGGCTTTTAAAGACCGGTGGGAATCTTTGGGAACTTTACAATTTGATTTGAATACAGTTCAGAAAATTATAACTAGGTCTGTAATAATTCATTGAATGATTTGAGTACCTCAATTTTTAAAATTCCTTTTGGCAAATTATCTGACTTGAGGCTTCGTTAAATTATGTTTTACTATTTAAAACAAGTTCCAGCTGGATGACTAAATCTGTTGTGCAACACTCACTTACGTCGGTGAGTTGTTGACGAATGCTAAGTGAACTTGTCATTTTCAGTTTCTTACCAGTGAAAGTGTGCGATATCAGAAATAGTTGAATTGTAATTGTAAGATGAAAGGATGGTTGCACTTTGCTCTGAAACATCTACATCCAAAAGTACCATCGGTCGCAGGCTTCAGTCAATGTGACATAGGCTTTGAAGTAACTAGCAACCCTTTCCTGGTAAACTCCTAACACTATGTAGATGTGTAATATCTCTAGCCAAGCGCTGCCTGTCAGAAATCCCCCCTGCAGGAATGGACCGATCCGTTTGCGAATGCTGAATCAGATTATAACTGCTGGACTTAAGCCAGATCATCAGCATCATCATAAAAATGCATCTCTGTTATTTCAGTTATCCTTGTCTGATCTTGGGATTTTTGTCCAGAACTATGTCAGATTTAGCTTCAGTTTAAATTTCTGACGTCTTATAGCCGCTGTTAGCAGAGCCTTATTGAAACGAGCTACAGCGTGGCGGTTCATATAAACATATATATATTTTTAGCTGTGTTGGGATTAAGAAAACAACTGTTGTGTTTCTTAGTGAGGCTGTGTCTGGCGCAGCTCTGCAGTGCCTGGCGCTGCCGATAATTAACTGGACCAAACCAGTTCTGAAGTGCAGTCGACCAGAAGCCAAAAATGTTAATGTTCTCTTTCCACTTACGCAGCACTTGAGCTGAACACAGCTTAGTAAAGTACTTTTATATTTCCATCAGATTCACATTGATGCTTCATGATGTAAACTGATAAAAAAAATCACCTGGAAGTGCAGGTGAGTGGATCTTGAAGCTCTGTGTGGAAATAAGGCTGACGAAGAACAAACAAAACCAAGAAAACTGAGTTTTAAAATCTTGACGGATAAGATTGTTCACAATGGTTTATGTCTTGGAAGTTGTATCTTTTCTTAATGGAGCAAACTCCTCTCTGATGTTGCTGGTCTTCACTCGCTATCTCCAAATAAGAAAGACATCTGCACAAAGCCAAGACTCCTAGGAAACAACCACTGAGTCCAAAGCTTAATTTAGCACGCCTCTGAGGGGCAGCAGTGGACAAACAAGACTGAATCTGTGCCACTCCGCTGGCAATGTTCCATACAGCATTCTCCACAGATCACCTGCCAAACAGACTAATGTCGCCTCTCTTTTCTAATTATATGTTCATTAAACTGTCTGTTGCAAGGAGAGCTTCTCATCTTATGGTACCCAAATCTTCTTACAGCGATTGTGTTAATTAATCATTTCCATTTTCCTTGCCGTTAATCTCCTGTAAACATCTGATTAAGTGTGGCATGGTTGAATTGCTTAAACCTTGAAGAATCAATGCATAGAAACAGTTAAGAAAAAAATCAATAACAGTTTCATCTATCTAGTTCCTGTAAGTCATTCACTAAAGCAGACATTTGGCTTCTTGTCTTTCAGAAAAAGACCTTGATGACATTGACACAAACACTCTTCATTAAAACTAACAATTGAAGCTTCTACTTGGAAACAAGCTAGCATATTTTCTGACAGGAATTGCAAAAAGGCAGAGAAAATGTTAGACTAGCAACAAAATAACCTGAAATCAAACAACAAACAGCCAATTTAGGTCTCATTCTAAATAGAGCTGCACAATATATTGAATTGGAATGGCCGTTGCATTATTGAATGTGTGTTATATGCACTGATCTGAAAATTTGATTGATATAGATATCCAAAAATAATATTACTGTTATGGCCGATAACTGAGACCCATATTTATTTTCCTAGCTCTTCAACGCTGTGGAGGAATAATCACACGTCTGCTTCAGTCAAACTCCTCACCATCCAGCGGCGCATCACTGTCACATGATCCAACAAATACCACATGACCAACCATCTACGCTCCTGAATCAGAAGCAGCAAGAAAATGGAGAAAAAAGGTTTTTAATATCAGCCCAGTTTTAGTAATTGAACCGATAACAAAGTTAATTCTGATATCTTATGTATTTCTAGTTATATCAGTGTTTATGAAAACATTTGCCAAGCAGTCAAACACATACGACAATTTACTTGCATTCTACAGATTTGTCTGTTTAATACACTTCAATCAAATCAATTACGTTTCAGCAGCAAGGAGTTTACATAATAAAAACACAAAATTACAAAGTTATAAAGAAAACACCATTTGGTCAGCGATTGCCATCACCAAAATTAAACACATACTTCCATATATTACTCTGTACTTTCAAATATGGTAGATAGGAATTTTAGAGAAACAACAAATTCCATCTGCTGCTGTTACCTGTTGTATCAACCTTCCAGACCAATCAGGTCTACTGGTTCTGGTCTGCTTGGCATCGTCAGAACCAGAACCAAACATGGAGAAACAGCATTCAGTTTTTATTCTCCTTTAATCATGAACAAACTTCCAGAAACCTGCAAAACTTTTGAAACACCGAGTTCCTTTAAATCAAGGCTAAAAACAACTTGTTTAGAGTTGCTTTGATAAATAATATCTGGAACATTGATTCATATATTTGGTGTATATTTGCTTGCTGATTTGATGATGGCATTTGACAAAATGTAATGTTTATTGGTTACTGTTATGTTTTCAAGGTGTAAAACACTGTTAACTACTTGTTACATAAATCTGCTACACCATTAAACTTAACTTGACATCAGTGCTTGTATCCAGGCCATAGGGAGAGTCGAAGTGTATTGACATGGTACCTGCAGTGTGTCCGTTCTCCCAGCTCTCTTACTTCCCCCGTGAATCAAGGCGTAAAAGCAGTTGAGGGGTTGTTTGGACTCATGAACACAGACAGTTTATCTAAGCCATATGAAAGCTCCTCCAGCGACTGGTTCTTCTGCTGCCAGTCAGAGTCCTCCTCATGGTCATCCTGTGAGCTGTGTGTTGATTTACTGCTCCACTCTTCATGAAACAGTGTGCTTTGAGATGGCCATCTGACAAACCCAGTTGCCATAAGAAACGGCTTAAGACCAAGTCTGAGTCTGGCATCGTCTGCTCGTGGCTCCCAAAGGGAAACTACGATGGAGGCTCTTCAGCCTAAAGCTCTGATAATTTATCTGTCCCTGCAGACTCCTGGAGACACAGCGACATGGATCAGACTCCATCAGATATTAGTTTCTGTCCCATGCTTTACCTTCGCTGCTGCCCAGAGCACTACAGAAATATTTAAGACGTGCTCCACATGAACTATATGTGATTCATGATTGAGCTGCCTTTCGATGGAAATCCTGTCCAGGTGAAATCTCAATAAATCCCAGATAAGCTGCATAGATGTCTCCAAGGTCTGGGTGGATGGGAGATGGGGACCTAAAACTTCTCATAAATTTTTGCATACTGCTAGAAGGAATCAATCAAAGGGTGTTGAAGCTTTGGTCGGTCTCTCTGTGCATTAAGGGATTTAAATACGGAGGAAGGAAATGGAGCAGCTGGATTTTCTGAGCTGTTATCAGCAGCTTTTAAATGCCACAACAGATGGAAAAGTGTCCACTTGTGCTGTATGACAATTTTAACTTTGATCTACCCCCCAACCTGTTTGGTTGAGTTAATATAACAAGATGTAATGAAGTGGGATCAGTGTGTGTATGCGCATATTTTTACACACAATTATTCCATCAGCTGTTCCTTGGATTTATGTTTAGTGGTTAAAAATCTTTAGTGTTGTAGCTGTAGAACGTGTTATCTCTGAGGGCTTGACATGACCCTCTGGTATTACTGTTCCTGCTTGGACCCGGTGTTCTGACCTGACAGTGAGCCCATCATGCCAGGTAACTTGGAGGTCCTCCGCTGATGTTTTGCGGCTGCTCTGCCGTATGTAAAGCAGGGATCAGTGTAAACCCCGGTTAAGCTGAAACTGTGCCCACCGGTGCAGAACCAGAACAACCCCCGCCACCTCTGCCGCTGAGCCAGCTGTCACCAGCCTGCTCTCACGGAAGACTCACGCTCTGTCCACGCATGCAGCCGACCTCTGACCTGCACACACAGGCTGTAATCCACATGTGAGAAGACCACTTTGTTCATAATCTGTCCTGTCTGTGTGTGTGGTCTTGTGCTTTCAATTACTCTATTTCTCCCTGGTAACTTCCACTTCACTGTCATTAACACATTTTCTGAGACACGACTGATGGTAGAAAGGAGGAAAGAGGTCATGGATGGGAGAATAAGCTATACGTGTTATGCATGTTTTCAGCCACATTAAATAAATGCACTCTGACTTGAAGGGAACTGTTTTGTTTTATCAAGTTAAATTTTAATTCGAAATGTAAAAAACTTCACCACTTCAACACTGTGGAGTACTGGTACATAGTACAGTTTGATGATAAAACGATACCAATTTAGATCACAATTTAAACTTTTATCTTTTCAGATTTTAGGTTGATACAGATACAGACCTTCAATATAGAGAAAAAATTAATAGCCAATGATACTAAGAGTTGTCCCACACTGGACCAATCATGACTACAATAGGGCCCCTATAAAGTCACATTGATGCGCAAACGGCTAATGTCTGTGTAGCTGCAGCTTCTTATTTCAGAAAAAAAATGAGTGTAATGAAGTAAAAAGACAGAAGATTCATAGTTTACAAGAACGGTCCATACAGTTCAATCTTGTGGAGGTATCCTGGCTATTTTATATAAGGACAAAAAATAAATGATCAAACACTGCAATTCATGTAGCGCTCATGTTCCGAAGATGTCTGTTAATACCACAGATCTGTTTAACATCGTGCACCAGTGGCGCCCCCTGGAGCACGCACAGCATATACTTTTAGAGCATGTGCTAAGCCCCCAGGAAACGTCTTTACAGCGTAATATCTGAGCCAGCACAACTCTACAGCACTGAGGCAGTTCTCCCCTAAATGGAGTTTGTTTTGTTTTTGTGAGTAAAGACAATGCCTATATTATTTAATTTTTGTCTTTTACAGATGCTTAAATGTGCATGGAGGATATAAACTGATACTGTTCTTGTTTTTGTCTCTTTATGTTTTTTTATTGTTTATTGTTAAAAAAAAATAGCAATATTTAAAATGAGAAAAGCGATTTTAAGAATTTATA
Source organism: Xiphophorus maculatus (assembly GCF_002775205.1). Lineage (NCBI taxonomy): Eukaryota > Metazoa > Chordata > Actinopteri > Cyprinodontiformes > Poeciliidae > Xiphophorus > Xiphophorus maculatus. Next base: position 1,944,574 of record NC_036458.1, read on the forward strand.
ATCCGATGTCAATTAAACTTATTTGACATTAGCAAAACAACATGTCCATTTGTCCAAAGTCAGTCCTCAGGGGCTGGTTATTTATTGTCCCTGGTTCAACATCCTTGTGATAAATGCCTCCTCAGCATTTCAGTGTTCTGCAGAAACCTGCTAACCATCTGATTCTAGTTTTTGGTAACTTAATATTAAAATGAGAATTTATCTAAAAACACCAAATATTACACACTTCCTGTCAGTCTATTTCCAACAAAACATTTTTAAAATAATTCACTGAAAAGCAAACAAAGCAATCTTCTCCATAAGCATTTTTGGGTTTTAGTTTTCTGTGGAAATTATGTCATTGATTTTGCAGAAATTAGTAGTTCTTTATCTTACAGGAGGATTGTTTAAATGGTGTCTTAGACCCACAACGCCTTCTAAAACCATATTTCAGGCTTTGTTGATCGTCTTTGGCTGCAATTCTGAAGTGACAATGGCGCATGTGGTAATACTGAAGAAGTGTGCAACAAAGAAAGCCAAAAAAAGCCCAAAGTACGTCACGATCACAAGTCACCTCTGCCAGCTGAGACACCAGAACATTTTGTGTCACTTTTTGTTGGCCTGATTCCTTCAGATGAATCTTGCAAAGTCGAACGCCTCATTCTCTTCGGACATTTAAAGATGCCTCGTGGGCCAACCCAGCACATACACACACACACATACACTTCGCCTCTAAGGTTATCATTGTCATCATTCTTCACTGAGATGCTCCTCACCGTGTCGTAGCTCAGGGCTAAATATGACAAATGAAGCGGCACACATGCAAAGGCGAACAGAAAACGATTAGACTAATCGATTTCCTGCATGTGCACACGCTTGGACCACACATGCACCCTCAGGCTGGATCCGTGAAAGGTAGAGGAATGACAATAAAACAGAGGCGATGCCAGCACCACCCCCGTCCTTCGTTTCTCAGCCCACAACGTGTCAGTTTTCCTTCTCAACAGGGACAGGACGGTAGACGGGTGCAAGCGGCGCTGCGCCGTGAATATAAATGGGCCTGGAGTCTCTGTTGTGCCTGCGAGAGCAGCCGTAAACTTAGAGCAACACAACCTGCTACAAATTGTCTGCCACATATTTAAGATCTCATCTCAAAGCTTGCAAAAGCGCTCTCAGCACCGCTGTGACAGATCAGCGCCGGAGCGTCTCCCCGGATCCTCGGGTTTCTACAATGTGGAGACGAATAGATCATGTGATGATGCACCGTCACCTGATTGGGAGTGAGATTTACAACTCCTCTGTCATGACCTTGGGTGGATGGCTCTGATATCCTGCAGCCATCATTTGCTTGCAGTAACAGGTTTACTGTCCTGGATGCTTGCAGCTGCCTGTCAGTCAACGTGGATAAAACAGATATCTGTGCAGCCAGGTGTGCCTCTTGTTTTAGTTTTTCCATTTTTCACACATGTCCTGCCAGTCTTATCCAGTTCCTCTTAGTTTTTCAGACAGAGAAGAGAGTGCCAGGTATGAAGACAGCAAACATATTACTATTGCATTATCATAAATTAGAATACCATCAAAAAACTCATTCATTTCAGTAATTCAGTGCAAAAAGTGCCTTGGCTGATACTTGTGCAAACAACTTAAGTTCAGTAGACTCAGCTCAATTGGGGACCAAATTGCAACATTTGACACATTTTTAGTTGGTGTCAAATGAACCAAACTCTTGAAAAACCTCTTCAGCGACAAAAGCGAAGGAGGTGGATTAGCAGAGCTGCTAACAACTGATAGTGTCATCCAGGACGTGTTACTGTAGAATATTGTCTCTGCTGCCTGGATATTGAGCTGTTTAGGAGCAACTGTGTTCAGTCAGAGGTATCTTCAGAATCGCTGGAAAACTGACTACTGCTAGTGGAGATCACTCCTGCCTACAGCATCACCATCCACAACGCATGTTGGAAGATACTTGGACAACATGAGTTACGACAACATTAATCTACCTTTTGGGATAAATAAAGTATTTTTAAACCAAATTTAAGTTTTGTAACCTGGTAACCGGTTACAAACACTAGCATTAAATAACAGACTTCTTTGCTTTGTGAGTAAAACGTGCAGCTGTTACAAAAAGGACAATTTGTTCCATCCTTACTTTGTTTTGCTTGAATTAAGTCAATCCTTGTTCTTATTACCGTTAAAGTACAAATGTGTTTTTGTGTCATAAGGGCATGAAATTGTAAAAAGGAAAAAAAGAAAAAAGCAATTTAATCACAGCATGTATCAGTTGTTATTGATCAGTCTCTGCTTCAGTCTGACATCCAGCTGCAGATTCCTCCATCATGCTTGTTGGTGTGTTGCTCCTTGCAGCGATCTTTGCGTGTGTGAGACTATATGCTGTTGTGTCGCATTGGTTTCTTTGCTCTCTTATACACACACACACACAGACGAATGTATGTATGGATGTTTGAATTACACACGCCTGCGTACATCCAATTACTGAAGCCAAGATATGGTTGGCATAACATAATGAAGAGCCATTTTTCAGCAGCCTAACTGGTGATGCGGCATCTCACCCCTCATTCTGCTTTATTCTGTGAAATAAATGGAGGGAAAACATGTTTTCACCTGTGGAACGGATGATTTTGTCCCCGTTTCTGTATAGGACAATAGTTGAGTTACTTTTGTTGGGGTTTGAAATATTGGTAACAATGAAGTAAATATTGAATTAATCTAGATAAATTACTTAGAAGTAGAAAAGAACATTGCCACTATTATTTAATCTAAAAATGATGGCCGGGACTTTATTGCATTCATTTAATTTAATTAATGAAAGTAAAAAGAATTAACGCAATTAATCGCATTTTTCTATTTTATATGCAAAAGTTCAGAGCCAGAACCTTTGTATTGTGTTTCTAGTAGGCCAGTAAATTTGACGCACAAACATCTGCAAAGAACAGCAACAAAGCTGCTTCTCTTGGCCGACGGTTGGTTAGTTCCTACTTCAGGAAAACGGTCTGAGACGTTGGAAAAGACTATTGTTGTGTTCATGTTATGCTAAAAGTAGTTATCCCATCAGCGAAACTCTCGAGGCCTGAAATAGCATCTCAATGCTAAACAAGCTGCTAATGCTAACGCCAGGGTCCATATTTCTAAAGAACGATCAGGGCTTCTTCAAACACTGGAAAGCTGAACTTTACACCAATCTGATGGCTGAAGAACTGGGATAAGTGATTAAAAACTCTAAATATCTTTATTGTTGGCCTCATATAATCTATAATTTAGCAGAAAAAAATGTTTTTGTATTGAGTGTTGCTTATTTTAATTAATACGTTTAATTATAAACCCTGCAATTAATTCGATTAAAAAGTTCTGCTGCTATTGAGAACAAGCCAAGCTTTTTTCTGTGATAAATTTAGTATGTATCTGTAAAAATATGTCTTTGTCAGACGTTTAGTTGTTTACAGACTTGAACCAGAAGAAGTTTCCTTTCTTTCAACCAACCTTTGCTGACCTGTGACCTTGATGTCATTGATGGCCCTGATGGAATAATGTGTAGAAAAAATAAACTCAGGTTTTAAATTATTATCATTAGTTGCATGTGAATCTTGTGACTGGTATAGTTAAAGTATTCTGATGATGCTGTGGCATTATTATAATAGAACTACTGCTGTTCGTTTTGTCTTTACAATCATTTCTCTACTTTTACAAAAACATCTTTCTTTCTCTCTCTTTTCAGTTCTCTGCCTTTAAAATCCTTTTATCAGTTGTTTTGGTTGTTCTGGGATTCTGGGTCTTTATTGGCAGTTGAATTTGCCCTGCAGCAGCATCTCATGTCCAGCAGGCAGGTATCAAAAAAGAATCTGTTTACAGTGATGCATCGATCCACTCTGCTTAATCTCCCCCAGAGCAGAGTGTCTGAAAGCAACAGTTACAGCCACCAAACATCTACAACTTGTGTAAAAGCCAAACAACATCCAGATGTTTGATCGGATCCTCTGCGCTCTGATAATTCTCAGAGAGAGGAAGGCACTAAACACTGACACATAGTTGGGAGAGCAGCAGAAAGCATCCCTATCCGGCTCCCAGTTTGGGAAAGTGGGAACATTTGATCATGCGTTCTACGATTTCCAGCAGCTGACATTTGAATGAAGTGATAGTGACACATGAAAGCAGCACAAAGTGTTGGATGAAGGTGATCTTTACCTGCAGCGGCAGCTCACATCCAGCTCTGGCTCATCACCACTCATCCCGTGTCCTCGGCTTCAGCTGTCCTTCCCCACGTTTTTTTTCCTTCCCCTCCTATCCTTCCTCTTCGTTCTTTTTCTTCCTCTCCCTTCCTCCTTCCTCTTCCTCCTCCTGCACTTGTTTGAGTCTATTTCAGTAGCAGCAACAGTCGAGCCCGCTGCGACGGTGGCATGGTTTCCAGCACTTTGGCAGAAGGTCACATTATCACTCGCTGGTTAAAAGGGAGGAGGGAAGAAGAAGAGGAGCAGGAGGAGAAAGGGAAGAAGTGATGGAGGTGAGCAGGTGTCAGAGTTCGAAATTAAATCATGGTTTCCCCTGTAATTGTTTCAGGATAAAGTTGAGACAGGAATGTTTTCAGGTCAGATGATAGATTTCATATTGCAGAGCAGTTATTTACATTTCACCCCTGGGACTTCAAATAGCCTTAAAACTTCAGCCATGTTAAATTTGAGAAGAATCCTCCCGATTTTGACCCTTCGTTTCGCTCAGCGCTGTCCGGTTCAAAAAGACGCAGAAGTATCCCATGTTTGGTTGAGACAATCCTCCACGCTGCGTGCCCCGTCTTTCACACACTCTGCAGGGTGACCCAGCCTCCCTGTTTTCCCCTCCTCTGGTGCAACCAGCCACTCCATCAAATTAAGAGTCAGAGAAATGCTCCAGCTGCCCGGGATGAGGCTGTCAGCAGCCAGCGACAGATGGCCGGAGTCGGGGTCCAGATGCCAGTCAGCTGCCGGAGTTGGGAAGCAATTGGACGCTCTTCTTGGCCTCCTTGGAAGCACAACTTCCTCTCTTCTTCTTTAAGCTGCACTTGTTGTTCAGTTGTGCTTGTTTGTGTTTCGTCTCATTTCCTCACCTGGATTCCTCCTCCCAACATCAGCAGAGCTCCTGCTCTGGCTCCAGCAGCCGGCTGTAATCCTGACTCCTACATTCATGTCACAGGAAGGGCTTGTGAGCTCTAATCATTATGTAGTAAGGATTTATCCTCAAACTCTCCCTCCCTCCTCCAGCTCTCCCTTCCTCCCTCACCCACCCATCCCGTTGGTTTCCCTCGCTCTGCTGTTGGCGCACCGGCCGTCCTACAACTCTCAGCATTTCAACAGCCTCCATCACGCATCGCATCTCCTTTTTATGCAACATTTCTGCCTATTGTGGCTTGTTGCGTTTCGAGTCTCCACAGGTTTGCCCTTGAAGAAATCTCTGGGACAGACTGAGTCAGTGATCTGTTTTCCTTTCTGTGTTTGCACCGGTTTCCAGTGAACAGTAAGCAAGCATCTACTCACTTCTTAGTTTATATTAATTTAGTAAATAAAGAACAAAATTATATGTCAGTGCATATTGAAAAAAATGGTGTTGCTGTGGCATATTTCATCCACCAGAGTGCAGCATTATGATTGTCCTTCTCTGTGTGTGTGAAGACATCCCAGTCCTCTGGTAAAGTCTCTCAGTTTCAGGACAGATTCTGGAACACGTTTGGTTTGGTTGGAGGTCCTGGATTGAGTTCTGATACCAAGGCTGGCTTGAAATTAACTTTTACAAACATCCAGATTGAGTCTTATAAGGTCTTTGCTTGTAAAACCGTGTGAGGGTCGTTCGTCTTCCTCAGGAATAAGAAGAGACACCCAGGTTCTGGCTTTATTCACAATGATGATGTCAGACATGGAATTACATCATTTCCTGTTGCCCCACCACCACCAACATAAAATGAACAAAAGTAATTTTTAACCCTGCGTGCGCTTTCACAAGTTTATTTATTAATGTGTTAATTTTTTTGGAAAGCTCTTGTCCCATGATGGAAATGGTGTTTGACATAACCTTGTTTCTCTGCAACTCTATAATTGTCTCAACTATTTGACTATTTATTTGATAATCAATTGTTGAGCAGTGGCATAAATCGGTTTTATCAATTAATCAAGTTTTTATTTTTTGAAGATGGAAAATCTGGATTTTCCCCCCCAAAATATTCTTTGGGTTTCTGTAGTTCAGAGAGTCAAGTGTGACTTAAAACCTCATTCAACTCTCACTTTCTCAACTCTTTACTCTACATCGTCACCTGTGAGAGAAAACGTGAACACAGTTTCATCATTTCTCAGGTTTTTCATCTCTTGCTAATATCAGGGTTTTAATATCTTTGACTCATCCTACTTAAATACCCTACAACCACTTGTCCAAAATATTGTCCACTTTTTACTTTCTGGTCATTTCCATTTATATTGGGGAGTGTTATCAACTTCTATCCTACCTGGAGTAATTAGTCGCTGTTTTCTTTAAACTTTCCTTTTCTTCTCTTCTGTTGCACATCTTTTAGCCGGAGATGGCACCCTGCTGTGTAACAGTAGTAACATGATCAATGTTCAGCACTGTGGTGGTTACTGAATCTGGTCAAGCTCTTTATTTCTCCTCAGTCCTGAAGTTTATAACTCAGAACTCTTTAAAAAAGTTGGGCACATTGAGACAAACCGGCTTTTCTCTCTTCTCACCACCAGTTTGACTCATGAAGCCATTTAGCTACATTTTCTTGTTTATCTCAGGACACCATCCCTATTTTGAGATCAGAAAACTAGGCTGTTGTAAACAAATAATTTAGTAATCGAGTAATCTATCGATTATTCTTACAATCAATCGAGTAATTGGATAAAAAAAAGAAGTAAAACAATGGTAAATCTAACATAACAGCAGTATTGCATAACAGTATTACTATCGCATATCAACATCAGTCCACTTTTTACAGTTGAGTTTCCCTAACAATAACTTTTCTGTAGTGTAGAAAATTAACTCGTAACAATAGTAGCTCATTTCCAAATTAACCTGAAGAAAAGTTATATAAAAATCTGAAATGATATTCTATTCAATAATAAAGAGGCAGGCTCACAAATACGCTTATAAAAAATGTCTCTACTCCAGCTTTTAGTTTATGCATTCATCTTCAGTCAATTTAACAGATGAACTCTCACCTTGCCCAGACATTTATAGCTTTTGTTTTGGTGTATCTCAGTGACGGGATTTGACATCTTCGTTCGTCACACACAGAAACTCATCTACCAGCTACGTGCCGCCACAATGAGCTCCTCCACCCATTTATTGAGACCGGAATGATATCAAATAAATTGTCCGGTTCGTCTGTAAAGCTACACTCACGTTAATTATCTAATGCGCAGCCGCCCGCAATGTTCAGTCTATCCGCTCACCTGTATAAATACACCTGCAGCGCTCTTCCCCGCTGTTCGCTCTGAACCGCCACCAGGCAGCAGCTACAGGAGGAGAAAAGCTGCCGTACTCCAGGCATCGCTCCCGTCATTTTAAGGATGCTTATTGGTCCCCCGAAAAACGACAAAGACCCAGACATTATCATCAATCAATAAAATCCTCCCAGGCCAAACTTGAAAATTGGACATTATACTGCTAACACTCCGGCGGAAGTGAGAGCGCTGCGCAATGCAAGTACTAACCCGGCCGGAACACGGTGCGCTAAATAATAAAACATAATTTAACGAAACTTCGAGGCAGATCAATTTTCCTCGAGGAATTTTAATAATCGAGGTACTCGAATCATTCGAGGAATCGTTTCAGCTCTGCAGAAAACCAAACCCAGATCACACATAGAACCATCTCATGGTTCTGTGTGCCTTTTTGTTCAGAAGAGAATAAATTGTTGCAGTTTCAGGCCACATTTGCAGATATGAACCTGGCATCTTGTAAACACTTCACCTCTCTCTCTTCTAGCTGTAGTGGGGCACTCGTTTTTCCCCATATGGATGAATCCCGTGAAAAATGAATCCTTTGAGGCTGGAGGACTCGTGGGGTTTTATGAGCTTGTCAGAGCTGCACTGAGAGATGTGACAGGGAGGCCATATTTGTTTCTCTGCAGCCGGTGCTGGAGGCGGTGCTTCATGACCTCATCAATCGCCAGACAATAACGATTCCGCCTCTTGTTATCAGCAGCTTATAAAGTTAGCTTCGCTGTGATCAATAAGGCAAATGGATAAGAAAATAATCAAATGTTTAATTGCCTCAGCTTAGAGCTAGTAGTCTGGAGAAAACAGTGACAATAAACTATACAGTCATAATGAAGAAATGTGAATATTATAGAAAAGTTCATTTACTTCAGAAACTCCATCACTAAGCACAGATGTTTTCAAATTTTTATTTTTGTTAATTATGATGATTTTTTTGCTTCCGGCAAATGAAAACAGCATTTAAGATTAGAATATTGCAACAGAGTAGGGTAGCGACTAATGACTAATGTTTTAATAACTGATTATTCTGACGATTAATCAATTCATTATATCCAAAAATTAGCATACTCTTCAGAAAAAACCTGACAAAATGAAAAGTGTTTCATTTAAACACTTAAAACTTTTTATATAATATTAGAAATGCTTAAAATATACAAATAAACAAGTCTATTAATTTTTTTAGGTAGAAAAATAAACATCTTGTTGCCTAAAATTCAGTAACATGGCATTCCTTTAATTAATTAGAACCGGGTGCTAACACTTTTGGCTTAAACATATTTACAGTCAACTATGTTTTTATCTTAAATAGAAAAAGTATTTTTATTTTGTAGTTTTGGCTTAATTACTGCCCTGAATATGTTGTTTTTTCAGCAAGTTGCCTCTTTTGAGTTTGCATTCTTCAGTTACGATTGATTACTAAATTAGTTGACAATTATTTAAATTATCAATTCATCATGGTTAATCTGATTAATCATTTCAGCCCTAAAACAGAGCAATAAAAAACATTTTATTTATTATTATTATTTTTTTACCCCTCTATGGGGTCTTTTTGTGGCTCTAGTGTCCGTTAAATGACAGCAGGCTGACAGGAAACGGGGAAGGAGAGGGGGGAAGACATGCGGCAAATGTCGTCGGGTCCGGGAGTCGAACCCGCGACGGCCGCGTCGAGGACTCAAGGCCTCCAAATACGGGTCGCGCTAACCGCTACGCCACCACGGCACGCCCAATAAAAAACATTTTAGTATAAAAATGTGGGCTAAATGGAAAAGTATGTTTAATACTTGCTTAAAAGTTATTTTAAAAAGATATTTTTAATCTGACAAACAAGCCTCATTAGAACTGATATCCTAATTTATTTGTAACAGTCTGAAGTGCATCTTATTTATTATTGCAGAGTTGTTGAAAAGTAAATGCACCTCTGACAGCAGCTTTAAATACTGTACATGCAGGTCAGTTTAAGAAGACAGAAAATACGACTTTGCTTTGTTTAAAATATACAGAATGTGGGTGAAAAGAAAAGAAGAAAAGGTATATCTGTGACGTTATGGTTACATTTGGGTAGAATCTGTGAACCAGTAAAAGAAAAAAGTATGAACTGTAATAATAACGTTTTAAAATGTAATCTTATAAATCTACTAAAATGTAAAATCTTAGTACATAGCCACCAGGAGTCCTTGATCTAAACTCAAATCTAACTGTAAGGCTTTGACTAGGCAGGTGGGCCGATGGAGGAGGAAGTAACACATGTGAGGGCGACAGCAGAGGGAAAGGCTGACATATGCTCCCTCGCTCTGTGGCCTGGCCTTCTTGTTTCATCACGCAATATGGCTGAACTCTGAATATTATCCTCTCGTACGGCAAACCCGGCGTCATCTCAGCCGTTGCCGCGGCTTTTACCGTCACGCTCTCCTCCTGTGTATATCAGGTAGCTCTGAGCTATTTTCAGCAGAATTTCAGCAGCTGAGCTGTGACAAAACAGCGAGTTAAAAGGCTAAACTGGGCTGTGGTCATTCCCAGGAGAGGGACTGGATTTATCCCAGTTGTCTCAAAGTATCGACCAGCAGTGGTTCAGCAGGGTTTCTCTGTTACAAGCTGTGGTTCTTAGTGACGCCTTCATGGAAAAACGTACATAAATCCTTTGTTCCAAAGTCAGGTAAGGTTGTTGATCCATTGTGAATCACACAGTGGTAGTACTACATAATGAGTGGTGTGACCACTGACATTTTCCTTTTTCCTCCAGCTGCGATTAAAAAAATACTGGTTTTAATGGCGACAATTTATTCATAAAACATAAACATATTTAGTGGCCACACTAGAATGGAAATAAAAATAACCTTTAATGTCACACAATGGGGAAATTACTGTGACACACAAATAGACTCGCACAAAGATGTATATGTTGATTAGTTGTTAAGCATCAAACTCTGAACAGGATGATGAATGTTTGCATTCCAGTTCTGACTGAAACAGGAAATGTATTGGTTGATTCATGGAGCAATTCCCTGTTGGGAATTTTGTCCTCTTCTTGTTGGAGGACAGCAAGTTGAATGTTGAATAACTGGACATGTGCATTGAAATGTTTAGAGAAGGTCACAGTGCATTTTAGGTTTGTCCTGAAAGCCAGATATCTCCAACTTTTTCTGATTAGTGTAACGCACGTACACATTTACACCAAAAATATCCAGTACAGCCCTGTTAGTTCGGTACGCTTGGGTACCAAACTAATGGTATCCAAGCTCTATGTTCTGCAGAGCGACTTTAAAAAGTGATAACTAAAATGTGTATTGGCTTGGTTTGTTTAGTTTGGTCTGAATTAGTTGATTATTTGTCAGCTGGGAACTTTTGGTGGTTCGCCTCCTTTTCACAGAGAAAATCACAATCGAACCAGAACGAGTCGTGAGCCTTCAGTCTGGTTGTTGGTCAGACTGAAGGCTGTGGTGTGAGGGCGGCCGCACCAGATGAAGATACAGGAAGCAGGTCCTGTGATCTAAACTAATGAAGATTGATTCACATCAGCAGTAGAAATGGCTTCTTACATTTCTACTGCTGAACACGCAGCTCAGCTTGACCTGTATGTTTAATTGCTACTGAATTAGTTTATCAGTGCTTGAATTATTTTGAGATGTCTTCAAAGGTGAATGAATACTGTTTGCAAAAAATATGTGTAGAATTTATTAGTTGCTTCTAAGGAACTGCTGGAATAAAACTGAAATACTTGGTGACAGTTTCTGTCCTGAGGCAGAGCCGTGTGCCGTATTTATGTCTGTTTCAACCAGACATTGTCATCTGAGTCTGAGTTTCCATTAGATGTCCTGAGGCAGGTGTGTGTCGCCATCCAGCAATCTGCAGCGTTTCAGCTGCAGCCTGGACCCAACCTGTTGAGTCCAAGTTCTCTCTGAGAACCGCTGCCAAACTCAGACCTGTTCTCTCTGGACACCGATCAGGCCACCCATACGATTTCCCATGCACATCACAAAAAAAGCAGCAAATTGGACATGAGTAAATGAAGACAAAATGAGGCTTTGGGACTCAGAAATGGCTTGCATGCTGTCAGAAACTGTAAAACACGCAGCTCAACTTGACCTGTATGTTTAATTGTTACTGAATTAGTTCATCAGTGCTTAATGCTGACAAAACTGTCAAGCAAACTCATAAACACACAATTTCAGCCAAAACATAATCTGAAGCTAAAATTTTATGGTGTTTTTTTGAGTTTTTGTTTTTCATTTTTGTACAAGTTCACATCTTTTTGCTCATTAATGGATTTAGATTCTAAATCCATTAATTTGGATGTAGTTTCTATAGAAAGCACAATTCATCATTCTCTTTGTTTTTTATTTAATCTCAGGTACAATGTTCAACTTCTACTGCAGATTTCCAACAGTGAAATATTTACTGTCTAGTTTATCAGAATAAGTCAATAAGGTTTATTTGTACAGCACATTTCAGCAACCCGGCAGTTCATAGTTCTTTACATCCTGGAAACAAAATCATCAAAAATACATAAAATAAATAGACAGACATATCTGAGACAAAATATAACACCTAAAGTAGTTATACTGTTTATTCTCAGCAAATATCGACTGCAGTAAGTGAAGACCTCACCAATTTCTCTAAGAAAATATATTTTCTAAAGGTGCGATAGACTTAAAATTCCCACTAACAGCCAACAAACCCAGTAAACACATGCCAAGAAATCCAACCTCTGCTGTGCATTAGTGTTGTCAAAGTAATTAATACCTGGATATGATCAATACTAATCATTCACAGAGACATTTCTACCACTTCTCCTCCTCTGAGCTCAGCTGTCCACTGTCAGCTCAGTTGCAGCAGAGAAATGCAAACACAACTAACCATTAAACATTGCAGCTACCATTAATGTTTACGGCTTTAAAAGCAAAGCTCTTAGTTTCTGATGCAGGACAGCAACATTTTCTGTGTTTGGTTCACACATGATTTACTGGAACTGCACTGAAATATTTCCAGTGCTGAATTATTTATGCTCATAAAAGCAGGGAGGAAACATGCAAACATTAGCTTAGCTGTTTAGCAATATGTCTTGGATGTAAACACTGAGATGTACAGTAGCTTAATGTTTTTAAAATGTTTTGCTTTCTTTACTGAATTAACTCAGGTTCAACCGGATCTGAAACATCAATAATTTATCCTTAGATTGTCCTCAAGTCAGGAGATGCAGTTTAGCCCAAATAAAAATAGCAAAATCCTGGAAAGATTTTGTACAGGCAAATGTCTTTTAACACCTCACAATAAAAGTAGAACATTTAGAAAATATTTTTATTAATTTGCAGAGAAGTTACTAAACTGAGACAGGATAAAGTTAGTAACTGGATGAAAACCAGCAGCCAAGTAGTTTGAAATGGAAGAAAACGTGTTTAATAGTATTATTTTAATCCTCCACACATTTGAAAAGTTTGCAAAACATTTTTTCTCACTGTCTGAAGTTAAACCAGACCAAACTTCTTTTGTTTTAGATCAGTTAGAATCACCAAAATTATTTATATTCACTGAATTCCACAATAATGATAGAATATGTCAGATTATTTATAAATGCCTTCAAAGTCTGAAATTTACATTTACAATTTACATTTTTCTCAATATTTGGTTGATGGTCCAACTTTTGCTGGAGTTTTGGTCCATTCTGACACAAGAACAAAATCCAAAGACCTTGTGAGGATGATGCTGATCCTGATAAGACTGAGTGATTATACACAGTGAAACATGAACTGAAAAGCCGCTCGGCGAGGAGGAAGCCATTACAGCAAAGAAAACATCTAGAAACCAGATGGTAGTTTGCTTCCCAATACTGAAGGAAATGTATGTAAAGTTATGGTTTCAGCTGTAAACACCTCGAGTTAGGGTCTTGAAAATTATTCATAACAGAAAACATAAATATTCCCAAACAGAAGTTAGGTATCTTTGTACATAAACAATTAATATTTTGAATTCTTGAATATTGCATTAGGAATTCAAATAATTAGGTGATCAAATTCCAAACATGTATAATCTGTAATGTGTGAGGAATTAAAGGGTTTCAGGTTGAGTGACTCCAGTTAATATTCATAAACGCTCATAAGAGCAAAGATTAGTTGAATTTTAATCTTTTTCCCTTCCTCTTCTCTTTGAATCACTGTCGGATTCTCTGCAGGCCGGCTTCACTAGTTAGCACCAACCCTGAGGTTTCACACACACGCAGCGCAGCAGACAGGCAGCTGCTCTCTTAACCAGAGTAACAGCGCCCTCCAGAGGCCAGCTAGAGGACAGTTTCAACATCCTTCAAACATCCGTTAGTTTTCTTTTGCCTTCAAATCCTTTCTTGTTAAAATGATAAAACAGTTTTCATGTGAAACATGTGAAGAGTCCTCCGCTCCATTTCCGGCTCTGCCTCCACCTGCATGTGTTTGTTTGGCTGCTTTTCCACGAGAGCGTCCCTGCCAACTCCTCGTATAATCCACGGGGTGAATAAAAATGGATTTGGCTGGAGCAGACTCTCAGTAAGCTGCCTTAAACCAAACAGAACTCTACACAACAGTCTCTCATGTACATCACCACTTTTATTACTGTTTATTAAACCAATGTTAGACCCGCATATACACATTTGCTCCATATTAACTGAAACAGCTCAGGTGCTGCCTAAAACACTTTCATCTCAACCAAACCCAGAAGTAAAAATTTTTCTCTTTGGTGACAATTTCACTGTAAAGAAAAGTGACATAATTTTTGCTGATTTTGGAGAGCAAAGGGTGTAAAGGAGAGTGTTTCCTGGCACGGCGCTCTGGCCTCCCTCCGTCTCCAGAGGCCTCACACGACAGACGGGTCGCAGCGAAGCCGCAGTTTAAATCCGGTGTGCAGATGGACACCAGTAGTTGTTCTAAATCCTGAGCGCCTTGGCACCGGGCGAACGCAGAGAGGCTGTGGCGTTATCGGGTCGATGTGGTAGCTGCTCCGTGGATCACATGTGGGCCAGACGGGGCTCAGGTACCATCAGCTGTCAGAGAGATGTTCTTGGACTGGATTTATTTTTGTTTTTGGATCATTAATTCTGTACAAACTCACCCTCTCAAATCATTACGCTGTTAACCACTTTCTGTCGCAGCTCTTTCTGACTTTGTCTCTACCAACATCAGAATAGTTGTATTTAGGATTTGTGCAGAATAATCTTTTCAGTAAAAATGGAAGTCTCAAACTATTCAGATAGGAATCACGCCATCTTGGCCAGACAGTGAATAAACTTCCTAATTCCTGCTCAGTTGATCAAACTGGGAAACTGGCTCTTATTGGGGAGAGCTTTACTCACACATCTTATTTGTTCTGGTTCGTACTCATTTCGTTTTGTTTTTTATTATTTGACGTGATGCTGAGGAATCCAACTGTTAAAGTCCAAATGCCTTGAAATTAAGGCAAAGGCAAATATAATTTTATTTTATATTTGCAATGCAAATATAAAATATGAACAGGACAGTCTCAATATAGCAGGAAATGCAGGAGAATAAAGAAGTCCTTCATTTCTTTCTCCTACTGGGCTGAATTTTAACTTCCAGCACTTTAGGATTTTGGATGTCCATGAATATCTCTATTGCTATCCATATATCTATAACACATCCATCTATCTATTTTATCTAAAAAAAAAAATAGATGGATGGATGGGTTACTAGTTGTCACAATATTTCCTTTACCTGCAAGCGTCCTCTACAGTAGAATGAGGAACTGGATATTCTTGATTTTCTACATTTAGATTTTATATCTTGGAGTGAACAGAGGGCGCCCTTTTTTTCACCATCACTGTCGGCTTGTTTTAGATGTACTTTAATCTACCTGAATAGTCAGATGTGTCATTTTTAGTGGTTTGTCTCCACCCTCTGGACATATAGTGTAACTGCAGATTGTTTTGTATTACCTGTAGTTTAGCTCAGTGGGTAGAAATCTGTGTGTCGATGATGGATGTTAAATCTGAAGCTTGTTTTTCTCAATCTTTCCTGCAGATACTTTCTTAATTGACAATAATGTTCCAGTTTTATGTAGCTGCTGCTGTTCCTCTCAGCTGATGAGTCGGTGAGATCTTCTCTGAGATGTTGGTGAAAGCGGCTGCAGATGGCTTGTAGTCGGGCCGAGCGCCGCAGTGTTTGCAGCAGATGGTGGAGTGCTGAGCTGATGGATGCTCTGTCTAAAACTCCAGACAAGGAACCTGCTGCTCCCTCATCATCTGAGGAAACTCCGAGTGGCTGAGCAGGACGAGGCTTCATAGCTCTCAAACATCCAGACAACACACACAGAGAGCGCTGATAAATGTTTTGGCGCCTGATTTATTAGAGCCATAATGTGGTTTGTATTCCGCCCCGCTGAGACTTGTTATTGTTTGATGGGAAAGAGGCTGTTGAGGACTGCAAAATGGAGCTCTGCTTATAAGCTCGGTCCGATGATGGGCAGAGAAATGGAGCAAATTTGGATTTGATTATCAACATACAGTACCAATCATTCTTTCACTTAGGGTTATGTTTCAATTGGATGTTACTTATACTGCAGTTACGGAAAACCAGAAATATAATACACTATTTCCATAAAAGTTAGGCAAGTCTTATTTTTAAGAGAGCTCTCAGTTAATCAAAAATGTTAAACCTCAAACATGACTGTTTAAGAAAGTAAAACTGAGGGTTTTTTTCTTTCTTAGGAGAATATCTATATGTGCACACTTATTGGGAAACTGTTAGTGTGCACAATTATTATGCAACTAAATGAAAAACACACTTTGTTTCATTTGTTTAATGAGAAACAAACTCTTTCCAGTAAATATTTTTAACATAAAGTGACCAATATGACTGTTACTTTTCAGTAACGCTCATCAGCGTCTATTCATTGAGTCATTTCCTGATTTGTTGATGATCAACTTCCTGTGCAGCAGCAACCACAGCCTTCCAGATACGAGAGGTGGATTGTTTTCCTTCATTGTAAATCTCTGGTTTGAGATCTGCCCACAAGTTTTCAATTGGGTTCCAATCAGGTAAGGAAGGAAGTCATGTCAAAAAGTTTTTATCTGTAACAACTTTATTCTGGCATGCAGAGGACTACCTGGATGCATGTGATGGAGTATTGTCCCGCTTGAAAATTATTGTCTTTTTGAAAGATGCAGACTTCTTCCTTAACCACTGCTTGAAGAAAGTATCTCTAAAAACTCATAAGTTCATTTTGAGCCCTTCTTCAATCTAAAAAGGTTCAGCCAGCTAGAAATCTATTTCTTGGCCCAGTTTTAATACTTCAGCTTTTTGTTCAGTGGTGATCGATTTTCAGTCATATCTCTGAACATCTGGTACTTCTTGGTAGTTAGCAGACATAGAATATGCTTGATGTGTTTTTAATTCTTAGCATTTCTTTCTTTCTCAACAGGTTTGTTGCGACCTTGTTTTCTATTTGCAACAAAATGCTAGCTGGTTCTTTGATCACACTGCAATATTTGAGGAATTTCAAGAGTGTTGAATCCTTCTGAGAGACATTTGGTTATTTTGGACTCTTTTTGGTCTTGTGCTTTTACCCATTTTGCCTCAAGAAAAGAAACTGCCTAATTGTTATGTGCACTTTGATATTGGGTGTTGCCCTCCAACACCCCATGGAGGCGGTGGAGGCGTCCTCCTAGTCTTTACCCTAGTGTCCTAAGAGCCGTAGGGTAGACTACGACTACTAATCCAAGTCCATCATGCTTTGGCGAAAAGCAATTATTCCTGAGGGGAAAACATTTAAAACAGCTACAAATCTTCCCAGAAGTGGACGTCCCAGCAAATTCAACAATGTTTCAAAATGTTTCTCACCTTCTTACTCGCCACGTCTGAAACAATCTGAGTCTCATTTAAGCTTGCAAACCCTGTGACTGATCTCTAAAACCTAAAGTCATTACATCACTGAATTGAGCCATGAAGAGTTTTGTGGACATTGAAGGGTCTGTATGAAAACGGATGTCCTCCAACCACATGACTGCATCTCGAAAGTTTGACTTCGTTCAGACTCTACATGTGTATAAAACAACTGAATTCAAATTCAACTACATTCAAAACACGTTATTGGTTCCACCAGAAGACCACCAATACCAGTAAGCAGTTTGTCTCAATCTCCTGAAATAAAACACGCCACAAATAAAAGAAATAACATTGTATAATTGAGATTAAAACTTAGCAATAATTTCTATTATATGTTTTCTGCAATTGTAAAAATGTAAATTGATAAGCGTGAACTGTCTTTAATTTAACTCGCCTGCCTGTTAATTTCCCATTTAACTCTTAGTTTTTCACCACTTTATAATTTTAGTTCCTTGTGTGAATACATGTTGGTGATCTTGAATCTGTTAGATTTAAATCATTTTTAGCTAATGGAAATCACATTTCTGTTATTATTTCCTCAGTATTATCTGCTAAGCTAATACTCATGACGGTGAATTTATGGAGAGGTATCCTGGAACCCGATGTAGCCACAGGTCTACGTGTGTTTATATGCACAGGCATTACTTTTAACCTGACAGTAATAAGGGATTTAGAGGACTAAACTGTGGGCCAAACCGCCACCAGGAGTCAGCCATCACTTGGCTCATGAATCATCTTTGTTAATTGCGTTTGCCATCAAATATGCACAAAGGAGTGCTGTACCTACAGAACTGACGGCACTTACAGATATCCCCGCCGTGTTTTTCTTTGACACCAACAGACTCCTGGTTCTGTGTTCCCCTCTGTTAGATGTGCTGTGACTTGATATATTGGGTCTTTTAGCCCCACTTTGGCTCAAATCCAAGGCCCATTTGTACAGATGGGATTTTACGTGGGCCATTTTAGCAAAGCACCCTTCCCATAAAGCCAAAGTGTCTCATCACTTCATAATTGTGTGATTATGGTCAATTGCTGTGGTTGGGGTGACAGATTCTATTTGAGCCCAACAGATGCTTTTATCATATTTTAGATCTCCATTTGACCTTAATCAAGCGTTGCATGTATGAATAAAACAGGGAGATAATATTTTAGTGATGAGGCGGCTCTGAGGAAAGATCAAACACAAACAAGTGGCGCACAGAGAGGAACGAACTGCAGGGGCCTCCAGACTGTAGAAGACTGATGAATTACGCCACCATGTGGGAGGTAGAGTACATTGCAGCTAGAGTATAACTTATGATTGGAAAGTACATTTAAACTACAATAAACTTGAATTGGATGTCCTTGCGTTAACATGAATTAGGCTTTAGTACCCCAACTTATAATATACTTACATGTGTTATATTTGTTCAAAACCTTTAACGGAGTTTGAATCTTTTCACACATTTCTGTTCCTGAAAGAGCTGTGTTATGGCCCAAAAAAGTAGCAGATTCAGAATAATCATTATTTCTTACTTTCTGTGAAGAAGTGGTGAAATAAATAAAGTTGCTAATTCATGGAATCTAAAATCTTAGAAACCAGGTAGACAGGAAAACCTGAGCATTGTGTGCAAACACTCAGCTTAAAGGTAACTTCCTTCCCATTGGTGGTTGAGCAGCTACAGGCAGCTGGGAGCAGAACATTTAGCTAAACTTCTCAGTCTCAGACACAACATTTAAAGTTTTAGCATTTAATATCCTGTCTTTCAGTTTTAATAATAGGTTAATCTTAAGATGCAATACTTATACAAAGTTTTATGATAATAAACATTAGCTGCATTTCTATTACAAATGTGCACAAATGTTTGTCCATTTTCTGCTAATGTCAAAAAATCTTTTGCAATTGTGGCGTTTCATTAAATAAGAAATAAATTAAAATCACATTTACATAAGCTTGTTTAGCAACGAATGCAAACAGTTAGATCATCATCTACCAGACATCAGAGGAGACGTCGGCGTCTTATTCAGGTGTTGGCGCGGGAAGCCCCGCCTACTGGCGAGCGGCTACGTACACGGCGTTTTGAGAAACTGTAGTCGGCCATTTTGCCAACGCGCTCTGGATTCAACAGGTTGGAATGACACAGCGTTTTATCAGCTGTGTGATGATTTCTGCAGGTTGTCCGAAAACAAACCATCATCCTCCTACCACTTCCTGTCTTCTTCGTCCTTTTCGTCAGCAGTAACATCCGGCTGTCAATTAAGTGACTTGTGTGATGCAAAAAAAAAAAGTGCTTTAATGCGCCTAGCGCAAAAACCTCTTATTGAAAAACTTCAGTTCCTTTTTTTTTACGGTTAATTGAAATTCAGCTATTGAAAACAATCATTGTTTCATCCAGAACTCTTGGTATTATTATTATTATATCTAACTATTGAGTCTGTTGCAACATAGTTTTAAAGTTAAGTGTAAACAAATCTGTTCATTCAAGAAAGTCTCAGAAATAAGTTGATAATTTTGGCTGGAGCAATTTTATTTTATTTACCTGTAAATGTTTTTTTTTTTTATCTCTTTTTGCTCTGATCATAATTGAGTTATTTTCTTTTATGTGAAATTTGTGCAACAAAGGACTGAATTAGTTGGCTTAGTAACTATTAATCAGGTGGTGGAGTCATTTAAGGTGGATCTGTCATTTGTCTGGTTTTGGGAATGTTTTCCGGTCATTCAGGCGTGGTGAAAACAAAGTAATTATTAAGACAAACCTGGAAATGATCCTAATATGGCCGGACCACAACCTGTTCGCTGTGTTGGCCATCTGGCAGCAGACACAGAAGTAGCTGCTGCTGGGAGATCAGATCACCACCGGTTGTTTCCAAGAGCTGGGGATCATTTTTGTGTTCTCTCCATCAAAGCTTCATATTTAGCTAATTTATTCAGAGAGGTATAACCGTTTTTAATTTGGTTTGAATGATGATGGCTTTACCTGCTTACCCAGGAGGGGAATCTGGCCTCCAGCATCTCCTTCCTGTGGGCTTCAGACCCAACTTTATCACTTTATATTCCAACCAACTTGTTCTGACTGTCTAAAAACACTGAAACTGTCCCACAATCAGCTTCTCTACACTACAGAATATTATCTATATGTAGTCATATTTACAGGAACTGGTCTGGTAAGATTTATTAGAAATACACATCAAATTA
Organism: Xiphophorus maculatus; assembly: GCF_002775205.1. NCBI lineage: Eukaryota > Metazoa > Chordata > Actinopteri > Cyprinodontiformes > Poeciliidae > Xiphophorus > Xiphophorus maculatus. The sequence continues at coordinate 1,965,066 of NC_036458.1, forward strand.
CTTGTTCTGTGTTTTTAGAAGCAGGTCAAGATTTAATGAAGAATAAAATTTACATAAACAAGGAATAAATGCAGCAAATGAATTCAAATTGACTTTTTTTCTTAGGTGCACCCAAATTTTGGAACTCGTTGCGTTTAACGCCACAGTTTTATAGCTTTACATTTTTTCTTAATCACTCTCCATAACAGTAGTATTGACTTGTAAATTATTATTTAATCTAGTAAACATTAAGCTATTTATTTGAAGTAGAATTTTACAAAAAAGGTCGAGTTATTGAAAGGTCTTAAAGTGCTTTTTATTTAAAAACATAACATGCAGCCACTGAGAGTTATGCAGTTCAACACAGTTCAATCTGTTGAAAAAGAGTTTTTTACTTTCAATGAGTTTTTATCCAGGTAAATTAAAAGTTTGAAACAAAAAATAAAGACGGTGATCCGGTTATGGCAGACCATCACTAACTAAAACATTAGCTGCACTCACCCTAAAGTCCCAATCATAAACATTCGTTTCTCTAAAACTAAAGCACTATACCAATATAACCTCAACTCAAATGATAAAATAAGTATCAACTTTTCATAGTAAACATATTTATAAATGTGCAATTGACACATTTTCACCAGCTATTGGTAACCCCTAACCCAAGTAATCAATTCATAGAACAAAACCAAATCAAATAAGTTCAGATATGAAGTGTGTATTGATGTGAAAAGACTCAAGGAAAAAGCATTAAAACACATATTGCTATTTATTTAATACTTACAGAAGCCTTTGTTGGTACTGACAGCTTCAAGACGCCTCCTGTTATTAGTCGCATGAATTGCTCAGGTTTGAGCAACACAATATCATCTGCTGATATTCTGATGATGATATATTGCACAGCCTTACTTAGTATGGAAATATAGGAATACATGAGAAAACAGATTTGAATCAGGAATTTTTTAAATAAAAAAAGGAGAAAACTTATCATTCGTCTGTTTTTTCTCCCCGTTGAGTTTCTATAAGATTTTAATTGAAATGTAAAATCTGTCTAGAGTGTGACGGCAAAAAAGGAGTGAATTTTCCATCTCTGATTATTCTTCCAGGAGTTTGGGAAAAAGAACAATAATGGAAAATTTTAGGAAACAAGAAAACACGATCGCACTCAAGGGATTTTCAGATGCATGTCCAACCAAACTGGTTTCCCTCTGAATCCCTGATTTTTACTTGGAAATGAAAATGCCTTAAGGAAACAGACGACTGAATTTTGGATTGGTAAAATCTAATGGCCTTTAAAAGAAGATGTGACATTTAAAAAAGGAAGACATGACACGCCTGCTGGAATGAGGCCTGCAGAGGTCTGATTGTGTAAATGTTGACGTGGTGCAGCAGAAATACAAATAACACCAGATCTCCAGCAGAAACGCCTCATTTTACTGTTTGCAGAAGCTCAGAGGATTAAAGCCAACAGTGATGGATGCGGACTCATCTTCTGTAATATTTACATTTTCTGGTATTTTCCGCCCCTGAAAGACCGGCGTCTGTGTTTTTCATTTTGGGCCATAACGCCGGCCTCCCGACAGACGGGTGCTCTCCATCTAGCAGCCCCACAAGGGGTTGTTGCAAGACAAATGGCTGTAGGAAGAAGCCCCGCCCATTTCCAGCTGCCTCAGCTCGTGCGGCGTCTCGGCTCGGTTGTGCGGTGGGATTTGTTCGGTACGTCGAGTCCCAGTCCACTGCGCGCCATCACTCACCACAAACCACCCGGAGACTCCGCAGCTGAAGTAGACAAGTTTATTAATGATAATAATGAGGATGATGAGGATGATAATATTAATAATTAGTCATAATTATAATAACGTTAATGTCATAATAAATAGAACTCTTCATCTGAAGCACGTAAAGAGAAGCATACAGAAAGAGAAAAAACAAAAACACAAAGTTCAGAGTACAGAGCCAGAGGAGGGGGCAGGGACTTCTAGAGACATTTTTTAACCTTTCAATATATCCATTTAATTTTTTAACATTTTTAAACATTATTTAACTGGAACATTTACAAAAAGGAGAAAGAGATAGAATTTAAAAAATCCCTTATAAATAAATTTTGTCATCATTAGAACAAAATACAAGATTTGGGGAGTCAGAGGATGGTCTTTTTTTTTCTTTTTGACGTATTTTTTTGTTCTTTTCCCCCTGAAAGGACAGCTGAAGGAAGTAAGAGACCAGTTGGGGTGAAGGTTATTATGTACAGAACACCAGGAATACAAAAGGGGCCAGTCGACTCACATACTGGAAGGCTGGGGACGGGGGTAGCTATACGGGGTCCGATGTAAGCGAGGGGCATCCTGCGAGTGTCACAGCTCAAGCAGTTGTGCTCAGGAAGATCAGGACCAGTTTTTAAAACATAAAGGCATCTGAAGGAAGGAAGGGAGGGTCGCCGTACGCCCACCCCCCCTCGCTCCATCCCACCGCTACGCTACGGCGCAGGCTGGAGTTTTAGCTCGGCCTTTTTTTGTTTTTCACTGCGTTGGCCAGCGAGCAGAGACAAACAACCACAGCGGGAACAAAACGGCCCTAAAGGTTAAAAACAGGATGGATACCTCACCACTGCTGCTCCAACACTAACATCTAACTACTTCCATTAAAACATTTAAAATCTATTTAGTATTTCTCATATCAACTGGATAAAAATTCTAAGGCAATAAAATTCATCTTTTATACATTTTTTTTCTTGGTTTTCAACTGCAGCTCGCATGAAGCTGTGGCAGCTACACACTGTCAACCAGCTCATGGGAGCCGTAGCGGGTAAATGGAAAAAATATAACAAAATACCTTCATGCATTAAGAGCTGTAGTAACCTGTAAGCAGGATGGGACTCTCCATCACAACTCTAAAAGGAGTTTTATTTGCTTTTTTATTTTTTACAAAACCTGCACTTTAAAGTTAGCTGCAAAGCTGCATATACGTCTGAAACGAGTGCTGTGGTAGGAGTGTCATTGGTTCGGTGTTTTGTCTTTGTCTTCGCTGTGAACTGTGGATCAGAATGAGCAGTAGGTAAACATCAGGAGAATACGCAGAACGGCAACATTGCACACAGCCCCTACTTTCTATTCCTACGTCTACAACAGTTAATACGAGAAACAAATCAAGATCGGTTCATTTGTTTTGCACAAGTTACTGCAAATGTTGCTATTCTCAGACCTCAAACTTTTTTTTTTGGTTTGCATAAACTAAAGAAGAGGCAGCTTGATCTCTGACATGCTTTTTTTTTTGCATCACTGTTCCAAAGTAATGCTACGTTCTTTGATTTGAAACAAAATAAATAAAAACACGGTTTAAAAAGGTCAAACCCAAACAGATACACAGAGCTTCATGGTTCCCCCTAAAGAAAAACACACCAACGCTGCTGCAGGAAGTGAAATGTCCACATCTGCTGCCACAAATACTCACAACAGCACCTTTTGTGAATTCATCCGCTGCTGAAAATAGTCCCCAAGGAAATGCACTTGAGCTCACTTACTATTTGAGTAACATTTGCTAAAAACTACACGTTTTTGTTTAGGTTTTTTTGTTTTGTTTGTAAAAACAGTATAACTAAGTCAGAGATACTGAGACACACACATTTTTTTCACTTTTTCTCAAGATTTGTTGACAAAACTAAAACACGTAATAATACCAGCGTCATCCCATCAGATTTGATCTGCTAGTAGCTAACTAGAATAAGTACACAACAGTGTTCTCTCAGAAAATGTGCCCATCACACATGACATCAAGTGTTTTTGTTGCAGTATGCATAGATAATTCAGTGGACGAACTCCAACTATGTGACGAAAAGGAGGAGGAAACGAACTGTGGCTCTTTATCTCTGGCTCCCTGGAAGTTCCCGGCAAACTAAAACTCCAACCTGCTCCTGAGTTTCCTGACCCACCTCCAGTCTGCGGAGCTGAAAGTAGGCCAGAACAATCAGTTGACTCTCAGAAACAAACCAACAGGTATGAAGATGCTAAATCTGCAGGTGAAAGCTGTATGGGAAAACAAATGACCGACTTTACCCCAATTAGACTTCACAACAGTTAGTTGCCATGATATAGATACTCTGTAATATATGGGAGGCTGTCTACAGATGAGCAGAGGTCGTGTGGGTAGGAGCCCTGATTCAGAACAAGTCTTTTTTGTTTTTGTTATTTTTAACCTGAAAGAAGATGAAGTTAATCAAGAAGTGTGAGGTGAGATTTACTGTACAGAATATTAACAGTACACTGTGTAGTTTTGTACAGGAAGTCAGAAGCTTAATCTTTTCTTTCCCTCTTCATAAACCACCACTAACCAAGTAGCATACCCTGAACTCTCAAACTAAGTTGTGCTTCACCCAAACCTGCTCACCTCTGATTTAAAAAAAAAAGTAAAAAGTTTCTCCTCAGGGCCAGCAGGTTATATCCAATATGCAGTAAAACTAAGCGGCCGCTCGCCCACCGGGGTCAGCGTGAGACCGGTACTTCGTAAACCAAGGCCGCCACAGGAAGCTGCGAGCTGGCCTCCTTCAGCGCAGCTCGTTAAAGCGGCTGAAGAGCGAGCGCTTCCTCTGCAGCCGTGACTGAATGAAATCTGGGTCACGTCGATACGCATCCAGGCTCCGCCGTCATCCCAGAGTCCCGCTGTCTCCTGATCAAAGAGCACTGAGCCTGCGCCTTCAAATCATACTTTGGTTCAAGTAAGAAAGAGAAATCAATATTCATAAACTTTTTACTACACCTTGCACTAATTAGGAAGTCTTTGCAGCTCCAGTGAGGGGTCAGAGTAACTGCAGATGTAAACCGTTGTCTCGGAAGGGCCGGCGGGTCGGTGAGGAGGCGGGATGTGACGCTTTGCTCTGACGATGGCGGGAATCCAGCGTGTGCTGTTGGTCTGCGAGAATCTGCACAGTGCGTGTGTTGGTGGTACGGGTGGGACTCAGGGGAGATCAGTTCACACTATCACCGTCACACTTTCAGTCATATAGCACATGATCACATGTTACAGTAAATATCAGGGACATATTTAGTTGGAGGGGGTTCTGATAACTATGCTCGGGGGGCCGGAGGATTTCCTGCCACCCCCTCTATTCCCTGACATCACCACAGCCCATATAATAGATATGTATATATATTTATATACAGAAAAAAGAATACATACTCATCGGACACCCTAGACATTAAAATACATTCAAAAACTGAACCGACATTCTTGATTAAACACGTTTACAGTGACTCTCCTGATATAAAGAATTAAGGTTCTGCTTTCACAAAATTAAAACTTTTTTTTCTGTTCAAAAGTTTTGAGTGCTGAAAAAAAAACAACAAATATTCTCAGAATACATTGACGAAAGAAATCACATATTTCAGCCCTCGTTCCTTGATACTGTTGGATGGGCACTACTGTATTTCTATAATGTTTTATCTAGCGACACAGTCTATATGCCTCAGGCTTGTGTTTTGGTTATGCACCTGCTGATGTAGTACAATGGGATTACTCGATTATAATTCAATTTGTTACATGGATGGTGATGAGTTATTCTCGTCGGATGGGAACGTGCATCCTTGGTAGTTGTACGCACCTTGTTTTCGTGTTGGTCTGACAGTTCATCCGTCGGTGCAGAGTGACACAAAGGCTTGGGCTCGGAGTCTGGCAGGTGGATAAAGTCAGCGGCTTTGGCGCCATTTTTCTCTCAGTAGTCCTTAAGTCAGTGACCTCTGCTGGGGCGTGGAGAGGGGCAGACGGGGAGGCTCGGCTGTGTACCGTGTCACCGTCCCGCCGTGGCTCACCCCCCCCACTCCCCAAAGCTGTAAACCAGTGACTCTGCCCATTGGGGAGGGCGGGGATGCCCAATGGTGCTGCCAAAAAGGAAGTGACATCACGACAGTATCCACGGGGGACGCTGCTAACAGTAGGCGCTGCGGGCCGACGACGCCACAACAAGGAGGAAGCGGCGGCGTCATCTTCGTCGGCCCAAAAAGGAAGAAAGGAAGGAAGGAACAGGGCGGAGCCACGAGACTCCGCCCACAGGAAGTACAGCGTAGAAAGTGCTTCTGCCTGGATGCCGAGCTCTCCCTGCCACCTTTTGTTTCTTTTCTTTCGTTTCTTGTTTTTAGTTGTATTTTTTTTTTTTACACGACCTCGGTGACAGAGCAGTGTGCCATAGAGAGAGGAGGCGGGGGGCGGGGGAGGTCGTCCTCCCTCCTCCTTCCTGCATACCACAGAATCAGCATCAAGGGCCAACTGTTCATCTCCCTTACCAAAAAACATAAAAACAGATTTGTACATATATACTGCTTTATACACACGTTTTTTGTTTTTTTTTTACCATTGTAAATCACAAAAGTATAGAAAAATAAAATGTTTTATAATAACGGGACACTTCCTTCTCTCTCTGTCTTTTTTTTTTTTCTACCCGGCAAAAAGGTGGTCCCTGGTGGAAACTGGCTCACTCCATCTGTCAAGTTTGTGGCTGGTTTGACACCACTGCCGCGGCGCCACTTTGTACGCCTCCCGTCTTCCGTCGCCAGCCTCAGTAGAGGGACTCCTTCTCGTCTTCTTCTTCTTGTGTTATTTTCTTAAAGCTAGTTCTCCTCTCTTCGTTGTTTTCATCTGTGATGTCCATCAATACTGAGTACAGCTCTTCGTTTTGTATTTACTAGAAACAGGGGAGAGAAGCAGGGAAAACTGGTAAATACGCAGAACGTGATGACTCACTGTGATAGACGTGCCAGTTTTCAACATGGCAAAACATGCAACAAATGTACAAACAGATATAAATATACAATTTTACAAGGAGGAAAGTTGAGGATGAGGTTTGAGCACAGAGTCATAACACCTGACATCAACTTTAAAGTTTGGAGAGAAAACATCTTTTGTAACGCAGCATAAAAGAAGCCGCTGCTGTTGCTGCTCTCGCCAGAATAAAGATCAGAGTCAGCTGTAATCATACATGTGGAGATCGGCACTTTGGCGGAGCGCAGAGAGAAATGTTGGCGTAATGGGGCTGGATGGAGGCGGAGGAGAGGGGGCGTGGTGCGAGGGGGCCGTCCCAGGACCCTCGTCACGACAGATGCTCACTAATTCGCACTGATCTTCAGCAGCTCAGTGGAGCTTCTGATAAAGAAATGTGGGAATGAAAGAAGATGAGGCGTTGATTTGGAAATGGCTTTGTAGTCCAACTTCCAATCCGGAGAGACAAACAGTGAAGTGGCGTGCTCAGTCAGCACCCATCCATCTCTCTGTTCTCATAGAGGACTGGCCCAGCGTTTCCCCGCCGCTCTCCGTTCCATACCTCAGATTTACTGCGCGCTCACTTGGGAGCTGCCATACAAAAATATCCACACGCAGTCTTACAACTCAGCAGGGAGAGAGCACAATGGGCTGGAGCTACATATAGTCCTCGCTGACAGGCTGCCTGGTCCTGGAAGGACTGCAGACACAAATATATTAATCACACGCAGACTTGAAGGATTCAGGAGAGGGTTAGTTCAGGTGTTAGAGTCTGTGCTTCTTTATGAAATCTGCTAAAACCCGATGGGTCTGAGCCATCCAGATACCGTTCTAGAAGGAGGCTGCGGTATTTTCCCTTTGTTTTATTAATTTATAGTCACTAATAACTTTTTATATCTAATCATTAAGCTGTTCAGCAGCCACTAAACTTCTCTGTTCATCGTTACTAAAGCATAGAGCTGCCTTAACCTTTATAGTTTAGAGAAATTTATCACATTTTCTTTACTTTTTAAGCGTAATTTTATGCTAATTAATAAACATTATAGCAATTCGGAGATAAATATATCAACTGCATCATTAACAATGGTTAATGATTGCATTTCGGTCACAATTCAGTTAGAATTAATGGCCCTGAAACCAAATGATGTTTGGCCTAGTTCAAGCAGACCCACTAGCTTTCTTATATGGGTGCTTCCTGTTTGGGTTGTCATACCAACCATGAGTTAATCCATATTAATGTCTGGAATTTTTTGGCACCAACACTTGAGACCTCTAAAAACACTTATAACTGTTTATATTATTAGTTAAAACACCAAATATACTTTTACATTTTACAACATGTTAATTTCCTTTTGTGACCAATAAAGTATTTTTGAATTGAATTGAACCCGTCTGGGAAATTCTGCAGCAGCTAACATTGACAGTCTTCCTTAAGCGTATTCTTGGGGATTCAGCCAATCAGCACAAAGGAAAACGAATGGACTTACCGTTTGAAAAACGCCAACCAATGGTGAGTCAAGTATGGCTGTAACTTGTATTTCAGCTTCCCAAACTGCTTCTTTTTCTGAATGTTTTCATTTTACGAAAAATTCCACAAATAATTTGTGAAATCCATGAATACTGAATTATGAATAGATGGTGGTTCATCGTACATTTCCTGTAAATCTTCATTTAGTCTGGAGTTTCCAATCACAACACAACTGTGAACAGCTTTGTGTCAACAAAGGTGAAAATGTGATTTTAAATGGCGTAATCTTTTCTTTGATAATTCACTAATATTTGCTGTTCAGTATTCACAGAATTTTCTATGGAAGTAATTGACAGAATTTTCCAGATGTAAAATATTTGAAAGAAATTGCAGCGTGAGAAGCTGAAATACCTCGACAACGCTGCTTGACACGTGATTGGCTGGCATTTCAAAAGCAGCCAATCCAAGAGCACCATTCAGTTTCCTTGTTGCTGATTTGCTGGAGCAGATAAGGAAGACTGTAGAAAAGCTGATTTCCACTGTGCGTATTGATTTATATAAAGATATCATTTGCATTTGAACTATTAAAATAAGCAGCTATGAGTACTGTAGGATAGAAATTTAAATCATTGGTAGTGAAAGAGAGTACGAACCGACTCTTGGTTGGTAGGAAATGTTCTGTGGCTCACGCAAAACCATAGAAACCATTAATGTGTTCTATATTTTCCCTTTTTCACTCTGCCATGCAGAAAACGTTGACACTAAAACAAAATGGCGGTAAGAGTCAAAGAAAACATGAGCTTCTGTTGAGAAAGAGGCTCCAGTCTTTCTTTATGCTGATGATATTGTAGAATTACTAAGTATTTCCGCTAATCATGAAGACATAAACATATTATTTTTCAATTAGAGGAAGGTTTCTCCATATGAGGAGACGTTAGTCAGGGCTGGGACATTTGCAGCTTCCTGTTTGTCTGGACTGTTGTTGATTTGCTGATTCATTTCTTCTGGTTTCTGGATAAAGTTATGTATTAAAATACAGAACAAAATGCTGCTGAATTTACTATGTTTCTGAAACATTCAAAAATAATTGTAAGGGCCTATTTAAAGCTCTTAATGAAACCACATTTATCAGTATCTGCATGGCCAGACGCATCCAAGCATGAATATTTTTTCTTTCTGTGAAAAACTGAAACAGAAAAACAAAGAAAAAGAAAATTCACCAAAAATCGAGTTTTTCTCAAAAACAAACATCAATGTGTGAAGGCAGACATAATGTTCTTAGAACTGCTTTATTCTGACACTCAGAAAACAATCAGTGGTTACTTATATGTCACATACTGACAACAGAAAGATCTCAAGAATAACTAAAAGTTTCATTATAGTAAACCTTTTACCTATGAAATTAATCTCAAAGAAAATTACTTTACACCTTTCAGACAATATATTCTCATTATAGAAATTACATAGAGTTCAAGAACAGGTTGAGCTAAGTTGAAAATACACATATAACCCCACTTCATATAGGAATACATATAAAACAGTTACTCAGAGAATCATGATATAGTTTGTGTGTATATACATTTAAATGTATTTACAGGTGCTGCAACTTTTTTGCTTGGTTTTCTTTTGTACAAATATTTTTAGGTGGATTAATAAACTCACCTGCCAGCTTATCAGGGCTTAGTGGATACTTGTAAATATAAACGATGCATAAAGAGTATTTTCTTCTCATATGTAAACATAGCTCAGTACTACTATTAATAAGTGTAAACAAGTGGATCAAATAGAGGACTGGTTGCATATTAAGCTGGTTATGAAGTACAACAAAAGCAAACAAACCTAAAAGTTAGAGTCTTTGTACTATAAATTCACATTTGACTTACTGTAAGCATGATAAAATGCATTAGATCTTTACACTATAGAATGCTAATTAATATTATATCTATAACATTTAAGCCTTGATAAGCTGACATTGAAACAGCTAATTTGAACTTTTTCTGTAAACTGTTGACAAACCCGTGCAGACTGTTAGGAGCGGCTCCTGACATCGACCCACTCGTCCCGGAAATAACATCACATCAGGGGAAAAAAGGAAAAGGTTTCTCTCGCAGCGAGATGTTTGTCGGGATAACTTACATTCACAAACACATCTCCATTTCCTCTTAATTGCATCGCATATGCTAATGCTTTAACATTCAGTGTAATTACCAAAAGCGAATTAGTGTATCACCACACTCTGATGACCGTAATGGATTAAAAAGTCCATTTCAGCAGTATGAACCACAAATCATTGGGAGAAACTATTATTAAAGCCGTAATCTATTTACAGAATAAAACATCTCCAAACTAATTAAGCTCCTTTTAAAATTACCAGAGCAACAAATCTAACAGTTTCCATGAAAATCTACTCTGAATGCGGAGCCAGAATGAAAAGCTGAGTCATTTAAACACAACCTTAGTCATCATTCTGATTTTAATATTTGACTGCAAATAATATTGGTTTTGCATTTCTGATATTAAAAGTAGTTGTCAAAATTCGCTCATAGATGCTTGATGGACAACTTCAACACAGATGCACAGAGTTTGATGGTAAATTTGCTCTTTGTCTTCACATCAACCTGGCAGCTCCTCTGGTAATCAGACTGATGAAGGAGCGCCGCCATTTTTCCTCTTACACTGTGAAGGTTTGCTTTAAACCCTTCATGTCCAAGTATCAATACAGAAGACTTCCTGGTTGCCAAAGTATGAGGGAATATCAACCAGTGACATTTTCCTGCAATCAAAACACATACCTTTCTAACAACAAATCTGACTACTGTATGCATTTCATTAACATATTGGATGCTTAGTTTATTTTTGAGCCAGTAAAACCAAAGTTTTTTTGGCCCTCAGGTCTTGACTTTGGCCCAGGTGACAAAAGGTTTGGACCAAGCAGAGAAAAACAAGCTAAATTTAATCTGATTTTACCGATTAAATAATCATCAGAAATGTTTGCGAAACCAGAAAACGATTTTATATGAGGCTGCTGAGAAGGTCCAAATACTCTACAAATATATATTTACAGAAAACGTTTCTTTACGTCTAGAAATACAACAGATAACTTACTACTTTATAAATCGTTTTTATTTTATGTGAGAAAATGCTATTTAAAAAAGCTAATGTCAGATAAGAAAATCACTACAAAATGTTTTTTAACTTTTCATATTTTCTAAACAGTCAAAGTTTAGAAAATGATTCTGTAAACGGTTATTGATCAACAGAAGCTTTTTATCTAAGGGCTAAATATGAAAAACATAATTACATTTTTCTTATTTATGAAGGAGATGGTAAAGAAAATGTTTATCATCCTTCTGTAGGAGTTGTAATAACATTATATTCTTAAAACTGTTGCTAAATGTGATGTTGACATTTGAACTCTGCAGTTGATGAAAATGTAAAAATAATTTTGTTGGAGACGTGGTGATGTTATTCCAGGGACTCTGAGTGAAGTCACGCTCTCTTCCTGTTTGTTTCCTTCCTCCATCACAGTCAAACATTCTGATGCATATTCATATATATTTTATATCTATATAGCACGTCATAGGCACACACATTCAGATCAGAAAAACAGAAAAAAGGTCGGTTTCATTCCAGGCTAGCTTGCTAATGGTGGCCACTCACTGAACACCCACTCATGAAACTCTCCTGTTTGCTAAAAATAATTCTCAAAGTTTGTTTTGCTCCTTATAAAACCCCTGAATGGTGGGGGCATTCACACTAGCATAGAAAAGGAAGAACAATGTTTTTTTTCTCTTTTATATCCACATAAAGATCTTCTTTGACTCATGAGATAATGAGCTAATTCTCTTTTTTTTCTGATATACAACATTACTCTGTCATTTTAACATTTTGACTAAACATGACTAGCTGTATATGAGAGATTTCATAAATATGTTACATCTCAGAAAGAAATAAAAAAAACAAAACAAAGTGCAACAGACATTTTTTTTGAGATCACAAACACTTGTGTGAGTACATGTAAAGTAAATATTATTGGCAATAGCTTTGATTTTTCCCATAGCTGCACTGAAACCAGCTAACAGTAGCTACACAGAGATTTCCTTTAAATCACGTAGCACAAGTAGAAGCCAATGACTGGATGTGGACTAGCTCTACGTCTCCTAACGCCTGGGTGCTTTTGGGTTATATCTTCCTGTGTAAAATGTCTTATACAGTAAATGTCTATCTATATATTACAGAAGCTGTAGCTCAGAACAGTACAGTCTTATTTTATCGTTCTCTCCTGGGGTCTCTAACAGAAAATAATAAGAACATCTCGGCTCCGTAGAGGTGGAGCGTGCTGGTTGCGGAAGAAAACAATTGTCCTGAATGCTGAGGAGTGAGCAGCTCTGGATCTTAGTTTGTGGACTTTAGTTAGCTTATCCTGAGGTAAAACATTTTGTGCAATGCTTAAAGAAAAGATCCCAGTGACTGGCGGAGGGTTCGCCCCTCCTCTGCGCCGTGTCTTGACTGTGCGTGTGCGACTTGATGTTAATAGTGAGAATATGTGGCCGAGTCTGCTGCAAACTCAGCCCCCATGCAGCTAATTCGCTCAGACGGCGGTTTAAGGGGAGGAACTGCCTGCAAACTGCAACGCTAACGCCACCAACCAGTTGGCTCATTCAGCCGCTGATGGGAGGAGAAACAGCGGAGGATTCTTATCTTGATTCTCCAGAGTCAAAGGCGACGTCTTCAAAGTGCCGGTTTCACTCTAATGAAAATCAAAAAACCAGAGAAGCTCAATGTGCAATAACAGCAGCAAGAAAAGTTCTTAAAGCAACTTGTGTCGATCCGCTAATCTAATTTCTCTACAGTAATCCATTACAACAGTCGTGTAATAAATCTTATTTACAGGCTACAGTCTCTACTGATTTTTCATGGGCTTTATTTAATAAAACAGAGATTCTGCTCCTGCATGCTTTGCTGCGTTAAGTTTAGCGACACATTCAGGAGAACGCCATCTCTTCTGGTACGAGTGTTTAGGAGACGTTTACCAAACAAAAGGAAAAAACAACACAAAGTACACGCTTCATTTGGTTTGGTTTCAACACCGATCGCTTCCACAAAGTATTAGAAAAGCCACCGAGCATTAGCCGAGACGGGAATCCACGCTGCCGCCGGGCAACGCTGATGCTACTTCTTTGTTTTCCATGCTGTCCCTGAATGCAACCCGCCAGCGTTACTCCCCTAAAACACTCGCTGCTGCAGAATAGCTGCATGTACGGCGATTTGCAGCAGACGGGGCCACCATGTGAGCGCTGCGAGTCCCAAAACAGAAATCTGACCTTCATGACCCTTAACTCTGCATGCTGTCATACCACATTGTACAGCTTGTAAGGCTCCACTGCAAGTGCACAACAGTAGGACACTCTAAGGTTAAAAAAGGAACAAAAAAACCAAAGCAGTCAGAGCAGCGCTGTCTTTGAGCTAAGAATCACCAGGTTTGGTTCAGTTAGCTTCATTTCTGTTAAGAAGTGGATTGAATCACGAGCGTTGATCTGATTTCTGCTTGTTGTGTGTGAGACAGAAACAACCCGGTGTATTCTCAGTCAGATGACAGCGGCTGCATACACACACCTCTGAGCATGCACCATGCGTGCTGCAGTAGGCTCACATTGGTTATGGTGACACAGCACCCATATACAGCAATCAAGATAATGCACATGTGCATAAAAGTTTCCAAAAGAAAACCAGAAGCACAAAATGAATACAAAACAAGAGCAGACCAATGATGACATCAAAGAGGTTGTTGTAGAGGGTGTCAGGGGAGGGGCTCAGCATGTGGACCTGGAAGCTTTTTGTTTGATTTAGCTCTCCACCAAGGACCGGCTGTTCGCTTGTTACGTGTTTGACTTTTTTTTTTCCTTCTAAAGATAGTTTGTTTTTTTGTTTGGGGTAATGTCTCTCTGTCTTTTCTCGCTTTTTTTCTTTCTTTTAGTAGGGAGTGAAGCGACTGTACCCTCCTCTGTATAGGCTAGCCTGCAACATCAAAGATGAAAAAGTACCAATCAGTATTCAGGTGACAGCTTTAGTTGGATTCTCTTTCTCTGCAAATTTCCTTCCTTTAAACTTATTGACTTTCCATGTTGGAGCAACTTTCCGAATGGGAACGGTCAGCAGGCAGATTGATAGTTTGATATATTTAAGCCGATAATTGTTTTGCTGAATTGATTGCCTGACTTGATGCTCTCTGAGTGTGTGTTAGGAACAGGGTCAGCAGGAGCCGAAGTAGATTGGTGGACTCAGAGCTTAGCCAACGTAATTTATAATCTGTGGGAGCAAAGAAAAAAAAAAAAGAGCACTTTCTTAAATGAAAGTCATAGAAACACTAATCCCAGATTTAATAGTTACTTTAATTAAAATTAAAAAAATAAGTATATTTTTCTGCTGGAGAAGTCAGTCCTTGCAGGGCTGTAAATTAGAGGGAAGCAGAAGGAGTTGAGAGTTTGAATCACGGCTCCTTTTCATGTCTGCAGAGGTGCCTGCACCTTTCTGGGGGGGGGGGGCAAACCACCACAGGATATTAGCCCTTAGATTTAGCACCATGCTCAGGATATCTGGGGCAGACACACATAAAGCATGCAAGTGGGCCTATGCATGCACACCTGCACATGCGCGCACGCACACAGTCCCTCCTCTCATCTCTATGTGGTTCTGTTGCAATTAGGAAACTCCAAAGGCGGCCGTGCGCTTTCAACGGCTAATTTTGCCTAATTTCAGGGAGTCCTCTTGCTTGCGCAAAAACTTTTACCCATATTAGATCCGTCTGCAAGCTGGAAATGAGAAAAAAGGGTTTCCAACCTCAGAGGAACTAATTATTGTATAGCTTTTAAATGCAAAATGACTTCACTCTGCTGGAGGAGCATTAATCAAATATGATTAAAGAATTAGGAACCAAACGGGTCTCCTCTCTTTAGCTCAGGAGTTTATTAGATATTAGCCTCTGTGCAGAGCATCTCCCAGCAGCTTCACTGTTTGTTTAACACACATACACACACAACCCTACAGACACACACACTCTCTCTCGGGTCTCTGTTAAGCTTCCCAAGCTCCCAACACACACCAAACATTAGCTCTGATAATTTCAGGGGCCAGATCCCGTCGTCTATTTTCAATCAAGAGGACGATTTTTAGAGTGAGGAAAATGGAAGGAAATTTGGAGGGAAAAGAAGAAAGAATAAAAAAACATTCAAGCACATTTTTTTTAATTAAGTAAATGAAGAGGGAGAAAGAAATGTCTTAATTAATGAAAGCTTTTAGCTAGCAGCTGCACCGGGGAACTTAAAGCTTTAGATTTTTCTTTTTATTGCTGTTGAAAAATCGCATGCATGCCGGAAATTTGAGTTATTTCTCAAGCAGAGAGCGCGCCTCCGATCAGGCTACTGGGCAGAAGAGGAGGGCGAGGCGACTCCCCGCCCCCCTCTGTCTCGCTCTCTTGTTTATGTCCCACGGCACGCTGCTGCATGCGTCTCATGGCCCTTAATCTCTGGGTTTGGTCTGCGAGCCCGCTCCCATCCCCTCCTCGCCATAAAACAAAACCAAAGAGAAACTGTCAGTTTCAAAACAAGGTGATCTTCTATTTTTTTTAAATCTTTTCATCTTTGATGTTACAGTAGCTGCAAAAGCTAGCTAAAAACAGACATTAACAATTGAACTTCATCCCTTCAGAGGTTTGGCTGAATGGAAACGAAAAGATGAGGCAACTCGCTCGCTGGCGAGTTGAATGAGGTCGGATAAAAACAGAAAAGCTTGAAAAATGAAAACAAATCATTCTCATTACAGGAGGAACTCGAGTCAAACCAGTGATGCATGAGGTGAGAACGTACGGTTATTGCACTAAATGTCTGAGCCAACTTCCACATGCTGGGGGCTTCACAGTACTGCTCAGTTCCACTAGGGTGTGCCAGAGAGCATGGCAAAAACTAAATTAATTAATGAAAAAAATTAAAATTAAAAAATAGGTGAATAAAAACCAGAATGGCTGCAGCCGCTGGTCTTTGTCGTACAGCGTGTGCTAGCTACCGTCATGATGTCAGAGTCGGGGTGCAGACGGGAAGAGGCGGCGCTCTCAGAGACTTACCATGGTCCCCACACTGTATGTGGCAGCAGGGCCAATCGTGTGGTGGTAGGGGTCTGCTGTTGCATAGACTCTGCCATAGCTGCATGACAAGAAGCACAGAGAAGACAGTCATTGATCTATCACTGACGAACAGTTACGCATTCTTGTTTCATGCTCAACTC
This sequence comes from Xiphophorus maculatus, assembly GCF_002775205.1. Classification (NCBI taxonomy): domain Eukaryota; kingdom Metazoa; phylum Chordata; class Actinopteri; order Cyprinodontiformes; family Poeciliidae; genus Xiphophorus; species Xiphophorus maculatus. The sequence continues at coordinate 1,981,534 of NC_036458.1, forward strand.
TTCAAAGTCTGGAGTACAATCGGTTATTTCCCTCCTCGGCCTCCTGGGCTTCCCGCTTTATACCAGGTAGATCACAAAGGACGGTTCAAAGGTTGGTGCAAGGCGCTTGTCTTTGCTCTGTCGTCTTGATTAAGTGAATAGGTAAAGAGCAGAGGGAGGAAAGCGGCAGCCGGAGGGCTGGGTCTCTCCCCCGGAGCTTGTTTACCCGGGCTGCACACTGGGCTCACGCCCTTGTCTTTTCATTGCTGCTGGTTTGGAACTAATCCTTCCAATTTCCTTCTAAGACAGGACAAGATGTGGCTGCCTCATTTATTTATTTATTTATTTGACTTCACATATTCCTCTATTTACTTTGCTTCTCTGTGTTTTTTTTCTCTTTCAGCGCTTGCTTGCAAATGAGGGTCTGCTCAGAGCAGATAAGGCACACCCAGCCAAGGACTGAGGGCACCGAATCAACCGGGAGTAAAAAAAAGGAAGAGGAAAAGCCCCTAAAGGAAACAACAAGACATCCAGCTCCCACGCCGTACATGAGGTACGTCGAGCTACATACGTTTGTTTAGGCCCAGGAGGACATGGAGGGAAAGGTTCTGCTAAGGCTGGGCGATGTGACTTAGAAATAAAATGTCTGATTTTTTAAATACCAAATTTGATTTCTGATTCTGGAGTTAACCTGAATTCAAAGTTGTAAAATACAAAACAAGATGGTGGTTCCAACATCACTATGGAAACCTAATGGTATTGGTGTAAAAAAATCAAAATGTTCTAAAAATGACATCTCCAATCAGAACAATTATGCAAAGAATCAGAAAAGGGGACACGGTGTTTTCTACTAAATGTGAACACTGCGACCACTAAACAAGGTTCAAGGTTATCCCATCTCTTTTTCTTTTTAATCTTTAAAAAAAGCTAGAAATATGTCGGTTATGCTAGCTTGACTTTGACAACTTTAACATGTAGATGTGCTGCAGAATTTGGTGTGTTTCCGTTCTGTTTACGAAACACCCACTCTCCCACACACACCCACTCTCCCACACACACCCACTCTCCCACACACACCCACTCTCCCACACTCTCCCACTCTCCCACACACATCCACTCTCTGACAGATAATTATTATCTGTGTTTAAATTAGCTAATCAACCACAGCTAATGTTCACGCGACTTATTAATAATCGCAAAATAACCATCAAGCCTGAAAACATAAAACTGTAACTGATTGTTATTGTGGGAAATGTTTGTCACGGAGCTGTTGTCAGTTGGTTGCTATGACGACAGGTCTGCGTATGGAGTAAAGTTGAGACGCAGAGCAATAAAAAAGCAGAATGACTAGTTTTGACCCGTTTTTCTGTGTTTTCGTTTACTAATCATCTCATTTGTTCAATAAACATCAAAGTATTTGGAACAACCATCAAATAGGATAAAAATATTTAACAACCTATATCTCCTACAGCGGCATTTATGTCAAATTAAATTGTCCAATATAAAAGATATATTTGTTCTCTTTCATCGACAGAAACCAAACTTAGATTTCTATCCAGGGAAAATTTATATTTTACGCAACAAAATATCTTCAGCTTCAACTTAATGAGTATTTTATATAAATCAGATGAGAATTAAGGAATATTTTCGTGACAGATTCCTGCTCATCTTGCATTGGAACATTCTAGCTATAACTCGGCGTTGTAATGTCGCCTAGCTATAGCAGCTAAGAGGAGATGTCCTGTATGGATGGTTCTTCTGGTGTTGCTCCAGAAACACTTTAAGACCAACGAGTCTCCAACTCAGCAGGTCAGACGGCCGGTCCAATGTGACCAGACCCCTCAGAGCCTCGGTGGAGCGCTGCGGGTCCAGACCTCCCTCACCGTCCTGAGCTCTGTTCAGTTACTTATGGGGCTTTGGTAATACAGCCTGTGAGCACTGTTGGCTTTTCAGATAATAAATGTTTCATATTTTACCAGGCTTTCACACGCCTTCCAAGATCCTGGTGACCTAGCGCCACAGATAAGTCCGATAAGGTATTGCTGAGACAATACAGACAAACGCCTATTGATCCAATGGGCATGACCGCTTATTCAAACGGAAACAAACAAACAAAGCACAACAAACAACCTGGGCGCGAATTATATTAAATCTCAGGGAAAGGTATGGGCAACAGAAACAGGAATTAAATCACTGAAAGAGGGGAAAAAGGCTGCTGTCCAATTCTGCTCCCGCCGAGCTCGGCTGCTCATAATTCGAGCCGCGCTCGGCGAGGCCTGATAAATCTTACATTATCGATATGATCTTCAGGCTCTCGGCAGGGTGTACGTTATCACAAGTGACATGCTCAATCCTTTCCAGATTAGATTCCCAAACCGGGCCAGATCCCGGCTGACAACAGCTTTCAGGGGCCGAAATGAATCAGCGCAGCCTCTCCGAACGGAGCGCACCTGAACCGGAGTGACATCACTCAGAAGCCGCTGGTCCGTCTCCCTCCACAGACCTGAGGCCATTCATAAATACCACAGTGATATACCCACTCTCAGAGTCACGACATATATCACCGCTCTTCTCATCCAGTCCAACAAGGTTAGCCTTTTTTCCCTGTGCATGTTCTTTAGCTCCGAGCTAAAAAAATACAGCGGCACGCCTAATGGATAAGATGAAATGAGAGGAAGAAAACCTCAGGAAACCCTAAATAACCTTCAGAGTATAGTAAAACGCTGATGAAGCAGCCACCATTCATCACCGCTACGTTTGGCCTGTAGATATGTTCCTTATTGTTAGGAAAACACTAATTACGTGAAGCTAAAGTCCAACCTCTGCTAGTCCTTCACTTCAACCAATTCTGCTTCAGTCAGTAAAGTTCTCGTTACCAAAGATAGCTTGTCGAACGTAGTATAGATGTTCCCATCATTCCCACCCGCTGCTGATGAAGAGAAATGCGTCTTCAACCAGTCACTACAACGGCTTTCTATGCAGAACAGATACAGGGTTCTATGTATTCTTTAAAAGTCAGTCAACAATGCCTCTGAGCATGGAAAATATTTATATTTCCAGACTTTTACATAAAAAAGGTGAGTAATATTCAGATTCATTATAAGTACAGTACATTTGGGTGGGATTTCTGAGCCGTATTGACATGGTGGTGGTGGAAAATTGGTATTTTTGTTTTGACCTTTGATAAAAACATGTAGAAGTTAAATCAGCATCACCGTCTTGATCTCTGGGTTTAACCGCTGAGTTTTTCCAAGCTTCTTTACTTCCAATGAATGGAGAGGTCTTTAAAAAGACATCAAATATCTGCTGCTGTTGTTTCAACCTTCCAGAACCAAACATGGAGAAGCAGCTTTCAGCTTCTATGCACCACAAATCTGGAACAAACTTCCAGAAAAGTGAAAAACAGTCGAAACACTGAAACCTTTAAATCTAATCAAAAATCCGTCTGTTTTGTGTCTGTTTTGTTTCTCTTAAGCCATAATAAAGGGAACATTAACCAACATATGTGAAGAGCGTTGATGTTTTTGATGATGGCAAAATGGAGTGCTGGTTTCTCAACTGTTGATGTTTTCATAAAGTGAAGCACTTTGCATCGCCTTGTTACTGAAATGTGCTGTACAAATAAACTTGACTGAATCATGGGTTCATTTTTATCTTAGGTTATGCCTCAATAGATACGGACAAAAAAATCTAGAATATCACATTATATGATTTTGAAATAAATATTCATTCAATCTAGTAGAAAAATAGAACTTTTCAGATGTCAGGTTTCCTGTAGGTTTGGACCAGGTTTGCACTGCACCAGGCGTTTTGTTTGGTCCAATCTTCTCCAGATCGCTCTGGTTTTTTGCTTGTTGCCAGGCAACAAAGGCGTTTTGTTCCCTCCAAGGATTTTCCACTGAGTTCATTCATGTCTACAAGTTTTTGTCTTCTTACCATCTTCAGAGATGTTCCTGCCATTAAGAGTGATCTGGTCAGAAGAACATCGGGACCGCGCCGATATTCAACATGTTGGATTGTCTCGGACCGTAATCTCGTTTAGCCAATCAGGAAGCAAGCGCCAAAGAGACAACCAACAAATTTACTTTCACAAGAGAATCATTACAGCTTTACTTTCGCTAAAATGCTCCAACAGGTAGAGGAGTAAGTAATACAGGTGATGAGTGAAGGAGAGGACCAGAGTTCTTGCTTATTTCATGCAATAAAATATGAATTATTTGAAAATCATATAATGTGATTTCACCTAGGAGATTATTATTTTTTTTTACTATAATTACAACAAAAACAGTTTGAGTTGTGACAGCTGTACTCAAAACAAACAGACATCTATTAGTGCAAGATAATGAAATAAAATTCAAGTCTTATAATCTTGAGATAATAAACCCATATTTAAAATCAAGCTGAGATTTTTCTATAATGAGATTATTAAAATGTCACAACAACGTTAGAGAACGTAGTCAGTAATTTTGTTGTCAGGGTCCTGACAAAATAACTTGAGATTTTACCAAGACTAGAAAATGTGTAGCTTTTATTTGTCAGACACTAAAACAAAAGAAAACATTTTTGTGGTTCTTATGATCCAGAGCTGAATCAGAACCATGTCCATAATATAACGAGTCTTTGAATGGTTGGTGCAGTGTTTACTGCCTGGGAGGGAGTCTCACCTGTCACTGTAAGCAGCGGTGGTGGTGGGTTGGGCAAATCTGTATGCTGCATAGCCGCCCTGTTAAAATACCAAAGTATTAATTAGTGATTAAGCAAACCTGCTCAGAGAAAGGTTAGAATTCAGATACACAAGCAAACAACAATCCAGGCTGGGAGCTTTAAATGTCACTGCACAGTGTTCTGGTCCTGAGCCCACACCGCGCAGCTGCAGCTCCCCTCTGAGACACCAGAGGGTGCTGTTTGATGTATGGTGCATGCAGCAGGAGGTGGCATTAGGGGAGTGAATGATGATCTGAGGAAGCAGCACATTTGGGGAGCAACTTATTGTGACACCAGAAGCCCAGTGGAGGAGCAGCAACAGGAGCCGATTCCCCAAATCCGTCCCGTTTTCAGAGGAGGGTGTTTATCCGCAGCAGCTTCTTCTTCTGCTCACAAATGAAGCAAGACGACGGCGTTTGGAGCGTCGGGGAGTCAGGACTGCTGTATTCATTTGCCAGAGTGGGGAAGGAATTAAAGAGCTCATTGTGGAGTGCTGCTATTACTCTCTTTGAAAAATGAAGCCGTTCTCCCACTGTTTTTCTATTAGCGCCACCGGAGTGTGTGCCCGTCTGTGTCCATACGCCGGATAGGTGGCTCTTAATAATGCATGTTTTCATTCATTTTTAAAATGAGGGGGGCGGCGGGGGTGTCCGATTGAGCGTCCTCGTCCCGATCCGACTGGATCCCATCGTTGTTTTCCAAGGGGACAGGAAGTCACAGCAGATGACTTCCTGTGGGACAGGCCTGCCTTGGGACCGCGCTGATTACGGCAACAGGCCCAACAAACAGGGGCCAATAAATCACCGCATTGTCAAATCCTGCACACAGCAGAGCTGCACATTTGTTATTTTGTCAAGGAGGGTGTGTGTTAGCGCAATCATGTACGTGTGCAGCGGCGTGTTTCGGCATGGAGGAGCATGCATATGTATTAGCGCATGCAGTCCTGCTGCATGCATGGGCTGTTTCTGACAGCACTGACTGATTGTTTGGGACACAGCCGGTCCTGATGCTCAAGCTGATGGTTTTCTGATGAAATAAAATTTGTTTTGCGTTTTCGTTCATGCTACTAATTAAATGCGTCCGCAGCGGTTTACGTTCCCAAAGCAACCCGCGTGTGCAGAAGAAGAACGTAAACGTCACACAGTAGTGGGGGTTGGCGATACGGTCTTAGTTTCATCACAATATTGTAACGACAATAAACTTGATGATTAGTAGCTTCTTTAGGAGACCGTTCACATAAAGGGCTGCATCTAATCATATTTTCACACTTATTGACAGTCCTATTGAACAAACTGGAGAAAATTGTAAAAATACAGACACAATAGGGTTTTTTAAACGTCACTGTTACTCTGACAACAATAAATCAAAATTCTTATCATGATTAATGATATAAAAAAACAACCCAAACAAAACACTGGATCGTTTTCAGATCAAATCTGCATTTTAGTGTGTTAGCATGTTTTAAACATGCCAAACCGACAGGGGGCAGTGTAGCGCTAAGCTAAACCTATCAGCCAATCAGATTGCTTCAAAACAACCATGACTTCCTGTTAGGAATCAAACATGGCACCAGAAGGTTCATTTGTAGGTTGAACAGAAATGCTTAAAAAAATTGATTCTGTAGAGAATCACATTTCATCGTCCTGCAATTCTCAATAAGTTCAAAATGCTCAAAAATTTTGTATCAAACTGTTTTAAATAAACAGTTTATTATAATAGTATTTAATGACTTCTTAATTTTCATTTAAGAAGAAGCCACACAGCTAGGCTAATCTAATACTGGTCATTTAAGTTACAGAATTTTATGCACAAACCTATTTTTGTCTAAATATAAACTGATGGAATTAGATATAATATGGAACTTTATAACATTGTTTTAAATAAATATTCTTTGTTTACATTGTCTTTTCCTCATGATATAAAAATTGGTTTCTGAATCGAATCGTGACTCTAAAAATTGGAATCAAATGTAAAGGCAGTGAAAGATTTACATCTCTGAGGTTGATCTACTTTTCCATAGTTTTCCCAGATATCCGACTGCGTTTGGCCTCGGCCTCCTGGAGGCTGAAGCAGAGCAGCCGTGACTTGGCAGGCGCTCGCTGAGCCTCTCTCAGTCCGCAGCGCCGCTCTCTCCTGTAGCGGTGGGTGTCTGCGCAATAAAAGCTGTTGAAATACGGTCCTATCAAGCGGGCCGGTGTGTAAGCCATATATCACTTGGGTTTAGCGTTTCATTCCAGACGCCGGCGCCGCCGACATGCGTCGGCCGGGGTGAAAGTGAGAAGCAGCTGTCACCGCCGCCGTGCCCACTGTCATCTCGCTGTCTCAGCAGGAGGAAAATCAAAGGGACGAACTGCGCACACACACACACACACACACATCCAGGTCTGGACTGGTGTCAGAGTGGGGCAGTGCGGTAATTTCAGCATCATCTCCACAGCTTCTGTGAAGGGCGATGTGCAGAGGGACAACAAATCGCTTTATCTGCTGCTGCTGCTCTTATCTCCCTGGCGGTGACGGTTGTATGGGGGCCACCGGCTCCACTCCGGCCCGGGCAGACCCCCCTGGGGCGGGCAGGGATATCCCGGCCAAGCCCTCAGAGCCAGCACCGCACCGGAGGAAGAATCTAAATGACCCGACTTAACACGGGACACTGAGTCAGGGTCTGCCTCTTTGCCAAAGTCTGAGATCACAGGAAGGGAGCGAGGAGGGAGGAGCTGAGGGGGTTTTAAATTTTGTTGTCGGGTTTCTTGGCATGGCGGAGCGAGGCCTAATCGACGCGGGCTTGGCAGCGGTGCTGCCGAGCAGATCACGTTTTTGTCTCCAGGGCTGAGCCTCGTGTCTGCTTCAGCCAGGAGGAAAAGCCGACTGTACTTACATAGATCTCTGCGCCGTAGAAGCCATCTTGGTACACCACCCTGCGAAGTTGGAGGACAGGAAAGAGGAGTTAGTCTGCTTGCCAGGGAGGTCAGGTTTCTGGCAGCCGCAGCGCGCCGTTCCACAAATAATGAATGACACGTTAAACTGAAAGGTGCAACCATCTCAAATCCCTGTCCAATTTTCTGCTCTGCTAAAGTTGTTTGTCTTTCCAGTTGCTGCAGTTGTTGGAGAGAGGAGGGGAGGACAATAGGAAGCAATAGGAGAAAGCAGCTTTGTCACATGACTTTGCTGTATAAATCAAGCAGCTGCCAGCGGCAGCAAAGGGCCTGAGAGTGGGAGGGAGGGGCCGTGGGATTTCTGGTCTGATCCTGATGTAATCACAGATAGGTGGCTGCGCCGGGCCCCTTGCGTCGGGCCGGCCGCCGTCGGACCTCTCCCATGGCCACACACACCTCGGCTGATAAGAGGCAGCAGATGAGCGCCGGTCCTCTGACATCGGCCCGCTAATCTCAGCTCTCACCAGCAGGTTCTCAGGTTTACTCGCATCTCCTCTATGCTTTAATCTCAAAAACTTATAAAGTCACTCAAAACTAATTTATTTATTTATTTGACTAATTGATTTGAAAAGCTGAAACTAGTATAAATGTATTACTTTGTGCTTTATTTCTGGTTATTTTAATGATTCTGGCCTACAGAAAATGACATCAGACCAATAAAATGGGAATGTTGTTTGGTGTTTTTATAGAAGTCTTCAGGTTTTATCTGAGTCCATTGGAAGAATTCAGATACTAATAATCAATAATCAATTGGAAAAGAACCAGCATATTTCTTACTTCTTCTAAGTATTTTCTTTATCTTTTTTTTAGCTTCGCATCGTGTTTTACTGTTTTATTCCCTCATCAGACACATTCCTGGATTGTTGCCTTGATGTTTTCATGCGTGTTTGAGGAATCCTTGGTTTCCACTCAGCTCTTCCAGACTAGTGGCAGCCGCAGTCAGCAAACATCTGGTGAAACTGAATCTGCATCTTATCATACAAACTAGTTCTCAGTGAGAAGCATTGCTCCGTCAGCCCAATTTAAAAAAATAAAATAAAAATGAATTCTTAAAATGCTGGTATTATGTGTTTTACACAGACATAGTGCCATTTTGTAGCATAATCAAGTAACTATGTTACCTCCAGTTGTTATAAAAATGCTATACCAAATGTGACTTAAAAGAAATTTTCTTGTGGGATTTAATGCCTTGAAATTGGGCCTCTGTCTCTTTAAAAACTCCTGCTCTTTCTGAAGCTCCGCCTTCAGGAAGTTATACCAACATGGCTCCTCCTTTAACGTTTTTACCTGCGTTGTTCTGAGCAGCAGCTCCTACAATGAGCTCAGCAGCTCCACCAGGTGTTTGCTAATTGCTGCTGGCTAGTCTGAAGGAGCTGAGTGGGGGAGGAGCTGCGTCTTCAAGGCGGGGCTAGATCCATCCAGGTGTTTTAACGGCTAAATGGTTGATTAAAGGATTTCTCAAACATGCATGAAAAAAATCAAAGCAACCCTCCATGTACGTCTTTATTTTGATGAATAGTACATAATACTACTCCTTTAAAATGTATTGCTCTGTGTTTAATGGACCTATACTGTCACATTTTAACATTTTGAATTTAATTACTTGAGGTAAATCTTTCTATTTGTGAGTTGAGGTTACTGTGTGGAGTGCTGGTGGATGTGTTCAGAGGTTTAGAGAGTAAAGACTCACGCTCCGTAAGCAGGGATGGGTGGCGGAGGCGGAGCTGTGCGGAACGTGTTGTACACGGCTCGTCCTCGTCCCCGCAAGTGGGCACCCCTGTAGGCCACCGTAGCGCCTGTGGCAGGGTAGGGAAACCCTGTTACTGTGGAGAGAAAACGACTTTCAGAGAAAAGCCTCCACTTGGCATTGCTTACCTTATGACAGAATACATTAGAGAGGGACGTGTGGCTCTGCTCTCTCTATGACAGAAAGCATTATGTGGAAGACAAGGAAACAATAGATTTAATCTTTTCTAGGTGCGCCTCATCGAGCATCTCCCCTTCCCCAGTTCGCTGCTTTGTGTCCCACTCAGCAAGGATCCACATTTGCCGAGCGCGTTCTTCGCCAGCCTTGGCGTCCGGGCGGCTAATGGATGCTGCACCACTAGTTTCGCTCCATGGCTTTCGCACAGTTTGGACCCGATGGGTCTAAATTGAAGAGGAGCGATTCCAGGACAACCTGACTGGATGATCTGACAATCAGCTGATCTTTCGGGGTGAAAAGTGAAGGCAGATGTGAAAAAATGGCCAAGGCAAGATTAGAGGACAGCTAATGGGAACTTCAGGTCTCCGTTTAACCTTCAATCAGTCCGGAGGCTGTCTGATTACAGCCTGCAGAGGTGCATACAAACACACTGATCTACAGACATGATTAACTTGGGCTCCACTCTTCCTGCAATTGTAATTCCCTCACACACCCCTCCTGCACCGAGTCCATCAAAAAACAGTCAGCACCATTATCCTTCATCCTCTGAAAACGCCCCATCGTCACCCTTGCCTCAACTTATTCAAGCTGTATCTAAAATCAAGGCCTTATAATGTCTTAAAAAGTAAGTTATCCTTAAATACACTAATTTAAGACTATTTACTCCCATATGTTACATGTAGTGTATTTTTCTTGAAGGACTTTTTGTTCAGCCAAACGTTTGAGTCGCACACAGACACTTTGGGCAGTTGAGGCTACCACTACCTTAAAAATTATTGATTCTGCAAATATCAATGGGTTGTTCCAGTCATTGATATGAATATAAGAGTTATAACTAGGCTAACATAAAAACTGAGGTAAGAGGGGAGGGTGTAAAAAATAAGCTCCTTGGAAAGTGTAATTATGCTTTACTGTTCTTTTGCTTACTTTTTGTTTTAAATTTATTTTCTCTGTATATAACTTTTTTTATTACACTACATTAAATAAAGTCGTACCTATATAACTAGCTTTTTTACATGTATAATTGGTCGCTGTTTGCTGGATGATGTTCATCTTCGCCATCGGCTCACTTCTGTTGCTAATTCATATGACGTTTGATTCATTCTGTGCAAAAATAGCATACTACTACTGCATAAAATCTGTCCATGCATTTTTCTTTTGTACTTTTCTGTCATGATACAGTTCTTAAATTTAATTCATATTGGTTGTGGCTGCACAATCTGTACCAGAAGCACAGCTAATTTGCGCATGAGCTAAAATAGATGGTTTTGTTTCTTTTTTCTTTTTGTAAAGTCTAAAACTATTTAACTGCATTTCCCTGGACTGATCTATGTGTCAGTGTACAACAATCAAACGTGAGAAAAGATTGAGTAATAAATTAGGGATACAGTCCAATAACACCTTCGTTTAATCTCATAAAATATGTGATTATTATATTGTTATTATAATAAGGATCCACTAGGGGGCGCATTGACGGCGTAACTAGCTAACAGTCAAGTGAGTCCAATATACAATTTTCTCCTAAATTATCTTTGAACGAAATTATGACAGTTATTCTTTAAGAGAATAAAAAGTATCATTTTAGTTACATAAATAAATATGTTACACTTTGAAGAATAATCTGGACATATTTGTTCAGCTCAAATTAGCCAAAAGGTTTTAAAACAACTTAAAATTGGAGTTGTTGAAGCCTGCAGAAACCCTGTTTTTCTACTTTCCTCATTTCCATGACGAGTTTTGAGTGAATTCATCGCAGAGCGCCTCCGATCGGAGGGTACGAACTTGTTGGCCGGTTAATAGCATGAATCCAATCTGAAAGAAGCGTCGGCGCGCGCTCAGCGTTTGTGGCGTTAACCCCGCAGCTGGTTACAACCACTGAGCACCGTAATGAACAACGCTGCAGTCCGGCCCCGCTGCTTCAATAAAGCTGACAAGGAGACAGATTAGTGGTGCTTTTAAAAACACGCAGAGCCAGGTTTAATGTCTTCCACCATTAACATCATGCTCCATTAGTGGGTCCAGACACACATTCAAAGTTTGCATCTCATTTGGCCAGGTGACGCCCAGCGTTGCACCCTCCCACTAACATGCAGGCCACTTTCTTTACTGCTGCTGCACCAACCGGTGCCCCTTTTCCCCCAAAAGTGATTTATAGTGCTGACCTTGACATTTAAATTAGTCTTTTTTTTTGGGAGCAGTGGACGTCAGAAAATGCAGTCGCTAAAGGGCACATACACCCTCGTTCTAAGGTGTTTCCTCCAAAGAAAAATAAATTATGCGTCTTCCTTTCTTTTTTGAAAATTTGTATGCAATCTGCATGCAGTGATGTATGTGAATGTAAACTCATAATGAGTTGGCGATAGGCTACACTGCTTCAATAATAACCCATAAATCAAAGACACTGTCACACCTTGGTAGGCGCGTGAAAAGCAACAACAGGCGCGGCGAGCGGGAGCACACGCCGGCTCCAGCCACCAAAGTCAAACACCTTTTCCAGGAGGGGCGCCGGGGAAAATATGAGTTATGTGCCGGAGGGCGGCGGGGTCACGCTGCACCTCATATGTCATCCGTGTCAACCTGAGAGGAGCTCAATACCTGCAGAGCCAGTCGGACCTGGGGTAATCCCGCTCCGTGCCAATGATGGGGTCATAACCGGCTCCCATAAAGAAAGATCTGATTTTCCACAAGGTTGAGCTCTCTAATACTTCCTGCTCAGATACACCAGCGTTTAATCCACGCACTGGGGACCAAAAACAGCTTAATCTAATCAAGAGTCTGGAGCTTAATTATCCCCCTAAAGTACACTCCAACAATGAGAGGATCTGTCTACATATATTAAGACGGCAATTAGCCTTTCTTTTCTGTCATTTACACAGCTGCTGGATTTCCACCAGTCCTCAAGAAAACTCCACCTTAGTAAGTGAAGATATGAATTGGTGAGTGAAAAGCCACTCATCTGCTGTCTCTGTTGGAATTAGCTGCAGAGAAGAGCGTGTGAGTGGTAGCCTGAGGGGGCGGCCATACGACGGCGCCTCTAAGTGACAGCTGTCTGCGGCGCCCAAAGCCTCCAGCGCCAGTAATGAAGAAAAGTTTGCCAATTACATGGCAACGAGCTAAACAGTGCAACACGCACATCCGCCTCCGAGGATTTTTCTTAGCCGTTTTAATCGTTCCTTTTCCATTTTAACGCAACTCCAACACCTGCATCTGGTTTGTTTTGATGAACAATAAAATCAAAACTAATATGGAACCCTGTAACGCTCGTCTAATTAATCATTTCCATTAACAAAGAAGCCGCTCAGACTGCTGCCACTTCCAGCACCACACCCATGTGTTCCTGCATGGCCGTTTGAGTCCATTCTGCATAAATTATGTAGTTTAAAATCACATTAGCGCACATTAAAACAGGAGAAAGGTAAGCACAGTTATTGTTTGCCTACCAGCTACTGCACACCATCATTTGTGCCAGCGCTAACTTTTATTGCCAGCTCTCTTCGTTTAATTGGGAGCCCTCAGTTGGAGGAGGAAGTGGAGCCAGGGGCCGATGCCGCAGACCCCGCCAGCCCCCCTCCCCCACCGGGAGGAGGAGCCAATCTACCCTGGAAGAGGTTAAGAGCGGGGAGCCGGCGTGAGGCTCTCATCCGTCATTCTCCTGAATGGGTTTTGAGGACAATAAACCTGTAGCGCCAGGACGAATGGAGACGAAGTGTGCTGTCACCGAGCCAGGATTTATGGCTCCCAATTTCACTGATCTCCTGCACAGAAATGAGGACTGATAAACAGTGATTAATCGCCTTTATATCCCATTTTACTCCCACCGAAACTATATTAACTATAACCGAGACGTTTTTGGAAAAATTCTGCAACATGATTCGTTTTTTTTGTTGTTTTTGTTTTTTTTTCCCTGAAAGAGGAAACACCATAAGATCTCAAGTCTTGTTTTTTTTTTCTTTTTACAAAAAGGAAGCAGTTTTCCACAGATTTTGTTTCAAAAATGTATCTCTTATTTATGTTTCCCATCTTCCCAGCTGGCAAGCATATGTTGTCGTTTAGGCTTGGCAAACTCCAGCGCCATGTCAAGACGACTTGAAAAATTAGCAGCCAATAAATCACACAGCCCCTCCTGCTTCCCCTGCCTGGAGTGGTGGACCACACTCCCTCTGATTTATGAGATGATTTGGGAAGTGTGTGTGTGTGTGTGTGTGTGTGAGGAAAATAGAGGAAGCGTGCATGGAAGAGGAGACATGTATTAGTGTCTGTGTTCTACATAGGTTATCTATTTCTGTATGCTGCGATGCTTTGGTCTGAGAGTCTGGAAGCGGGGCAGGTGGTGGAGCTGCATGTAGGCCGGGAACGTGAACGTTCGCTTATATGACGCTCACATTTCGGTTTGGGGAAAATTCTTCCCGATCGCGTCCAAATGAATGAGCATGAGGCCGTAAAAGGAGCGTGTGTGTGTGTGTGTGTGTGTGTGTGTGAACGCACAAATAATTATCAGAGGAAGATGTCGAAACGAAAGGAGTGCTGTGGGGGGGGGAGGTGAGTGGGAGGCAGGGTGAGGGGTTGGGGCTGAAATAAAAATGATAGATGACTGCTTTCTGTCATGGACAGTTATTTAGAGGTTCGCCGTAAAGCTGTCCGGGGAATGAACAGATTTTAGTCTAATGAGCAGAAAGGAAAGCCGTTAAAGTGGCGCGATGTGCTCAGCACTTCTTCCAAATGAAATAGTACCATTTCCCCCTCATTAAAATGCAAAGGGTTCATATAACATACAGCAATAAAGCTGGCATGTCGAGGCAGGGAGAGATAGGGAAAACCCCACTGAGCTCATCTCGCTCCTCCATTACTGAGACCAGAAGGAATAGCGGCCTTCGACAGGGTGGGTGCCAACAATATCTCTCACTCAATCTCCCTTATTCGGTTAGCTCTGTAAAAGTCAATCTGGCGCACTTGGCAAATCCATCCCCAGCAGCAGCCTCCACAATCTGATAACAGTTGCAGGGGCGCTTGCTCTTGAAATCATTTTTTTTCTCTTCTTTTCCCGCAGCTTTACAGTTGCACACTGCGCAAACAATGGCTCAGGCTCCCTCAGCCACTCGGAGCGGCTCGGATCATCCACTGCTTATCGGCGCCGCGCTTAGATTCACTTTGATTCACGGGGAATTTCATGTTCAGTCGCTTCAGGATGAACCCGATTGTAGGAATTCAGGGGGTCAGATCGGGATTGGCTGCGGCTGATAGCGACGGAAAGGTACTGGGGGAAAAAAGCAAACAGTCTTACCAGCATACAGTTCAGGACCGTACACGGCTCCTACTACCGGGTTCAGCTTCCAGCCTGCACACACACAACAACACACCTTAGAAATGATAATAAAAACTATTTATTTCTTCTTCTTTTAGCTAAAGTTATGCTTGTGACTGCGTGGCTCAGCTTTCACAGCCCCCAGCGCTGCGTTTACTCAGTTACATTTACTGGAGTAACTTTTTTTTAAGAAAATTTACCTTTTACTTTAGTTATTTCTTGAATTACTGCTTTTACTTTTACTTGAGTAAAAATATACTGAAGTACTGCTACTGTTACTTGAGTTCAGTTTTTGGATACTTTGCCTACAGGACGCTACTTACTTAGAGATTTGAGATTAAAGTAATTTATCAGCAAACACACTGCAAAATCTTACCACGTATTTTTGATTTAAATATCTTAGTACACTGGAAATAAGACAAAACTAACTTACAAGTAACTTTTCAGCAAGTCAGTAATTCCTTAGTAGTGATGAAAAAGAGCTTGTTCCAGATTATTTTACATTTTTCTGAAGTTATGAGTGAAATATTCTCCCAGTGGAACCAGAACTTTTTAAAAATTAACATTAATTATTGATGCTCTCCTGGAACAAATAGTGGATAATGCTGTCAGTTTAGACTTTTATTTGACATCATTAGTTTAAATTTATTTAGACAAATGTTAAACAGTAAATGACGTTACTCACCGTTTGTGTAAGGGTTGGCCACCTTTTTGTTTGTCATCACTCGTGCGGTTGCATTGTTCACCTGGCAGAGCAGGAAAAACGTTCTGGGATTAGACGCCAACAACACGAGCGAAACATTCAGGAGGGCCACAAGCAAGCAGCAAACCAAAAGGAATGAAAGACATTCTCAAAATAAAATCTTCTCCTTGTGCTTTTTGAATCAATTCTGTTTCAGATTATCAGACAAATTTAACAGAAACCAGTTTTTCGCTTTGGGGAATTGTTTTAATTCAGTTACACTGGAGGATTTTTAAGTCTGGACTTTGATTAGGCCACTCCAAAGGAGAGCAAGATTCATGGTTCTATCGATTACGACAAAATAAATCCTGAAGCAGCGAAGCAAACGGGCGCTGAGTTTGACTCCAGGTTTCCTTTTCTTTTTCTAATAGAGTTTCACACTGATCAGCTGATTGTTTGATGGGAGATTTAATTGATCTATTTACAGAAAATGAATCAGGTGAAGTTAAACCTGCCACCTGAGGAATTCTGGGTAGAAAAAAACTGTTTTTGAATGCATGATGTATTTTTTTATAGTTTTGGTCTAATTACTGCTTTGATTGTGTTGATCTTTCAGAAAATGTAGTTTTTTTATTCAGTTTATTGATTAACAAATTTGCTGACAATTATTTCCATAATCGATAAATCATTTCAGTCTTATTTATCACTGTGGTTCTCTGGAGTCACAGCCTCAGAAATGACTTCAGAAACCTTCAATTTTCTTTATATCTGAGGCTCATTTATCCCTTTCAGGCAGTAATCAGGTCTGGCTTTCCTAAAAATGTGGCTCTCTATTTATTAATCAAGTGAGCGGTTACATTTCCACACAGAGCCACGTTGGTTTTAACAATTTTTAGAGTTATTTTAGTTTGATTTTAAAATTAGTTTGATGATCTGAAACATTTCAGTGGTACAAAAAAGCAATCGAAGAAGAAAAAACATCAAGTTGTTCTTTCTATCAGAAATATTTCTGCTGCTCTAAAGAAAAAAAGATGAGAGCATGCATCATTAGCCTACATGTCTGAGCAAAAACGAGCATCTTCCAGTTTCACTAATTGGTTGCAAACCCAAATATATGCCAAAGAAAGGGAGAAACTTCAGCCTGCGCTCTGAGTTTCCCCCGTCAACCTGACAGGAGCGACTTTGTAAACAAAAGCAGAATTAAAGCAGGCAACATGAAACGCAGGAAATGCAGGTTCAGATCTGATGATGGCATGCATTCATTCTGCTGTCAGGTGATGATGGACAACGGCTCGTCCAGCTGGACATGTATGGATCCCACGTTCTACTGAGAACAAATTACACGCACCATTATGCATGCATGCAACCACATCCATACACACACCCACACACACACACACACACTGTAGCCACATGCTAATGCTTGGATTAGTTGGTAAACTGAGCACACAGCAGGCAGGAAAGGAGAAAATGTGGGAAAAGTGGAAGCACCTCGATTTTGCGTCCCTCTACGATTGTACCGTTTAGTTTCTCTCGCGCACGATCGGCGTCTGTGCTTGTTTCAAAAGTTACAAACCCAAAGCCCTGAGAGCGGCGCGGTCGCCACAGGTGGAGGAAGAAAGGACACACAAAGGGAGAAGAGAAGAGAGAGAGAGGTAAGAAGACAGGAGAAGGTGAGCAGCAGCAGTGGCGGCGGCGGCGGGTTGTAAGCAGCCAGATTAATTAGAGGCAGTTAGTGAGGCGTCAGGAAACAGCAAACAGAGAGATCCGAGAACGGTGACACGACCTCACACGGCAACACCAGCAGACCTGCCCGCTTTACCCAATTAAGCGCCACAGCTGCCGTGGCACGGGCAAAAGTCAGAAAACACGGCTGGCTGCCATGATGGCGCTTTAATTATAGCCACAACTCGCTCCTTCTGCATCACTGCAAAAACGCAATTTCACCAAATACTTTTGGTTTAGTTTCCAGTGCAAATATCTTAGTACTTTTAAAATGAGACTAAATTAACTTACAAGTAACTTTCCAGCGTGATATAGGCAATAATTCCTTAATTTTGATTAAAAAGTACGAGTTCAGCTGGCAGATTATGAGGAAATTGTCTTGTTATAAGTGGGAATATCTGCCAAGCTAAACTTCTTTCACTGATTTTAAGAAATTATTGGCTCAAAACAAGTTCCTATATCTTACTGAAAAAGTTACTTTAAAGTTGATTTTGTCTTATTCCAAGTGTACTCAGATATTTTAACAAAAAACTAAACAAATATACTTGGTAAGATGTAATGTTTTTTCAGTGTTCCCCTTCGTTTGAGGCCCAGGAGCAAAAGAGGAGGATTTCTCACTTACCAATTATTTTTAATTTAATTTCTAGTTACACTTCAAATAAGACAAATCTATCGTAAAAGTAATTTTTCAAGAAGAAATAGTAGCTTGTTTTAAGTCAATAATCACTTGACATTGATTTAAAAAGGCAGATTATTTCACTTACAGTAAAGGTACAATGTTTTCTTAGAGAGAAAATCTGCCTAAGTAGTACTTTTTAAATCAATATTAAGGATTTATTGAGTTAAAACAAACTCATATATCTTACTGAAAAGTTATATTTAAGTTAGTTTTTCATATTTAAAGTGTATTAGGATATATGCACCAAAACTTCTTGGTAAGATTTTGTGTTTTTGCAGTGTGAAACCTGATCTTAAAGGTTCAACATCTTAACAGAAAGTAGGAATAAAACCAAAGAAACGATATTGACTAAAATATACCCAACCTCCATCCCCCCCTGTCCTCCCGCCTCTCTCCCCTGGGGGGTTTTGTCACTTCGCTGAGTTATGTGGACTGGGATCCTGGACCTGAGCCATTAAGATATTCTGGCCAAACAAGTCCCATTCCTTTAGTTTCTATATATACGCATGGCGGTGTGCAGGGAGCATGGCCGCTGCTGCCTGATAATTGCTGGAGGATGTAATACATGTGAGAGACGGCGAGCGCCGCGATCCGGCGTGCACGTCCCCGGCTGCTACTCCTGGCATAAATAACACGGGACCTGTCCGCGGGGGGAACGCAGATAAAGAAATAAATTCAGAAAAAAAAGAATTGAGGGCAAAATTAATCCTTTGGACACTCACCCGACTCCGTTTTTTTATCACGCCAAATAATTAGCTTACAAGAGGAGAGAGTGGAGGCGCCATTTTTCAAAGGAGACAAACATATTGAATGCAAATTGCCAAAGCTTCATAGGAAATAGATTATTTATTAATGGCCTGATAGGTTCATTATATAGCACAGAGAGCGCGCGAGGGAGAGAGGCATCATGGGTAATGGCTTTGTGGGGCACAAACAATAAATGCTTGTTACGGCGGAGGAGGCAGGTTTATCCGGTGCTCCATCTTGTCTGGCAGAAGAGGCTCAGCGCAGCAGCGGCGTTGGGGCGGCGGCTGCTTCCTGGACTCTCCACGCGCCCCAACGCCAACCCAGTAGCTCCCAGTAGCTCCCAGCAGCCCCCAGTAGCTCCCAGTAGCTCCCAGCTATCAATGGGAATCGATAGGATTCATGCCTCAGCTGTCGGCGTTATGAATGTAGAGCCGTGGAGCTTCTACTCTCTATTAAAGGAGCAGCTGGATGAGCCGCGCCGGGCCGGTCACGGCTTCACCTGTCCTGACTGATGCCGCAGCAACGCCTCGCTGCGGCGGCCATTTTTCCTGCCTCTCCACGCTCAGATAGTGTTTGGGATTGATGCGATCCGTGTCGGGGTTAAGTTCGGTCACCGGGTGCTTATCATGGATGAGTTTTAAAGTGCGTGACGGACGTATTGCCCGATACTTCGCCTCCCGGTTGGAGCTTTGTTTACTTAAAACTACAGCAGCTCCATGTTTGGGGAAAAATGCTGAGCTGCTTCTTATTTAAATAAATCTGCATATTTGTGACCTTTTTATGAAGACTAACAACCGGGGTGGGAACCAGCGAGGCCCAGCGCCGCATAAAGAGGGGAAGTCAGAAAGTGCTGAGAAAGGTAGTCGCACATTGTTAGTTTTGGTCTTATTATTGGATTTCTTTATTTATAACCAGAAGAAATGCAAAATAAGGCCAACTTCATCCTTCATGTCGCTCCTTTAAATTAATTTATTCAACATATGGACACATGATGTTCTATTTGTGAGGAAACAGCCTAGATATGTTCAATACTGATAAATTATATTTATTTGGTTGTGTAACGATTGCTTGAAGTTGGACACCCCATTTATTCAGGCACACCTAAATAAATTAGAATATCATTAAAAAGTTAATTTGAGTCACTAAATCTAAATATGTAGATTTAAGGATTTATTTGTGAATAATTGTAGCTAACAGAAAATTGGAATATTTAATCAAACTGATTTAAAAAGAATGATTTTAATCCAGAAATGTGTTCCTACGGAACAGTATCAGTTCTTGGTTTGGGCTCCTTCTGCATAAATTACTGCATCAATGCGGTGTAGCACGGAGGAGGTAAGCATCAGGTGTTCAGGAAGTGCAGGTTGCTATGACGACAGTTTATAGATTCTCTACAGGGTTCAGGTCTCTCCAGTTTCAATTCAGTTCAATTAAAGAAAACTTTATTAATCCCAGAGGGAATTACATTTTTCAACCACAGGATCACCATGACAACTGAAGCAGCTAACTACCTTTGGCAACGTGCTAAAGCTTGTACGTTTTCATTCACCAGGACGTTTTGCTGAACATTTTATTTTCCATCAGCTTGTATTTTGTGCTGCTGCTGTTTTGTAGTTTTGCTCCTCTGACGTTCGTGTGATTTTAATCCAGCTTCAGAGTGTAAACGATGTGAAATAAACACAAATCGATGCCTAAAGTTCTCCTCTCTCCTCCTGTTGCTCCTGAGATGATAAAAACACGGAAGCAGAACTCCTGCTAGAAATGTGTTGCTGTTGCAACTTCCCTTGGATTTTAGGGGAACTGGTTGGCGACGCTAAACACAAACTAAATGGAGCCTGAAATGTTGACCGTTTTAATTAAATGAAACAAGTTTCTGCAAATGACAAAAGCCTAACAACACAACCACTGTAAGTTTTTAATTTTTGTACCACCAGATTTTTAAATAGTTAAGCTACGTTCACACAGCAGCTGAATGTGAACCAAATCCGTTAGTTTTTTTTGCAACCTACATCCCACGTTTTCATGGCAGTGTGAACGGTCCAATTAAATGTTTTCACCATAGAAAAATCTGATTTGCGCCACTTCCATATGGAATATTCAATAATATATTATTGATCCAAATCCAAATTTTATGTCATTGATGTGAAATGTGCATCATGATTCTGCTGCAGAAGAAGCCAGACGCCATAAATCTGGACGTAAACAACTGCTGGACATGGATTTGTCCACATCCAAACAGTCAATGCTGCTGCTGTTAGCTGGACTTTCTTTCTTTCTTTTTTTAGTCTCTTTCTGACTTGGTGACTATTCTGTCGGTTCTGTCTTTATATCCATCCATAGACAACGGCGGCCATTATTACTGCCATAAACAGAGCGCTGAGGCGGGACGTCTACGTTCTTCTTCTGCGCATACGTTCACAGAAGTCTGACTGCAGTCGCATTTAATTAGTAGCATGAACGACTGCGCAAAAAGTATTGGATTTCAGCAAAAAATCAGAAGTGAGCGTCAAGAGATGCTGTGTGAATGTAGCCTCAACACTCACCATTGTTACAAGAACAAAAATATCTTTTTTAAAATCTAAAATCACCAAAAATGTTGAGATTTTTTCCCCCGACTCAACAATAAACTAAGCATGAACTATTTTAGTTTAACCGTTAATTGAAAGCCAAACAGATTGCTGATTATTCTGGGTTCTGTTGATAAAAATGGAAAAAAATATTTTCTGTATTTATAGCAATAAAAACATGATCTAGGTCAATAGTCATTTGAAAACACTTGTTATATTTAGACAAATGTTAATACAGCAATTAAAAGCAGATTTGAGTTCACTACGATGTACTTTAAAAAATACACTGCAAAACAAAATATTAGCAAGTATCTTTGATCTAGTTGTAGTGTGAAATGTCCCTAACGCTACCCTTGTAGACAGGGGGCCACAAATGGCCCACAAACCCCACTTTGAACACCCTCAATCATTGGTTCTAGTTTCATTTCTGAATCATTTTATGCTCCTAAACTAAGCGAAACATTACGACCAAGTTTCAGTTTCAGGTCTTTGCTCAAACCTTGAAATCCATTTTCAGTTCTTCTAAAATCTCATCTTTTTCTGATGTATCTTCTCGTCAGCTGGATGTTTTTAAAAGTCCTATGTTTCCTCACAAAGTGAATATCTGAATCTGAATAACATGAAGCCATCTGAATGAATGGTGAGGTTTGGAGCAGGTTCCTTCCCATCTGCTGGAGGACCTGCAGCTTGCTGGTGGATTAGGCAAAATGTGAAACAGCTCAATAATAAATTGATTGACAGAACTAATGATTCACAACTTGTGTGAGAGCTGCAACAGACAACAAAACAAGAGGGAGGGAGGGAGCCGGAGAGCGAGGGGCCGGCTGAATTCGGCTCTCCAGGACCGGGCTTAGAGACGGCTACTCTCCGCCAATGTACACACCACACTAATGCCATCATTAGGAAACAGAAGAAGTACATGGTAATGAAGCAGCTGGCGTTCTAGTTCACTTACCTTGGATCCTCGCTCATTAAAGATAATCTCCACATCTAAAATCTTTCCAAATTGCTGCAGAGAGAAAAGAAAGACAGAAGAGCAGAGATGGAGTTAGAAAGCTTGGCTGGCTGTGAATTCATGAGGAGGAAGGCTGGAGAGAGAAAAACCATTAAGGCGATATGGAAATGTTACTTTTGTGGGGAAATGGTGGTCAATTTGCATTTGTTAGCAGAGCAAACAGTTGTTGAAGGTTGTTGGCGAGAACGCATCGCTTTAATGGGTCGGGATTCGTATCAAGAAAACGAGACGTTTGTAGAAATACTTGATCTTTGATAATTTTGCAGCGTTTCTGATCAGAGTTTGTTTATTTCCGACGCCGTTTTGATGTCGTCACCCTGGAAAAACCTCCTGCTGCCTCCCCGCCTCCTCCCCGGTCCGTTCTGTTTTGTGTTTGTGCGGCCAGCAGAACCTCAGGGCCCGTCCCCGGGGGTTACCGCGCTCCAGCCTTTCGATTTAACAGGCTTGCCTTCGGATCATTAGAAAACAGAGGAATGAAAGTAAACTGTAAGTTCCTCTAATGAGTGGAGCGAGTGCGACTTTTAATTGCTGTCTACAATGGCCGTATTATTTCATTAAAAGTAATTACCCTGTCAAGCGGTCCGCGTCGCCTTCATTTCAGCACAACAGGGAAGAAATGGGCCTTCCATGTGGTCGGCGCTCAATGGGAATGGATGGATCGTTTGACTGAGCCGCTAATAGGGGTTAGGAGGAGCTGGCTATTATCCGGCTGCAGACAGTGGAGTGGGCTTGAGGAGCAGAAAAACTTCTGCTTCCTGCTCCTTTTAAGGGCGACGTACCGCATCTCCGCTCCTGTCCGCACATCTGTCTGCTGCGGCGCTCAGCTCCACTGATTCGAACAGGGAGCGAAGGCATTTATATCGCAGCGTGATGCCCCCTTTCTCGCCCGAGAAGACAATGCTTCCCCCACGCTACGTGCAGATGCTAATTGTTTTAACCGAGTGTAATGGGCTTGTGGCGTCGATTAATTAGTTTCAGAGGAAGTCGTCTTTGTGGATTTCCACATGGCGCTGGGGACTGTTCGCTGCTCACCACTGATCTCACTCCTATCCCCACCCACATACACACACACACACACACACACACACACACACACACACACACACACACACACACACACACACACACACACACACACACACACACACACACACACACACACACACACAGGGATAAACAGCTGCATCAGCAGCAGCGATAAACAATAGCTTCAGTGGGAGGAGTCTCCAGAGGGAGAGACTGATGTCATCTACAGTCTGGGACTGCAGCTCCATCCATCCACAGAGCAGCTTTAAGTTCAGCGACCACACCGGCGCTTCCTCACGTTTCACACCATTTATCACCCAACATCTAAACGCTCACACATTTCACACCAGCTTCCTCACAGCTTTTAATCTGCACCTCCACGCGTCGCAGACACGGTTCATACAGGTGCTTCAAGTCCTTCAAAATGCTTGAATTTCAGTTTATAAAGTGCTTAATATTCAAAGTGCAGTTTTGTAATAAAGTGCAATCTAATGTTGGATTATCCCAAAACCTGTGCAAATCGATTCATCTCAATTCATTCAAACAATAAAAAGACAATCAGAATAATCGCTTCTTGTTTCAGGTTAGTTAGAATCATTAAATTATTTCTGTTTACTAAATCCCAGAAAACCTGAGAAGTTTTTCTTTGTAACTTCCTGGTCTTAATTTGACGATTTGTTTGGATGGTTTCAGTGTGATGATTATTATTCCTCAGTAACTTATTGATCTGTGTAATTGAAAGAAAGGTTGAAATTGGAGGATTTTTTTGTTAAACTAGTGTTTTGTGATTTTTTTGTTTTGTTTTCTCAGAACAGAACATTTTAAAACATTAAATTCTGTTATATTTTAGTCTACATCGTCTGTACTGTCAAATGTAGAATACTATCATGAGATATTTATAGTGAACTGAAACTGTCTTCTTTAGTTTATTAGTTTTGTTTTTATCGCTGAAAAAGTTTCAAACTTCACTGTTAAAATGCTGAAAAGTTCTTGAACTTCACTGTGAAAAATGTACGAATCCTGTGCAGAAACCAGGAAATGATCTCCTGAACATACCGACACTTTTCCTTCAGTGAAAATCTAAAACGTTTCAAGCATTTTCATGGTAAGTTTTTATTGTCTTCATTCATTAATGTTGATAATGTCTTCTGACAGCAATGTAACAAAATGTTACGATTTGGAAAGTCTCTCTTACACACTGGACTGGTCTGAGAGCAAAACACAAATTTAACCAAAAAAAATCCCCAATTTTAATACCTTTACCTTTTAATTACAGAGATCAGTAACTCATTGAGCTATTAGGAATAATAAATATTTATTACACTGAGGTAATTAACTTCCCTAGTCAAATGAAAAGCTTTAATGCAATATAAATAACCACTTAACCTTCTTTTCTGCTAAAATTTGGTGGTAACTTAATGTGGATTAGACAAACCTCTTCATTTGAGCCTGTTGAAACTTCCCTGGTTTGTGAGCATTTGTAGTTAAACACGGCTTGGCGCTCAGAGCGGGTTTTCTCTGCTGCTGTGCCAGGGAAACCCAACGGTTGGTATGCTCATCACATCACCTCTTGCTCACATGAAAAGGAGCAAACAAGCTCAAAAACCCTTAAAAACTCTTAAAAAATTAAGACCCTAAAATGTTTTACATTTATTTAAGAAAATGTACGTTTGCCTTAAAGTTTGTTGTGGCAGGAGTATTTAATCTCGTACATTCTCGTAAATGTTTTTTTTCTCACTGGACTTTTCTGACCGGCAAACGTTTGAGTTGGAAACAGACGTCATTTCATTTTATGAGCCATTTGAGGCTATTGCTACCTACCTGCTAATATATCCTCGCTAGTTAGTTAGCTTTTGTTTGCGTCTATCATAGGTAAGTGCAAATTTATCGCCAAGTTGGATAGATGACGTCTGTTCTCGTCAGCGGCTCATTCCTGTTGAAACCTGTACGAGGTTAGAGGCAAAGCTCAGCACTGTGTGGGTTAAAGTTGATCTCCAACTATCCAAAGACAATTGGTCGCCTAATGTCGCATTTATTTAGTGGATTTCACTGTAAGAACAGAGGATGCAAACCAGACTCATCATTTTGCAGTGAATACTTTACAAGTTAAGATGATTAATATTAATTTACTTCATAAGTAAGCTTAGTAAAAATACAATCTAATGTTGCATTATGGAGAATGTATGTGTCTAATTATTAATAAACATGGAATAAATAAACCATCAGGTAGCCTAGTATATATGAAAAAACTGGTTAGCATCTAAACTTTTGTACATTTTACATTTGCTCTGGTGTCGGGGGAATTGTCGTTTAGGACAGAGGTAAAAATCATCTGGCATGAATTTAGGTAAAGTTTGATCAAATCAACAGAAGTTATGGGTCAGTTTCAAAGCCAGTTATTTCCAACTTTTGTAAACACCGCTGGCTAAGAGCGCCAACCAGGTGAGCTGCTTCCACAAACAAATAAACTCGACTTGAACAAATAGAAGCTGTACTGACATAAACAACATGGGAAAACAATCCTATTCAATACTCCAATACATCCACCATGGTGCCTCAACGTGATTAGATGACATTAGTTGCAAAGCGTCAACAATTAGAGACCGCAGATCCCATGTCTCTGAAATGACTTCAATAAAAGGCAAAATGATCACTTTCCAATTTTAGGTTTTTAGAAAAGAATATTAGTTTCCACTTTACTACAAAACTCAGACACTTTCAAGGACTTTATACAAGGTGTGAGTGATACAAGCTTCAACTTTTATCACAGTAATCTGTGGAAATATTGTGATAACTGTAAAAGTACAAGAACTATTTATTACTTCTTTTTCAGATAACTTCATGGCTGCGATTGTGTCACAGCAGTTATTCCCCCACAAACACAAACATTTCCATTGTAATCCGTTTCTTTAGGACACAGTCACATAAAGAAGTACTAAACTGCACACAGTAACTGGATTTTAGAGCATCTAAAAGAACCCTGCTTAATTATTTTACTATATAAAATGTTGTAATAGTACAGCCATGAATCAATATGCTGTGTTATATTTAGGTCTGTCATAATAACAAATTGTGCTGGACAATAAATTGTCCCAGAAGTTATTGCGATAAATGATAACATTGTTGTTTTGAGACAATTTTCAACTAATATCGAGATAATCAATGCAACAGCATATTCTCAAAGATCAATAAACTTTCAACTCTATAGAACATTCAACGCTGGAACTGGAAGACATTTTAAATATCCAAAAATAAATAAAACAGAAACAATAAATAAAATTAATTATAAAGTCTGACCAAAACCGCAGACTGAAGACTTTTATCATCCAGTTTTTGGTAGAAAGATAAAAACAATAAAACATGAAATGATTGAGTTTGTTTGAATTTATCAAACAATTAATTGATTTATTGCTTATTGAGACTGGCCTAGTTATATTAAGTGCAACTGTTTTTGTAATAAATGTTTTTTTTATTAAATGTTTGCTGATCCAAATAAATAACTGCATTAAAATCACGGTAAATGATGTTCGATACGATAAATTCAGCACTTTCCAAACCTTGAAAAGGCGTTTGCATGTTTCCGTTTTTTCCAGTTAATGAGCCGAGGTTGTAAACAGAGAGAAATTTCCCCTCTCAGATGTGGACCTGCAGCCTTTTCAAGCCAAACAGGATCCACCTTTGATTAGCCCGAAGGTCTCGCAGCTCCTCAGAGCGCCGTAATGAGGCGGCAGTGGCCTGCGTGTTGGGAGCATGTTGAAGCTCAGCAGTCAGCGTGACAGTGGGACGGGGGCGGGGGTCTGATTGCTCTGGGGAACGCTGCCCTCACAGCCACCCAGAGAAGCGCTGCTGAAGAAGCGGCGCTCACAAATGAGGGCACCCTCGAGCGGCGCAGCGTGGGCTCCGCGCGGCGCTCGCTGGAGTGTTTTCATTTCCTGAACACTTACCAGCTCTCAGAGATCACAGTTTCTAATTACTGATTAGCGTTCGCTGTGGATGCCCTAATGAGACCTTCATTCAGCGCCTCGTTAAAGGCTCACGGGTCCCTCAACCTGGCAGCGCGCAGGGGGCATCCCGGGCCCTCCCGTCTCGTTCCGGGTTCCTTGGAGCCTGCGCGGCGCCTCCTCCGTCTTCCCGTCTGTGGGCTTCACTCATGCGTAGCGGTAATGGCGTATTGAGCCGGTGGCGCTCCAGAAGCCATTAGAGCTGGAGGAATGAGGCTTTGCACACACTGATCACACAAAGGCCCCATTGTGGAGGCCGTGTCAGAGGGTGGAGCGGACCCGCTATCTCTACGCCAAGCTTCAACCAAGACAATCAATCCCACAATCCTCCACCTCGCCAACCAGCGCGAGCAACGGGAAGGAGAGGGCAACATGTGATTGAGGGAGGCTGGGTGGGCTGCAATCAATTTTCCATCATATATCTGCATGCAGCGGCCAGGCACACAAAGCCTCCGAGCTAATTACGCCGGTGATTTGGATTCCACACGACCTGCACCAGAGCTGGGAACAATAAAGCCAACAATCAGAGAGAGAAAGCAGCCATGGTGTGTGCAATTTATAAAGCCACAGCTAGGGCTCTCTGGTAATTAATATCATCAGCTCAATGTTGTCTTCATAACGGCTAAAATTAACGCCTTTGGCTGCTAATGGTCCAATTAGCGCCTAACATTTGAAGTACATTTTTGGCCATCGTCTCCTTTCAGATCCATTATTGTTATTGAATCCGGTTGGCTTTGTATCGGAGCTTGTGCGAGACACAAAGGTGAGCCGTTGAGCCGGAGCGTTAATTGGCCGGGAGACGATGAAGATCCGTCAGATCCGGGTGTTCAAACTCGATCGGACGCGAGCCACTAACGGCGGGCGGGTTGGGCATCGGCGGCAGGTTTCATCGCTCAGCCGCCGCCTCCCTCGTGTCTGACCCACAGAGTTCAGGAGCTGATTGTGACTGATTGAGCTGTTTATCACCTGCGAAATCTTCCAAGCCACTCTTTTCTCCCCAGACAACACAGTAATCAATGCATTAACTAGATGACAGCTGCAGCAAAGCCTCCAGTTACTGTTGGTGCTTTCCTGTATTTTATAGACGATGTGATCATTTGTTAGTGGAGACGTAGCGAACTGGAACCTCCTGTGAGCAGCTGAATCAGTGGAGTCACTAGCTGCGTTTCCATTACAAATATGCGCAAAACTTTGTTGGAAAAAAAAACAACACAATTTCGGAAATACAATTAAAATCACACGTGGATACGTTTGTTGACGTGATAAATCTTTAAAAAATAAACCGCGTCATCCTTCAACTACTTCCTGTCATCTTCTACCTGGTTTGTATCCGGTTGCTGATCATGTGACTTTAATGTCTTATGATCAACACATCATGCTCAATGTTCCCAAAATGAAATCAAAATATGGAGAATTATCTTTGCATGATGCTGCAGAAGATTGGAAGGAACTTTAAAAGTATTGAGGCTGAGCTCTTTTGTATCAACAGGAACTTAAAAATTGTCTGAAACGTTCACATGCTTCAGATATAAATGTTATTTCTCTATTGTTTTTACTGTTTTATGATTTTAACAGTGCTGCTGTCTGTTATTTTTGGTAAAGTTAGCTGCTGGATCTTTCTTCCACTTAGTTGCTAAAAACACATCTGGTTAAATAAAAGATCAAATAAAATGAAAAATAACTTATGTGATGTGAAAAAAAGTGTTTCCATTGAAACTTCAATATGGCCAAAAAACCTAGCGCTGAAAGTTTTTGTTGGAAAAACAAGTTTTTTCAAAATTGTTTCCATTAAGCAAATTAATTTTCAAAATGTCAAAAATCCTAATTATATAATGAATGGAAACAGGGTTAGTGTGTGAGTGTTGCTGCTGTGCCAGTAGAAATAAGCTTCCTGGAGCTACTCACCCCGAACATTTGCCTCAAATCTGGGTCCCGGAAGCGGAAGGGAATGTTGGAGACATGTAACCTTTTTGGCTGCTGCTTCTCTGAAGAGTCTGAGTGCTGGAGCTGGAGCTGCTGAGAACCCTCTGTTTGCGTCACGTCATCTGTCTGCCGGAGGGAAACAAACAGAAAAGACACAAGCTGCTCATTAGCTGCTGCTGCGGCGGCGTACTGTACCTCCTGGTCCTGCAGAACGAGAGAGACAGAGAGGGGGCGGGAGGCCCGCTGACTAACTTAACTCCACATCTGCCATTTTTCAATCTACTCAGAAAGCCTGAGCGATAAACAGCCGATGACTTATAGTGTCAAACCTGAGGTTGTGCATTACAAATCCACTTATTAATCTCTTGCACTTAGCTCCTGAGCAACAGGGAAGATTGAAGGCGCTGACAAAAAGGCGTGGATATAGATCCCACAGAGCCCTGACATGTCTAGACTAAAGACACATTATTGGTGACGTTTGCACACAGCCATCAGAGTGCGAGGCCCAGAGCCCTCAGCGTTGTTGTTTCCATCATTATGCGAATGCGACGCTGACATTTCTGTATAAATGATGTGTCTGATGTCAATGACAAATTCCACTTGTTTCTCAGTGTGACACCGGTGATGGATTTCAGCAAGCCTGCTGCTGGCTTGTCTCTTTAGATGGACCTTGTTTTATTTTCCGTGGACAAAAAGCTCATTGGTCAAACGCAGAGTTTATCCTCTGTCTCCTGCTCTGCTGGGGATGAAAGTTTTCCATTAGATGGGATCATTTTCTTTCTTTCAGAGAAGAAAATGACAAATATCGATACAAGCGTGGAGCCAAATGGTAATTAGCTGAGATCTGGCAGGTAAAACAGATTTTTTTTGAGGGGGGAGGAATATTTTAATAAAATCTGAGACAATTATTACTTAACTTTAAGTCTTTGCATCCAATGTTGCCTATAAATCTGATCTGGACCTTTATAATTCTAAAACATTTACAAGCTTTTTAAGCAAAACATTTCTTTTTTTGTGCTCAGTTTAAAAGTCAACTTAATTTCACAGGGCATAAAAAACATCAGTCACTAATAGTGAAACCATCATCTAAATGTGTAAAAATCATCCAACATGACAAAGTCATTCTCCAGGTTGCTAAACCCTAATGACCCAAAATAAACCAATCTCTCATCCATTATTCTCATGTTTTCATTTTAAACTAATAAAAAACAGTCAGATCTGTCGCATATGAACCTGTTTGCCGTCCTTCCTTCAGCCCTGTACCATGGTGATACATACAGTATATATGTATATATATCAAGCTTTTTTAGTATGTAACTGGATCAGTACGCAGTATCTGATTCTCTGTTATGTTTATTTTGTGTTTGGTTCTGTTTTTATTTCTCTCCTCTGGGCTGCTTGGGATGGATTTTTCCAGCATTTGTGTTGTTGGATGGAAAAAAGTCAATATGCAATAGGAACAAATGTGGAAAAATATGAAAACCTAACCAAAAACCAGTGTTTTATTTAACAGAATATGGCAGAGTAACAGAGTAATCTTTTGCTTACTGGTGCGTTTTATTCATCTGGTCATTCTAATGTTTACTTCTTATTGTTTTATGTGGCGTTTAGATTGCTGTGTGTTTTTTTACAAGCTGCTTTTCTTTACTCATGTGGAAGTGAAGGCAGAGAAATCTGAGAAAAAGGCAGATTTTAAACTTTAGTGGTTGAGTGAAGAGCGGCGCATTTGAGAGAGTAACGTAATTACGTCCTTGACCACTAGAGGTCACTCATCAGGAGAAGATAATGTTTGTTTTGGATGTTTGAACTTGGGGTTTTTTGCTCATAGTTTCAGTTTCATAATAGCAAACAAATGAATAAACCAACAGGACAGAAGCCTGATTTAGTGCCGGTGGCGTTTGGGGGTGGCGGGGTGAGGGGGGTTAAATAAAGAAACAGACCGAGGAGGGAGGGGGGATGAGGAATGAGGGAGTGGAAGTGGCAGATATTGAGCACAAAAGCTGTTTGAATGTGATATGTAAACTGCAAGGTCTCCTGGGAAGCGCTCTCTGAGCCCGACACACACGCACCTACACACACGCCTACACACACACAGACACAATCTGGTGGCGATGCAGCGGTGAAAAGAGAGGAGGTTGTTGCCCGAGTCCAAACGGTTGAAATGACTCGGAGAGCCGTGGCTGCAGGCCTCTCTTAGTGATACATTCCCACCATTTAGGAAATGGGCTCGGGATTTATTCATTATAATTCATCATCACAGTATTATCATTATCATCATGATCGTAATGATGATCGCCTTTATTATTCTCATTATCATAATCACAATCTCCACTGTAATGGCCGTCATTTATTTGGTTTTTATGGCCCATTCCGAGACGGTGACATACATTGTTAGCGGTGACAGTTGTTTGATTCAAGGTCCCGCTCCGCCTGGCCCGCGGCCGTCCAGGTAGCTCCACCTGAGCCGCCGACCGGACGCCACGGATTGGTGACAGAGAGGGACGAGCGGAGAGCCGTGTCCTCGCGCGTTGGAGGTTAATAGCCTGAGCGGCCATGTTGGGCCCAGGGGTGACACGTTGCAGACAGATGCTGGACCGCGGAGGGTGACAAGGTACCGGAGCCCCTCGGGTCAATCTGTTTCATCGGTCACACATGACACACTCGACCTTTAGCGTATGTTGCCGGGCTGCGGCGCTCCGCTGTCCTCCAGCTCTGTCTGTCGGGCTTTTTATCACGCGTGTTTGCAGACATCCAGATTAACTTTCAGCCGGCGCGCAGACAGGCCAGCAGCCCGCTGACATCAGGGCCAAGCACACATTCTGGGAACACAAACGCTGAATTGCTGACTCCGAGCACCTCAGACTGCAAACTACTAACTCAATAACTTCGAGTGTCACCGAGATCCGGGAATGCTGCCTGCGCGCCGCTGCTCCCGAGGCTCCAACCTGCCTGCCTGCTTGTGAAACGGCGCTGTAGCAGTGGAAAATAATTACCGCTGTATTACCATAGGAGGCCACCTTCAGTGGCACTTTACTGTCCCGACAGCTGCTGTCACAGGGAGGAGGAGGTGGGATGCAAAACACACCGTCACCGCCAAAGCCAGCAAAGCTAAGAGTGAGAGAGCTGTCAACTCCTGCAGCTCTCTGGCTTCCTGTTCAGTCATTTCTCTAAAAGACTCCCTTGCTGTTATTTGCAAATCGCCTGCAAAGTGCTCTGCTCAGCACTTTCCCCCTCATCGCAGAGTGGCATTACAAGAGCATAATTGAAACTATCTGATTGGAATGCTGCCAAGCAGGTAGATTACATCCGATTAAATAGGAGCCGGGGTGGGGGGGCTTCGGAGTCTTCGCTCACAAGAATTATAATGCCCAGGCCTTAATTCATTACCCTCCTCTTCCGGTTTGTTTTCTCTCTCTAAAGAAGCTGCAAATATAAGCTCTCCATCACCTGGAGGAGAGGCTGGTGACCCGGCTCAGCCTCCGTCGTTCCTGCACAGGAGGCAAAGCGTCCAGGAGTCTACCTGCTCTAAAAAACCACAACCCGGTTAGATTCCTGGGATTTTGGGGAGATTTTTATTAAAATTCTTGTTATTTCAATGCAAAGTGTTAACTTTGATCCTGCTTGAATTATATCAAAGTTTTATTATCCAAACGGACTAATTTAAACTACTGAAGGGCCACAAAATTCACTAAATTAAAAATGCACAAATGATTATATTTTAATTATTTAAAATGATTTTTTAGATTTGCCTGCTCAATAATGAACAAAATCTTTATGAAATCTGTATATCATCACTTCAGAAACATCAAAATTATTTTCTTCTGGTTGAACAAAATAATCTCAAGGGCTACAAATGGCCCCTGAGCCACACTTTGGACACCCCAGGCTTATGTGGAGTCACTTAGATCAGCTCTAATGCGAAGGATTGGGATCCGTTAGGCAGATTATTTAAAGCTAACAGTATTTAACTTTTAAGAACAAGGCCTGCAGTGAATGCTAATGCTAGTTAGCATGACCACCGATGACAGTTTTTCTGGAACGATAAGTCACTTCTCCTCCAGTAGTACATCAAGTAGCGCATACATAAAGTGATTGACAGCACTAAGACCTTCCTCCTGTCTTTGATTAGTTGTTTCTGACCACGTGGTTTATTTCTGCAGATGGCACTAAGGCAACAGGGAGGAACAGTTTTAATAAATATGTAAAAAACATACTTTTATCAAAGTTCTCCCTTTCTGATTGATGTTTAGTGATTTGTTGGACATGTAGACTCGGTGTAAGTATAACAGGTCCAGTTCAACCTGAATTTGGTTAGTGGGAAAAGAAAATGTCAAACTTTCCAGGTCTGTAGGAAACTTCCTTGGATATATATCTATACTGACACAACAGAGCAAGAAAAAAGCTGCAAACAACAGGAGGGGATGAATTTGCCTTTCCCGAGGCTGAGAAATACCACGGTTTTCATTTTTATTTATTATTTCACATTCAGAGGCAGCACTCACTGTGCAGACCGGCAAAATGAATGGTGCTCCTGCGAGTCTCAGAGCCTCCATGCGTGGGACTTTGGTCTGTAAATTTTGGGGTTTTAAATTTAGTTTTAGAGCCCAGAGTCACTGTTGCGGCCTCAAGCTCAGAAATCATTCAGTAAAAATGGCCGCGTCATGCCCGGCGCCGTGTTTACACCGGCCCAAACCCAAACAGGAGCCGTAAAACTCCCAACATCAGAGAGCCAATCGATCTCCTGCTGCAGTACTGTCTGAATATTAACACAACGATGCCTAGGAGCGTCTTATTCTTGATGAATTGGGATGTCGGCGAAATGTTTATTTCAAAATGCTAAAATCAGAGAATCTTTACATTGTTTATTTCTGGTAATTTTGGCTTCCAGCTAATGAATTATGTTCTGAGAACATTAGAATATTAGATCAATAAAAGACAGGATCTTAACCCAGACATGTTATGATAACCTCATGTAATGACCTAAAGAAATGATGCCCTCTCTGCCAGCAGCACCGATACACCAATTCTTATTTTAGATGGACGTACTGTTCAGTGGGCCAACATTTCTGTAATAGACTCAGTTTTTCAGAGGAATCTGGGTTTTCATTAGCAGTAAGCCAGAATCATCAAATTAGGATTAATAATTAGATTTGAGTATCTTGTATTTTTGTGAATTGAATTAACTTCTTCCTTCGCAACATGTAAAAAAAATTGGAGTAACGTCAGATTTTAGTGGTTGGAGGATTTCTCTCTTGTCTTTAGTAACAGACCTCGAGTCACTTCTCCAGCTAGTGCTAGCGTAGCACGTGTGTTTTGGTTGTATTTACCCAGAATGTTGTGCACTGTGGACCACTTCCTGCTTCAGGTGTAAATGCATCCTTAATGCATTTATACCTGGAGATCATCTTTCTGTACGTTTCTGCTCTGGTTTTGAAAATGTGCAGCAGGACAAATCCACTCTTCCTCCTGGTTTACCGTTAGTTTCCGATTGTTTGAGACGTGGAAGCAGGTATTGTGATCATTTAAACTATTAAACCATCTGAGAGTTTGAATCTCCTCCCACCGCCAGCGTCCCTTTAATGGCGGCCGCGCGCCATCAGCACAGCCTCTGAAAGCGACACCCTGCTGGCGTCTCCATGCTTTAAACACGGCTCAGCAGAGACCAGAGCGCGTGTGTGAGTGTTTGCATGTGCCCGTCCATGTTTTCTGCATGCTCCTGCGAGTGTGTGTGTGTCTATGTTATCACAGTCCCCCAGAATACCCTTTGGAAAGTCTTCATGCCGCTGACACGGGCTGTGAAAAATCTGGAAATGAGTGCTGCCCTAATGCCACTGCCTTAATTTGTTATCTGAAAAGAGAATGATTACTCATGAAATTCAACCAAACCTCAGACTATTTGAGCCGAGCCAGATAACGAGCTCGCTCCCCGGCAGCCCTCTGCTACCCTCGTCTCCAAGGATTTGGAGAAAAGTTCGGCGCTGCCTCTCTTCCTCAGGTCGCCTGCTTTCAAGTCAGCTTGTTTGAACACGATGCCGGGCCTGCAGACCGGGCAGCGGACAGCGCCACCTTCCTGGTAGAGACGCAGAGGGAAGGAGCGAACGCTCCCTGAGCCTCATTAAAACACACACACACTCCGCTCTCTGTGGGGAATTGACACAGAATCCATACGTTTCCCTGAATTCTCACTCACTTGACTCTTTTTAAGTCTTTAAGTCAAGAAGATGTGCAGAGCAAAGCGTCGTGGCGGGGTGGAGGAGCTGAGCGCAGCAGAGTCGAGCCAGCAGAGGGGGGATCTGCTCCTTCAATCTGTGTTTCTGCAGGGTGCCCTAATCAAAGGCACCCGGGCCCGTCTGCGGCACCCAGAGCAAACCGGCTGGGCCCGTCATTAAAGGCAGCGAACGCAGCAGTGGGCGACACTACACCAGCGGCCCCCGAGGATTAGGCTCTGTGTTTACACCCCACTAATCTCATCCCTCTGTCCTCCCCGAGAAGAGACGGCTGGATGCGGGGAAAGGAGATGGAGGGGAGCGGGGAGAGCCAGGCGAGCTCTCATCTCTCCACGGCGACCATCTCTGGGCTTTTTCTCACAGCGGGCGAACAGATGAAATGAAATCAAATGCGAAACGGAGAGAGAAGGGAGACAGGGAGGCATCGAGCGGAGGAGTGGTGTTCAGTGTCAGAGAGGGGGAGGAAGACGAAGGAGGAGGAGGAGGGTGAACCTCCTGCCAAGTCCCCCCTCCCCCGCCCCACTTTAAACTCTCCTGCATGTCAGCCATTACTGTAAGTGCACGATATAACTGTGGAGCAGTTGGAGAGCGTCACACAAATCTTCAAATCAAACATTGCTACATTACAAGGCGATGATAATGCGCCGCTGCTCGGCTTGTGCTGCCTAAGCACTTTTTCTGCTGCCAAATATTCATGGCTGTGCAGTAATTGTGAAGCCGGGAAAATGGAAGTGTTAGCAACGTTCTTTATGAGTGACCTGGATTCCTCTCAGGGGGGCTGCGACCTCGCCGTGACCCCCAGCGCCCCGCGCCACCAGAGAAGAGGAAGAACCCTTCTCCTTTCATCTCTAACCACCTTTTATAAACATTAGAGCCACACTAGTCGTCTTCGCTTTTATCTGAAACTTTGGATGTAAATCCCGAGTGGAGGGATTTGACTCTGAGGATGAGGCGGCAGACAGCAGGAAGGCGACTTTCACGCTCAGACTGATCCGACTGGACAGCAGCTGGAGTAAAAGGCATCTCCGCCGTGCCGCTTTCACCGAGGGCAGAGAGGGTGAAGGGCGTGTCGCTCCGACAGAGAGACCAACTCTTTCCTGTCAGATAAAATCTGATCAGCTCTGCCTCTGCATCTTCAGACATCTCAGGATCTGAACTTCCCTCCGAAAACGCTGAACATCAAGCAGTCCCTCCAGTTTTACACGATAATTTACGCAAAATCAACAGATCCCGGCATTTTTTGCACCAAAACACAATTGGAAGTTTATTGGAAATTAATTGTCAAAGACATTGGTCTTAAGTGGTGCTAACTCCCACCTGCGGGTGGCAGTATTTCGTACATCTACTACACTGATCCCTCTGCCTTACTTGATGTAACGTTATAGTCCTTGACTGAGATGGCAGGTAACAAAAAGTTACATTTACTGTCACATTAGCAAATTCCTTGCAAAAATTTCTGAAGTAGCGTCACAAAAATCACAAAACAATTGTGAAATCTTGGAGTTACTGAAGATCTGAATATAAATAAAACCCAGAAATTTAGTTCTATCTATTCATCGACTCTTCGGCCATTTTTCTTCAGTAA
Source organism: Xiphophorus maculatus (assembly GCF_002775205.1). Classification (NCBI taxonomy): domain Eukaryota; kingdom Metazoa; phylum Chordata; class Actinopteri; order Cyprinodontiformes; family Poeciliidae; genus Xiphophorus; species Xiphophorus maculatus. The sequence goes on from NC_036458.1 coordinate 2,018,553, forward strand.
ACCTGTTTAATCGACCCGTTTCACCAAACCACATGGCAGCAAGTCAAAGTTTTAGGCATCTTGATCACAAGTTGTTCTGAATATTTCAGAGCTGCTGATCTGCAGCGATTTTTCACACGCAAACATCTTTCAGGTTTCCAGAGAACTATCGTTCTGAGGATGGAAGTGTTTCAGTATCAGCAGCCTGATCAGAGGTGGTAAACAGACCAATAACTCCTGGTAACAACCACAGTATGTGGACACACAACTAGTGAAACCTTGAATAGATGGGCTACAGCAGCAGACGACCAGTTTCTGAACAGGAAACTAAGGTGACAATTTAACCCTATCCATCAAAATCCAACAATAACTGACTGGAGAAACGTTGACTGATGTGATTTCAGCTGAAGTGTTCAGAGTCAGAGGACGATAGAAACAACACAACGACTGAAACTAACGATTATTTTAGTAATCAATATTTCTGACGATTAATTGGGTAAAAAAATTGATTCCATCTCCAGATATTTCATGTAACTACTGAGGCCTTTTTATACAATAATAGAAATACATTGAAAAATGCAAATAAACAAATATTCAGTTATTTTTCAAAATAATAAAATAAACATTTTGTTGTCTAAAATAAAGTTGCAGCATTTCTTTAGCAAACATTTTAGAAATCCTTCTAAAATCAACATGCGAACCTTTCTGCTTAACTTATCAATACAATTGATTTTTTTTACTAAAAGCTTGTTAATTGGATAGCAAAAGGTATTTAATAAGTGATATTTTTTTCATTTGAATTTGAACCAGATGAAGCTAAACCTGAGTTCTGCGTAGAACACATTTACAGACAAAGATTTATTTATTTTCATCTTAAATGCAAAACGTGCGTATTAATTACTGCTCTGAATATGTCCGTCTTTCAGCAAAATGCCTTTTTTTTGAGTCTGTGTATTCCAGTTGGCAATCAATCAATAACTAAATTAGTTGACGATTAATCATGTCAACCCTCTAAAGCATGAGTCCAGGTTATTTAATAGTGTTGGAGATATTTTCTTTGCCAACTGAGCACCATTTAAATGCCACAGCCTATAAATCAATAAAGAGTCTCTGGGATGTGGTTATTTATGGTTCATAATGTGAATATTTTGGTGTTTTGTTCTGCAGTCATGGGAGATTTTTACAGGCTTTGGTGGGCGTATTCTGGGCCGGCTGTGTCTGCTTCGAGCACAAAACCCGCAATTCTCTGAGGCAATGTGCAGAACTTCCATATGCAACTTATGTTGACATAATAAAGCTACAATATGGTGGGCAGTGGAGACAATTAAAAATGCACATTACTGTAGTGCAGATGGGGCCACATGTGCAAGTTAAATTATGCAGAAAATAATTTTCTAAAGTCTCCTGAAACAATCTGTTTGTACACCTTGTTTAAAATCATGTACAAACACCTAAAATTATGATTTATGTGGAGTTTAATTAAAGCTAATGTCAAGGCTGAAGGCAGCTGAACTAGAGAAACTGAGACAACATGTTCTGGTGTTAAGATAAACTGGATGTTTCCTGTTCTGTTTGCTAAGCAGCTTCACTTCTAAACCACAGCTGGTCTGGGCTTGTTTTGCTTTCAAAATGGCTGCAACAACTAAAGAGCGCTCAGTCATTTCTGCTCAGGCTGGAGGCGCATCTCAGATCAATTACACCATCATCAGAAAGTTCATTCACTTTGGTAATTAATTCAGAAGTGAAAAATATTCATACTAAAGGAGCCCAGACATTAGATGGACACACTGTTCATCAACATGTCTGTATTAAAGCTGCAGAATGCAACTTTTAAAATAATCAGTTTTCTATTTGTTAAAACTGTCACCATGTTCTGACAGTTTGAGACATATAATCTGTGAAAAAATCAATCTCATACTGCCGTCTGCAGAAATGCACCGTTCCTGATCAAAAACAGGCAATCAGTCGGGTAGAAGGTCTTAGCGCTGTCAATCATCCTCATGTACTCGCTGCTAATTGTGCTGATGGCAGAGAAACAACTTGGAGTTACAGGCAAACCGTTTATCCACCCTAATCTGTGGTTATGCTAACTAGCGTTAGCATTCACAGCAAGCTATGCTAGTTCCCTGTTGCCTGAGGAAAAGCAGAAAACAAGGGGGAGAGGGATGAGCAGCACCAGGCAAGATTGTGACTGACAGCGCTAAGTCCCGCCTCCTGGCTCTCATTAGTTGTTTCTTATCATCACTGAGAGAAAACAGAGATGATTTTTTTAGATTATCTCATAATATTCTGTCACGGCATAATGGCAATTTCAACAAATATGTACGAAAAAATATGTTTTATAAAAGTTACATACTGCAGCTTTACATATTAAAATTCAAATTTTCTGAGAAACTAAATTTGTAGCTTTTTATTTGTCGTAAGCCAGAATCATCCAAATAATCAGATGTGTGTGTGTGTGTGTGTGTGTGTGTGTGTGTGTGTGTGTCTTTCTGAACTGAATATATATTTTTCCTGATGATTTGTATTTACTGCGATGCACCTCCAGTTTCTGGAACCAACATTTCCCTGCAGACAGAGATGCAGCTAATTCATGAAATTTTACAACAATATTTCTAACAATATTTCTCATCTTTTCTTAGTTGCACAAAAAAGAATCACAGTTAATCAGTTAATGAAGTATAAAATGATAAGAAGAATATATTTTACTTGCTGACAGCGTGTTGAGAACAGTGTTTGCAGGTGATGAAGGGCACTGACCGGTGCGGTCGTGGTGGCGGTGATGGCGGGCGTGCTGTTGTCAGTGCCGGCCGGCTCGCTGTGCGTCTGTGTGGGCGTGTACAGGGTCATGGCGTGCTCGGGCACCCGGCTCTGCCCGGTGTAGTCCTGCGTCGGGAGCGGGTGCGGCGCCGCAAACTCTGCAGGGATGCCATTCTGTGGGGGAGGCGGGTACTGGGCGGGGGTGTAGGGCTGGGCCATCGCTTCAGGAGGGTTGGTGGCCTCTTGGTTACCCTGCGAGAGACACACAGCGAGAAGGGAGAGGAAATTAAAGCTACAGCTCGTTGTTGGGCTTGTATGAGCAGCATGAAAGGCGTCCGGGTTCCCTCCTGAGACTCAAAGGGCAACCAGGGAGAGTTGACCTGCCAAGCTTCAGAGCCAAGAGGAAACAGCCATCATATCACGTCTCAGCTCACATTAGAGGAGCCCTTGATCATCGCTAATGAACATAGTTTACATTGTAGAGTGTGGCTTACAGTTAGAGGGCCAAGAGTCAGGGGGAATCTCAAAGCACAAGAGGAAAGATCAATTAATTGATCAAATTTTGATTAAGCTCTTTGATTTCAGTGACAGGTCTGTTAAACGAGCAGCTGCTCCCTCAACGAGATTCCCTTTAATACTTCCAGCAGAAGGCTGCTTCCCGCTCTGAGCGCTCGCTGGCCCGGCCCTCTTCCTGTCTCAGGTTAGCAGCTCACAAAGTCGGCTTTTATGCTTCTTTCAGGAAAATATTTGTTGCCTTTTTCTGGAAAAGTTTTTACTTTTTTGTTTTGTTCACATTTCTGGCAGATTTGTATTCAGATTTGATTTGGGCTCCAAACAATAAAGAAAACCAATAAAACTGACTAACAAAACAAACTAAAGGCTGTACAACCACCCCTACACTAAAACAGAATCCTCTTAAAGAAAGAGACAAAGAGGAGAACGATTAAACATCCAAGGGAAGATTATTTTATCACTTTCATGTTTATATTTAAGAAATTGAGTCCTTTTTCCCGACCATTACCAAACACTGTCTGGACATGATGACAAACAAACATGAGCAAAAACATGACAGGGAGGAAAGACAACAAAAAGAGCTGCAGTTTGAAACCATCACAGCTCCCAACAAACCCAATAAAGTTTTTCATCTCAAGTTTTTTCACTTCTTTTTTCAGGAAAATATACATTTTATATAGTTTTTAAATGATTACTTTATTCTGAGTATACTATTTTCAATAACTGCACATTAGTTTTCTTGTTGCAAGTTTAGCCTTCCTGTACAGTTATTCCTACATAGTTTTGTACCTGCATTCTCACATTTACCTTAACTTTCTCCACAGAGACAAAAACAGATATTTCTCCTCTATTCTATATGATCATACTAACAGTGCAGATGTTTTGCTCTTATTATGACATGTAAATATTTTTACTTTGACATCCAAAATGTGTCAAAATCAGCAATATGTTCAAATTGTGTTTTATTTTTGCTTTTTAAGTAGATTGCGGTTTTATATTAGTTTAATCGAAACAAGACCCTGTTAATAAAGTGCTGATTAGATTATGATTTAATGTTTTTTCTCTTTCTTGAGTGAGAAACTTTCATTAAAAACCAATGTTTAGCCCCTAAAGCTGCCTTACAGCAGCTCCCATATGCTGCCAGAACTCCCAGTATGGGGTATCTGCACCACATGTTTTTCTTACCCCCCCTGTCTCCGCTCCTGACTTTAGTGATAGATGGGCCTTCGCACCGAAGCGGTTTCACAGCCCCTTTGTCTCGTGTGGATGCCTGGGATGATGAGCTGCAGAAATAATGGACTTTTCTGGCTGGTGCACATTGTTAAACTCGGTAATGGCTGGACTACAGAAGTGCGTGTCTTATTGTTGCGAAGCACTAGTCTCTGAGAATCCGGCCTAATGAGCAGAACAGTGAGATCAGTGCTGCTGGAGCGGATATCCATCCCGGCATTAAAAACACTGAGGGAAAAGGTGAGACAATAACACCACAATCCAATAACACCCCCTGCAAATACCCTCAATCACATTTAAAGATACAGATCATGCGAGCGCAACGCATAACTCTTTAGATAAGGGAGGAGAAGGAAAAGAAGCAGCCAGAAGTGAGGCTTTATGAGTGGCAAAAAACAATAACGGTAAACAGATAGAGAAGTTTCTGTCTGTTTCTTTACAAGCCGGCTGCGGATGGTGAGATAGTAGATAAATGGGTTTTATTCCTCTCCGTTTTATTTTGCTGCAGTGGTTCTTGGCCTCTGCCTGCAGATTTCCAGAGAAAGCTCGATCTGGGCAGGAGGCTTTAATGAGAGGAAGCTGAGCAACACTCTGCTGTAAATGTAGTGGAAATAATTCTGCTCTGACGTGTTGGCAAACAAAGCTCGGCCTAAACTGTGCGCTGCCAATTAACGAAATGCTCCATTATCTAAATGAAAAAAGAGCGGAGCCTTGAGAGGAGCTGACCAGCCTCCTGCTGGAGGAGCCGACCCAAACACCCCCTCCTCCCGCTTTTTATTACTCTGTATTTCCATCTCCTCTGTCTCTCCCTCAATCCTCCTCCCCCTCCTTCCCTTTTATGCTCATCTCTTCCTCCCTCCTCTCTTTTTATGCAGAAACTTTTTTAATCTCTACCCCTGTGCTCTACTTTTTCTCTGCCTCCAGTCATGGCATTATATAACACACTTGCAGTGCAGGGCATCCTAATTCAAGGAAGCTCTTGATGTTGGCAAATTTCAACTTCTAAGCGCCCATTTTAAAAGGAGAATGGGGTTTGCTACCTCAAAAAAAAAGAGGATGCACCTCCCGGTAGGAGAGCTCAAAGTACCACCGGATCCTGTGTCCTCCTTTAAAGCGGCCTGCGCCAGCCGTCAACACATCAACAGTCCGGCGGAGGCAGAGCGCGCTCAGCAGCCCCGGAAACAAGACAACACATCAAACACTGCTCACGTCATTAAACAGATCAAAGCTGCAGGTATTTCTTTTATTTAGTCGCTGTCAACACACATGCCCATAAACGCCGTCAGTGTTTTTAAGAGTTTACAGAGAAAAACCGGCGTCCACTTAAGCTACAGCTCCAAACAACCTCACACGTCTTAGGAGGTTTGGTATCCAGGTTGGGATAATAGGATCTATAAACACGGTTTCCATGCAACGTCATCCTGTGTAGCACGCAGGCTGGCGTTGCACATTCCTTTGAGGTTATGATGGAGCTGTGGAAGCATCATATTCATCTTCTCATTGATGCCGCTCTGTGTCTGCCAGGCGAACAGGTGAGCTGCACCACCAGCTGATCAATAAAGCAAGAAAAATAATGATCTGTGCGCTGGAAAGAAAATGAAATCCCAGAAATATTGTTCTTCTTGTCGGCCATTAATAACAATTAGAAACCCGTCAAGCGGAGTGGTGCATGAAGGAGTCACAGCTGAACAAAACCAAATGATCTTCATCCTAAACTGTTTGGATAAGCAGCTGGTAATGAGAATCAAGGCCAGCCTGACCTGAATTGTCTGAATAAACACTTTGTTGCCGACTGAAAGAATCTTTCTGACCAGAACTGAAACTCTTTATTTCCCTAAAAACCCGGCAGTTTTTCCAGCTTTATTCTTTCTTCTTTCATCACAGCGATGCTTCTAGCTCTGCCTTCTTGTTTGTTTTATCCTCGTTTATTTGTTTGACTATAGGTAAGTTTGGAGTCTGTGATGTAGTGTTTGTTACGCACCGTATCTCAAGTTCAACTGAACTTGCTGAAGTGTCTGTGTGTGTGTCAGGAACGGAGTCGTTTTGCTCTCGTCGGTCCGAACCTTGGAAAAGTGCAACTAGGACTGAGAGCAAGTGGCACGAAAGCAGCATCGCCGCCTGCAGCTGCGCATCAGAGGAGGAACTGTGCTACAGTGCTGCAGCGCCATGTCGCTGCTGTTTCAAAGGGCAGCAAGGCAAAAGCATGGAGGCGGAGAGTACAGGCCTCATTAGTGAAACACAAAGTAACACTGCCTCTCGTATGATCTTCGCCTTCCTCTGATGTATGTGACAAACGAGTTATTCGACTGGAAATGGACTGGGAGAAGAAAAAAGGCCCATGCAAATCAGGCAAGCTGCACTCGTCCCAGAGCGCCACACGCCCTTTTCTCTGGGCCGAGCCAGGCCCGGCAAACATCCTCAGTGCCTAATGAAAAAACCTCTGACAAAGCAGTCAGGTACGCTTCACACCTCATTCTGCAGAAGAGATTGCTCTTTGTTACGGCCGCAGTACAAGTTGTTGTTCTATTGGCAGTGTTTATGGGAGGGGAGCAGCTCCTTTGCGACATTTTAATGCCCTCCTTGCATGGCCTGCCGCCCCAATTCACCTGAACCTCATCTCCACAACCACGATGACGAAGAGTAAAGGCAAGCAGAGGGAGCAGCCCTTATCGATCTGCCATCCTTCCCTTCCCTCAATCTCTCCCTTCACTCCTTCTATTACTGAAGAGCACAATAAAAACACTATCTCTAATCTTAAGCACTCTCCTTCTGTAAAATTGGATTGGAAACCCTTACTTAAGGAGATCACTTCTGGAGTGGAGTTTCTGATTTTACAGTCCGCATCAGGAGCCAGGGAGGTCAGAGGGCGCTCATGGCGATGCCCGGCGCTGAGGCGCCCGTCTCAGAGACACTCAGACACTTTGACTGGTGTTAACCTCGCTGCACATGGTCAGAGCTGAACTCTCTCTCAGCAGGTACAACCGCCTGGCTGCTCGCCAACCATCCCTGATCCTCTTTAGTGGAGCTGCTCAAATACAGGAGCTGTTAGCAGGAACTCATAACAGCAGAGTGCCGCACCGACTCATACATGCGACGGAGGGTCAAAGAGCAACGCAAAGGCAAAATACGGCAGGCGACTAATTGCGTTGCATTGAATCCGGAGGGAAATCACTCAAATGGGAGCGGGTTGATCAATCTCAGCGATAGGAGCCGTGATGGAGTGGGCAGCTTTATAGCTTCAGCGCGCTCACAAGCAGCCTGGATCATTTTTCACCAAAGGCCTTTTTACCCAACATGCTTCCTGCTGTACAGCAGTAAACATACATTAAGCAGCTGTGCAGCGTTTGAGGAGGATCCACACTGAATCTGAGAGAACACACGCAGACAACGCGCTTCGTCAATATCACACAATACAACATTTTCTTAAGTGGACCGTAAGCAGTTTAGCGTCTGAAAATTGTTCTCTTCCAAAGGCTCTGTAGAAGAACGCTCATTTGGTTTTAATGACTGGCTGACAGTGATGGTGGAAAACCGGCGATAAATCCCGCAGGGCCGTCGCAGGGTGTAGAGAGGAAAGCAGCTCAGCGGAGGCCAACGCTCGGCTCCCAGTTGATGCAACACAAACGAAACACCGAGTGGTGTTCAGCCAACTACATGAAAGCCTCTGGTTGTTCTGGTGCTGATGCTCGGTTAATTGTAGCCCCGCACGCCGACAGTCGGCGAAGAGACGGCCCGAGATGATTTCTGCAGGCAACTGGCATTCATTTAGTCTTGAAGGCGCATAAATAAAAGCCGTCTAGCCGGGTCCATTTTAATTAGGAGAGCCACATGATCTTCTTCTAAGTCTCTGTGTTCACACTCACCAGAGGCTGCAGCATGTGTTAATTACAACCACATGCCACACAGCGAGTCCAAGGTGAGCCAGGAGAGGGAGACGGAGAGGAGGTAAACAACAACAAGGAAACAAAACCGCTTCAGCACAGATTCACATGATGAGCCACATATTTGGTGCAGCGGCTATTCCCCTCCTCCAAGTCAACCAATTACAGCAACGCAAGTGAGAACAGAGAGGTGCGGAGAAGAAGGCCAATTTAATGCAGATTCACCCCCCCACCCCCCACCAGCACAACATCCACTGCTGTAGGTTTATGATTTCAAATAGGCTGGGGAGCGGGTTATTGTTTTGTCTCACATTTCCTCCTCTGCAAACTCCCTTCTTTCCATTTTTCCATCTCATTTGAGGAAAAATCAATTCATGAAAATAAACACTGAGTGTCTTCGCTCTGCGTCCGAGTCAATTTGGATTTTGTGCATGTCTCTCCGCCGCTTTTCTGAGAGGCTTAATCGTTTTCACATGTCACATGTGTTTCATCCCCTCTAACCTGATTTTTCCTCGTTATTGGGAGCACTTATTTGCTCCACGGCCTCGGATGGAGGTATTAGAAAGAGAGTTCATTTTCCTCAATCCCTTGCTGATTTCTTCATTACGCTGCAGCCGAGGCGCCGTGTGCGAAGCCTCGCATCGAGATGGGACTGCTCTTAGCGCCGCGACTGCAAGTGTTACTATACCTTAGAGACGCTGCAGCGCCTCTTAATAAACAGAGCAGACAGAGGATCACTTTGAACTCTGGTGACATGTAATGAACCTGTCTGTCTCAGTCGCACAGGGCTGTCTGGGGCTCCGGAGCCGCCTGGTAAAAATGCAGATAAATAAATAAAGGAAAACAGAACCAAATAAAGCCTGCAGGCCCTGTGAAAAAGCCATCAGTTCCACTTGGTTAGACTCACAGCATTTTGCCAACACCATAAGAGGAGATAATTGTCGGTTTCAGTGCTGATGCCTCTTTTGTTGCATAACAGATATTTACATCTGGGACTAATTACTTCACACTGGGTGTCAAAATTTGGATTAACTTGTGGGAAGCATCCAGTTTGGTGTTCAGACTTGGAGACAAAAGACAAGCGCACTCGTCTGACCCCAGCGGAAACAAACCGCAGAACCTTTTCAGCTACTTTTCTTCTGAAGTCGTCAAAACAAAGTGAAACTGGTGTTAAGCTATTAAAAACTCACTAAAACTGAACGACTTCTTTCAGATTGCTATTGATCAGACCCGGGGAGAAGGAGAATGATGCCTGAACGGCGCGACGATCTGCTCATATAAACCCGTAAAGCTGCTCCACAGTGTTGTCTTCTGAGATTCCTCAGGGGACGAAATGACAACATTTGTTTTAGAACCAGCTGATTGTCATGTTAATTCAGCCCCCCCTCCCCCACTGTGTGCGAAGGTTATGATACGGGGGCCAGAGTTCCTCGTGGGGACAAAATGTCATTACTTAAGCATGCAGGAATCTCAACATGACATTCCTTGACCGCTGTGACAAAGGCAAACATATGCAAATGTGGGAGAGTGCCACTCTCATTATGACCCCTGTCAGGGAGAGTTTGACACCTCCCTCTGGACCCCGAACATGTTCGTGGGGGAAGGAGCCCCGATAATGACTGAACGCTGGCAGGAAAACAGGTGTAGCTCTGCCTTATCTCTTCTAGTCACTCCTTTTGTGTTTGCATCTCTCTCTCCAGCCTCGGTTGGCCTATTTGCTTCCTCCTTTCTCTTTTTTTGCCTTCATTTTGCACTGAAAGGAGAGACAGGTTTACAAGGCGGGAATTCTTTGAAGTAAAGAAGCCAACTACTCGCCGCTGTAGCCAAAGCTCATCTAATCAGGGGCTAATTCCAGTTATTAAGATTTGAGAGATAACTTTGATTCATCACAGTCCATCTACCCCGATCGGTTAATCACTGTCACACTAAGCTCTTTTTTAGTCATCCTTTTGTTTCCACTCCCTCTGGCATGCAGGGAAGGGGAATAAGAGGGATAGAAGAGAAGGAAAGGGAGAAGATATTAACAATATTAATGACCCGTGATTCTCGTCTCCTTAATGAGAAGGGTTATTAACTGTGATTATCCATGATGAAATGGTGGTAATTCTTGAAAGCTTGGGAAAACTTGTACAATCACTCGTTTGCTGATTCGCTCCTGTGATGTTTAAGAAAGAAGGTGAGCATTTGGAGAACTGGGAGGATAAACAGGAACGCTCGCCGCGGGAAGCCTGGAAGGCTAAGGCAGCCATTTGCAGTTCCAGCGCTGTTTCACTTCTGAGAGTTCTTCACACAGATGCAGCCAAACTCTCAAGTGTTTCTCGCTCTTTAAAAACCACTCGGCATGCCACCGCCTCACCTTCTCCTCCTGGTGGCTAACGAGCGGGCCAACGTCGACACCCAGTCGCCCATCTGCTGCCTGACACTGCTGAGTGGCTGTTTGAACACCTATGCCGCTTTCGCCAGATCCCTGATGCAGCATTTCCTCGGCTCGGCCTTTTTTCATCCCAATTATAGGAAGTTGCATGCCTGTGGAGTCCCTGTCGGCTTCATATGATTCCCTCAATGGAGAGGAGGGAGAGAGGGAGGTGCTAGTGCTGTCTGGTGAATCATTGATGTGCAGTCATACTGTTTCATTGCAGATCCGTGCGTGTTTGGAGGGAAAGACAGGGTTAGGCAACAGACAGATAACAATCCTGAATTATGCATGTCCGTCCGCTGCGAGGGGTTTAGGGTGGGATGGGAACGAGCCACACTCACTTATCCCTGGAGACAAATTTGGATAGAAAAGATCTGGGCGTAGAAGAGTCGGGTCCATCCGACGGCTTCAGACGTCTCTTTAGCTCCTCAAACTCCTCGCCACACGGAACCCTGCAGGTGATCCGCTCATCGGTTCAGCAGACGATCATGTTGGCGTTCAGGACGACGCATTTGTTTTAAAAGCATCTCTAGGAATTTAAAGCATGTGAAAGTGTCTCCTAAAATCACTGCTGGGCCCATTTGGGATAATAATCCCATTTCTACATGCCACTGAAGCTCTCGCTCTGGAGAAATTGGATTGTTTGCATTACTGACCTGTGGAGCAAGGCACTCTGGGAAAAACGCAACAGCCTTGAGGCTTTATTAGATTCAATCAGTCTTTCATAAACAAAAGCTCACTTTTGAAAAAGGTAAGGGAAATCTTCTAAATGTGAGTAAGCCAGCACTTTGTGGACACACTCCATTTATTTCCCCCAATTAAATCTCTTTAATTGGATTGAGGCCTGGCACCTGGTTTACACTCTGTCAACCACGCAATCCACAATAATTGATGCCAAAGCCGGCGTGCGTATGTGTGCGCACGCCCGTGGGATGTGTGGCGATGGGGGAGGAGGGATTTAGAGCATGTCTCACTACTCCACAATTTCACTCTGATCAATTTATCAATGGCCCGCCTCGCTGTCCCGCAGCGTCCACTGCACCGAGATGGGAGATGCCTCTGCAGGACGCAGGGAGGAGGAAGCAGCTGCAGCTGCATGTGCTATCTGGACGCATCTGCAACTTGTATTTTATTCTAAGCCACTGTTTGATTTAAGTCTTTAATTATTCTGGATTGGGAAAGCTAGCTGCATGTAGCACTGCAGATTTAATTATTTTAAACATAATGGAGTAATTGAATTTTGCATTGTGTGTCAGGTGTTGATGACATTTTCTGAACCAGGTTTACCAGTTTATTGGTAAAATGTAAACACTTATTAGCATGATAAACAAAACAACAACATTTCTGTCTTCAAAGCTGTAAACAGGAGGAAATGTGTCCCAACATGGTCATACTCACTTACTTTCCTCCAAAGTTGTAAAAGCACACGCAGCTTTGGGTAAGCACATGCTAATGCTGCAGATTTGCATACACACACTTCCAGAACCGTGATCCACTCCCGAATACAAATTGCTGCGTGCCCACACGTGGAAACACACAGAGATACAAATCCGAGAGATGCATCATGGCGCGCTGACAGCACCTTTAAGACACTTTGAGAAACGCTCGGCTCCTGAATACCGAGCGCCGCCGCTGCTGCTGCCGCCGCCGCCGCCAACGTACAAATGGAGAGAGGCAGAGACAGAGCGAGGGGGAGGCCAAGGGAGACCCAACACAGTAAATAAAAATACAATTTCCTCCACTGACATGCCCATTCTGTTGGAAGCCTGACTCTAATTATTCTAAGCACTTTGAGGGATGGCTTTCCACGGCATTAATCTACACATCCCACTCGCCCATCCACAGCCGATGCACTTTTAACTACATGAGGACGCCTGGAAAGTCCACGTAAAACCTCAGGAGGAGGAGATTGACTTTCTACAGTTATCAGCTGAAGTGCTCTGCCCGACTGAATCTTTCTCTAAATCTCACAACACCATGCAACAATTTTCATTTTCAATTTCAAACAGCACATCTCTCCTCTGGCAGCGGGTAACACGTACGTGTTGCTCTGCAGCTCAAAATAAGTTGCTGAATTCTCATTACAGGGTTTGTGTGCAAGTTTCCCCTCTGGGCGGCAAAGCACTCGAAGCTCATTTGAAACCGCGCCAGATCGATAAATCACCTGGGACCATCAATCAATCAATGAGCTTATCGATATTCGCCGGAAGAGGCTCCTCCCACCGAAAGAGGAGGCCATCTTTGGTACAGAACATGTCGGGCAAATGGGCTTTTAACATAATAGCTCCGTCTACTTCTGCTGAGTGCAAGATTGATGCCATGCAATGTTTACATGTTTACACAAGCTGTAATAGTGATACACAGCAGGTTCTGTTCAGCACACACACACACACGCACACACACACACACACACACACACACACACACACACACACACACACACACACACACACACACACACACACACACACACACACACACACAGAGATGACTTCAAAGATTCATGTTCATCTAAACCCAACAACATCAAACCACCTTTAAGCTTTCTGATAAAAAAATGGATATTCAGTTTTGCTGCAACATCTCAAACATTCCCCTCTTGGTAGAAGCAGAGATCTAACCTTCCTAATTTACCACCACTCTTCTTTAGGTGGAAAGTTGTAGTAACAGGGATTTTAGCTGAAATAATCCTCGTTCTTTCATTGAAAACATGAAAATTAAAGTTTAACCAAACAATGCCTTCGTTTTAATCTTCCTTTTCACAAAATAATGGCTTACGTTCGTTACGAGCAGCAGCAGAAACCTGACAGTCAGACATTCCCCCTTATTTCTCACTCTCCTTCAAAACTCTCATCCAACCCCCCTGTGCCCTTTAGCAAAGCACTTTTACCCCACAACCAACCAGCTAACCGACCTAGCTGCTTTTCAGCCACAGGCGGAAAAGTGAGAGTGCGGCTCAAGCGAACATGCGAGGCTGAGAGTGAGCACTGCAGGAAAAGAGGTTGCACACTCAGCAAACACACACGGCGAGAAGAGGGGGTAAAAAACCGAAAGGAATGAATGAATAAACAAGCAGGCCGGGAAATAAATAAATAAAGTTGTCATGTTTTTATTCAAAGGGAAATTACTACAGTTGAGGACAGAGTGCAGAGAATTTGTTTCTAAAACTAGTGGCTGGAAAAACATTGATTTGCATTATGGGAGAAGAGGCAGCAGCATTCGTTTTCCATTCAGCCACATAATCGAGGACGAGACTTTCAAAGAAAAGTAGCTGCTTGTAAAGAGAGGAAAAAAGACAGGACAGCATTGTAGGATAAGAACGGGACTGACGTGATGCGCGAGTCAAGTGTCCAAACACTTTGTTGTTGTTGCCCCCACCCCTCCCCCACGCTGTATTTATGGTTTTATTCTGCGATCGTGTTCCTCTGGTGACAGTCTGACCGTCCTGCTGCAGACGCCATGACTGACAAGATAATAGACGCTTGTACATGAGACGCATCGCTGTTGTTTTCTTATTTCTGCGTGTTTCAGTCAGAGGAAGTGATGCTTTGAAGGTGATTTTATTGTGATTTTCTGATCAAACAGAAAAGAAATTTATTGAAAGAAGAAAATCTCTGGGATATTTTTCTTTTTATTTGAATTTAACTGGAAGAGTTGTTTATCTTGGGATTTTGGTGTAAATGTATAAAAAGCTTATAAATAAATATGTGGTAATTGATCTCTAAGAACTTAAAAACTTTAACATTAGATATGTTGTGGTGCCAGGAAAAGTCCCCAGACTGGGTTAGTGTTTGACAACCTCAAACCTCTAAAAAAGAGTCACATCACATCTTAGCTTAAGCTCAGTCAGATTAGAGGACAAACCTTAACTCAATTTCTAATTAAATCCAGGTCAAAACTTTGACTAGGCCATTGTAACATGACTCTGTTTTGATCCAAGCCTTCAATCATATCTCTGACTGCATGTTTATGGTGTTTGTCCTTCTGAAAGTTGAACCTCCACCCCAGTACTACACTTCAAAAACACAAAATCTTAAGTATTTAAAAGTATTTTGTCTGTTTCTGGTGTGAAAATCTTAATACAATTAAAGTCAGACAAAACTAACATAAAAGTAAGTTTTCAGCAATATGTAGGAGATTGCTTTAAGTCGGTAACTAGTGCATGAATTATTCTCTTAAATTGCTGAAAACTTCTTATTTTAAGCGTAATAAGATATTTGCACTGGAAAAAACTTGGTAAGATTTAGTGTTTTGCAGTGCAGGTCTTCTGCAGCCTCTAACAAGTTTTCCTCCAGGATTTGGCTCAATTCTTTTCTTCTTTAAATGTTTGTTGTGTCCCATTAGGGATGAGCAACACTGACCTAAAATTTTACCCCAATATTTTGTGGTAATTGTTTTCGATAACAAGGAAATACACAAGAATTTGTTTTCAGCAAATCATTTCTCACTGCATCCAGCCAGAGCCATAAACATTTATCTAATTATAAAATCTAAACCCTTAGAGCTTCAGTTACATACAGTAATACAAACACACCACCTACCATCATGCAGTAAATACATTGTTTACGTTTTGTATCAGATTTTTCTATCCATTCAATGCTTTGCGTTTTCCAATCTGACACAATTGATGGAAATAAATGGCTGTAATATTCAGCTGGTAGGTACTGACTGATGTCACTGATTTACTTTCCTAAAAATAATAACAACCAAAAAAAAGTGAAACTTGTCAGAGTTTATGAAAACATGGTGTTTCAGAGTGGGTATCCCCACAGGCCAATACACAGAAAATCATATTTGGGCCACATTACCAGATGGCAGAGACAGAAACTCTAGCACCGTAATGTTGTTTGTATACTGTAAGTTACAACCTGCAGGCCTACTGGGGCCTGTCAGATATCCAGTAATGATGGGACATGAAATACAAGCCTCTCTAATTGGAGACAATCTGCCCCCTGCATCTGGATTCAAACACACGTGTCATCAGCTCATTTGAATTCATAACCACCAAAGTTTCTGAGCGACATCACAGCCTCTTGGTCTAAATTTAGCCGTTTATTTTAAGGCGTTTATCCTTCTGGTTAATGACCAGAACAGCCAGCAAATTGATCCGGTTCCCTGTGCAGAAACTTCCCGATCCAGACCCTCATTTGTGTTCCTGCAGACCCGCATCATATCAGAGCCGGCTGCCTGCTGACATCCAGCAGTTATTTAAGGAATCTGCAGGATATATTGGTGTAACCTGAGCATACAGACACACATGTATGTGTGTGGAAGCTGACACAATGGAAACAGATTGCCATGGTTGCTCCGCAGCTCTCCATCACGTCTTAGCAGAACGAGGGAACGCGAGGCCTAAGGGTCAGCTCCACCACCGCCTGCAGACACACGGCAGCGGGCCCAGCCATTACTGTTAGCTAATTGGAGTTTTCCTCGGGGTCAGGAAAGCCATCTGCAGCGCCGTTACCAGCAGAGACCCCCACTCCAACAGCCGCGCATTGTTTTTAACACCGCTGCCTCTCTCTCTCCACCTTTGAAGAAGGAGAGATGTGGTGTTGGGGAGGGGGGTTGGTTAATAGGAAAAGTCTCTGTCTCCTCTGTGCGCCATTCATCATGTCAAATGTTAATATCTTTAAAGGTCACTGCGAGTCATAAAGAAAAAAGAGCCTTAGCTAAACTTTCCCTGGGATTTCCAGAGGTCTAATCACCAATCGCCAAATCCAAAGTGTCTCTTTTGATTGGCTTTTGATGGCCTCATTTCACAGCGATTCATAACACAGAAAGGGACATTTAGAAGAAAACAGCCAGGTAATTTCAACATAATAACATGAAGGGATAGAGTTAACCAACTTGAGAAAGGAGAGAGAAAAAATAAAGGCCAGAGGAAAAAAGCAGCAGCAGCAGCGGCGGCGGTGTGATTTATCCAGCCGACTTGGAGCTGAAAAGCAGCAGGCTGCTGCACAAAAAAGGAGCGTAAAAGCCAGATAAAATAGAGGAAGAAAGGGTTGCGGGAAATAAGAGAGGCAGAGGAGCTAAAGACTGCTACTGTCTGACAAGTGTCACACTGGCGCTTCGATCCAGCCTTCCTCCTGCGCTAATGACTGTCAACACGACAAGCAGGGCCGTCTGAAGGGGGAGAAAATTACTCGCTGAAAAGCAATTGACTGACCCCCATCATTTCTCAGGGAACCAGTGACCTGTGAATATTTCATTATGGGGAAAGTCGTGAGGCCCATAGAAATGGGGGGTGGGGGCCGTCTGGAGCCAGGGAGGGAAATCAGGGGCCAACCCGTCTGCCTTTCTGCTCCTACAGCGAATATTTACCCAGAACTGATGCTGAGGACATCAGGATGGGACAGAAACCGGCGCTTAAGAAGTAAACTCTTCACAGAGCGGGTCAACGGATCCTTTACCCTCCGCGCGACATTCGTCTTACAACGAGAAACATCGGAGGCCTCGCAATCAAGAGGGGCAGCTAGAGAAAGAAAAGACGAGAAAGATGAAAGAAAATCAATCCCCCGGCAAGCCTGATTGATCGGTGGAGTTTTGGACAATTTCATCAGGAGACTCCACTAACCAGAGATGACACGACCCATATTGGAGGCAGAACGCATTGTGGAGATTGATACCCGCATTAGAGGCATCAGGTCGGATAAACATGGGCTCCGGCAGTAAATACACGGGGCCCGCGTGCCCCCTCAATGACGACTTAATGCCAGAGAAATCCTCACAGCCCACACTTTACTTCTCAAACTTTGGCTGGACGGAATAATTGAGTCAATTAGGAGCGCCGTAATCCGTGGAAAGGATCTTCAAAAGGAAAATATACAGTCAAGGTTTGGGTTTGGACTTAAGGATATAAATAAAGAGAGCTTGGAGATTGTCTCTGTTTATCCAACGATGGAGGGAAAGAGCAGAAGGATTATATCTGATCTCATTCAGGAATCTCAAGATACATATTGACTTCCACTGTTGGCTGTTTTAGTGAAACTTTAATTCTCTTTTCTTGTGGAATAGTAGCTTTTGAAACAGGATGTCACAGTTAGGTGTTAAAAGATATTCCACTTGCCCTGCGACCGGCGCTGCGATTTCATCAGGAATAAATTTACTTAGATAAGAGCAGCAGAATGAAAGTATAATATCATTTCCTGGTCGTTCTGACATTTCTCCTTATTCCCCATTACTGCAAGACAAGCTTCAGAGATGGGAGGAGAAGGAAAGTCAATAAGCGCATCATGATCCAAACTTCCAGTGAATCCTCCGGATGAAATGCCGGTTCTCTGCTCTTCGCCGGGCGTGTCAAACCAATGGAGGGAGGAAATGGACGGGGTGGACGAGGGGGAGGCGCACAGGGACAGAGGGAATAGTGCTGATCGAGCACATCGGCCAAGAAAGCATGAAATACTACATTACGGAGGGAAAAGGACAAAAGCAGCCACCAGGGTCTGATCATGTCGCCTGACAGGGAGGCAGGGGTTGGAAGTAATCACGGGTCACGCGGGCCACATGACTGATCGGGCTACAATGGGCAAAGCGACAATTTCTGCGGCTGGTAAATATTTCAGCAGTCCTCTGTGTTCCCGCGGAGGTCAGGAGAGCTCCGTTTTAAAACACAACAGACAGCTGCCTTTAATAAAACATCGCACATAAACAGAGCAGAGCTGCTCACACTCAGAGGAAACTCACTTATTTCCACTGGAGCCTCAACGGATCGTCTTCCAGCAACCTGCCTCACTCATTCTCCGCTTGATTAACGATTACATCCTCACAAATACACACAAATATTTGTTTGCAATGCTGTTGCTCTGCTGTTCCTGGAGTCATTTTATTGTTGTAAAACTTTTTCCAGCTGCAGATTAACTCCAGATTTTCAGTAATTGGCTCATTGGATGAGCTAACCAATGAATCAGACGGTCTCTAATTACATTTCTTTGATCAAAATTAATGCATCTGTGGAAAACAGGGAAGACAAAACCTGCGAATGTAAATCTGCTCGGCTGCATTACTGATAGAATAATAATTTACTGTAAGAGTGGAGCGAAATATTGATAAGGCAAAAATAGTGTCATCCTTCACTGCACGACACATGCATCAATAAGCTGGTGTCGAATATCTAAATTATTAAATTAAAGCACTTTCAGGAGATTTTTCTGCTTCCTGTGTTGCCATGGCTACTAACAGGCAAATCCTGGAAATTTTGCAAAATGAGATTTTCTGATGCTTTAGTTGTTTTAAAGCTTTGACACTGATCCTCTAGGATTGCTTCCAACAAAGTTAGTTAATTTCTTTAATTCAGCTCAAAACACAGGTTACATGACTGAATTATAAATAAAGAAAACCCCACATTCATTGCTTTAAACAGTAGTGGGCCAGAAACCCAGTGGACCAGAACCAGCAGACGACACGGCACCCCATTGATCAGACTGAGGAAAATTAACTCTGGACTTCACGAGCCGTTCCTCTCTTCCTACAGACTCTGCTACTGTGATTTCTAAATAAAATGCAAACTTTATTTTGATCTGAACCACTGAGCAACAGTCTAAACTCCATATTCTGGATTTTCTACCACATGTTTTCCTTCCACTAAACATTCCAATTAAATGCATCTCCTTTTGTAAGGAACCAGCCTTGTGTAGAATGATTGAATATAAGGACATAATGGTTTTTAGATGGGTAAATGCAGTTTGCATCACTACGTTTGTCGGTGGCTGTTTTTATCAAGAGGCAGACGTGGAAAACGAAGCTTTAAAGGAATACCGTATCAGCCTAGTTTGTTGATTTTCACTGTTTATTTTGAAGGAAATCATAAATATTTATTTCCAGTTTTGTTTCAAAAATGATCTGTTCCTGGAAAGTTTCTGGTAAATTTCACTTCCGGACGAGAAACACCAACAACCGCCAGACGTGCCACAGTAACGACGGCCGACCCATAAGAGGCGCTGCAGCGTTTCCACAGAAACACAGCAGAGACAGTGATGAACACAGGGAGCATGCACACAGAGACACCTGGGGTCAAAGGTCAGCTTAGATGTATTTTTTGTCAGGACTCCTGAGAAACCAGCGTTTTTACACCAGCACCAGAAATCCCATTAAGAAGAAGAAGAATTACTTTATTCATCCCAGCAGGGAAATTATTTCACAGTTACAGCAAGAATTTTTTATACACAGATTAACACACACACGACGGGAGCTGCGTCTGCAGCCAGCTGAGCCGGCGCCATTTTGAAGGAGGACATGCGGCAAAGGTCGTCGGGACCGGGAGTCGAACCCACGACGTCCGCTGGTCTAGGGCCTCCAAATGTGGGGCGTGCTAACCCCCTGCGCCACCACAGCACGCCCCACAGTAAAAGAGTTTACTTCAACTGGTTCTGATTCAGAAGAAATCATGTCACAGAAAAATCAAGCTACAGTTCTGTATAAGTTTTAATATGTTTAGATTTTGCCACCTGCTGATATAATGCGAGTATTTAAATGTTTTCTTTTTATTATTTGTAGTCATCTGTAAAAATATCTATTTAAAAACATCCAGTTATGAGTTTCTGTGGGGCTCATTGATGTTTCAGTATTTATTGCTCGTTATTTTATGGTGTAGGAAAGAACATTTATTATTCTGACATAAACTAAAAAGGATCTAATTTAGCAAGCAAAATCATAAATAAACCGGAGAAAGATCCAGAAACTATTTCTAAATCTTATTCTTAAATTACACAAAGAAACCAAACAGCAGTAGATTATCTGGGATAGACTTTAAAATGTTCCCATTAAGGAAATTCTTGACCCTTGATGGAAAAGTTAAATACGCAACAATTATGTTTAATGGCATTCAAGTAAAAAAAGGAAAAAGTTGCCTTTCAGTTTGTTTTTTTACATAAAGCAACAACAGTCACACACTTTCCTTCCCTGCTTGGTGTCTAAAAACAGAACCCTGAAGGACATGCTGGGATTTTCTGCCCTGGTTTGTCGCAGCTAGGGGTAAAAAAAAAAAAAAGTAAAATTCATCCAAAACAGAGAAATCTGCCTTGCTTCCAGCTCATCAGGCTGGCATCTCTCCAGAAGAGAGCTGGAGTGTCTTACTGATGCGCAGCATCAGTGCCGGTGTGACAGTGCACATGGATCTAGTCCATGTATCGCTGGCTGAACATCACTTGCAGCCGCTTCTGGCGACAGATAAAACTCAAACCCTTTGTTGACTACCCAGAGTTCCTCTGCTCGCTTTGTCCATCAGCACAGGTAGCTCATTCTGAGTCTGGACCAGAAGCGTTCTGCTGGGCCGCTCCTCCGTCTCCTGCAAACGTGGCAGCGGACGCCAGGAGCTGCTGAGTGGGGCTGGAGGAGCGTCTGCTCTCCGGTAATAGGGCAGCGGTGGAGGAGGTGGCGGAGGGGAAAACAAGGCTTGTTAGAGCATCGGAGTCACGATCGGCCTCTCTTCCTCTGTTTTACATTACTGCATGTCTGCAGGAAAGTTGATTAAAGCCAGAGTGGAGAGGTGAACTCCTCACCTGCGACGCCTTTCATCACTGTTGAGGTGGGGAGGTTATGGTGGCGCCGCGCCGCCGCCGCGTTCGCTCTGAGATTAGGCCGGCCTCAGAGGGCAATCAGAGGCCGGGTGGGTGGGGATCAGCCAGCGTGGATGTGGGTGGGTGCTCATTTATCAAACACCTCCAGGTTAACCTCCCTCCTCACATCAGGAATGTGCCGTGCATGAAGAAAGCGTCTCCAGCTGTTTGGAGTCGTTCTCCCTCCTGCTAATTCAGCAGCTGTAATGATCTGGGATCCAGTCCTCAACGGATTCCGTCCATTAAATGGCCCTGGATGGACTCTGTGACGATCCCCAGACCGGGAGCGGTACAGGATGAACTCTTGACCCCCGGCCGCTCCCTGACTTCACACCGGCTCCTCAGAGCTGTGTTTCCTCACCCCATTCACCCATTTACCCATTTTGAAACAATGAATTGGTCACAATGACTTCTTGGACCGGATTCAATAGGTACTTGAAGGAAAGCGAAACCTGCTGGGATTGGCTTAAATGATGAAAACTATTGTGCTCCGAAAGAATCAATCGGTGCTTTTCAGCGTAATTCGATTCTTCTCACAAAGGGACTTGGAAGGCAATCTTAAAATGGAAATGCCACTTTGCTGCGAGTGGTTGGGGAGGAGACGGAGAGAGAGGGACAGTTTGCATGGTAAGACACCATCTCCGGCGGACAGTACACCTTTCAATCACGCCGCTATGCATCTCGCAATCCACATTAGAGTTTGTGCTGAGCACAACAAAACCCCACTGAAGTGTGTTTTAGTTTCCACTCAAATAATTACAGTGTGGAGTGTGGGATGAATCCATCACAAAGCGGGCCCTAAGCGGATAAGATTTTAAATTGCTCTCGTTTAACATTTTCTGTTAAATGTGCAATATTAGAGTAACTTAAAACACTTGGAAGTTGAGAGCAGACGAGTTCCTGAAGCCAAAACAAAACAGGTAGTCAGTCCCAGCCAGGCAGCCTCACAGGTTTTCACTGCAGGCGACTGGGTTTCATATGGTTGCATAAGATTACCAGTATGATACTCTGAGAGTAACAGCGTCTTGTTATCTAAGAAAGGCAGAGCTACAAATTGGTACATGTCTGTGCTTTGATAAAGGAAGGCCAGAGGGCAGCGATGGCACAACTTTCAAAAAGCTTTGGTGGTTGATTTTAATCAAAATTGGCACCACTTTTTCTTCTTTCCAGGATAAAAACATTTCAGCTTTGGCTTGAAAAAAATTGATGGAAAAAACTGCATCAGGTAAAAATAACGAGGTGAGTTCAAAAGAAGAGCTGCGACGCGTGCAGAAGCAGAGATGCAGAAAGGCATCCAGTCGGGCAGGATGTCGTTTATCTCTCCAGCTCGCAAAGTGCGGTCGAGGCATCCTTAACCGCTATCTGTCACCCGACCTCACCTGCCTGCGCCGCCTCGAGCGGCTCTGGGACCGGCTCACTTTCAGCCTGGCTGTGGTTGGAGACTAACTAGACGAGGAGTTGGACTGCAGGCCAGCTGGGAGTGTTGGGCACGCAGGGCGCTGAGGACCGGGGCCAGCCGGTTGTTAGAGGCTAACCCACGGGGCTGATCAGTTCAGGGGCCGTCTCTTCTCTCTCTGTCTGTCTTGGCAGCAGTAGAGGCAGCGTCTGCTGCATCATTAATGAAGGCGGTTGACGCCCCGTGCAGCAGCGCCCAGCAGCCAAAGTCTCTGCTGCCTCCACCAGCCTGAGAGCTTGAAAGGGAACTGTTGTAGAGTATATCCACACTATGGTAATGACAGAGGTAAAGCCAGGCCTACCTCTGCTTTGGCAGGCCCTGCTGTATAATCAGCCGTGACGGATGGAAGACCTCAGGAGATGGAGGTCTGCTGACTTTGGGCTGGACTCCATGGTGAAGTTTGTGAGCAACACAGAGAGATATTCAACAAGCATCCATCACATGAAAGTTGTGAACATGAAAGCCGCCGTCTCTATCTGTGATATTTCATCTGAACCGAGCAGCCAGGAACAGTCAACTAATTAAGAGACTTTTTCCCGCCTTCAAAATTCAGGTTTGATTGAATCCTGCATAACCTGCATCTCAAAGAGACGACGTTTCTGTCAGACAATGTTTACTGTAAATGCACAATAGATACAGACAATAGGAAAGAAGAAGCACATCTCTGCTTTCATCTGCAGTGAAGACAACCATGTCACAGCTGTTTCCTCCTCACATTTCCTGATCAAAGTGCCTCAGTTCAGTTCCAAGCCTTCAAATCACCTCCGCACTTCATTTTGGGAGCTGAACTCTGCGTCGGTGCAATCGATACAGCTTTTTGATTTCACCTGAAAAATTGCCACTTCTCGGAAATCTCAGTGAGCAGGTGACAACCACATATAAAGTGTATTTAGAGGCCCAACCTGTAATTCAGAGATAAACACGGGGGTAGCCCCGCTGAAGTGTCGGCAGCGGGGGACAGGGGCCCATAAATCTGCAGCTGAATATGAAACATCCTGGTGACAAAAAGCAGGACTTCAAGGTCTGAGTTAAGCTGCAGTTTGTCAACAGGCTAAATTAGTTTGGTTCTGGGCGGCCTCTCGGAGCCATAACTAACCGGGTTTTCATTGTTTTAGAGGGAACATGCAAATAAGGAGATGGATGTTGGGCGTGAAGAAGCAGGAGTTAAACACAAACCCTGCTTTAAAGCTCCTAAGAGATACATTTTAAATAAAACTTCTAATTACTTTATGCAACCTGAGCTGTGAAAAAACTAATTATTCCAGGAAGCATCTTAATTTAATGGAGAACCACATATTAAATAAAAATTTTTTACTCAACAGGAGTTATAAATTTTGAATTTATGAATTTATACAGTTTTTTTTATTGATGAGTAACTATTTATATGAAAGATTTGGGACTTTTATAGCATCTTAAACCAGTGAGTGAAACTTCTCTCCATAAAATCAGTTTTGAGCTACATTTGAAATGTATACATTTTTAAACTAAACTTAAAGCTTTCCGTCCTTTAGGTGATTCAAGCTGCAAAACCCGCATCATTAATAAACGGTTCCCTGTAAAACTCAGTAAATGAAGATTTACAGCTGTTATTTTTGATTGGTTGTAACTTTACCTGCAGCTGCTCAGCTCGTCCCGTCCTTCATCATACTGGATTCTGATGAAGACGTGAACATGATTAATAACTCATGAATCACATTGACTGAAAATTTTTAGTTGTTGCATTAATTAAAGCATTGTTTTTGCATTAAAGTGAGCAGGAGATGTGCAGTCCTGATGAGGGTTATACACAAAGTAATTAATGCGTCCTCATGCATGAAGTCGCGTACGAGTTCATTGGGACGGATGTCGCCTTAATGTACAGAGTTACCCGTTGATATCGCTGCTAAAGTGTAATTCTGTCACTTGGAGCATCTGCAAAGCGATCGACTTCGACATTAATTTGAACTCGGCAGTGATGGAGGCTGCTGTTATGCGCTTCTTCTTTGGTTTTTTAAATTAACGTTCTTAAAATCAGACTGAGATGGAAGGTAATTAATGATAAAACATGCAACGCCATCTTTATAGCCTTCATTTTTGATGTTGAAGCATCTCTGGACAGTAGACAGTTTCAGTGGACTTCATGAATAAATACACCTTGGAAGTACGCGGCGCTGGTGGGCGGCGTGCATCCTCACCAAATTAGCAAGCATTTACTGCTGCGACATATGGACCGGGCTGCACAGGACACTAAACGCTGTGTAGATTCAGAGAATGCTGTTAAATATTTTATTCCACACCACCTGTTTTAAGTGGCGAGCGGCTGGGCAGTCAACATGAAGCTGCTGCCCAGAGTCTCAGACGTCCGCCTGCTTTGTCGGCCGAGCCAACCGGCGATAAAAACCTAAAATGTTCCCTATGGAAGCTGCAACTTCCAGACAATTTTACAGAAAACAACACAAAGAGTCCAATATTCGTTTAGGGGAAACGTTTAAGGATTCAACACCTCATGGAGCACTTGGAAAAAAAACTGACAGATTTGAAAAAAGGGACATTTGTGCAGTTGTCAACAATGTGCTTGTCAGCTCCAGTCGAACGTGAGCTTTTATAAGACGGACTCAATGCTAATCGACATATGAATGAAGGCAGGAAGGCAGGATTATTCAGGAAGTGTACCGCGGCAGCCCCTCCACTCCCAGAATAGCCCCCAGCTTTACTGGATCTTTGTTAGCGCTTCGCCTCCAGCCTCCGCCTGCTGCATCTCCGCAAAGAGCCACAACAAAACACTTGTTTTTTAGAGCGAAGAGCCCGAATCTGATTCAACTTCAGAGGATTAGAGCAACAATGGGAAGCTCGTTCACTCAAATGCGCATTCACACACTCTGTCTCTCTCTCTCTCACACACACAATCATGCAGGATCGGCTTCTGCCCAAGTGGGAATGAACTGCTCCAGAAAGGCCAAGGCCTTGGCAAGGTAATTAACCGAGGGCGCTTGTTTCACATGGCAGAGTCCATTAAGTGCCATGTCACATGGATGTCAGGGTAAAGGTAGCACGCACACACACACACACACTCTGAACACCCTCTTTTTCTTTCCCCCAAATGGAGGCAGGAGTGTCCGAGGTGAGGAGATAGTGAATGACTGAGGAAGATGAACAGGGAGAAGTGGCTGTGGCCTCTCTGGGGCTCTCCAAGCCATCCCTCCCTAATCAAGAAGCTCTCTCCCCTCCAGGTCCTGCCATCGATCCACAGCTCTACCACCCCAGCGCTATGATGAGGAGGCAGAGGGAGAAGTAGATGTGATACCCCTCCGTATACCCTCTAATTGCCCTGCCTGAGCCACCGCCACCACCCAACTATCCCAGCGAAATGGCCCCCACAGTAACTGATGGAGCAACAATTCTGCTGGCAAAGCTTGAAAACGGGCCTCGCTGTAAGCCCATTAGGCATGGATGACCACACCAGATGCTCGGGGAGCGGAGGGCAGCGGAATGGGTGGGAGGGGCCGAATTAGCTGAGGGAGGAAGTGGGTACACTAAAATGCAACGGTGAACAAAGTGCGAGTTTATATCCCTGCTTGAACAAACACACAGTGCAGCAGATCGCTGCTCAGGCGGCTGTTTGGTCTCATGTAACATCGGCCCACTGAAGAGACTTCCACACACGCTAACTGTGGTTGATCTGCCGTTTAACAGATGAGCCAAAGGAAACAAGAGAGTCACTCAGGGGCTGAACGAAGAGTCAAGGAGTGGGGACAAAGAAGAGATGGAGGCCGAGAGAAAGCACCAAAACAAGTGTGAGAACAATAAAGAAGCAGGAGTTCATTTTAAATGGAGCACATGGGTGTGTGTGTCAGCTTGAGGTGAAACCACTCAATCAGAGAGTGTAAAGGAAAATATGCTCATTGCAGACGACTTTCTTTGATTGCTTTTAAAATAAAGATCACACCAAGCATTGCCTTGAACCCAGCTGATGCAGTGTGTGTGTGGGTGTGTGTGTGTGTGCGTGTGTGCGTGTGTGTGTGTGTGTGAGAGCAGTGGGCCGTGGCGCGGCGCGTTGACGGATGGATGTGCACCCGCAGCCCCACGAGCTGCTGTTACGCTGCCCAGAGCAGCACCGCAATTAAACGAGCCCAGGCCTGGACGCTGGGACCGGAGGAGAAGGAGCCGGAGAGCTCTGGACGGCGAGTGCTGAACTGAACACTGTGCTGATTTGTGCACCGACTGTCCTCGAGAATAGGGCCATGTATTTTTAATCAATGTCAAAGTGATGAAGTGCGTGTTTGCCACAAAAAATCCCCTGACAAACACAAATAGAGGAAGACAAACTCCCCAAGGGGCCCCTTTGTGCACATACTCAGAGATACAGAGCAGCGCGGTGCATAGACTGCGCCCCCTCCTTTACTGCCTTATATAAAACCTTCTACCTTCCTGGGTGCAACATGAAAAGCTGCCTCATTTGCAATGCAAGTAAGATTTTTAATAACAATAAATATTGTTCAGATAAGTGCTCGGCCAGCCGATAATTAGAAATTGGCGGATCATGGCCATCCCTCAAGACAGACACATGCTGACGTTACTGCAGGTTATCTGGTATTGGGAATCATTCCTGAAGCATAAACAAGCCAGGGAGATAGGCTGGCTGCCCTCCAACAGCCTGTCTCCTCAATTTTACAGGCCTCTTTTCCCCTTTCAGCCAATTCAGCCCCAAATATCGATCAGCAGAGAGAGAGAGAGGGATGGAGAAATTGAAAGAAAGAGATGGAGGAAAAAAACAGAAAGGAGGGAATTGGGGAGAGAGAGAGAGAGAGTGAGTGAGGAAAGCGGAAATGGAGGCCTCAGGTTTGTGGGTAAGTTGCAGAACAAAGAAAGTTTTTTGACAAACGCAGCCACATGAGAGGAGGAAATTAAGAAAGAAAAAAAAACAGAGGTGTGAACAGGATCATGGTACGTCTCCATCGCCCCCAAACAGACATCTGATGCTGAAAGCCGTGGCGCCTTAGTCAGATCGTTAACCCAAAGACCAGTGACCTCAGAAGAATGCTCTTTGATCCCTGCATGAATCGCAGAGCATTAAGACGGCTTCTGGATGATCGGCCAGACTGAAGCCACAGCCTCGATTCTGTGATGCATTATTCTCATAAGGTCCCTCAGACTTTATTGGACTCTTTACATTCCTGCCTCGCCTTATTTGGTCTCCACTGTACTGCATGTAATCTGACGGGGGACTTCAGGGCCCTGATTCGATTCCATGAAATGAAATTACAAAACATTTAATTCAGCACAGCACTACTGCGTTTATCAAAGGAACCAAGTGGAGAGCTACCTAAACAAGCATTGGTTTGTCTTGGAGGGAGTGGGGTGAACTTTGACCCTGCAGGGAGACAAACAGCCTCTTTGGGGCCCCCCAACAGCAGGATGGGGTGGTGCAGCAGAAAAGGGGCCAGGCTGAAGAGAAGCTGTACATAGTTTTACACACTATAAAATATTCATTAGCTAAGTGGTACAGCATTTTTCCCCTTTGAGAGGTTCATGCATTGTTTAGGCAGCAGAGGAGAGGAAAAGGAGGCCGGATGGTGGCGGAAGAAGTGCTCTGTAATGGGGCCAAACTGGACTGCTGATTTATGTGCACAGTCACGCAGGAAGAAGTGGAAAGAAGAAGTGTTTTCACCGATGCTCTATCTTGAAAAAGCAGTTCACCTCATCTGCTCCGCGCCGCGCTCTGCTCGACTATCACAGGACGAAGAGTGCTGGTGACACACTGAGGAGCTGCAGGGCAATGGTTCAACTTCTCCTAAATTCTGTCTGCTACATTTTTAATTGAGAGCGCCGATTGTGTCGGAGGTTAAAAGTGGCTCTGGGGAACATTTCTTAATTTTTTTTCAGCCATCATCATCACCCTGCAGGTCTCTGCTACACCACGCAACCTTCAGGAAGGTCCCACACCTCTGCCTTATTTACTGATGCTACATCAAATAAAACAAAAACAACACTGGTCACTGTCAACAGGGTCACTTCACGCTGTACACCACCCTCTCCCTCCGCCCCCAACCCCTCCACGCCAGGCCCTCCAGTCCTCCACTGCAGTGGCCCCTCCCTGCATTTCACATCCACAACAGCAGCATACACTTAGGCTCGGGCCAGAAGTGGTCGCCACATTCCCGGCAAACATAACCCAATCTTTAACCTCTTTACAGTGCGCATGATATACTTCGCAAGCAGGGGCCAAGGGTTTATCCATTATGAATGAGACCCATATTACTCCAGGCATTAGCAATGTATGAGCTGGGCTTTAGAAACACAAGGTCTGGGGTTTTTCTGCCTGCCTTCCTGCCACTCCTCGTCGTTTTCTTCCACTCCCGTCCACGTGCTGCAGCTCTCACACAGCCTCTCGTGGATGCGCCCACTCCTGCCTGACAGCTCATCTGGCTGAGCCCCGCCTGTCCGATCGGCAGCTCCATGAACGCAGGGAGTCTGCGCCCGGGGCTAAAGCCCTCCACTGATCTCAGCTTTGCTCGCTCTCCAGCTCACCACTCGTAACCCGGGCGACCCTTGACTCAGCTCTGTCACTCCCGCGCCTCCCTGCCTTCCTCGGTCTTATCTCAGTGCATCTCCTGCCTTTGTGATCTGATTTCCCAGAGCCAGCCATCTGAAACTTTAATGAAATGCAAGCAAGAAGACAAAAGTAAAAACATCAGGACAGAATATACTATAGAGCTATTCTTACCAGACACATAGCTTCAAGCTTTCGATATATTTTTCATACATCTCTCATTTCACACCGGCTTAATATGGATTGTGTTGTTTGTTTACATGCAAATGTAACGCAGAGCAGAGCTGGAGACGATAACCGTATGTCACAGAATCATCAACGCACAGCAGAAAGAACGGACGACTCAATTTCATCAGCCGCATTTTTTTTCCCTTCTCTCTCTCTTTGGATCCAACAAACAAATCGATGAGGGCAGAGCCTGCGAGGGGGGATTGTGATGACTTATGCACCTTTACTGCTTACTTAGAGAATTTTGGGAGTGCAGAGTTTGTTGGGAAGATGGTGCAGAGCGTTCCAAGCGGGGCCCGGAGCTTCTCGGGGGGCTGCAGCCCTCCTTTTGCACCCCCCCATTTGCATTCCCCACTGTGGGACAACAAGATTACAGAAGCCCCTGGGGAGAAGCCAGCTCCCGGCAGGCGCCAGAGTCTCCTGCTGCTCCGCGCACTCCAGCATGGCTCCCTGGGTTTAGCATGGGTTACACTGATAAAGATTCTCATTTTTAAATAAAAGTGCTCCAGCCATTAACCTCTACTGTAGTCTTGCATCACATTACGAGACAACTGCAATGTAATTACTGGCTAGCATAGCTGCGGCAACGTGGATGCATGTGGTTTCAAATCCCATTAAAGACCCGAAATGTAAAGAACGTTATTAACTACAAGGTAATATATGAGCGCTTGTCCCATGTTGTCCCCATGTAAAAAGGAAATTAACATAGTTTCAGGCGGGTTTCAGCCACAACAAATAGCCGAGGACAGGAAGGAGTGTGGTGAGCAGCCGAGCGGCAAGAGGCCTGGACAAGGCCTATTATGACAGGAAGCTCGACTCATCAGCCATTCAGGGCGCTGTAAGAGGAGACATAAATCAATGGTGTGCCAATTATGACACCACACTGAGCTGTGTGAGTGCAGGGAATTAGCTGCACAAATCTCAGTATCAGGTTCAGTTAGATGGGCTGCACTGCGCTGGGGAGGGAAAGCCAATGAAACACCGCAGGGAGGATGGAAGGGAGGCAGGCGAGGGAAAAGAGAGACGAACAGAAGTAAACACTGAAATTTGATGAAACTCATTACAGTTGATAGAATATCAGAGAAACGCATTTATCTTTTGTTCTTTTTTCAGCCCATAAACCCAGAGCATCAAAAAAAACGTCAAACATCCAGCGAGGTGAACGCCGCAAGACTTCAGCCGCCACACATCAAGACAAGTTCTCGTATTTCTTTCTCTCACGCTGAGATTTCTCTCCCACCAACATTAAACTTCACCTGACACCTCTCCTTCTACACACACTTGCTGAGTGCAATCAAGCAGGCGTCTGAGTCTCGTCTCTGGGATGCTGGGAGTGCGGCTTTCAGCTGGGCCTGAACACGATTCCCTGACACCACTGAGCACACAGCTGTATCCCAGAACTTAGATTCTGATTAAATGGAAACAGAACAGCCCATTAAAGTCATTAACATACATCTCCAGTATGCATGGGGGATGTGCACCAAAGGATGTGCATGCACAGTAATGTAGCGCATATATTAAGAAAAGATCCGCAGATAAGACTTGAAAGAGCATATCTTGCAAAAGCTTATATATATTATTTATCACTCAGACATCAAAAAGGAGACTTTGTAATGACCTTTTTTTTAATTCATATGCAAAGGTAATGCAGATCCTGAAAATGGAAATCCGCCCAACAGCAGAGCACTGGAGGCTGTATCCTGCCTGCGTTGGCCTGGCAGAGCATGGCTTCCCATTTCACCGCTGCCAGGATCTCTGAATTCATGCTACAGCAGATATCATCCTGGTTTTCATCTCACAGCCAATCATGGAGGACATGCGCTTCTTTTAATTTCTCAGATTAAGACGTGGCAGTAATCCAACCGCTACCCAGAATACAGAAGCTAAAGTGGAACTACTTTCTGTTAAAGGATTTTTAACAGGATGAAAATATTTTACATCTATTTTATAAATTAGATTTTCACATCTTCACATCCTTTTTTGCAACTATACTAAATTCTTTTCATTAAAGTAGTTATGAAATATTGAAATTTGAGATTTCTCTTAAAATTGCACTTTATATCTAAATGTAAATATTTATATGGACTTAATTTTCAGGCTTGGATCATCCTGAAATTATTCACGACCTGATCAAAACCGAACCTCTCAGCGTTTCTTGGACAATGCTGATTATTCTGTGCGAAACGTTTGTCAGCTGATATAATCGTCGATGTGCTCAGCGGTGGTCCAGAAGAGAATAATAAAACAATTATTTATTTATAAGGCTGCCTGGGGCGAGTTACCCTCATATTTACTTCGTTTCATGTCTCCAGTCAGGTGTAGGTTCAACGCCTGCTCATCACATCCGCTCCTCTTCAGGGTTCCCAAAATGTACTCAGAGTCTGGTAAAAATGGCTTTTTCTCACGCTGCACCTCAGCCCTAGAATAATTTGCTAATTTATCACTAATCTGACAATTTATTCTCATTTGAAACTCATTTACAAAAACTGGAGTCTTAATTTTACGATATATTCTAATAGGTTTTAGATTAAACTAATTTTTATGATGTTTCGATTATTTGCTAAATAAATTAAACCATTTAAAAACCATTCAATATAGTGGATAAATAAATGGCTAATTAAAAGTAAGTGATCGTTAGCCAGCATTTTATTTGGCTGCAGTTTGCCATTCATGCCACTAGATGTCACTGCATCACGCACCAGTGGACAAACGTAAATTGATTCGGATGGGAAAATATGCTTTTTTCTTTTTATTAAGTTGATCTTTTTATTAAAATGGGCTTTTATGTGGACAGAAAACACAGGAAATAATATGGCTTCTGAACATGTCTGGTAAAGTTTCTGCAGGAACGTCAAACTGAAGTCTCCTCTCATTTTGCTGATGCATGAAAACAAAAAGCCAGAGTGGCAGAAACACAAACATTAGCATATATTGAAATATGGAGCGGTTGCCAAAGATGTGCGACGACGGATTTATCCTGCATGTCTGAGGAGTTGGGAAGCGCAGCGCGTCCTCGGCGAGCCGCGCAGGTCAAAGCCTACATGGCGGCTACATGTTGGAGTCATCACACATCAATCCCTGCTGATTCTGGTTTCTGCTCTTCGCCTGATAAATCGCAAAAGTTTTAATTGTACGCTGACCTTGATGAAACCAACGGGACATCATTTATCAATTAGGAGAGCAATGGGGTGATGTGAGGAGAAAGTGTCTGCTGACAGAATTATTTTTCATCTCATCTTTGGCTCAGTCAGCTCTTCACTGTACAACTCTGAACGGCTTCTCAGGTTGAAACTATTTCCACCTAGCAGGAAGGTTTTTTTTATTTTTGTTGCTCATAAAACCCGTCCCCTCAGTGCAATCCTCAGCTGTTTACCAAGTATATTTCAAAAGAAATGAGAAAAAAATCAAAGAAAGGAATGTAAAAACTGAGAGAGAGCTGGTATGACCAGCCTAATCTGTGCGTGGGCGCTTCAGTGTGCTTCCACAGGATGGCTTTTCATGACATGAACATCAAATCCCCGGAGAATACAGCTGCCATGATGAGATGTGTTTTTATGGGGATTTAGGCTCTGCAAGAGCGATTTGAGTATTACCTATTGTCAAAAATGTGCAATGCTAGGAGAGCTGCAGCAACCGACGATGAGGATATTAAACAGGCCTGTTAATGTTTTACACAGTGTTGTTGATGCTCCTGTAGACCCGTAAAGTCTTGACAATAACTCTTACAGTTGAGTGGTATGGGATACTTACTGAAAGGTTGCGCGTGGGAGGTGCATGAAGGAAGATAATTCTGCTCTTCATGTCTTACTGGGAGCAATCTAACATGTAGGGGACGTCACTTGTCAGCCCCCCACAAAAGGCTGAGCGATCCCCGTTTTAAGTGGCTAACGACACCAGCTCAGACATCTGAATGCTGGCAGTAGCCCCCAGATGCACGAGTGACCAGGAGCCAGGGAAGGCCAGCCCCGACCTTTCAGATGGTGGACCCCGGCTCTCGTGCACCGGGCCCCGGACTGACTTCGCCCTCAGCCAGATGAGGGAGTCTGCTCGTGTGTGAACAGCTCTACTTCCAAAAGCCCCGCAGGTCTGAGGGAGCATTTTACAGCCTGTTTAACAGTAGCTTCAAAAATCCCCCTGTCCTATTTTTTTTTCCACAAAGAGATTTCTCAGACATCAGACCTTGGTTGCTGATTGCCTCTGAACGTGCTGTTGATTAAAAAGTCAGCAATGTTCAGGCTTTCTTGTTTTCTCTTTCTTGTGGATCCTGGGAGTACAAACAGCTCGATAGGCTGCGTGTGAAAGTCTTCGGGCCTTGTGTCTGACGAGGGACCCTCGGTGAGAGAGGAAGGGGGCCCGCCTGCCCAGCTTTTGGAATCCAATAAAGTGCTTTATTCCAGGGCTGAGGCCGACGTGAGGCTAATCTTTGATCTGAACTGGAAGCTGAGGGCTCCAGAGCGGGCCACGCCGCCCGATTATTTATGGGAACTTCAAAGGATCCGCTGATCACACTTGTGTCTCTTATCTAGCAAGTGAGAAACAGCCACAACAACAAAAAGTGACTTTGTGAGGGGAGTTAAAATTCAGAGCACGGAGGGAAAGGTGGGGATAAAGGCGGGAGCGCTTGAAATAAAAGGGGGAGGGGGTTTGGTGGGGAGATCTGCAGATTAGACCGATCAGACCGATGTGTATGGCCCATCTGCCTGGGAATGCACCTACGACTCAGACTTACAGACAATTGGACCTGAGGAGGATAAACGCAGCTCCTCTTTCCGTTTCTTTCACAGAGGAGAGCAAAAGCCGACAGTGTCAGGGAACCCTGCCCCCCCTTCCACTATCACCACCGCCTCCTCCACATCACATCAGAAATGTGACTGGCCTCAAACTGCTGACTTGCTCACAGTCCATTGAGTTTCCTCTCCTTATCAAATTACAGCCACCTCAATAACCCACTCGCTGCAGCACGCCGGAAGAAATGAGGTTTTCTCCACCGCCCGCCCCTGGCACTGCACTCTTTCCTTTGCTTTTTTTCTTTCTTCTCCGTCTCACATTTTTCCTTCAAAAAGAGCAGACAGGGTGGGGAAAGGGGGATGAGGGCGACTCATGTGAATGGTGGGATTTATTTTTAGTTGAGGTGGTTCTCTTCCTGCACAACGTCCAGATGGAAACTGACTTTTCCTTCCCCTACAAACCGCTTGGTCCCAGCAGCCCACCAGGACCCGGATTACCTCCCAGCATCAGCCTTCTCTGGTCACTTCGTCTCTTTCAGCTTGGAAAACAGGGCGCTGAGTCTTCACCGTTCTCCTCCCTCCCACCTCACCCCTTTAACTACCACCATGTCTCTGCAGGGAAAATGACACGGTCCCATCACCTGTTATACACCTGCGATCAGCGAGCTTTGGGGAGCCCACGAAATGGACCCGGCAAGGTCATCTGTCTCATTTTGTGAGCGAAGCTGCTGCTATTACAAAGTCAGAATGAAGAGCCTCATCCTCGGGTCAGCTGTCAGACACATGATGGATGTCATTTAACCTTCCTAACAGCTGCTTACTGGTTCACACACCAAAGCAAATAAGGCTGAAGGGGGAAAGTTGGGAATACTTTTCCTTCTGATCTGACACAGTTGCCTTCGAAAAGTAATTGATTTATTTTCAACAACATCAGCGCCGTTGATGCTTTTATTTTTATTTTTTTCTGAGGTGGTAATTGCTCCGGCGTTAATGCATGCAAATGAGAGTTCGGGATAAATTTACGGGAACTTGTGCACCCTTCCTCCCCACCAACACGCACACATAAACACAATTTCACCGATGTGAATTAACATCAATATTTATCTTAGTTCTATTATCCAATTTTTACCTCATTCACATGCTAATTGCTACAATTACCATTAAATAAGAGCCCTGGTTCATAGGAAATAACCTGCTGCTGAGCACTTGAAGCACCAACTTGTCACCTGTGTGCACACACACCTTTCCAGGCAGCGTGAGAGGGAAGAAGAAGAAAAAGGAGGTGTGTTAACATTTGCCTCCTGGTGGAGGTTTAGGTCTCAGAACGTCTGATGAAACTACGCTGCAGCCACAAGCAGCTACGTGTTTTTGGAAGCCTCCGCTGTCAGCCACATCACGGCCGTTCTCTGAAACAAGACGACAGCAAAAGTAACTGATTTGAAGAGGAGCCCCAAATTGAGAATGAACGCTCATGTTTAATGATTGGATGGAACCCGGGGAGGGTTAACATGAAAGCCCAGCAGAGTGCCAGCCCCAGTTACCTGCAGAGCCGCAGCCGTAGCGCTCTGCCTTCACCTGGTTTATTGGAGACGACGCAGGCATGTCAGTGACAGCCAATGTCCAAGTTGAGTGCGAGTAGATTAGATTAACTCCCCTGTGAAAGAGCCTTGTCTGCTTCCATTGTGCATCCTGTCTAGTTAAAACGACACAGGTATGCCGCGGCAATAAGCAGGTGCGCTGACATCAGAGTCGTGTTGGGAATACCGGCGCTGATTGGAAACCCTACAGAGGATTCCACAAACACAAACACACGACGCGCGGCTCCTACACCGCTGAGCGGCTGGTTTACATGAAGATCAGGAGAGAGATTCCGGAGTCCCGTTGGGCTCCAGCCGTACCGCTCCGCCTCCACTCCCACCGGACTCTGCTCGGTCCCTCAAGGCGCGTCTCTTCCTGCTAAGACGTCCATTTTACAAATCAAAGCTTGGTGGAGGACAGCAGGACAAAGGATACTGAAAAATACGTCTAAAGGGTCCGCTCCAGTCAAATAAAGCGTAAATCTAAACTGGGTGCTAACTGAGTTGCAGGGCTCTGCTGCCAGAGGCCTGCAGCCATCTTCTGCTCATCGGATCAGCCTGGGACTGAGGCGAGGAAATTCAGACCTGGACAAGAAAACTGAATAAGGCAGGAGGGAGAGTGACCACAAGATGGAAAGTCCTCTCAGTGAATTAGTGTCAAAGCTCATTACCTCACAGTGCATTTCACAAGTCTTTACATGTAAAAACACCAATGGAGAAAAGACAGGAGTCTGCTTTATACTTTCCACAAGAGTTAAACACCTGATTCTAGTCTTTGGTTCTACATTTTTAAGAGATCTCTGGATTTTTAAACTTAAATCTTTAAGAACATAAAGTCTAAACCAACAAGTTGCTC
The DNA here is from genome assembly GCF_002775205.1 of Xiphophorus maculatus. Classification (NCBI taxonomy): domain Eukaryota; kingdom Metazoa; phylum Chordata; class Actinopteri; order Cyprinodontiformes; family Poeciliidae; genus Xiphophorus; species Xiphophorus maculatus. The sequence goes on from NC_036458.1 coordinate 2,055,258, forward strand.
TTAACCTCCTGAGACCCTGCATCCTCATATGAGGACATTACATTTTTGTAAACACAGATGTAAATAATAACATTGATTGAATGGTCTTATCGTCACACAGATAGACCCAATGTCCTCGTCTGAGGACATTGGGTTTTGAGAAAACCACTTATTGTAGAAAGCTGAAATTTCATTTTTAGGCCAATTGGGTCCTTATGATCCCAAATGACAAGGAGAAATGTATATGCAAAAACAGACCCATTGTCCTCATATGAGGGCATTGGTTTTGACATAGTTCAAGAGCACATAGAAAGCTAAAATTTAATTTCAACTAAAATTAGGTCATACTAATCCCAAATAGTAAGGAGACATAAAAAATGCACATCAAACAAAAGCCCGGGTCTCAGGAGGATATAATAACCAGTAAGCTGCCAAACACAACCTGTTGGCACATCAAACTTTGAAGCTGTGGGTTTTAGGCAGCTTCAACAGTTTAATAAAAATGTCCAGATCATTTATGGTGGCGAACATTATAAGCAGAAAAACAGAGAATGTTGTATTTAAAAAGAATTAAATGCTTGTTATGAATGCTACTAATTCAGCTACCTGACTAAAGTTGTTTGTAGCGTGTAAAATGAAAATCAGGTCAAGATTTATTCAAATAAAAATTGTTTAAACAAACATGAGTTTTGTTTAACTGTATAATTATATTGATATATTAAAAGTTATTTTGGTGAAGCTAAAGAGCATAAACTCACAAAAAGCTGACCAGAACTTTCTGCAGAGCATTTTCCTCCAGAACTGTTTGTCAGTCGTTGCTGTTATTAAAGGCTCTTTGAGTCAAAACAAAAAGTGAGTAAAAACTCCTGGAGCCCTAAAGGAATCCGACTGTCTTCTTAAAACTTTAAATGTGTTAAAGAAGTGAACGACGTGGAGCAGCAGCTGTTAAAATCCAGACTCCGATACGGATCAGACAGCAAATCAATTTGGACCCAGCCAGTAGAAAGTAGAACACAAACAGAATCATAAACTGGACTAAAATCAACATCCTACAAGCTGTCTAATGGTGGATTGGAATAAAAAAAATGTTTGGTTTTGGGTAGATAATTTAAAATATAATTTTTTTTACACCAGATTGCTCTGTATTCCTCCAGTTTCTGGGTTTATGAAACTTTTACCTCTGTTGTTTTGATGTTTTCACCTTATTGTCCTTTAAGTTCATCTTACTAATTATGTTTAGCTCTTTATTTGTTAATCCATTAAAAGTAATTAAAGTAATCAACATTAAGACATTGTTCTGGACCTTTAAGCCTCTCTAGAAAACACATTTGGATCTTTAAACGTGAAGTTTGAGAATCCTGACAAATAGAGTCAAAGAAAAGTTCAACCAGCTGCAGATGTTTGAGAATCTTCAGTCGCAATCAGAATATTATCTTCTGAGTTTTGATGCGTTTTTAATATGGATGAATCTTTTAACAAATGGAGGTTTGAAAACAATCTATAGTAGTGTTGTTGAGGCTGAAAATAAGGTAGCAAATTGTTACACTGCAGAGAAGATGATGCATAAAAATAACCCAGAAACCATTTTCCAAAGGATAAATGTGTGTCCTCCAGGAGTTAATATGTTAATGTGTGATGGGAGGCTGGTCGGCTGTCTGTTCACACATTAACAAGAAGACATGGTAATAAATGATGGCGGTAACCCCCAGGTAAGAAAATGTGCCGTAGGTACAGACGACGCTAATGAACAAACCAAATCTATTGACCGGTTTTTTACACAAACGATGGGAACAGAATCGTAGCTTCAAGCTGGTTTTATTTTTAGCGTTTCGCTGTTTTTCACTCAGATGAACACAAGCTCAGATACTCCACCAAGTGAGACCGAAAACAGGCTAAAGGGGAAAGGAGCAGTAGAGTACTGGTGGCTCAACAAGACAAAAATCAGACCCTGAAGTCTAGTTCACACACGGTAAATTACAGATAGGCACCAGAGTATTTAAACCTCTGGTAGATGATTTCAATTAAAGAGCAAAGGACTCTTGATTTTAAAAAATATTAATAATAAAAATGGCATTTTGAACATTTTTCCCATTAGTTTACATAATAATCTTTTGCAAAAACATTATTCAAATACAATAAAGTCTTCTTATAATTGTCGAGCAGCTTTTTGATTTTTTTCTTGATGAAAGCCAAGTCTTTGAGGTTGGAAGGCCTTCATCCCATCACCCTAATCTTTAGCTTCCTGCTCAGATTGGTCACTCAATTGGCAAAATTACTTTCAATGAATCCTGAAAATCTGAAATCCCACCAACAGAATCTATCCAGGTGGGATTTTTAAATCTGAATCATTCACCCAAGAGATTATTTCCTGGATAAACTGAGCTGCCAAAGCCTGATTTCTTAAAAATAAATGAACATAAAACTGAGAATCAGTCCAAAAATATCTGTTGTAACTTCTATTTCCAAGATGATGAAGATGAAGTAAAGAAACATTTAATTGGTGGGAAAATTGGCTGAAAGTGGGCTGGTTTCAAGCATGCAAAGAGCCGAAGGAGATATATTCATGGAGACTGATCACTAATCTCGGAGCCCTCTTGCCTTCTGGCCTGCCCTCACACACATAGCTCACAATCAGGGGAGCTGATGACCTTTGCTGATGGCAGAATCCCTCACGGTGAAGGCCTCTCAATCGTAAAGCCGTAGACACGCGGCACAAGATCTATTAGTCTGCTCTTTTATCTGTAATAATCCTGACAGAACAAATAATACCCAGGCATATTCAGAGCAAAAAATAAAAGGTGAGGGGAAAAAATGATCCTAATCATTCAAAGTGATGCTTTGGAAACCAGAGGAACGTATGAGAAAATAAATCCGATAAATCGAGTGCACTTGCAGGGCTGAAGTGAATGGAGGCTTTGGAGTGGATGGATACCGCAGAGCACTGTCTGTCTTACGCACACAAACCTCCCGTCGTAAATTATCTTGAGCAATGTAGAATTTATGAGGCAGAGATATCTCACTGCCGGCCTATCATTTCCATGGCTCTGTCACCGTAATTCTCCCCCCGAACTGCCCGCACCCATAGATAAAAACGGCCACTGCAGACACAGATGAAAAAGTGCAAAGAGGCGAAAACGGACAATGAGCGAGTCTAGAGGAGGAGGAGGAAGAGGCAGCGGGGTGTTTTTCTGACTCAAGTGGCCACTACACGCAGCTAAAAGCACGGAGCAAATATGCAGATAGGGGAGGAAAAGGAGGGAACGAGTGCGGCGATTAGAATTAGCTCTGTTTACGTTGTGTGAACTGGAGCGTCGGGGGAGTTTGGTAAATTGGAAGATGAGTCAAATTTCCAGGCTTACATCTTCACTTCCTCCTCCTCCTCCTGGGCCTGACAATCGCTTTTACCTTTTGAAATATGTGTTTGTGTTTCTCTGTGTCACCAGCGGAGTGTGTGTGGAGGCATTTGGGGAGCTTTTAGAGCACTATCATAGAGTAGGTGGAGGACGGTGGAGTGTATCAGAGAGGGCAGTCCGCACATGCTGTCCTGTGAGATTGGATTCTCACCCATGAAATGTAAGCACACAGAAAAACGCTCTGCAGCAACAACCTCCAATTTACACAGCAATTTTCCACTCGCTCACGACACAACCAAATCGCATTTGTCTCCCCCCGCCGTCGGTGCCGCGCTGCCCCACAATTTCATTCATATCCAGTTAATTAGCACTTTGTTGCCCGGCCCCAGAAAGAGCAATCATTGGGCAAAATGTGCAGAGTAATTTATTACCGTTTATTACAGTTCATTGAGGAAGCCGGAATATGTTGGATATCAGAATGATTATTTGTGTGTGCAGAGAAAGGAGAAAAAGTTATTTACCAAAAACAGCTGGATGGTTAAATTAGAGGCTTTTTCCAGCAGCAGCAGCGTTTCAACATCTCTGGGTGAAAAGCAGCGTCTCTCAAGCTTTACTCCCTCCTTTTAAAACGTTAATTGCTATTCATTACTCGCTATTGCTGAATGATAACAACGTTGGAGTTACAATTCTGAGTCATTAAATTAGAAGGAAGGGGATGAATAGGAAGGCTGGGCAACGGAAAATCCTCCACCGCGGCTCATCCAAAGTGGAATTAATAATATCGCTTTTTCTTTTTTTAACACAATTTTTGTAGTCTCTAACCATGCAGATACTCTCGATAGCGACGGTAAATTGACTCATTTGTGCCGCGAAGGAACTGCTCAGAATCTTAAATACAAACCGGATTCTTTATTCTTTTTTTTACTCATTTGAGAAACATTTTTATTTCTTGAGGCTGGGCAGCAGAAATGTTCTCAGAAACTTGGACAATTAAATTTTCTAAGCAAGATCATTTTTGAATTCTCTCTTAGCTAAAATAAATACCTTTCTAATCTTGTTTCACAAACTTTATGTTTTAGAAACAGTTAAAAAAGTTAAACTTTCTGCTCTGGGAGCCACATTAGTTGGGCTTTCTATGCAATTTTTATCTGTAACGTTTGATTTCCTAAAATCACCAAATTTTAGGCAAATGCAGATAATTTCACTGCTCATGCAGTAAAAAGTAAAAAACTTTCAGCGAGCATTTGCGTTTTTTAAGTAGAAATAAAAATTAAGGTGACAACCAATTTCACACAATCTGCATTTCCGATTGCAATTTTTTAATGTTAAATCTATTTATCTTTCACAAACACCATTATAAATATCAGAGGGTGATCAGATGTCTTGGTTTTTGTAATTTTTTAAAATGTTTTCTTCTGAACTCTGAAATTGACTTTATCCATGAATCTGATTTTTCCTGTTCTTCTAGAGCCGAAAACACCAAAAATAATCCAACATATAATAATTATAATAATAACAATAAATATTTTGGATATCCCCAGCATGTCCAGGGTTCACACTGGGGATTAAATAAACTGGAAAAGTGAAAAAACATTCAGGTTTCCAGATTTAATCCCAAAATAATGTCATTTTTAAAAAATGAATGTTTTAAATTACTACAGGTTGAGTTTCAATCAGCAGAAATTTTCACAGTATCAGCTAAGAAATCTGTTTTTAGTTGGAAACTTTATAATTTGTATTTAAAATGTTAAACTCAAAACAAAATGAAGAAATGATGCTTTTGTTAAAATGTAGATATTTATCACTTAGACATATGGAGCTATTTTAAATGTTTTCTGTACTCTTTGTGTTCATGTTGATAAGAATCGTCAGGTTCTGCTCAGGAGGTAAAACCAGGAATGACAGGAAACCAAACTTTTTAAAAACTGTTTCCATCAGGATGTTTTCCTCTGGAAACAAATCCCAGTTTTTGTCCTTGAGATTTTTTCTGATTTTAGCTGCAGAAATATTGATTTATCTATTGGGAGCTTCAAAGAAGTGATTTAGATTCAAATGAGAAATTTAGACAATTTGAGTATGGACTTTAAGAAAACCATGTATTATTTAAAAATACACATGGTGTTTTACTTAAAGTGAGACTGTACAAACAAGCAAGTATTTGTCTTTTCTATTAGCTATTTTAATACACAAAATACTTTAAAAAAAACTATGAAATAGTAAATTTTATTAGTTTATCCTTAATAAAGCTTTTGTTTGTATTGTTTAATATTTTTTTCAGTAGATCTGCACCAAAATACAACAAAATTGAGGAAAAATAAAACAAAAATGTGGATTTTTTTGGTCATTTTAGCTGAATTGTTGTTGAAGTGACCAGTTCAGACGGACCGACCCGACCCGACCCGACAGTAACGCAAAGCAGCTGCAGAGCTAAAACACCCAAACATTCCTTCATTAGCTGGTCACACATGTCCACACAAACACACACACACAAACACACACACACAGAGAGAAAGACAGGAAGGTGGATGCATGAGCCTGTGGAGGCTGTAATGTGTAATTTGTAAGTTCCATTTGTTTTTAATACACACCAAAGCAGTGGTCCTGTGGGACCTAATAAAACCTCATAAGCACACGGAGAGGAAGCCCGAGGCGCTGCTCTTTCCCACAGATCTCACCTTGATAGATGATTTTAGAAAAACACAGAGGCGTGCTCCACTAACAAACTGCTGCGAGAGAAAGCAGTGATATTTAGACTCTCCATCTGAGCGGAGGGAAAGTGAGGAGGAGGAGGGTGGGGGGAGGAAGAGGCTGATTTGAGCTCAATTACATGAGCTTCTCCTTTCTTATCCATTTCACAAAGAGAAGCCGAGTAATCAGAGGGATACCTGTTTGGCTGCCTGCGAGGACAAAGGGAAAACAAAGTGTGAGCTTCCACGGCTTTTTGTTTTTTTCCGTCTCCTATTGTTCATGCAACACGGAGCTGAGATTAACTACAACCGAGTTCCCATTTTTTATTTTGAAGTCCATCCCAGAGTCGTTTGTTTCCTGGTTTTAAAGGGAGCAGCCAGTGGAGATGTGCAGGGAACCACAGCTATTACTTTATATTACTGCAGCAGTCTGCAATCTGGAATAATAATAAAAATAATAACAATATAAAAGGGCTCATTTAATTTGGAGAAACAAAAATAATTATGTGTAGCAGCCTGGGTGGAGGTCATCTGCTCTGCATGGCTCGACTTCACCTCTCAGTTTCATATCAGGATACCTGTAGACTCTTTCAAGGAGAATTTGAAATCAATTTCAGGCCCCATTTAATTTTATATACCCCTACATGCTGACCCACAACAGCAGAGTTCAAATATTGATCTTCTTCTGCAGGCGACCCGGTGGGCTTCTTAGCAGTCAAACACATCTCAGATGCACCGCTTCAAAAAAAAATCAAAAAATCAAACCAAGATTAGAAAAAGAAACTTCCTCCACTTCTTCTTCACATGAGGAATTATTTCCTGCAACCTGGTTCCCATGCAACGCGCCCCCTGCTCTGATGAAGACAGATAATGACCTTTTGAAAAACAAAACTTCAGCGTTGGCCTGGAGATCTATTTGTCAGCAGCAGCAGAAGCAGCATGCCTTCTGGCAGTGGAGGAAACCGGCTTGCAGGAGCACAACTGGAATAATGCTTCGCTGTTCGCCACTGCCATTAAGCTGCTGGTGATAAAAAGGTGCCGTGCTTTTAATGGCCTGCTCTTTTTTTTTTTGCTTTCAGTCGAACGGCCACTCTGTTAACTCAGCACACAGGGTAATACGTCTCATTTGAGAAGGTCCCGCCGCGGGGAGAATGCTTGAAGGACAGTATGAGAGTGACACTACATTATAAACATAATAATCACAGCTGGCTGAGATACTGCAGTAAAGGAATAATTGGACTCAAGCTGCTATGACTGCTTAAGCATTTTAGCGTGCCATTTGTTGAAGAAAAAAGGGAAAAAAACAAAACTACTAACCCGGGGTCAGATTAAATCCTGCAGGGAAACAAGAAGATGCTGCAGACAGCTTCCACTGCGAGGTTAACTCCGTCCAGACAGGGAGGGACGATCCTCCACTCTGTCTGGCCGGCTCCACTCAGAGAGATTCTGAGTGGAGCCGGCCCAAGGCAGAAGCAAGCTAAGCCACAGGAGGCCCTGAGGAGCTTCACTCTGCAAATCTAGATGTTAACTCCAGGGTTTGGCCACTTTTCATACAGGAAAACTTAAGCATTTTCTCCACACTTTGAGATAAAAACAATATAAATTATATTTAATACTGTTAATAATTTTGTGGTAGTGTTCTACAGCAAACAAATAAAATTTTATGTTTTCAAACGTCTCTAAAGTCCTGACTGGTCTGAGAAACAAAAACTATTTTAAGGACAAAATTTACTTCAATTAAAGATGAATAAGTCACTAAGCTGCAGTAAATTTCCTTCCTGTTCAAATTAAAACATTCTCATTGATTCCAAAGGGAAATTAAACCAAATCTAATTTGTATATTAAACACAATATACAAATAACAAAAGATGAAGTCCCTCCATTTCAGGAGAAGGAAGTTTTGAAGCAGAGCCGGCCCAAAGAATAAACAAACTAAGCTGCTGTTTAGGTTCTCCAGGTATGACGAAGTGTTAAAGCCAAGCTAAGAAAAAAATATAACTACGAGAATTAAGTCAGAAGATTTTGATAAAATAGTCGCATGAGAATAAAGTCGTGATATTAGTTGAATTCTGGTAATTAAAAAACGTAAATAAATCTATTAGCCTAATTGTCGGCTGCACCCAGGCCAGCAGGGGGAACCCAAGAGCTTCTCTCAAAGAGTGTACATATCAAAACCTCAGATTTACAGTTTACATTTTAAAATTTCCTCTCTAACTCTGTGAATATCAAGTTGAAAATTAATTCAGAACTATGAATAAAAAACAGACAATATAATAATGTCATCATTAGAGGAAAATAATAATAGTTTAGTATAAGTTTAGTAGCTACGATAACAATCATTTTAATGACACTAGTTTAATAATTTCTGCCACTTGTGTGCTGGACTCATAACTTCAGCTAAATCAACATAAAAATAATTTTCTGCTTGTTAATTTGGCCAAATAAACATAGAGCGACTTTTTGTTCTCTGCCGGTTTCATTTATTTACTCAGGATTTCTGCAGCGTCTTTTCGTTTGTTTCGTTTGTTACATTTTACTGTCCTGCTGGTTCAGACAAACAGCATGACGGGTCCGGTTTCCTTACAGTGTCAGGACACAAAAGAGGTGGAGTGGAATATAATAATTGACTTTTTAAAATTGAAAGCATGATAGTTCATGTCTGACTCCGAGAGCAACAAGAACAACAAGAACACAGACAGATAAGCAAAAAGAGGAGAAAAAAAACGACACAAAGATCAAAGCATTCATTGATCCTGGACGAAGATTTAAGACGAAACTAAAAAGCTGTTTATATAATAATAAATAAGTACAAACAATCTTGTTAGTTATTTGATTATAGATCTTTTGCAATAAAAAAGTTCACATTTAACAAAGTTTGGAAAACAAAGATTTCAGTAGTTATTTAAAACCTGCTGACCAAAAAAACCTGATTTGAATCTGTGATTTTGCAATTCAGAGGTCCAAAAATGTAAATTATTGTTTTTAAAAGTCTTATATCTAACTTGCAGTTAAATGTACAAAATATTTTATGATTAAAGTCAATTTAATTGGCCACCAAATCCCTCCCTGCTCAGGGCCCCAGATAATCTTTTTCCGGCTCTGTTTGTGAGCGAAGGTGGAAGATAAGACCTGAATTTAAAGCTTGGATCATTTCTTTCAAACAAATTAGCACACAAACATCTCCTGTGGCTTCATATCTCCTCCACCCTGTGAGGTGTGCAACAGTTAATGTTCAGCACTGATGTTAATTAAAAGCTTCATTAGATATTTGCCACCTAAAAAAAAGAAAAAAAGAAAAAGCAGGTTTGTAATTATTGCAAGGTGAGGCCATCTGCAACTGCAGCTTTGTTTTCCAGAAGTGGAGTATATTAGCATCAGCAGCTCGGCGAATGCTAATTCCCTGACACCACAGGTCCAGAAAATAGACAGGAGCTCTCCAAGCTAACGCTCACCATTAATGACCCGGGGATATTTAGCATTATTGGCAAAATGTAAACACACATCTATTGATGCGCCGCACAGCGGGCTGCATGCACAAACACCACCTCCGGATGATAAGGATTCCTCACAGGTAGCACCATAAATATAGACACGTCAGCTCGAATATGTAGCTGCACATTAAAAGCACAGCCAGACCCCCACCCTACCCCACCCCACCCCACCCCACCTCCACCCCCACCTGACCCCCCCGGTGGAAAAACCTTTGTTAGCGAGTAAACCTACTGCACCGTTTGTGCCATACTTCTATACAGGGAACAAATTTAATTTTGTTCCATTTACAAAGGTCTAGTGGAGTAAGACGGTGGGTAGCCTTAAGAAAAAACACACACACACACACCCACACACACACACACACACACACACACACACACACACACGCTAGCAGCCTGTCTGTGAAGTCTCTGTGAAGAACAAGGCGGCACTCGCTCACACACCAAATGAAATTTCAAAATAAACGACTGAGCTGTGATTTACAATTCTCCTCCGGGGCAGAGAAAAGTGAGAAAACATTTCAATCAGGCCCCTCCGCCTTTGTTATGCTGCTATGAATCAGCTGTTTAAGGGACAAAACAGCTGAACAGCGGGCGGGAGAAAGACTCCGAATGATTTCACACCAAAACACACAACATATTGAGAGGAACGTTCTGGAGCCCATGAAATTGGGTTTAAAGTTTTGTTTTGATTTGTGTCTGATTGAATCTGAGTGAATTGCTCTCAACTAAACAGACTGCAAATAAACAACAAAGCCGGCGTGATATAATGGAAATATTTCAAACACAGTGTTTATCTATAACAACACAACAGAAAGGAAATAATCAGGAGATCTGGGCTTCACTCTTTGGTATGTTTTTCTTTACTTTTATTGTTAGTAATTGTAAAACTTTCTGTGAAATCAATGTTTCTGAACACACTGGAAAAACAGGTGTGCTCTGGATCTGAAAAAATAAAAATATTATGGAGAAAATAATTTGTAATCTCAGACTTTCTTATGCCTGTTTATTTGGACATTTCCAGTTATTCATCCATTTGCTAATTGTTTTCATTTTACATCCATCCTTCCATTAAAATTTGATTAATCCGTCTGTTTTTTTCTTCATCATCCATCCCTCCATTTTTTATTTATCATCCATCTATAAATTTTCTGCTAATCATGCAACTTTTATTGTCATCCATCCATCTTTTAATCATCCATCCATTTAATCTGTTGAAGCCTCTGCAGTCATTTCTGTGTTTATTTTTTTTTAAATCTGTCAAAAAGGCAAAAGGAACTCTGGAAATGTTTTATTTTGAAATACTTATTTTGAAAGTTTTAAATATTAATTATGTTTTCTGGTTTTCTTACTCATACTCTTAAAATGTTAACGGTAAAATGTTGTGTTAAGTCAATTTTCTGATTAAACACAGACACTTTAAGTCTGTTTATTTAAAATGATTCAACATTTCCAGCACTAAGAGGCCAGATTGAGAGGAAGCCATATTGGTGGAAATGAAACAACATGGCATAATTTGATTTGATTAAATTTGGGTAATGATGAATGTTTTCAGCTGACAAAATATGAAATATTATAGAATTTAAGTCAACAGTTTAAGATCAACCAAAGAAGCAGAACTATTGATGAAGCTTCAGGGAACCCACAGGGCTCCGTGTTTGGCCCAAAACGTTTTGGGCTTACAGAGAAACTCCAGTTACTGCTGTAGTTCTACATGTGATAAGGACAAAATGATCATAAAAAACTAGTTACTACTTCATTCTGTCTTATTTATATCATTAAACTGAACTTGTTTTACGTCAATAATTTCTTAGTTCCACTGGCAGATTATTGAATTTAGAGGAAAATGTCTTACGAGTGAAATAATCTGCCAGTGGAAACAGTACTTATTTAGGAATTACTGACTTTAAACAAGCTTCTATTTCTTGCTGAAATGTTACTTGTCAGTTCGTTTTATCTTATTTCAAGTGTACTTAGGTATCTGTACTAGAAACCAGACGAAAATCCTTGGTAAGATTTTGTGGTTTTCCGGTGTGTATTTATACAAACTACATTTAGAAAACCAAAAAATTTTCTTAGCCAACAAAGAAAAGTTTTTTTAAAAAAGTGAGAAGATTTTCCTCTACCAGCTAGGTTTCCAGGCATGGTGTGAATTAAGTTTTAGTTAAGGTTGGAGTATATTGGTAATGGTTATGATTAGGCATTAATGTAGTTACTAAAATGAATGGAAGACAATACAAAGTTAATCTCATTGATAGAAATACACTGCAAAAACACCAAATCTTTTAAAAAGACGTGTTTTCCAAGTTATCAGCAAATTAATCTGCAGTGGAACTAGTATTTTTTCATTAACAAGAAATGATTGCGGACTTAAAACAAACTCCTATATCTACGGAAAAACATTAGGGCCAAAAAAATATCTGACTTTAATCTCAGATTTCTGACATTTTTTTTGGCAGATTTTTTTTATCTCAAAAGATTAAAGTAAAATTTATGAGATTAAAGTCAGAATTATTATTATTTTTCTGTGGTCCTCGTCTTCTTCGGCATATGTCTTGCTGAAAAGTCACTTCTAAGATAGTTTGTCTTATTTCAATTATCTGCACTAGAAACTACACCGAAAATTCTTGGCCAGATTTTGTATTTTTGCAGTGTAAATGAATGAGTAATTACCAGGTTTCTGCAGCAATAGGAAGCTAAGGAGTTCAAGAAATCCCTGGAATCAGGCAGAGTGGGAACAGAGGACCCGGGCCCCAGTGGGCCCCAGGAGGCCCCCAACCTGCCCCTCTAAACGCTGGAGCTCCAGGAATTAGGATGACGACTGGTACCGAGTATTCCCAGAATGCCCCTGGATCTGTGCGTGTGTGTGTACCGGTGCAGAAGCAGGAAGGAGAGGAGTGTGTGTAGAAAGGAGAGGTGGATGCTGGTGAAACCAGAGAGTCGGGGCAATTCCTCCCAGGATCCACCGACACGAAGGGATCGCCCCGTCTCAGTGACCTAACCACTCAGAGCGACACCGAAGCCGCAAGCGACTGGAGGGGGGGCGATCCGAAACAGCCAGACGGAAAAAAGCCACAAAAAAGAAATCAATGGATGCAAGAATAACAATAGACATCAGCAGAGTGGAATGCCACGATAGAAAATCCAATTACGGATCAAAGGAAGGCAATTTTAGAAAATGTAAGATGTGGAGATAAGTCTGAGGGAAAGACGAAGACAGAGAGATGTGGCATGGAGACAATAACAAGACTTAAGTAACGCCATGCTTCCCACCCATCAGCATCGTCTTAGATAATAGAGTTACGTTTACGAGCCGTGCCATATGCCCACCCAGCGCCTGGTAAATAGAAAATCCATGAGATGCCATGTTTTTATGACTCAGAAGACAGCTACTAACTAGCAGGAGCAAACCTGAGTTAGCCCGTCAGCTCCGCCGCGCGGCATAAATAAATTTATACTCTAATACAGGCCTACAGCGGCCAGCGAGCAGCGCGTCCCATAAAAGCCTCAGCACACTGTAATTCATAACTCCCTCAATATCCAGCTCCATAACTCATGGAAGGAGCCTCCACCATCCAAACCGGGGTGAGGAGGGGTGACATCATCCTGCGGAGGGACGAGGCCGAAGCAAACATCACAGCAGGGAGTCCGACTGAGCCGCAATGTTCTCATGGTCGTGTCACCATGTACTGATAAAACCTGGTAAACTGTTAAAATATTCAGAAATATTCATCTCTGCATTCTTAAAATTAAATATTATTGAACACATTTACCAATGATCAATCGCTGCAGGATTTCACACTACAGTGTTTTTGTGATTCTTTATGATCAAAATCACAAATTTTGTGATGCTAATTTAGAAATATTTACACTTATGTATGACGGTTAATGTGACGTTTTGTTACTCAGAACTGTGACTATAATAATAATAATAATAATAATAATAATAATAATAATAATAATAATAATAATAATAATAATAATAATAATAATAATAATGGAGGAAGTTGGGTTGCGATCTAAGAGAGAAATTCTAATGATTGATTTTTTCTCCAGGATCGATACTTGCTGTATCGATCATGAAATGCGTAGTAAAAGGAAGACACTGCCACCTGCAGATGGGAGTTAGCATCACTTCAAACCTAAGTTTTTTAAAATTTTGAAATAAAATCACAATTATGCAGAGTTTGGTAGTAACTAGTTACAATGAGTTACATTTACTTGAGTAACATTTTGAAAAAAAATACTTTTAGGTGGGAGGTGCTACTCTTGAAATTTTCGATTCAGAGTAGCACCTCTTGAAATCCACGTCACTAAATGCAGAACAAGCTTGTTTTAGTCAAAAATCACCAGACACAGCTGCAATTTTATATTGAAAGAAATTTGGAAAAATGTTTTGTTTGTTTGTTTGTTTTTATCTTGTAATTATGAATTATTTTTATTTCAGTCTTTAAACTACCAAATTTACGACATAACTTTATATTTTGGTCCATCTGATGTAATTTTTAAATACTAAATGAGTGATGTTCTCAGTACTTGAGTAATACTTTTGTACTTTTACTAGAGTACTTTCTAGAGCAACACACTGTTGTTTTTGCGTATTTATTTTCTTGAGCTCACGTTGTCATGTAAAACTGGAGGGACTGATTGGTGTAATTTGGCCCATAAAAAGCAGTGGCGTGCCGGATTTGGCCCCCGGGCCTTGAGCTTGACACATGTGATTTAAAGCAAAGTGGCCAGGAACACACACCCAAACACAACTGAGGTATGCTTTGCTAATCTTTTATGCAATAAACTCCTGCGTTGGTGTGATTTCACGCGGCGCCATGTTCGCACATAATAAGCAAAGCTGTTCGGAGCCCAACTTAATACAGTGTCTTATTTGAAATGCAAACAAACTGCAAGGCAGAGGCTATCACCTCAATCTATTCCCCTTCTGTTCACTGGCTGTCATCTTACATGAGCCGATGCTGCAGTTCTGCACCGTGGCGAGGGGCGGGGGTGGGGGGCACAGGCAGCATGATGGGTGATGCGGGAGGAAGAGGAATGGAGGAGGAGGAGGAGGCGGGACGCCGGCCACAGTGTGATTCAGAGGGTTGTTTCCCCTCTCAGCGCTGCAGGGCGAGGATTTACCGGAAAGGAGAAAAAAGATCCAGGAGAGGCGAAAGAACAAAAGCTGCTGAGACATGAAAGGGTCTGAAACAGAAAGGGATGTTTCATGAAAATAGCACGCAGGAAGTTTCAATTTCAGCTGTCTTGGTCTTTTAAAGGACTGGACATAAACACACACACACACACACACACACACGCACACACGCACACACACACACACACACACACACACACACACACGCACACACACACACACACACACACATGCACTATGGAGGCTTCCTAAGGATTTGGGATGTAGTGGAAGGTAAACCCTCCTAAACTCACTCACTTTGTTGCTGTTTTTACAGGTAGGAAGAGGCTCAGCGAGCTTCTGACACAAATATCTAACATAGAAGAGAAACTACAGCTGCAGTGTGGGGAGAATCCTGAAATATTTCCAGACAGATTCAGTCAGATAGAAACGACAACTAACGACTTCAGAGGCGTCGCTTCATTAAGGGACTACAAAACTGTTGAGATGGTTTTGGCTGCAGTACAGTTGGTGGCACCTGGTCCCCCCCACTTCTCCGCCTGGCCGGCGGGGCGCGTGGCTCTGGACAGATGGGAGGGAGGGCAGCGAGGCCATTACCATGATGCTGAGGGGGGGGGATGGTCGGAAATGAGGGAAGCAGGAGTTCAATCGGGAGCAGCTCCATCGTTATTTCCCTCCCTCAATCACCGCGGCAACACTCTGTTTACTGCGGCACATGCGGCCGGCAGTAAAACTGGAATTGGACGCCCGACCCCCATCCAGCCGCCCACCCATCATCCCCCAACTTGCCGAATTAAAACATGTGAATAATTCAGCAGACAGACAGGCACTCGGGCCCCGAGGAGTCACCTTGTTGATTTTTTTTTTAAAAATTGCAGCCTTAGGGTTTCACAAAACGAGGGGGATCAGTGGCAGAATCAATTTCCAAAAGAAGGAGAACAAAAAAGAAGAAAAAATCAATGTTCATTTGCAGAGATAGGCATAATTATTCATGTGATCGCCATCCTGCAGGCCACAAATTTCAGATTAAAATGCTAAATTAAAAGAAGTATACTTTATAAAAAGTTGGAAGCCATTTGCGGATAAAAGTCAGGATGAGGAAGAAATGTTTCGCAGCAGCGTTTTCCAGCACAATGAGTCATGAAACGAGGGATGTACACAAACACTGCGTGACTCCACGTCACAGTAATTGACCGTTTTAATTTCACTCCAAAAACCAGAGCAGCCAGGAGAGGAAGAGGAGAGCTAAACGCTCTCCACCCGTTCCCTCTTCTTCCGTTCACAAAGCCGGGGTGAGGGTCAAGGGTTAGATGGGAGGAAGGAGGAGGGGCAGCGGGGGAGGGGGGAGTAACACAACACAAAGCGAGAGCGATGCTATCACGTGCTGCCGAGGAGCGCACGGAGGAATGAAAGCGAACGGATGGAGGGGAAGAGGAGGAGGAGGAGGGAGGAAGACGGCGGCGAGGCGAGCGTCATTCAGTCTTACCTCGGGCAGGTAGAGGAACGCGGGGGGACACTGGAGCGAGTGAGGCAGCATCCCGGAGCCGGAGAGCAGCAGGCAGCCCGAGTTGGCCATGGAGCTCAGCGTGGGGTGACGGGACACTTTGCGCATTTAGCAGGGAGATCCTTTCGCTCTTCGCTCTTTCTTTCCTCTGGCTCTCCCACTCTCTCTCTTGCTCTCTCTCTCCTCGGATCACTTCCTTCCCTCTGCCTTCCTCTCGCCTTTTAAATTTCTCCTTTCTCTCTGGCTTCTGTGTCTCTACTGAAGATGCGGCATGGAGGCGAGCGGCGCGCAGACAATGTGCATGTTCCACCTTTATCGCTGCTGCTCTCTCTCACTATCCCTGCTGCCGCGACTCTGTTTACTTTGTGTGCGATAAAAGCCAACATAAGCATTCAGACACAGAAGGGGAGGTTCTGTGCACGCCGAGGAGGAGGAGGGGTTGGAGAGACGACTAGGGGTTGGGTAGGTTAGGGTGGGAGTATGAAGGAGGTGGTGGTAACATGAAGACAGGGGGAGTCGGGGTGCTGATGAAGTCCCTGGTGGATTCATACATCAAACATTAGAACAGCTGATCCGGGGCATTAGCAGCGTGTGGGACACTTTTAATTGCCACGTCCACACTCAGTGGCCACTCCTCGCCCTATGCACTCAAGGACATGCATGCATGGCAGGAAAAGATGCATTAAAACAACAACGGCGGGTTATTAGGCCTAGTCCTGACATCACTCTGCAGCCACTGAGCTGTAAGCGCCAAGAGCCCAAAAGCGACTTGGAGCTTCCTTTCTCTGATTAATTCTGTTTGATACGGCGTTAAAAGCGGCAGACAAAGGGAACGCAGAAGACGGCTTCGCTACGTCATCTGTTCGTAGACGAGGCTTTCTTGAAAGCGATCCAAGCCGGTTTCATAACCACGATGTCTCAGCAGAGTCTGGAGGAACACGGGTCACCAGCGGGGTACAGCAAGGTGTCGCCACCACTGAGCCTGTAAGTCTTGTTAATACAGTCGAGACATGTTTAATTCATCAAGGCCAAAATCACAAATCTGTCCCTGTGGACGACATGCAAGGCTCCATCTTGAGATCCCAGAACAGCAGGAGGGCTTTACTGCAGACGAGCCAAGAAACAAGGATTCCAGGCCTTTTCAGGGTTTCAGCAGCACAACAATCTGAGCTGTGTAGGCAGGATTAAAACAGGGATGCTATCTTCATACGACAGAACGGCCTGACTTAAACATGCATGTGTGCTCTGGCTGCTGAAGCGAACATCTGTCAGGATCGTTTTTGGTGAGACGCCGTTGTTGTAACATCTTGTTTCATCTCCAGTCTGTCGTTTTTTAGTCGTTACCTGGACTTTCTGCGGCGCGGCGGTAATAACGGGGTGTTTCTCATCGGAGAATTGACTTTCCCTGGGACACTCCCTCTGCAGATTGAATAAGCAGGCAGCAGAGGGATGACTGGCCTGTAGTTGCTCAAAAACGAAGCCGATAATAAGAAATTATTAATTCAAATAAAAGCCCAGCTCACCGGCAGCTATCTTGCAAGTATACATTCTGGTTGGGAATAATTGGCCTGAGTGTTTGATGCAGAAGATCAGTCGTCACAGATATCTGATCTGGTTTAGGCTGAGCGCCCTGCCTGCTGAAGATGGGAATCCATCTCCCTGTCTGTGTGTTTTTCTGTCTCTCGCTCATTTGCTCCCTTTTTTCCACCACGTCTGTCTGTCTCACCCAGTTAATAATTCAAATGAGCACTGCCAGATCACTCCCTTCAAAGGGAGTTGCTGGAATGTTCTCAACGGTGCCTTTTTCTTTTTGTCATGTGAAATCAAAGCCCTCAAACGCAGCAGAGATATCCTCAGTTAACTCCCCACGCTGCAGCTCTGCCAATTAAAGAAAGATCAACAACAACCGCAAGCAGCTCACGGTTGATCACAAAGAGAAGAAGAAGAGTGATCTTTGTCGGCATCACTTTCGCCAGCGTCCTTTGTGCAGTCACCACATTTCTGGTAATAATCAGCATAATCATTATTACCACCATCATCATCACTGTCACCGCGGCTGCAGCATGCATCTTCTGAACTGCAGAACAGGATTCTCCCTCACACACACACACACACACACAAACACACACACACACACACACGCACACACACCCACACACACACACACACACACACACACCCTGGAGGCAGGATTGCATCTGAGCAGGTGTGCATGTTACAAGCTTTTAAATCTGGGTTTAATCTCCTCTGAAAAACATCCGCCAACGTCTCTGTATACAAGCCGCAGCTTTAGAGAGACAAGATCCGGTGCTGTGCATCTTCAAAAAAATAAATAAATAAATGACGGAAGAAATCAAAAACAGCAGTTCCAGCAGTAAAAAGCCATCACATGGCCTGGAAGCGCCGTCAGCAATAATCACAGGCAATACAAGCGGCGACTAATGGGGCCCAAACGATCGGCGGCACATTCCGGTTCCCTGTTCATCGTATGACCGCTGATCAATACCAGCACACTCACTCATCATCAGAAGGACGACTGTTTATTTCCTTTGACCAAGTATGCAACATCCTTCAGCTGCTTCTGCACAGTTTTATCTGTTCGGTTGGTGGTTCGGTTCTGCTTCAGCTGCTAAAAGATATTTCTTATACAACTTTATTAGAACCAAAAGGAAATCTTCCAGATCCAACCGTAATGCTCTGTGGCACCTTCCGCTCATAAAGCTTTATATTTGATGGTTCTGCTTCCAAGGGAAGAAGGTGCAGCTCAATAAATTAGAATGTCATCAAAAGAGGAATTAATTTCAGTAATTCAATTCAAGACAATCAAACTTATACGTTGTGAAAATTTGTTTCACTCAGACTTTTGGTTAATTTTGATTATCCTAGTTTATGACTGGAATTTGAGCAAAACAGGAACATGGCCCTCCTGAACTGTGTGTCAGTATCTACACTCAGTATTTGGTTGGGGCTCCTTTGGCATGAATTACTGCATCAATGCGGCGTGGAACGGCTGAGGTGTTCAGCATGTCCAGGTAGCTTTAATAGGAAGGTTTCTACACTTTTTCCACAGTAAAATTGAAACATTGTCAAGGAAAGTTTTAACACTTTCCCACTATCACACCTTGGAGATGAAAACAATAAAAATCAACTAAAAAAGAGTGTTAATTTACTATTATATGATATCATTTATTACTGTTATTAACAATATCTTATGATATTATTCTTCATTCTACAGCAGAAATAAAGTAAAATATGATTTTTTTTATATTCACCTGAAATCATCACAGACTGTGTAAATGTCACACAAGCAGCTGGGAGTTTTTGTTTTTTTCTTCCACTTAATTTTCCACTGAACAGCAACTTTCTCTGCAAAAGCCTTGTCAGCTGGAAAACACCTCAGTTCTGTTGTGCAAGGCATTAATTAATAACACAAATCAACTTTTTAATAATAGTCGAATGTAATGCACTGAGAAAACCCAAAAACTTCTGCAGTTTTTAACTTTCTCTACTTTTGCGGGAAGAGAAATCGTTCCTCCAGCTCATGACAACCGGTTCGATCCCAGATATCCTCGGCTGCAAATTGCTCTGGAAGAATCCAGCTCTCCTCTTAAGATCTTTCTTCTTCCACTATGTATGAACAAGCACAAGCTTGGCAAACTCTTTGAAAACACAAGACTGCATAAGACGTTTATGTTTAAACCAGAGAATCAAAGAGTTTTCAAAGCCGGGCCACACCCACAACAGCTTCTGTTGCTATAGATTTTGACTTGTTAAGAAAAACCCAACAGACCCGATTCAGTTCTGGAATAAAACTTCTCTTAACTCTACATATCTGTCCTGGACCTTAGGGTTGATAAAACACTTGATCACTGGATCATTTCTCAACATGTCTGCAGCTTTATCATTAAAAGGAAAGAAAATCGGTATGAGAGTTAAACTACACTGCAAAAACACAAAATATTACCAAATATTTTTGGTCTGGTTTCTAGTGGAAATAAGAAAAGTAATTAACAAGTAACTTCAGCAAGATATACAACTTGTTTTAGGCTAATAATTCATTAATATTAATAGAAAACATTTAAGAATGATGTTAATTTTGAATGGTATGTGATTTTGATTGCTTCTTATAAATTTGTGTTGTCTTCTGACTTTTTCTTTCTGACTTAACAGATCTTGATCAGACTTTGGGGTCGTCTTTATTTCTCCTGCATAGCTGCGTTTTTTAATCTGTCATGATTTTTGTACTGTTTGTATGTGTAAATAAAATATTCTATTCTATAAAAAAATACTATTTCCACTAGCAGATTATTTCACCTCCTAGAATAATTTTTTCCCATGTTATAAGTGAAAAAATCTGCCAGTAGTTTTAGTACTTTTTAATCAATATTAAGGAATTACAGACTTAAAACAAGCTCCTAATTATTGCTTTAAAGTTACTTGTATGTTAGTTTTGTCTTATTTCAAGAGTACTGAGACGTTTCCTCTAGGAAGCAGAAATACTTGGTAACATTTATTTTTTTGCATTGCATCTTGTCTGAGTTTCTAATTGTACAAGTTGTCCCCTTTTAGTCTCTGATAGTTTGGGAAATTCTTCAGCACCAACTTTTACATAAGCAGGAACATCCTCTCCGATCCCCTGCTGTGTTGCTTTTATTTATTTATCAGAATTTTTTTAAGCCGCTGGTTTGATCCTATATGTAGCAGTAATAAATCCACATATTCCTGCCTGAATGTGCAGGAGCTGCAGCTCCGGCTGCTGAGTATCTTCAGACTGCAGCAGCTCCTTCCCACCTCTACACTCTGTGGTTCAACATGGACACAGCTCCCCCATCAGGACGAGCACCAGAGTTTGAGCAGCACAAGCAGGTCAGAGTCGGACCGGACATTGTGCACTCATCTCCGCCTTGCACTTATATGTAAATATGTGGGTTCTTAATGAAATCCCCCACATGGTTGGGGAACAGACTGCAGGGGATGAAAGGGAGCCTCCACCTTGCAGGACACTCTGAGGAGGAAACAAAGCCACGGTGTCTGCTGATGGTGGATTTTGTTCCGAAGCGGCGAGGCCTTTGGAGGGGCACCCTTGAAGTGCCCCTCTGACAGGCTTCCTCATTATCTGGCATCTCCGGAGTGCCAGGCGGCCCCGCTGCAGGAGGGGGCGCCTGCCCTCGGGGTACCCAGGCAGCCAAGGGTTGCGCTCTCGCTAAAGGTCCGCTGATTATATCTCAGGCCCAGAGCTTCAGGGATCCCCGCTAATTAAAGGTTGTGTCATATCTGTTAGAGATAACAAACCTATGTTGCTCATCTTTTCCTTTTTTAAAGCCCTGCCCTCCGACGTCTGCGTTCAAGGCTGTCCGGCTCTGCACGCCCAGAGGAGGGGGGCTCCTGTTTAACCTGCCCTCACCCATCTCAGCATGCCAGTGGAGTGGTGGAGGCATCGGGGATCCTTTGTCTGGAGGCATAATTAAAGCCCTCGTTCATTATTTCTTCACTTTGAGCGCAGATCTGAGTAATTAGGAAGCAGTCCACAGGGGGGGCTGCAGCTTTCATCCACACAAACACAACGGAGAACCAGCACACAGTCACACATGTGAAGCACGAGAACGTGAGCGCTCTTCCTCAGTCTTTGCACCAAACGAGCCACATTCATCTCCCACCTATCTTCAGATGCCAATAACCGACAGAGTGAAGTATCTTTTTTCTCCCCCTGAAGCCGTCAACTTCTAATGCATGGATTGAAATTTGGAACAGGAAGAGCTTCAGCTGGATGTGAGGCTGTTTGGAGCTCAGCCTCTCTAATGCATCCTGCAACAGAGTTTGCCTTTTATATGGTGTCATTCATCCTCATATGTCTTCGCCCGCTGCGTCTCGCAATCACGGCTTCTTTATGGCGAACTAATGCAGCCGCTGCTAAGATCAGCAGGTTGGCTGCGGCCATCGCTCACCGACTTCTGGCCTGATATTAGGACGTTTCCAAAGCCTCTACTGGAGACGGCAGAGAAGGAGCCGAAGGGAACTGACTGTACCTCCCACGCAGTCATATATCAACCCTCTATGCTACCCCTAAAACACTCACACACACACACACACCACCGCTGCTGCTGCGGCTGCTCAGACAAGACAAAAAGGAGGAGGGATGATGGAGCTTTATAGCGCCGGACAGTCAGTGTCAATACATTGAGCGTTTTACCAGCCTCTCATCCAAAGGTCCAGCATGCTTGTGGCTACAAAGCGTCCGAGCCAAGGTGCGTGTGATCGCCCGAGGTGGTGGGCGGAAGACAGGGAAGAGTGCTGTTGGAGCATGGTGGGGGAACAACAAACAGGGGGCGACGGCTCACGCCCCGTTAGCCCCGCAGGCCAACCGAGGCTGTGATGGAGAGAGAGCTGACAGGGCAGAGAGACGGCCAGGCATGGAAATCACATCAGATCAATGATGAAAAATTCAGAGTAGCTTGTGGGGGCGGTGTCACGTGGTGCGTGGAAGCGTGTGACTCCTGGATGTACATGGAGAGGCTAATGGGTTAGTCCGGCTACTCGTGTTTACTCGCAGGAAAATCGAGAGACAAAAAGCAGCACTTAAAAGGATCCTCACACATTCGTGACTCTGTTGGTTTTTAAAATGATCGTCTCTGGGGGGTTTCCAGGCTCAGAAATGCATCTTTAAACACTCAAACTCCACTTACTGACAGAAAAAATGAGATGGATACAGTCGTTTTCATTAGTTTTGACCAACTCAAACAATAATAATACGTTCATCTGAGGCTTGATTTCTAATCCAGTCTCTTAAATGACTTTTTGCAATCAAAATAACTGACTTTGTGTTGTTACTTTAAAAATATTTGCAGAATTTTGCCATTTTTTCCTCATTAGGATTTTTAAGGACAAATCTATCAAAGAAAAAAAGTCAACTGATCTGAACAGCACACCCGGTTGTGCGCTGATCAAATGTCTCTGGACACTGACTGGAATTACGTCTAAAGTTTTGAAATCAGGGAACATTTCTTCAACTGAAGCAATCAGAAGGTGGAAAACTCTAAACGAAGTGCAACTGGAAAAAATACCACAGAATATGCACTTGGATGGAAATTTTATTTTGATTGATGTAGTTTTCTGCACTACATCTTACACTACAGTAAGTCATTCATCCATTCATAAACACATCCACACACTAATGATTTGTGATTATGATATTAAATAATTTGTTATTTCTGCTCTAAAACAAAATACAGTGTGTGGTATTTTTGTTATTAAATGGCCTTGTACCATGTCATTCCAAACATATAAAAAATTACAAGGTGGTTATTTCCATAAACTTCAAAATATGTTGTTTTTTCTGATCTATTCTTTGTTTGCCGAGATCCCAAGGAATTTGCAGTTTTCCTGTAATGTTGGGTTGTTTTTCAGCTATTAGCACAGCTGCTGCACACCAGCAATCCTGAGCTTCAACGACAGTATACATGAGCATGATAGACAGTGCTAAGTCCCTCCTCCGGACCCTGATTGGTTGGTGATTGGTCAGTAGGACCACTGGGAGGAACCAGAGGAGTAGATCACCTGTCTCACATTTTACTGTCAGGTCATAGTGACAATTTGACAAACATACAAAAAAAATTTAAATACAAAAGTTACCGAATGTAGTGTTAAAGTCAGCCTAAGTATGTGCATCCAGAACCGAAACCAACCAAATAAACTACATTTTTTCACTTTCAGACACACAGTATCCAGGCAGCACTGTAATCATGCCATTGCTAAGTTTAGTACCAATCAATAAGTCAGACCACTGTTCTCCAATCCAATCCTCAGGGTCCTGAGAGCTGCTGCTTCCTTCTTCTGCCACCTAGTTAATTGCATTCACCTGTTGTCTCGGCCCTAAATCAGTCCCCGATTCGGTGGATAGATTGAATGCTCCCGGGATGCTGTGCAAACCAGCAGTCCTTTGGATCCCAGGGACCGAGACGGCAGACAGGATGTGCTGCCTGACAAGCACATTTAACATATCAGGTGTTCTTTATGGACAAAATGTCCCACAATTCAGATCTGTCCAAAGCAATCATTCTCAGAATATACCATCCTCATGCATTTCACTTTTCATTGACGTTCTGTAAAAAAAAAAAGTACCCTCAACCATAATGGCTTCAGCCCAACGCCAAGTCAATTACATAGATTGGTGCAGTGACATAAAGTGTATTCCATTTGGGAGCAGATTGGTCATGCCCAGTAATGTTCCCTTCCAGCAGGCATACCTTTGACCATTACTCTAAACAGGCATTTAGGGAACCAGAGACCTATTTCCCACAACTGTGAATGCCGGTGTGTCTCCCAGAGGGGTCAGGGGTTCATGCTGCATCTACCATGCTCTCATATTTAGCAGCGGCAGGTGAGAAATGGTACATCAATACTGTCAGACGCACTGGGCCACAGAGGCCTCCTGCACACACATATCATATTAGGAGGGAGCGTAACAAACCACAGCCGGGCCGGGAGGTGTCGGGGAACGTGTGAACACGCGAGTGTGTCTGTGGATCTACAAGCAGCAGTGTGTAACATGCCTCCACTGAGCGTGGTGAATGTGTTTCTGCTGGAGTTTTAAGACATATCGGGGTTTTACGTATCAATATTTCACCCTGAAACCTTTAAAGGGGCAGTATTATGTGTTTTCCGGACACATAGTGCCATTTTACAGCACAATCAAGTAACTATGATAACTTCAGTTGTTATAAAAATGCTGTACATATTAAAATAAATTTGACTTTGTAATTTAACACCTTGAAATTTGGACTCTGTTTCTTTAAAAACGGCTACTCTTTCTGAAACTTACTCCTCTATTAACCCTTTAGCAACATCTTTACCAGTGTTGCTCTGAGCAGCAGCTCCTATAATGAGCTCAGCTGAGGAGCAGTTCCACCAGGTGTTTGCTAATTGCTCCTGGCTAGTCTGAAGGAGCTAAGTGGGGGAGGAGTTATGCCTCAAAGGTGGGGCTAGGTCCACCCAGGTGTTTTGCACAGCTGAGTGGTTGCCATGGAGATTAAAGTGTTTCTCAATCATGCATGAAAGAATCAAATCAACACCATAGGTATGTTCTGATGAGGGAACAGAATGATGTAAAGTTCAAAAAAGTTAATTTTACATAATACTGTCCCTTTAAAAACTTTTAAAAACACATAGCAAAGAGCATATTTGTAGTTAAATCATGATAAATA
The DNA here is from genome assembly GCF_002775205.1 of Xiphophorus maculatus. Classification (NCBI taxonomy): domain Eukaryota; kingdom Metazoa; phylum Chordata; class Actinopteri; order Cyprinodontiformes; family Poeciliidae; genus Xiphophorus; species Xiphophorus maculatus. The sequence continues at coordinate 2,080,618 of NC_036458.1, forward strand.
ACTAAAATTCATATCTACTTTTAGATGTGAAATATTCTGACAGTAATTTTTACATTTTACACAATAGTTACTAATTAGTTTGTTGAAAAAGGATCAAACTAAAGAAGAAAAAGTTGACAAAGTTTAAACCAAGGTATATAAATATATTAAAATCCACATTTCAACTCTTAACTGAGCAAAAATAAATGTATTTTATTTTATAACCTGGATCCAACTCTGTGACCTTTTACATTCCCATACATCCCCGACTGTAGTTCTGCCAACTTGTGCATTAATATTCACTTCTGTAAGCTCACAGATTTCAGTTTATGCCCTGGAACTGAAAATTCCTTGCATTTGCGCTGAAGTTTGTAAGCTCACCTTTACAAGCTTTAAGGGAAGAAAAACATACAATCGCTGGCAAACTTGTGTCAGAGTTTACACAAGTTTGCGGTTCATGCACAGGACCGAACCGATCAAACAAGGTTGCAGCAGGAGAAGGAGCTTCTGAGGCAAATATATCGATAAAAAACAATAATGTTGCAGTGAAATGACATTCACAGCTCTATTTGTGTGTGAATATTTATATACTGTCTGAACTTATCCATATAAATTCTATGTTTTGTTAAATTTGACACAAATAAGATTACAGATCACAGGCTAAAGACAACAGTTTGATTATCTGGAAATGAAAAATATCATTAAAATATTGAAAATGCAGCTTGGGAAGCTAAAATACTTCAGTACAATGCGTCTTGATGCGCTATTGGTTGTTTTTCACTGTTATGTAAAGATGGAAAATTTGCTGTTTGAACAATTAAACTAGGCGGGCATCAATGTTTTTAGAGGAGCTGTGGTCAAACCTCCTATGAATACTGGTTATCTGCTGTAGTTCTGGTGAAAAGTCACATCTTCCAGAAAGCGTTAATAAAACTCAACCGACCCAATTTAAAAATCTGTCTCAGTCGTGATATTTAAAAAAAATCCAGATCTGGTATTGTTGACTTTGTTGAATTCAGTGCTTTGTACTTTGACTGACATCATGCTTTATTATTTTTATTTTATTATTATTACATTTTTTATATGTTTGACCAAGGTAGTTAACCAATTATTTTGGTCAGTTTCTTTATTATTTCTTTTATATTTGCTGCTGCACTCCTAATTGCACTGGCTGAACAAATTAAAGTTGATTTAACATGTTTGGTGAACGTGAGAAATCATGTTGGTGAAGCTATTGGTATTTATCAATGTGCTGTATGGGTGCAAATAAGTTTGTAATTCATTACATTTATGTCTGTGTATAAAAACATAAATGTTTTAAATTAATTCAGAAGTGTTTTTCTGAATCAGATCGATATCTGCCGATACTGAACCTCAGATATCTGAATCAGTGCCGGAAGTGAAAAAAGTGAATCGGTGCATTCCTAATTAAATGCTGACTGTTTTCTACACATGGATACAGATTTAGATTGTGGTCTTTGAACTGATTGCAGTAAAGAAGCTTTGTCTGAATGTTGACCAACTATCTGTATCTAAATCTGTTACATAGAGATTCAACGTTGATATTACTGTTGAGGTCGTTGCTCTAAGTTTCTTCCAGTCGATATCTCTGTGGTTAAATAAACGCTGTCCTCTGAATCACCTCTCAAACGGCATTTCTACCAAAACGCCTTCTCATACAGGGACTGCTGAGTGTGTTATGTAGCACTTTTTAACCATGTGTGTTTTTGTCGAGTTTGGTAAGCTCCTCTTGTGTTTTGGGAACTTAAATAGACGCTCTAAATATAACGTCTGAGTGGGTGTTTGCCTCTGCCTCACTCCAAGTGTGTTTCTCTCAGTGTTTGTATCTCTGTTGGTGCGTCTCCGGCTCTAAATGGGTTTTTTGTGGTGATATAAAACTCTCAGTTGTAGATTGAAGCGCCTGCAGCATCTGCTGGTGTTACCTAACATCCAGCCCTGCCCTCTGACCACATCACTCGCAACATACATAACGTTGACCCTGCCATCCGCGTGCATCCCGGCCGGCTTCCCCGCCATCATGCCTACGGGGAGATTTTCCTCGGACATCATCTCTCTGGAACGACGGCGGCTGGAAGAGAAAGGGTTTCAGAAAATCTGCCCAAAGGACGTGGAAGAAATGTGAGCGTAATATCTCTGAGTGGGAGTCATGAATGTAATATTATCGGGAACCATAATGTTGCGATTCCTGCTCAATATTTTAAAAGATGTCTGGTTTTTATGCTGCCCCGTCGAAGCTATAATATCAATAGTTCAGCGGAAGATGTTAAAGTGTCAAACTCTGCAAGGTGCAGATCCAGGAGAGAGAAAATTACAAACATACATATACAGACGTGAAGGTGTCATATAGGTAAATGTTACGGCGCCGCTCCCTCGGCGAGAAGGATTGTTTTTCCTGGTCAAGCATGTCCGCCGTGATCAGTCATGCTCATGCTTCCGTATTACTTCCTGTGACGCTCTCTCGCTCTTTCCCTAATGCTTCTTTTTCTCCACTCTCCAAATGCTATCTGTCAGTAGGTGTTGCAGGACTGATAGAGGCTTGTCTTTTGCCTTTCTCATTACAGCGGGGGAGACTAAACCCTGGCGAGCGCGGTAACCTTTCACAGAGACAGAAGGAGGGAGGCATCCACACAGAGCCGGCACCTCCGTCTACTTGACATAACCCTATTACCGCTTCCTTAATTTGTCCCGCCGTGACAACTCGCAGCCAAAGAAACGGTTAAAAGAATGAGTGAACAAAAGCTGCACTGCATTATGGGGAGAGGAAGAACGAGGGAGAGAGGGGGGAGACAATGGGGAGGCTGAGCTGATGCATCAGCCATATTGGATCATTTCTAAACCGCCACGCTTTATCCGGAGGTGGGCCTTCGTATACTCCACTTAACTGATAGCCCTCTGTTTCATCCAGGCTCATTCAGGCCTTTGCATGACCCGGAAAATGCAAAAACATGCAGATTTTTCCCACTTTCCTGCTTCAGAAACGTCTTTTTTAATATAATAACGCCTCCTTTCTAATTTAATATTTACAAACAGCGCAGATCTAAAGAAACCTTCATCACTGCTGCTTTTGTTTCCTGAAGCCGCTTGTACCAAACGTGATCAAAGCAACACGCGGCACAGAAATGACAAAGCCTCAGAAACAAGTAAACGACTGGCAAAAATGAGTAACGGCTTCAAAATGGCTGATAATAAGAGCAGCTCAGAGAAGGCGCCAGACACTCAGACAAATGTGACACTAAATCCTGCATTTGGCGCATCCCGAGTAAACAAAAGTGTTGATAAAAAGGAGCCACTGCAATCTTCTTTTGTATGTAAAATCCCACATAACTAATCTGGATCTGAAACTCATCAAACAAAACGTCGATTTAACCCAAATCCAAGTGAACTCCAGCCGCCTACCAGCCGGGTTTGCTCCATTGAAACGTTCTTCTCCAGCGTGGTGGAAATATTCAACTTTCTACACCTCTGCACGCTTTTAAAACACCGGAATAAACGCTCCAGTTAACTCCACTAACCAGAACAGATTGTCCCTTTTTTTATTAAGATACAAAACATAACAATGCAATCCATTCTCCTCATCCATTTTTAAATGCCACTGCAATAAAACTTGTAAAATGTTAAGAGGGAAGGTGGGAGGGATTGAATGGAAAAGCCAGTTTATTCATTAGCAAGCTGTAGTTAAGTGCAGCTGCAAATTAGCTCCTCCTGGAGGAGCTCCAACTAGATATGAATGCATCAGCAGAAAAGTTAATCCAAATGTAATCACAGCATTCTAGTTTACACTCAGAGCTTTGGAGGAAGAAACTCTGATTGTTGTTTCATTTCCTCCTATTAACAAGCTGCTCATTTTACACTACATAACGCTGCTGTTTTCAACTTTCATCTGTTTTTGGCTCCAGCTACACGAATCGGAATATTTTTGCCCAGACTTTATTCCTCATTCTGTGACAAAAAACAACAAAACATCAATGTTTTTGGGATTCTGCTCAGAAAAGCTGCTGTACCCACGCTGTGCCAGCAGGTGGCGATGGCGCTAAGGTTGCCATGAAAATTCAAAAGATGATTCCGACCACGGCTAAAGAAGTGCTGGGCTAAAGTGTCTTCTTCAGCTTTCAGCCCACAGTTGAAGTTTGATGCGACAAACTGAGATAGTTCAAAGTCTATTCAACAAAAAATGAGCTCTGAATGTGCAAATGCAAAACAAAATCATTGTTCTGTCAAATATTCACGTTACCATTGAAGGTGAAACATGTCATGTCACCACCAGGGGGCGTCTATCTGAGTTTGATGGTTTTATACCGGAACCTGGGGCTGCGTGACATAAAGCCGTCTGATTATAACCAACAAGAAAATTCAACAGTTTAGTTCAACCTAAGTTAGGCCAGCACTGAGACGGGTTTAGGAAAAATATTAAGAGAAACAAATTTCCATAAAAATGTCAAAAGTTTGCACAGAAACATAAAGATAGAAGTATTTCTAAGTTTCAGCGGTTAGTTACACGTTGCAGTATATTTGGTGCTTGAGCCATTATAATATTATAATATATTTTTTCTTCTAGTTTATAAAGAAATTAACTTAGTACAATTGAAATAAGACAAAACTAACTTAGAAGTAACATTTAAGCAAGACATAGGAGCTTGTTTTTAGTCAATGTTTTTAGACAAAAAATACTTGCTAATATTTTCTGTTTTTTCAGTGTAAAAATGTAAATCTAACATTTTCTCAGCTGGTGGGCGTGGCCTCTACCAGTGACTGAACGACCATAAACCTGAACCCTGAGATGACGTCAGTGGAGAATCATCAAGGTTTTCCTCACTTTTCTCTTTTTCCCCACATCACAATGTTCTCATAATTTTCTCTTAGCTTCAGCTTTAAGGATCCATCCAGCTGGTGTCATTCTGTACATCTGTGATCATGAATGCATCGCATTCAAAAGCTGCATCCACGGTCTCTGTGATGTTGCAGATATATTTCTGCAGCTCTTTATGGGATCATCGTATCGGTTCAACGGTCGCTGTTCCTGAATGAAGAAGCGCTAAAATAACCCCAGCTAAAATACAAAACGACTTTTCATATGTACAATAAACATGATTCACAGAATCCACACGCCTCGCTAGAAGGACCGAACATGTTTTTTCCTAAAACGGCGGCTCACTGTTTGGGCTTTAACAAGCAGCACTGTTCAAACACAGAGGAGAGGCGCTTTTATAGGGGACTATTTTTAATCCACATTTGGTGCTGTTTCAGTATTTGGGTCAGCGGGCCGGATGTAAAAAGCGACTGACTCATCAGTGGAGATATAAAGCACAAAGGGGGACTCAGTGTTTTTGTCAGATCAGTCCACTGAGGTGTTTTGATGTTTCAGAGTCTTAAACGCTCCAACGGTCGGCTGGATGGCAGCAGCTGCAGATCCTTCACATCACGTGTGTCAAACTCAAGGCTGGGGGGCCAAATCCGGCCCGCTCCAGTTTTTAAAGTGGCCCTCACGATTCTAGACACCAAATTACATCAATTTGTCCCTTCAGTTATTTGCAGAAATTCACACAAAATGAGATTCCCGCAAAGTTACTTTTCAGCAAGAACAAGTTCCACTGGCAGATTATTTCTGTTATAACCTGGAAAAAATAATCTGCCAGTGGAAATAGCACTTTTTAAAAAATTAATATTAATGAATTATTGACTCAAAATAATCTGTTATATTGATGAGAAGTTACTTGTGAGTTAGTTTTATCTTATTTCCAGTGCATTAAGAAACTAGACAAAAATACTTAGTAAGATTTTGTTTTTTTGCAGTGTAACAAAAAGTCACAAATGTTGCAAAATTCCTTGCAAATATTTCTAAATTAGCACCATAAAATCTGTGATTTTAATGGCAAAAACATGACAAAAACCTGGAGTGACTTCATAATTTTATGAAGTATTTATTGTTATATAGCTGTGTGTTAGCATTTTTGACAGTTTGTTAATGCGTTTGGGAGAAACCGGCACTTGAGAACATCTCGGTTTTGGCTCGACCCGAAATGAAAAAGAGATTGCCTCCTCTGCTGTAGGTTTACGACCTTAAAGCGATAAGAATCGCCTGCTGGACTGATCTGCCGTCTACCTGTTTGGCGATCAGCTTGACGCGGGATCGAGCCCGGCGGTTCAGAGGACGGCGTTGTTTGGGACCAGAGACCCCCTGGGGGCCGCGGCTGATGGCTTTGCCCCCCCACCCCTCTGATCTGCGCTGCGGCGGCGGCTGCCAGGGCTGAGGGTTCAACGCCTGAGCGCGTGAGCTGTCTATGTGGAGAGATTAAAGGGCCCGTATCGATCGGCGAGCGCTCATGCATTTTGCATGAGGGAGACATTGTCAAAGAGGCATCTCAGATTAAAAAAAAGAAAACTAGTTGAGGGAGAGTTCTGGCGAATCTGCTGAACTCTGTGAAAAATCTTAATGTTGAAGCGTTATGCATGTAAACCTGCTTTTATATATTGGATTGTCCATGAACTCCCATCGACCCGAGATATTGCTCGTTTTTCATTTCTTCCCCTGCTCAACACGCCAGCACACCGCTGCTTCCTCCTCCTCCTCTTCCTCTTTCTTCTTCTTCTTCTCCTCCACACTGAGGATGGGAGTCAGAGAAAACCCAGAGCCCCCCCTTGAAATAAGAACAGAAAAACTGGCAGCCTGAGAGTGTCTAATGGCGGCAGAGAGTCCGTTGGAGAATTCTCAAGTAGAGTGTGAATTATTTAGGATGTGTGGCGAGTGTGCAGAGCATGAAGCCACCCCGCCTAGCAACCGCCAAGCAGAGTGGCCAAGAAGATTCAGTGTGCAACAAACATTTGCCTGCCTGAGATCTTTATTTCTTCTTCTCCGCATCAGTTTGGTGAAGAGAAAAAGAGAGGTTGGGCTTCCAGCGGTGGATTTACAGAGCGGAGCAACATTTCAAGGATTTTCTCTGTTTTTTAGTGAAAAATGAAAAGTGATTTTCTGCATTTCTACCAAAAACAAAGTGAAGCACAGAGAAGTCGTTTTGACCTATTTGCAGCCTCCAACGTGATGCAGCTGATTATTCATCATCAACAATTCATTCAGGTCATCATGCATGTTTAAACCACACCATCGTACTGTACCTCACACACACACAACGAGAGTGTGTGAGGCCTTTAGAGCCTCCTTATCCTGTGAGCATGTGTCAATCTCACCTAAACGACCCCGATAACAAGACAAAGGCAATCAATCTCCGATATTGGCCGGGTGGGAGAGTCGGGGGATAACACCGACGCTATCAGCGAGCGCCAACAAAGACGGAGATTTTCTGCGTGAGGATGATTAGGAAACACGGCGGCGGTGACACGCTGATCTGCGGCGGTTAAACTGAGGCAGCTGTCATCGCTGGCAAATGATGACGCCGAGCCCTGATAGAGGAGATGGGATCTGAGAGGGTGTGTGTGCGTGTGTGTGTGAGAATCTACTATTGATGCAAAACACATCAACGCTTTGAACACACAGAAACACTTGCAGCTCTCTGCTTTAAACGAACGTTTCAGAAGAAAACACTAAAACCAGAACCTCTCAGAGTTAAATCATCAAACATATTACAAGTTTCAGCAATTCAACTCAGAAACAGAAACTCAAATAATCTATTTCATTAGTAATGTTACATTAAACCAATAAAAAAGAATATTTTCCGCTGAACCGTCATGGAGAAGAATGCTGACTTGACAGATGTCACTGAAACTCTCTACATGGAGCGGAAAATAGACAAAGGTCACAGCTAAAGAAGCTGAGTGCTGTATCCAAGCAATCCCCAAGGAAAGTTGAGTGGAAGGAAAAAGTAGAAATAAGAACCAGAAAAGAAGAAAAAGAACTGGACTGTCTGGTCTAAAGTTGTGTTTTCAGTCTGGTTAACAGAAACAAATGCAGAAAACATGGCTTCATATGAAGAAGGAGTAGATGTTTAGTCTGAAAAGTATTTATTAAGTATAGAAAAAAGATGATAAATTGCATCAATAATTAATAATACATAATATGCACTGGAAAAACACAAAAATCTGAAGTATTTTTGCTCTATTTTATAATACTCATAACTTAATACACCATACCATACCAACTTTATTTATAAAGCACTTTAAAACAACCACAGTTGATACAAAGTACACTTGAAATGAGATAAAACAACTTACAAGAAACTTTCAGCAAGATACAGGAATATATTTTAAGTCAATAATTCCTTAATATTGATTAATAAAATACTAATTCCATTGGGAGATTATTTTACTTATAGGAAAAAAGTTTTGTTATAAATTAATCTGCCAAATAAAATATATTTTTTCTATCAACATCAATGAATTTTGCAGTGAAAACAAACTTTTAAGTTAGTTTTGTCTGTTTTGAAGTGAACAAATTTATTTGCAATAGAAACTGGAGCAAAAATACCAACATTTAGTTTTTTTGGAGTGCAAAAAGCTCAGCAGGTGCTGAAGTGTTAGCCAATGTTTCACATGATTATAAAAACAATTTTAATTTCATCTTTTCACAGACGCTGGATTAATGCATCAAACAGAGTCAGATACTGCACAGAATAAATGGTCCATATTTCTGGATTAAAAATCATTTTCAATATTCTGATGTATGTAAAGTTAGAATCATGTAAAATATGCTGAATGAATAAATATGAAGAGCTGCCCTTTTTATATGAATGACTTACATGAACATTTTTAGATATACTCCAACTTATTGAGACACTGTAACAAATGATGTTTGAGTAAAACCTTTAAATACCAAGACTAGCAGTTTTTAGCAAAGAAAGAAATAGAGATAAACTATCAAATCTAAAGCTACAATAATCAGATTTCCAGATCAACAAGTTCCCGCTCTTCATGCCGACATGGAAAAATGCTCGCAGATGTTTGCGGATCAAGGTTAACCCTGAATTATTCTTTAAATGTGAGAAAGCAGCAGAACAAAGTGCAGCACCTGCAGCTGCTTTGGATTCGGTGCTTTTTATGTCGGTTCACGCTTTCAGCTGAAAGGAGAAACTTCAAGCCAGATTTCACTTCTGTAAAACTGTTCAAAGTCTAAATATGCTTCAATGCTGCAGAAAAAAAGTTGAGCAGGTGAATCTGAAGACCTCACAGAGATCCAGTTTTACACGTTCGCTCAGCAGACGAGGCCGAGTGAAGATCACATTGTGTTTTATTTTGTAGAAACCCGACTTATGTCACAATTTCCTCCATTTTACTCAATTCAACACCTGACATACACCTGCACTGCAAAAACACAAAATCTTACACTGAATTCTTATCAAATTTAATGTCCTAAATGCAGTTTTTAAAGTCAATCTTAGATATAAATCACATCTGGAAGGGAAAAAATATTTAGCATTTTTATTCGCAAAATTTCAGGATACAATGAAAAAACACAAAATTTTATTAAGTATTTTGGTTTTGTTTATATCTTATTAAACTTGAAATAAGTAAAAGTAACTTTTTAGGAATATGTAGGAGTTTGTTTTAAGTAAATAATTTCTTAATATTGATGAAGGCAGATTATTTCACTTATAACAAGAATTTCTTCCTGTGTTATAAGTGAAATAATCTCCCTGTGAAACTAGTACGTTTTAAAAATCATTATTAAGGAATTATTTAAAAACAAAAAAAATCGGATATCTTACTGAAAAGTTACTTGCAAGTTAATTTTGTCTTATTTTAAAAGTATTTCCACAACAAACTAGCAAAAATACTTGGTAATATTGAGTGTTTTTGCAGATTGATTATTGTCATGAAGGCAGAAGGGGTTAATCCTGCAGCTGATTGGTTTAAGATTATTTCCTTAAAAGTCCACTGCTGCTGCCGTCGATTCACAACAGTTTTATCCTCCATTAGAGAACAGAAACATTTGCTCCATGAAAGCCTTGGATTTAGCTTTAGCTTCTTTCAGACATCACCTGAGAAAAAACGGCAAGTTAATGTTTCTTTATGGGACCATCAGACAAAAGACTTCAGTGCAGCAACAAAGAGAAGACATTAAAAAGATGTTGAGTCTGCATTTAGGAGACAATAGGAGCAGAAGCAAAACAAGCAGATTGTTAAAACATTAAAGCAGGTTATCTATTTAATGTGGTAATTTATAACAGCAATGCGCTGCATTTCCACTCATTGAGAACAAATTGGGGTTCAGTGTCTTGATCAATAAAGCTTCCACACAATTTGTCAAGTCAGAGCGAGATTCAAACCTGGAACCTTCGGACTAATGAACTACCTGCTCTGTGCACCTGCAGTGTGACCACATTAAAGCTAATTCCAAGAAGAAAAAGTGCCTGAAAAGAGTGGAAAGTGTAGAATTAAACAATTAAAAGTGGTAATGCAGGAGCTGGAATTAAATGGGCCTGTTGCCCTGGTGCATGCTGGGTGATTTCCCCACACGCCTGCTGTGGCTTTGCAGCAACACCAGCTTATAAAAGGAGGACAAAGGGGACAATTTGAGAGTGCTGCTGTAATAAAGTCAGCGAGGAAATCAGCAGATCTGCGGCGATCAGAAGGAGCTCTGCAGGCTGCAGCTCTGCTTGAATTATGATACTGTCAATCAAAAAGTGCTATTGATTAATTCCCCATGCTTCATTTAATCAACTAATCATTTCAGCAGTAATCCAAAATATAATGAAATAATATCAGGAGAGCCCTGACGGCTATGAGCGCACGGCGGCGTGCACGCTCACGGCCCCGCTGTCTGCGCAACACGCACCGGGGAAGTTTTCCAACATCAAAAATCAAAGCATTTAAGTAGATTGTACACAAGCATGTCTTGGAAGCTTGATCTTACTAATCTACAAATGGCTTCTTGTTATTAAACTGCTAATTCAGTGGATTAAAGGATCCATGAGAACACAATCCCCTTTACTTCGTTTCCAGGGTGCGCTGAAGGTGGCTTAAATATTAATTAAGCACACACACATGTCGGCCCACATGCACACACACATCCAGCGATGCTGGAGCTCAGGAAGCAGGTCGTATATCTGCTGCTTAAAAGTCACAAACACTCTGAGTTATTTTCACTCGACAGGCGGACGCATCCGGCTGATTAGTTTGTTTCAGACGCCGCTTCTCCTCCCACGACCTCCAGAAAAAAGACAAAGTTTAAGTTTTCATGACAAAAGTTTGAGATTAGCATGAAATCTGGATTTTGTAGAAGAGAGTAAATAAAAAACTGATTAAATATAAACTCAGCTAATATCATTTATTCCATTTACCCAACAGGTTAGAGTTCCCTGGTTCTTGTATCACTCAGTTTCAGCTACACGGCCAATTCACTACTTCACTGTAAAAACACAAAATCTTATAAGTATTTTTGTCCAGTTTCTAGTATCCACTTAAAGTAAGATAAATCTAACTTTGCAGGAACCTTTCAGGAATATATATAAGCTTGTTTTAAGCCAATAATTCTTTAATATTGATGAATAATCATTAGTTCCATTGGCAGATTCATTCACTGATAACATAGGAAAAATGTCTCGTTATAAGTGAATATATCTGCCAATGGAACCAGTGATATTAAGGAATAGTTTAATTAAAACAAGCTCATATATCTTGCTGAAAATTTACTTGTTTTTCTTATTTTAAGTGTACTAAGATATTTGCACTAGATACTAAATAAAAATACTTAGTAATATTTTGTGTTTTTGCAGTGCAGTCAAACATTAGATCTGTAGCTGCAAAAGCATCACCTATTCTCTCCCAGTGCTCCCAGTTGTAACTAGAAACAACCAATCAGAGCCAGGAGGAGGGTCTTAGCGCTGTCAATCATGCCCTTTTGTATGCATTTGTATGCTCAGGCTAGTTAGCATAGCCATCAATGAGGGCAGATAAACGGTTTTTCTGTAACTGTAAGTTGTTTCTCCACCACTAGCACATTTAGCAGTGTGTTCACAAGGTTGATTGACAGCGCTAAGACCTGCTCCCTGGCTCTGATTGGTTGTTTTTGGTCGGATCGGTTCTTTTCTTCAGACAGCAATAGTAGCACAGGAAGAAAGTGAAGGAGATTGATCTTTTTACAGATCATGTGTCCAGTTTCTAGTGCAAATGTCTTAATACTCTTGAAATATGACAAAACTAACTTACAAGTAACTTTTCAGTAAGAAGTAAAAGCTTGTTTTAAGTAAATAATTCTTAAAACTAATAACAAAAGTATAAGCTCCATTGGCAGATTATTTCACTTATAACAGGACACTTTTCCCATGATATAAGTGAAATAATCTGCCAGTTGAACTAGTAATTTTTCATCAATTTAAAGAATTATTGGCGTTAAACAAACTCCTACATCTTGCTGAAAAGTTACTTGTATGTTAATTTTGTCTTATTTCCAGTGTGCTGAGATAACTGCATTAAAAACTAGACAAAAATACCTGATAAGATTTTGTGTTTTTGCAGTGTAAAATCGGTCGTAATTGATCATATATGATGCATTACTGTCTAGATGCCGTTGAGCAATTAACACTGTATTTTATTTTATTCCATTTGAGTAAATGAGTTTCCCAACCCGTCCAAACAAACCATGCTGGTTTAGTCTTCCTAATATTCCTTTAACCTGCTAACTGAATGTTGAACACCTAACTCTTTACTTTCTCTGTACTTTCTTTCCAGCCTGCATGTTCAGGCTACAGCTGACTTTAAACACTCAAATCTCCAATATTAGAAGAAATGAGCTATATTTCACAAGTTCATCAAAATCTAGGCTGAATTTTCAGTCAACATCCATCATCTTCTTCCTAAATGTGCTTTAATTTCTTATTTTTTTCCCTGATTAATTTCTCATTTCCACATTTTTCAAGCAGCAGAGATCTCATTTTTGATTGAATCTGTTATATGTGGCACATTATGCATTATATATAGTACATTAAGACTGACACTGATAATACATTTTGACATGCCTGCCTTGCTGAAGCGGCACAAACTGCTGATAACGTGGATTTACAAGGTGTATCAGGGCGCCCGCGTTAAATGAAAAGTTAAATTATGAACCAATCTATTTCTGATTTTAACAACATCCTCCAACGACACATTATTTTAAGTGTTCCTGTAAAAAAAGCCATTATGCATATAAAACACCTCAAATTATTGTAATATCCTGATGAAAGGGAAAAGTTCATCTCGCTCAGCCGCGGCCGGTCTTAAAACCCAGACAGTAAATTGACATCAAGTGTCGAGCGTGTAAAAGTCAAAGAGTCAAATCTGCGCCATAAGCCCTGCGAATATACTGGCTAGCATGGAGGGGGGGCATGAAAAACTACTCACAGCAGATCACATTACCTGGCTTTTTCACTGAAATAAGCACTGTAATTTATCCTGACCTTTTTAGATTACTATGAATGTGCTGTCTGTGTAATTTTAACTGAAGCTCTCAGCAGCTTTTGCCGGTCTGGAAACAGCGGCGGTGAAACCCGAGGCGGCGGCCCGCCGATGGGACCGCTGCCGCGTGGACACAGCGCCGCTACGATCCCAAACAAATACTGAGAGACATCGGCTGGCATCAAGGAGAAGAACTTTATTCACCTTCAGACGGATGCCTAATAACAGGAGCAGGAGCCTATTTTAGCTGTGACAAGTGTTGCAGGATTAGAATTTCATTCCTAATGAGTTCTCTGGTAACGCTTTAATTCACTACCTATGTGATATCAATTCCATTATAATCTCATTAAGCTATTGCACACCGAGGTGATTTCGAATGAATGTGAGACAGCCAACCGTACGCTCCCCTCTAATTGAGCAATACTTTTTATTCATTATTATTGCCCATTATTAAATTAATGAACTTAATGGACTTATTTTCCAAATTGCAAAGACCCCTGGCAACATGTTTTTTAATTCCATTAGCAGACGCGGCGCGAGGAAGAGGAGGAAAAGTGGAGAATGAGAGATGCATAGGTGTGTGAGCAATTAACCCACTGCTGAGACAGATCATCAGAGGCGCGGGAGTCCGTCCATCCTGTCCTGAACGTCTGGACCGGAGCGTTCACCTTCACACGCATTCACACGCCTCTTTGTTAGGGAATACACTCTGTGAAATAAGATCTGTTTCACCAACCGGAGGCCGCCACGCAAAATTGCCCAGAAGATGAAAGCAGCAGATCTGCATAACTGAACGGCTGATCAATACTTCTAAAACTAAAATGGCAAGTCTTGATAAGGTTATTGAATTTTCTTTTTAATTAAAAAGCAAACTACTTGGCTCTCTGTCAAATCCTGCAGGGCGTCTCATGCTGATGAGGAGGGGAGAGGAGAAGGCCGTCCATGTTTATATGTTCATCACTGAGCAGAAAACACAGCCGACGACCGTCTGCACATCATCAATCAGATGAAATTTATCTGCAGCGTCTTGTGTCTCGGGATTAAGCCGTCACAGAAACCGCTCACATCCCAAACGATGACATTCATGTAGATATTAATCCTTATTACGCGTCATTCATCAACTCATCAGATGTAATTTTTCACTCATAGCAGGAATTTATTCTGATGTTTCCCTGAACATCACTGATGCAGCAGGCATTATGAACATAAACACTGCATCTGTTGAGCGTGTTTCAAACATCAGTGGAGAGAAAACCGCGCTCCCCAGAGAGACTGCCGTTACATTCAACCCTCAACCTGCTGGATAAAACTCATTCTGGTCTGCCCGGCCACCGAAAGCCACAGCACCGCGTGTCAGGCCGCACTAAAGGGCTTTTAGAGCAGGTTAGAGCACCGCACTGAAGCCAGCGCACAAAGAGCGGCGGGGCAGAACGGTGTCGCCACAGCTGACCGTCCTCACAGCGCCTGTAGGACCCCGGGTAAACAAACAGCAGAGAGCCGGCGCTCTGTGGGACCCCACCGCTACCAGATAACGTCAGCTTCCTTTGATGAAGAGAGACTAGAATTATTCCAACAGCACTGCAAAAACACAAAACATTACCAAGTGGTTTTGGTCGAGTTCCCAGTGTAAATATATTTTTATTTTACTTCTAGCTTTGAAATTTGGCAAAAGTTTTTACATTGAGTTGGTTTGGATGCTGAAAAAACAGAAATTTCTTCATTTTTTAAGGAGAATTTACACTGTGTCAGTACATCTCGGCTTCTTTAGGACACCGGTCACATAAAAATCTAATTTATATCATCAAACTGCACATAAAAACTACACAGTTAGGTTTATTTTGCAAGTTTGTCAGAAAGTTTGATTTCAACAACTCAGAAATAAAAATTAATATAAATTCCTCTTTAATATGGAGAAGAAGAATAACTAAGATATGCATGATCTGTTAATATTAACAGTATTGTATTAAAATCATTAAAAATATGCTTTCAATTTAAATTTGTGACTATACGACATAGAATGATGTCACTTCCTGTTACTAATAAGATCCCACCCACACAGGTATAATAATAATTTCTCTGTGAAATCATCTAACCTTAAAAAAACATTATCAGCAAGATTCTTTCTTATCAAAGTCAATCTTGTTACTATGACATAAGAAAAACACTTTTAAATTTAAATCAGATATTTTTAAAATTCATGTGCTTATAGCATTTATGCTAGCAAGTGGAGTTTCTAACAAAATCATACAACTATTAAGCAGTACAACGTTAATAACTAAATTGTAAAATTAAATCTCAAAGTTACTACTGACTAAATACTGTGTTCAATAGAACCTACATTTTTACTTTAGATAGGCCACTCTCAGCTGCTGAGATGCTAATCCAGAGAGAGGAGAGGAGAAATTCAGCAGAGAAAGATGGAGACGCAACAAAGAGCTGGGAAGAGTCAGGCTGGTGACAGAGCAACTGACAGTCAGAGGGGAAGAGAAGGAAAGCAGACCCACCGCAAGTTTCACAAAGTCAAGCCAGGATTCAAAAATATGAAGTCAGGTTAGCAGAGACGGTGGAGCATGTTGCATCATAAAGCTGAGGGCGCGATGGCCCAGTGAGAGCATGTTTCGTTTGCTGAGAGGTTTTCTACTGCATCAGTAATTTAAAACTTTTCAAGGATACTTTTCAATGACGCTAACTTCTTATGGTTAGTTGAGTTAGCAAATTTATTCTTTCTAGAACAATGCTGGTGTTCAATAAGCTTTAATAAGAAATGTCTGCTTCTGTACATACAGTTCTGCGAATACTTTTTTAAATTCATTTTTTAGATGAATAGATCTCAGTTTGAAGCATTGCAGTAGTAGGACAGTTTCTGTAAAGAAATAACAATTAAGTTGTTATTTTTCCACATTGTCTGTGTTGCCATAACAGAGTTGAGGAATCAAACTGGAACAAATTTATTTTCCTGAAAATGTAAAAAAAGAAATATGAAGCTAAAGTTTAATATTGATCTATTAAAGTTTAACATCTATTCAGCAAAATACCTTAAAGATCATATAGGAAATTAAAAGTTTGTCTTCATATTTTGACATGCAAAATATAGCTTGACTTATAGAATCACCCGCAGGAGATTAACCACCGGTTAGAACAAGATCTAAGTTTTACTTGAAGCTGGTCACAAACTTCTGCTCAACTTCAGGCGGTGAGAATCCCTGTGGAACCTCAGCAGACCTCAAAGTACCTTCAGTTCATTCCAGGAAAAACACAAGAATCCAACTTTCTACAAACAAGTCGAGTCTTTTAGTACTGATTGTACATATATAGGCAGATAATCAGAATAAACTTTTACATTTGAGTGTTGAAAACTATTTATCTTCAAATTAGTTGTGAGTCGTTGAATATCCATAAATATTCAAATTGTACACTGCAAAAACACAAAAGTACTTTCCTGTCTCATTTCTATGGAAATATAAACAGATTATTTCACTTTAAACAACTTTCTCCCATCTTATGAGTGAAATAATCCGCCAATGGAACAAGTACTTTTTCATTCATTTTGAAGAATTATTTACTTACTTGTTTTTTAAATTAACTAGAAATTAGCCAAAAAAATATTTGGTAAGATTTTGTGTTTTTGCAGTTTACCTTGAAAATTTAGGAATAAAAATGCTAAAATATTCTGTAAATATTTTTTTCTCTGCCTGATGGGGTTTATACAGAAGGTGGAGTTTGAAAAACGTATTTAGGATACTAAGTTGTATAAAAAGTCAGCATAGGATGTTGAGATTTCCAGTTTGAGAAGAAAAAGCGAGTCAATCAAAAAGCTCGTCGCGTTCGGCCTCTCAGGCCACCGTCCTGCTTTCGTCTCACCTGCACTCATCGCTGCATACAGATATATTTTTGGAATAAAATGACAACCCTGTCACATTTCGCCGCATTTTCACTCAGAATTATTCATCAGCCGGAGTTCAGTCGTCTTTATGGGCCGACCGTTTGAATATTTCTGTTTCTAGTCGCGGCTTAAACAGGAGCTTTGACCAGATCTCCCAGGCGTGGAAACAGACACCGGTAGCTACAAATATACTGTACAGCAGGTTATATAATGATCATGAAAACTGCATGAGAACCAGCCCACCTCTCCCCACCGCCAGCGCCTCCCCCACAAACAAACAGAGGAGCATCTCGCTGACAGCAGGATGCACACAGACTCTCGCCGCGGCTGCAGCTGACACGGCGAGAGGCCAAGCCTGACATGAGGTGAGATGAAGTGGCGTTTCTCATCATCTGCCCGGCCTGCCGCTGTCTGACCCGGAGGATGGAGGTAGGCCCGGGGCATGGCCTCCGGACCCGGGCAGGGACAGCGACAGGAGCCTCCGCAGAGACTTATAAAGTCCCGGCTACAATTTAGTGGGAAGGCTCACATTGTGGTGTCCAGTGGCCACAGCGCGGCCCTGCTGTCAGCGCCACTCCTATTTGCTTCACTCCTTTTGACACTGCCTCTCGATTAGGGTCATAAATTCCATGAAATCGGTCAATAACCTATAACACTAATGTCACTCTCCTGCCATTAATTTTACAGCCAGAGTGCCACACTGTTTCTTAACCCCCTTTTACGTGACAGCGAGGTTTATACCGGCCGCGATTGATTGAGAAGAGTATATAACAAGCTCTGAATGGAGCCTTCGCACCCGTAAAAAATAAACACATATATGAAAACAGGCGAGAGGAAGCCGAATGTTTGGGGGGGGAAAACTTTGGTTTGAGCTGCAGCTGTAGATCATTTTAATGATAAATATACAAGTTTATCTGCGATGAAACAGCCAGGCATGCTTAACATTTTTACCTGACTGCCATTTTGCAGTACAGGATTATTGTTTAATATTTCCATAAATGTCAGGTTTATGTTCATTTTGTTCCCTGGTGGTTACATTTATTCCTTTAGGTTCTTTTTTCGCTGCTTCAAGGAAACAGAGCGTTCTCAATTCTGCTTAGGAAGGAAAACATCTTTTAAACCTTTATTACAGAATCTCAATGCAAAAACACAAAATCTTAATATTTGTTTTTAGTATTTTTGGTTTAATTTTAGTGTAAGTATCTTAGTAAAGATATATTACCGTGTTTTGAGTAATTATTTCCACAAATTAGATAAAGAAGAACTTGTTCCATTAGAAAATTATTTCTAATGGAAATTATTTTCTTCTTAACTTTTAAGAAGACATTTTCCTGTTATAAGTGAAATAATCTGCTAGTGGTGAAACTTTTACGTTTTATTCGTCGATGTAAAGGAATTATTTACTTAAAACAAACTCCTATTTCTTGTTGAAAATATACTTTTAAGTTAGTTTTGTCCTTTTTCAATTGCATTTGCACAAGAAACTAGAAAAAGTACTTGATAAGATTTTGATTTTGCAGGGTCAATGCAATATGTTTTGGAGCGAAACATAAAAAATTATGACTGTAAGATTATTTTAGTTATAGAGGAGTAAAAATTATCTATTTTTCTGCGTATATATAGACATTTATTAAATTCAGAATTTAATTCTGTTTCCTCAACATTTTATTTGCCCATAAAATCTCTAAAAGCAGTTAAAGCTAAAGCTGCACTGATAAAATGCCACAGTGTGTAAAAACAGCAGAATCAGCGAATCAAACGCACCCTGTGTGTCGGCATTACACCCACCAGACTCCGCCCGCCTTCAGAAAGCCTCCGAATGGAACAACACTTATTTTATTTAGGTTTCATGAAAGATTGGGGCGCTGGTTTTCAATCTAATTTGTCCTCACGCAGCTCCTGCTAATGTATGCTAATGTGTGCAAATGTAAATGCTTGTATGTGGATGGGAGTCCTGTAGGAGCACAGCTGTATAGAGAGGCACAGCCAGACTCCAATGAGGTTTTCATTAAGCCAATAGAGGACATGCTTCCAAGCAAAGATGAGTAAAGCAACTAAAACCTTCCACCAACAGTTTCTCCTTCCACATTCAGTTAGAAAACTGGGTTTTAAAATGGTGGAAGCCACATAAATGACATTTGTTGCAGTGAAAGGGAGGCCAGTGGAGGTTTTTCGTATCATGCATGGCAGGTTGCCAATGGATATGTTGCTGCCTTCTCAAAGGGACCTCTCCTCCAATCTTTTCCGTATGTGAGAGTTGACACTTCGGGGCATATCTATGGCACTAGCGTGTTAGCGATGCACACGCCTTCTGCTGCAACGCGGCCGACTAGGATGAAGGACTGCCATGAGAGACTTCTGCAGCTACCGGCGCAACAGGCCGAGATCAGGAAAGTAAAGCAATGAAGGCTGGAAAACATAATTGCCAGGAGTGTGACGCTCCACTATGAAGGAGAGGCAACTTGTGAAACTGAATCAGCGCTGAGAGAAGCCCTTTCTTCCCTTGGATCAGCTGAATGGGGACATTTTTAGGCCATGACGTCTAAATTGCTCAGAAAACTGTTTATTGTGTTCCTTGCAGACTGAATGACACGTGTTGTGATCCCATCGTCTTGCTGCAAATGTGCAAATGATGCTGTTGCGTATTTTTAGGTTGGAAATTTGGGGCAGAAACGTTTGAACTTTTGCTCCAGTTTCCTCGGCTCTTCCTTTTGTTGGAGAAGCCGTGCTCTTAATATTTAATTTTCTGAGTCATTAGGATGTAAAACGTCTGCTTTGCTTTAGTTTAAACCATTATTCTGCATAATCAAACATCTCGCTGCATGCCACTCGTTCATGCAGGATTGTTCACTCAGTCGGAGGAAAACAGAGCGCTTTCACCTCGCGTTCTGGCAACCCTCCATCCTTCCCCTCCTCTGGCTGCATCGCTTTGCTGCTTAAACGAGGAGGCAACAGTTAATCAGGAAATTTTATTTTCGCCTCCTCTGGACTGCTCCGAGTTGAATTGACATGGAGCCTCAACAGCGGCGAGGCAAAATGGCCGCTCGTAGTAACAGCTCACAAGCCCCTGGACAACCTGAGGCATGGCCATCCAATCCCACATCATTAAGGCTAGAGTCCTTTATTGTGTTGGAGGCATTAAATGGTGCGCTGGCTATAGCCCTGAAGTCACACTCCACTAGGAGAAAACAGCAGAAAAATAACGGCACAGCTGGATAATGACTTTTCCCTGGGAGGCTGACCATGTGTACAAAAGTGCTAATGATAGCAGGTGCAATAAGCGAGCGCAAGGCTTTTACTGCGGCCGGATTTATTTTCCTCTGCTAAACTCACCAGTGATTTCCCCCGTGTAGGTGTCTTTCTGTAGTTTAAGAACACCGACCACCTCCCGCCGCCCCTCCCTCCTCTCTTCTATCTAATCTCTTTATCAGCTGTGCAGCTAATATCAAAGAAGACTGTGGTGTGAAAATCCTGCAAGTAAGACCTGCTGTCAGAGTCCTAATCACAATTAGCTGGGCTGTAGACCCATTAGCCCCAAGAGGAAGAGACCAAAAGCTGACAGAATTATTGCTGAAGCTACTGATTGCAAATGATCCCGCAGAGAACAAAGGGCGAGGCCCCGCTTCCCAAATCATGAATGGAAATAAACCTCTGCTACCCTCCTGTTTCTCTATGAAAGCATTTTCAATGAACTCAGCATTGCACTTGAAAAATATACAATTTCACAACCCAATGAAGTTGCAAGAATCTCCTTGGTATTAGCGGTTAAGGAGATAACAGGTTTCCTGGATGTAGCGACTCCGCTGCTGCTTCCTCGGCTCGCCTGACGCAACAAAGGCATGTGCACCCTTCCACGTTATAAAACATTCAGCTGGAAGTTAATGACTGATTGCAACAGCCGTTATTCAAGCTCAGAAGAAAAGGAGAGCAACCGCTGGCAGACAAAACAACGCCACACGACACCCCCAGAGTGAATCACCTGCAGTGTCAGCCGTTCAAAGGAGTGCCTCGCATTTGATGTTAAGCCCCCGAACGGTTCGGGCCGTCGGAGGTCTGGCCAGCAGATAGAAACGTCTGAAGTTATTACAGCAGTCAGGTAAAGTGTGTGGCGACGTGGTCCTGTAATGGGGGTGGAGAGCCGGCCAGCAGCAGCTAATGAAGGCGTCTCGGGGAGTACTAAAGAGTCTACGTGACACTACTCCTGATTCGCCCGTCTGAGGACACAGATCAATTAATACATTAACAAAC
Source organism: Xiphophorus maculatus (assembly GCF_002775205.1). NCBI lineage: Eukaryota > Metazoa > Chordata > Actinopteri > Cyprinodontiformes > Poeciliidae > Xiphophorus > Xiphophorus maculatus. The sequence goes on from NC_036458.1 coordinate 2,102,072, forward strand.
CATCGCAAGCACTTCATCTTGCAATATGATACCGGCGGTCCTACCGTCCAGAATGGCTGATCAGCTCTGTTCGTTATGAATTCCTGCAAACCTCAACACGGCTCGATGCTGCACATATATGGAGCGTGAAATAAACGCACACATGAAATCTTCCAGCTCGTCTTGTGAAATACTGTAATGCACCACGGATGACCCAATCACAGCAGCCGGCGCCCTCACCGGTGGCCACAGATAAACCATTTCCACACGTCTGTTATAGTCTCTGCCGATAAATAAAAGCGTTGCATTAATGCAGGCAAAACACATCAGGAGAGCAGCTCGCGGCACACTCGACTGCGTTGGTTGGGGAAGTCTAACGTAAAGCATTGCCATGCCATATATATCCAGTCTCCCCATTACCACCATCTCTACTCGACAGCAAGGGCCCTGCACTGCTAAATTATTCATCACACTGAGGGGAGGACAGAAGCATGCATGGTTTCTCCACTCCATGCCTCTTCCCCTTTTCTCTCTGTCTCTAATTCAAAGGAACAGCCGGCTGGAGAGAATGATATACAGGCCATCTCTCCATCACTGTGTGGCCATCGCAGGAAACGTCGCCTCCACTTCCTCCAATTACGGCGGTGCAGTGGAGGCAGGAGTTTTCAGGCTGAGCTGAGCCACAGGCCAGACGGTCGCCGCCTCGCCCGCCGTGCATATGTGGAGGGTGGCACCCCGGGGTCCCATGCATAACCTGGGACGTCTTTGTATACACATTCATCTATATCAGTGGGCAACAGGGAAATGTAAGCCAAAGGTAATTGCCCTGGATAAGAACATCTGCTTGGTGAATAAATATTCTAATGAGGGGAGTTTGCAGGTTCCCCAGACTGATGCACGGCTGACAGGCCTCCGGAGGGACCGCAGGTAATGCTCACCACCTGCAGTTCAAACGAGAAGCAGTCGCAACTTCCTCATGGAGCTAAACGCTGGCCGACTAACACACACGCCCGCATCCCCACACACCAACACACTCCAACACAGCGGATACCAGATGTGGAACAGCAGATCGCTCGCTGATCCCTTCTCTCAAAAGTGATCTTTAAACAGGGAAACATCTCAAATTACACATGAAGCCGCGGGAGAGGACGACCACCTGACTTTCCATCGCAGTGTACCGGCTCTGCTGGTGATGTTTGGCGCTACCTCTGCTATACGGTACATTTTGTTCCTTTTGGACCTTCTGCCAGACTGCTGGGAGGTTCCTGACTCAGGGAGGAGCTTGTTGGGGTCAACAAGAAGCTGAAGGATATCAGCACCAACCTGACCTACCACGGAGTCAGATCTGCAGTGCAAACACTCAGACTTTTGCCTGAAAACTCACTTTAACTCACGTATAACTTGTTTTATTTTAGAAATAAATTAATCTTCTCATATCTTGACAATGAATCTGCAAAAACTAAACAGATTTGGAAACTGAACTGGAACAAAGCAGCATTTATGCAACTTTTTAGCAGTGAATTATCATTTGTCTTAGAAAAGCTTTTATGTCCCAGAACAATTCTGTGGTTGAAAATTAAATAAAATAATCTGATATGTTAGGAAACACTGATCAAAAACCACTCACATTAATCTTTTCCTCCAGTTTGTGAATAAATATGCAGACGGGAAGCTGAGTGTGACCTCTATAATTTCATTTTTATGGTTTTTTGTCAGTTCTTTAATAGTTTTGAATAACCGGAGTTGATAATGGAGTCATATTTTTACAGTTTGGAGGTTATTTAGTCCATCGGTTGCCAACACAGAGAGAAACACCTTTCCTCCTCTGTTTTTCCCAACTATAATACCAATAACTACAAGTTTCTGGTTTCAAATTGTATAGGAAGACTTCTCTCCAAAGAAACATTTATCGTGTTTCACCCAAGCCTGTGATGGAAAAAGTTGCAAGAAAGCAGGAAGCAAGTGAACAAAGTAAGAGTTTTATTTAGCGTGACGCTAATGGAGCCACAGTTAAACATATGCAGAGAGTCGCAGATGCTTCTCCTCTAATGCGATGAGAATAAAGCCACTACAGCGAACGAGGCCCGATGCTCCACTGATGAAGCTGCAGGGCTGTAAACTGTCAGCATCGCTGCTTCGCTCCACTCAGCCCACATCTGTGTGTGGTCATCACTCTGAGTAGCTGGAGGGGGAATTTGTCATGAAACCGGAGGTGGAGAAAGGTGAGTTACATCCCTGCAGCACACCTTCAAAGAGGCCAGGAGACAGTGATGAGCTCCTCTCAATAAGCAACGACACCCAGGAGAGGCTCAGGGACGAGAATCAAAGAGGCCTCAGCCGGAGAGAGGCCTCGCAGCAAGCCACTCCACGCGTGGGATTATTTTCCTTTAGTTAGGACACAAGCTGGAAGTCATACTCCTTCCCATCACTCCCACAACTTTACAAATGCTTCAAATCTGAGCACTAGACTGTAACTTTGGCCTCAAAGCAGCCTGTCTACCCAGAAATGTGAGCTTCAGATCGATGCCCACAGCATGCATGGCACACTTTACTTATTCATCCTTTGTTTTTCGCTTCAACTACAAGAAAATGTTTTAACTATAAAGTCATTTATAATGGATTCTTCCAGGTGAAATAAGCCCCCCATCCCAAAAAAAGATGTTCTCTCCCCAGAAATCTGAACTCACGATCAATACCTACACACACGCACACACACACGCTCAGCTTCTGCAGGAGACACATCTATAACTGCATTACAGCTCAGACTGTTTACAGTGGAAATACTGCAAATATTCATTTACTGTTTGTTTCTGTGGAGGTATGAAGTTAGCAAACCAGCAGAAGATTAAAATGATCTGCAGCGAGTGAAGCAGCGAAGGTCTGGGCGGGTATTGTTGTGGTGAGGAAACAAACCACAGAGGAGACAGAACCAATCTGACTAATCACACATGATCTCAAAGGGAATTAATCAGCAGCTCTGGTTAACAATCCCTAATCAACCTGCGTTTTGATGCCGATTCATTTACGACTCAGACATATGGGAAGCGAAAACAACAGCATGTGAGACCCAGATCATGAAATGTCCCTGGAAGACCCCGAGCAGTCGGACAAACTCAGAAACCAAGCCGGGTCGCTCTGCCGTCACTGGAAGTTGAGGAACAACCTTTGTAAAGGTGTTGGAGCCGCTAATATCCCCGTTCCAACATCCTCCCCCTGAATAAAAGTGACACGTAAACACAGGCCTCCATGGCATCTCGCTGCAGCAGCCGGCATCAATAAAACACATGGAAGTGAAAAGCCATCAGCGCGTTGGGAGGCGCAGCATCGCAGACACCAAGCAGCTTGCTTGGAGAACAACATCAACCTGAAGGCAGCTCCGGTACTCACCCAAAAGTACATCATCATGTTTGAAGCGGGACAGGTGTGGGCAGGCGAGGGCAGGAGAGTGGGACCGAGCACCGGGACCAGTCCAGCCAGCGTGGGAGTCACGAGGGGTCCGAGTGTTTGGACAGAGCTCTACTGGTCCTTGTTCCACGGAGGCAGCTCTCCTCAACTCTTCAACGAAGCTTGACTTGAGGCTTACCCCCTTCTTCTTCTTGCTCTTCAGTTAATTTTTTAAAGCTCCCTTTCTTCCTCCTCTTCCTCCTCTTCTGAGCCAATACGAGAAAGAAGGAGAAAGCAAACGGGAGAAAGGAAAGAGAGCTGGGGAGGTGTTGTAACCTCTTTTTTCTTTTGACACTCTTCCACTCCACTTGCCTCTCCACACCACTCACTTCGAGACTCTCCCTCCCTCTCTCTCTCTCTCTGTGTGTCTCTCTCTCTCCCCCCTGTGCCGTCTCTTATTGGTGAATGTGAAATCAGTCGGTACGGCGCCGAGGCTCAACTAGAGCAGCAGGAGCAGCAGCCTGCGCTTGACAGCTGCCTCCAGCGTTCCTCCACCGGAGCCGTGTTGCTCTGCATAGAGGAGTGCGCCGCACAATCCGGGATCCTGCAGACGGTACTGTAAAATTCAGCGTCCCGGGGAGGAGAGGGGGGGGCGAGGGACGGAGAGAAAGAGGTGGGGGTTGGGGGAGGGCAGGAAGCTGATGGTGGAAATCTCTGCAGGGGAGGGGGGAGGGCAGGGGTGATGGTGGAGGACTAACAGATCGCGCCTCTTTCTTCTTCTTGCCGTCTGTGACTGAGACGAGTTGTACTGAAGTTGTGGCAGTTTTAGTTCATTGAAGAGAAGAATAAAAGCAAAAATAAAAGATGGAGTTGGAAGAGAAGTGGCTCAGCCGTCAGGGAGGCGCAGCCTATTTTCCACTTGTTTTCCACTCTTCCTCCTCCGTCTGGGTTAGTGACCAGCAGCGTTTCTGGTTGAAAAAAGAAAAAAAAAATCTTTTTCCAGGTGATGTGTTGTGGCAGATCAGAGGCCAGATGAAGTTGGTGTGAAACACCTCCGTGTGCCAAGCTATATTACATTACATGCTTTAGTGTGTTTTCCATCTGGCGGCTATAAAGGAGGGACGGGTGGTGGTGTCGGAGGGAGGCTTGGCTATCTCCTAGACAGCACTGTAACAATGAGCCTGCCTCAGCAATTTTCAAAACATATCATCAATACACGACTGGGGACTCACGCTTTTAAATATTAACCCTGTGGCGACCGAGGCCAGGCTGCGGAGAGCCCAGAGTGGTTTTGCGGCATTCTCTGGCGCAGGATCATCCAATAAGAGGCGTCCTGGGGGATGAGCTAATTTGCCGTAGGATCTTAAAGAACACTTGCCAGCTATAGAGAAAGTCGCCGTAATGAACTGAGCAGATACACGCAGGTTATGTTACCCATCAGTAATTGCCACATAAGGAGGCAGAGCTGGATTTGCAGCTGGCTTTGACACCAGGGGCCTCCTCCATACAGCGTTACTGTCATCTTGGATTTATCACCCGTTTTATTTTTCCTGCTTTCCCCAGAAAAGCCCGACCCAACGGTGAGACATGCAGTGGAAGGTGCGAGACGTGCAACGGATAATTTTACAGGAATCGAAACAATAGTTGACGTCAACGGCAGATTTTCATTATATCTGGTCTTGCTTTGCACGAACACAAGTCCTGCAATATCCAACATGTCTGCCGTGGATTTACATGAGCAATCTCAGAGAGGATAACCTCCACACTCCTCCATCAATCTATGATGGCAAATAAAAATGAAATGCACTTCTCAGGCAACTCAGATTAAAGATCACGCTTTTATCAAATACTGAAGTCTATTTCAAGTCCTGCTCATAAATAACTGAGGGGGGGAGAGGCCGAGGGAACGAAGGAAGGTGGAGGGCAGACAGGCAGGGGTGGTGAGGGTGTAGACAGAGAGCATCGTGGTCTGCAGCTGAGGGCAGCTGAGGTTAGAGGCAGAAAGGTAGAAAATAAGAGTCAGGCAACATTTATGCCTGAATAATCCGACATTCTTTACTTACAGATGAAAACGCCATCTGGGGTGAGGATGGAGATAATCGGGGTGAAGATGTGATCTTCCTTACTTCCTGTCGCCCCTCTGAGTTGCACTTTTCCCGCGCTCGGCACTACTTACCAGGGATGCGAGCGGCTTTCCCAGGCATTTAGATTTCCCACCAGCGTCTAGACACTCCCAGGAGGTTCTGCCATCCATTATAAAGATGGAGCTTTCAAAGAGAAGAGGAAGCGAGGGCCTCACACAGAGTGCGTTCTGCCTAAAATGTCCGTCTACGTCCGATCTTCACTGACTCCATATCTGCTCTCTGAATATTTCATGACCATCTCACCTCTGCTCTGCAGCACACCGCTACGTACAGAACAACTTGTGCCGAACTCAACCCAGATCCCATCATTAGAGGAACTCCAGAGGAGACAACCGGCGGATCTTCTTCCCTGCGGAGCGCCGGTGCCGTGCTTATGGCAGCTTCGGCCTTTTTGTCCTCATCCATCAAACCGTGGGCCACGCTCGGCCGGGTCTCAGCTGGTGGGAAGCCGAAACTCGGAGAGGGATGTGGCTCCATCCTGAGTCTCCCAGGTTGGTTTTTCCTCTAATCGCACACTTCACTTTATGGAGTGACCCGCTTTACAACCCGGTGAAAAGGATCTGAAGCTCTGCTCGTTTTATCTCTTTATGTGTCTTCATCAGCTCCACAGGTGGGTATCGACGTTTCTATCCCACATACATCACATCAGGACGGTTTCACAGAGGGAAACAAAAACCCTTTTTCACCTCTTTGTTTCTTCCCTCCTTTCAAGTCCCAGAAACATTTGAGCCCTCGGTCAGCTCCACACGACAAATTATCCAAATTATATGTTCACAAAATAAAACATTTTACATCTTCTCTAACATAAAAGTATTTCACATGATTCTTTTATTGCTCTGTGGAAAATGTTGAAATTTTTAAATGGTTTTGTGTGTTGTCACGGTTACGGGTTCCACATCCACCATGTTTCTGTTTTCAAGCTTCAGACCATCAGGTTAGGGTTGTAATTAATCATTCATTTCATTACAATTTGAATTTATCTTGTTTACATCCTCTGCATTGGAGCTTTAAGAATCCAGAATGGTGGTTTCCATCATTCTGCATCACTTATATGTCTCAAAGATCACAAATCACTTATCGTCTTAATGTCCTAACGTCCAAAATTAGACATTTTCCTACTAATACAAGTTATTTGTGCAAAGAACACATTGCCTTTTACAGGGGAATATGGAGTTTGCAGGAAGTGGACACTATGTGGTGACTATAGTCACATTAATTTTCCATAATGTTCTGCAGCAGTGAGCTGCATGAATCAGCTCTAGCTGGCTCTCGGGCTAAACTCTGAAATATTAAATTTGCTTAAAAATTTCACTTCTATTCTTCTATATTTCTGCTCTTAATGTATTTTCTTCTGGCTACATGATCTGCGGATCTACTCGTGCAGAATGAGAATAAATATGAAGATATTTCTCCCTGGAGGTTTTACAAACACTCATCAGCAAAAGGAATGCCATGTTTTCTTACATTCAATTATAAATCACAAACTTCTTGTTTGTCCACTTTAAACTGGTTGGTTTTCTACCATTTGTTTTTCCAGATCTACTAATAAAGGGTAAATATAGATCAATAATAGCCAGAATTCTCCATTTGACACCAGTTTGGATCTCAAACAAACCAGTTTGAAACTTTAGTTAGAGATTGGAGTGACGGTGTCACGTCTGGCAGTAGATATTGGTCTCGACTTCACCAACACTTCCAGTTACTATGACCAAGCAGCTCAAGCTTCGTCTTGTTTCACCATTAAACTTTTCTCCAGAAGACACTGAGATAAAACTGGATTCACTGTGAAATGTGACACTAAATATCCAAACCAATTCCATTTCGCCTCAGGGATCAAGACTGGATCAAACAGCAAAAGTAATTGTAGATGCATCTAAACTAACTTAATGGTGGATAAAAGACGCAAACATTGAGCATCTGGAACAGAGCTGAAGTCAGTTCTACTAATATTAAAGGAACAGTGCTTTAAATTCAGTTTAATGCAGGAAACCAACCAAATTAAATAAACTCCACTAAGTAAAATCATCAGATAATCCAGAATGCAGTTGATGGGAAGTGAGATTTCTCTGCAACCTGATAAGCAACTATCGCTCTGATGACTTGGAGAAAATGAAAACGGTCACAGAGGAGCAAATTTCTGCAAAAAACTCTGACATTTAAGTAGTAAAAAGTAAATACATGGATATTTTCTGATGAAATTCTTTCTCAATATTTAAAGGCATACATTTATAATAATTACAACTAAGAGTCAGAAATGTATTTGGAAAAAACGCAGAAGTTTACTGGTACCATAAAGTTAGACGTTTATGATGAAAACGTCATCAAGGATTGAGGTGATAAACGGATGCGAGGGCATCTGGAGATTTTCCAAAGCTTAAGTGGTGGAACCGGGCTCTTTCCTGAACCAGAACATCTTCGGGTTCAGACTCTCCATAAACTGGATCCAGGACACAGGATGTGAGGTTGAAGCTGCAACACGGCTGCATGAGTTTGGACCTGAAATGTTCTGAGGCAGAAAAAAACCCAGATTGTTCCTAAATTAACCACTTAAATGCAGGAAACTTATGGCTTTTTCTGTCGCAATGTCTGATTTTATGATCTTATTATATTAATGAGTTTTTTATGAAACATTTAAGGATTTTATTTAATAGTTTTCTAACTGTACAATGTCAGGAAATATCTTTGGTTTAATTTTAGAAATTTATGAATGACTGAACTGAAGCAGCACAATGAAATTCATGAAGCAACTTCAAATGTGATAAGAAGATTCAACTAAAAGAAGATTCAATAAAAAAGCAAATGAATAAAATTCACTTAATTAATAAGTATCAAATACAGAGTATCAAAATGCCTCTAATTGTAAGAAAACATCTCTTTCTGGCAAATTTACAACTTTTCAACTAAGTTTTTTCTTTCTACAGAAAGAAGCACAGACCCCAAATTTCACACAAACTAAAATGTGCAAACTTATCTGATGAGTCAATTAAATAATAAAAGCAGTAATAAACTCTATTTTATCCATTTATCAGAAAAGCTTTGTGGAAATTTGCAAATATTCTGATATTTACGGAACTGAAGGACCAGAAACAGTCGCTGTTCTTCTTGAATCGTCTCGTTTTGTTTTACCGTTTTTTAAAACCAGTTTAAATTAGTGATGTGTTGAACTTTCTGCAAACTCTAAACCAGGAGTGTCCAAATGTTTTGCCATGAGGGCCAAAGTCATTGAGTTGAAAGCACATGGGGCCACAAAAATTGAAAAAATGTATAACATTTTTAAAGCAAACTTTAGTGCCGTTTTTATTTTATCTGCTCAATAATAAATTAAACCATTTCCATTTTATTCAAATGAACAAAACAGTCAGATATTGTATCGCACATTGTATCTGGAAATCACAGTAGATAAAAAATGTAAAAAAGTTTTTTTTTGGACAGGCACACAGCTCCGACATTTTCTGGGTTGATTTTTTCTTATTTGAGAATAAATATTTGCTTTTAAAAATAAGTAGGTCAATATTTGTGGTTCTAAATATTCCAGAATTAAGATGAATGCAAAAATCCATCTTTTCTTTTCTTTAAACAAGATATTTTTATGTCCATGTATTTTATATACATCAGCCGGTAACTAAAAAACATGATGTTACCTAATCCTGCGTCTGCAGCTTTCTGACACACTCTGTACATTTAGCCTTGAAAACGGTGATGTTTCGCTTCCGTCCCTGGAAGATATCATTAAGCATCATTTGTAGGCATACATTACACTTCACGCAGCAAATCGTCCATCTGCTAATCCTGGATCGCTCTGTCTGGGAGACAATAAATTCATTGTATGCCGCTGCACATCAACAATCCCTCTGATGTAATGCCTCTGTGTAGACATCCAAAAAGTACATTAAACATAGCTGTGTGCTCAGACTGTATGTAGTGCTAATAATGCAGTGTTTACATCTTGGCATTGAGCAGTCAGTACTGGCCTAAGGGTGCGAACTGGCGGGGTTGTGCAGTAATTAGGGGCTGTGTGTTGGGGATGTGAAGGCTCTCAGCGCGTCATGCTGATCCCACCGCTGGGCCGGCCCGGCCCGGCCCGGCCCGGCCCGGCGTGGCGTGGCGTGGCGCTGCGCCACCGGCCCGCACCTTTCTGTCACAGCAGGAAGTCGCAACTTTTCTCTGGAAGCAGCCATGACAGATATACACTGCAAAACCATGAAATCTTACCAAGTACCTTTGACTAGTTTCTAGTCCAAATATCTTAATACATTTGAAGTAAGACAAAACTAACTTTTCAGCAATAGCAGCTTGTTTTTACTCAATAATTCCTTAATATTGATGAAAGATGTCTTGTTCTGTTAGCAGATTATTTAACTTACAACATGGAAAAAATATCTCGTTATAAATGACTTTATCTGCCAATGGAACAAGTAGTTTTTCATCAATTTTAAGGGATTACTGACTCAAAACAAGCTCCTACTTCTTCCTTAAAAGTTAGTTTTGTCTTACTTCAGAAAGTTGCATTAAAACTAAACTAAAGATACCAGGTAAGATTTTGTGCTTTTTGCAGTGTAGCTGTCCTGAGTTCATTAAGATGTCTAGGGTGAGACTAGTTTCCCCAGAAAGGTGCAGCAAAAATGATGAGCTTGTAATTTTTCTCTCCTGAGTTGAACTTAATTCTTGTACCTTGTTTGTGTTAGATGCTAATTATGCTTATTTCTGTCTCATGTTTGCTCTGAATCCCTGCTGCTCTGCAGCCATTACTGCTGAACCTCTAATCACACACAAAATTTGGCTTCTGGAGACTAAAAATCAGGCTTCCAGCATCACAATCCTTTTTTATTTGATTTCTCTCGATTGTTTCAAAGGGACCATCTGAGACACTGATTTAGGTCTAAAAATCTCTTCCCTGTGTTGCAGCTCGAGTGGTTTATGAGTCCGAGGGCAGGGAGTGATTTTATGCTAAATGCATAATTCATGGAAAAAGTTTAGAGACACACCAGCAATTTAGCACTGAATTCCAATAAAGTTGGGTGGCTTGCAAGGGACAGATTAATGAGGAATAGTTAAACTCAAAAGAATGAGAAATCCTGACTTCCAGTCATTACTATGGGCAGACCTCCAAAAACGCTGAATCCTACATTTCCCATAATGCACCAGAGCAGTGCTCGTCTTTTAGATGTTTAAGAATCATGTCAGCAGGCAAAAAGTTATTGTTTCCTACATTAATATCTGATTGTTTTCACTGTTCTTGATCTACTTAAAGCAGTGAAAGATTTTCTTTTTGCATTATTTTAAATGTATTTATTTATATTTTAAAATATGTTCATTTCTCTGCAGCAGAAAGTACATTTATTTCTACCTTCATAAATTCATTTGAAAACAAAATCTGTCAAGTTTACTTCTACATATTGTTTTCTCAAAGTAGAACAGAAGCTAAAACTGATTTGTAAAGTATGATTCAAAAAATTATAAGAATAGCTTGTGGTATGTTTTACATCCAGTTATTTAATGTTTTATCATCTTCTGCTGCAGTTTAATGACACCTGAGTGGACACTTACCAGCACCAGGTGTCCTCTGGAGGTGGATAACTATAATGACCTTTTATTGGCTGAGGGGTTAAAGGTCATGGTGAAGCCAAACAGAGAGTTTGGTCTTTAAAGTGAAACACAAACTATACTAGACGTGTCAAGAAGCAGATAATTGATTTAATTTAATGCAATAAAAATGATATTTTTGTACTTTTTACCTGTTATAAATACATTTTAATCAGTATTTCAGTTCTTGAGTTGCTGTTTTTTAGGGCAGAATGACAATAGTCGGGTATCTTAACAACCAGTTATGAACATTAACTAGTTTATTTTTGCTTTAATTTTAAGCTGATTTAGATAAATTGAAGTTTTCTCTCGAATTCTCACCACAGAGCCGGACGGATCGATTTAAAGTATTGATAATATCGATTCAAAGTCGGCATTGGTATTAGATTGATACTAGTGTGGTCAAATTTTGTTCTAGAGCAGCTATCTCAAAAAATATTTTATTTTGATTTCTGCTGAAATGATCATTTTTTGTCTTTTTTATTCAGAAAAATTGCATTAAGAAGATTTGTTTTGTTTTTCTATTTTTTCTGCTTATCATTTTAACACGTTAAATATTCTGTAGATACCTACAAACTTCGTCCAAATTCTAAAAAAGATTGTAACAAAAAAAACAGAAAAACCCCTAAAAGTCAGAAGTTGGATGTTATTCTGAACTCAGACAATAAAAAGGTCAAACTGTATTTACTGGGTATATAATTGGTACCAAAACACTCAGCTAAAATAATGGCCATGATTTTTAATTTACATGTTTTACACAAATATCTGTAAAAGTTATTTCTGCCTGGCCGGTTCTGTTGGCTGTTTCTGAGTCTTTATTGTTGAAATAAAATATTATTTTTAAAAACTGGAGGTTTGATCAGGATTTCATCACAGTGGAGTCAAACGTCCAGGAGCCTTCTCTGCTTCAGACAGGGACTAAATCCAGATTTAGGGAATATTTTTATTATTTTATATGATGTGAAAATAAAATTAAGGAGGTTAATTTAGGAAACTGTCTATTATGAATTTGATGGAAGTTGTCTCTACACACAATTTATTTTTTTTAGCAGGAAGAGATTTGAAGTGATAAAGTTTTATTTAATTTAGTCACAGTTTGCTTATGTTTTATCTGAACTTTAGCGTTAATAAAGTATATTTGAATTTTGAAGTTAAAGAGAACTTTTACAACAAAATTTATGACAAAACAACAAATAAACCCCAAAAGTTCCTGTTCCTCTGGTTTACACTAAATCTGTCATATTTCCATCATATTTCGCTGCACAGACGTCAACAGTCATGATGAGAAGGTTTATTTTTATTGGAAATGTTGCCCTGCAAGCTAAACCCAACTGGAATCCAGACAGCCTCTCGCATCTCAGTTTGACATTAATTGATAATCAAACAAGCCTTCACATCAGACATTTATGAGATCAGCTGAATTATCTATTTAATGTAACCCAATTATATGCAACCCTCGTGCACCAATCAACACTAATTCCTGACTCATAAATGACAGCTACAGCGACAGATTGAATCAATAACAAACATTGATAATAAAAAAAACAAAAAAAACGTGCAGCCCGCTTGGAAAAAGGGTAATTAATGGGAGAAAAAGGGCCGAGCTGAATTTATTTTTCTTTGGGAAAATTGTTGTGAGATTCCTGCTTCTGCATTGCAGCAGCAGCAGCGACAAACGTTTCGGTTTCCCTTTAACAATCAGAGTTAAGACATCTGTCATTAATTGTTAACGCCAGCTTCAACTGCTCTAGTTCTTCATTAAAACCATGTAATTATTTAACCAAACATCCTGAATTATTTAGTCAACCCTTTTCTCTGCTACTGGAGGAAAAACTAATTGTTTTGGAGGTAATCTTCTTTAAACAGAGGGCTTTTAGCAGCTAAATGCTAAAATAAGGAGAGTAAATCCACAGCAGAGGTCCTGCTGCGACGTCCTGCACACAGGAGCTAACGTTCAACAACACATGTCAGCAGAACAACCTTCAGAAACAACCCATTACAGGCTTCTGGGAATCCCACACCTGATGTCTGCTGGATCCAGCTCGACTGCGCGAAACTCTTCTGACAAAACGAAGGTAAGTGTGCACAGAGGGGCCCAGCTGCTCTTACCAGTCTCGTAAAGAGGGGCACTCCCAAATGCCAGAGGTGATCGTTCAGCAGTCCGCTGTACACCACGTTCCCGAAGACGGCAATGCTTCCTGACTTACACAACGTGTTTCCTGCAGGGACACACAGAAACACAGGCACACGTCATTGAAACGGACAAGCAGCAGCAAGGGGCAACCGCATGCACTCCAGCAAGCAAACAGTCGGCAAGGAGAGGAGGGAAAAAAACCAGAGGCAAATTAAATCAAAGGAAATCACTGTGCAGGAAGCGAAATAATGGAGAATGCAACATCGATTGTTATAAACATTGATTTTAGCTGTTTATTGACCTTATATATAACGACAAATACACATAGATAGCTCCTCTGAAATCAATAAATGTAGCACTGAGACAGACTGAATTACAGTATCAACACAGACGCAAATCCTCACGCATCATGACAAATACCATCACATTAAAGCGCTTCCACCTTCTGTCTATAACTTTTCTTTATCAGTTTGACTTCGCTCTCTTCTGGGAGGAAACACTTCAACACAGAGACCAGGATGAACTTTACAGAGGCAGGCTGAGTCTCAGTGAGAACAGGAACCAGCTGATAAATCTTTCAGTCTGATAAACCTAGAAGCTTCCTGGTTTTATAGCGCAGGTATATTCTGGACTTCGAATCAAGATTTATCAGAAAAAAGGGGGGAAATATTTTCAGAGTTGTGCCCAGTTAATATTTGTTGGAAAGTTGAACCTGGGGTACCTGAACTGGGCACGGCTTGTTGCAGCAACATTAAATGATGTTCTGTTTAAATGTGAACAGCTGGAAAAGTTTTCAAAAGAAATGAGTTGCAATATTTACGATGTGGAAGAACAAAGCGAGCATTCAGACCTGGAGTCACTGTGACACTTCAGCTCCAGCTTCTGTTTGCTCCACATAAAACAAAAGAGAGACTTTTCATTTAGCAAAAGATTGAAAAGAGAAACGTAATCACGCTAGTGTGCAACCAATCAATTTATTTTACTCCAACGTTTTGCACGGATTTATCACCAGTACTCCAAGATAAATAAGCGTGATACAAAAATCTGCTCTGGACTAAAACAACAATTAATTATTTTGCTCCCCTGACAACAGTTCCCATTAAGATTTACCATGTGTAACAGATTCAGGGTCAGCTTGTGATCCCGGATTTAAATGTGATGATCACAGAGAAAATAACAGCCTCAGTATTTGCACCTTGCAGCAGGTGTGCATTAATACACACCAGGAAACACAAAGGAGTTTGATTTATGCTGTAATGTGAAAACAAAGCAGATTTATCTGAACCAAGGATGTCCAAACTGTGGGTCCGGGGACAATTTGTGGCCCTCTGCATGGTTTTGTTCGGCCAGAGCAGCAAATTTTCTCCTCACGTTCTTCTGAAGACAAATAAAATCTTAATTTTTTTTCTTTAAGGTATGAGAGAAAGTATTTTTCTGTTTTCATTGATAACATTTTCCTAAAAACAACAAGCAGCGTCCTACTTTTGTTGCCAAATGTAAAAAAAATTTTTTAAAAATCGAGGACAATCCAAAAACCTTTGGAAAATATTTATCTGTCTTAACAAATACATTGTTTTCAGTTTTAATAATAAAATAAAAGTTTGGACAACACTGATCTAATTGGACACCGTAGTGAATAATATGTATATATAAGGAAAATTTAATTGATGTAATAAAACAAGAAAATCATTTAAACTTTCAGACTTCATTGTAAGAATTCACGGATTAAACATAAAAAAACTAAACTTTTCATTTATTATCATTAGTTGCTTTCTATTGTTTGCATGTTGATATGTTTCTTACTCTCTTTCCTTCTTGTACTTTATTTTAATTGTTTTCTTAAGTTAAAGTTTGCTGCAGAGACAGAAATTACATCCAGCTTTAGTTCAATTTGTAGAAGTATCAATTTAAGAGTGAAACTTTTCTCTTTAACGAAAAGCTTTAAGTTCTGCTGTAATTGGTTTAATTGTGGATGAATCTCCAGCCTTCAGAGACACAAATGTCTGCATGGAGAAATAAACGCCTCTTTATCAACACTGATGTAGCTTAAAGTAATTAAATGTGGGCTGATGACAATTATTAATGTGCTTATTTGCGCAAGTAATGTTGGATTTTGGAAGTGAAACTTTTGAAACACACTGTAGATTTTTCTATAATTTACTCAACATTTATAATACTTTTCATTTAAAACAGCAGAAATGTTTGATTTAGTTCTTGAGCCATAATGTCGCATCGTATCAGACGGTTTCACCGGCAGCCTCTGCATGTCTGCTTAGGTTAAAACAAACTGCAGGCGGCAATAAGCTCAGGTTCGTCCCGCTGCTTTAACTTCACATCAACTTTGCATTAAAGATCAGCAGTTTTATTATTTTGTCTTGGAGGAGGCAGATAAAATGCCTTGGTAATGAAAAGTTTTGAGGGTTGTTGCAGCGTTATTTCAGGACGTTCTTGCCCTCATAACCAGGAGGTTGAGGGTTTGGCTCCCACAGCTCCGTGTGCGGGTTCCCACAGTCCCTCCAGCATGGTGGGGGTCGTCGGTGGGGTCAGCGCCCACTGGGACGCGCCTGCAGGGCTGTGGGAGAAGCTGGCTTTAAGATGACCGTGCATTTAGATTTTACCCTGCTGCTGCTGCTGCTGCAGTGAGAACTGACACAAAAAGCTGCAGTTTTTATTTTGTTTTCCCAATAATCAGAAAAAGGGGAGGAAAAGGGAGAACTTATTCATTTAATTAGTCATCCTTTGCTCTGGTATCTACTTTTATTTACCTAATTTTCTATTTCTCTTTTACCCAAAATATCTGTGACCCTTGTTCAACTGAGGAATACTAGAAAATAGGAAAATAATAATGCAAATAAGAGATTAAATAAAAATACATATGTTTGCTACCCCACATAAGTTAAATATTTAGTCTTTGTTCTGAATGTATGATCTTAATGTGTTTTTATTTGTCTGTCTGCTGTTCGTTCTCCTACCCGGTTATTTTGCACTAATTTGTTGTTCTGTAATGTTTGTTCTATCTGCACTAATTAGTGAATAAAACAAACAAAAAGTGTTTAAGTTTATATTTATTTACCACTTGTCCTTAAACATATTTCTGTTTTTTTATTGTTGGCCATACTGCTTTAGTTTAAAGGATACTGTCGGGTTTTTAGCATTATTTTACATTTTACATTCATATAATTTCTGATCGTTTTTTTCCTGTTGAATTATTTTGTCTCTGGATGAAATCAAATGTTTTCTGTTTTCTATTGCATTGTTTATTCCCTTTGAGCTGCCCTGTATTTATTATTTCAGTTTAAAAATAATGTATTTGTGCAAATTAGTTGGTTAATTAGTAATGTGATTCCTGCTTCTTTGTTTAGATTTTGTTGCTGGTTTGATCTATTTCCTAATGGTCCAGACTATGTTTCTAATTCTGCATAAAACCAGTAAGAGTTTACCTACTGGGTGTAAGAAAACCAATATGGTAAAGAATAAAATCCACCAGGTAGAGCATTGAACAGCCTGCTGATGCTGATTTTCTATCACCTTTCTTGACATTCTGACTACACAACTTCACAATTTGGACCATTAATGGAAAGTTGGGGATGTGCATGACTGTCCATTAAATCCAGATTCACCGTCTCCTGACAGTGTGAGCAGCATTTTCTGTAGCTAGACGTCGTTCAGAAGGACAGAGTCGGAGGAAGCAGTGGTACTTTCTAAATGCAGTCGACTCCCGTCTGTTTGTGGATTTTTCTGTGGAACTTAACTCTACAATATTCATAAAAAAATAGCCAATTTGCAGACTATTTCCATTGAGCTCATATGTATATAAAGTATTAAGGAAGCAGACATTTCTAGTTGCAATGCCACTTGACACGTTATTGGCTGCTGTTTGCAAGCAGGAGCCTGTTTAGTTTCCTTAGTGCTCATTGGCTAGAGAGGAGGAAGCCTGGGGATGTTCTGCTGTGGCTTTAAGACGGTTTTCACTATTATGCATATTAAAGGGGTGATATTGTGTAAAATCACCTTATTTCAGCTTTATATCATGTTGCCAAGATATAAAGCTTTCAATTACTCACTGAAGCCTTTTATAAGCTATTTTAGAAATATATCAGAAGATGCAAATTAACAATTCCATTTCTACATAAGAAAAACTCATTTTATTGCATTAAATGCAGTAACAATATTTCTTCAGTAAATTTGAACCGGGTGAAGCTAAAACCACTTGATGAGTTTTGGGTGGGACGTATTTACAGACAAAGGTGTTTTTATTTTCACTGCAGAATGTGTTTCTGTTTTGTACAGTTTTGGAGTAATTACTGCTCTGAATATGTTGTTTGTTTGAGTCTGTAAGCTCCACTTAACGATTAATCGGTTACTAAATTAGCTGATGATTATTTCAATAATCTGATCAATCATTTCTATGCTGAAAGTTTCATGTGGAATTGGATAAACTCCACACTGATCTGGGTGAATCTGCTGCTTTTTAAATCATTTCTTGTATTATTTTAAACTGTCTCAGATCATTAGATTTCCAGCCGTGACGTCTGAAGCTCTCCTGCATCGTCTCCTTCATAAGTTCACCGTCACTAAGACACTCTGAATTAGCTCAGTGAAAATGAAGGCCCTTCGCAAACAAACGCACACAGGCGATGTGAGCCCACCACTTCAACACACACACACACACGTCCCCCAAGAGTGTGATGTAGTGCACACTGATGTCCCCATGTATGTGATGAATGCAGCACAGAAAACACAGGTCTCTATTGTAATTTCTGCACAAAGGAATGCAGCAGAAAGGCACACCAGGGGTGGAGTGGAGCAGTGCTGACAAGAAGCGCATGCATTATTTAAAAACAAAAGTAAAAAATGCCCATTAAAGTGTCAGCGGTGCTTTCGGCAGTGCTGGCTCGAGCGCAGTGTGCGTATTACTGTTATTAATGGGCCAGGCGTGGGGGGCATTGCTTCGGTGTGATTGCTCCGCTGCTGTTGCTATCTGCAGTTCAAGCCCCCCTCCCCACTTTCCCACTTTTTCTTTCCTTCTGGGTGTGTGTGTGTGTCGGGGTGTGTGTGTGTGTGCGTGTGTGTGTGTGTGTGTGTGTGTGTGTGTGTGTGTGTGTGTGTGTGTGTGTGTGTAAGAGAAACAGATAAGGAGCATGATACAGGCTGGGAAAGAGACGCGACAAGACCCTGAGAGCACAGTCAATGAGCTCCTACAGCTAATATCATTTCACATTATTGAATGCGTATTAAGGCAGAGAGGCTCTGTCAGATGAATAGGAGCACCAGCACTTATATCAAATTCTGATCTGCCTTCATGGCCATGTCTGAAAAAAAAAAATGCAGAGAATGTAGTCAGCATATTGAAAATAATTGCATACCATTTTTCTTTGCAGTTTAACATCAGGGGCTATACATTACAGCGACTGACACAGCAGAATGAGGTCATTGTGCATGTTGTAATTACAGCTGGGTAAACACTCGACTGCTGCAACAGGCAGGGAGACAAGACGATGTAAAGCCGTCACCTTTGAGCCGCGCCGCCATCGCACTATTGGAAAATATTTAACACATCACTCGGAATAAGTAAGCTGAGCAAAATGATCACAGTTTGTTGATCAATTTCAGAGAGCTGTGATGCTCCGAGATCAATCACCGCAGTGGGTGTAACAGACGGCAGAGCCTCATCCCTGACCCATTCTTCCTGAACCAGTTTGTTATGCTGTTATTAATGGTGTTTACATGCAGCGAATAGAGCACATAATCAAATTTTCTAGATTTGCATGTAGAAAATGTCACATAAAAGGGACAGCTTAATTTTCCCCCTCACAAACTCCGCAGAACTGTGGAGCCGGTGGGGTTTTCACTTATTTATTTATTTACTCTCGGTTATTAAAAATGCATTCAGCTCCTCGTGTTTGTACCACTGGAGGAGCATCTGTATTTTTCTCCCATTTAATAAAATCGAGTGCAAACCGGTGACATGTTGCTTAGTGGTTCACGATAACGCTTCTTTCGGCTGTTAATCCTGCTTTTTTTACGGCTCCTCTCAGCAGTTGGGTGTTCTCTCATCTGCAGACTTGACAGCATTGAGCCCAGCCTCTGATTAATTATTAATTGTGTGATTAAAGTGTGTGTTGCTGTGGTGTGTGTTTTAACGGGAGGGGTGGAGGAATGCAACCTGCAGTGAATACTTTGCATTATCTACAACTCTGAGTTTTTATTTCAGGACGTTTAACTGGAGGCATCAAGTTATTCACTCCCCAAATGACCAGCCGTGTAAAACACCTGCGAGAGCAGAACCAGGGAAGGTGAACGTATTGTTTTATTAAGTGAGTGATGTCTACTTGAGTCTGGTTCAATTTTCCTTTGGCTGCAAGTCAAGGCTTTTCTTTTTCTGAAATTTTATTTCGGTGCAGACATGTACGGGGAGTTTGGCCCACACACACACTTCAAGGCTGCTGCTGCTACCTGTGTTTCACAATTCAATCCACTTATGAATTATTCTCAACGTCAACACTCGAGCTTAAACTTCAACGTTTTACAAACTTTTTTGTACGAAGAAAAGAACCTAAAGGCGGATAAAATGAGATTCTGTGCAGCTATTTATTACGTCTGCATGACTTATGCAATCAAGAAAATGCATCGCATTCAATCCATCAGAGATGCCGCATTGATTGCTGAGAAAGTCTTGATCTTATCAAGGCGGCATCTGAAAACAACCATAAAAAATATATACTATTTTTCAAATAAACACAGCTACATCTCCAGAGTTGTTAGCAAAAAAATAAAGAAGTACTCTCCTAACCTAAAGACAATCTCCTGTAATAGAAAATCTGTTCAAAGCATGTTCAAAGTAAAAGACACTGGAAACAGAATATATCTGTTTGCTGAGTTGATAACTTATTTTGGGAAGTTACTCCGATTATTACCATGCAGATTTTAGTGAAACTGATTTCAAGCCAGTTAAAACTAAAACCAGACTTCCCAGATTCAAAGGTTTACATCCTCGGCAACAAGTTGGACAGTAGATTTATTTACAAACATATTAGCATACAAAATTATTAGCATCTCTTTAAATCAGCCACAATCTGAGAACCATAAAACCTGCTAAGATTCCTTTTAATGACCTAACATACCTTAATATGCATGTATACTCACAGTGGAAATAATTTTAGCTCTACTGCAGAAGCTGACATCAACAGTCTTCCTCATGACTCTCTGGGTTATAGCCAATCAGAGCCAAGGAAACTGAATGGTCCTCCAGGAATGGCTGCTTTACAAATGGTGGCCAATAGGGGGCAAGTAGCATTTTATTACAAATATTTTCAATATATTCTATGAAGAACAAGAAGAATTTCTACGAATGATTTGGAGATACGTCTTACATAAAAATCTGCCAACACTGACCTGTGGACAGAGGGGGGGGCACTGAATAACATCCTTATTTTCTTTTGTTACCATAAGTTGGTTTTTCAACTGGAACATATTTTAGATGGATTTTAATTTGCTGGATATTTGGGTCAGGCTCCATTCAGTTTTAGTAGCGGCTGATTATATTTAGAGTGACGTTTTAGCTCTTTATCTTGTTTACAACTGCACTGACAATTTCCACATGAACAGCTTGAAACCAGTTTAAGATCCCGAGAGCAGGTAATGGAACGTTACGTTAGGAGAGGCACTTTTTGCTATTTGTCTCATAGCCTGAATGAAGGAAATTAACAGAAATAGATTTAACCACAACAAAAGGAAGACTAGAGCAATGACCCACTATTAACTTTCATAGTCTTATGCTACTCTATGCAGACATCCTGTCTGCACCAGTTAAGATTCACTCACACCGGCATGCCAAATGCTTGACATGACTTACATGAAACGAACTAGAGATTTTGTTTAAATATACATGGTTCAGCAAATAATTATTTTACTACTGGGGACACCAATAAATTGTGTGTAGATAACTGGAAAAGAAAAAAATAAGACATTAAGATCATAAATAACTCTATCCTTACATAATTAATTTTTAATTTCCTGGTTATCCCAAAGCACAAATACAAAACAGAGACAAATCATTAATAATTTACTTACACATGAACCAAATGCGTCTTAGATCTGCCAACATACATGGCCAAAATAATCAGTGTCAGCAGCTTCAGGGAACCATGTTACCAACATTAGTTATTCATTTACATGTCAAAAATATATGATAAAAAAGAAAGAAAGGTTTGCATTGATTTTTATGTGGTAGAATTTTGATAAAACAAAGTAAAGTAGCATAACTGAAATTCATTGACTGGATGTTTATATGAATGTTCTTTTAAAAAATGGATTCAACCAGTAAGATATATTTAGAGTTTATCAGTGAAATAAAAAAGCTAAAAATACGAAGCTGGACTAGTGAGTGGATGTTTGCGAGGATTCATTACTCAGCAGTAAAAAACCTCTTTGGCTCTTTGAAAACTGGATCTTTGCTTTAGTGTTTAATGGGTGGGCAATTTTTATTGTGGGACAACAGGAATTTACTGCAATAAAATCATCTTAGTAAATAGTTTTAAACTGAGATTCTGAAAAGATCAAATTTAACATGAATGGAACAAATCTCCAAATCTGAATCACTTTTTATTTCTACGTCAGAAGTGAAACGGAAAACAAACAAACAATGGAAGTGAGCAATCTTAGTGAGGTGCTGGAATTCAATGCAACTGGTCATTTAGAAGTGTGTGTGTGTGTGTGTGTGTGTGCGCGTGCGTGTGTGTGTGTGTGTGCGTGTGTGGGTGTGTGTGTGTGGGGTGGTGTGTGTGTGTGCGTGTGTGTGGGGTGCCCCCAGCTGATGCACTCCACCCAGCTCTCATGGCTTTGCTGTTGGAGGTTGGTGGCTTTAAGCTTTTCAGCTCCCGAATGCGCAGCTCATTTCTAGCAAAGAGGCACATTGCTGCAATGCAATAAGGGAAAACAACACTTTTAATAATTCAGGCCCTGAGACCGTGATGGGGGGTGGGGGTTGTGATGGTGTGGGGGGGGCATCTTAAAGTACCGCAGAATGGCTCATTTAGCTCCTGCTACGCATTATTAAAGTTGTATCAAACTCCCTCCCCACCCCCACCACCTCCCCCCCGGGTCTTTCCCAAAGTTTTTTTCTTTCATTTTCCTTTCCTCTTTCCCCTAAAGCCTTCGAGGTAACCAATAACAGCTAGCAACATTTATAAACGACACAGTATCCTGCACCTTAGAGGGGAGGTAAACAATGGTGTAGCTCTTAATCTCTCTTTCTCCCTGTCCTCCCCGCTCACTAGTCCTCCGGTCCGAAATTTGTCAGTGCTTTATCCTGTTTGAGCTGTAATACAGAGCCTCTCGCTGTCCAGATTATTTTCTGCCTGAGCTAAGCCCGCAATGCATAAAATATGTGGGGAATGAACCTTGTATGGAATCAAATTGAGTAATAAAACGGTGCTCACTGTGGCACTGATGGACGCGTGATGGTACCGTTAAGGATGTGTTCGGCGGTACCGTAAATTGCCTCTGAGCGTGACGGCCGTTTCCACGGCAAAGGAAGTAAATATGAATAAAACACACAGGAAGGAAAACAACTGGAATGCGTTCAAATGCAGATGTGCTTTTATTTCCTCCCCGAGGTGGAGAAGGATGACATTAACGCCTCAACTTCCACAAATAAAACCAGTCAGATTCATCCAGAAGTTGGACTTTATGTGTAGCTTTACTGTTAAAATAATCATTTTAACCCCCCCGACTGTCTGATGCCATCTTTCTGTTTCTGCCCTTAATAGCTTTATGATGTTTAAACCCAGTAAAATATTCAACAGTGCCACTTTCAGTTTTTCATGCCTGAGTCATTCCATCAAAATAAAGCGGAAACACTCCTGATGTTTAGTACATTTTTTTTTAAATATATTTTTTCTAAAATTTCTGCTTGACATATCCTGGAACTGTAAGAGCTGCACTTGGCTGCACAGCAAACTTAAAGAGAATTAAATTCAGCATCATTTACCTAATTTGATGTTCTCACCTCCAGAGGTACGCAGGGCTTTTTGTGAACTCAGAGAAACTAAAGTGCCGTTTATTAAATTTTCATATCTGTCTTCACTCATGTGGAGGTCGTCAGCTGTTTTTCTTTGTGAAAACTTGACATTTCAGAATTACCGCGTGCGGTTTTCAGCCGGCAACAACAAATTATAATTACAGTAATTTATGATTACTGCTTACATTGCACAATACAATGAAAAAGGGAAAAATAGCTTATTAAAATGTCCATTTAGGATATATAAGCCATAAAACGCTGTAGAGATCTTAAATCAAAGGCCAGAGTGCTGGAAGAGACGGACGGATGGCAGGAGGTCAAGGCACAGAGGGAGGCTGGGGAGGACTTCAAATCCAGTTTATTTGACTTTTTATAAGAACTTTTTATTTGTTGTTTATAGTTTTTATGGGCTCACATTAACCATAGCTTGCATTTCACCAAGGCTCATATCGCCCACTGCGCCTTATGAATGTATGAAAATTTCACACATTCTGTAAAAATCAGAAATAAGAACAATAAACATTTTTAACAAGTCTTAAATATCCTCAATTCCCCGTCTAATGACATGAAGCCTCGTTAACACAACATGACGCCCAACAGCTGAAACAGACGCAGCAAAGTTCATGGAAAACTTTATTTAATTCAGGAATTCGATTCAAATTATTAACGGAGACATATTGTGCAAAATTCATATTTCGAAGATTTTTGTTCTACTGCTTCTAAAAACAACCAAGGTGCTTAAATAAACCACCCAGATGTTTTTTTAAATGTCTGGAAAATTAGCCGTTTCAAAAACTTCCCGACTGTTGAGTTACAATCGTACAGCGCCGTTACCTAGCAACCCCAACCAAGCTCCAGCACGTTTGGCCAGCTGGTTTTACCGCTGTATGCGCTGTACAATGGCTGCTGGAAAAGACAAGAGTTTTATTGGTGACCTACCACCCAGAAAGCACTTGCTGCATTCTGGTTTGTTGTGCTGGAGGCTCCACGTCTGCTTTTCAAACATGAACAGTTGTATTGTTACGCATCTGTTTGCAGTCATGGGTGTAAATGTTGAGTTGCAGCAGCGACTGATCTAGCAGCAGTTTATCTGGATTTAAAGTGACAGGAGGCCCTACTACGACTCATTCTGACAGACAAAAATCTTATTATATAAAAATGTTTTGTTAGTCAGGCTTTGTGTTTTTGACTGTATCCATGGTAACGTGTCTGACTACAGCTGTTCATTTATTCCTGTAAATCGATACTAGTATTACTAGTAGGTTTGAGTGGAAAGTTTAAGATGATTTATGCAAATATCTGAGTTGAAGCAAGATTTCTAAACACCAGCTGCTTATTAAGCCCCAACAATGTTTATAAATGCAGATCTTCTAATTACATTTATTTACCTACATTTATTGATAAATGGGTGCTATCAAAGCAAGGAGCAAGATGACGTAATAAGGGTATTATTGCAGAGTTCTGTCCATAACTAAGCGAAACCTCTTCAGAGCTTTCAGTCATCGTACTTGCAGCGTGTTTATTGGTTGTTGGTGTGTCTGAGCCTCTATGGGATGGAAAATGTTTTCCCCCCACAGACTCAGGGAAGAGCTTTAGCCAAGAAAGCATCGGTTTGACAGAGTTTCATTCACTAGAAACTCAAAGAACTGATGCTAAACAAGCAGGATAATTGCTCAAATGTGGAATGAATATAACACAGTAATCTTTATTTGATATATTAGACATTGTGGTTGCAACAAATAATCTTTAAAAAAAGTGATTCAAATGAATAGGTGTTGCTTTTGGATTAGGAGACTAAATATGTGCTTCAAAACATGAAACAGATGCAAAAGTGATGAGTTAAAATGGTTTATGAAACAGCTATGTTACTAAAATGATAACACTGTAAAATTTTTGGCTCAAACTGGTTTTAAAAATTTGGAGTTTAATAATTTTTACATTTATAGCAGCAGCTCTGACTTAGCTTAGATTAATTCCTCCCTTTTCCTGATGCTTATTGCAGGAAGAACACTAACTACTCACAGATACTCCACAAAAACCCACCAAACTAGTCAAAATAAAAATGTATTTAACTTAGCCTGGCATCAGTGCTGCCCAAATACAAGCTGTTTATGACTTCCAGTTTCATAAATTGTCATATTTTTCCTATTGGATATTTCTAGGGGAATGTGGGACTTAGATCCGTGCACAGATTTTTTGGTTTCCTTTTGCTTTTCACCAATCAGAGAAGTTCAAAGTCTGAGTAGAACCTTTATGAATGAGTCTACCTGAGGCATGAGCTTCAAAGGTTATAGAGTTTGGTGGAAGCATGACTATATAACTAGTATGAAAGTCTCTGATTTTTATTCTGTGATGAAGTCACAGGTGGGGGAGGTTTCTGATAACTTTATGAGCTCAGAAAAAGCATAAACCCAAGAGAAAAAATAGATATAAAAGGTGAAAAGGTGGCAAAAGTAGGAGCAAAACCAAACTTGTAGGCCTTTCAGCAGCTCATGTGGCTCTCCATCACAGAAAAAACACATTAAACCTCTCTATGTTCACAAGCCTTTTTAGCCAAAATGGATTTGATTCTGGAAGATCCAATAACAGAAAAACAATGCGGCATTGGATTACAAAACACAGAGGGAGGCGGGCGGCGTTTCTTCGTAAGGATGCCATCAATCCAGGAGCTCTTATCTGTGTTGGTGTCACCATGTTTCTCCGCTGCATGTTCACATGCTTCCAGGTTTTAGTGGGGAAACCACTATCATAAAACAAATCGCTTGAGTTTACAGATGGCTGAAATCTACATTTAGAGAAACAGACATGGTCGTTGCTCCCAGATCCCAAATATGGAGGAATGCCAAGGGTCATGTGTGGAGGAATGATATCAAATATAAACTTTTTGTTTGGAATAATTTCCTTACAATGGAAAATGTTAAGCACAACAACACAAAGAATTTATCTTTTCATAACAAAGCTTATTTAACAGGTAGAACTACGTTTTCCAGTGACTTCAGCTTTCACTTAATTTACTAAACTTTGCTAAATATAGCAACCATTTTGAAACACGGTGACCCAAATCCAGAGAATAAATGTATTCAACTGAAACAAAAATAATTTTAAAACCACACATCTTTCTTTAAATGCAGCCAAATTCCACAGCACATCAACATGTTAAGGTTGTCAAAGTCAAGCTAGCATAACTGACCTACTTCCCTCTCTCTTGCTATTTTTCTTAGTAATTTTTTTTTTCTGGTCTGGTTAGTTGTCGTTGTGTTGACAATTAGTAGCAATGTACTGCGTCTCTTTCTTTTATATATCAGGCCTATATTTAAGATTTAGTGCGTTATATTGACAAGTTAACAGCTAAAACAAATGCTAATCATTGTTTTTGAGAAGCCCTGGCCTTAGAGATAGGATAGGTTTAAAGAGGAATGTCATAAGGTAAGAATCCAGATTTGACTTCCATCAAAAGAAGTCATCTGAAGTGGTTCATCCATTAGCTTAGCATGCTCCTTCAGGGCACCTTTTCTGAGGTTTTCTGGGTTTGTCTCAATGGAACTGACTAGTATTTGCATCTTTGGATTACCAGAAGTCTTTCCAGACTGATGTTGGATGAGTGGTTGGATGCTTCATTTGGTTAGGGTTAAAAAAACTAGATTAAGCACAGCAAAATATCGCAATAAAATAAAACATGAAAATGCACTGAAGGATGTGGTTACGATGCTGACCTACATTTTACAACCTCGTCATCCATTAATGGCCTAAAAAGCCATTTTGGGTATTTTCCTCCCCAGACACCTTAGATATTCTGAAAAGCACTTTTTAAACTCAACACAATCTGACAGCTCCTTCTTCAAGAGGTTCAACCACCAAAGAATATCAGCGCACCTCTATAAACACAATTTGATGAGGCTCCTTGAACATCAAAGTAAAACCAGTGCAGCCAGCCAGCCTGAACGTCAGGAAAACCAGTCAGTCAGCTGCTTTGTCTCCCGCTGAGTGCCAGACTGACGTTCTGCAGCCATCTAAGCTGACTAAACACAGAGCCCCCTTTCTTCAAAGCTATGCAAATTAGCCACGTTGCTAAGTGGATTCCTCTCCTCTTTTTTTTGGGTTGGAGAGCCAGAGGCCCGATTAGGCCTAATTTCTATCTACAGAATGTATACACACTTTCATACAGGCTGCATTTCTGCCTGTGGGGGATTCTTGGTGGTCTTCTCATAACACAGGCCTGCTTAAATAGATTGGTTGTTGAATTTAACGTGAAAATAATGTATTTTTTTCCAACTGTAATGGAATTAAAAGAGGCTAAAAATAGAGGTGGGAGGAAGCTAATAAAGATCAAACCGGAGCTCAGACACAGAGAGGCTGTAATCTTTGGCTGCAGAGAACATGACTGCTCTTTGATTGTATTACATGCACTGCGCTGCTCAAAGTGAGGCGGGATTTCGTTTTTCATTGTTTGGAGCCTAATAAAGGGCAAGTGTGAGGCTGAAGCAGATAATATTCACACCACCAGCAGACTAAGAGATGGATGAGCAGCTCTGGTGTTCGAATATCAGAACCAAACTCAGTTTTAGACATTTTCTTTATTTAAATCCACTGCACCATCTGCTGAAGCACCTGCATGTCAGGCAGCTTTTTATTTTA
Source organism: Xiphophorus maculatus (assembly GCF_002775205.1). Lineage (NCBI taxonomy): Eukaryota > Metazoa > Chordata > Actinopteri > Cyprinodontiformes > Poeciliidae > Xiphophorus > Xiphophorus maculatus. Next base: position 2,129,952 of record NC_036458.1, read on the forward strand.
AATTAATTCAAACAAGATTTAAATAAGTTGGATATAAACACACCTGTCTGCAGATTTCATTCCTGCCCCTGTTTGACCCACATTGAATCACTTCAACATGTCATCTTTTGGTTTTGATGCTTATTGTTCCTGATGTTTCTGCTGTTTACTCCTGACTACATGATCATTTATGTATATCATCGGCTGTAGCTTGTGGAATAAATCCTGCCTGTCTCAGAGACGAAGATGTTACCAAAGGCTTTCAGTTTCAAGATTTGTGGGGTTTTTTCAGTTAAATAAGAGAAAATAAATATTGACTATTCCTGTTGTCACGATCGTCTGAGATTTAAACGTTCATATCTTCAGGATCAGAACGCAGAGATGAAAACCAAAAGCAATGAAGATGTGATAAAATAATGTCTACTGTCATAGTTTGATCTGCATCATATTGTGTCTATAATCAGGAATAGGGTTGAAACAATCGGATCAATCGTAATCAATCGTATTGAAATAATTACCAGGTAATCTAGTAATCCATTCATTGTTAACCGGAGTAAAGAAAAAAAATAAAAGTAATTAGACCAAAACTACAGAAATATGTACATTTTTTTATTTTGAATAAAAAAACACCTGATCTCAGAACTCCTCTAGTGGCAGTTTTACCTTCACTTTTAGACAATAAAATGGTTTTATATTTTTTAAGAAAAGAATACAGCAATCATAAATCTGCTTTTATGTTTTTTTTATATAATTTCCTGCCCAAAAATGAAGAGAAAATATTCCCACACGTGACTGTATTCTTTCAGAAATGTTGGGCTAAATCCTCAGAATAAGAGGAAAAGAAACAGTGAAATGGGATTCAGCCGTTTACTGCAACATGCTTGTGAGCTGTCCATGGTGCTGAATCCAAGAAACGAGATTTGGAGCCAAATGAGCTCAAAATGTGAGTTTTCTGACCTGCACATAGAGGTGGAAGCTTATTTAAAGAGGTTCAGGCCTCAGTAAGAGGAAAGCAAAGCCAGTTTAACCTAAATGGTAAACAGGGTCACATTCATTCCTATTTAATAAGAAATCTGAACTGGTGAATCGCCAGTATGCCAGGCTGGAGACAAACATGTGTCAACAGAAGTGAACAGGGTGAAGAGGTAAGGATGAAGAGAGCTGGGAGCGATGCTCTGACCCCCTTTTTTCTAATGAGGAGCAGACGAGATGAAAGGGAAACGAAGGAGGAGGAAGAGGAGGAGGAGGAGGTAGATTTATTTTGGACTCATCATTATCATTATAATAATTATTGTTATTGGTGGAAGAAAATCTCTGTTGTTTTTGGAGTCCTGCTAAAAACAGAAAGCCGTTTCCAACCTTTCTTATCATTATCTCTTCATTATCATTATCACCGTTCTGATTGGTCACAGCGATTTTATCGCAACACACTGAAGCTAATGACAACAGCAAGGCGCAGAGGAAAAGGAGGCCTTGTTAATGCAGGAATAAATAATGCAGCTCTGAAGAAAAACAGTCTGAACTGCCCATCTGGCTTGAAATGTTCTGGAGACACAAGCGAGAGGATAGAAACCAAAAGCTGTTTTGATGTCTCAGTCTGGATGTGCATTGCCAACAAGCCGGGGCCTCGGGATTCCATCAGATTATTGATTGTAGCAACACTCGAGTCCTGCTTTACCACACTTATAAACAAGCTCTCTGTCAAGCACACTATAGGGCAACAAATGATTTTATTTCATAGATTTCTGGATTTGACTGATGAATTATTCACTGATGTTCTACCCTTGGTGCAGAGGAGAAGGCGCGGGAGGAGGGGAGATGCTGAAGAGGAAAAGACAAAGAAATTTCAAAATGTATAACACACAAGCCTGTGTGCATGAACATTTCATCTTCTAGAAGGTCTTTTTTCTGCTCTATTCTTCTCCGCTATCGTACAGCGGCTCTGCTTTGTCAACATCAGCTGACTGAGAACTCCCAGGGGCCGACAAATCTCCTATAATCCTCCAGACCTCCCCTCCGCGTCTGCCGTTTACCTGGATCCTTCTAAGTGTTATTGAGTCGGAATAAACTGTTATCAGCCTGGATCCCGTCCAGGACCTGGAAAACTGCTTGTTTTGTTTCTTTAATTTGGAGACTTTTAGCGCCACACTCTTCTGCTCCAGATGTTCTGGATAATGTGACAGTAAAACGGCAAAGACGGACATTTACAGGCGGTAAAAAAACCTCACTGTTCATATTCTCAGATGTTTCCTCTGTTGTTGGATGTTTTACTGTGGAGTTCAAGTGATGGTGTCTGTTTTCTCTGGAGTAATGGAGAACAGCACGCCCCTTTTACAGGGTTTCTGCAGGTTTCACCAACTCAAATTTATGCTTTTTAAGATGATAAAGAATGAAATTTAAGACCTGTATCTCGACCAAAATGCACAAAGGAAAATTGCATTTTATATAGTGGTGCAATATTTTATTTTAACAGAAAGTACGTAGCGTTGTATTGCTTAGCAACAGAAATGAGTCAGACGCAAAGTAAAAACATCGTCCAGCCAACCGGCGATAATTTACATTTATTAATGATAGACGCAAAAAGCTAGCGAGCTAGCTAGCAAGCAATAAAGATGTTAGCATGGGACTCAAACTTTCGCCTGGTAGAAAAACAGTCCCACATAGAAAAAAAATCTACACAGAATATATAAGATTAAACAATCCCACCACAACAAAATTTAAGAGCTGCAATTAACGTGTTTAAAGACAACTTAAACATTTTCTAATAAATTTAAGACATTCTAAGGCCTAAATGTTAGAAACAGTCACCACCATGCCTGAAATTTAGCAGCAGGAATTTGTGCTGATATCTTGTGGTTGATTTTCTCTAATCATGATGCTGTGGGTCATCACTAAACATCTCTATGTATCGGTCCAAAGGAAATTGTTCCAGAGGTTTTATTGTTAATATAGATTCAGCATTGCAACATTTAAAGGAGCCATACTTGCTATAAACTTACTAGAATGTATTAGTTCCACTGACAGATTGTATTTTAACTATTTCATGAATGTGCCAGTGGATCTAGAAGTTTTTTAAAATCAATTTTAATGAATTATTGGCTTAAAGCAAGCTGCTATATTTTGCTGAAAAGTTACTGGTGAGTTAATTTTGTCACTTTTTAAATGTTAGTAACAAAAATATTTGGTAAAATTTTGTGTTTTTGCAGTGCACCGTCCTCTGGACAACAAGAAGAAAAACTTGTTTCATTGTTTATCTTTAACATTAAAGTAATAGCAATACATGAATATTTTCATTTGTTCTTGCAAACTCATGTCTGAAAATATTTACTAGTGTATTTTATATAAACATGTTTTTTGACCTGTATCTTGCACAATAAATACTTTTAGTTTTGTCAGTTTTCAGGTACACCAAGATATTTGCACCAGAAACTAGTGGAGGAAATTGTGTGTTTTTGCAGTGCAGGCATTAAATCCTATGAGAATATCAAGGGTTTACTTAGTTTTTCTATTTTTGGGTTCACCTTAGCATAAGAAAAAAACTGAAACCAAATCTGCTGTAGTTTTTTTTTACCAAAGCTGGATGCAGTTTCTAAACCAGCTCATTTTATCATTATTTCTCTTTTGAACTGAAGGAGGGTGTACTTCCTTTCTGCTACGACCACATGACCTCTGGAGGCCCCCGGTCACATCATTAATCCTGCACTGGGGAAGCACTGGTCTGTGGCCCCCCTCATACTGGTGGAAATTGAGCGTGGTGTATAAAATATCAAAGCAAATCGATCGGTGACCTCACAGCATTGGCCTGTTTAATAGTCGGGCCGGGTTAAAGCCAGCCAGGGAAGGAAAACAAACACATCACAACAGCGGTTTGCTGATTTCCCAGCCTCTGATGATCAGAGGATGTAACTGTGTGGCTTCTTTCTGTGAGCAGCAGCAGCAGCTGGAGCCGCGCTGAAATTAGCTTTAATGCCATTCTCTCTAGTGTGAAAGAGTGAGGCTGAATAATGTAGCCGTGGTCGCTCGGAAAATAATAAAAAACCTCTCCAGAATCACAGGGGATGATGATTGTTGCATTGCACTTGGCATTTGTGTTGTATCCAGTATCGGACCAAGGCGCTCTCAATTGCACCCCAGAGGCTGGAGCTTGCTAACTGAAGAGAAACCAGGTCAACTGATAGGGGAATTGTGTTGTTATCTTTATATGTGTGCGCCGCAGATACGGTGGCACAGCTCTTGCTCACAGCTTGCAACATTTCACAAAGCAATCAGGGCCTGTTATCGATGCGCGGCTAGCAGGGCTAAACTACTGTAATCCACTCCATGTTTGCTAATGAATCGCCATTTAGGGACGCAGCTCCGTTCCGAATCAGGCCGGGGGTGAGGCTAATACTTGAGTGGCAGCTTCCCAGACTTGATATCCCATCATGATGAGGCGGGGTGGTGGTGGTGGTGGTGGGGGCGACGGCTGGTCAGCTTGCTGGCAATGCAGAGTCTGTTTGTTGTGCATCCATCAACCCCGGTGTCCTGCCCAGGAGCCGATCGATAGCCAACACAAAAGCTCATTGATGACAGACAGCTCTTGACAAACATATAGCATTTTTTTTCTGTCTAGTATAGCAATAATCTCCAAGGTCACCGCGTTCAGCGGCGGCCGGGATTCTTCTGTGTCTTTTCACACACAGGAACAAAAAGAAAACAGCCTCTGATGCATTTTAAGTCGGCGCTGAAAGCTCTTGGCACATCGTTAGGCAGCTGAACACAAGACGAATGAAAGCACACACACTTGACAAGCGGTGAAGCTGTCGTGACATGTCACTGAAACAACACCCCCCCCTCCAAGGACACATAACTAACAAGACACTAAGTAAGACAGCAGAAGGACAAATTACTGGACAGCGCAGGTCAGATTCAGAACAAATAAGAACACGGACTTTATGAAAAATTAAATGTTTGTTTATCACTTGGAAAAAGTTAGTTTGTGTGACAGCTGAGTGGACATACACACACGCACACACTTTTACTACAGGTGTGTCAGGGCTTGGTGCTATAATAGGAGGGCCAGGCTCCCCCCGCAGGCCATCCTGCCAGCTGGCCGGAGTGAGCGTGAGTGATGCCCGAGTGAGGCAGCCCCATTAGGGAAGTGCTGGTGGTGAGTGCAGGATAGCTCAGGTAATTAAAGCCAAACCAATGCAGGCAGGCGAGGCGGGGGCTCCCAGATTTATGTGGCTGAGTAATGCACATGCAGGAGTGAGCTCGCCATCCAAAGGCCTGCCTCCTTCCCTCACAAACAGTCTCAGGAGGCATTAGCTTCCTCACCACTCTGATGCAGCCTATTACTCTCGCTCTCTCCATCTTGTTGCTCATTGCTTCACTGTTCGAGTCAGTGGGAAAAAAACTCCAGATTCTTGACAGTAAAGACTAGATTTAGATTCTCGGAGGCCTTTGATATTATCGGAGCATCAAGTTTCTGCAGAATACACCGAATACAAGGCAACGGTTTAATAAATATGTAAATAGCAAAACAGTTTTTGTTTACATTTAAAGTTATTGTTGAAAACAAAGCAAACATTCACTTCTCATTTAGTTTGAGTAGGAAAATAAAAGAGGGCAAAAAAAATTCATTTCAATCGATAGGAAAGCACAGATCCACTTTTTTCACTTCCGATACCGATACAGATATCTGGGCTTTAGTATCGGCCGATAGCAATCTGTTATTTTTGATTTTAAAATGTTATTTTTAAAATAACGTTTTGAAATGTTAACATGTTAAAATGTCATCAAACATCATACAGCTAAATAAAAAAGGTGCATTTAAAACTAAAATCTTTTTCAAAAGCGGATATTCTTTTGCTGATGTCAAATAAAAATATTCATTGTAATATAAATTCTAATTTTTATAGCAAATTTTAAATATTGTTTTAAAGTGTAAGCAATGATAAAATAAATGTAAAAGACAAAAACCAAAAGAAAACAACTGTTTATATGACTGCAAGTTTAAGCAGCTTTCAAGAAAAAACATAAAAACAATAAAATAGAAATTGTCTGGTCAGAAAGAAAAGATATTTGGATTCTTCCTCAGTGCAAACTTCAGCAGATTTCAAGGAGAAAAATCAGAAAACAGTTAAGGGACTCTAAGAGTTTCCACCTGTTAGCTGAAATAAATAAATGTTAGCCGTTAACTTTGCACGACTCTATTCCAGCCTCATGATTGGTCCATCGCAGAGCAACTCTTATTTTCATTGGCTGTTAATTTTTTCTATATAGTAAGAGTCTCTTTTGACTCTTTCTCATACATCTATTAAAGAAACCTAATTTTTAATATATATTGCTATAGTTTCTCATTTCAGCGTCTGAAAATCGTACGTCTGGTTTGTTTTTCCATCTCACAACTTTCCCCTACTTTGTTGAAACATTAAATCTGAAAATATATACCTAAGCTTGTTGTTGTAACAGGACAAATAAATGGACTTTATCCGTGCATGTGTGCATGGAGAGATTTTTTCTATTGTTTTCCAGGTGATTCTTCTGGAAAGTAAAGTAATAAACCCTTCAATCTGGTTTCCACCAGTTATTATAAAGGGTAAAAAAGCCAAAACTAAGAAATCAAAGTGATTTTCTAACATTTCCCACAACATTCAAGTTTGTTTTTGATTTTCTTGACCTTCTAACTCTCATTCTAATCCAAACATCCATAACCATCACGAAGATAGATGTATGTTGTTATGTTTTGCTTGATGCCTGAAAATATATCATTATACGGTTTGTTGTTACTGTGTGTTCAGCCTCCATTTTGCGTCGTGGCCCAACGAGCTGGGTCGTCACAACGTGCAGCAAATTATTACACATTCTGGCGGCGACTGAACTCCTGCTGACAGCACTCATTTGTCCTCATCTCTTCGGTGAACTTCTTGAGTTTCAAGCTCGATCTTTGCTCTCTATTATTGCAACAAAATTCAAAGTGCAGCTGGTTTAGGGGCAGCTATGATGTCAGCTGCACCTTGTCACATTTCCCTGACACCCGTTAACATGATGGGGAACATTTTGGAGAAATGTAACAGCATGTTAGAGAGGCTAGATACAGTTCTGAAGTTGACGCTGTCGAGAAACTGTCAGAGTAAAATCTCAAAGATGAAGCTCTCGGAGGAAAGAAACCACACTCTGCGTTGAGGTTTGGGTCGATCACACCTGTCAGCCCGTAAATCAGTTACTTATGTGCGTCCTTGTTGGCTGACTGATGATACGAGCGGCTACGGACTACCTGCGGGAGCGCGTCGGCTCATCTCTGACCAGAACTTAACCCGGCCCCGCTGATCCGATATTCTGCGGGACGGAGAGCAGAAATCAGGGGTGCATGTAAGATAGCATACTGTAAATCCAACCTCCTGTCAGATCACATTTCATTCCAATCGTCACAGACGGAGGGATAACCGTAGACACACAGACGTATCAGATGGACAATGCTTAGATTGTCAAACAGGAAAACAGATCAGCGAGAAAGAATGAGAGACAGGCAGGCGAGTCCTCCAGAGGAAAAGCCAATGGGAACGAGGAGGAGGGAAAAAAAGCCAGATGGGCAGACAAGCATAAAGCAAATCACGGAGAAGCTCCTCAATACCGGAGCAAGATGGAGAATGGCAGCTCAGGTTGGGAAGAGTTATCCGCAATGTGCATCAGCTAGCATTATCAATGCTGACAGGGAGACAACCCGTTTATAGGGAAAAGGAAAGAAAAAACATCAAGGAAACCCTGCTCTTGTCTATCCCCAATTGAATTACTGCTGTGATCTAAAGAGGGAGGGGTGAGGCGGGGTGAGGGGGGCCGGGATAATATTCTTTGACGAGAAGGGCCGCTCCAAATGCGCACAGAAAATGTATATCCGTACAGTGCGTCCCCCAGGGCTCACATCTCACAACTTTGCCCATCTATTTTTATTTGTTCCCCGTGCTTCTTGTAAAGCAGTGCTGCAGCCCACAAAATGGAGAAAGAGGAGGGAAGGGGGAGAAGAAGAAAAGGAGGAGAGGAGGGTGAGGAGCACTGCTGGGAGGGAGCGGGCGTAGATCGCATGACCCCTGCAATGCTACTGGAATACTAATGTCACACAAAGTTTTCAGGCAAAAAGATCCAGAGGAACAAAGTGCATAGGGGAGTGTGGAACAAACACACACACATAAAACACCACCTCCACCACATCCCACTAACACACACACACACATAAAACACCACCTCCACCACATCCCACTAACACACACACACATAAAACACCACCTCCACCACATCCCACTAACACACACACACATAAAACACCACCTCCACCACATCCCACTAACACACACACACATAAAACACCACCTCCACCACATCCCACTAACACACACACACACACATAAAACACCACCTCCACCACATCCCACTAACACACACACACACACACACACACACACACACACACACACACACACACACACACACACACACACACACACACACACACATAAAACACCACCTCCACCACATCCCACTAACACACACACACACATAAAACACCACCTCCACCACATCCCACTAACACACACACACACATAAAACACCACCTCCACCACATCCCACTAACACACACACACATAAAACACCACCTCCACCACATCCCACTAACACACACACACATAAAACACCACATCCCACTAACACACACACACACACACATAAAACACCACCTCCACCACATCCCACTAACACACACACACACATAAAACACCACCTCCACCACATCCCACTAACACACACACACACATAAAACACCACCTCCACCACATCCCACTAACACACACACACATAAAACACCACCTCCACCACATCCCACTAACACACACACACACACATAAAACACCACCTCCACCACAGGCTGCAAGGAGCCGGGGAGTCTCACAGGGACTCGTATTTCCACCAAATGACTCACTCTGGATTGTTGTCAAGATGACAGGAGTTTGAACAGAACTTTTGGGTCGGTTCCATCTAGTTTAGCCAAGCATACGGTCCAATCACTAATTTCAAAAAACGCTTGCACCGAGCCAAAGTAGCATGATGGAAACTCCTCCAACTTCTGAACCTTGTTTAATGACTGATATAAATTTAAATTGGTTCTTTATTTGGACAGTTTTAGCCATAATTTCTTACTATTATTCATTACAAACAGAACCCAGCCCCCCCAAAACAAAGTCATACGGGACAAAAAGGGGAAGTTAAACCATATTAATCATCCAGTTTATTTAGGGTTCAGACAGCGTTGGGGGAATTTAACCTCAGAGCCTTTGAAGCAAATAAGGATGCAGGAAGCTGGGTGTGGCAGCCACTGAGCTGACCTCTTGTTTTGGCGTTTTGACTAAACGCCTCGGCATTAGAGCCACATTTCAGCAGCGCTGCAGGGCTCTGGTGTTTCATCATGATGTTCTGCATATGAATTAAGCACCAGGATACACTGGACTGCATATTTACGCATTAATACAGCAACACATGGAAAGGTAGGAAACGCTTCAAAGGAATCTGAATCCAGACATTGGCTTGGATTTGTTATAGAAATATAAGAATATATAAATAAGAAAACACCTAATTATATAATCTCATGGTCTTTATGTTTTTGCAATAATATATTTTTAACTGATAAATACAGTAGATTTCTGGTTTTTGACCAGCTAAAATCCACATTTGCACATTTTCTTTACTCCTAAGATTGAAAATTTCTAAATATATTTTCAGATATAATTCAAAGTAAAACACAGATCAATTTAGAAGCTATTGAAGGAAGGAAAATGAAAGTTTTTAGATTTGCTGTAAAGGAACTTTTCTAGCCTCTACTCTAGAGAAAGCTGGATGAAGACGAGCAGTTAAAGCAAAATAAACATTATTAGTCCAAAGATGGTTTTTATCATCTATGGCATTTTTGTGATTTTGTTGGATTTCAAGGATACTTTTAAAATAATTACTTAACAGAAAATACAACCAAACACAGAAATCTAAGAGCAAATAAAAACTATTGGAGTGATTTTAATGTGCTTTTCATTGATTGTTGCAACATTTTCTCCCTCTTTACTTCCACTAATTTAATTAGAATCTTCATATAGTCATAACCATCAGCACTGTTTTACTACTGCATAAAATATTCAGATGTTTTTATTTAATTGATTGAGTTCTGGTCAAATTGAAACATTCTTTAATTGTCTTTACTCTGTTTTGTGACAGTTGGATTAGAAACTTGCTTTGGATAAAGGGATACTTTTTTATTTTGACATTGAAAAAGAAAAACTAAAAACATATTCATGATTTTCCCGTATGGAAAGTGCCAAAGGCAAACTTCTGCTCTGTGCATGTAAAACCAAAAACAAACACTCTCCCAAATTAAGGAGTAATCTCTAACGTACAACAACCGTGCATGAAGATGTTTACAATTAGTTCAGAAAGTCAGAATAAATAGAAGACACACTTTCTGGCCAATTTTTAAGAACACAAACAGAAAAATCATTCACTCAACCTTTTAGCCACATAGCAAGCTCCCAGTTTAGCATTGTTTAAAGGTCAGAGCCTTCCCCAGGATATCCAAATACTTCCAGCAGGAATACGAACCACGAGACAAATTTTAGATGATTTCAATCTGGTTTCTGAAAGATGCAGATGAATTCTTTATGCACAAATCAGCTTCACAGCAAAAGTTAAAATCATAAACGCATTAGAGTTAGAAATGTTTTCTTCGAAACGTGATCTGTATTCAATACAACTTGACCAATTGTTTTACAGATATAAAACAGTCAGCCTGAAACCAGTAACAAGAATAAGTTGTACTTTGTTCCGATGCTCCTGCTGTATTAATCAATAGCTGTGAGCATCAAATTCTGCTGGGGAGGAAATGTTGGTGGGTGTTTGTGGTTTTATTTACTACAAATTTAGGATGAATCAATAAATCTGGTTAATAAATGGTTAAATTGAATAATAAAAAAAAATCTGAACCACCTCTGCTTGCTGACCACAGAAAATGAAAATCCTTCAGTTGGTCTACAATGGCCACCGGGCCGCAGCCTGGTTTTAGGAAAGTTAAGGGGTTAAAACTATCCGGACTCTCGTTCTGAATAAATGAACTTTAGAGACCTTCAGACAAAGAGAAAACATTGCTTCTAACCAAGTCGCATCAATTAATTGCTGCAAATTGACACAGGTTGACCGCAAACATAACCTTGAACCCTTCGTCACCATCTTCGTCACAACCCTGACCTTCCACTTCACTAATAAGAGCCCCTTTCTGCATCTCACATTGCCTGAGATGCAGAAAGGTCCATGTTTGTCTGTGGCGGAGTGGATGGGAAACGCCAGGATGTACGACTGCAGTTGTAATAAACCGGCAGCGGAGTCAGCTTGACTGTAGCAGCAGCCTTTCTTCTGTAGTTTTGTTCCAGTGTTTCAGCTCCAGAGAGAGTGATGCCCCAGCAGAAATTGTTGTATTATCGGCCATTCTTCCCCTCAGTCATCAACGAGTAGGAAATAGAAAATGATGCATAAGTATCAAGGATTTACTGTCACATACAGCACCGCTGTCATCCCACTGAGGTGCATCATGATGATGTACGCCTCCAATCCTCCATTTGGACTCAACGTCTTTATAACTCTGCATTAACCCAAATCCCCGGCTAGCACTGGGAGGTGTCAGCGGGGGCTTAAAGGTGGGGGCATTTCCTCACTCACACCTGCCTATTATGCTTGCTACTCATCGTAATGGGACTCTCAAGCACCACGAGTGTCTCCATGAAGATCATTTTCTTGACGAAAAGCTCAACTCGGGAAGCTCTTCTGCAATATTTTTAGATCACCTGTGCTGTACATAAGCGCTCTTGGTTGGAAAAATGATGCAAGTGAGAAAATCTACAGAATGGGTTTCATTATTATCCGTTTTGTCTCACTCAGCACCACAGAAACCATCGGTAGGTGGCACAGTTTGAAGAGCATAACAATAACTAGGCTGTTTTAAATTGCGATGGAGATGTGCCGGAACAGGAAGAAAAATGGTCAAGTACGGCTCGCCATCCCATTAATGCAAAATCCACATTTTCCCAAATGAGATAAAAGCATGGGACGACCCTGAAGATGTAACAACGGCCGTTAACACAAAGCAAGTAACTCATTAATCGGGGCAGACCATTTGGAATGAGCCAATTGAGCACATGCTGCTTAGCCAATCCTACACATTCCTGCATGCAATTGATTTCATTTGACCATTATCATCCGAGGTTGTGACCAAAATTAGATGCAGCCTGGCTAATTATCTGACAGTCGGCAGCTAATTATCTGGCTGTAGTGCGACGCAGAGACAGGGGAGGCAGGGAGGAACCTCCCATCACCGCCCTGCCAACCAGTCAGGACCCGCGCTGGAGACCGCAGCGAGCGTGGAGATCAGCCTGAGTGATTCCACTTAAGATCTGAGGCAGGTTCCCTGAAAGAAACGGAGCGAAATGAAGATGAATGGAACACCCAGCGAGACTCCAGAAAGCCCCGCGCGCAGAACCCGCCGGCGGGGGAGCAGAAAAGGAGAAAAGCACAAGCCCTGATGCTCGGCCTGATTTTTATTTGATGGAAATTATTTCCATCATTCACCTAACGGCAGGGGGACTCTGCAGACAGAGCCGGCAGACCATAACAAACACTGTGCAGTTATTCATCCAAACAAATGAGTGGAATATCCCGCATAACAGCAAATTAGCACTGGTGCTGCTACCCAGGGATTAATCGCTGTTTGGTCTTTTGTTTGGCAGAGATTCATGACAGGATGCCAGCAGTGATGTCAGAGAGTGAGGAGGAGGGAGGGGAAGCGGAGAGCCGGAGGACAACTCTCCAGGTCAGAGGTCAGATAGATGGACTCGCCTCCGATGCACTAATTACCCAAGAGGCTAAAGTCGGGCTGCTGCTCGCACTCGGGGATGAGCTCCACTGAACAAATGACATAAGCATACATCAGGACAAACAAACTTCCAACATTTAGAAACTCAAACAGCAAAAAGAAAAGGAGTTTAAATGCTTCATTATCCGTCGTTTCATGCATCAACCAGTTTCTGGAACAATTTTTCTAGATGGGGGAAGAATGTTTAATTCATAATTCAGCCTATATTTTACAACATGCATCAATTCATCCAATTTATTCCTGTCCAGGGGTCACTTGGAGGCGACGCCCATTTCCACTCTGGTCAGGTCTCCTGTCCCTTGAGGGGCAACACAGTCCATGTTTTCTACTCCTGATTTAAAATTATTTATCATTACATGTATATTTATTTCCATTCCAACAAGAACATGTTTTTTCAAAAATGTTCAACACTTTTATCAATAATCAGAAGAAAATAAAAGTTAAGTTTATTATTGTAGCACTTTTTTAACAAGTCAGTTCTAAATAAAAACATAATCATCAATTATGAAACAAACGTTAAACTTTGTCAAAATTATTAAGTATGTTGATTAATGCTCCACTTATTACTAATCAAAGGAAACTAAACATGTGGGTTTAAGGACCTCAGTGTTTCTGCTGTTTTGCAGTTTTATGGAAGTTTGAAAACTACAGAAACAGAGTTCCTTTAAATAAAGGCTAAAAAAAAGTTTATTTAGAACGGCTTTGATTAATAATAACTGGAACGTTGATTAGTTCTAGTCTGGATGACAGTTTACTTTTTCATTGCTTCTCCTTATTCTGTCACTATGTAATATTTTCTTCTTTTGTTTGTTTTTGTGTTTTTATCATCTGAAGAAGTTTGAACTGCTGTTGAACTGTTACAAATAAACTTTAAGTAGAACATTTTTTGCTCTGATACATTAAATGCAAACCAATCAAAGGATTGGATGTGATTCTACAATAAACCAAATATTACAATACATTTAGAGTCAAAATAAACATCAATGATGTGTTTAATGATTTTTGAGGTTTAAAGTCTTCAGTTTTGGACCAAACTAATTATTACATTTGTTAAACAGAATAAGTCTTTACTGTCAAATAACCTAAAACTTTTCCTTGGAATCAAATGTAGATTAATCTGCGACACATTTTAAAACACATTTCTTTCTTTTTAATTTTTGACAAAAAGAGAACCAATTTCCAATTCAAAATGAATAAATTAAAAGTAAATTTAAAAAATTGCAACATAGTTTTGATGTTAGTAATAATTTAATCATCACACATCTTCATCTTCTGTCCTTCACTTGGGAAAACATGTTTTTCCTTTCCTGTTGATGCTCAAATCAGTTTTCAACTTGTTTTTATGCATAACGTTTCCTTGGATCTTCTGATAATTGCGTCAGAACTTCAACAGGCATGGAGTGGGATATAAGATGGATGAAACAAAATCTGGATTTTGAGGAAATTCTGAGTCTGTAGGCCAGAATCGGAAGGTCAACGATCTTATCCGGGTCCCAACAGAACATTTGGGACGGGAAGGTAAAAATGAAAATTTAATTCATTCCTTACTAAAAGCCGGCTGTTGTACGACAAACTGCCAACGCTGCTTTCTGATAAGGATGACCATAAACAGTTGTTCTGCCTGGATAAAACCTCACCAAACCAGACTAACCATAAAGAATGGCTCTGGGATTTTATGTTATCTTTAAATAATAATTTGCAACATTTTTGATGGCGCTGATAAACAAAGTCCTGCTGATGGGGAGCAGTGAGCTTAAAAATGCTTAGCTCCATAGAGCTGTAATGCATCAATGAATATTTAATGTCCTGCTGCACACTTTACATTTTATTTCTGCTATCTTACATAAATTTCACTGCAGCTCTCACTGAGGATTGGTCCTCGTGTCCTTTTTGCACGCTGCTGTTTTCACTAAAGTTATATAGTTGTGTTTTCATTCTCTTGCTTGTAGTCAACAGTAAAAACACAACAGGCATTCTGGAGCTCCTGCATGTGTCCAACACCATCCTCAACCTTCGTCCGTGACCCCGGAAGTGCATTGACACGAACCCCCCAGCGGGCGCCAACAGCCTGGTCCGGCTGGCTCTTGGTAAACAATCTGCGTGTTTGTGTGAGCGATGGGCGCGTCGTTTGTTTTGCTAATGGGTGTTTTTCTCCTTCACACTCCGCGGGGAGCGCTATCTAATGAGCCGCCCACCCGCGCGCTCCCTCCTGCAGCCCCTTCGCCCTGATCGTGTGGCTTTAACCCCGGTTCAGAGGAGGATGGATCACAGGGTCCGGGGCTCAGAACACACCGAGCGAACGGGACACATATGTTTATCTGAACTCCACCACAATCGCACGCAGCTCTACGTGGAGACCAGTCGAAAAATGTGCTTTTTGGCTTATGTTACATGTTTTAAATATTAATAGACATATACCCTTGTGGACATTCCATGCAGCTCTTTCCCAGCTAATGCAGGAGATCTTGGACATTGTGAACTGACAGGAATGCAGCAGTTCAGCTGTGCTGCTCCCTAATGCACCTCAGAGGATGTTAAATATACATGCGAACCTATGAAGCCAGGCCATCGGCTGCTTGGTAACATCACACGGGGGATGTCGAGCAAAGCCAGTGATGATCAAGAAACACAGTGTTCAAAGCATGAGTGCATGTCTACCACGTGCATGCATGTTTATCTGGTGTTGCATGCTAGCTCCTAGTGTCTGGATTCAGTTTAAAGTCGTGTTTACAGGAATCGCTGTCAGTCAACACTGAAGGTTCATGAAGCAGCTTCAACACTAACGGTTCATTCACACCAGGCCTGTTTAGTTTGCTTGAATCAAACTGTAGTTTGTTTAGAAAGTTCGGTTTGTTTGGATGAATGTGAACGCTAATCAGACTCTAATGCGGACCAAAAAAAGCAAACTGGTCTGCCTAAAAACCTCGGTCTCAGTTCAGTTGAAGTGAACTCTAGTGCGGTTTAAATGCACATGACCACTTCCAAACCAGGAAGTGGACTACAGAACAGGGCATTCTGGGTAGATACAACCAAAACAAATGCGCTAGGTTAGCGCTAGCAGGAGAAATTACTCAATAAATCCTCCAACCAATAAAATCCGATTCCACTCCGTTTTGGTTTAAGAAGGAAGTTGTGGTCAGTGTCTTCTTCAGAGGTTTTCATGTTGTTTCCTGGTGCAGCGCCCCCACAGGCGAGGAGGGGAACAGATTTTCCAACTAGTTTGGTTTTTTGACATAGTGCAGTGTGAAAGAGAACAGCAGCAGCTGAAAATGTAACAAAAGTTGCCATTTTAGTTTCCAATTGAACCAAGTCTACTGGAATAACTATGTTACGATAAGAACTTTATTATTGTTAAACTTACGGCTCAGACTTTCCTTTAAATGCAGTAAAAATCATGTTACACCGGTTCACTCAGGTTTCTGGCTAAGTTGGCAACAAAAACCTCATGGAAGCAGTCTGGAGTCGACTGAGATGGCCAGATCTGATTTTCAAGCCGCAACTATATATCCTGCTGGGAGCTGCGAAAATGCTGCATCATCAACCACAACCACCAAGAACGCTGGACTGCAGACAGACTGACAGTGGGTCCAGTCAAACATGCAAACAATGGCTGCAGAGGCAATGTGGCAAACAAAGAACAGAGCTTCAAATTATAAAAATAAGTTATCCGATTCTGTTTATGGATTTTATAGCGTCTTTAATTGTATTAAATTGGATTTATATGACTGCTGCCTAGGGTAAGGTGATACCAGCAGATCATGAAAGGTGAACATTTCCAGGAGGCAGTCAAAGAAAAAGTAGCAAAAGTAGAGAAAAATTCACAGCTGCGAAGAATTTAAGAGAAATTATGGGAGACGATCAGATAAACAGTCTGTCAAACCAGAAACAGTAGTAAACGGAAATAAAAAGGGATGCTTTAAAAACATTAGGAAGATTTAACATTAGTACCATCATAAGTTCTTGTTTTCACCAGTTTGCTTCAGTCATAATCGGACTCAAACAGAACTGTTGAATCTGCTTGTTGCCAGAACGATCGAACCAGAGTTTTCTAAATCAAACAAATCACTACCTACATGGCTCAACTTTTTAAAGGTTTTTGTGGCACTAGTTCCTTCGTTTGTAGGATTCAGGCAAGAAATGCGTAGAGAAAAACAAGAAATTGAAAGGGGTCGGGATTTGAACTGCAGATAGCTTCACGAAGAACTTTCTGAAATGTTTGTTCACAGAGATTAAAATTTTTTTTAATTCAAACAGTTTTTAAAAAAAATCTTGCAGTCCTCTCAATTTTGAACTGTAAACCTTTGGTCTATTGCTGTAAATAAAAAAGCTAAATCAAAATACAAACCATTTTCAAGAAGTTTTTAAAGCTTTTACACTCAGAATGAATTTATTTTGCTTCGGTTCAACATTTGGGGGATTTATCTGAGAAAGCTCTGTCTCTCTGCCTGTATAAAATATTTCTCTCTGTTATTTTTTCTGTTCTTTAGGCTTTTTTTTATTTTTACAAGAAGCGGTTCTGAACTGCAGGCAGGTTAGTTCAGGAGCTGAACTCTTTTACTATGGAGCCATAACATTGTAATTCTAGCAGAGTTTGGTTTATCTTCCTGAAACAAGCTCAGCTTTACCAAACTCTCTCTGAATTTTCCCTGAGGTTGTTTTGCTAGTTTAACAACAGAACTGAGTGGGTTTTTAAAGCCTCGCTGACAAACACTCACTAACTTTTGGCTACATCCCACCATTCAGACATTGAGCTATTATTATGTTTTTCTTTTTCTAATTGCATTAAGTCTTTATATTAATATCAAAATGTGTTTTGCCGTTTTGAATTTCTGAATGAGAGCAGCAGAGATTTATACACACACTGTTCCAGATAAATAAATGTGTGTAATATAGCGGAGAATAAACCGCAAACACATCAGAAATCATAAACATCAAACTGAAAAATATGCAAAATGACTCCATAGGTCAGAACAGGGAAAAGGCCTGTCACAATATTTGCAGTCAAATGTACCAGCCTTCAAGTCATTTCCTTTTTTCATTTCATTAAAACCTTTCCTTTATAAACAATGTGTTTATGACCTGTTGCCAATTTGTCAAATTATTGGTAAATGTTTATAAATGCTTGTGTATTCGTGTTTTTTCTTTTATATATTGCTTAAAGAGCTGCTGCAAATATTTAAACAAATATAATGTTTAAACAAGTTGTAAACTATTCCACTTCATTACATTTTTGGAATATTTTTAGAAATATTGTCCTATAGCATTAAACACTCCTGGTAAAAACCACAGATGTCTTTTTTCTGCTTGTTTTCAGATTCAACCCGATATGTTAAAGTTGTTAACTTTCACAGCAGCGATGGACTTAAAGATTATTAAATTACTGGTTCGCAATGTGAAACTTTTGGCTTCTGAGACATTTTAAAAACAGACACAATAAACATCTGAAAAATGTGGACAGCACTAAATTATGATAGAATATCTTGGAGGAGCTGGTCCAAATACCACGGTCTTTAACTCAAAAGGCAACTTACTAAATAGGACTTGATTTGTCACTTTGATATTTAAGGCAGATGAACAATTCAGCCAGTTTATGAGCAGCATCTTTACTTTATGTCTATACTGCATAAAGTTAGTTTCACAAATCCCTGTGTAGGTGTTGATTTCAGGCAGGATCAGAGGATATGGTTTTGTTTTTATGAAGAGTCCTGAAATTCCTGCTTTAGATTACTTTTACTTTACTAAAAGTAATCTAGTAATATTAATTACATTAATGTTAGCATAGTTCATATCTAGTTTTAATAGTTCTAGATGTAGCAGAATTAATTAAATTATTTTTAGCCCGGCTGTTTGAATTGATAATGACTAGTCTCATCTTTAAAGTAAGAATTACAAATTTCAGAGGAAAACTTTCTGGTCAATCTAAAACCAGCATCATCACACACTAGTGTTATTTCAGTCTTAGATGTCTGCAGTGATAATAATGCAAACTTGCATTCAGGACCCTAAAGCAGTACATACATCGAGAAAGAAAAAATTGCCACTATGTTGAGCATGGCCAACCACAATCAGCTGCGTTCAGCTTTGAATGCAGCCTCTCTCTTTGTTGGGAGTGAGATTTATGTGGGCAGAGTGAGAAATCTCTGAAAACTTTTGTGTCTGAATTTTTCATGATTCAGTTTGCCAGCTCTATTCCCAAAACATGGTTAGTGATAACGTGGCAAACTACACCTTAGCTGCTAGCTCTGCTTAGCTTGATGGCAAGTATATGTTTTAAATGACAGAGTGGATGTTATCTTCATTTGGAGTCCAGATCAGCATGTCAACAACTGGTACCTTACTTTATATAGCTTCTGTCTCCCTTCTTAGCTTTCAGCTAGACTCCAATTTGCATCATGGCGCCATTCATATTAGCTTTTAGCTTGACTCGGAGTGGCTGCTAGCTTGACTACAAATAGCACCTGGCTTTATTCTTATTTTTAGGTAAATTCGGAATGCCTTTATAAAAATCTAAACTATATTAGCTACATTCACATCAGATTAGTCCGACTCTTCCTTTTTTTAACATGTAGCTTTTAGCATAAATCTGAACTCAATATCAGCTTGATTTTATTCCTAGGTCAGTTCAGAATAGTTTTTTTAGCTAAACAATTTATTAGCTATATCCATATCAAATTAGTTTGCCTCCTAGTTGCTTTTTTCAAGGTGTAGCTTTCAGCATAAATCTATAAGGCTGTTATCTTGACTTTGAATATCAACTAAATTTTTTAAATGTCTGTTCAAAATATCTTTTTTAAGTCTAAATTATTTGTTAGCTACAAAAAAAATCAACATTTAGTTAGCCTCATAGTGGCTTTTTTGGGGAATAGACTTTAGCATGAATCTGAACAGATGCTAGCATGACTTTAAATAGCAGTTAGCTTCAAATTTATTTTTAGGCCGATTCAGAATAGGTTTTTTTTTTTAGCTACATCCATATTAAATTAGTTTGCCTCCTAGTTGCTTTTTAGAAGAGTAGCGTTTAGCATGAACGTTAGCAACTGTTAGCTTGAATTCCCCATGAGAACTCCTTTCCAATTCTCCAAACTGGGAAAGCTCTAATCACGTTCTGTATGAAGAGAGACTCCTCAAAATGACCCCTTCAATCCTAACATAAACTCCACAGGCCAAATATTGCCATGAAATAAGATTATTGTAACCATGTTTCATGTATGAAGGCATATGGATGTCGCCATCCCTACCTAAGGCATAGGTTTTGATGTGCATGCTGTGCTATACTCAGATTAGTGTGACATCATATAAAATGCATTTAGATTTGCTAACCATCTGGAGGCGAGTTGAAACAGGTGTTCCTCCAGAGTGGAGGTGCTCCCTCACCCCAAATCTCTGCATCAACAAGAAAACACATTAATACTGAACAGAACGGTGGAGTGAAACAATCCAAAAATATCCTGGGCAAAAATAATCCACTCATTACCTCATCTCAGTCCAATTTCAGGAGGGAAAGCTTTTCAGATTTGTGTCCAATTCACAAAAAAATGTTACCTTTAATTTTTAAAATTAGTCTTCAAGAAAAACAAACAGAAATGGCATTGTTTGGTTTATTTAAATCAGAGTAATTTTAGTGTAGTGTTTATTTATGATGCCTTTAATCATAAATCAGATAATAAACACGACTGAAGCCATCTGGGATGAGGTGGCGCTGACAGACAGGGCAAAGTGCTGTAGGTAGGGAGAATAACGGACAACTTTCCTGGGAGTTCTCAGGCTATACGAGCCCTCTGTAAAACACCGGTACAAAGGAAGGCAGGAGGCTTTTTTCCCTTTTATACCATATGCTCCTGTTCCACACAGGAGCTCGCATGAATGGGATATGAGGTCCAGAGACACTGCCTGTCCAAGCTGAGCAGGTGTGCTGCTGAGACCTTCAATCACACAGATATATACTGCTGTTTACACTCTGCAGAGCCATAATGCAACAACTCTTAATGTAGCAGCTGCCCAGATTGGCCATCTCGAGCTGCAACGCTGCATACTTACACTGTTAAGCATTTTTCAGTCAGTAAAATTAAAGTTTTATGACCATGAGAGAACATCGCAGGAGAAATAGAAGGTGGCTGTCAGTTCAGCTGATTTCATCTGCATTGGTAAGCAAAAAGGTTCATCCTATGACTGCAAGCCCTGACTCCAGTAATGTATGTCGGCCATTCCGTCCAGCACTTTGGTTCTGCTCGATCTCTCGTCTTCTAATGTTCTTTAGACAGATTTAAAGGGACATTTTAGAAACCCTTTCACTTTTTCTGTGCAAGGCAGAACATGTTTCAGAATCTGAGGTTGATATCAATTTGGAAAGCTCTGGGAATAAAAAGGCACAGCCATTGCACTTTGTTTGGGGACTTTGAAAATAACCCACTTCCAGCTGAGACGGGAGAAAATCCAGCCGCATCTACTCTCAGGTCCAACTTCAAACCGTGCTGAATTCACTGTCAGGACGTCAGAACTTTTGAACCTTTTCTTACACCGAGCAATTCCAGCATCGTATTGATTTTTCACCTTTACTAGCATGTAAGTGAAACTTCACCAGCAGAAAGTGGCAAACTGGTACATTATTTAAATCTGTTTAAATCTGTGGTCTAGCATGAGCAACGGCACAAAATCTGCAAATATTTTTCCACCTATGTCCAGATTATAAACTCTTCTGAATTTGAGATGTGAAATAATCATGAGATGATTTCTGCGTATGATTAAAAACACTGTGTGAATATTGGCCAGTAACAGTGTAAAACATAAACCAAAAGATAAATCCGGTACAGAACAAACCACTGCACAGAATGTCATGAATGTATATTTTCAAACCTGAACACGTGGATCTGCACAACGTGTTAATGTCGACAACTCTACTAATTGTTGCAGTAAAAAAAAAAATTACCGAAGTACCAATATATATATATATATATATATATATATATATATATATATATATATATATATATATATATATATATATATATATATATATATATAAATACAATAAAAAGTTTATTTTCTTGTTTAAAAATAAAGTTCAATTGTTTACTTGCATCTTTTTAATGTATTTCTAATATAGTATACAAAGGATTAAATGAAACAATTTACAGTAAGAAAAGACTAGAAATATTGACTACTAAACATTAGTTGCAGTCCTAGCAACTAAAGTTTATGTTCAAATTATACAAATATTGTTCAGTATTTTGTTCTTCGCTCTGTTTTTATATGTTGTATATTCCTACTTTTGCTTTGATTACTTGTCACTTTGCTGCTGTTACACTGAAATGTCCCCATTGTGGGACAATAGAGGATATTTCTATTCTACTCTATTTTAAAGATGATTTTTCCACTTAAATCTCCCTGGAGACTTTGAATAGGTCAAAATTATTTTGCATTAGTGAAAAAATGAACCTTTTCTGTTGGATTGAAACATTCTAGCCTCATGTCTAAACTGATGCATCCTGAAAACATCCTGAAAACATATATTAAATGCCAGACGGCATTTAATATATGAAGCCTATTCTGTGTTTGTTTGAATAACTTGTGTTTCAGGAAACATAAAATGCCAGTTCTGATTTCCATACTCCTGTTTTCCTCCTGTCTTTGTTCCAG
This sequence comes from Xiphophorus maculatus, assembly GCF_002775205.1. Lineage (NCBI taxonomy): Eukaryota > Metazoa > Chordata > Actinopteri > Cyprinodontiformes > Poeciliidae > Xiphophorus > Xiphophorus maculatus. The sequence continues at coordinate 2,152,504 of NC_036458.1, forward strand.
ACCCGGACGGATAATTGTGCAGTGACTCAAGTCCAACATTCTGGTGAATAAGACCAGAACGTTGGACTCGTTGGAGCCTGTGTTATATACGGAAACGAGAGCTGTGCATTTATTCTCATGACCTTCTGGATTTTTAATTTGCCTCCTATTTTTGTCCAACCTGCAAACTGAGTTTGATTCCAGGAACTTTCCTCCTGTAATGGAAGGCAACCTTAAAAGCCGCCATTTCTCCATGCAGCAGTAACGTATTACATTTGTAATAAAGTTTTTAATGGGCCTTTCTAAAGAATAAATACAAGAAACACTCAGTTCACCTGATAAGAATTGAACCACACGCACTAAAGCACATCCCATTTGCTTAATATCAATCTCACAACAAGATATTACAGCTCTAACTCACTTAGCACCAAGTTAAAATTCAGAGCTAAATTCAATGAAGCAATTTTATCAACCCCATTGACTTTTATGATAAAATTAACACATTATTAAGCAGTGAAGATTCATCCAACTGCAGCTCCACAAAGCCTGAGTGCACAGCACAGCTTTTCTGAAATACCTTTGGCCGAAGGCGCACATTTAACTTGAACCTGCAGGCGCACACACACACCCACACACACGCCTCCATTAATGCATTCTTCCCTTATTTCTACAGAGGCTCCAGTATTAGTGAAACCCCAGTCTGCTGGCAGCCCTATCCATCATCGCACCACCGTTAGACAGACAACAGCGCACACCCTCACGCATCCCACAGTCTCACATTTGCATTTGCCCACCTTCTTAAATTCAGCAAAGGTAAGACTAATTCACATGCTCACAGGCAACCCGATCTATCCATCAAAACTTTTACACACGCTGCCCTCCAATAGAAGTTAACTTAAAGGTCATGAGTAGTGTGTTAGTTTGGTAATAGAGTTACTTTATTCATTTCTGTTGCTCTACAACAGATTGGCATCATTTTCACATAATGGTGTATCTGAAGAACCATTTCAAGCTGCCGTTAGCTGCTGATTTAGCCGGAAAAAAGGAATTTAAAGGGAAATTAAGGTTCATTACAATATTTTCAAACAGAAAAAGACTTAAACGTGTACAGAAATTAAGGCTGAAATAATTAATTGTGATAAATCGATTAATAAAATAATTGTCAACTAATCTAGCAATCGATTAATCGTTAATTGTTGCATGCAGACATTTTGAATTTAAGACAAACTGTAAATATATTCTATATTCTTCATCTGGTTAAAATTCTGTATAAACCCCTTTAATGTTTATTCCAAAAAACAATCAATAGATCACATTATTGATTTTAAGTCAAACAAGAAGAGCTGAGCTTTTGTCACGTTATTTTTTATTTATTTTTTAGCTGCAGATGCATCCTTTGCTACAAATGGTCAAGTGTCCACTAGAGGAACGCTATTATTGAATTTTAGGCAGCAAAAATATACAAAGGAGTTTGATTATTTACTTATTTGCGTAATTTAATCTATTTCTAATATTGCACAAAGTCTTAAGTGGTTAAATGAAAAAATTACAAGATTAATCATCAGAATAATCAACAGAATAATTGAGATTATTGATGACAGCCACAAACTTTCTGTACAGAATGAAGCTTATTATTTCAGATGAACTGAATGCAACAAAACGTGGCATCTACATATTCTAAAAACATTCTGTTTATTTTGCAAAACATATTCTGGGTTTGAGGTTTTTAACCGTCACAATGGCTGGACAGATTGCTCTGCTGTTCAGATTTTGATTAATTTAAGGCAAAAATATTGCCAACAGATTAATTTAAAGTTCAAACAATAAATATATAAACTACAGAAGAGAGGCCAGGTGTTGTGTACTGCAGCACATGTGGCATGAAATCAAAACCTACAAACGTCAATTCTGATTTCATGGAAGTATTAAGGGATTTATTTATAACAGTCACAAGCAGTAGACTTATTTAAGTGTGACACGTGCATCTAATTATCTGTCATGATTCTCAACAGTTCGTTCCGTTAAAACAAGCATCACTGTGGGCGGAATAATTGAGTTTTCATAGATAATTACCATTTCATTTCTTTTACAAAAAGACTGTCGCCTGAGGTTAACTCTAAAACCTTTTACATCAGAAAAATAAATTGACTAAATTTATCCATCATGACTTTTTTTAAAGCTTCCTCCACAAAAGCCTGAGACGCCGTCTTGCTGTTTCAGATCAGAGATGGAGGCTGAAATAAACCCACGACTGGAACCGACCTAAAGCAGGAGAAAAGGGCGGAGCCGAGATGGAGAGCAGGTGTGAAGCTGGTTGAGGTGTGTTCTGCTACTTAATGATACTTTCAGTACACATGTAAAGATCCAATATTAATATCTGTATCGGTTCTGATACTGAAAAAAATTCTAGATCGGGTACTGTTGCAATGTGACCAATCTAGAAAGGCAGATCTATTCAGTCTAATTCTACACTTTGTGCTCTATTGTTTATTTTACATTATATTTAAAATTCCTAATTGTACTTTCTGAACCATTTAGAAGAAGGTTTGTTGCAGTTTATTTTTACGTTTGACAAAATGTTTTCATGACTTTCACATCACAGCAACATTGGCTGCTGTACTCCTTACTGAACAAATGAAAGTTGTGTTGTTTCTTCATGTTTGACTAAGCTTGTGAAGCTGTTGGTGTATTTAAATCTGGTGCAGATGTAAATTTGTGACTCAGTATATCTATGCTTGTCTTCTAAAAAGGAAATGTTTTGAGTCAATCCAGCAGTTTTTCTGTATCGGATCGGCCGATACTAAACCTCAGATATCATTATCGGTATCGGAAGTGAAAACTGTTGATCGGTGCATCCCTAACATCAGTAAGATTAAAATTCTTTATTTTAAACAAAATGTTCACATTCTGATGTTTAATTTTTGTTTTTTTTGCCCAAAGACTGGAAAATATTTTAAAAAACAAAAATGTACCTTTTGTTATTTTTTCTTGATTAAGCAAAAGTTCTATAAAAAGAAATGTATTGAAACTGAATAAAAAGTCAGGATATTCTGTTCCCTAAGAGCTGGTAAAAAAAGAATCAACTACAATAAGATGCTTGAAACTTGAACAAATTTGTTGTGCATCAAACATTTGTTCTCCAACGTATGAGAGGAATCAGAAAATAAAAACAATAAAGCTGTGGTTGTTCTGGAGGAGCATCCTCACAAGACGAAAGCAGCTTCAGTCAAAGATAAAAAAAATTAAGATTAAAGAGGAAAGAAATGATGAACAAACATCATTACTTTCGCAGCTAAACAAAAATCACATGATCATCTGCATCAACCGTAACGGTTTCCTCTGTTGGCCTTTCACCTGATGGACTCGACGCTGGCTTTCCTCCACAAACTGTGGAGACCTGAGAACAAACAAGATGTCCGTTCACTAAACCACACAGGTCCACTGTGTTTGCAGAGACTGAAGAGAAACAGCATATATCTTCCCCTGAGTATTACTTCCTGCAGGTAAGAGCAGGCTCCATCTCGCCACAGTTATTTGTTTTCCTCCTTTATTTGCTCTACAGAACACAGGTGGTAATTTGACATGTCATCACCGAGAAGAAAAGAAAAGCTATAATAAATGCAATAAAATGCACTTTAATATTCAACAAACAAAAAAGTTTAAAACTAAGCTGAGATAAATGTATAAAAGTCATAAAAGTAAATGACTATAAAAGAAAAACGTATCTCTTGTGGGCATTATAAAGCATCAAAGAAAAGGCAAACATGTGCATACTATAGGCTGTGTCAATCACACAGCTTACTGAGCGCAGAAATAATTTCATTTCCATTCCTCAGGGAAACAGAAATCAAGTTGCTTGCTGACAGTGAGAACTGACTCAAGCTGTTCAATAACTGCACGAGCTCGCCAAGCTGCAAGGTTTTCACCGTGACTTCTGTGGACTGCAAACGCCACCAGAGGCAGTCAAAATGACAATCAGATAAAGAAAGAGGAAAGCAAAGTTCCTCTGAGCGGAGAAAGCCACAGCTACATTTAGATGTCCTCATCAGGGGCACGGAGCGTGGCGGGACCGAGGAGGCTGATTCTTTTATTGATTCTGTCCCCATCTTTGGTAATAAGAGGTCATTGCAGCGGTGATTTTGCACTGGGAGATGTGCAATCAGACCGTGTTTGCTGTGATGTGGTTTTACTGAGATCTGTTGTTGATTTAGTTTCACTTTCTGTTGATGCACTTGGATGTTATCGCCGCCGAGGTTAACTGCTAAATTTCCCTCAAGTTTACTCAGGTGGAAACATCAAACAGCTGATGTTCAGTCAGAAATTTCATACATTTGTTTTTCTTTCTAGAGCTTTAAATGTCAGAGCTTCTATCCTGTGGAAGTTGTTAGATTTACCGTCTAAAAATCAATTTGAAAACGCAGAAATGTTTTGATTTTTAAAAAAAATGTTTTGCTCTAAATGAGCAGAGACAAAAACACTATTTCATTTTTATGATGATGTCTCCATGCAGAAAAGACCTTTTCCAAAAGTCTAAGATGAAATGCAGAGCCAGTGTGAGCCGACGTGAGTCACCAACCCTCCTGCGGCCAAACTGGACGAGAATCCCTGCAGCAAACCCTGAAACATCTGGACTGAAGTCTGAAACAAGAGCTGCAGCCGCTCAGCTGGAAGCAAACACTCAGCTGCCACACAGCGAACACGCGTCAAGAAACGCATCACATCTAAATGTACCAAAACAAACACAAATTAATTCAATAAAACAAAAAAACATGAACACAGTGCAAATAAACATGCAAAGAATCAAACCAAAATAAAACAAATTGGAGAAAATTACAAAAACACGGCAAACAAATATAAACAAAACAATGAAAATCAAATTTATCTAACAAAGCAAATATGACTGAGTATATATTTTTCAGTTTTATGGGGAAAACAGTTGCCTGTCATGTTTAATGTGTAAATGTCTGTAAATGCTAATTATTTTATTTTTTATTTTGTAGCCCCCACAAACAAAACACTTTTAGTCAAACTATGTAGAAACGTTTCCTGGGCAACAAGTTTTTAAAGTAAATATTATTATATTTTAATTTTAGTTATTAGCTGAATACCTGAAACCTCCTCTAAAAACTCTCACAACTGCCTATTTTAAAAGGTTAAAACACTAAATACACCTTAACATGCATTAATACACACAGTGGATTAATGCTTGCTACAGCTAACACCTAAATCTTCCTTATTTCCACTTTTTGGTGGTTCAGCCAATCAGTGCCAAGAAAAATAAATACCAGTCCTGGATTGGCTCCAGCTAATAATATAGTATATATAATAATATAATATAATAGCTTTGCATCTAGGAATTTTAGCTTCCCAAGCTATTTTTTCTTTAAAATATTTTAGATATCCTCTATAAAAAAATTGTTAAAACGTCCAGTCAGTAGTGGGATACCTCAGCTTCTCTGGACTTTAAGATCTAACATCAGAAAAGAAGCGAGAGCAACAGTTTAATGGTTCAAGTGAAAAACAAAACCTAACTGCACTCAGCAGAGTGTTTGCATCTCATATTTAAACGGGAGACAGAAAGCAAAGGGACTAAGTCAACGTCTCCGGCTGACTTCTCACTTGTCTCATTAGTTAAAACAGCGACCATCAGCAGCGGAGCGTCTTCCTCCTGGTCCACCATGTTTCCCTGAGAGGAGATCAGTGGAACAGGAACTACGGGAGTTTGCAGTTACTCTGGACAACAGTGACACGACTACAGCTGAGCTCAATTAGTGAAATCAGAACGTGGGTGAAAGAATTTATGCATTTCAAAAATACTGACTTAAACATCAATAAAGATTTTAATAATCTCAGGGCTGAAATGATTCCTCAATTTATTAGTGATGAATTGACTATTGAAATAATCAACTAATTTAGCAATTGATTATTCGTTAACTAGAGTATAGACTCAAAAAGGGCCAGCTGCAAAAAGAACACCGCACTCAGAGCAGCAAGAAAGTTAAAACTGTAAAACTGTACAAAAATACAAAGAAATACACGATTAGGGATGCAACTAGAAATTATTTTAGTAATAAATTATTTTACTGGTTTTTCTGATGATTAATTTCCAGATTTTTTTATTTATCACCTTCTTTATGCAATATTGGAAATATGTGCAAATAAACAAATGATTAAAATCCGTTTCAGCTAACAGAACTTGAGTTTGTTTGCAGAGGTGTGGATGTGTAATCAAGCTCTGATGTGGACCACAAAAGCAAACTCTAATGGGGTTTGAATGCATATGTGAACACCACATGGGCTGCTACAAAAAGCAGGAAGTAGACTACAGCGCAGGGCATTCTGGGTAAAAACAACCCAAACAAATGGGTAAGTCTCTCACAAGCAAGGGAAACAAATCGTAGTGTTTTAACAAAGACAAAAGAGAAATCTTCCAACTGTTAAAATCTGACGCCACTTTTGTTTACATTTTGTGAAGGAAGTTGTGCTCAGTGTCTTCTTCAGAGATTCTTGTGTCATTTCCTTTAGTGTTTCTTGGTGCAGCGCCTCCACAGGCAAAGAGGGGAACAGGTTGCTCAAAGGGTTTGGATTGTTCCGACAGTTCAGTGTGAAAGTGACCAACTGAAAATGTAGCAAATGTTACAACTAAAGTTTCCTTTGCTTTGACATAAAGATACTCCCAGATCAGTGCTTCTGCTTTTTTTGTGTGTATGTTCTGTTTTCTCAAACCTTCAGTCAATCGTGGCAGAATTTATCGAGACGGCTCTTTAATCTTTCCAATCAACGACCAGCATGACATCATAATTGTAAAAATTGTATGACACAATATTTTATAAAACATCCATTTGCGTAATTTAAACACCGAACACGTAAGCATTTGTTTCACTGAATGCTTTTCGCAAAAGTTTTAAACACAGAGAATAGTCTTTTTAAATCTTAAATTGCCACTGTTTGTTAAATTATATTTTTCTAATGTGTATTTTTGTTATTTGTGTTTTCTTGTCTTGTCTATCATGTTATGTGCTGCTGCCTTTCTTGGCCAGGTCATTTTAGTGAACGAGGTTTTCATCTCAATGGGTTTTTATCTGCTTAAATAAAAGTTTAATAAAAAAATAAGAATAAAAAAAAGCAGATGATTGAATGAAATGCTGCATGGATGTTTTCCGGAAAAGGAAGTGATCTAAAGTCAAACGAATCTGTTAAGTGGGAAGATGTGGCTTCAGAAAGTTCTGTCAAGGTTAAAAAAAAACCTCAAGTGTCTGAGAGAAAGAAACAAAAAATAAAAGTGATTCAAGAGCGACACACAGAATGGCAAAGAGGGAGAAAATGTGTGTGAGAAATGAAGTAAAATAAAAATCTGAGGGGGAGAGAGTGATGAGGGAGGCAGGACGACAGACAGAGTGGGAGAGTGAGAAGGAGAAAACACAAAAGTGTGGCCCTCCTGGGTTGGATGCTGACACCGGTGAGGGATTACTGAGGGGAGGAGCGGGGGCCATATGGCTGCATGGCAAAGTGGAACCCACGGGGAGGCAGCGGGCACATTAGCTTGCACGGGGCCCTCCATCGCTTCCTCTGCACTGCGGTTTGCGGGACGCTCAGGAACATTGACAATGACATCAGGCTCTCCCACCTCTGTGATAGCTCCTGGATCCCAGACGACACAGCTGGCGAAAGGCCAGGAGGAGGAACGAGAAAAAAAAAAATCACCTGCTCCACCCTGCAAGCGAAGAGTTACTTATGCCACTCGATAATGACCCGGGGACGGCTGCAAAAACAACAGCGGTCGCAGGGAAAGCCTGAGACGGAAGGCGTGGAGGCGCCGGCCACCGTCGCCGGCCTCTTTCAAGACAACAGGAGAGAGTCATAATAGCACCGCGTTTCACACCAAAAGCGCCACTGTCGTTAAATCAATAAGTCATTACCTTTAATGGGATAAGCACTTTGAAAACTAATTGAAAACAGCTCCATTTACTCCAGCCAGCCCCTTAATGCAAACAATACTGTTGTTGCAGCGAAAAAAACAAAGAAAAAAAAGAAGACGAAGAAGAGAGGGGGAAAAAGATGGAGAGAAAGACACACGCCACAGCCAGAGATCCGGCGTCTGATGATTTGGTCAACTGTTTTACTTGGTAATGCGCTTCTTCCTAAAGCTGGAGCAGCCATTTAACCCGCATCACATTTCACACACGACTATAAAATCAGGGAATTAAATGCACACAAGGAGCTTTGCACACATTCAGCTCCAGGTGTTTCACCGGTTTGGAGTAGAAGAAACACATCCAAGCTGATTTCCAAAATTTAGTGAAAAAATAAACATTGTTAGAAGGGGAAATAAAAGTGCTTTCCGTTCACTTGTGCGCCAAACTTCACAAAAGCAATAGTGAGCATCAAAACTGTGTTGTGGCAGATTTGGAGAATATTGATTTATATTAGAGAAAATGACTGTGCATTCAATTCCAATCAAAAGCCTCTGTGGCAGGCAGCCAGTTCTGTTACTGGGTGAAAGGCACTGTATTAAATGTAAGGCAAATTGAATGCGCAAAGCCAAATATAAACCTTGGCACGCGCCGCTTAATCAGAAATGGATTCCTACCAACACGGTTACTAAGTGGGATACATCAGAGGGTAATTTTTTTTCACACATTAAAAAAAAAGAAGCAGGAAGCAATAATAAACATGCTTTTTTAATGTTTTTACCAAGAACAATATTGTTTAGCAACAATAGTTATTTAAAGCAATCAATTAAAAATCAATTAGAAAGAAAAATTGCCAACTTAATTGAGGTTTGCACCACAAGCCTTAAGATATTTTTAATACCTACCTTGAATGCAAGAAAGTTCTGCTAATTTTGGGGGCAAAATATTGCTAATCCAGTTTGTTATACATTTTCACATCGATGGCTTCAGATGTTCCTGTAGCAGCTTTGTGGCTCCTTGAATAGGTTTCTGCTAGCTTGATGCAGCTATCTGGGGTATTTTCTCCCTTTCTTCTCTGCAGATCCTCGAAAGCTCAGTCAGGGTGTTTTGGCAGCAGTGATAAAAACATATTTTTATGTAATCTCAGAGATTTTTAGCTGTATAGTTGTAAGTCCAGAATGTGTCAACATCGCCTGGTTCTGTCCAGAGTCTGAGGTTCAGAACAACATGGAGGAGTTGATTTTCTTAAAGGATCTCTCTCTGTGCCACCACCATGCTTCACAGTGGGAATAATGTTAGTCAGGGGTGAATAATATTTGTTTTTCTACATTGTACTTGTTATAAGTGAAGAAAGTTGCCAATTAATCAATACTATAGAATTATTGACTTCACACAAGCTCTTATATCTTGCTGAAAAGTTACTTGTGAGTTAGTTTTTGTCTTACTTCAAGCATACTGAGATATTTGCACTAGAAAATAGACAAAAATACTTGGTAAGATTTTATGTTTTTGCAGTGTAAATATGTGTACATTAAAAAAAAATACTCAAATTAGTTTAAAAAACAGAAAAAGGAAAAAGTGAAGAAGTCTCCTAACTAGGTTAGCCATTAGGCAGCAGGAGCAGGAGATGATCGTGATGATATGCTGAAGCAAAAGATTATTTAACAGGTGGGAGTCTGAAGGCACCCACAGGTTTCTGTGGAAACATGCACAATCCCATGCACACAAACATTCATCTATCTGCAACATTATTTTTTTTTTACACTTGGAAGAATGACATGCTCGCATAAAAGAACGTGGGGCACCATCTGGTTGAGCACGATGCTAATGGGGCAGCTCAATTACGCTTTGACTTTCACTGGACCGACCGGGATGGCTCGCTAATGCCGCCGCGTGCTGTTTATGTTCAGCCTCGGACGCTAAGTGGACACTCTGGGTCGCTGGAAGGCAGAAAGACAACAACCGTCGGCCTTGGGTCCAGCTCCCATATCCTGTTCTCCTAATGCTCTTCAGGAAGTCCCTCAATGCGCAGGTCTGTTAGCGGTGGTCAACACTTGTTCTATCCTTGAACGAGGTGCTCAAGTTAAATTGGCTCTGCAAATGGCTAATGTGTATAATGGAATTGAGAGCTGCCCCGCATAAGGGCGTCTGCTAAGCAAATAAATAATTTAATGCAAATCCCAGCATCGTGCCTCCTGCCAATTAAGCTAACCTGTTTTAGCTGTAAGTGATTTTATTACATTAGCATGCCGTAGCTCTGACTGCATTAGGGAGGGTTTAATCAGTCTGTAATCAAATTAGAGCACAAGACAGAAGGAGGAAGTGCCACAGCTCCACAAAGCACCTTGCTGGCGCACCTGCAGGTCTCATCTGAGAAATCTGTATTTAAAATGCTTTTTGTATAACTGTAGTATGCAGCATTAAGTTAAATACTTCACCAGATTGGCCAGAGAAGTGAGTGCAACATGGAGCTCTACATGCTACATGAGTGGAAAATTTCCTGCACAATTTTCATGACAAAATTCCCACATTTCATTCTGTTTCTTTTTCTTAGATAGTGCTTTTTCAGGTAAAGATTTACTCTACATTTATGAGATCTTTCTGTAGATCAGACTTTAAACATTGAAAATGCAAAAAACCAAAGCCAGAAAGGAAGACAAAATGGGTGGGTGAATGGACAGACAGACAGTTGAATGGATGTTATTTGAGTGGAGAGACTGATGAATGGACAAACAAATGGGTCGAAGGATGGATGGATGGACAAATGGATGGATGAATGAATGGACGAAAAAGTCTCCAAACTTGATAAAACACTAATTCCTCCACATTGACCAACAACTTTAAAATCACTTGCCGAATATCTGCCAAAGTAATACCTCTTTTATTTTTCCACTCTTTGCAGCACCTTGTCCTTGTTGACGTTAGCCGCCACAATCAATAAAGCATCTTCAACACACAAACTGCATTACTGGCACGATTAACAGACTAATGCAATCATCTGTGCTGCTTAATCAAGATGACCGGAGGTTAAAAACAAGGGTGGTGTTGGGTGGGGGTGGTAGAGTTGGAGGCGTGGGGGTGTTAGGCATGATCCATGGCTTCTCTGAGTTCAGCGGCAGGTAAGTGCTGTACTTAAGCTGTCAGACAACAGCTATGGCAAACCTGAAGATTCTGCGTCCGCCAGAGTGAATGCTCAGACGGCGCTGCCAGAACTGATACTCTCATTGTCTTGTTTGTTTTTCCAGCTTTCGTTGGGAGATTGGGTTTGGTGAGCTTGTGTGTGAGCGTGAGCGTGGGGGTGTGCGTGTATGTGTATGTGTTGGGGGTGGGAGAAGATGAGGGGTGGGAACATGAGGAATGTGTTTGCCTTGAAGGCAAAGTGCAGAGGAGAGACTTTAAAGATTCTTTGTGCTGACAGATGGTGGTGATGGCTGACAGACAATGTCTCACATGAGGCAGATCAGCTGGAGACGACTTCAGACGTGATCACATTCTTTCCCAGTGTTCTCTGATCAGGACCAATAAATAAGTGAACACGCAGCACACGCCAAGGCAATTAAACGTGCAAAAACATACACTGAAATAAAATCTCCACGCAGTTAAAGCAGAGGCAAAGAGAGAGCACAGAGAATAGAAATGGGCTTTAAGTGGCCCGCCTTATCATCCTCCTTCTCCTCATTGCTTGGGCTGATCTTCTCCAGAAAAAAAGGGGATGGGAAATGGGGACTCACACATCTTGATGTGCTTATCATCTGGTGCCAGGGATGTGTGAGTAAAGTTCATCCTTTTGGCCTAATTAACTGACGCCTCCTCTGTCAGCTTGCAACGAAATGGCCACTAATGAGGATCGTTACAGGTGGAACAATAGAGAGATTTCCTCGCCCTGATGCATCTTATGACATTTCCTGATCCAGTATATATTTAAGAAAATTGAGGCGAGCAAAAAGGGAATATGTGAAGGGAGGAGGAAGACGAAAATGAGCTTGATGTTGAATGGGAAAAATGTTAAAACGGAGACCAGGAAACCAGGGTGTAGTTGCATGGATGAACACAAATTGATAAACAAAGATAGATGAAAGGACAATCGGATGGATGGATGGATGGATGGATGGATGGATGGATGGATGGATGGATGGATGGATAGATGGATGGACGGATGGATGGATGGATGGATGGATGGATGGATGGATGGATGGACGGATGGATGGATGGATGGATGGATGGATGGATGGATAGAGTGTCATCTCCATCAGTCAGTCATGCGGGCAGTGATGTAATATATTTCTATCTGTGCATTAAGCAGAGCCTCTTCAGCCCTGCAGCCTTCTTCGTGAGTTATGGTCTTGCAGTTTGAAAAGTCATTGATAGGAAGGCTGGGCAGGAGTAGAGGAGGAGGGAAGAGAGAGGAGGAAGGAAAAAAAAGAAAATCAATCGGAAGCATCTCAATTAATCTGGCGAGTGGCGGATTGATTGCAGCCCTAAACTGGGTAAACAGGATTGTCTATTTAAGGGCCATGATCCCTTAATCATCACTTTAGCTCAAATAGACCAGGATCGCCACATCTGCTGGCCTGGCCTGATGCAGATGCCAGGGCTTTGCCTTTCAACTTCAGCCTCCTCCCCTTCACCTGTGATACACGGCCCAGGCGCATGTGGCCCGCAGCGTTCACGTTCCAAATGGCCGACTTGGGACTTGCAGGCATGGTCCGGGCTGAACTCCGACCAGCAAGCAAGCTGGGGCCCTCCGGTTTGTGGCCGCAGTGAAATACCCGCTGTCGGGAATGAATACAAAACACTGCATTAGAGCGCGCCATGAGGACTGTATTACAACGCTGCGAGCGCAGTAGGCAGACGAGGTATTCTGTGAGGCTGCACTAAAGCCCAGGCTTCTGTGGCACAACATGAATTACAAAAAGGGGAGGTTTTACAGGGAGATGCAGAGGGGCCTAAGGGCAGAGAGTTGCAGTTCTGAGTGGATGACTGAGGCCAGATGAATGGTGTACCTCACTCTGAGGATAGTCATCACCATACAGGAATATCACTGTATTCCTCCACCCCCTCCCTGTCTCTCTTATTGTCTGGAGTGGCAGAGTTGCCCAGGCTTCATTCTCTAGAGCCTGATTGAAGAGCCTCTCCTCTCCTCCTCACCGGTTTGATTTACTTAGGCTATCTGTGGGAATTGGGCTGGAAGCTTCCTTATTAAGAGGAGACTGTCTGAAGGGTTCCACTGACTGATTGGGCAATTGAAGGCAAGACACGTGAGTGGAGATACAACAACTATTGCCATCTACAACGACACATACACACAGCCGTATACAAACACCCCAGTGGTTTATGTATGAGGTCTAGCAGGCACATGTCTGTCACAATTCTTGGTAGCCAGCTTCAGCCCAGTAAACCGGACGGATCTATCTCTATAAAAGGCCCTTAAATCGCTCCCTCGTGGTGACTGGCTTGCATTCAGTGGCTGCTCCCACACGCTCCAAGCATGCACCGACACACTCGACAGAGAAAGCAGAGCTCAGATTAGATCTTGTAACAGCTAAACGACTAAAACCCGCCTCGGCTGGATGATGCAAACTGAACTGGTACCTCACTGTTTTAAACACTTCCACACACATGCAGTGCACAGCCACTCTGATTTCTTTGTTTTCTACCTTCACCTGGCGTCCAACTCAGAGGAGGAAATATTTCTGGAGATATTCCGGTTTCCCCAAAGTCTGCCGGCCCTCCGGTGACACACAAATTTGTCTGTGCTCACTTCATCCGAGAGACAAAAATGAAGGAAGACAACGAGGAATCTGGTTATGGAGGAGTGATGGGGTGCAGAGTGGGAGCAAATGCATTCATCAGATTATCCCTTCCTGTTGACGGCTGTGTGTGCCCAGAGGCCCCGTCATTTCCCCGTATACAACCGCAGCAAAGATGCCACTTTAAACAAAACTTCCTGCTCCACACTGACGCCTGACGTCTCCAACACGAGATACACAAGACCTGCTTGATGACCTCAATTTGCTTCAGTCTGTTTGTCTGTAATAGCCCATCTGTTTGGTCCCACTCATAAGCAAATCCGCCGTTGTGGCAATCTAATATCACAGAACTTATTTTAGGCACTGCAGAGAGATATGGACTGCTGCAGTAACTCTGATTGTATCCTCCATGATTCTGGAAAAGCAACAGAGCCATAAATAAAACTTCAAAGTGGTTCAGAAATGATATTCTCAGCAGATAATAAAATGAAAGTGACATATCGTTGGATGCATGAGAGGGAACGGCGTTCATGGACAGTGCTGCAAAATTCCAGACTTCATCTGATGTTTCCATGACGGAAGCACCAACTTATCATCCATCTCCCACATGAAGGAGTGCCTGGATGCTTCATATGCAGCTATATGTGCTTGGTAAAGATTAGCTTACATCCTAATCAATTCTGTAAATTATTTCATCATTCCAAGGGAATCATGTCAATACAATCTGGATTTATGATTTTTCTACAAGTTGCCCACGACTCTGCATAAAGGATGTGTACGTGCCATGAATATTTATATCTGCTGATGAATAATGTCTGTTTATCCCAATGAAAGGACAGTAATGATCAAACAAAATTACAATTTATGACAGTTATGGTTCCCTCCCATGACTAAGTGAATTATTAATGAGCACCATTGATTGTGCGGTCTAAAGAAGGTGAGCTGGGTAATTCCATAAGTGCCACAGTGTGGATTGCTCTGTTCGCTGCGGCTCTGCCTCTCCTCCTCACTCCATCTCATCCTCCATTTGTGCTTTTCGTCGGTGCGACCAGGGCAGGATCCTTCCTGTAATTCCATTACTGCTGCTACTATGGCATCCCATCATCCCGCAGGACAACTTAGGGACCACTTAGAGAGTTGTGCACGTTTAGCTGCGTTACAGTAATGCTGCCAACTGGGCAACAAGCACTATCTATCACTATCTAACAAACAGCAGCTCCTGCTCTGGAGTGTAGATGGATCAGTTTAAAAGGCACTAGTGGGACGAAATGGAAAGGAAAATACATCAAGGCACAAGAGAGGGAAAGAGAAGAGAATAAAAACAGCAGGACATGAGATTAACAGCCAGTATAACCGTAATACACAAAAAACATGGAGTCAAATGACGAAACAGAGAACGAAATCACGACAGATGTGAAAGCATATGAAAAGAGGTTCCTCTCCTCACAGACGAACGTTTGAACAGAGAGGAGGGGATTATCTTTATTTTCTTTTTTCTGGTAACAAATTAAAACTTTTCTGAAGTGATTACACAATAATCTCTTTTCAAACAGAGGACCAGAACATTTAAACAAATTAAGGATTTTGTCTGTCTGAAAACAACATTGATATCTTCACTGCAGCTCATCTCTCACTCTGCAGAGAACTTTTACTCTGGATCTTCTTTAAGACTTGTGCACAACATGACAATCCAGAACCAGAACCAGGTGTTCCGGATCGGGTGTTTGTGACGGATTACGCCCCAGATGCTCAACAAGTGCACAATGCAACCAGCTGGCCTCAGATAAACTCAAAATGCAACAGATTGGGCGTGCTGTGGTGGCGTAGGGGATAGCACGACCCACGTTTGGAGGCTTTGAGTCCTCGACGCAGGTTCGATTCCCTGACCCGGCGATATTTGCAGCATGTCTTCCCCTCTCTCCTTTCCCCTTTCCTGTCAGCCTACTTTCATATAAGGGACACTAGAGCCCACAAAAAGACCCCCTGGAGAGGAGGGGAAAAAAAATATGCAACCGATTTCAGAATTTGTCCTAAACCCAATATGGTGCAGAATTCATCAGTGAGGCGTCTTCTGTGTCTGTGTCTGGCATCACTGACACCGAAGCTGTCATCGACTGGAAACTGCTGGAAAACTAGTGTCACTCTCTACATTGAAGTCAGTTTTGTTTCAAAATGAGGAGCAGCAGACCAAGAAAGAAGCCCAGAATCTGCAGCTGTACACCAAATGACTTCCAGAGAAACGTTCTCTGATCTATGGAAAATTTGAGCCATTTGACTAGAATGGCTAAGAGTAATAGTGAGACTCTTAAGAGCACGACCAACTGTCAAGTACAGTGATGGCAGCATGATGCAGCGGGGCTCTTTTCATCCCACTGGTACATTAGGATTTACCCATTAAGTGAATCCTAATGGGTGAGGTTTACATCACATTCACCTCAGCCCAACAGGTATAGGGTTGAAACTTGGACACAGTTGGGCATTCCAACATGACAAGGATCACAAATATTCATTCAAGCTGCTTATGGAAAGCACAAACAGATATCAAACATCAGGAAGGGGCTTCTCAAAGCTCTCACCTCCACCCGGGATCAGGGAACTCACTTTCCCTGATGAAGGATAACTCAAGTAACAGGTTGTGTCTGGGTAGTGATAGGGTAAGGGTTAGGGGTAGAGATAACATTCGTGGAAAACACCAGGAATCCATCCAGTTCAAACACCAATTTAGAAGAGTGAATATCAAGCCAAATCAATGAAAGATTCTTCTGTGGTCAATAATGCCAATTTGTCATTGAGTGATTGAGCATTCCAACTGTTCAATGGAAAACAGAGTGGTTGGAATGCCAACAGACATGTACCACACCATTACTGGGCCCCATTACTGGGCCCCATTGAGGGCGGAGCTAGTGGAGATTGGGAGGCAGAGAAATGTCCCTGTTGTGACAAAAAAAAGACACAGTAGTGTTGTTGTGTCAGTATGATGCCTTGCTAAGCAGACGTGGTCCAAATGGCGGTGGACACACTCTCTAGTGAGTCAGACCATAAAATATCATACCAACCCGACCTTTGCCGTACAGCTTCATGGAAACAAGACATAAGAGATTATTAAGTAAATATTAGAGGTGGGGTAAAATTAGAGTTTCCTGAATTTGAAATGATTCATAGTAAATTCACAATAAATGTGAAACTTTTGTCTATGATTAATGGATGTAAACATCTGACAATGTGCAATATCTTATTCTCGGAATATATCCGTAAAACTTACAAAAAATGCTTTAAGGATTTCTTGTTTTTTATTTTCACCATTAAATAATAACTTAGAACAAGCAGTTTTGTAACCAACTGGTTTTGTGCTGCTCCACGACAGCGCCGAGCCGCAGAGCAGAGCAGCAGCCCTATCTGAGCATAATGGTTTATTTTAGTGCTGTGATGGCTCAGTGGATTAGAGTGTGACCACAGCAGACTCTGTGATGGGCTGGGGAAGTGCTTTTCCCCCCACACTGGGCTCACTGCTGTACTCAACAGATTAGCAGCCTTTGTTACACAAGTGGTGTTTTCTGAGAAAGGACAGGGTGTCTGAGAGGCTGGCTGAGGGCTGAGAAGAGAGAGTGTGTGTGAAGAGCAGAAAAACACACACACACGCAGGCAGACTCACAACAAAGCTCAAAGGAGCAGCCGCAGATCTCATCACCAGCCTACTTTAACGCTCTCCCTCCATCTTGAACACTCACAGAAAGTCCTCCTGAGCTGCTCCACTTTCAGACCGATTCGTCTCCACCTACAGCAGCGAGGGTAAACTGGGGCTGCGGGAGGGGGTCAAGCGTGGACTACCCCAATAAAGCAGCCTCTCCCCTAATCACCCTTCTCTCACTCCTCCTCTTCATCCTTCCATCTCTGAGCCAGAGTGCATAAATCTGCCCCTCTTGACAGTTGCAATCAACAAGGGCCGTAGTGAACCATGCGTAATGGGCGGTTAAGACAGGGGCGTCGGTGAGCGGCAGAATTTACAGCAACAATTATAGCCCCCATACAACGAGACGCCTGGGGGCGGGGAGCTGCTCGGGATTTTTCAGCAACACCCAGGTGCCCCCCCACCCCCTGCTTCCTCTACCCAACATACAGCCAGCAGCCTCATGGTAATACATTTGGATCTGTAGCAGAGCAGAGCAATAAATTCCCCTGCTATGCATGAGAGCAATTGCCTTGCAGCAAAGCCAGAATCTGCTGTAGCCAGAGTGGCGCAAAAATAATATGTAAGAGATAAATGATGACAAGTGAGAGGAGAATACATGGATAATCCTTTTCAGCATGTGTTAAGGCTGCACGTCTCTCTTCATCTGCATTGTGTTCCATCTCCAGTTTTGAAGAAAGTATTTAACGCTCCCTCATGTGACACAAAAAAACAAAAAAAACTCTCAACTGAATGCCACCTACTCTATTAATCCATGTATCCGGTCCCTTTCTGCATCCAGCCGTGGCAAATGGCACCATACTCCGCTGGACATGGCCTGCGGGTATCTGTGTGTGCGCCACAGCTGGATTCAATTCACTTCAATTCAATTTAGTGGATGCGTTTAATGATCAGTCATTTTAATCAACACATGTGACCTTTTAAAGCCATTATGACAAACAGATCAGCC
Organism: Xiphophorus maculatus; assembly: GCF_002775205.1. Classification (NCBI taxonomy): domain Eukaryota; kingdom Metazoa; phylum Chordata; class Actinopteri; order Cyprinodontiformes; family Poeciliidae; genus Xiphophorus; species Xiphophorus maculatus. The sequence continues at coordinate 2,170,783 of NC_036458.1, forward strand.
ATGAAAGCCATCGACCTGGTGAGTGGCCCCGGGACGTTGGGTTCCTGCACCCAAACATCAACCAGCAAACCCCCTCAGCAGAGCGGGAACGTAGCGAGAACATCCGCAAGGCTTGGAGACATCTGGAATATGCTTTTAGACAGTTCCAGCTCTGGAAAAAATGTTTCCAGACTATCCAAAAGCTACTGTCACACTGATTTCTTTCTTTAGATGTGAACTGACACATTTACAAACACACTGATGCAGGACTACCCAGGAGGAAATGAAGGAGACTTTAGGGATCAAGTCTGAATAGTGCATGTGAATCCGGATCAACAGTGTGGAATTCACAATGTTCTGCTGCATCAGGATGGGGTAATTAATTTTGCCCCAACATCTTGTTTTACTCATTTACTTTCTCATAGTTAAGGATTGATTTACCATCTGGATATAGAATTTCAATGCTCTGAGTGCCAATAAGTGGTCAAATTATTAGTTGTAATAATTAGAAGCTATGGCAAAAACTCAGTTTCACTTTCAGTTTCAAGCATCCGGTATGCTGAGGTTTGGACTAAGTGAAACTATTAATGGATAGCTTGGCTTACAAGTTATAAAATTATCAAGGCTTTGGTGTAAGACATGTAGTAGGACTATGCAAAAATTTTAAAGTCTCTTTTCTGCCATTATTTTCCGTTCTGGGCATCATAGAAGAATCTGTTCATGAGTTACAGACTAAATTTAATGCAAAAGGTTTCTTACATGACATTTCTGTCTAATTTACATGCAAAATATATGTTTATATTTTTGTACAAGGCCTTTTTGCACAATTCAAATTAAAAAAGCACAATGTGGTTCACTTATGTAAGTTAGGAGCCGTCGTCTATTCATTGCACATTTTGTTTTTGTACTATTACTGGATGTTTTAGGTGCAGTGTGTTCTGTTTGCCCGTCACTTGGCTGTTGGTAAAATTATTTCTCCCTCAATGTTTCTATTACATTCTAAAATAGAAATTATTTTCTCTTCATGAATTAGCCTGAACTAATTAGAAGTTGTGGCGAAACCTCAGTTTAAAGACGGTGATTTGAGTGTTCACTAAACACTTCCTTTCAGAAAACGGCTTTATGTGAACTCAGTAAAATAAAACTTGAAGACGTGCATATTCTACATGTATGCTCTAGTTTGATTTGTGATGCTGCATCTGTTGAGTTTATTGTGAAGAATAAAAAGCTTTAGTATTTATAAAGTCAAATATAGTAAATGTACAACATGTTTACATTTGTTAATGTATTTTACTTTATAAACATGTGTCTTTTGACCAAATATGGTCAAAATTTTATTCTTTTCTTCTGATCAAGTAAATTTTTAAAAGTGTGCAAAACATGTCGACAGTTTCTTTTTGCATTTTTTTGGGCAAGATTTCCCATGTAGACGTCTGTGTATATGTTCCTCAAGTTTCTGTCAGTTTTATTAAAGCAGTTTTAAAACCTGATCTGTTTATAGAAATGGAAACGTTATGTTTGAGAATAAACGTGTTTTTGGCTCTTCTGCCTCTGCTGACATTCCTGTTGTGGAATGGGATGATTGTTCTCATTAGTGTCTCCTCCTGTTTGAGGAAAGAACTGCAGCAACTGTGTGTTTGAAGGATCCTCTCTGATCCGATCATGTGGATCAACAACGCAGACAGTCAGAGCTCTTGATGTGAGATTCCTTCTCAGCTCCACCTAATAATCATAAGCTAAATCTTGCATTTGTATCTTAACTTTTTTATAATTAAATTATTTGCTACATTAATCTAAGTGAAACTAACAGCTAAGTTGGTAAATTTTCTGTTTTATTTGTGTTGGATTCTGTAGATTTTAAGCATGGTGGTGGCAGCATCATGGTGCATTGCACAGAGTTAGAATAGATATACCAGGTTACCTCTCAGGTCACAGTAACAAGTTAAAAGTGGGAGGATGCAGAGTTAAGCAAAGGTAATAAAAATGACAATAAGAGATTAAAAATGTTCAGGTGTACAGTTTTGCTCTGGTTAAAGACAATCTGCAGTAGAGCAGGTTAATTTAGAGATAAACATTTGACAAGATATGCATGACTATATTTATTTTCAATAAAAACAACAGATTACTTACATTTTATGATGTAAAATTTACTTTTGTGAGTTTTATTTAATCTTGTCTTTTTATTCCCCATTGTGTTGCTTTGATTCTTTCATGTATGTTTGAAGAATCCTTCACATTTCTGTACCAACCGTTCATGCGGTGCGTAAACACTTTGTCACACAAAAAATACAAGCTGCTTCTCAGTCAAATGCTCATCAGAACGTTAGTAAATGGCATAATGAGGAGCACTGTTGTTGTGATGCGCTGAAGGCTTAGTGTCACAAAGAGCAGGAGCTTCTTAAAGAGACAGGTTAATTTCAAGGTGTCAAATTGCAAAGTTAAATTTGTTTTAAGTCATGTTTGATACTTACAGCATTTTTATAACAACTGGAGGTAAAATTGTTACTTGATTCTGCTCTAAAATGTGCCTGGAAAATTCAAAATACCTCCTTCTTTAGTAAGCGTCTAGTAACAGATGTTTACCTCTAACATATGGCCGTTTTTCCAAAAGTGCTGGGATAGTTTTGTGCATTTGTTTAAAAAAAGACCAACTAGTTCATGAGTAGAGTGAATTAAAGATCAGCACATTTCTAACAAATGTCAGGTATCTTTCTTTAATTGTATTTCATGGAAATTGCTCTTCAAAATGTTTTTCTTTTGCTTATTTTTCCATATCACTTATAAGGAGAGAGGTTCGAATGGCCTTGATCAGTCACTGGTCACTCCAGGAAAATGAAGGATTTCTATGAAATGTGCAGAAAGTCTGAAGTAAACAAAGGAAGTGAAAGCTGAAAATGTTGCATCACATCTGGAACCTGTTCACACACTGCAAGCAATGTAATTGGACTTACCGCTATAATACCTTTTATTGCACAGGCGTCAACTTGAGGTAAAGTGAAATAAAATACCTTCTAATTAGAGATTCAATGTGCAAATTCATTTAGCTTCAATGAGTGGAGAAACTAACAATATCAAAGCTCAATTTCAAATCTAATTTTTCTACGCTTCATATTGAATTACCGCACCGCATAGTGGTGGTGGGATTAAGGTGGTGTTGGGGATAAACACTTGGTCATTAGTTATAAACAAGGACTGAGCTTCATTAGGATTCATGGAGAAAATGGAGTTTAGGTAAACTTTAGGGAGAGAAAAGAGAAATTGTAATTAGACATGAAAAATATTCCCAATAATCAAATCACATTTTGTTCTCGGGGCTTTGAAATTAAATTAACTGAGTTCATATACTGGTATATCTCTCAGCCACTTTCTTCACTCTGAAATGTGTTGCCGGAACACCAGTCCCCTGAGACCAGATAGGAATCTAATTAACTAAGATCAATATTACTCAGAATTTTCTCTGTCTTTCCAGCTCTTCAGCTACTAGTGTCTCTTTTGTCTGCCAGCTTCAAGCCTGGATGTTTCTTTCTCAGTTTCTGCAAAAGTGCTCCATTTGAAAAGGTTAACATGCGAGCCTTTATCTCAATCCGGAGCAAGCGGGCAACAAATACCGTCCTGAATGTTTCTCACTGTGAAACGCGGGCAGACATGCATGATGATTTCTGCTTTTTCTCTCCGTCTGTGGGCAGAAACAACAGATGGAGTCGCTGCAGAATGTTTTGGAGATCACGCCTATCAAACCAGATGTCTAAAGAGGCATATATGATAAAGAGTGATGACGGGATGACTGGAATCTGGCAGCGCAGCCTTGCATAGAGAAGCCAAACATGCTGATTCAGGTGAAAGGAGTGCGATTTGGTGCAGGGAGAATAAGATCCCTCAGCCATATGCCGTGTATAGATCAGTGGTTGGCCTTTTCCTCTCACAACGGTTCAGATTAATTACGATCATCACGTCTTGAGTCTGGCCCTCATAAATCATGCTGACTTTAAAATAATGTTGTAAAAAAATTTTTCCATATATGGCGTCACAAGTAATTCAACACCATTATCGCCCATCTTCAGAGACGAACGAAAATTAGATAAAACATGTGACTCCTTATAAAATCCGTCTCTGTGCTGCAGCATAAATAATTGCATTCCCAGTAAAAAAGGCTGGAGGTTGAGAGCCACTCGGAGCAGGAAGACAAAGCTGTGTGCAAAACGTAAAGTTCAGACAAAGTGTAAAATGGAGAAGGCATGGGACGCGGCGCGCGGAGCGATGCCCCCCAACAACGCCACATAAATCCACCGAGGAAATCTACAAGGCTGTCGATCAGCAAGATAAGTTTGAGCTGCCCGTACCCCAACTGGACACAAATCCTCTCAGTCATAAATCTGAGCAGGGAGAGAGGGACAGCGGCTCAATCACGAGTCAGATCGCATCAACATGTGCCCCCCCTCAGGTGAACGCTGCAGACATGCGTACATACAGCCACTGCCCAGACTCCTAAAACAACCCCAACAAAACGCACATCTTCTCCTCTTTCCTTCTCTACAGCTCAAACTGAACTTCAAGGCAAACTGGGTTCCTGCCACTTCCTGCCAGCTCCTCATCGCAGTGATGATAATAAAGATTTATTCCACTGTAAGAGCAAAGCATGTGTCATGAATTTTTTAACTGGTGAAATCCCCCTCTCCTATGGAAATGAACAAATTGGCAATTTAGCACATTTACATTAAATAGCCAATGTAATGAAAAGCTACAGAGGACCCCGGCCTCTGAGCTACAAAGAGGAATTAGCAACCAGAATGTCTTTCGAATAAAAAGACACATCCACATTTTTTTTTACCACTTGCTGAAGTTAAATCAGACAAAACTTCTTCTCTAAAAGTCACCAGAGTGAGAGAAAGAAAATGTCAGAGATTTACTTAATAATGTCTTTACAGTCAGAAGTTTACATGAAGCATAATTACTGTCTCTGTCCAGATGATAATGATGTGATGGTTTTGGAAACTTCGGATAGTTTAACAGACATCTGAGTTAATTGGAGGCTCAACTGTGGATGTCCATCTCTGTTGTTTGCAGATGTAGCTTGTGCGTCAGATTTATGGCCTTACCAGAAACGAAGTACAAGAGTTCCAGGTCGTGACATTTGCATGTAAAAAAGAAAACTACCGTAAAATTTCTACAGCAGTTTTACGGTAGTTGTGTTTGTAATTAATTAACTGAAGACCTGGAGTTCACTGTTTCCTGGTTCCAGTGCAATACTAAATACTAAATAGGAAAGTCAATAGTAATCAGTCATGACTTCAGAAACAAGTTCATGGTGACATTGGAGGAGCTGTAGGGATCCACAGCTCAGGTGGCATAATCAGTTAATTATGACAACTATCATCGTTTGTTTGTAAAATAGATTGATTCAACTTTTAGAGAAAGTTGAAAATGTGAGAAAAAATTAAGTCAAATTAACTTTTAATTTTTAAAAGTTGATTTAATCAGTTTTAACAAGAGTTGATTCACATTTTCTTCTGTCACCACATACAAGCTTCTAAAAATCATTTGTGCCTATTTAGCCACTTTCTATGACAGTTTCATTAATTTCTGCACAGAAAAGTTCCATCTACTGTGAATCTAAAATAATATATGTTACCAGAGTACAACTATACTTCTTCTATGTCTTTTCTCAACATCTACCAGTACTGTTCCTTCACAGGAGTTAATTTATTTGACTTTTTATATTCATTTGTTTTATGAACAATGGAAAGTAGAAAACCATGTAGCTCTGTTTTTGGAGCACAACACACCTAATAAGTCACTGTAAAGCCACTGTGTTGTATAGCAATGAGTAAACACATTTCCAATCCAATATCATCAATAATTTCACTGAACTTTATGCAGCAACATTAGTCTTCACCACCGTGTGGCTCAAAGCCACCGCACCAGTTGATTAGTCTCCAAAAAGCAAAGTTCCCTCAGCACCTTCTTTCTGTTCTCCTATCCAGACTTTATCCTGAGAGGGTCCGCCATTAAAACACGTAAAAAACGAGAAAATCTCATCAATCTGCTCACAAAACTCAGAGAATCATAAAGTTGCCATATTGTAAATATAATCTGAGGTGATAAAGAGGGATCAGACTGAAATAATAAAGTTTTTACATTCCACTCCTTACACCATTCCCATCTACATCCAGTCCAGAATGAGGGAGGAATCAGTTTAAAAAAAAAACATAAAAATATTTTCAGCATCAGGATAATTTGCTTCATTTTCTCTTTATTTAAATTTTGCTGTCACCTGCTTTCACTTTTGGTCCATTTGTGCAAGTCACAACAACACATTTTCTGGGCAATAAATTATCCCTGTAACTTTTGCAATAAATGATAATATTGTTGTTTTAAGAACATTTTGAAATGATGCAAGTTCACCATCTCAAAGACTAATAAATTTAATTTTGCAAAGAACACTTAACACTGGAAGATCTTTTAAATATCTAAGATTAAACACAAAAGCAACAAATGAAACAGAACTAAAACTACGCAGGAACAATACATAAATAAAATGGATTATGACGTGTCTGTAAATGTAATTGTCCTATAAAAAATCAACAAAATTAAATTATATAATTAATTTAGTGATTACAGTAGTCTTAGTGGTGAATTTTTATTATTTTTAGAAATAAATACTGAAAAAAGAAGAAAAGTTAAAATTTTACATAAACATTTTCTTAAGGTCTTGTATAATATCACATTTCTATTAACTGAATTTTTTCTTTTGCAAATATATTAAAACATGTCTCCATATCAAACCAAACCAACATAAACTAAATGTAAAAATAAATGCTGAATTCCAACTTTCAATTTGAATATTCTTAAAATTCACCAGTTCCTAAACTGGTGGTGCCACTTTAATTGACATCAACATTAATTTAGCATAAATAATTATTAGATAGGTGAATTGATTAATTAATTAGTCTCTAGAAATAATTAAAATTATTTCATGTCATTTCTATTGGATATACATATTATGTGAGACACAAAGGCCTTTTTCTATTAGATCCTCTTTAAAATGAAAGAAGAGGAAAACATTCTGTTTAGGAAAGTTTATGTTTTAAAAGTAAAAAATTGGTCTTCAATGGAATTATAATGAATTAGAACATAACAGCTTTATCCACAGTTCTACTAGTGGTGGCAATTAACATAAAAGGTGTATAAAGATGAAGGAAAAGCACCTTATAACCACTGTTAAGTACGGTGGAGAATCTATGATGCTGCGGGCTCGTTTCTCCCCAGAAGCTTATCGAACATCATTAAGATGAAAGGCCTTCAATGTCATAAATTATTAGATTGTGTTGTAAAGGTAAAAGGTGGGAAAATATGTTTCTTTTTGTTTAAATTTGATATTTTTAATAGAAAAATAAACCAACTTGTGTCTCACAGATCCAACATCATATCTGCCATATCATATTTGGCAATAGAGGTATCATGGGGAATAGTGTGACATTTTTACGTATTTTTTCAGCCTTATTTACAAAACCTAAACCTGAATTATGTGGGAAAACATATTCCTACTTGAAGCAGTAATTTAGATTACAGCATTGCTCCTTATTTTTTGCTGCAGACTCCAGTAGAGACAGAATAATACATACTGTGAAACAAACAGGAAATGTTGACTGTCTGCTCATTTCAGAGACAACAATGTCACCAGGGGAAAACAAAATGTAAGCCATGTCTGCATGTTTGTGTATGCAGTGTACACAGGTCTAACACAATATTGTATAATGTCTTCCTTGCAAATAACTCCATTTGAAATGTGATCCACTGCAGTGCACACATGTCACAGCATGCATAAAAATCCCCGTGATGGGGAAGGAGATGGTTTATTTCTGTGTCCACTGCAAAATGGCGTGCAGACTGGGGGGATGAAATGTTTGTTTTAATTTTTTTTTTTTGGAAAAGGATAAAAATAAAGCAGATGTGAAGCGGACCACTGATTCATCCTGCGGATCGTTACCAGAAGCTGTGATTTGTTCGTGTCAACCTAAGTGAGAACAAGTAAAAATGGGAGACTCTTCCATGTCCTGGACTGCTGCACCAGAGGGGCTGTAAAAAATTGATTAGTCATCGTTTCCACTCTGATGAGATTCTACCACTTCATTTGGAGGAAGACGGGAGGAAAAAACAAGCTATGTAGATTCCTGCCCTCTTTTCTGCAGCTCTTTATCTTTTTTTTATTATTATTTTTATATATCTCTCTCATCCCTCTGCCTTCCACCAGGGATGATGGTTTGGATTTCCAATCCTACACAGAAAAACACAAGAATGTAATTCTGGCTTAACACCCGCATTTTCCCGCCGTCTGTAATTCTCCTAAGCATCACAAACGACAGATAAAAGCAGTGAGGCTTCAAACGTCCTGACGAGGAGCCCATGGCCATGCCGGGTTTGTTTGAGGCCATTGTTCTGAGAGAGAGAGAAACTATTTCTGGAGAACAATCCCCACCCCCTCACCCACCCGGCGCCGCCACCTCCGAACCAACTCTCCCTCTTCACAGGGAGTCTGAGCAGTTCTGTTCGTTCAGCACATTTCGGCGCAGTGGATATTTGAAATGTCAGGACATTTACTCTGCTTATGTGTGGTAGATCTGAACTTCCATACCACTAGGCACATTCTTGAAACGGCCGCATGTATTATTCATCCCGGGATGTATACAGTGCCGGTGCACTTGACTTTGTCAACGTTCTGTAAACACATGCACTAAATTATTGAGGTGTCCAGAGGAAGTGCCCGTTTCTCAGGCTGGTGGGTTTAATGCCATGACAGTTTGGATGGGCAGTAACGAGGAGCTGCGTAAGCACCTGCGGACAACCATTTAAAATGCACAAATCACAGAGTCACTCCGCGCCCCCCGTCCTCCCGCCAACCGCAACAACATCCACCTGCCAATTCACTCATGTCACCCACCCGCACTGCATCCCCATCCCCAGACCGCCGGCTGGAGGGAGGCGGTACTGCCGGGTCAAACGGTTAGCTTGTAAAGATCTACGGATGATATCCACAGGTATAAATCCTCGAGGCACCTAAAGCCTATTTTCCTGTCAAGTGTTAGCGGAAAAGCTCTTCAATATGATTTTTCTAATGGTACACAATCCAATAGATAGTAATTTCCTGATGGTCTAATTGGTCCCAGGGGGAGTTTTGTCTTCATCTGTTATGAGGAGACCCACAAGACCTTAGCTTTATTAGATTTATGACAGCAGAGAGAGAAAAGATACTAAAGGTATAATTTATTAACAGCTTTTTTAATTGAGCTGTGTACTGTAGCTGCTTCCTTGAGCTTTCCTATTTCTGTGGAGAGTCGAGCGGGGCCCTTTTGAAGAGGGTCTCAACAGAAACAACCACTAGAAACATTGAAAAGGACAGTCAACCAATTACGTTGATGGATTACAGCCCCCTCTTAAATCATATCTATGCAGGTTTCCGTGTATTTTTCTAATGCTGTGGTTGTTTAGAAACCCTGGCAGGAATTTAAAGTACATTGTTTGAATAAAGAAAGATTAGGGATGCCAAACGGTTAGAAATTTTAATCTAAAATAACTGTATGACTGATTAAATTTTAATTAAATTCAATTTGTAATTTCGAGGAATTTCAGCCAATCTTTTAATAATAAATCAAAGATGCTCCATAAAAGTGTAGACTACTGATTTATACATTATTATAGAGACCTTCTTATGAAGATATTTTTTCCAAATGAACTTGCAAGTTTTAAACATAATTCGAGATCCTGAGTCTCTCCTCTGCTCTTTACTTCAACAAGTCAGAACATAGTCAGTTTTTTCCCAACATCCCTCATGTAAACATCCGGTTTCATTATTGTTGTTTATTATTTTTGCAGTCAAAACCACAGAATTTATGGTGCCACTTCAGAAATATTTGCAAGGAATTTTACATAATTTAACCCCTTTCAAAATCTACATATGGAAGAAAGAATCTGATAAAAAAATAAGCTGACAAAGACCTTTATTGCTTAAAGCTGTATTATTCCTCAAGTAGCTCTAATTTTGTTACTCGCCGCCTTGATCACAAACTATCATTTGACATTAAGTCAGAAGAGGTAGAAATGTAGCAGAAGTAAGAACTACTGCCACCTGCAGGTGGGAGTTTGTATCACTTAAACTCCATGTTTCTTGACAATTTTTCTAGAAAATTTGCAATAAAATCAATTATGCAATCTGATGATTTACTGGGAATTTCCACAAAAGACTGGAGGGACTGACCAGCTAGTCAGTTATTCCAAAGTCCAAGTCAAGTCCCAATTTATTCTCATTAAATCAGTGACAAATAACGCACCTTCCACACCTGCACTGTTTGTAGTTAGAGCTAAAATAACTACTGGACATTTAACAAGAACCTTTAAATTTATTAATTTATATAAACAAGTTTGTCCTCAAACAGAGGAAATAAGGAAAACTGTCAATGCTAGAGTCTGCAGTCATGCCATTTGGTGTTTTAACTATTAAAACAGACTATAGCTGTAGCTATAACTACACTATATAACAGTTATAGGTGTTTTTATAAGAAATCATGAATTTCCACCACGTTAGCAAGGGTGAAGAGAAAATAAAATTACTTTTACAATCAGATTTTTTTAATCACAAAGTCTGTCAGACAATATTCTAAAACATAAGTGAAAATATTTTATCATGTTATTTGCTGTGCTCATCTTTCTGCTAGCCAAATTTATTAAGCTGCTTTGCTCCTCAAGTTAGCATAGCAAGCGTGAAATGTGTGAAACATGAACCAGTCCTGCTGTGGATAACAATGCTGCAAAAATCCAGAAAACTAAAATCACAGGGCATGAAGCAGCATTTAGGATAAACTAATGTAATAACTATGGAATAGTGAACAACATTAAGAGAAAATATTCTAAAAGTTGACGTTTCTTTATGTATTTTGTAGGATTGTTGGTGTGTTTAATGTTGTTTGGAGGGCCATGCCATGGAAAAACTTGGGAACAACTTTACTAAATATTTTGACTAAAACAAGAAAATTGTGGGTATTTTTTTCTTTGGAACCATTCTCATATTGCTGATATTTTTAATCAACAATAAAAAAATGTTCTTACCGTGTATAAAACATTTCTAACTAAATATGTGAACATCACTATTGCAATAATCTGAATGTGTGGAAGGTACAAGATGTTCTTTCCAGAGATCAAAACACAATGAGTGAGAAAGTTGCTACAAACCTCCAGCTCTTCGAAACTTTAAACTGGTTTCCATCCAGAGACGGATCCATCAATAGCCACTGTAACCTGTGAGACATAAAGCCTATTATGCATACGGTACATGATATTCCCACTATGAATCTCAGAGCCTGTGTTGGAGCTTATAAATAAAACAACAGCACAACCGCAGACTGCGACTCCACCTCTCTTCCATTGACAATATTTGAAACTCAAGCCCAACTCGTCTCCCAGAAGACCTTCCTACCTCTGCCTCTCATTGGCCCTCGCTGCACATGCCGGAGGACCAACAGTCAGAAGGCAAAAGCCAAAGCAATTAGAAAAGCATCTCCTCCCTCTGAAGAGCAAGGTTGATGTGCAACACCGCGGCGGGTCCCTGAGGTACGCCATTTAAAGCCGATACCCCAGTTAGGCTCCCGCCATTAAGGCAATCTGTTGTGTAAAAGGACGGCCATCATAATTTATCTGTTTCTAAGCTGCAGTTGAGTACTTTTCCACATCCATCTTGCACACATTAGAATTTCAAAAAGCACATGTGAATGGGAGCTGCGGAGCGGCTGAGATGATTGCAGTGGTTTTCTATATTCTCCCGTGGTGCTCCCTCTGACCCCCACTCTGTAATCTATATTTTCAGAATAATACAGAGAAGCAGGGATGTTCAAGGGCATAACCCTCTAATCTACTCCACTCACAGCGTTCTTTAAATGTCTACAACCACTCTTGAGCTCTGAGAAATAAAAAACAGCCCATTATAACAGGCTTCAGTTTACTCCGGCGCTTCAGGTGTGAAATGAGAATAAGTGTGGTCGACTGGGGCGGGGGGATGGAAACATGACAGGTGCAAATTTGCTCACCATAATGGCGAGTGGCAAAACACACGCACACACACACTCAGGAGCATGAGCGCGCACCTTGCACGTGACAGGAGCAAACACAAGCCGAGAGGCAGACAAACACAGAGCATATGCTCCTTCCACAATGATCAGTGACCTCCCAGGCTCGCAACACACTGCTAAATGAGCAACTTTCCTCTGCGGAGTAGTCAATAACCACACAGCCACAACGATCGTGTCAGCGTCCAGCCCGGCCAACATCCCCCCGTAATTAATTAGTTCATGTCTCCTCCGCTCAGAGAGAGGGAGACAGCACAAGGCATATGTACTCATCCATTACATGTGCTATCCAGGGGTCAGTGGCCCTGGCAGGAGCAGTCGGCAAGAAAAGCCTGCACACTTCCACCCCGCTCCGTTTTAGAAAATTGCCTTTTGGGGTAAGAATCTGAGCTTCTTGGCAATTTGATTAATATCAATCAGCATTAGAAGACAGAGGATCTATAGAGAGGAGGGCAGCGGCGGCCGGGTCCGAGCGCCGAGCAGAAACTGGACAATAAATCAATAATAAAATATATCGTGATAATAAGGAAGAGAATCAGGACCACTGGAAAAAAAAATTAATTCTGACTTTACTGTTTCAATTTGGTTTCAATTTGTTTCAATCAAACTAATTTTACAACATTAAACTAAAAATTATTACTTTAATCTCAATATCTTGACTTTTTCTCTGAATTCTGACTTTTGATCTTGGAAGATTAAAGTCAGAATCCTGAGAAAAAGTCAAAATTCTCTTTTTTTCAGTGGCCTTAATCCTCTTCCATACAATGGACACATGATCAATATCAATTGATAATACATACTTCCAATCATTTCACTGAACTCTGATCCAGAACCGCACAGAATTCTGGGAGATGTAGGTAGAGGAAAGACTTTAGCCGCTCAGTCTTTCAGGGCTAGCTAAGCTAGTTCGATGGCATCAACTAACTCACTCATTTTGGTTACCTAGCAACAACCTGTTGAGTAACTTGCATCTCGTAACTACTAAAAAATAAACAACGATGGCATAGAGTGAAAACTGTGACAAGTTAGGCAGTATTTCAGATATTTAAAACAAAAAACTAATCAATAATTATTAATAATTTCTGATATGAAAGACTAACATCATGCTAGGTTTTTCACTCGTATCTCCCAGTGCAGGCCAGGCGGAAACACAGGATGTATGAAATGAGGCAGGCCTCTGCCTTTCCATCTCTGTCTCAGTTTTTCACTTCTTTCTCAACTCCAATCAGCCCTGCCTATCCCCACATCACCGCGCTGTCATCTCCACCAATACCAATCCCACCGACCCCATCCCATCCCGTCCCGTCCGCCAGACTCTCTCCGAGTCTCATATCACCCCATGTGAAAAACAAGCCCTATATCTCTGGGTGGGGAGAGAATCAATCTCTGCTCGCTCCGTGGAATCCCTGACGGTCAGATAGGGAGGAGGAAGAGGAGAGAGGAGGGTCGGCTGTTCAGCACATCAGTCTTCCCTTCGGTCACATGCTGCCTTTTTGACTTTGTGCTGAGTCAGCATAAACACGAAAGACAAAAGCCAACTCTTCTCCCCCCCTCCGATCACAGAGTATTCCCTGTATCGATTTCCCAACCGCAGCCACCCTCTGCGTCCGAACGGAGTGAAGCAGCGCCATCACATCTGTATCAATCTGTATATTTCTGTAAGTCTGCACTTTGAGCATCTGCGTTGTCTGTGTGGGGTAGCATTTTAATCAAGCCCAGCACATCAGATTAATGGAGAAATTTGATAAACGTCTCCTATTCACCAGGGGGATTTCTGCTAACTAAGGACTTCGGCTCAGAGCAATGGGAAATGAAGAATTAGAGCAGTGATTGGAAAAGTGAGATGTTTGAGGTCATCTCTTTAAAAAATGACTTTTAATCAGAATTAAAACCGTCTGCAATATCCCAGTGATGATTTCATTACCGGGGAATCAAGATGTCATCCATTCTGAGGACAGGATGTCGGAGGTTTTGAGGCCAAAAAGGCAAAAAAAATTGGAGCAGCAGCTGGCAGAAGTAGTCACAGTCATCAAGACAGACAAGAAAAGTCTCATGAAATATTCATACTTAATTTTTTTTCTCCTCTCCAAAGTGAGCCATCATTCATTTAATTTTTAATGAGGATTAAATATCCCCAACTAAAACTAACTGACGTCTCTTTAACTGTCGGCAGCAGAGTTCACCTGCGATAACCATCCTGAGCCGGGATGAATCGCTCCGCAGCGGCAGAGGAAGAAAAACACTAAATCTGCACAATAAAACACATGAAATCAGCAGCAAACATTTCCTCTGTGTACAAAAGCATATCTCCAGTTTTCATTAGGGTTTAAGTGGCGACACTGAGGGGGTGGCGAACTTTTATAACAGATGGAGATTGGGTGTTTTCTTGCTCTCTTTTGACATTGTCAAAAAGCCGGTATTTTATTGATGGCGAAATTATTCCATTTATTAAGTAATCTTGGTGAGGCAGGGTTTCAATCACACGCCGGTTCCAGAAGCTACCACAGTGGCACATTGCGGCCACGTTGAACCGTGTCACCGCTAAGCAAGGCTGACACATGGGGAGATGAAAGTCTTGTCATTCATTTACCACTGACAACCTGTGTATGCTAATGTCCAAGCATCTTTAGCTCAAGAGGGAGGACAGTTCTGCTCGTGTCGGCACACAGCCGGGCCTGCAGGGAGATCTGCAGGGACGCGCCGAGCACAATGGAAGACGCTGATGCAGCTTATGGGTCATATTAGTAATGTATGTTGCATTGCTAAACTGCACTGCATCAGGATTTTTACAGACGCAGGAGCAGAGCGTATAGTCGCTGATGCTGCGTATCATTTAATTTTTCTTTTTTACTTTTATTGTCCTTTTTTTTCTTCCTATTCCTCCTTTGTTTGCTCATTCTGGACCAGAAGGAGGAGATGGTACAAAAAGTGCTAAATTAAGGAACGACTCTGTGGAGTTTTTGACCTCCAGGAGTGCTATAGATCAGCTTTCTGCTGGTGCTGAGACAGCTCAACCAAACTTTGAAGTTCTGAAAGTTTTATTTACTAAAAACACTTTTTATTCCCAAAACAGGCTGTAAAGCTCCTAAGCTTACTTGAAGTTATTGCTACGCATCTGACTGAACATACATTAGGTTGTCTTCGTTCAAAGACGTGAAGTATTACAACCGAGAAAATGTTCTGGTCTTTTCCAGGATCTAAAACCTGCAAGCTGCCCATTTACCATGACTGGAAAACAATCCCAGAGCATCAGCCCTCCTCTACCATGCTTAAAGTTCAGTGTGAGGCATTTGTGACTGAGTTTTAAACCCTCTAAGAATAAAAACCTCAGATTTTCACCTACATCTGCTTTACTACAGATCCATTCAAAATGTTCTCACATCAACGTTTTTCTGAATGCCTGTCAGTGTCGATTGTATCCTGTGTCTCAGTTTTGTTTTTATTGCTTTATGACCTCAACAGTGTTGCTAATGTTTGTTGTTTAGTGTGAAACTAAACTGGTCTGGTTCAGATATTAGAATCACGGTAAAATCTTTGATTTGTCTTTACATTTTTATGTTAAAGAGATTGTTCAGTTGTCATCAATTTTGCGTCTGACATCCTGTCAAAACACATCATACTTCTTCTTTTAAAGGTATCGACAAACCTTGCCATACCTTCTAAAACCAGTAGAGATGGATATATAGATTTTTGTTTATGCAATTTTCTCTGAGTATTGCAAGCTCCAACCTTGAACTGAGATCTTGTACACATGGAGACAAACATGGTATATTTTCATAGATGATAAAGAAGAAATGTGCATCCACACGATGAGTTGCAGCGCCACGAAACACGATGTAGTAGGTATGCCGGGCCAAAAAAGCGGCATGTTTCTTATAGTTTGAAAAAAGAAATATGAATCTGACGTTTTGAAATATATCCACTCTGGAATCCCGTTTCAAAAATGTTGGCTTCTGGTTTCACAACACACTGAATCCACAACGACAAAAACTTGTCTCCAGTGACAATCGCTCCCTTGGAAGATTGGTGACTAACTTAAATTCTTTCCACTTGTGAACAATCTTTCTCTCTGTGGAATGATGGACACCAGAGAGTTTGGAAATGACATCACAGCTCTTCCCAGATTGATGGGCAGCAGCAGTTGCTTCTCTACGGTTGCTGTCGATTTCTTTCCACATTTGGACCTGACAAAACTCTCGTTTAAACTGGCTGCTACTTTCCCTCATAAATCCTATTCAAGCTACAAAGGGTGTACTTAGTTTTCCACACACAGCCTGTCTATTTTGACTTAAACACATAAAAGTAGTGCAGTCAGGAAAGACAACTCTGCATCAGGCTCAGGAACAAAGTGACAGAGTTTTGCTGTACTAGCACCAACATTAGTCTTTGGATACTTAAACTCAGCAGAGGAGGATCATGCAGGTCAGCTGTGCTGATGGCAACTTATGGTTCACTTTGGTTTATTTTTCCACCCAGATCCTGATCGTGCTGCCATGATGCTGAAATCTGATGCACAGAGGCTAAAAAACAACTTGTTTCTAACTAAATAATTCACATTTCATTTTGAATCCCTTTCTGTCCATTGTACTGTAGAAACAAAGCCTTGCATTGCTCCAGAGGATGAGCTGTAACTGACTCACTCCTCCATCATCTCCAGGTATTAGCTCTGCTCTTCTTTCATTCACTGTTTCAGGACTTAAACATCACCACTGGGGTAGGTGTCCTCCACTACAACTTTTCAAGCTTTACAGTACGTCAGGGAAAAGTTGGAACTCAAAGCTTGTTAAAATGCTACTAGCACCTTATAATTTAGTGCTGAGAACCAATCCAGTCTTTGAATGCAAGATTTCTTGCATTTTTAATAATTACTTTAGTTTGTTGTGCACTTTTGCCTCTTAATGCTGCAAGGGTGGCATATTTTTTTGAAGTGTCCTGAAAAAAACACATCTAGTATTCACAGGAGCAAGGCAAAATTTAACCTTAAGCTACTATAATTTAAACCTTTTTGCAACACCTTTCCCGTAGAAGCCCTGGTGTTGCACAAAGCTGCAAACCGTTGCAAATGCTGCAAAGATGGTGGAGTAGTTAGCCTGTTACAGAAAGCAGAAGCTGCTGTTGCACCATTCTAAAATAAATCTTTGTGCACAGCTTAAATTGTTGATGAGAAACACTCCGTGGAGGCTCCTCCAGCCGAGGTCCAGCGCCCGTCGCCCTGCAACCGAGCCAAATACTAAATTCTTCAAATGCCGCTTGTCAATAGAATCCGTCTTTGAGCAGTATTGACATACAGTTAGCTTTTCAAGTATTCACAGGGGCTATTTAGAGGGCAATAATTACATAGTATGGATCTCCTTCTGTTCAATGAATTCATTGAGTGGATTGATACATTCAATGGGTGGATTGTGTATTTAGTGATTAATGTGAAATCTATTACACCTGCTTCCCGGAGAGTCTGGGGACTTTTTGTGCTGAACAAAAATAGACTTTGGTGGTTTTTCTGTCCGTCTGATTTTCTCCTGACTGAACGACACATTTCCAACCATAAAGCATTTTTCTATTACACACACACTTTTGGACAAGGACTTAGCAATTGAAGACACTAAAAATGATCTGGTCTTTACCAAAACTGACCAAATATGTCAAAACTAAATAAAAAGGCTGTTTTAGAAATTAAGCAACAGAGAAGTCTTAAGCTGCGTTTCCATCCAATAGTTGAGTTTCAGTCACGTGATTTTGATGATGCACGAATGCGCCGCGATTTCAGATGGAGGGCAGGAAGTAAACTGTTAATGAAGGCAACCATAATCTATTTTAGATCCACTTTCAATGCGTTTTACTTTGCTATGTTGTTTTATTGGCTTTTAAATTGTTTTATGTTGCTAAAGGCCCCTCTGGGGACGTACATTGCAAATTAGCTAATGCCATAAATGTTATAGTGTTCTGTTTAGTTTATATTTAACAGTTGTCCCTGTGCAAATAAGCAATAAAGAAATAATACAACGAAATTAACAAATATGATGAATGTGATGCATATCATAAAGCGTTTGAAGGAACTTGAAGATTTGCTGACAATTGAGGAAGTTAACATAAACTCCCTGGTCTTTTAAACTTCCTACAAACATCCATAAAATCTGGAAGTGTAGAACTTTTTTGTTGGGGAATGCTGGCGAGTGGCAGAGATTTCACCCATGGAGCCGACTCGGCACATCTTCAAGAGAAAATGTGGGTGCTTCTTCCCAGGGTTTCACCAAATTGATTCTTTTGTTAATTATTCTGTTGACAAACTGTTGTTCGGTCTTCTGAAGATGTTCTGACACATGATAGTTCAGTAGACTCTGTTCAATTGGGGACCAACATTTGCTCCATTTTCCGCTGCTGCGGTTCTCTGTAAATGTACATAAAAACAGAGTGTCGGTTTTACCAGCTGTAGAATTTTTTTTTTATGGCCAGAGACCACGAGCCATTCCTTCCACTGGCATGAGACGGTTGCATTTGTTTTTACCCAAAATCCTCTGCACTGTAGTTCCTGCTTTTGGAGCAGCCTCAGGCCCGCTTGAGTTCACATATGCATTTGAACCGCACCAGAATTCACTTTAACCAAACCGAGAGCAAAGTTTGTAGCTGGACCAGAGTCCAGTTTGACTATGCATTCACACCTCCTCAAAGGAACTCGACTTTCTGGAACTAGAGGGGATTAAAGCAGACTAAACAATGCTGGTGTGAACGAACCCTTTATATCTCGGCATAATGTTTTGTTAATGCTTTCACCTCCAGACAAACGGCTTAAACTCTGTTTTTGTTGAGGTGAATTTGATCTGCAACACCTGGATGTTACTTCCTCTCTTCAATTTTAGGGTGTATTTAGTTTTTCTGTTTTGGCTTCATCTCTTTGGTGTCTCTTCACAATCTGTTAAAGATCAGATATTTTTGACTTCACTATGACTTGATAGAGGGTGTGCGTTCTTTGTAGCTGTCATTATATTCATAGCGGCTGCATGATGCAAGTCTAAGTTGATTTAGATTTAAATTCTGTGCAAAATGATCCGTATTTCTCTCATCTCTGCAGCTCAACCATATACGTTGTGTTTTTTTTCTGTTGCTGGAGCAAACACTGGTTGTTCCTCACACATTAATCCTTGTCATCTTCCCATTTGTACACCCAAACTACACCACAGAGGTGAAATTGCGGGTGTGCACGTGTTCTTTGAGACCACATCAACGGAGCGTCGCTCCAACAGCCACCGCCGCTGCAATTACCAGCTTAGATCGACCCAGTTAATAAAACAGTCCATTTGATCTGGCGAAGCCGTTCATGTTTTGGCTCTGAGCTACGGTGTGTGTTGATGTCGTGATCAGATGTATCGAGGCAGACACCTGACATGCCGGTGTTACTTTCACAGCAGCTGTCACTGCGGTCTGTCAGTGACTTGACTCGCACCAGATTTGCTTTCAGATTAATATTTCATCTCTCGCTTAATAGAAAAACAGATGTTCTGCAGCCATGTACATTGGGAAATAAGCCGGTGGTAATGTATGCATTACTTACAGCCGGCTAACTAAATTTAGAATGAAATATGCATCTGACAGATGCCTCACAATCAAGTTCCAAAAGCCTATAATGGGATATCGACAGATTTCATTTATGCAGGGCAGACTGACCTCATTGGGGGAACTAATAAAACTTTTGGTACATTCAACCGGAAAGATGGCCTGGCTGTATTTCAGTCTTAGGCAGCTCTCTGGGTGCCCTTTAAAGCATTGACCTCTTCACAGAGTGAGGGCTCCTATGTGATTAATACTGCTAGGCATTTATTGGCACACAAGGCACTTTTACCAATAGGTCACCTGTTTGACCTCAGCATGAGCGTGGAGATCGAAACCAAGTGGACAGGAGGCTATATGGCTTAAGGTGGTAACAAGAGGCAAAATAACCAAAAAAAGCACTTTTAAACTCATAACCAACCCACTCGTATGAAGCTATTTGGGCGCACACACACACACACACACACACACACACACACCCTCCACACATCCTGAGTCTCGATCACATTCTCCAAGACCCACCCACACAACACACACAGCCCGGGGCATAAAAGGTTTCTGCGGCCAGAACACAAACAAACTCATTTGTAACCTGCCACGACACACTCCAACACACACACCCCAACACACACACAACAGAAACGCCAAGTAACATTATCCCCCTGTGCAGCTAGATGGATCAGAGTGTTTATCAGAGGCTCTCCACAAGCAAACTGTGAGAAGGATCATAATGTTAACGATTGATTCCATCACAGTCGATACAGATACCTGTTCGGATACCTGCTGATGCCATTTAACGGGGATATTAGGCTGCTGCTCAGGTAAAT
The DNA here is from genome assembly GCF_002775205.1 of Xiphophorus maculatus. NCBI lineage: Eukaryota > Metazoa > Chordata > Actinopteri > Cyprinodontiformes > Poeciliidae > Xiphophorus > Xiphophorus maculatus. The sequence goes on from NC_036458.1 coordinate 2,191,244, forward strand.
GTCAGGTGTTTCTTCTAAACAGCGTTTCTGGGTCAGAAGTGAACCGGGAGGTGGCCGAATGACATGGAGCAGTTAGATTTCAGTAAGTGAGCTAAAATGGCGCTCGGTGATGGTTTTTTTTATGCTGCATCAGGTCAACAAGCTCCTTAAAATAGCATCCAATTTGTCTTACATAAAACAGGATCTGAATAAAAGGAATAACAAGCGAACAGAAAAATGGTGATGCAACACAACAACAAATGCACCCTCTGGTTTATCAGCAGTAAATAGCCAGTGCCACGTTTCCATGCTCCTTAATCATACTGATGCATGTACACAAGCACAATGTGATGCACAGAAACACACACACACATGCGCACCCCCCCTCACACACACACTCTTCCGCCCTCTATCTATTGCGAGCAGTTGAAAGTACGCACGTGCGACGCACACGCTCTCATTCACACATATTTTTTTTTCCCGAAGACCAAAGGAAGAGCTGACTGCAACATTTTTCTCCACTTCAAAAAAGTAGCCAGTGTCAAAATGATAAATGAGGGATCATGAGGGAGAGCGTGCATACTTACATTAGACTGCACAAGAGCTTCAAGAGCTGCGGCGGTTTTCAGAGCTGCTATCAGGCTGCTGTTGTTACACACAACGAGTCAACGTGCAAATTACGAAGCACGACAGTGATTAGCAGTGTGAAATTAGTACCAACATAACAAAAACATCCCCAGCGCAACGGGCGAGGAAGGTGTGTGACCTGACATTACGAAGGGCTGGAAGGTGAGGGTGAGTGGAGGGGGGTGCAGCGCTCCTTATCCAGGTGTTGGCTGGTAAAAGGTTGACTGCTAATTTCCCCGAGGTGAATACAGCTCACAGATGTGTGCGCAGAACATCTGATAGGCCTTCAGACTGCTGATGCAGGGCAGCGTGCGGATATTTTCAAACATCATTTATAACATCATTTCAGCATCAGTTACAAAGGGGCGGCGGGAAGATTGATGGGGCGGCGAGGGCTGGTTAATATGCGTGATTGGAATGGTACACGGATCGCACCGTCTGTTGTTTGGAAGGTGACGGCAGAGAAAATAGAAAAATATCAGACTTCAGATGAACGAGATCAACGTTAATCCCAGTAAAGATGATCTGGACATGGAGGCGGCGGCTCCACAGGGGCTCCTCCATCCACTCATCAACAGAATGAGTCTCACAGTAAATTTGGACTTTTAGTAGTTCTTTGCACATTTCTATTTACATCCTTTAAAACAAATCTCCAATTCACACAAGATCTATTATTATTGATACAGGTAGCAACTTTAAATCAATCTGCACCTCAAGGATACACTTTGACACCATTTTTCTGTCTCCATTTTGACAAAACACTAACCCTAACCCAGAACTGGTTCATTTTAACTGGTTGAACACAGAACTGGAAGAATCAAGAGATGTGGGGCTTCATGAAGAACAACCAATACTGTTTTTATGTGTCTGAGATCATTGTTATCTTCCAAACAATATGTTGACTTGAGGTGAGGCAGAGTAAAAGCCCCAAAGAATGACACTACCCCCTCCATGCTGAACAGCTGATACCATCCATCAGCTGTCTTTTCTATGCTTCAATTACACATCTTGTTTAGATAAAAGCAAATGACTTCCTGTTGACATTCATGACTGTATGGGAAGCTGAAAGCAGCACAAAAGCTTTCTACAATGTGCAAACCTCTACAGTTAGCACGCAAAGCAGACGGCAGTAAATGTTGAATCAGAGTTTCTGCAGGTTTCACCAACTCAAATTGAGACTTTGGCCATTCTGAATAAAATTTAAGCCTTTTATCACAACATAAATGTATAAAAACCCAAACTACTGAGGAAGCAATGGTACTACTTGTGATATTAGCTATAGATCTTGTCACTCTGTTACATTAAAATGAACAGGCATTAATGTCTTGAACTAATCTATTTCCATATTTGTCATCTGTGGCTGTTTTTTATCTTCTGTTTCCATGCTCCTTCTCCTTCATTCCTCCCTCTCAGCTCTATTTTCCTCCATAGTAACAACCTTGTTGATATAAAATTGTTCAATAGGTAAGACTAGTGCTTGATTGGCCATGTTTAAAATTCCCGAAACCTCCGGCTTCAGAGTTGGTGTCGCATTAATGGTTGAACTTAGTTTGGTGCTAGTAGCAGCAGCAGCGCCGGTTTTCTGGGGAGCTTTAGCCACGGCAGCGGATCAGACTGTGACATTTCTGCTGTCTGTTTGTGGCTTTTGGCAGCAGCTTTGTCCTTCTCAAAACTGCATGTGGCTCTCTACAGTCTTAATCCCCGAAGTGCCAAGCTTTTTTTCACAAAAAGCATGTAGCATTGTTTGGGTTGGCAACAGAAATGAGCAAATAGCTAAGACGAATGCCATCTATTCAAACGGAGATAAATTTGGACTTACCCATGACAGACTCAAGAAAGATAGCTTTCTAGCTAGCATGGGTATATTAGCAGATAGTTATCGGTAGCCTCAAGTCACAGAACGCAATGGCTCAAACTTTTGGTTGACAGAAAGGTCCAGCAGGAAAAATAACTATGAATGTAAAAGATTAAAAAGTCCTGCCACGACAAAATTTAAGGCTTGTGATCAACATATTTAAGGTCGACAGAGATTTTTCAAAATGAATTTGAAACTTTTTAATGATGCACAGACATCCTGTTGTCATTCAAGCTTTGAATTCATAAAGATTCCTTCATGTGTCTCCGGACAGTTTGTGAAAGTTTTCCAAAATTCCTAGTTGGACAAGCTCTGCACCAGTCGTCAGTAGTTGACAGTCCATGTGTCCAGTTGTTGGTGTGGGATACTTTTTTGAAAGTCTGTGAGGTGAGCTGATGTCACATCTGGATGCAAGACGATACTCTGAACCGATTTGTGATCCGAAGACAAACTGGTATGTTTATTTATTTTAGGCAGATGAAGATGTTGGTCCAGATTCAAGGTGTTGGTTCCATAACAGGGAACGACGTTGGTGTTCCAGTAGCTTCCAGCTTCATCTTTAGTGGGTGTTTTTAAAAATCTTGACCAGTTTGGTTTTACCTGAGTCAGACATTTAGGATTTGCTTCCATATCTTTGAAAAGTAGTAACAATCTGTATAACTTATTCTTATGCACGATTGTTTAAAACGGATGTTCCAAGAATCTGCTGTGAAAGACTTTCCCAAACTGTGTAAATCTGGTCCTTGCTAGATCTCAATGAGTTCCAAGTTTTCATATTGTAAAGAAAAATAACCAGCCACACACAGCTGATCGCAATCACCAAGCAGAAGATTCAGTGTTTGAATACGTTGTTCAAATAAATGTTTTAAAAAATTCACAATAAATTCAAAACTGGGCTAAATATTTATGTTTTTTCTGTTCTGATCATATTTTAGCCCAGAAACAGAAGGCTTTCCTTTATTGGAGGAAAGAGAGGGAAGCAAAGTTACTGCCAGCCACACACTCAGATCAATTACAATGTAATTACAATAGCAGACAGAAATACAACCGGGGTCTGTGCTCTGTCTGCACTGATAACTGATAGATAAGCACCTGAGGGATGGCTGAGAGAAGCACCTGACCAGAGACACATCTCAATGCTGTCAATAAATAACTCTGCTGGGACCGTTTCTTTCCTGAGAGAGGCTACCCAATCGGGTAGACATCGTCCACATCCCGACCTCCTGTGCAGTTCATCAGGCTGTCCGACAGGAGACACATATAAAGCAGGGAAAAAGCGCATCGACGACGGATACTGCGGCAGAAAACACACTCCATTCTCCACCGCTGGCCCACCCCGCCGTTCCTTCGACTTTCTGCGAATCATTTCCAAACTATGATCAACCCCTGGCTTATCTGGAGGCGCCCAGAGCTGAACGTGCGCGACACTGATGCAGATGTGGCGGTGATCCGCAGTCAGAAGGATGAGCGGGAGAGCAAATTTCACTGCAGAGAGTCTACAAAGACAAAGAGATCAGTGATAAGACAGAGAAGTGCACCCATATCGACTGCTGTCAGTTAGGAGCATGTTAAGGAGTGTATTAGGGATTAGAGGGGATTAGTCATATCAGATCACTAGGGGGTTATCAGTGGTCGCAGCTCCACAATGAGGGGCTCCCGGCCACTTTGAAACAAGCACCTCACCGTCTCTGTGTAAGTCTCAATATTAACCCATTAAGTCGGACGATTTATGAGTTTGGAAAAACAATTAAGCTTGTGATTTTTATTAGGAGCTTGATTGAGTGCCTCCTCCCTGGTGTCTTGACACTACCAAAGTTTTCCCCCTCTGGAGCGCAGGGGCCAGCTCCAAATATTACCGTGATTTAAGATGCAAAACCAACACACATTAAAACAGCTCAGAGCTTATTCCACGCGCGCTTCCACACAAAACCAATTTAGTTTCCATTGATCGCTTTTCAAGCAATTAGATTTCCATTGATGGAAAAAGTAGAAGCTGCTTGTATGAGACGGGGAGGGTCAGTGGTTGGGCACTGTGATTTGCACGTGTATTTGGGCCGTTTGACCACCTTCTCTAACCTCTGACAGATCCCTCGCTCCCAGCCTCCTTCCCCTCTACCCCTTCCTCGTCCCCACCTTCCGGACAACAAATAACCCGCCGAGCATGAAAAAAATGCCTGGCGTCAGATTATATATCCGTCTTTATTTCCGATATTGCCTCTTTGTTTCTGCAAACTTGGCTGATTTTCTAAATTGTAGAGTATTGACTGTTGCAGAGCCTGACCAAGCGAGTCTGATGTAACACATTGGAAGTAATGATATCCCAGCGACGGGAGAGGCAGAGGCTGGAGCAGCACTGGACGATGGCCAGGCCCTGTAACCATTAGTCTCCCCAGGAGCCGGAGTCTGTTCTGTTCCAGCACGGCAAAGCTTCGCCTTCAGCACAATCGGTAACCCAACTCAACCGGTGAAACCACCAGAACCCCCCCTCCCATGTGCCCACCGCCGACAGAGATGCCATCAGGAATCACTTCCTTTGTCTCAGCCAAGGTCATTCCTGGTCTAACTATGGAGGAAAAGAAATAAAAGAATCTACAAGATGTTTAATCCCAAACTGGCAGGTTTTAAAAAAGGAACGATTACATATTCAAAATCCATCGGAAAGGTGAAAGGGTGAAAAGTGGATTCAAGGTGTAAAATAGGAACACTGAATGCCATTAATGTGAAAGTAGGGAGTAATTCCCCGCGTACTCCCAGAGGAAATCCACCTTTCGCCAAAGCCTGAGGATTTTGACAAATGCCTTTCTCAACACCAGCAAAGGAGACAAATGTTACATTTAAACAGAAATACTTAATTTCCGCTTTTGGTGACTTGCAGCAGATATCATTAATCAACAGAGGCCTACCACGCTCAGTGAGCCTGCTAAGAACCAGATGATCGCCTTCTTCCACTCAATCCATCAAGTATGATTGGAGAAAGAAAAGGTTCAAAAATTTTGAGTTGCACCCACGCAGGAAGAGTAATTACCCTTGTGCCAGGCGCCGAGGTGTTCCTGTGACACCTCGACCCTCTGTTTATCATGCACCAGATTACTCATGGGGGCGTCAGTCTGACGTGACAGAACCAGAACCTCCACCTGGGTTCCCCTCGCTCACCGCGCCGGAGGGGGACAAATATGACATACGAGCTTCCAGACTTTCTAACTAGCAAACTTACTTTGGGACCCGGGAAACATAATGTCCTCCATGTTGCGAGGAAAGCCGAGGTCAGTGGGATTCAGCGTTTGAAGGATGGCGTCGCCGTTTCATTTTTAAAGAGCAATCTGTTGATTTTCGCACCATGTGTTGAATTACTCACTGCCTCCTTTACGATGGCATGCATTGAAAGAGATATTTAAAGGTGCAATGTGCAACGTTTTGAAGATTAATACGGCATTGTCAAAATAATTGTGATTCATTTGTTTACCAGCTTGGTAAATAAATGAGACCATCAACAGCTTGTGGCTCATGTTTGTGGCAGAGGGATTCAACATTAGAGCCACAGTACTCTCTGCTGCCGCTCAGAGGAAACGGCTCTACAAGAATGTTCAAATTAACAGACAATCCAAACACTGAGACGAAGAATGAATTTAAAAACCGTCAATCAACATCCTAAAATTTTTGCGGTGCGTTGCCTCTCATCTCTCCTACAATAACTGCTTTGCTTTAGGTCACTTTCAAATTTCACACCAGACGTTTTAAGCTCTTATCACAGCAGATGATATCGCAAACCAGATTTTAATCCAGCTGATTGATTACATATTTAAAGGAGACCTGTTATGCTTCCTAGAGCAGGTTAGGATTAGCCATGTTTATAACACATTCTTAGATAATGAGTTTTTTGTTTGGTCAGTTCAGAATGAAGCCATCTTCTCACTTTACATCCAAACAAGCTGCTGCTGGCCCCAACTCAACACTCTCACGTGAAAATGGATGTAAACTGATGTGCAAATATACAGTCATACATCTTTGAAAAGCAGAAGTGGAGCCTCATGCACAACCAACCAGAATGCAGTAAGTGGTTTCTGGAAGTCAACAACAAATCACTTGTGCTTTCCAGCAGCCATTGTACAGCACATACAGCGGGAAAACCAGCTGACCAAACCTGCTGGAACTGTGCTGGGGTTGCTAGGTAACGGGTAGTGCCTGCTTATTTGTGACGTTACATTCTGGAGGATTTTGAAACGGCTCATTTTCCAGACACCAAAAAACATTAATTTACTGTCAAAAACTGGTGGGGTGATTTTTTAATTTATTTCTTTTTTTTGAGCGTTTGGGTTGTTTCAGAAACAGCAGAGACCCAAACAGAAGAACAAAAACATGCAAAATGTGAATTTTGCATAACATGTCCCCATCATGCTCTGGGATTTAGTTGCAGCAAAATTTCAATAATACATGAAGAAAATAATTATTTTAAACTTCAGATTATCTGTGAAGCAGCTGAGAAGAAAAATTAAAGCTGAACATTTAAAACTCAGCAATAGATGGCTTCAGAAGATTCTTCCATCACTAACTTAATCACTAATACAATTTTATCATCATATTTACATCAAAAAGTCAGTTTTTCCTCATAGCTATTTCATCAACCATGAATTGATGTGGGAATGAACATTTTGCTCAATTTACCAAGAGAAACAGGTAAACATTGGAGTCTTGAGTTCAAGCTGAAGTAAATATCAGCCTGGCTCTCCAGAGCTTTTATCTTCTGCAGCAAATACACAAAACACATCGCTGCATTATTAGCAGTGCAACCGGTATCTTCACATTTTACCACAACATGCAGCTTAAGTGAAAATTCATTTGGCTAATGTAATATAAATTAAAGTATAATTCAAATCCCATGAAGGCACTGTTTACAGTGAATTTAAACAGGATAATAAACAAAGAGACGCTTCGGTTAAAAATAGGGACAAAAACTCTAATAAACAGCTAATTAAAAACCTGAATCCCATTTGGCAGATATTTCATAATTAATCTACATATTTCTACCAAACTCTGTTTTCCAATCATAAAAAAGAAAGTACACCCTCTTTTCATTTACATGTTTTACAATCAAGACAAAATTAAATAGATGGTCTTTATGCGCTCTCTGTATTATTAAATTAAATGTATGTTTTCTGTGAAGTGCTTTGAGACAGCATTTGCTGTGAATAGGCGCTATATAACTAAAGCAAATCTTTTTTTTAATCTAACCTACATTGTAAAGGTTAGATAAAACCTTATTAATGAGGGGTGTGCGAAAAACTAAGTACACCCTCTGATAGAACAGCTTCTAGCAGCAACAATGTTTTTCTCATGTTGTGAGTAAAATAATCTGCCAGTGGAACTAGAACCTTTTCAGAAATACTAAGTAATTATTAACTTAGGTAAAAGTAACTTAGTTAGTTTTGTCTTATTTCAAGTGTACAAATATATTTTCACAAGGAATTAGATTAAAACACTTGGCAAGATTTTGTGTTTTTGTGCTTTAAAATAAATCTATTGACTGTGGTAAATCTGAATATTTTATTCCATCCTGTTATGAAAACCTAAAATTTTGTGCGTGTATTTAAAAAAAGAAATCTGTCTGTAATGATATGAGTTTCCTCAGTCATGTGTGCTTATGGTAATTATGTTGAAGATATTATATTTGCTTCATGCTGAGTCTTTAATGACTTCCCTTTTCGATAAAGAGAAAAGACGTGAAGATTGTTTTTCCACAGCTGAAGGGATTATTTCTAAACATAAAAGGTGAACAAATGCAGTGTTGGATTTAAAATGTCGGAACATGAGGCGAGTCAGATGAGGATGGACACGCTGAGGCAATAACAGTAAAGCAAACAGGCTAGCGGCTCTGCTCCGCTGCTCCTCGCCTCCCTGGTGATACATGCGAGAGATAACAGCTTAATTTCAACCTCAGCACTTTTACTGCACTGTCCAAGGAGCTCACTGCATCAATGTATCAATGTACCACCATGCTAGTCACTCTCCACTGCGACAACTCACAATTTCTCTATGATGGAGGCTTTCAGAGAGGTGCCACGGTTTGGCTGGCGCACAAGCCGCCCTCCTCTGATGGCTTTGGTCTTGTGAGACTCTGCTGGCTGTTTGTTTCTCGGAGAACAGGTCACAGGTCAGGCTTTTGATTGAATCCCCCACATTGTGACGAGTGAAGGGGGGGAAGGTGGAGGGAGATTGGAATGGTTCTGGATTTTGCTGCAGAAGCTCTTCCCTCTGCAAAACATTTCCTCCTTCTCTTTGAAAAGCTGGAGCAGCTTCAGCATCCACGGAAATCAGAAATAACGCCATATAAAGATAGTGAGAACGGTAAACCTTGCCAAGAGGAGACTTCTGTTTCATGAGCATGCATCACTTATTTTAAACAGGGTTCAGTAAAATTCAAGCACTTTCAAGGTTACTTTTCAAACTTTCCCAACAGGAGGTAAAAACAATGCAAATGAACTAAGAAAATGCGGATTCAGTTCATTATTATGTGATATTTATTACTATTATTAAGAATGTCTTGTGGTATTCTTCCTGAGGAACTAAAATCTAACAACATTTTAATGTTTTCAAATGTCACACCAATGACTGGTCTGAGAACAAAACAATAATCTAACACAAGATCCCCCAATTTCAATAACTTTTATTTCAATTAAACTGATCAATATGTTTTTAAGATATCAGGAATAAGAAATAATCCTCACACTGAAACAATCCAAATACATTTTGTTGAGGTAAATGACTTTTTTGCTCAAATAAAAAGCTTAAACATAATCTATAGAGAAAGTTACAAAAGAAAATCACCAAAATATGTTCAAAGTTTTCTGGTTTTTAGCTAATAGAAATCACTTTGGTAACTATAAGTGACCTATAACATGAAAAGTTTAGTCTGATTTAATTTCAGACGGTGAGAAAAAAAATCTCTCTTTCTTAGGTGTATGAAAATATTTGGTTTCAACTGTAAAATAATGTCAAACATTTTTTCAAAACTGCACAGTTTGAATATCAAGCACTTTAAAATCAAGCACCTTCCAAACCTTGGAAACACCTAATTGATATTCAAGCATTTTCAAGGATTTCAAGCACTTGTATAAACCCCGTTTAAAGTTAAAGTCCTGGTTATTATTCCCTGGAAAGCTAAAGTGAGTTTGATTCCGTTTCAAAACGTGGAAAAAGCTCGTCTTTAATTTCTCCTGCAAACTAATAATGTTGCTTATGAGGCACGCTGGTGTTTTTACTTTTCGCCGCTTAAACAGAAGATTTATAAAAAGAATAAACAAGCATGACTCTGCAGAGAGCCAGCATGTCAGCTCCCAAATCACATGAATCATAAATATGAGCTTTTGCTGAAATTAATTGTTGAAATGTTTATGTTGTAAGCTGCAGCTCCGAATACCAGTGCTGGTCTATTCCCTGAGCAAATAACGCACGAGAAAAAAAGTGCTAAAATAAATTACAGCTGCTGTATATCGTCTGTAAATAAATCTGCATTGGAATGCAGCCGGCGTGTTGCGAGGCGGTGCGGCCTTCTCGCTGGGATTTCCTCAAAAAGCCGGAATCGGAGGCGCATTGACCCCCGGGTGACACCGGTGACATGGCGAGCATCCAGACCGCTAACAGCAGCCGGACCGCCGGGGCCACGCCGCAACCAGCGGGGCCACGCCGCAACCAGGCCCACCTTGTTGAGGGGCGACATGGTGAGAAAGCAGCCGCGTCGTGCATCACCCCCCATCTGTAGCGGGTCAGCAAGGCCGCCGTTTAAAAGGGCAAACACGAGCTGAATAAAGAGCGAGCCGCTGTGATTCTGTCTTCCCTCCATTTACAGGAAAAAACGGGATGTAAAACCACAAAACTGGCCGGGTTTATATCACCACACATCAGATTTTCTTTAATAACATTGTGGGGTTGGAGGGAACCATTATAGTGCTACAAAATGTAAACAGTTTGATTACAGGCATTTTACAGTAAAATGCCTGTAATTTTACAGGTATTTTAAATTACCTGTATTTTAAAACGAGATTTTTTAAAAATTAGAAGACACAGAGAAGAAGAACAGGGAGGAAACTTAGTTTTTGTTTTGGAAGTGTTCCCTGCAAAAAACACAAAATGTTACCAAGTAATTTGATCTGGTTTCTAGTACAAATATCCTAGTTCACTTAAAATAAGACAAAACTAACTTTGAAGTAACTTTTCAGGAATATTTAGCAGCTTGTTTTAGGTCAATGATTCCTTTATATTGATGAAACAGTACTGGTTCCACTGGCAATTATTTTATGTATCACAAAACATTTTTCAAATTTTTATAAGTGAAATAATCTACCAGTGGAACTAGTACATTTTAATAAATTATGAATGAATTATTGACTTAAAACAGACTCCGGGATAAGTTAGTTTTGTCTTATTTTAAGTGGACTAAGATATTTGCATTATAAATTAGACTAAAAGTGCTTATTAAGATTTGGTGTATTTACGTAAAGGATAGTAATGTTTTAAATATCCAACGCCTCCACAGAGTGTGTGCTGCTTCTCTTTAGAAAAAGTGTAGTTTGGACATACACCTGTATTAAATTATAATAAAAAAACTGCAGATTTAAATCAAGCAAACACAAGTTGAGTGGTGAGAAGTGACGTGTGGTTTTCTCGGGCCGTTGTGACAGCGGATCGTCTCACTCATGCATCTTCACATGAGCGATGATCTCAGGATGTAAAAATAACTCCACACCTTCACACGCAGGAGCGCCATCTCTGCTGGTTATCCATAGGGAAGGAAAAAATGAAATGCGCTTTTTATCATGTGTCATCAACGCCCCTCCCCCATCTTTTTTCCGTTCATATCCACAATGAAAGCCCCACCCACCCCCACCCAAACCCCGTCAAAAAAATATTGGCAAATGTAGTAATTACGTGCCGAGTATCAGCGCCTTACATTGCTGCGGGCTTGCAGCAGTCCCGGGCCTGATATTTCAGCTTTATCATATTTTAGTTTTATTTGAGGACGGTGGCAGCACCGCGCCTCCAGTCAGCCATAATTGAAATGAGGGAAGGAAGATGTAGAGGCTGTGTGCCCCACTCCTTGTAATCAAACCCTTAGTCCTGTGTGCTTCACCATTTTTCAAAGTGAAATATCCTCCCAATCTTTATAGTAATACACAGCGGGTCCTCCTCATGCCTTAGCCTGTGGGTAATTAGGCATGAGCAAGTGGAGATTTTACATATAGAAGCTATACGTTAGGAATGTTGAGGCCCCACACTGGGCTTCTGATGCTCCAAGTCCACCAGAAGCATTCAATTAACTTCATGATCACATATATAACAACACCAGGCTGCTTCGTGATTAATTTATCATTGCTGTTGTAGCCGGTGTGACATCAGTATTCAGCGAGCGCAGCTATCCGTTTCCACATGCGCTCTGTGTGGGTTGCATGTGAGGCCCGCGTGCGTCTGCAGCCGGAATAGAGAAAAAGTGAAGCCGTGGGACTGATGGAGAAGTTGATGTATGATCCCTGGTGGCTGAGCCGGTTTGAAGCATGGAGCTGGGCAGGTGATTCCGAGGCGCCGGCTCTTTAAACAGCGTAATGAGCCAGAGAGGACGCCACCCCACTCCCACCAACACAACCCACCACTCGGGAATATGGCCGACAGATGATCGCAGAAGCTAAAACCTGCTTTGTTTTGTGAAAATCCATTGGGAGATTATTTCACTTTCACATTTTATCAAGAAATTATTGACGTAAAACAATCTAATGTTTTTGCTGAAACGTTTTGCCTTATTCCAAGTTTACTATTCACTAGATTTATTCACTAAAAATAAAACTGAAAATATTTGTTAAGATTTTGTGTTTTTGCATTAAAGCGGCTGCAAAAAAAGTCCATCTTTTTTCACAGTATAATTTAATACACTGTAAAAACACAAAATTTTACCAAGTATTTTTGGTTTATTTTCGAGTGCAAATATCTTAGAATTTAAATAAAACAAAACTAACTTATTCATAAGTTTTTAGCAATCTACTGAAGCTTGATTTAAGTCAATGATGCCACAATACTGATAAAAGAAAGTATTAGTTTCACTGGCAGATTATTCCACTTAGAACAAGACATTGTTCAAAGTTATAAGTGCAATAATCTGCCAGTACAACCAGTAGTTTTTCAGATAATTTTGTCTTAGTTCAAGTGTACTAAAATATTGACATTAAAAACTGCTTGGTAGGATTTTGTGTTTTTGCAGTGAAACTAACTGAACAAAGAAAAGCGGTGAATTTGCGCTCAGATGACGATGATGGGTGAGTGAAAGCAAACTAAGTAGGTCACTGGAAGCAACAGGCCCACATCTGTCACGGTGTTCGCAGCTCGTCGTCCTCGCTTTGCTCCGCCTCTTTAAAAACCACCTAAAACGCTTCGGCAGGACGGGGAGAACCAGGCAGAATCAACAGATTTCCGACCCGCTTTGATCCAAACCGCGCTCAGATCAGCATCAACAGGCGTCAACACGCATTTCCTGTTTCACTGAGACGATTTGGTGAAACTTTTAATGTTTGCTGATTAGGGAGAAGCTTAAGGATCCGACTTTGAAGAGACCAAAATAAGTCCAATAAATTCTGTTTCTCACCTGATTTGTTAATAAATGTTGAATTTGGGTTTATATCGGCTACGACTGGTGATCAAACTTTTTATGGCAGATACTAAGAAAAGTCAAATGAGGACATTACAGATCTAAACCAAAACAAGCTGTTGTCAAGACAACTATTATTATCCGTAGGTGTGTTTTGTTGCTCTGTTGCATTTTAATTAAATCTCTGTATTAAAGTAAGTCCTTTTTTAAATTTTATAATTTACTGGTTTGTTCTAATATTAAGTCAGTCCAGACTGCTCTGTTCTCTGTTCAATAAACAATCATTGTAAAAAGAAAGTACACCCCATGTCAATCAAGGTTTCAATTAAAAAACTGATCTGGACTTCACTAGTTCTAGAATATTTTGTTTAAGAAATTAATTCCCGTGTCAATATTAATTTAAAAAAACTAAGTACACCTCTAAAATTCAATTGAAGAGTACTTTATTCATCCCAAAGGGAAATAAAATGTTCTAATTCATATAATTCTTCAAATAATTGTTAACGATGTTGATGACTGTGAGCAGGGAGGATCTCCTGTAGAGGTCAGTGTCACAGAAACTCTGAAGAAGCCTCTGACTGAAGACACTTTGTTGTGTGTCAGTCATAACTAACTCATATATAAACTCAGAATATGCAAAACACTGGAATTTGAAATGGTTGAACTTCTTTTATAAGGTTTTAGTTGAATCTAATAAAATGAATGAAACAGGAAGTGGTTTTATTTGTACGTCTCCGTAACGATTTAGTGATACATTAATCATCAACTCTTAATTGTCTCCTTCTGTATTATGTAGCATATTAAATATGGTTGAGATGTTTTTCTTCCATGAATAAAGTCTACATTTTTATTACTTTGTTGTTTTTCCTGGTTTGTGCACGTTTTGAGGAATTTGCAATAAATTACAAAATAAACAGTTGTGAACAATGTAGTAGCAGCATTATTGAACTTCTGACCATATATAACAGAGTTTTGGTAACTATTGTAAGTTTATATTTTGTGGAAGTTCTGAAAACAAAAATTCAACAGTTCAATCTCCAAACTCATTTCCCTGCCACGTACCTTCAAGAAACTGATAGTACTATCTGTGCTGTAACCATGACAACCACATTAACTTGGAGAGGACAAGTCCCACACCTCCAGTTTAAATTCAGAAGAGCGGCAGAGATTTCTAAGCATCTTCAACATTGAAATGACATCATCAGTGATCAATAAATCACTTTTTATCATTTTCAAATTTAATAGACTTTACCAAAACATCAACTAGAACTCAAGTCAAAAAATCATGTACTATACATGCAAAGATCTTCAAAAGTAAGTTCATTTAGGGGCACAAGCAGCTGAAAAAGTTAAACTACATTATAGTTTAGAAAGTTGCAAGTTAAACCAGGTTAAAACCTCTGGAGCATCTGAGGACAGATCAAATACTGGATCAGTGTTTAAATGTGTAGAAAAATATATACGATTTTCCTGGATCATTGAATGTTTAGTTCTTCTTACTGGAGAGTCAATGAACATCCATCCATCAACCATAAACTAAGCAAGAAATATTTAAATACCAGTTTTATTGTAGGATATGAAGGTGTAAATTATTGTAGTTTAACATCGTTTTGCATGTTTTCCCTCATGAAAGAAAGAAAGGATGGAAGGAAGGAAGGAAGGAAGGAAGGAAGGAAGGAAGGAAGGAAGGAAGGAAGGAAGGAAGGAAGGAAGGAAGGAAGGAAGGAAGGAAGGAAGGAAGGAAGGAAGGAAGGAAGGAAGGAAGGAAGGAAGAAATAATTTATTTTGGGCTTGATTGAAGAAACTGAAAAGATTTAGTCTGTTAATGAACAATAAAAATAACTTTTTATTTGTGAATTACATCAGAAGATGAACACTTTGTGTTGTACCGAACATTTAAATGAGATGTAATGTTCAGAGGCCGAACATAATGAGTGCAGCGGTCACAAATGGCCCGCAGGCCACACTTTTGACACTCCCAATTTAAATAATTTGGGAATATTTTTCATAAGTTCAACGATAACAGTTTCCATTTCTGACATCGGTGAAAGTTGACGTCTTTTTTCCCTCCCAAACTTTGAGAATTACAGGTTCCACTGAAGGCCGATACGATTGTGAATAAAATAAGAGGTAAATTAAAGTTTAGAACATCAATCGACCACCTAAAGTGAGAGAATAAATTAGATCTAAAAGGATTAACTGTTGCCTTTATCCGTCTGGTTTGTTGTTGAATATTTCTCCTAAAAAACCCAAAAAACAACGTTTGCATGTGAAAGTTGGTTAAATTAGATGTGCTGCTTCCTCTGGAGCACTCAGGCAGAGGACGTGTAATAAATCCTTGACAACTTACAATCCTAATTCATTACTTGTGCTTAATGATCAAAAATACCCCTTAATTTAGGTGGAACAGGGTCAACTTCAAAGTGATTATTATCTCAGAGGAGTTTTGCATATTTATTAATATAATGATATTGATTGGAGCTGCAGCAGCTTCTCCTTTTCTACTTGCCCTGGACGCTTACAGGGTGACACCTGCCTGCATGTCGCCGCGGCAACGCCGCCGCCATCAGATCTGCTGACACTCCAACAGGTCTGCCCAGACGGACGCCAAGGTGTGCGGTTGAAAGTTTGCAGACACGGTGAATGTGTTTACATATAAAACGGGACGTCACGGCGACGTCGGCCCTCGTGTGCGATTTACAGCGCGCGTCTTCGCCGACATATTTCTCACAACGCAGAAGAAAAACAGCAACTGCAGCTTCGAGGAGACAAAAGACGAGGGGGCACATGGAGGAGAACGATGGGCAACAAGACCCTCTCTGCAGCGTTTCATTGCTGCTGATAATATATAAACGCATGCACACATGGATGCTGCTCGTAAATGAATAAACACATACATCAATTTCAAAATCCAACACATTTGAATTTCAAATGCAGCTGCGGCTTTTCCCCCCCTCTTCTTTACGATATGTCTCATTTCTCTTGTGGAGATATAAAAAAAAGAGAGGGCTGAGAGGAAAAATTAGAGCGGTGGAAGAACAAATGCTGTATGGAATTTGAGATTATGTATTTGGTTTGTGTGCTTCCGTCCTGTTTAAATCAAACGCGTGGGGGCCGTGTAGCCGTGGGCTTGTTGTTGGTGACAGTTTCAGTGTTTCTAGACTTCTCTCCTCCCCCTTTTCAGCGACAGTCCTGAATTGAGAAGCGGGGTGGAACGGGTTGTGGGCTTCTGGCGGAGGGTGAATTAAATAGTCACTCTCCCTCCCATTTCTGCCTCTCTCCTTCTCTCTCTCTCTCCTGCACTTTCTCTTTTTTTTCCAGTGGCGTTTAAAATCAATTCATTCAGTGGACTGCTGACACAGCCCGGCCCAGAGAGCCCAGGATTTATGGCTCCCTCTAATGGGCATGCTCTGAACCAAAGCCCTGCCGTCAGCACAATCCTGCCAGCCACCCGTCCGCCCCGCTCCCTCACTCCATCTACCTTTTAAAGACGCAGGCATCCTTCCTCCTTTCTCCTCCTCCTCCTCCTCTCTTTTTCCCCTCATCACCCCGGTGCTAGCAGCAGCAGAGGGGCCCAGGATGCATTATCAGGGCTGAACAATGTGAAGCTGTAGTCTCCACCAGAGCACCATTAAAAACTAAATGTTGCAATTTGCATTATTGTCTCTGACTCTTTTGTGTAGGACGGCTTCTTTTTGTGCTGCAGAGATTGATTTCTCTAATCTTATTCATACATATCAACTGGAACAGAGAATAAGATTCTAATTTATCTTATTTTCTTCCTTACATGTAGGGGAACAACTGATCTTTACATGTAAGAAGCAAATTAAGCATATACTTTAGTAATGTGCACTGACGTTTGGTGTTCCTGGATGTAGCCTGGAAAATAAAACTGTTCATGCTCTGAATGCAGGATGGCTTCAAAATAATGATTTTCTTGAGTTAATAATGTGTGGTGCATCTTTACAACATTTATAAAACAACAAACCAAACATTGCTACTGAAGAAATGCTTTTTTCTCAAGTTTCCAACTCAACTCGCAAAAAAGTAAGTTGTAATCTGCAGGTTTGCCACTAGGTGTCACTCCGGACAACATTTATCTTCCAACTCCCATAAAATCAAATCTCAAGTGTCATTCATTCCTGGCTTTTATCGACTTATTTGATTTTTTCCAGGCGAAATGACCTGGATTTGATTCAAAATGAACAAATCACCAGCAGAAGTTTGAATATATGGTGGATTTTCTCTAAGATTATACAGCCTCAAATAATATATATATTTTTTCAAATCCGTATTAGTATATTCAGATTATCAAATTAGGTTTTGAGGATGGAAAAGCCTTCATACTTTCAGACTCTTTTGCAATATCATAAAAGATAAAAGTCAGGACTTGTAGAATAAATTGCCAGACAGGCAGAGAGCTTTTCATATAACTTATACATGAAACGCAGACTTAGTGGTTTTAACTCACATCATAAACACTTAAAGAAACAGGCCAAGCTTAACAGTTACATAAACACAGACAATCTGCCAACTGTTGGTCAAAATTAAAAGCTGCGAGGCTGGCCAGCCTTTTCTACTTTAACTGAAACAGATTTACTAAATAAGCATTTTGTTTGTATTGAGCTATTTTAAGTATTTGAGACAAAGATTAACACTGAGGGAAAACAGTAGTTGGCTCTTTTTACTGGTTTTATGTCTCAATTTTGACTAAAAATAATCTAATTTTAGTTAGAAAAGGTCTATGAATCAAGATAAGTAAATCATTTTCTGAAAGTTGCAAATTAAAACAAATATTTGACAAATATTTAATTTTCCAGTCCAGGTAGTGATTTAATACCAAAAAACCTTCAGAAAAAGACGAAATTAGAATCTTAAAATGGAAAATGTGAGATGCAGCACAAAGTGTTCATCCAGGTTTTTGCTTTTTATTATATTATTTTTTAGTAAAAAACCAGGTAAAAAAAAAAAAGTTTGCAATTCTAATTAAAAGTATGTAAACTCAAAGCTTTGTGGCCCTCAAGCCAAAAAGTTTAAGACCAGCTGCTACAAATACAACAAAAAAACAATAAATAAAAAGGATTTTTAGGTTGGCGTAATGAACAATTTGACTTCTAAGTGAGCAGGTCTAAATCAGATCCAACCACCACACTGCCACTGCCGTGCTTTAGGGTGGGTATGACAGTTTTTTCCCAAATTTTTATTCAGTTCTTTATAATAAAATGTCTCAAACATTAAACTATTGCGGTTTGTTCAGATTCAACTTTACAAATCCACTTTCCACTTTCAAACAGAAACCAGTTGTCCACCAGTGGGAAGAGTGGGAACCCCCCAGTACAGAATAAAACAATAATTAAAGCAGTGTCTGATCTTTTTTCTCCATAAACATTAAAAGTGCTTTTCTCCCTTACTTTCTGTGACCAGAGGCACAACCTGGGGTCTGAGAGGAGTCTATATTTCTATTCATGTATTCATAACCAAGCCCAGTGTCACCGGATCTGAAACAATTTATGGCACAAGAAGGAGAAAAAAAAAGAGATTGAAAACACTCGCCTATGAACCCGGCCAGCATAAAGATATATATAAAAAGGATCATGGCCTGAATGGCAATGACAACATGAAGTCACTCCCGCACAACACTTGATTTGAGGGAGTTAGCTGGCCTCTGTGTCTGACTGAGACTGTTTCTAGATTGTATTTATATCTGCAACAGTCTCTGTGAACACAAAATATGCTACGCTACACTTGACCCTGTTATATCCTCAGGCAAACTGGCAATTTGCAGACAAATACAGACCTTTACTGCAGCCCCAGAGCCTCCAGCTTCCATCCTTCTCCATATTCCAGCTGTGCTCTGCAGCCTGTCAAGGCGGCAAGGGCCCCGAATTAGCCTCCCATTACAGCTAGGCTCCGGCTCCCCCCTAAACTTAACCATTACTGACCATTTGGCATGGCTTCATTATAGAGCCATGCATGTAAAATCAAGTCATGGTCCCTGGCCGTCACATCCAATCTCAAAATACAAGCCGGCCCCGCCCCCGCCTCTGAATCTCCATCTTTCTCTCTTACTTAAGTTCAAGCTTCTCCTTGTTTCATAAAATATGATCTGATTAGAAATAGATTACACACCTTGTTAGCAGAGCGTTTCATATTTGATACAGCGGTGCTTTAAGACAGGCAGCCTCCTTCATGATTCAAAGGGATTGTGGCCTTGTTCTCCGGCCTATTTGTTTAATAAGCTCTGCTACATCAGCGTGCCTTTTAAGTGAACACGCTTCCCTGCAGCAAAGGCAAACGATCAATACCCACACCTGTAAAAAAAATGTAAAAAAGCAACCAAGGAATCACGGTCAAGGATTTTCCCCCTTCCATGGAATAAGAGGCGAGGTAATCAGGAACAGTTTGGCTGTTTGAAAGCAAATCCACAAACAGGAAGCAGCTTTTATGTGCTGACCTGTAGGGAGAGCTACAGGTCCGCCGTGAAATATTCAGAGCCGATTAGTCCAGCGCCGAGCTTTTTGAATTTTCCGATCCGTATGCAAATGGGATATAATAAACAGAAGGAAGAAAGGCAGAGCGTTGGAGGGTAAATGAATTCATTATATTCCTCACCTCATCTGCTCGCTGATGGAAGACGTCTCGTGTAATCGCAAACCTCCTACTGTACCAGGAATAATATCCAATCGCATCGCCCTAAAATGAGCAGAACTCTCCCTCATTTTCCTCTGAACAAAGTCAGAGTAAGAGGGGGGATGTTGGAAAGTAATTACCAGTTAGTGAATCCATGAGCTACGTCGGACAAGGCCTGAGCTGCTGGAAAAACTCTGTCTGACCATTTTTATTACATCATGATTATACAAACATTTCTCAAAGCTAATTATTGCAAATCAGCACCGTTTTGTTTTAGCTGAGCAAATGAACTTTACTGCAAAAACTTCAAATATTACCAAGTATTTTTGGTCTCGTTTGTAGTGCAATAAACTTAGTAAACAACAAAACTAACAATAACTTTTGAAAAAGGAGTTTTAAATCAACAATTCCTTTGATATTTATAGAAAAACTACTCCTTGCACTGGCAGATTATTTCACTTATGGGAAAAATGCCTTGCTATAAGTTAATTTCCTGCTTCACGTTGCAAAAATGCAAAATCTTACAAAGTATTTTTGTCTATTTTCTGCTGTAAATATCTCAGGACAGTTGAAATAAGACGAAACTACCTTTTCAAGAAGATATTGGAGCTTATTTTAGCTCAATACTTGTTTAATATTTGTGAAAAAGTTCCACGAATGATTTTACTTATAACAAGATATTTTTCTCAGATTATAACTGAAATTATCAACCAGTGGAATTGGTGTGTTTTCATCAATATTAAAGAATTATTGACTTAAACCAAGCACCTACGTATATCTTGTTCAAAAGTTACTTGTAAGTTATTTGAATTAGAAATTGGACAAAAATACTTTATAAGGTTTTGCACTTTTGCTATGCTGGGGATTATTTCACTTATTAAAAGAACAAAACTGTGTTGCTATAAGTGAAATAATCTGAAAGTGGAAATAGTACTTTTTCATTAATATTAAGGAATTATTAACATTAAAAAAGCTCCTATTTCTTGCTGAAAAGTTACATGTAAGTTGGTTTTGTTATTTGTGCTAGAAACTAGAACAAAAATACTTTTTGCAGTGTTCAGACCAGACTTTCTTTCTGAGCTCAGAATAAAGATATCTGATGATCGTCGTCTCTTTTTTCCTTCCTTTGGTTGTTGATCCGTCTGTTTTCTCCTCAGCGTAACGTCCGATCCGGCCGCCTACGCCCGCCGCAGTCTCGATGGGCGTCGACGGGGGAGACATAACACCCACCAGCTTTACACGGAGGTCACAGGAGGTCCATCATTACCAAGCCACAGCGGTGATCACGGCAATAATATAGAACTATACCCTAGCAATTACACTAATGGAAACGTCCCTATTTCTTCTGGCATGCTGCGGTGAGACACGGCGCACGCCCCCGCGGGCCCCCCCTAGAAACGCCACTGGAGACGTGAAGTGGAGAGGAGGTAATGGCGGAGGCCCATTGATCCTCATTGCCACCTGCTCTATGGCTCCGCCGAGGATGGGCGGGGAGGCAGAGGGCTCCATCTGGGGAGAGATCAACGCCGACTCCCCGGCTCTCAGGCATATGGATAAGAGTCTTTTTCTAGTCTTGCACTACTTAACCAGCACACATTAGCACAATATGGCCGGATGGGGGGGAGTAAGGCGTGCATACATGCAGACTTTATCACACCGAGAGTGCTTCCACGCCGAAAGGGCGTGAAGTCGTTAACTCAGAGTCTGCAGTGATTGGCTTCTTTGGGGGAGACCAGGTGAGAAAAGGACAAAAAGCATCAATATGAGGAAAAAAAAGATTCCTATAAACTGACAGGAATGTGGGAATTACACCCAAAACCAACTGTTGTGATTAGAACTGAGACAATCTGGGCCTAACGGAGAGCAAAGCTGGAAAAAGACTTTTAAATTCAAAAGTTTTGGGTGTCAGGACAGAATTAACCTCATCTGGTCTTTAATAGCTTCTAAAATAAAATTTAAAAAACTAATTTAAATCATTTATATTAAACAAAGACAAAAACATATTGGGGGCAAATTCTTCATTTTTAAAACTCTTGGATACGGAGAAGTTTCTGGTCCACAGCATCACTCCTCCACCACTGATATGTTTTTTTTACTGATTTTGATTATGAATGTGAACAAAACAAAACATGATGGTAGATTTCACACTGCAAAAACACAAGATTTTACCAAGTATTTCTGTCTAATTTCTAATGCAATTATTTTAGTTTACTTGAAATAAGACAAAACTTTACAAGAAACTTTTCAGGAGGATATAGGAACTTGGTTAAAGTCAACAATTCCTCAATACTGATTTTAAAAAGCACTAGCAAGTTATTTCACTTATAAAATGAGGTTTTCCCCATTTTGTGTGGAACAATCTGCCATTGGATCTAGTAATTTGTTAGTCAATCGGTTAATTTGATCAGAAACTCCTGGATGATATTTCCTCTAATGTGATCTGTGGAAGCAGACAGAAAGCTCTGATTCTTTCACAAAGCTTTTCCATCTTTCTTTAATAAATAATGACAGTGAAGAATCCACAGTTTGTGTACACTTCAAGTCCAATTTAAATAAGCGGTAAGATCTAGATTTGTTTTTATTGTATCCTTATATGTGAACGCTGGAATTGAAATAGGACGCACTTGTTTTTTTTTAACGGTCACACAGATGTGTAAATAAAGCCCAAAGTGCAATATCTGCAATTATAGATAAGCATGTAATATTAAACAGAGCATTAAAGAAGATCAGTGTGATTTAACTGGACCGTTTTGTGTTTTCAGCCTCTGTAAATCAGAGGAAAAAAGCGAATCTGTGCTTTGCATGACATGCGGAAACCACATGCGAAGCAGCAGATGTAGTGCAGGTCCCAGAGCAGCTGACCACAACAGCAGCTTAGACACTTTCTGTCTTTACCTTCTGCTGGAGTCTCAAACTATATCATTCATACAAAGTTCATACTACTTCTCCACATACGGCTTGGATTTGTTTTCTTTTTTATAAATCAGTGGAAAAAAAAACTTGCCAGATTTGATCAATGTTTACATTTTTATACATAATTTATAGATATTTCTACCTTCTTTCATGGTTCAATTACAAATAAAACACAATGCACATCGTCTGAGTGACCCATCCGAGATCAGCTTGCAGCATTTTTACTGCTGTTCACACCCAGTTCGGTCCTTTCACCTTCTTTCCAAATGTTTTTAAGCCCAACGGAGTGCACTGCTTCTCCTGCAATTGTTTCCAACTGAACAATAAGTGCAAGAAAAGAGTAAAATAAAAAAACCCACAGCAGATCTGAGGGGATAAAAGCTGTACGGATGCATGTAATCGGTTTGTTTTGGAGGATTTAGTGTCCGGTGCAAAGTGGAGGCTGTTAAAAGGAAACACAAAAAAAGCAGAAACACTTGCAGCATGTCCACAGTGATTTCAATGTTCCGTCTCATTATTGTCGAGAGGAGAAGCTGCACATAAATTACCTCTATATAAGCTGCACAACACTGACATCTGTCTTTTATGCCTGACAGAGTCTAGCTGCTCTAAAAATTTTAAAGCTTTAAAATGCTGAAGGAGGACGAAGAAAAGCGAAGGAAAAAAGAAAACATTAAAAATGTCTCTTTTTTTCTGCATAACCAGAAGAAACTTGTTTGGTTCATCAAATCAAGGTTCCTCCGACAGAACAGATGTGTTTTTTACCACCATCTTGTCCTAATAGTTATTACCTCATTGTGTTTCTTTGCTTAAATAGAAGCAATTTCCTTGTTCCTTAAACCAATTCTAAACTCTAAAATTTGTTCCCACAAGTCCCCATATGATCCGCAGTAAAACTTTTAATCTTTAAATGCCACATTTTCTAAACGTTTTTAGTTTCAAAGCTGCAGATCAGGTTTGATTTATTTGATCTAAACCTGTCAGTCGTATCTGTAATAACAGAAACTCTCCAGCCTGGTGTCTGAATGTGGGATGTTTTTTCAGTGCGGCGAACAAACAGGACCATGTTTACGGAGTCTGACCTGCCCAGCTGGGGGTCTCCATGTACAGGTGAAGCCGGTCGGCCTGGAGCGGGGTCACGCGACTCGCTGCTGCTGCCAAAGGTGCTGAAGAACCTGCAAAACAGAAAAGGGGAAACGAAATCAATAATAAGTCCAAGTAAATAAAACACCTACAAAGTTGTTCTCACAAATCCTAAAAGTTTTTATTTCTGTTAGTTTGGTTAATTCTGCCTTAAAATCTGAAATGAATCTAGAATCTGTTCTGTCTGGATTAAGTACTTTGTCTTTTGCATGAATTTAGAATCAGTGAGGACATCAGCCTGTGGTTCTGCTCAGGTGTTCAGGAAGACCAGGTTGATTTGCAAATAAACAAATAATTCATTTTCTTTTCTAAAAACGAAAAAAAAGAAAATGCAATAACAACATTCCTTTAGTGATGGGTCTGCAGCTAAAAAAAACATCAGCACAATATAGGGCTAACATGCTGATTATTTTTTGATTAATAATTGGATAGCAAAAGCATTTCATACATTTTTGTTTTTTGTAAAATTTGAACCAGGTGAAGCTAAAATTACGACTTGATGAGTTTTGGGGAAAACAGATTTACAGATAAAGAAGGTTTTTAATCCTTAACGCAAAATTTATACATTTTCTTGTACGGATTCGGCTTAACTCTGAGTAGGTTGTTCTATCAGCAAATGGCATTTTTTTTAGTGTGTATTCTCCAGATTAATCAATTAAAATAATTTGTTGACAATTACTTCAATAATTGATTAAACCGATCAATTGTTTCAGATTGTGAATATTAAATCCCTAAATGCAATGCTACTTTACAAGCTATTGACTGGTGTCTGCAAAGCAGCCAATCCAGAAGCAGCATTCATTTTTCTTGACACTGATTGGCTGAACCCCAAAGACCAAAGAAGAATGTTAGCTTCTGCGGTTGAGCCAAGATGGTTTCCATGATGCGTATCAACGCCTCTTCAGGTATATCTGGAGTTTGAACTATTATAATATACAATTATGCACACTTTTGAGGTGGGCAAGAATTAATGGGTGATTGTGGGAAATTATTAAATTGCAAATTGAGAAGTAAAAAATTTGGTTTGGAGTCTAACTGAAAACAAAAACATTTCTTGACTTCTTGGGTTTTAGAATTGTTTGCTGCTCCTGATTATTTACAGTAAATATTTAGACATTTTTCTGCAGTAACACTGCCTTTCACATTTAATCCTGCAACTTGCTCATGCCATGAATACAGTCTCTGTGTTTTTTGTTTTTCATAAAAAAAGCATCAATTGCAGCAGAAGGGTTAGAAGAAAACCCAAGTTAAAGACAGGAGGAAAGTATTGTTGCAGAGCCTGTTATCTGTGATTTGAACCACAGGAAACTTGATTTTATTTGACGAACCTAACAGCCTCCGTGTTACTGCGCTGCAGCAGATCCAAGGTGGGAGAAAAGCCGATGAGGGTTTGTTGTCTTTAGGGAGTTCTCACATCCACTTTTCCCCAGAGAGCCTCGTTGTTTATCCCAGTACTTACTGCTGCGTTACTTAAGCTCAGCTGACGTGTTTCTCTGAATTTAGAGATCTCAACTGCTATTATTTAATTTCCAACACATTTAAAGTGCTTTTCCTGCCTTTAAGTAAGAGCATTTGTAACTGGAGTAACTCAGTCTGAAAGTGCATTGAATCAGCCGCGTTTGTGCATTACTATCCGGCCGCAGCGCCCTTATAGGAGGAGCATATATCCAAGTGTTGCTGCATGTTTTTGCCTCCGTTTGTGACTGTTCCCATAAAGCCGGAGCTTTTCTGCTGACTGGTGGATCTTCGCAGGCCTCAGGTTGGCTGTTGCCCAGCAGCCCAGCCGGTGAACCGCAGAGAGAGCACATTGATTTCATCCCAGCAGAAATCCCTGCTCCGGTTCCCGCCTCGCTACTCCGCCCAGCACCTGATTAAGCATTCGCAGGGAGCCATGCCAACACAATTTGTCATTTATCAAAAGTAATTAAAAGCAATTTCTTTTCTCTTGTTGATTGGGAATTGACTAATTGTTGAGTCGGTGAAAACGGGGGAATAAAAAACAGAGAAGGATGAATTTTACATAAACTCAGAGGAAAACATAAATGCTGTAAAACGAGGGCCAGACATCTGGCTCTGTGATTTTCCTCTACATGATTATGACTACAAACCAAAACAGTAGTTGAGCGCATTCTGATATACAACCCATAGGTGGTAAATAATATATTAGAAACAGCATATTGACTGGCTGACTTAAAAGGGTCTTTTCACTTCAAGTTGTGTGAACACCAGAGTGGGAGGAAAATACAAACACTGGTTGGTTACTTGTTAGGAGAAAATGAAAAAAAAAAAAAGCGTCTCGCCAAAAGAGATATTTGAGCCAGTGAACATCAGAGAGTTGGAGCGATAGAAGCGACGGTACAGAGGAGGGAGGAGGACAAGCCGAAGCCATCCTGCAGCCGGGGTTACACCCGGTCTGTCCAATGAAACCAAGCAATACCATCTCAACATTATCAGTAACAACCTCTGAATGCACCATTACCTTCTATGAGGGCAGAATGAAATGTCAGAATTGATTCGAGAGGGGAGGGTTGAGATAAAAGCGGGCCAACTGCGGTGGACATTTTGTTTCAGCGGCCCTTTATTTGGCATCCCTGGATCATTAGCAGACGGAGAAGAGGGAACTGGAGGAACATGAAGGAGGCGTGGGCGGCCGTCCTCTCTCACCAACACAGAGAACACGAACGCAACATGAAGAGGAGAAGGAATCAGCTGAATCTCACATGATGCAGTCGGTATCTTCACCTGAGCGGACCAAGGATTTATTCGATTCTTTGTCAACAAATTGAGTCGCTGCTTCAATGAGGCATCATGAATAACCCCTCTAAAGGCTGCAGACGGACACGCTGCGCCATCACTGCCAGGGAGGGCAGAAATAATTGGGCTATAGTGAAAGAAGCCGGCACTCACGTCTCAGCCGAGACAGTTCAGAATACCTAATTGAACCTCTTATTCTTCTGCCTTTTGTTTACATTCTCATTCATCATAAAAAAAACTCACTTATGCTCTCTAACGTGTATGGTTATTAATGTTCTAATTATGATTTTCCCCTCCAATCTTTTGCCTTGCAATTTGGGTGATGTATGTTTGAACAACACAGCGAGTCCCGCTGGAAATAAATGCAGTAGCACACCTTCTCCAGGGAGCCCTCTGATGGAGAGGGAAAGCTCGTCACCGTTTGTCTATACGCTGGGATTTATGCCGGCTCACTGAGCTCCCACCATTATCTCTGTTCGACGTGGATTTTCAAGCACAGCAAAACCGTCTCCCTCCTAAAAACACCACAAGTCAGCGACGTTTGTCAAGTCAAAAGTCCTCACTTGCCAAACCAGCGTTAAAAATCAAAAAATAAAACAATTTATAACAGCTCAGCTAACTGCACAAGCAATGATTTAGCTAAATGGATCAGTAAATTATTGTAGATTCAAAAAATAAAAAGTTTGGTGGGTTTTCTTAATTAGAATAAATTAACAGTTTACAAACTTTATAGTGAAGAACTGGATTTGAATCATTTACAAATCTATACTCGGTTTGACTGGTGACCACAGTTGCAACATTTGTTACATTTTCAGCTGGTTTGGTTAATTTTTTCTCTGCTCCAAGTCAAATAACAAAACCCTTTGAGCAACCTGTTCCCCTCCTCGCCTGTGGGGGTGCTGCACCACAAACCACTGAAGACGACACTGAGCCAAACTTCCTTCTGCATGAAATGTAAAAAAAATGATTTTAGCGGTTGTAGGATTTCTCTTTTGTGCTGCTGCTGCTAGCATGTTTGTTTTGGTTGTATTTACCCAGAATGCCCTGTGTTGTAGTCCACTTCCTGCTTTTGGAGCGGTCTTCGGTCTGCTTGGGGTTCACATATGCATTCAAACCGAACCAGAATTCACTTCAACTGAACCGAAGCGGAGTTTTGTAGGGGGACCAGAGTTTGGATTTTTGGTCCACATCAGTGTTTAATTCACATTCACACCTCGCCAAACAAACCAGGCTTTCTAGGTCTGGAGTTGGATTAAAGGGACTCAGCCACACGGTTTCGACCAATCTGCATATCAGTGTATAAAAGTGCGAATGTGTGAATGTGGCTCTAATGTAAAACACTTTGGGTTGTCACAATGACTGCTATGTCCAGTCCATTCATCATTTAACATTGATTTCAAAGGAGTACTACTTCCACTGTCAGATTTTTACTCTTATAAAATGACTTTACCCCTTTGTTATAAGTGAAATAATCTATCAGTGTACCTAGCACATTTTTTAACATTATTTATTTAAGAGACCTAGCACCTTTTTAACATCATTATTTAGGAACTATTGACCTAAAACAAGCTCCAGTATCTTGCTGAAAAGTTACTGTTGTCTTATTTCAAGTATACTAAGATATTTACACAAGAAACCAAACAAAAATACTTGGTTAGATTATTTATTTGCGCAGTGATTTCAATATTGAGACTCTGTAGCACCACCTAGCTGCTACTTTCCATCCTAGCAGCAGGAGCGTACTTCGTTTGGCAAGAAGATATTTTGAATTTTAGCTTACTAATTAATAACAGGTGGATTTTTATTGTAATTTGGTGGAGCAGATATGATATATTTTTGTTTCTGGACATGTATTTGAGTAGATTTTGAGCCAGGTGTGCTTCCTTTCCCCCACCACAGTAGGTGTGATTAGCTAAGGAGAAGGAGATGATATCAGCGAGAGGCTTGAGCAGTTCCTGCAGAGCGGGTGAGAGGGTCCTGTACTGCCTGGAGCAGAAAACCTTCTTCAAGGCTCTTCCTCTGAGCACTTTTAAAAGAGCACAAATTAGGTGTGAGGAACGCCTGCGTCGACGCACAAAGAGAAGAAGTGGAAGGAAACGAATGAAAAAGATCCTCCAAAAGGGGGGCAGGACCCCACATGACAGCGGAGAAACGGACGGCTGGAAATAAGCTCTCACTTTCAAACGTTTACGGCAGCTCAAATATCTGATGATACCTCTCATAGCTTTTAATCTTTAATGTGAAAAATTAATCATCCCATTCATTATTTTAATAGCTGTCATTTTTCTCTCCCCAAAGTGATGATTTATAACCATTAAGCCCTGTGTAGGCCTGTGTGAGAGGGATTTATCGTAATGTTTGCACCAGGTAGCCTCCAACCATATTTCATTACTCTGACAAGCCATTAAAATGCCCTGGTGATTAAACAACAGCTCTGAGGTCAGTGTGTAAAGCTGTTTCTTTACCCATGCTGGAGCGCGGCGGCGCAGGCAGGGACCGCTAGCCTAACAAAGCCCTCTTCCTGCCCCGGCTCCCTCAAGACTGGCAATCCCAGTTATAGATCTGTATCTGGGCCTGTGTGGGAGCGCGGCGGGGCCAGAGGAGAGGAACGCACACGCACCGAGGCGACGATGAAATAAAGTTAAGAATGGGGCTATTACGGCTGTTTTCCTTTGTGGTTTGAGACTGTGATAACTGCACTTAGAGGAAAAACTCCACACTAAGATCCTCTCATGTCCATCCATCTGCAGAGCGCTCCGTTTTCCTGCCAGGAGTGGTTTCCCATGATGCTTTGCTCTGCTCACTTCTCACACCCCTCCTCTGGTTGTTGGTTTCCAACAGATCCCAACATAAAGACGATTATCTGCAGCAGCGTTCCTCTCCAGGGTTCGTCAAGTTTCTTGGAAATAGTAATTAGTAAATAATTACAGATTACTTCCCCAAGAAAGTATTCAATCAATCAATCAATCAATCAATCAAGTTTATTTGTAAAGCACAATTCAACAACAAGGCAGTTAAAAGTGCTTTACATCATAAAAATACAAAATAAGAACTCACAGAGAACAGTTGAAGAATTACACACAGAAGTATTGATGGTTGTTGTGACTTCCTGCTCTGATTAATGGATTACTGATGCATTATGGGTATAAAAAGTGCATGACTGTGTCTTGTGATCAAGTCCAAACTCATTTGGTTCTGATCTTCACCCCTGGGTTGTTCTGCTTCTATGACTCAGAGTCTTCCAGCACCTTCTGGTGCAGCTTTGTCCGTTTGTTCTGGTCGATGTTTGTAAGGCCACACTGTGGACGAGGTTCCACATTCATAATTAATACGCCGTTATTTGCACAAGCAGCACACAGCTCATCCACAGACTGAGGATTTACTGTTGTTTGGGAAGTATTAGCACAGTGTGGCACAAAGCAAAGACAACGTCCCTTAAGAAAGTCCAACCATGTTACACTGCAAGAACCAAAATCTTACCAAGTATTTTTGGTTTATTTTCCAGTATTTTAGTTCACTTGAAATCAGGCAGAACTAACCTGTAAATAACTTTTGTGCTTGCTTTGAGTCAATAATATTTTAATATCAATGGAAAAGCTCCACTTACAAGTTATTTCAGATATTACATGGGAAAAAATCTGCCTGTGGAACTAGATCTTCATCAATATAAGGGAATTATTGACTTAAATCCAGATGAAAAGTTAATTGTAAGTTAGTTTGTTGTCTTTCAAGTATACTAAAATATTAGCACAAGAATCTAGACAAGGGGTCTCAAACTCCAGTCCTCGAGGGCCGCAGTCCTGCAACTTTTAGATGAGCCTCTGCTGCAGCACCTGAACAGAATAATTAGGTCATTAGCAAGGCTGGAAGAACTGATCTACACGAGGAGGTAATTAAGCCATTTCATTCCAGTGTTTCATACCTGTGGCACATCTAAAAACTGGAGGACAGCAACTGGAGGACTGGAGTTTGAGACCCCTGATCTAGACAAACATTCTTGGTTATGTTTTGTGTATTTGCAGTGGAGAGTGCAGATCTGCAGGACTTTTATGTCATTTTCAACCTAAACCTACATCTTCCTGGTTTGTTTCTGTAAAAACAACGTTAAAGGGATGAGCAGTTAAGATGCAGGAAGCGCTGAAGCCGCAGTGGAGCTGAGGAAGCTTCAGTCCTTCATATATGTTCATGTCTAATGTCCAGAGCCCAATGAGCTGGATTGATCACTGATGCCACATCTGACAGTGACTGACAGCGGCTGTAATTGCTATGTTTGCTTTGGGAGAAGAGCAAACAACCGTGCTGGGACTGTGTGTTTGTAACAGGCTGGCGTTTCTCAATTACCTTGAAATCCAACTCTGGATATTGCATTATTGCACACAATGGCCGCCGCGCTCTGCCTGAATGCCTGAGTGCTGTTAGCTACTTGACTAATGGATGGGATCAGTTCTCTTCATGACATGATGGTGTCATGACAAAGCAAACACCTGCTCTCGTTTCAGAGTGCCATTCAAGCGCGAACACTCGTAACTGATATCCAACCCTCAATTCAGCACTTTTTCCCCCATAATTTAAGTTAATTATCTAATTATGCGATAGCTCAACTTTATTCGGTCGCACGATGGCTTCTTTGTTCAACACAAAGTCGTTTGGCACAAATACAACGGTGGCAGCACAATGCGACTCGCTGAAAAAAGCAACACAAGCAGAAATTTTGCTGAAATTATTCATAGTTAAGAATTTGAATCAGCAAGAAAACTGGATTATTTTACCACTCATCTAAGGATGAGTAATGTTTTGTTTAAACTTTTGTTCTGGTTTAGTTTGACAATTCATTTAAACAAAGACCTGAACGGTATGATAATAGTGGAGAAGATGTTGGACATTTAGCTTCAGCAGTGTTTAAATATTAACTTTAAACTGTAAGGCAGGAACGATTAAAGGTGAGATAAATAAGCTAATATTCTAGCTCTTACAGGAAACCTTTAACTATTTAAAGGCATTTCAAGGATTTAGAGACATCACTGCTGCAAAAACAGTTGGGAAAAAGAAACTTTGTTGAAAATAACCTGAAGTGCAAACATCTTTTCATTCCTGTTAATCTGCTGTGATTCTAGAAGCTGCTCCCTGCAGATGGTAAAGCTCTTAACATTTCTCAAAAGGTTTCAGTTCCTTACATCACATCATTTGTGTTTTTATCAGGTGTTTCTTTACAATCTAGCACCATTTTTTTTGAGCTGACAGTTTCTAACCTTCCTTCCTGTTTATTCTAATTACTCCAACACTTCAGTGTTAGTTCAAGTCTTTTTCCTCGTCTCCTATCCTCCATATCTTCCTTAAGCCACTTCTACTGGAGAGTTGTATCCGTTTAAAAGGAAAGGTTTTTGTTCCCACTGTAACCCTGCACTTTAAGCAATCTGCTTTTTTCTAATTGGGATTTTAATAGCTCCTATACGGCTGCAGCTAACGATTATTTTAGTCATTACAATGAGATTAAAAAAGGGCAGATCCTTAATCTTATTTTATATAATAAATGAAAAAATGCAAACAAACAAATAATTCAATTTCTTTTTTAACTTTATTGCCTAAAATGCAATGTTTTAGTCAACACTTGATCATTTGTAGCAAAGCATCTGAAGCTAAAGAATTACTTCTAAACTCCACCAGTTCAAAACAGAGTAGGACTGACCTCTGATTATTGATTATTTTTAATTAATAATTGGAAAGCAAAATGTGGAAGAAAGTTAGGGCCACTAAAAAAATTTATATTGACATTTTTCTCAGAAATCTGGCTCTTATATTTTGAGATGAAAAGTTTAAGTTCTGAGAAAAAAAAGTCAGGATATTTTTCAGCAAATGGTTTATATAAACTATTACGAATTTAGAAGAAGTTTTTTTCAATAATTGATTAATCCGATTATTTGTTTCAACCCTAATCTACAGTTTGTGTCTGTATTTCTTCAGATTTTCAGCTGGTTGCAGTTTGAGTCGACATATTTCAGTCGCATTCTTTCAGATTTCATGCATTTCTGACCATTTCATGAACCCAACAGGCTCCTGTAGAGAACACAACATTATACCATCATAAAATAAATAAAACAGTTACATTATTAAACTGCTTGTCAGCTTACAGAAGGAGTGTGCTGCTTTAAAATGCAGTCATGGCTGTAAGCACTTCCAAAAGTTACTTGAGGACACAGGAAAAGTAAAGAACTTATGAAGGGTTAAAGCATATTAAACAGCAGAAATGTATATAGACAGATAGATGGGATTGCAGCCTGTGTTGTTAACATTTACAGCTCCTGTTCCCGAGGGAGAGGAGTGATCATCAGTGAAATCACCCTCATAGATTTGAAAGCCAGAACTAAAAATTGGAACATATACTACAGGCAATGATTTCTGCCGTTTTATTCCTCCTGAAACCTGGATGTGGTGTGAACCAATGTTGGAACATCCCGTTTCTGCTCGCTACCGCAGTTTAACACTTGTGACAGAGTCGGAGCAGAAGCTGCAGACGGGGGAAAATTAGCATTCTAATGCGTCTACCATCTCGTGTTTGTTGTGTCCCTGATGAGAAGGAAAAAAAACAGCGCTAATTTGTAATAGATATCAAAATTCCCAGCATTAAAAACTTAATTACAGAAAATACAACAGTGATAAACGGCTTATAAGCCGTTTCTGCAGACGACTGTCGTTTTCTGCCAACCAGAAAAAGGGGATATTTAGTATCCAGATGTACTTATGAATGCATGAGGAGGAGGAGGGAGGAAGATGCTTGTAATTCAGATTTTTTTTTTTTTCCCCGCAACTTAGCAAATTTTCATCTATCAGCAAAGCACATTAAATCCCAGCTGGTCAGACTCTAGACTCCTGATGCTCTGCTTTAGACATGAAACAAACGACTGGTGAAATGAAAGCGCTTCTCAGAGCAGACTCCAATTAAAAATACATGTTTGAATGAATCTTGGTGGGGTTGACAACTTTTAGCAGATTCTTCTTGAACTTTTAATGTCCCGAGCCCCGACTTCAAAAGGGAAATTAAATATTAAGGCTATTATCTAAGCTGTTCCTAATATTATTCAAGCGTAGGTTATTTATAAAGTACAGTAATAACAAAGTTATATAAGCCGTTTTCTCCTTTTTTAGCCGGCATGGGGATCTGATGGTAGCTGGTTTCTGG
The DNA here is from genome assembly GCF_002775205.1 of Xiphophorus maculatus. Classification (NCBI taxonomy): domain Eukaryota; kingdom Metazoa; phylum Chordata; class Actinopteri; order Cyprinodontiformes; family Poeciliidae; genus Xiphophorus; species Xiphophorus maculatus. The sequence continues at coordinate 2,224,949 of NC_036458.1, forward strand.
TTTTGCAACCTAAAACGAGTAACCTAATTTATATATTTGCTGCAGTAAACCCAACGAGATCTGCTAGATTTATTACAGCAGTCCGAGCCGGAAATGTAAATATATTTATGATTTATGACTGCAGGGAAATAGATCATGTTTAATACAGTGGATGTAAGGAGTAGCTCAATTTTTGGCAGCGACTCGTGCATACTCAACATAATTTGTGCATTTGTAGAGAAAAAAACAACAACAAACAAACAGTAAATTATTATTTTCTCTGATTGCAAAGAATCCCAGTAAATCTGGCCCACCTAATGTGGATCACCAGTGTTTACCCAGCAGCAAGACGGTAAATACTCTGGCTGACATTTGAGCGAGGTTAGTGTGCTCAGAGAGCAAAACGGAAGTGGAGGCTCAGATGAATTTGTCTGACAAATGCTCCTGGAGTATGTGTTGTCGAATGTGCTTCGGCACGGCCCTGGACTGGGATTTGAGTGCGACTGAAGCCAAGCAAAGCATGCCAGATCACTAATTGCACAATTTAAAACCAAAGTCTCTGGCAGCTTGTCGTTTGAAATGGAGAGAAGAGCCACTGCTTAATCACTGAGCTCAACACAGATCTGCAAGGCTCTCCACCAAGGAGCCCCAGAGGCACATGGCTGAAGTTCAGTGTCAACAGCCAAAGCAAAGAAAGACGTGATTGGCTTGTTTCTGCCGCAGCTGTAATAGAGAAGGTTTTATGAAGAGTTTCGGGCCCGTGATTGGGCTGCTGAATGACTTCAAATGTTGCTGCATTGGCAGAGAGTTGGCTTCCATTTAATTGTTCATACGAGCAAGCAACTGTTGCTCACAGTTGGTGGTGAGCTGCAGTTTGTCGGGTGAAATGGATCTCTCTCAGAAGTGCTGTGGCGCTATTAAGCCATTAAAAATTACATCCATTTGGCTCCCAGTAAATTAATCTAAACCTACAGACTTTTCAGCCCCCGCCTCACCCATGCAATCCAAGAAAATCCATCTGCATTCTGCAGGATTTGAAATTACGCCCACTTCAGGTCATTCAGTTTAGGAAAATATAACAAGAGGGAGAATTGTTTCTGCGGCACACCGATTAGTAAAAAGCAGCAGTGAGGGAGAGGAGCAGGCTGATTTGTGGAACAGCAGGAGAAATTTCAAATTCAACATTCATGTATACAACTATTCCCATCATGGCTCCCAGGAAGCTTCTGGTTTGCATCAAACAGCTCATAAAGATGCAAAAGATAAATGACTTGATCATCATTTATTCATACATTCACCATCATTTAGTCTCAGTTACTTCATCTCATGTAAACCTAACTAGACTGGTGTGACTCCGGAATTAACAGGATGTCTCGGAGAAACAGCTGAAGCTTTATGGAAAATATTCAGCATCTTTGTCATGCACTTTCGTCTCCGATGTGCCGAAATAAATTTGGAGCCGCTTTAAATTGGAAAAAATGATCAGCCCCTGAGAAACTTTCCAGGCAGATTTCCATCTCCAGTTGGTGTTCTGCATCCATTTATTAAAATCCAGACCATTAAACCAAATGAAAGCACAAGCTTGGATAGACAACCGGATCAACCAATCAGGCTTTGATTTGTAGCCAGCAGCGTTTTCTGCTTTTATGGCTGACGATTTGCATAGAGAAGTCCAGTGAATCTTCAGTTACTCTGGAAACGCCAACAGGTCCAGAACCAACCATTATAGTCAACTCCTGAATAAAATGACATTAAAAGGAAACATTCAGACACCTGCTGCTCTTTCAATTGTTGATTCATCTTTTTCAGTAAAACAACTGGAAACATGTTGATCTCTTAGATTTTCTACTGCAGAAAACTGACCAACATACAATAGGTCATCTGAAAGCAACTAGGGCAACATTGCCTCCATGTGCACAACCAACAGCTACCATGTTGATATTAGCGTCTATTTTGCAATGAATTGATACGTATTTTTTTGAACATGGAGAACGTCTGCATAGAGACACCACAAGGTTCTGAGTTCACTTTCTAAAGTCTTTGGTTATGTTTACACAGCAAGTATTGATGTGTAAGTCAAATTTTTCCCATTAGTAGTATGAACAACTATGGATTAGTTGTTCATACTACTAATTCAATTTGACCGCAGTCGCATTGCTGTGGGAACACTTTGCAAAAATTGCAGAAGAAGAACATAGATGTGACACACCAGTGATTTATTTACTAAGTAATAATGGACACCACCATTTATAGATCAAGTTTAAAGTTGTTGAGCAACGGTCGCCAACAGTATTGTCACAAGATCAAAACAAGACAAAAGAAACTAAGAAAAGAGAAAGCACAGCTAACAGAAATGGCATTTAGTGGAGAAATGGCTGCAGCTTCTGTAAAGAAGTCTGTTTGGATGTGGAGTCAGAACCAGGAGTTATTTAAAAATGTCAACTTTCAGTCGTGGATTTACTGAGTCTGGCTTCTTCTAGTTCAGATTTAGGATGCATGCCTCAAGCCAATGACATAAAATTGGTAAAATATGCAACTTTCATACTGTAGACGCTTTGAGAACAATTGGACACATATCTGATTTAGTTCTACAGATATAAATGGCACAAATCAGCTTTTTTTAAGATGAAAAAAATTTTGAATTACGACGTTCAGACTGACATAAAAAGAACAACCGTCGGATTTGGCTCCCATTCGCCTGCGGTGCTAACGTAGCCTTAGTTGCTAACTTCTGTCTGGCTCAGTCTGGTCCCTGAATGCAGATGCATCCCTGCTTCAGCACACATGGGGTTAATGAGCGGGCGATGAATGATTTAGGTGTGTTGGAGGCTTCCAAAATTTGTGAGATAACAGCAGTCAAGATTATAGACGTTGCAGACCCTGATCTAAATACACCAACTGATGAATAAAAGTTGAATTACTAGGAGAAAATTTCCATTTAAGACATAATTAATTCTATCCATTTTTTGGATTAACCAATGAATAAAAGGATGTAAAAGGGGTATAATGGAAGATTTTATTATTTTTCTTACATAATTTGAAGCAGGTGAAGCTAAAACTATACTATTTGAAGAGTTCTGGGTAGAACAAATGAACAATTAATCAATTACTAAATTAGTTGACAATTATTTCAATAATCGATTCATCATGATTAGTTATCTCCACTCTAAGTCAAAGCACTCCAGATGTCAGGGAATAACATGATAATTTGACTTAAAGCTAAAAATAAAAGTTGATTTTGCATAACACCAGCCCTTTAAAGTTATTGCGGAAGCAAAAGAAAGTCCAACTCTATAATAGCAAGACTTAATCAATATGTAATAAAACTTATAAACCTTGAAAAACAACACAAACTGATCATATCTGCATATTTAACTTCCTCATGACTGATGTATCATCTCTAAGTTTTGTATACAGATAATAACCCTGGAAAAAATGTGGTGTAAAACTAAAGGAGCTACAAGAAGAGAGACATCATTCCGCCTTCATAACATATAATAAAATACATGTTTTACTGCTGGTAGAACGTAACTCTACGGGGCATTAAACTCTCATTTCCTGTTATAGCAGTGTTACAGGTTCAGGCAATTCTCCGCTGGCTATTGGGAGGAGCCGTAAACATTATTACTATTGAGGCCAGATTGTATTTTGGTGAGAACATTAGCAAAGAGGCAACTTACTCATTGCCCCAGCGAAATGAAACTGTAGAGGGTTTTTTTTCCTCTTTTGACTTGGACCTAACAAGAGAATACACCATCAGCAACTCAGCAGCAGAACAGAAAGGAAGAAAGAAGGTGGAGCTGGTGAGACACACAGTGGAAGACGAGAGAAAAAAAAACACTGCCCCGAAGTCAATTCCACACTCAAGCAACATCCGTCTCTGATCTGGGAGCGTTCTTGCAGCGCCGGCATAACAAGAGTGATGCAGCACTGAGGGCCATGAATTAAAAAGTCAATATGTAAAACCATAGAGGGATGCCATTTTGAAAAAGCGTTCCATCAATGGAAATCATATTAACATGATAAAGGGCAGATTGGGAGACAAGGGCATTGATTCAGATGCTGCTCCAGCGGCCCGCCATGTCCACCTCAAACACGTTAATGAATCGCAGCACAAAAGCAGAGGTGAGGCGGGCCGCCAGGTGTTAGGAGCAAGGTTACCATCGTTAGCTAACGCTAACGAAATAAAACAAAAAAAGTGAAATTGAGAAAAGACTTTCGTTAACTGAAATAAATAAAAACCAGAATTAAACTGTAAAAACTTCAACTAACAGAAAGTATAGTGTGTGTTTATAAAACTAACTAAAATATACTTAAATTATAAATATAACATCCTTTGTTTTTGTGTTCATGAATCTACGTATTAGCCTTTCAAAATTATGTGAAATTGATTTTTCAGTTTTTATTTTTTAAGGCGTTTACGGCAGCTGACAGCAAAGTACGGCACTCTACGTACGCTAATCCGCAAAATCCACGGTTTAGAACTGATACCGACCCAAATCAGAAAAAAAACTGAACCGACTTAAAATGTTTCCTTTTTCAAACAGACATAATAGTACTGAATTACACATTTGATCATTCCACACCAGTACTGAACTCTTAAATACACAAGTTTGGTCAAACATGTAAACACAACTTTAATTTGTTCAGTCAGTGGAATTAGGAGCAGAACAGCCAAAGTAACATAAATAATAAACTGACAAAAATAGGTTGGCCACATCTTGGTCAAACATGTAAAAAACAAAGTACAACAAACCTTTGAAATGGTAAAGTACGACTTCGCACATTGTCACCGATATCCAATCTAGAAATTTCTTCAATATCGAGACTGATACCGATATTAATATCGGATTGGAGCATCAGATCTAGCAGACACACTCCAAAAACAAATTGAAATGTACTGAATTAAAAAAACAAAGTCACAACGAAATAAAACTAAACTATAATGAAAAACCCAACACTATTATAACTCCAGTTAGTAGGGGGGTCAGATGAGAGCGGTCGGCTTTAAAGCGACAGGAGGAGGGCAGAGTCACAGCGGGCCGCCGCATCAGGTGACGTCTCCGTCTGCACTGCAAGTTTTTGTTGGTTTGGATTTATTTTGGATCCAATTAGATGGGAGAGAGCACTGCGATGCCACCACGGCTCCCAAAGAGAGAGCAGAGAGAGCAGAGGACTCACTCCCTGTTGACCATGACTACAGACACACAGCCTGGGGGAGGGAGCATCCAAGGCCCCTCATGTGTGTTCACACACACACATGCATGCACAGAGAGTGACATGAAAGCAGCAAGGCATGGCTGCCAGGCCAAACAGATGAATTACTTATCAAAGACGCACACAGCAGAGTGGCAATACATACACAGCAGGGGCATTATCAATTCACCTTCAATTAGCTGTCCTTGGCACTGCCTGCCAACGGGACCCGAACGAGAACATTCATAACTCATAAGCTCATTCCACGACAAAAAGAGGATCAGGTGGATTCTTTTGAGGAATTCAATTAAAACAGTGTTGCAGCGTTAAAAAAAACGAGAGCGGCACAGACAATTTCTAAAGAAGGATAAAAGCAAAAGGATTATTTTCAATGCCAAAGAAGCAGAAAAGAAAAAAGGGAAGGCTGAGAAAAAAAGGGAAAAGGCTTCCTTGGAGTCTGATGGCACAGCACCTTTGTTAAATATGAACTAATTAAGTGGAAAAATGAAAGTGTTTCATCTTCATTAGTATCAGACAATAGGAGTATGAAACATAATTGAGAGTAGTTCCACTTTAATAGAATGAACAGAAGTCATTTGGTATTAAAATGTGCAGGGCGATTTAGCAAAAGAAAGTGTATTATTAGATTTAATAGAACACCTACAAATGATCAATGCTCGGAGCACAGGTGGCAGTTTGTCTCTGGTTCTTCAAATGATTAGGCCCACCAAATAATGGCCAGCCTGATTCATGTTGCTTCTGCATTGATTATGAGCAGCGGCCCATTTTTCATGAATTGGAGCTCTGGAGCCATTTATTAAGCTTTCACTCGTGTGACATAACAACCGGTCGGCGCGCAACGCAGCCGCTGGAGTCTGGATTTGGTGAAAACGGGACGCTGTGGGGCAAGGCCTGTCGATAATGATGATGACAAATGGCTCAAACCAACCTGTAAACACTGAATTCTATGACACTGTTTTGGTTTATGATTTCTCAAAGATTGTTGAAACCTAAAAACAATTTATGTTTTTTTAATTTTTATTTTTGATACTGACTACTGCAGTATCTAACTGATGATAGTTACCTACAGTAAAGTTATCCTGAAAATAAATTGCTTTAGTGATTAATCAGATACAAAATGGCACATTCTGCAGATTTTCATTTAACCACTTAAACTTTTCTTATATAAAATATTAAAAATGTGAAAATGCCTTTTTTAGGTGATTGAGTCAATCTGCAAACATGATGCTACTAACTTACGTTTATTTTAAAAAAAGTCCATCTTTTAAAACATTTAACATTAAAACATAATTTCCAGGAACTTTGAAATTCTTCCTTTTTCTTTCTATAGAAGGAAGGAACTAAACATAACGTTAGTTCAGTCAAATATATAAATATATAAATTGTAATAGAGATGACCAATTTCAATTAACACATCTGGTAGAATATTCAATATTTGAATTCTGATCCAGAACAGCACGGCATTCTGGGGAGTGTAGGCAGACGAAGGACTTTAGTCGCTCAACCTCTCACAGCCAGCTAAGCTAGCTCTTTGGTTACCTAGCAACAACCTGTTGAGTAAGTTGTGGTTACCTAGCAACAACCTGTTGAGTAACTTGCGCAGCAGCCGTTTTAGGTTCATCCACTGTGACTTATAACTGATTGAAGTAAAAACACAACGGAGTGGAGAGAAAACTGTGGAAAGGTGACATCACCACTTTGGCTCTATTTCACATATTTAAAACAAAAAACTAATCAATAATTGCTGATATATGAAACATAAATTCTTGTAAACCTGCAGAAGAGGTTTGCACCCAACTCTTATTTTCAGTTCCTTTAGTGCAAATTGCATTCAGATTACCTAAGAATGAAGTTATGTGTGTCAAAATTAACTCCCCTGCTGAGAACCTCCACACCGCATTTAATTAGAAGTCTGAGGCTACAGGGCATACTTAAAGGTACAGGTGCTGCATAATGTGAAGTTGGGGGCCCCTGCAGGGGCCAAACTGTAGAATTTTGCTCCAAGGCTAACAGTGAAGTTAATCCGTCAGTTAGCTGGTGGAGAGAGCTTTGCATTTTGCTCTAAAAACATTTGTTTGTCAAGCTACTTCTTATGCACAGGGGCACTGCCGTGTCAAAAGATGTTAGCAAGGGTCTCCTGCTGTAGTTTTTCTGTGCAAATGAAGCAGGAGTTCCTCTTTTTTGGAAAAAGAAGAGAAATTGTTTAGAGTTTAACTCATGCAGCATGAAAAGGAAAGCCATAGTGCACAAAAGCAACAATGGTCATTTGTAAAAAACATGAGCGCATCACAGAGCTCGGCCACATTGAGACGGCCGTCTTGAGAAACAGAGGGTCTTTATCACTTCAAAGGCTGACATCCCCCCGGCGTCTCAGGGAAGCCGTGACTGGCACTCGTACAGCCCTCTTTCTGCTGCATTTGTCCAATCTTAGAAAGCCCAGAGTCAGGAAACACAAGGTCTTTTCAAAGTTAGTCAACAGGCCTTTGAAGCGCAGCCAACGGAGTCAGCAACCCAGCGACAAGGTGCCGAGCCATTATCATTCAATAGACAGCCGGGATTTTGCATATTTAACAGGAAATTTCACTTTGCTTTTTTGACACGGGGCATTATGCATCCTCTGTACATAAAATCCATCAGCACCTTGCCAATTTTGTTTGTGCTTTTTCCCATTTCACTGGGGAAATGTGTTTCTCTTGCCATGCACACTACATTCAAAACCTGCCCCAGAATTAAATTATATGACTGTTTGGACAAGCAAATTGGACCAAAGGATCAAGGTAAACCATTTTACTCACTCATTTATTTCATGAGATTGTTTGTGCTACTGCTGATTTAAGCTCAAGGGAAGAAAAGCTCTAAATTGTAACATTTCTTTTTTACTTGTTTGTGACACAGATGCTGGTAAAAATTAAATGTCTGGGTTTTGTTTGCTATCAAAGTAGAATCCAATATAAGGTTATATTTTACATATAAACAGCAAAAAGTAAAAAATGCGTTTAAAACGTCGTACTTTTGTTTTGCCAGCAGTTCAAGTAATCCATTTTCTTTTGTATGAAGAGTTGAATGGTAACTTTTGCTTTTCTTACACTCAGTGTGTTAAAGAAAAACAGACACCCAGATGTAAAAAATTACATCCAAATATGGAAAAATGAAAATACAAATGAAAGGTTTTCTGGTACAACAGTCACATAACAACATTCAGTTAAACATTCAGGTTTCACTTAAACCTGAATGTTTATTCAGATTTAGCTGAATAAACATTAAACTGAATGTTTAAAAAATTAAACTGAATGTTTAATTTCAGTTCTTCTAACAGGGAAGCATGATGAACATTCAAGAGTCGAGAAATCTCTGCTAGTGTGAAATCTTCTTTAAAAATGATTTATTAGTTCAAGCAACAAACACTAACTGTGATTAATTAAGTATATACATGTAAACTGATTAAAATAATAATAAAATAATTGCTTCCTTTTTTTTATACAAGAGTCCCGATGAGGAACCTTTGTATTGTGTTCCTGGTACGCTCATAAATCTGATGCACAAGCGACATCGGCAACAACAGCAATGGATGACAAAACCGCTAAAAACAATAAATATCCTTATTGTTGAACTCTTTTGTATATTTATTCAATAATTTAGCAGCAAAAAGAGCTCTAGAAATAAAAACAGTGCTTATTTTGTAAATATTTTGGTTTTTATTAAAAAGTGATAGATTCAGATTAAATAAATACAGACCATAAAATGAACTCAAATAAAACTATTGTAGATATGTTCTATGAAAATATTCCACAGATAAATTTTTCCTGAATAATTTGGAGTTACTTTCCACAGAATAATCTGTGAATAGGTGAACCCACAAAAACACAGGGTCCACCCTACAACCACAGTCTGGCAATGATTTGCAAAAATCATTGCAAAAATGATTTTTGCAATGATACTGCAAAAATTATTAACAAAATTAGAAAAATATCATCTGAAGATGTGTTAAATAATCTCATAGCAAATACATCTCAAAACACAACCCATCTCCTTCCAGGCATTTGTGTTTATCAGACTGCAAATGGCCACTTATTGCTCTAAAACGGCTCCATTGTGGTTTTAAAATGCCTCAAAATTAGAAAAAAAAGAGAGTAAATTAATGTTAAAATATGGTTTTAAACATCTAGTAGGTGTCCACTCAGCTGAAGGCTCTCTAGATCTTCCTGGGTTGTGACCATAAGAGAAACAATAATGACAAAACAAGCTGACTGAAGGTAGAAATAATTTATCTACAGTGAGTCGAACAAATTATTTGAATTTAAAGTATAGTAATGTGACAATTAATATTTGCAAATCTGATCTTCAGTTCTTTATAATCACACAGCAAAAGCTAATTTCCAGTCTCCACCATTTCCTGCTCCATTTTACAACACACATGACCCAGTTAGCTGCAAAGTTTTAATTAGCTGGGCTTTTATATAAGCAGACAAAAACCTCTATGATATTCTAATCTGTTCCTCGAGAGGGCAGTGGCTACATTATGAGAGGGGTTAAAACAAGACAGGACTGAAAAATTACAATAATGAACAACATGGACAGTGAACAGGAGATTATTCTACCAAGACGCAACAGACGAAGCATTCTTGGTCCACACACAATCAGGCTGGGTCACAAAATGGCAGATTATAGACAAACCTGGTTCTAGGGGTGTTTTCACACAGGAGACTCGGTTTGTATGGGACAAAAATGACAACATTTGCTACATTTTCAGGTGGTGTGGTTCGCTTTCTCACTGCGAAACCTTTTGAGCAACCTGTTCCCCTCCTCACCTTTGGGGGCGCTGTACCAAGAACAACACAGAAATTTCTGAGTGCAACTCTCTTCGTCACATAATATAAACTAAATGATTTTAGCAGTTGTAGGATTTCTCTTTTGTTGTTGGCAAAAGACCGTGAGCGCTAGACAAGCATGTTTGTTTTGGTTGTTTTTACCCAGAATGCTCCAATTCCTGCTTTTGGAGCGGTGTCCCGTACGGTTGGTGTTCACATATGCATTCAAACGACACCAGAGTTCACTTCAAGCAAACCGAGACTGAGGCTTTTAGGCGGACCAGAGTTTGGATTCTTGGTCCCCATCAGAGTTCATTCACACCTCCCCAAACGAACCACACTTTCCAGGCAAATGAACTAACGTTTGATAGAAGTGGAGCAAACAGGGCAGGTGTCAATGCTCCTTTAATTAAAGCATAACAGTAATCAGGAAAGTCATTGTCTAAATGATTGGAACAATAAGGGGAGGTTTAAAAAGACCCCGGACTAGCCTTACTTCTCACAGGTTTGTTATCAGGCCACATGCCAGAGCCACATGAAGGCTGATGTCTCTCCTGTGGGATGTTTTAAAGCCCTGAAATGCTCTCAACACCACTGATTGAGAAGCATCTGTTAGGGAGTGAAGAATCTTTTTTATGAGCCATTCATTATTTTATCTCTTGAGCACAAACCAAACTGTGAGATCCGTCCACAAAAAGCCACTCTTGGCGTTTATTATTTGGACTCCAGGGCACCGTCTCATCCCTCTGGTGACTTTGCGAGCTGTGGAGTCTCTCCGCAGTCTAACGGTTACAACGATAGCCGCCTTGTCGCAAATCCCATCGGGATTCGCACGGACAACCCAGCTCCAGTTCCAGAATTGCTAATGAGCGGCAGTCGGTGAGCGGATTTTCCTGTGGGCTGTCAGCTGTCCGTCCCCGGGTAGACAGACGGAGGGAGAGCACCCAGAAAACCCCTTCAGTCCTCCCCTACAAGTTCAACTTCACAGGCTGGGGTCCCAACTGTGAGCTGCTAATGATCCATATGATGGTGCAGGGCCAGCCATTGTTTGGGCTACATTACCCAGAGAGGGACAAACAATCGTTCGCAGTGTCACTTGATAATGGCCCAAAAAGCAAATCTCACAGACCTTCATTCTTCAAAAGGGTAATTAATTCGCTGCTGTGCTGGGATGCTTCGTCTCCTCCAGCTCCTCTCATGCTGCACCCACTATACTCTCCCAAAGATTTCCAATTGTTTTGCAGACAATGGTTTCAGAAGGCAGTAAAAGACCATTGATCTGAGGACTATTTGCAAATACCCGTCTCCATACAGAGAAATGCATCTTACTGTGTTACGTTAAGCAATTCCACATTTTAATGGGTGGACTATTGATGGTTGATGCCAAAAGAGTATGGTATCGATGCACTCGAAGACATCCACAATGAGGTCTAGGGGGGATAACACCAGCTCAGCACAATAAATAAAGGAAGGGGCATCAAACTGAGGGGGAGGGATTGCATACGGCTGCAGAGTCCTCATAAAAAAGTTACTGTAATGTGTGTCATGATTGAATTTTATGATCAATGCTGCGGTACATCTAAAAGTCCACGGCAGCAGAACTCCCAATAAGCTAGTCAGATCTATACTTCTCAGGCCGGACTACGTAGTAATTACAATGGCCGATTAGCTACACGGGCATTATTGGATGTAATTAGGTGTTGATTAAAATTGGAACATTACTTCTAACAGCTCAAATGAGAGTGATAATAGCAAGGCTAAAGATCAGACCTATGTCTTCGTTTATCTCTTTTTTTAAAAGAAAAATTACAAGATGAGGAACAAAAATCTGCCGATCCCGCTCATTTCTGAATTACCAATCAATCCCATGCTCCGAGAGAAATGAATGATCTTTCGACAAAGCCGAGACAAGCGCAAGACAAGACAAATGTCTGTGCTTACATCAAATGTTCCCAGATACGAAACAATCCAACCACACCAATAAAGCAATCAATGCTAACTTAATCTCTGCAGCCTCAGCGGCACTTGCTTGCCATTTCTTAGCCCCAAAATGAAGAGGAAAAGAGAGCCTGAAAGGCATAAATAAATAAACTTCAAACCACTCGTGCTCTGGTGCTGCCACTAAGGATGCAGACGCACAAACTACCTCTGCACATCGACAGCGTGTGAAGCTCATTCTGGATTAAATCGGGGCTGCATTTGAGCGCGGAGGTGAATCGCAGACTAGTTTCAAATTTGGTTTAAAGAGAAGGAAGGCAGGGTGGGGATGAGTCCTATCTGCCAGTCTGGCTGCCCAGACTCCTCCTGCTGGGGCCAATAGGGTGGGAAGAGTCCTTTTTCCTCCCTGCAGGGGGGAGGCAGAGACTGACCTAGTCGAAAGGTGCTTTGGGGGGATAAGCTGGGCACTGTGTCTCAAATGGGGACACTCGAATGGGTAAAGCCTGCCTTAAAGAGAGCTGTGCCTTTTTCCTCCCACTGTGACTCTTCATACCTTCATCCAAGCAGAACTAAGGGTGCCGCTCGGCGAGATACAAAAGGGACAGAATAACTCTTTCATACTTTCACATCTCTGCATACCCTCGCTATGTACTGTACAGCACAAAAAAACCCCTCTCACACACATACACTCCCAGGCACAAGACTGCACCCTTCTGGTCACACCGTGGGGCTACATCTGCACACCAAGTGGCTGGATTTTGTCCAGATGTAGTTATAATTTCACTAATGCTCGCTCAAATGTCAATGGGGTCCGGTGACAAAGGATTCTTAATCCCTCATATGAATCTAGCGCCCAGAGGCAGAGAAGAGGCGGAGTGTGTGGCAAATATAAGGGAGCTGCATGAGGGGGAATACATTACACCCGACTAGTCTCCGGCCTTAATGGGAGCGCTCACTGAATTCAGCGGATATTTAAATCGGCGAGCAGAGCGAGGGGCGACGCGCCGGTGAGAAGGATGAGCGCGTCGAACTCTTGAACTTTCCTTTATTCAGCGGGCCCTGCGTGCAGACATCTTCTGCAAGTAAACACAGACGAGCGCAGCCCATCAGCCGAAGCCACTTAAAAGAGTCGGGAACACAAGAGCCGCCCCCCCCATCTCTAAGTGAGATGATGTAGTTTCACTCTATTTGCCCAAATTATACTCTGCTGTCGCACAGGCTGTCTCATCCTGAGGAAGTGATGAATCAAAAGTGAAAGGCAGAAAAAAAAAGAAAAAGAAACTGCTACAATTGGATTTCTTCCTCCCTTCTTGTTGCCATTAAAACCTGAGGAAAGTCGAAACCTGTGCTGTGCGACAGTCTGTTCCACTGCAGGTCTGCTTCAGTGCCCATTGTTCTCTAAAATCCATTAAAAAAAGGAAAAGAGCTTGCAGAGCCATGCTGCTGCCTCCACAAACGTAATATACATCGGCCTGAGCAGCAGCAGACCCTTATTGTTTTCTCTCATTTCTTTTCCCACTAAAACATCTATCTCGTAGCCAGTTGTTGGTTTAATTGCTGCGTTTGTGTCAATACCTCTTTTTTTCATTTTTATTATTGCAATCCTTCCACTCGGATCCACTCATGTTTTGCTAATTTGATGTTCTCCTCAGACACTAGAAAAACAAAAACAAGTGATGATTTAATTTCTGTTTTAAAAAACTAAATCATAAATAGAAACTTGAAGCAATATAGACCTGTTTTGACATTCTGAAAAGCTTCATTTCTCAGTATACACTCTTAAAGTAAAACAGTTCATTACACAGATACTGAGGAACTTTATCATCATCACAGTGAATGTTTCCAACATGTTTGTTCTAAGCGCTTCAGGTCGTGTTTTGTGATCAGGAGGCTGAAATAGCTGCTGATTAAATAAAAACAAGTCTTCATTGCAATTATTTGATGTGGTTTCACTTTCTATTGCATAAATCTCAAAAATATGTGGAAATTATTTAGCAACACCATGAATAATTTTAATATTCTCAGAATTCTTAATTACCCCTTATTTCATACTGGTTTCGTTTATGAATAATAATGATAGTTCTCTTTTTTTCTGAAGACTTTTTTTTAGAAATACAAAAATTCAAACTCTACATTAAAAACTGCAGTAAGTAAATGTCACTATGTTGTAACTGCATAATATAAGAACGATAATGTGGCAAAAAAACAACTAAAAATCCTCCTTGGGGTCCAACCGCCATCTGCAGAAAGTAAGTTGTTTCTCCATCATTAGCATAGCTGAAGTGTAAATACTTTAGTTTAACTGGATTTGAAACAGACTACATTTCGTAGTGGATGCACCCTCCTTTAGTAATCTATTAGCACTAAAATAGATCAAAATTAGTTGAAAATTATATTAGTGCTTCATTTATTTAGAAAACTCAGTTTCCAATTATCATCGCATTGGTTCCTAATGAGAATTTGCCTCTCCCAATATGGCTAATGTAATTTTTTCACAGCGCAACGAAGCTAATGTGGAGTCTATAGAGTTTTATGGTTGTGACATTAGTGGCCAAAAATGGTAGGACTAAATGTTTTTGACATGGGAGCAAATAAAAAAAAAGTAAAAATTATCCTCTTATCCAAACTCAAACTTTTTTTTGTAAAAACAAATAAAGAGAAAAAAACTAATGATATAGTAGGTGTAAGAAACAGCGCCTTCTGCAGGACTATATTTTATGTTTAGCAGTGATTTTATGTTTTATTATTTTAAATACCTAACCAAATTATCTTAATTGTCCACTTTTTATATAATTTTTTTAAATGCTTGTTTTTCTTGCTGAAATCTGATTACTGATCGGACTGAGTTAAATCCAGAGCATCACTTCAGTAAAACGGTTTCATTAAAGCACTTCTGCACGTGACATTCAGTGATTTTCTTTTTGCTTAATTTCTTTTGAACATAAAACGCCTTCCTGCTCACCCTGGTCTGAAAATCTGGCAGACAGACACTCACTCACTCACCCACACACACACACACACACCCCCACACACACAGAGGGACTATTGTTTCCCTCCAGCAGTGGCCCTCATCAGAAGGGACAGCTCCTGCAGTTTCGGCACCAATAATTACTTGACTTCATGTCATCATCAAATCCCTTTAATAATGGGAACAATTCAGAGATTGCCTGGTGTAATCAAATTAGCCCGAGTCTTTTTTGGATTTTCAATTATCTCCAGTCGGCGGAGCACTTTATCCGGGGCGCTGGCTCCGGCTCTGACTCGGAGCTCTGCTTGCTGCACCGGGGCTGACAGCAGCAGCCCCGCAATTACAATGAGGCCAGGCTAATGTGATGACAAGATCGCCTGCCCGCCTTACTTAGCCTTTCATTTGCACTGGGTCTCCTCGGCGTCCCAGGCCTTATCATCCAGTCCATGTACCTGCTCTGCAGCAGCAGCCCCTGAACACTCGGAGGCTTCTGTTTACCTGCTCTTTATGTGGAGGCGCGAGCGGCATTAAAGCCTTTACTCTCCTACAGTCCCTACAGAAAAAACAGGTCTGCAGCATCATCTCATTCAGAGAGCTCCTCCAATGTACAGCGTACAAAAACAGCCTTTTACTGTTCACTACCTGCTTTGAAGCAAAGTCAAGTCTTTGACACTGGGAGCCACCACAGGGGCAAACACAACCAATGAGGAAGGTGGAGACTCTGTTTCTATAGCAAGCAGAAATATGGCAGCTGTGTCAGCTCTTCTTTCATGTTGGGGGGGAAAAAGGCGACCAAGAGAAATCTGAGCAGCCATACGCTGCCTATGCTGCTGCGTTTATCGTTGCTCCTCCCAACATGATCAGTCCCATGATCATCAGAGTAAAAGCTCGTTCAGGCGGTGTTTACACTTTTCTTTTTCTCAGGACACCGGAGTATAAAACAGCTCCCACGCTATAATTACAGCTATTTCGCTTAATGAGGTTTTTGGAAGGCAGGAAAACAAAGAAATTAGGTCTGGGAAAATGGCATTAGAATATTTTATTTTTCTGTGTAATACATTATCATACGAGAAAACAAAGAAAACGGCTTGAATGGCTCCATTTGGGAAGATTTATTTACCTCTCAATAATTGGGCTGACATTTTGGTTTTAGTAGTAGAGCTGCTCAGCATCACACTGAAAACCTGTTTTTAAGTAAATGTGTTGTTTTCACATCCAGCCTTAGCTTATTTTTGTTTAATTCAGGGTTGCAGCACAGTGTTATGTAAAGAAAGTGTAGGATATAAAAAATTATTTTAGAAGTTGATGTAAGTATGTCATTAAAAAATTATTCTTGATGCAAATTCCAAAATATTAACATATAATTTTAAAGCTTCAGCAAAATATTTATTACATGGAACATATATAAATAAACAAGTGTTCATTAAACTGCACTGCATGAGTGAATAATTTGAATTAACTATTTTAAAAGATAACTCTCATCTTCCCATTTAGCTAATGGCAATAGTAAGTCGGCAGCACAGCTAGCTCATACAGGAAGTTGGAAAAGCTAATGATAAACATTCTAAAAAAGCTAAAAATTCTAGGATTGTTAGTGATTTATTTACAGTTTTTTGTTATGTGTGATGTTTAAATAACTTAAAATGGCAGCACTGCTGATACTTTTTTCCACTAGCACTACACAAAGCATTTTCTTTGCACATTTTATTTCTAGATTTGACATTAAGACCATAAACAAATTCAGAAAATTTTAATCTGTGCGCTTTTTTCCCCTTTAACAGATATTGAACCAACCAACTCTTCCTCCTCCTTTCTGTTGTTCTTATTTCCCTTTAAATAAAAATCCATAAAACCAAGCAGAGTGAATTATTTTATATCATCACGTGGATTTAGTCTCATGAGACAAAAAAAATAAATAAATAAAATCAGGTTTTCTTTTGATCAAGTGGCAGAGAAGTTCAGGGATGTGACTTAATTTGTCTTCCTTGACATGAACATCCAGCAATGTGCCAGAATCTGTTGAAATAAAAGGAAAAAATGTCACTGATGTAACAGTTGACAATATCTCTAGACCTAGTTTAACTTTAAAACCATGCTAAGGGGAAAAGTTTCAACTCAAATTACCTCCTACCTGTTCAACTCAAAATAATAATAATTAGATTAGAAAATTCCATCTGTTAATTTGTCCAGACGGGCAACAGTCTGTGTTATATAAAACTGTCTCCAGTCTCCATTCCTGGTGCTAAATACTCCCACCTGAACAGATTTTGATCGTCTTAATTAAGAGAAGAAACCGACTGCAGCAGCACTTTCTGAGCACTCTGAAATCAAGCCAATTAGCCCCCGTTCACACAAAGTCATGTTTGATGTGACCTTCGACCCTCTCACTGATTTGTCATTAGCTGTTAAACTAAGGTGCTAAAAGAAAAAGATAAAACCCTCCACTTCTCAGAGGCTTAGTGAGCTCCGTACTGCTGTCATGAAGAGACCAGTTTTATTTTTATTGTTAAAATTTTCTTTTAAATCTATAAACCTTGTTTATTATCATCTTGTCTGATCAGGTAAAGACTGAAGGAGAGGGTAACGTTAACGTACAACACTGTACAGCTAAAGTGTGCCGACTAAGTCATTAAGTAAAAAGGTAGATAAATAAGAGGGTAGGTGAAACAAAATCTTAGCTGCAATCAACAACTTACAAGTTAATGTACAACAGCTTGTAAATATCAGCCTCCTGTAACAGGAAGTAAAAAAATTTAGAATGCTAACTATTAAATACAAGATCTTTAATTTCTTTTTTAGTACTTTCAAGATAAAATAAAAATAATAGGAGCTAAACTTAAAAAAATCTAAGTTTCCCACATGCAGACAAGCTAATGTTACGAGGACTATCTTCTTAGCTAAAGCACAACTAGCTGCGAGAATAAGTTAGAAAAATGAGAATCATCCACATTTACGGTAAGCTAATTAGCTAGAAGGTGCACAGACTTCATAAAAGCATCATTTGAGACTTTTACTGAAGAAAAAAATGAAAAGAATCAAAACGGGCGCAAATCTTAAGTTTACATGTACAGAACAGCTAATGCTAGCACTGCAACACCACTAGCTAGCTGCATCAGGAAATTAAAATGAAAATAGTCAAACCTAACCAGCATTTGTTAGCACAAATTAAAAAATCTCTAATAGCATCATGTAAGACTGTTTTAGAAGATTTTTGAGTGCTCTCAATTCTCAGCGTTTCTGATTACCTACATGCTAACATCACAACTAAGTGCTACAGGGACGCTAGCTGAGGCAAAAGTCACTGTTTTAAAATTTGTGGGATCATTATTCTTTAATTTTGCCATGTGGGAACTGAAAGGCAGTTATAGCTCTAAAATTAGTCCATCTAAGTTTCAATAAATATTTGAGATAATGAAATATAAGTAATAGATGGATTAGGAAATACAGGTAATGTTTTTATAGTTCATATTGTGCTTGACATGTTAGTTTAAAATAAGCTAATATTACTCAAGGTTCCTCCAGCTAACAATATCTGCTCAAGGGGACTTCCTGCGTGAGTTTTTTCCTTTTACCGTCCAAGCAAAATCTGCCCACTGCCCCTTTAAGAAAAGTTGTTTTCCATTCAGAAGTGTGATTGAAACTAGAATGACAGTTTGCTGAGCAGTCTGCAGGCAGAAATCAACTGGTGATAACTGTCAAATCTGATGCATTTACTGACATCAGTAGTATGATGCCGCAAAGTCCTGGCTGAAAAAGTAAAAGAAAAACGCTGGATCCGGCCAAAAAATGACTATCAGGAAAGAAATGGTGGATTTCTTGGGACCAATTTGGTGCTCTAATGAGACTTTCTGGTAGCAGAGCAGTCTAAGTGGGACTGAGTCAAAGTAAACTACAGCGTGTGATCATTCATGGTAATAAAGGAACATGTCACCCAGTGCAACAGTCTGCCTCACTGATGTGGTTTTAATAGTTTTTGGACAATAATGGAGCTCTGTGGAAAAGAAGAATAAGATACATTAAACACAGAGTGTATGGACTTCCAAACAGCCCAGCCTCTGGGACCCCATTGTGTTTGTTACGATTATTATTATTATTATGAATGCTATAATATTTAATATTATCATGGGTCCAAGAAGAGAAGAAGCAGAAGGCCTATTGTTTTGTTCAGATAGTTTTTCGTCTTTATTTTACTTCCCTCAAAGTGTTTGTGCAGCAAAATAGGAGCGCTGAGAGAGCCGAATCTTCTCCAAGGACAACAGTTTACTTTGCAATTTTAACAGAAGTGATCTTGGTCTAAAGTAAAACTTAATGGGGTTCTTTCTGAACATGCTTCAACACTTATGCTGAATCTATCTCATTACAACAATCCTCAGTCAAAGCCCTTGCATTGATGGAGATCCTACAGCTGGAAAACATGAATCTTTGTTAGCTGCAAAGTCTACCTCACCTACACAAAACTTAAAATGTGCATTATTTTTAATAAATGAGTACAGTTTGGGTGTTCATACTAAATATGGATTCAAAATGAATCCATAAATCTATGAACTCTTTCTCCACTAGACCTCATGAAAACCTTTGTCTAAAAGAAAGTTCTGCAACAATCATAGTAAAAATGATTGTATTCATATTTGTATTATTATGTTCACGGAGAATAAAGAATATAATAAAATTAAAAGCATTATTTTAAAAAGTGTTCATAAACAGCCACTTCCTTTCCATTTGCTTGAGGAAAATGCAGTTTGTTACTTTACAGTGGATCTGGTGTAAAACAAACTACATAAAATCTATACATGCCAACTGTTGAGTACGGTAGTGGATGAGTGATGCTGTGGGTCTGTTCCTCTAAGGCTCTAGGAACCTTCCTGAACTGCATGGCATTATGAGCTCTTTGAACTACAACAACTAACAACATTTAAATAAAAATCTGGCGGCCTCTGCCAGAAAACTGAAACAAAGACGCCTCTCTGAATGATTCAGCCTTGTGAAATGTTAGAGGAAAAGACGAAGGGATGCATTTCTGGTAAAAGAAGGATGTAATAGCAGGGAGGAAATATTTTTGCTTTTGATTTTTCTAAAATTTCTACTTCAATAAGTATGAGTTGTAAGAAAATCAACCTCTAGGTTAATGCACCCTCCTGTAAAAACCTGAATATTTTTCAGTTTCACCCCTGAAACTAATTTTTCAGCCACTAAACCAGATTAACACGACTTTCACATTCACACGATACGCAGTGCGAGTTCAATGCAAACTGATTAATTTTAAAAAATTAAAGGTTGATTCACTAAAAGTAAAACATAAAGGAGGCCCAGTTTGATCAGATTTTACCTGAAAAGTTAATTTATGGTAAATTCTTTCAACTTTATAATTCTGACTTCTTTCAGTCATTTGTATTGACTTTCAGTCAAACTAAAACATTTTCTGAATGTTTTAAATGGTGAAATTTGGTGTCTAGCTGTAATCCAGTTAATTTCATTAGGGGTTCTGCAGGGCTGAACACTCGGGCCTCTGATAATCCTAATCTAATCCATTCCTTCAACTGAATTTGTACAAATAATAATAAAAATACTGGATTATTTATTAGGGGTATCAGATTAAAGACAGAACAAATGTGAAAACCAAAGAATATATTTTGAAGCTTGTGGCTGACCGGATGTGGACAACTTGTACTCCGTAAAGGTATTTCCTTTCTCCATCATCCTTCAGACATGCCTTCTTGTCACCTTCAGGAAGCTAACAGGTAGCCTTCCTGCTTTAAATCCTTCCTGTCTGGAGGTTTAAAGCAGCTGTTTAAAGGCTCTGTCCCACACAGGAATAACAGGATCAAACATTTCCATAATTTAAACATTACATTTTAATCACACTGCTTTGTGAGAGGACAAGTGGCTAAGTACAGTCATTTCCCTGTTTGCTGAAAATGTGCCTCCTCTCTTTTTACTCATTGACGGTTTCACTGAAGTGATTATTCAACCATGATTTTTTTCCTCTTGAATATTCTCTATTTGAATATTATTCCATAATCACCAAAACATGTTGCTGCTTGTCTGTGTTTACATCACTGATTTGCATTCAAATCATATTTCCTGCTCCTCTCCCAGCATACTCAAGTGCAGACGTTTCAGAGGTAGCTGGGAAAAAAGGTTGTGTTTGCCAAATATACTGTAGGAATAAATAAACACTTTATCAAGCCATGGAAGGGAGGAAAACCTGTGTCGTGGGGAGGAGCAGGACTGAAAAAAGGAGGGAAAAGACTCTATTGTCCTCTTTGGAACAAGCAGTGTGAGAAGTGATAATTAACCGGTAATTAATTTGGTGGTCTTTATCTCAGAGCAATGTGTGCTCTGCACAAGATTAGGAGAGCTTTTTAATAAGCGGCATACAGTTTGATTCTGCTTATTTCCGCCTGCAACAAATAAGCCAGTGTTTGTTTATGCCAGACAGGCAGCTGGCAGAGAGCAGTGGAGACGTTCGCAGCGAGGATTTCCCAGTTTATTCTCATCCTGCTGGTTCTGGAAAACCTCTTTGTCCCGAACGCCGCACATCCAGAAAAACACCGACTGCGGATTTCTCCTTCGTCTCCTGGAGCTTCCCGCTTACAGCACGGAAACTTCTTTAGTTTTCCTCTTAAAACTGATTTTTGTGTTTAAGCCCTGAACTTTGCAGTGAGGATGCTGGGACAGAAACAGACACTTCAGAATGAAAAGAAATAATAACAGCCTCATTTTTAAAGAAAAACATAATAAAAATGTAGCAAGAAAAAACCTACCCAAACTAAACTAAAATATAATATACACATATACATACTGTATATACATATACATATATACATATACACATAAAAATAAAATAATAACAATAACTAACAAGCTGTAGAAATCAATGTAGCAAAACATACCTGTTGGTTTGTTATTTCTGGAAAAACAAGACTAAACTCCCACCAGCTGAACACTGCTGTAGTGTTTACTTCTGAATTTGCATTGCAAAACTTTTCCAACTTTTTTAATACTAATAACTGTTTCAACAATTTTTAATTCACTCTTCCACATTTGTTATTTTAGCAAGAAACACAATTTTTCAGTCGTAGTGATCAGTCCTACAGATATGCTCCTGATATGAATCTTTTCTAAATCCTGCTCTGAACGCTTCCGGACGTTTTTCCAGTAACATCACACATTCCCCAAAACATGGAAATAGTTGCCTTTGTTTTTCACAGACAGCCTACAGAACCCAACGGTTTTATTTTTGTACCGTTAATAAAAAATACATAAACCAAAGCAACTCGGGAAGTTATTTTGGCAGATATCAATAATTGATTTATTCTTTATTTAAATACAGCCATGTTAATAGAATGAATGTTTGTGGGCTGAACCAAATATATTTAGCTTTTAATTCACTTGTAATTTCCAAATTCAGCTTTATTTATAGTTTATTAGCTGTTCAAGTCGTTTATTGTGATAATCCTGTGAAAATCATTTCCTGTTTTATGGCTGTGGACTCAGTGGGATGAAATGAAGCAGGAAGGGTCACGGTTTTTTTTACATGTTTGTGTATCAGTTTGTCCGAACAACGTGGCTTTTTAATTGGGTGAATAAGTGTCGGTGTGACCCATAAATCTACATGTCAACAGCTGAGTAATTTCCTGCAGAAAATTTCCTGTTTATGTTCATTATTAATACGGAGGCAAGACAAACACCAGAGGATGTGAGATAATCTTCTGAGGAGCATTGTTTCCTTTTTCTAAATGCAATCAGCACGATGTGTATCATGATGAATTATTAAAAATAGATCTTACTCAAGCATGGGAATAAAGACATTCGCAAATGTTTCATCGCATCACAATAATAATAAAAAAAAGGCTCTACATGGTTTGTTTGAGAGGGAGATCAAACCAAGAGCACTGCTGCCATCTACTGGGCAAAGCAAGACAGCAGGGCTGCAGACAGAAAGGATCAGAGCAGCGGAGTTACACAACATCAACTGTAGAAATCAGTCCAGAAAGAAACTACAAGAGTTAGCTGCTGGTTTGTTTTAGGATGTTATGTGAAGTGAAGCAGAAAGTATAAAATGTTTATTTTTTACTACATTGCACTAAAAAAATGATCTCATTGATTCTAAACATCTAAAATGATTCTGATGGGATACATGTATGCAAACCAGCAGTACCGCATGCATCCAGCAGATGTCCCTGTGCAGACAGAAATGCAGTTCGGTGCATTCCCTCTGTCCTCATTCGACCCAGCTCCAAAGCTGCAGCCCCCCACCCCTCAAAGCGCCTCCACCCATCAGCCGCTGCAGCTTCTCCACCCGGAGTTAAACCCACTAAAACGCTCAGCTGCTTTAAATTTACCCCGCACACGCTCAGAGGAGGCGGGCCCAGCGAGGAGCCGTGTCCGAAATGTCACACAAACCCACAGCACTTCCTCCTGGACGTCCTTCGCAGGATGACCTAAATCAATTGTCAGCCCACGCGACAGGGTGAGTGAGCCCCCTACTGGAGCTTGACCTTAACGCTCCTGTCTGCTGCTGAAAAGGCCTGGTGACAGAAGCAGCAAAAAAAAAAGGAAAGATTGAATTAGACTGCTCACAAACACAGCCAGGCTGTGAATAATGAATAGGAGATGAGCGTGGCTCTAAACAATGGCGGCCCCAGCGGCCGGCGTGCAGCTGTTGCGATGGCTCCCAGCAAGCGGCTCCGCTCCTGGGCAGTCTGCGCCTTTACAGCCCGGACTACAGAGGCCACACCTGCTGTCCCCGCGGCCGCCGCGGGCGCCACGGCACCAACGCCACAAAGCCAATAAAAGAAATATGAGCAGCATGTAGCAGGAGGGCAAACACACACACATGCAGAGCGCCTCCACTCTCTCTATGAAGAATGAGGATATACGAGCACACAAAACCCAACTCTATTTGTCTCCGCCGCCCCCCCTCTATCTCCATCCTCTCCCTCCACTCTCTCTTCATCTCCCCACGGCAGAAGCGACTAAAAGTAATTATACATGTTTAATAACTTCAAGGACTATAAAAACCGCTGTCGGGGGGCGAGGAGGTCCGTTTTAACGACGGTGATAAAAATGAGGGTAAGGAAGAGGGGACATGAGGAGGGAGAGGGGCGGGCAGCGAGGGAGGAGAGCGAGTCTGGGAGAGGAATCACACACCGAGGGTCCCAGCTTAAACTCCAGGCTTGGCCTGTCACAATAACAAATTTCATTTTTAATGAATTTCCATCTTTCTAACATACAAACAGACATACTGTTTAGAAAAAGCAACAAAAAAGTGAAACTGTCCAAAAAGAAAACAAACAACAAAACAACATACAGTTCTCTGATGCAGTAAGTAACTTTTATAAAAAAAAAATATGTTTTTTTCCATTTTTGCTAAAACTATCACCATGTTATAACAGTTTAATTTGAGGCAGGTCTTCTGTGAAAAGATCAATCTCCTCCACCTCCTCCCTGAGCTGCACATACCAGTCCCTACCAAAATCAACCAGGAGGCGTATCTTTGCGCTGTCAATCATCCTCATGTACTTGATGCTAAATATGCTTATGAGGGAGAAACAACTACCCTTCCAGGAAAACCATTTATCCGCTGTCATCGGTTGCTATGCTACCTAGCCTGAGCTTTCACAACAGGCTATGCTAGAAGCATAGCAGACAGAAGAGGAAAATTCATGCAAAATGAAATGACCAAGCTTGTTTTAATTTATTGTGCGATTAATTCATTTATTGTGAAAGGCTTATTGAGGTTCCTCAAATTATTTTCCAAACTTTTCCCACCTTTAAAGTGATATTTATCCTGCACAGTTGAAATGCAGAACAAGAAAATCTGTTAGAGCAGAGGAGTCAAACTCATAGTATTATTAATATACGTATGTATAACAGCTAAAATAAGAATAAATAAGTGTTTCTGCATTCTATGATGATCCAAATGCAGGAAGTGGAATATAGCACAGGGCATTGTGGGTAAATACAACAAAAACAAACCCGCTAGAGGGAGAAACGGCTCGTGGTTTTTAGAAAAAGACAAAAGAGAAATCCTCCAACCGCTAAAATCTGATGACACTCCAACTCTGTTTACATTTTGTGAAGAAGGAAGTTGTCCTTATGTCTCCTTCAGAGGTTTTTGTGTTGTTTTATTCAGTGGGTCTTGATGCAGCGCCCCCACAGGCAAGGAGGGGAACAGGTTTTTAAACCTGTCCCCTTTAGATCTTTAGATATTTAGCTCGCTTGGCCCAGTGCAGTGTGAAAGTGAACTGCAGCAGCTGGAAATTAAACAAATGTTGCAATTTTTGTCTCAAATCGAACAGAGTCTACCGGACTAACAGGTGTGAAAACATCCTAAATTAGACCCTGTTCCATCTGAAGTAACCCCACAACATGATGCAGCCACCACTATGCTTTGGCTATGGCTGAAACCTGGGTCCTTCATGCTATAACATAAACCAAAAAGTACATGTTTGAGAGACTTTAGCCATACTCAGATGTTTTGTGAAGAACAAGACGGTATCAAGCTGGAGTCCTGCTTCATAGTCCAGGAAGTCCAGTCAATCAGAAGGTGCTAGAAAATGCTGGGGTTCCTTTAGAGTTGCTGTTTGCCTATTGGCAGTCTCCCTGATGGGTTTATGTTTTTTATTTTCATACATTTTGCACCAAATGTTCTTTTGTGCCGTTTTTGTTGCCTTCTTCAGAGGACTGCCTTTGGATAATGAGATCATTTTGATTCATAACCTCTCTGCAAACAGCTTTGGGTAAAGGATACACATGAGAAAACGTAGCAGAGATGCTACTAAGTCTCCTGGACTTTATCTCGGGTTACCCAGAGTCACTTTAAGTCTTAAAAAACCTGGAACATCTCTGAGAACCTCTGGATATCCACAGCAACACACTGAATGAGAAGTAGCTGGGCTCCATTTCGCCGCTGAACGTCAACTGTATTAGAATTAGATGAGCTGAGGAGTCAGAGAGGTCTGCTGCACGTCTACTGTCCTTACCCACAATCCTCCTTGCTCCCATCTGCCACTAAAGCCCAAAATACGCCATGCCCGAATTCCTTGGGAGCTTCGTCTTTAAAAGTCAAACAGAGAGCGGCGATGAGGGAAAACCTGTTTCAAAGGCGCTGAAGTGAAGCAAATCTCTTGTAGCTTGCATCCTGACGGAGTGAGACACTCCGTGGGCCCGGCTTGTATTAGTTTGAATTCTGGGAGTGTGGGATTGACGAGACAAAGCTACGCTGTCTGCTGTGTGAGAACAGAGAGCGGTGAAGGAGAAATCAAGCCTTTTTTTTCTCCTATAGACACAGAGTGATCCCAGGGTTAGTGCTGAATTTCTCTGCCTGCTCTGACTGACTGGAGTTCTGCCTATTTGGTGTGCAGCACAGCATGAAAATCCCCCGAATAACCCCCCGGTTCACTCATTCCCACTGCAGCCTGAACACGGAGGAGGCTGGCCATGTTTTGGGCGAAGGAAACACGTTTAAGAACACGCCGCTCGTCTAATTCCACTGACCTTGACAGAGTGAAATTTTTTGGTTTCGTTTGTTTCTGCTGTAACCCTTTGATCATTGAGTTACCGGGGAAAGAGTCAGGGCTGCTCTCAGTCTGTACAGAGGAACTCCTTTTTAGTTTATTGTGAAAAGGAACAGAAGGTCTGCTGGGTTCACGCTGCCTCTGCTCTTCCTTGCCCCAGGCCTGAGCATGTTGCGGTTATGTATTCTCTCCCAACTTCCTGACCTTGTCCAGGTCCAGGTGAGAGTAGATGGGTTCAGCAGACCCACATGCCCGGCAGGCCTGCTTGGCCCAGGCTGAGCGGAGGTGCCCGCTGCCCCGCTGAGGGCGTGGGCGAGGAGCGAGAGCAGCGCTGCGAGAAGGAGGCTGAGGAGGAGGAAGAGAGGACATTCCTTGGCCTCAGGTGAAGCCGGGCGCTGTGCCGCAGTGCCGGGCGCACACTGTGAGCAGGAATATATAAACACACTGAGCTGCAAGCTGCACCCGCTGGCATCCGCACAAAGTCAGGAAGCAAACGCTCAGGCGTGCATATGCGCAAGGATGTACACATTTAAATCATTACCAGAGTGGATGTACACAAACAAAACCAGGAGCGGCGCTTGTCGAGCATAAACACAAACAGCTCAAAGTATATTTATATGACAAATATGACACCAACACAATCTATTACGGCACTCCAGCATCCTCCTGCTGTTACGTCCGGTACCGACAGCCAAGACCGCGGCTCTAAAGAAAGAACCGAGCCAAGGATCAGACCTGCGCGCCTGCCAACACAAACCACCAGCACCAGTACCATACTGCCCCTCTAATAAACCCACTCAGCTCCAGCAGCACGGCACAACAAGATGTGGGAAGACTGTGGCCGCAGTCCCACAGCAAAACAGAGGCACATGCATGACAAAATATTCTGCTGATACAAACACAAGACGAGGAGCTGCAGATGGAGAGGCTGTGGGTGTAGAGCTACACGTCGATTTCCAATACATGACCCTGCAAAAAGACAAGCGTTCGATAGCTCCTGCACATTTTCATCTTTGTCGGTGCAGAAAACTTTTCCCATGACATCAAAAGCTCTTACTCAATAATAAAGCAAGCGCTGAAGCTCTACTTGTCAGTTACTTTATATGATCCAAATGAATACTTGTGGGTACTACAGTAGCAAGGGCAGGCCCTTGGACAGGTTTAAACCAACTCTGGATCTCTTCACTGCTGTTTCTGCCTCATAGAATCATTTAACGCTTTGAAAAGCCCACACAACCTTCAGAGCACCGAACGCTAAAGTGCACGGCCGGGGAAGAAAGTTTTACACCCGTGTTGCTGGGAGAAAAGGAAACTTTAGCCTTTTGAGCTCATCGAGACAATCTGATGCTCCAGTGTGCAGAAAGTATAGACATCTGGTGGTTTAAACAACATTTTGCAACCAAATGAAGTCTCCTTAAATAAACAGGAAAGCTACTGGACTGACTTTTAGAGGAGAAGGAAACCTGCTGCAGGCTGTTAGTGGCAAAACTATTAAATAAAGTTTAAATCACTGGAGTGTTTCATTAACAGCATGAATAAAAAGTTGGACTAGTCTTGAGGGCTAAAACGATTAATCTGAGTAATTGATTATTCAAACTCAGAAAAGGCCATTTGCTGACAGAGCAACATTCAGAGCAGTGATCAAGCCAAAACTACACAAAAATATAACGGTTTTGCATTTAAAATTACTTTATAAATATATTCTACCAAAACTCCTCAAGTGGCAATTTTAGCTTCATCCACTTCAAAATCTCATATTAAAAACATTTAGCTATCTAGATACTAATTGGTAAATCAGAAAAAAAAGATTTAAAAAAAAAGTCCTACTAGTTGTCTGTAAAGTTGATGCACCACAAAGACATTATGGTGCATCAGGTTATTTAAACTCTGATGCAGCATAAATTTATACAATTCTGGATAAAAACACTTCTGGCTCAGAATCTCAATCTGAAATCCAATAAAAACAAAACAAATGTCTATTCAGGCTCAAACAACTCAATTTAAAGCAGAAAACATTGAAACTAGAAACCTTAAAGTAAGACCCAAAGCTACTTCTACTCTTTCATTTCTGAAAACAGAAAAGTTGCAATAATCAAGTCTGGAGCCAGCAGCCACACCAGAGGAGCTCAACGTTAGTCACAGTGATAACAAGTTTTAGTTTTTTCTAAAAGTAAAACTTCAGCTGAACTTTTTAACGTTTTGTCACAAACTTCAAGTCATTCAAGATCAACACCTACA
This sequence comes from Xiphophorus maculatus, assembly GCF_002775205.1. NCBI lineage: Eukaryota > Metazoa > Chordata > Actinopteri > Cyprinodontiformes > Poeciliidae > Xiphophorus > Xiphophorus maculatus. The sequence continues at coordinate 2,253,619 of NC_036458.1, forward strand.
GCAGATAATTGTGACATAAGAGGAAAATGATATATGGTGGCCAATAACTAGTGAGATTTACTTGAGTAACTTTTTAGGGAATCGTAACTATGTTAGGAAAATTTGTGTCAAGGCAGAATTAAATCAGAGACAGATGTTTGTTTCAAGGATATAAATGAGTTTACAAATTTAACAAGATCAACTCTCCGACAACAACAGAAATGAGCTTTCGGGCTGTTGGAAAGGACAATTTTAGCAATCAAGTAATCTATCGATTATTCTGACAATTGATCAAATAATCAAAAAAAAAATTAATATAATAAAATATTGGTAGATACTGCAATAGCATCAGTACGCATTCCTAACAATTACGCTTTGTAGTTTAGAAAATTAGACTGCAACAATAATAGCTCACTTTTTAAGTTAACCTGGACAAATAATATACAAACATTTCAGCCATGTTCAATTTAATAAAGCAGCAGGTTCGCAAAGACATTATAAAAATGTCTATACACCAGTTTTTAAGTTTATGTATTTGTCTTCAGTCAACTTAATAAATAAGCTCTGACTTTGCCCAGCTGTTTATACCTTTTCTGTCCATGTGAGCGACGGGATTTTGCCCCTTCGTCAGAAACAAAAACACATCTACCAGCCATGTACCGCCACGGTGCGCTCCGCCACCCATCTGTTGAGACCGGGATGATATTAAAATTTATTTTTCTGGTTTGTCTGAAAAGCTACACTAACGATGAGCATCAACTATAGAACAGCCACTCGCTGTGTTCAGTTTATCCGCTCACCTGTATCCATACACCCGCCGTTCGCGCCGAACCGGCCGCCAAGCAGCAGCTCTGGGAGGAGAGAGGCTGCCGTACTCCACGCATCGCACCAGTCATTTATAACGACGCCGATTGGTCCCGCGAAAAACGTCGAAAAACCAAACATGATAATCAACCAATGAAATACCCGCTGGACCAAACTTTGACATTATTCTGCCAGCAGTTAGCATTTGTCAACAACTCATAGGTGGAAGTGAGAACATTGCGCAACACAAATAATCAGCCGGCCGGAACATGATGCGCTTAACAGTAAAACATAAATTTATTTTTAATAATCGAGATGCAGACCTGACCACCTCACTTTTAAAATCTGTTTGCAGAATTGAATGAGGGCGATCTGCAAAACCTGACAAGATGGCTCTTTGCTGTAAAACACAGGAAACTCATTTTCTGCAGCGGTGATGTGTCAGAACAAAGTCATCAAAAGGTTACAGTGAACTTTCCACAAACTCATGGGAAGTTGCTAGAATGTCTGGAAAGTTTAAGGTTAAATGAGCAAAAAGTAAAATATGAATAGATTAAAGAATAAATCCAAAAACAATGTAATTAATTAATGCAAAATGATTCTTACTATAATGAGCAAAATACCTAAATATATGAATATGTGTGTAGATAACCATAACAGTAAGTAAAACAAAGGTAATAAATAAACATATGATTATGAAAATAACAATCATTACTTTTACTTGAGAAAAAACTTGTTGTTCCAACATGCTTTAAAAATAAACTTAACTTAAACATTTGTGCATAATTTGCATAAATATCCGGCCAGATGAAGAGTTGCACACAACTGGCCAAAGTAACAGAACAGCCCCTGTCCAAACTGGGTCAGGATTATAGTTTATTTGCATGAATGGGGCCCAGAAATGAAATATTAGTTTGGGTAACGGATAAAAATTAAATTTTTCCCTTCTGTCATCAAGTTCTGCTTTAAATAAGAACATCAACTGCTAAATAATTTCTACAATAAGCTAAACAATCCACCTTATTTAGAAATCACAGCGAGTTTGGACTGAGCTGAGTGAATGAGATGTGACTTTTAATAAAAGGCCAGCACTGAGGAACAGACAGACAAAACCCCACTGTGGCACAAACGCTGCGGCCCCTGCAGAGTGACAGAGGAGCGGGATCAGTGGAGGAGACGCTGCCTTGGCCTGGGAAGATGGCTTCCCCTCCAGAGCCGCGGGATGCAGGAGACTCAGCGCCGGCTGGCTTCGGGTTAGCTCCATTTGGCAACCAGCGGGCCGAGTTGGCCTCGCCGTGTTCACAAATGAGCGTGGAAGGGAAAGGTGATGATGTGTGTGTGTGGCGGCAAAAGCCAGTGGAGTCATTAAGAGAATCCATCATGACTTATTATCACCACAACTGATCATATCCTACAGAAGCTTGGTTGTTCTGTTCTTGGATGGCAGCCTCTTATTTCACTGATAGAAATGAGAGGCTTGTTGTTGTCGCCGCCGCCCCCGCGGTACCCAACCCTGGCCCGATCATCAGATACACGCAGTAAAACCGCACGCCTGCTCGTTTGATGACAATGACCTCCCCGGCTCCGGCGCTTATTTCCACCGCGCTTTCAGGAAGTGTCTTTCTGACAGGCTGACACGCCGCGGCGCCTCGTCGGGAGAGACAATTCCAATCAGCGCTTCATTCAGATAGTGCCATTCAGAAAACAGAAACAATAGAATAACTGAAGTCTGTCATGTTCTGCCATGTAAAACAACCTTTGGGCTAATTGTTCCCAATTAGGTGGCTGACACAAAGGGATGCTGACAAGCACACAGGTGCCTGTCTGCCGACTGCGTCTCCCAGGAGTTCCTCCTAGCTGCGTTAGCTTCAGTAGCTCCATGCTGCTTTCAGAGCCGGAGAGAAAAAAGGGAAATAAAACAAAACATAAAGAAGAGGAGCAGAGGCAGCAAGGCGTTTTTCCTTTCCTCTTCTTTTTCTTTTTCTCCCAAAACATGTTGATGGAGCCAAGTGAATAATTCAGGGTGTCTGGCTCTCGACGGGACGCAGCTGAAGAGTGCGGTAGATTTGCTTCGGGGCTCGACAAAAAGTTTGAGGTGTTTTGGACCCGAAGTGGAGGAAGTAACAGCTTAAAAAGCGAAAGCTATCCCCTGATGGGCCGCTCATCGTGTAGACTTTAACTTAACAGCATGTACCAACTGCAGCTCATGCAGTAGTTGTGTGAACACAAATTCCTGTTCTGAAAAGCCGATTTCCTTTTATTAACTCCAACATTCAGAGGACACATCTGCAGTTATAACTTTGGTAATTAATGCACAATTATTGAGAAACTTTCTGTACTGTCTACAGCCTGAATTCACAAAACAATCCAATTCTTCATTAGAAAAGGCTCAGTAAAAGTTAATATAAACAAGCCATAAGAGTAAATATTTAGGTTGATCCTAAAAAGAGGTCACTTGCAATTGTTTGGATATAAAAATAAGCCCAATAGTGAAAATAAAATAGAAAGTTGTAGGCTTTAGATCAATGCTACACATCTTCTGACCTTTAAAAGTAAATGTGCAAAAATCAGAGCAAACACTGTAAAGCAGAAGAGAAAAAAAGGAAAGTTATAAATGTTTAAATAACATTATTCTTCCTTCCCACAACATCTGTTACAATTAGATAAAGAAGATTTCTCGTATTTGTGGGAGTTTACAACCACAATCAATAAATATACACTATCATGATGATTGAGCTGGTATTTATTGTTTATCATTTATTGTGAAAAGTTTAATATGAGAAGAATTTAGATTTGTAGTTGTCTCAATAAGTTTTGGTTATCAATGTTACATTTTAAAACAAATAAACTGACAATATGATCAGAAATTTTATTTTTGCTCTTTCCTCCACTAAATTTTCCATGACATCATCAATAAATATCAGAAAAACTACAACTCATGTAATAAATGAAGGCCAGGCATTTTACTTTTTTGCCTTTTCCAAGAAAATTAGAAAAAAAAAACCATGAATGATTAAAACCTAGAATAAAAGCTATTTGTGACTTTTTAAAGGCTTAAAATTAAGATGATAAAGTTCAAGAGTTATTACTTTAATTTGCAGACTTTCTGTAGAAAATGTCTTCTTTTTCCTCCACATGAAAACTAGCAACACCTTGATCTATCACACCTCCATTCAGGAGTTAGCAGTCAGTTTGTCTGCAGGCATTCTCGAGGACACCTCAACCCTCCGGCTGATTATTTTTTTTGTAATTTATTCAAAGTATTCAGCAAATCTTAAGAAAAAAAAGAACATTTGGAAGATTATGATTTAACAGCAGCCTTATAGGTTTTGTTTCCAGCAGCTTCTGCTCACATCTGTCAACAAGGTGATAAAAACCAGTGAGACCAGTGGAAACGGGGATATTTAAATTAGCCATTTAAAGCTAAAAACGTAGCAGAAGAGCTTCCATCACTGCAAAAACTTAAAATCTTACCAAGTATTTTTGGTCTTGTTTTTTAATGCTGATGTCTTAATACACTTCAAATAAGACAAAATTCATTTACACGCAATGTTTCAGAAATACATAGCAGCTTGTTTTCAGTAAATAATTCCTAATATTGATGACAAAATACAAGTATTTCACTTAAACATGTTATAAGTGAAATAATCTGCCAGTGGAACTAGTACTTTTTCATCAATAGTAAGCAAATATTTACTTAGAACAATCTCATTTATTCTAGTAAAAAAGTTATTTCTAAGTTACTTTTTGTCTTAAATCAAATGTATTAAGATATTTGCACCAGAAACTAGACAAAAATACTTAGTAAAACTATGTTTTTGCAGTGTTCACACAAGACTTTGTCTCTCACTGCAAAAACACAAAATCTTGCCATGCATTTTTGTCTAGTTTTGAGAGTAAATATCTTACAATATAAGAAAAAAAAAAAAACTAACTTAAAGGGACTTTTCTGCAAGATATAGGAGTTTGTTTTAATTAACCAATTCCTCAATGCTAATAAAATAAAACAGTACTAGCTCCACATATAGCAAGACATTTCTTCCCATGTTACAAGTGAAATTAGAACTAAAACATTTCATGAATATTAAGCATAAAACATAAAACAAGCTCATGTTGCAGAAAACTTTAGTTTTCTCTTATCCCAAGTGTACTAAGATATTTGCACTAGAAAAACTTTTTTTTTGCAGTGATCTCTGGGATCTCCCTCCCTGACTGTTGACTCAGACCTCCCTGGTCTTCGTCTGCTCAGTAGACACAAACTGGTTCCATTCATCACTAAAGTGAAGATATAAAATGAAGGCTGACATCTAAATGATTCCACAGAATCCCCATATCTCACAGGAGGCCAGCTAATATGAGGGCTGACATTTAAATGAACATTCTCATCTACGGGAAGGTCTAATTTCATCAGAGGGAAAATCTCCTCCCAAAATAAAACAGAGGGCTTCCCTGACACACACAAACATATACAGATAGAGACACGCACGCGCTGATATGCATCTCCCTGTACATCTGTCACCTCCATGAAAGGAGACCTCCCGGTGACCTGGGCCCCATAAACACAAGTCACGGCGCACAGATTCACTGCAGGCTGCTTGCATTCGACTCTCATCCACCACCAACGCCGCTTTCATCCAACATGGCTGCAGGCGGCGGGGAACAAACAGTACAGCGTCTTCACAGAGACATGTGACGGCAGACAGAGACAAGTACACAGAGATATGAGCAAAACGCTTTCCATGGCAGCCGTGGCAGCATAAACTCAGATAAAGATCCTGCTACTCGGCAATAAATCTCAGAAATCTGCAGCGCAATCTGCACCTCCCCCACGCGCATCCAAAAAGTGTTTAGTTTTTTTTCTTTAACACAGTTGGTATGTTGCACTGTTTCCTTATGGCTTCGACATAACGCTTACACAGTTTTCCAACTGGAAACTCGACACTGAAAAGCAAATCTCACGTTTGTTTTTCACTTCCTATTCTGTGCTTTATTTAGGCCTTAAAGCAGGGATGCTCAAAATGTGGCTCATGGACCGTTTACAGCCCTTACGATGATTTTGTGTGGCCCTCAAACCAACAAAAAAAATTAGATTGAGATTTTCACTGAATATGTTCTTCAAATTTTCTTGTAAATAAGAAAAAAGATTTAGCAGTTTGGAATATTTCTATTTCATAAGCAAGTAAATTGTAAACATATTGAATACATGTGATTATGCATTGAGATGATGCCTGTTTGTCTGACTGAAAGTTTAAATATAACCTTTAAGCAGTTATTAAACATACATTTTGTTAAGCCCACATTTCTGTTTTTAAAAATAGATTTTCTTTATTAGTTTGATGAAATATTCTAATTTTAAATCATATTTTCATTACCTGTAAGTGGAAAATCATCATAATTAACAGAAATAATTAACATTTGTGAGTTTCACCTAATAAAGTAAATGGGCTTTTGTGTAATATTCAAATTTATTGAATGGATATGTAAACATAAGAACTCTGTAGCGGTTTTACTGGGATTTTAAAATCAAGAGAATTTCATACTGTTAACAATGTGTAAAAATACAAAACAATAAACCAAAGACAGACTTTAAAAAAGGTGAAACCAGAGTAAAAAGTCATCTGTGCTGCGATATCATAACTAAGCTGTTGATTTATTCATAGCAGGAAGGTTTAAATGATTTATTTTAATAGTCTGGGTGTTTTTTTTTCTCTGCATGCTTTACAACTTTGCTACGATACTAATGAAGAAAAACAGATTTTTACAAAATGTTCTCATTGTACGATCCCTTTGAAGTACACATTAATATTTTCTTAGTGTGAAAGAATTCTGCATATTTTAAGGGCCAAACAAATTACATATGTGTATATTTTCTTTTATGTAAATCTGTAAAGTAACAAAAAATGTGCTTCATATGAACTCCACCAATTTTATAACCAAAACTGTGACATATTTCTGGTTCATGCCGACAAGATTTATAGTTTAATCCAATTATTTATCATCTGACTTCTATTTACCACAGCAGAAATTTTAGTTTTTAAAGTGCAGGAGCGATTATTATATCACATACCAGAGCTACCAGGAGGGAGAAGTGAGCTACATGAAGTTTTTCAACCCCACGTAATTTAAAATTTAAGCTTCCTGCACCTTCAGTCTCTGGGACAGGCGAGTCAGAGTGATGCACTTCAGCCTTAAAAACATAAACAAAGCCGCTCTGCTCTGGGCTGATATATTGATCACACCATGTTTACCCCCCCATCCCCAGGTCTTCATCCAGAATGCTGCTGCAGCACTCCTGGTGAATAAACTCAATTATGATTGAATGTGGGGCTGTGTGCCAGCTTCCTCCTTTTTTCTTTACAATGTAATCAAATTAAACATGCATGGCTCCTTAAAGCTGCAGTATATATCTGTATTAAAAATATTTTTACATGTTTGTTGAAACAGTCACTGGGTTGTGACAGTATGTTGTGAGAGTCTGGGAAAAAACTGTGCTCCTTCGCTTTCTCCCAGTGCCAACTAGAATCAACCAATGAGAACCAGGGGGCGGGACTTAGTGATGCCAATCACTCCACGCTGCAGCTGGCAAAGCCTGTCATCCATGCTAGTTAGCTGAACGGTTTTCCTGTGACGATAAATTGTTTCTCTGCCATTAGCACATTTAGCATTGAATACATGAGGTTGATTGACAGCGCTAAGACCCTCCTTCTGGCTCTGATTGGTTGTTTTTGGTGCATTTCTTACGATGGCAACAGCAGCTCAGGGAGGAGGTGGAGGAAATGGATTTTTTCACAGATAATCTGCCTCATTACGCCGTGTTTTTCAAAGTGGGGCTCCAGGGGGCGCTGCAGGGGCCTCAGAAAGTTGAAGAGAAAATGAGAAGAAGAAGAAAAGAAATTTAACCCAATTAATCATCTATTTTTCAACATAATTTTTGTTTTCTGTAATTCAATTTTCTGTTATTTAAGTTTCTGATTGGCTGCAAATCAAATTTAAACACACCAGCAAAAAATGTCAAATTTTCTGACAAGAGAAGTAAAATCAACCAATTAATGTTCCCTGATTATTGTTGGGGTTTTTTTTGTTTGTTTGTTTGTTTGTAGAAAGTTAATGTTATTTTTTGGAGATCCGGAACCTTGAAATAATTTCACACATTTTCTGTAGTAGAATAAATTGTAATACTTTTGGGCTTGATTGAACCTTTCCTATAATTTATGCTTTTATAGGAAAAAGATTTGAGTAATTTATTTTCAAAACACTTGCTATATTTAGCCAGGTTTAAAAAATCTAAATAAATAAAAGCTGATTTAAGTACAGTAACGTTGGCTTTTTGGCAAAAAAATAAATAAATAAAGTTAGTTATAAAAAGACAAATAGTTTGTGTTGTACTATTGCAATAAAATTATGTTGGTAATAATTTTACCCTGATTATTAAAAATATAAAAGTTTGCATCTACAACTGTGGTAGACAGGACAAATTTGTGCCATTATTGAATTGCAGTTGGGGGCCACACAACCTCTTCTAGGGCCACAAATGGCCCCCAAGCCACACTTGGACACCCCTGATTTAACTTATGCTAAATGAATGCAGTAATTAATGAACAGTGAATAAAAAACATTGGAAACGTTTATTTTTCCTTACATATTTTGTAGCATTGTCTCTGCGTTTATGCTTTCTGGGGCCTACTGAAAACTTTGGGAAACTGTCACCACAACATGGTGACAGTTTTAACAAATACAAAAAAAACATATTTTTTGATAAAAGTTACATATTGCAGCTTTAACCAAACAAAACAATAATCAGAAAACAAGCATCTGTGCATCAGAAATCCTCTGCAGCCTCTTGCATTAAAGCTTTAAAGGCAGAAGTTACAGGAATTACACAGACGCACGAGGTGACAGCATCAACACTATGGACTCTTGCTTATGAGAACCTGTCACCTCTTGTAGCATCCGGAGCAGATAGCAGGAGGCAGAACCAGAGCGTTTAACTCGGGTTCTGGTGAGAGGCTGCAGGGTCACCACTTTATCATCTCACTGCCACGCACACAGCCTGCCAGGTGGCTTTTATTCCACTTTAATGTAGAAAAATATTAGATTTTTTTCTGCCTGGGAAGACTAAATCCCTCCCCTGGGCTCGCCGATAGCCTCGGCAAAAACCGTACACAGAAGACGGGTCAATAAGAGCCCTGATGCCAAATCTCCTTAAAGCCGTCCTTTATTCATGAATGTGTGCTGAAACAATCTATGAGGAGAACAGACCTCTCTCTTAATCCACAAATTTAAACATCCGCAGCACTTTCAGCCCAGGAGGACGAAGTGTCGCCGTCCCACCAAGGAGGCGACATTTTTTACTTTCGTTAACTCATCAGTGGGTTATTGTTGAAGTAATTAGCCCACCTTCTGTAGGTACAATTACTGCAAACACCTGCGTCTGCAAGACCTTCTGGTTTTTCCTGCTCATTTTTTAATTCACGTCACATTTTGCATGAGCCGTTGTGCTTTTAGTAATAAAAAAAAGAGATAGCGTTTAAAGGTTTTAATTAAAAATATTATTTATGAGACATTATGTTACTTCAGTACACATCAGAGGCTGATTGCTTTACGTGTTGGGCTTTAAATAATGGCACTAATTGTTGTTCTGAGGCAAGTTTCCATTTACAGATGAATCTGTAATTATACAGGTTCTTTTATGGGCATACATACACATGTTTGATAAGCAGTTTCCTTCAGCTGGAAAAAACCCCGAATTATACTAAAATATCTCTTTTATGTGGTAAAATATTGAGCAGAAATTAACATTTTATTTGAATAAAATGCATATTTCTTTAAAAAATGCATACAGTACTGTCCTCTTTGGTACTTTTTATCTATTATAGCTAATTTGCATAACAAATACAGGTGAATACTGCAAAAACGTAAATTATTTTTGTTTAATTTCAAGTGCAAATATGTAATTAAAAGAAGAATAAACTTCTTTTAAGAAGCTTTTCAGCAAGATCTACCAGCTTGTTTTAAGTCAGTAATTCTTGAATATTGACAAAAATAGTTTCAAAGACAGATTATTTCACTTACAAAATGGAAAAACTGTTTTCCAATCTGCCAGTGAAACTAGTATTTATTATTAGTATAAACTAATTGTTTACTAAAAACAAGGCCATATATCTTGCTGGAAAGTTACTTTTAAATTACTTTAAGTGTACTAAGATATTTGCTGTAGAAACTAAACTAAAATACTTGGTAAGATTTTGTGTTTGTAGTGTAAAGAAAATATGCAGAACAGACTTTATGCTCCTGAATAGCAGCCCAATAACCCGGTCATCATAAATATTGCTCAGAATTTGCACATCCTGACTTGCAGAAGTAATTCATGTCTTATGACTAGCTGGCAATTCTGCAGACAATACAAACAAGAGGAAAATGTCTCTACTCTGCATTAACCCGGGTCTTTATTTCCACCACTGAGGTGAACGACACGTTTGTCTGGAAATTGGACTCATCGCAGTGTCATCCACTTCCCTAAACCCCTCACATTTCTCACAATGCTTCCTTATTAAAAAGGAAACAGTGCTGGTAGAGCACTGGTGCATTTATTACAAAGTAAATCTCCCAAAAGAAAAATCATCCTAGGAAAGATTTTTTCTATGAGAGCAGGGAAGGAATTTAATGCATCAGATTGAACAGAAGGTGTCGTTTTTCTGGCGTTTATGGCTCCTGCTTCACCGGAGCCAGAATATTTCTGTCAGTTTTAAAATATATTCTCACTTAATTCACTGGTCAAGTTTCATGTCGTCGGGCTAAAATCGATTCTTTGCCGCTCTTTTCCTCCCAAACTAATATCTTGTGTAGAAAACTTGCACATATTGGCGAAACCTTCCAGAGTTACATGCAGAGGAGGCTGCCAATCTTCTCTGCAATTTTCCTGTTGTTCCTTTGTTTGATTACAGCGCTGTGTCAAAATCCACGCCATAACGAGTATTTATGTCAAAATAACGCATACGTCACCTTTTGGTGCGTTTTAAACAGGCTATTAAAACCAAACAAGAAGCTTTTTAACTTGTTTTTCCTCATTACAGTAACATTAGTGGGATTAAAACATAGCGGCTGGTTTTACACTTGCATTAATCAGTACTTAATGAGAAAATGTACGCTTCTATCAATACATTTAAAGACAGAAATGTCCAGTTTCACTCGTCTTTTTACTGGTTTCTGAGCAGAAATGCAACAAAGACAAAAACAATCCAGAGGATTCAGACACTAATTATTGGGTAAAACTGTAAAAAAAAAAAGGCATAGTTGATCAATAAGAATTGATAAAAAATTGAATATATTTCACAGTCCGACTTCACATTTATTCCTCTTTATTTAACTTCACTAAATCAAACTTTCTTCTCTGTGTTCATAACAGACATTACCTGTGTTCCCGTTACAAATGTGTGCAAAACCCTGTCAATATTCCGCAAATGTGTAAAAAAAAAAAAAGAAAAGAAAGAAATTTCAACTGCAGTGTTTCCATTTAATAAGTAATACGATTAAAAACATGTGAATAAGTTTGTTTGTGTGATAGATGATTTAAAAACGCTCTACGCCATCATCCTCCTGCCACTGTCCGTCCTTTCAAACCCAGGACCTTCTTGGAAATACGATTCACCTTATTCTCCATCCTCCTCCTTATTTAGATGAACAAAAACAAGTGAACATTATTCAAGAAGCTCAACTGAAGTATGAAAATCATGTGAAAATGCACAAACCAAATCACAGTGTGATCTGATTCGCTCGGAGTTTAAAACTAGTTTTTAATTTGCCAAACTTTATCAGAAGTCACCACCTGGTGAAAACCAGCATGTTTGAGTTCAACAAGCAGCCAAAAAACCCAGAATGAAGGAAAATTATTTCAGCTGTTTGAGTTGCAGAGGTCATCTTAATTTATCTCTGAGTTTTTCTTTAATAAAAACAAAAATTACTGAAAAATTTGTCCTGACTAAACCATGATAAAAAATACATAATAAGTACAAATAATCTGATAATATGATTTTGTCACTTTTGAAAGAAAGTTATCACTTTTTTCAGTTGGTAAGAAACAATTATTCTGAAAAGGTTTAATTTACCTTAATGTATCTGAAAACCTTCTCAGCAGTTTATTAAACGTTGTAAATAAAACATGTTGAATTTTTCTGCTGACTTCTAAACAGAAAAGGACCCAAACAGAAAAATAACCCCTGGTCGTTTTTCTGTACAGCTATTCGTACCGGCAAAATCACTTTACAACTAAAAATATTTCAAACATTTCCATCCAGTTTGAATCAACCATCTTAACCTTACAGACTAAATGTCAAACAGAAGGTTAGATTTTTTGTTGACAAATTAAAACATAAAACATGTTTGATGTTTAGCTTCGACTTCAGGATGAGAAGCAGAAACATACTGTAAAAAGGTTATAAATGTTTAACAGTCTGAAACTTGTTTCTTTTTGACTTGAGAAACTTACTGCCATTTTTTATGTCTATTTTTATCTGCACTAAATCCACATCGCAAGCAGCGAACTAGTGGGTAAAAAAAAAAAGAATTAATACACAAATGGCTTGCCATACTGTCCCATATCTATAACCACTGGGCTTGCTATACATACCTTTACAAATTTGCTGAGTCACAAGAAATCAGGAACCAAAGCTTTAACAGTTAGCCTTTAGCGTGTTGCTATTACCTGATTTGATTGCATTGGTTTGGTGTGGAGTGCTTTAAATACTATCTAAATTTACTCATTTTCTATTATAGCACCTAACTGATTAATAAAAACAAGCGCCGGTTTTCCTCTGCAGGTGACTGACAGGTTCTTTGTGGCAGTTTGGTGTGAAAATACATAGCAGTACATCCCATAATAAGCTTAATTCCCAGTAGGTAAACCGAGGAACGAGGTTTTTTTCCCCCTTTTTTCTGATGGGGAAACACCACAGTCTCAGTCTTTGTTTACATAATTCAGAGCATCTAAATTTAGTCTGCAGCGCTGCTAAAAGTGGAAAATCTGGCACGTCTCAGAATATGTACACAAACTAAAATGAACTCTTCAGAACCCAGATGATCTCAGAAAACAGCAGCTTTCAGAAGAATTCATAACAATTGAAGTCCTTCAACTTCACCAATGCAACCAACAGTTTTCAGAAACCAAATAATTAATGAAGAAGTCCATTTATGTGTAACTTAATCCGAGCATACATCTCAACAGCAGCATTCCAGGATTAGAACATTTCAAAGAGTTCTGATAATTTCAACTTTTTCAATCTGACTTAATTCATTTATAGACATAGCAAAAATTATACCAGGCCAGCAGTGAAACATGGTGGTGGCAGCATCATGCATTTAATCAAACAGGGAAGCTGATCAGAGTTGATGGGAGACGGATGGAGCCAAACAAAACCTGTTAGAGTCTGCAGAACCCCTGAGACTACACAACCAGAGGCTGCAACTAACAATATTATTTTAGTAGCTGATTAATCTGACAGTCTATACATCAGATTAAAAAATGGCACTTTCTGCTGTTTTTTTTTGTTTACCCACTTAAGCCTTTTTACACATAGATAAAAGGATGCAAATTACAAATAATTAAAAAAAATAACTATGTATTGCCTAAAACTTAGTAGCAGCATTCCCTTAGTGAACACTTGATCATTTGTAGCAAATGATGCATCTCCAGCTAAAACAAAACTTTTAACATCAACATGTAGAAAGTTAAGCCCCTTCTGCCGACTGAGCAAAAATACAGTACAGTCCTGATCTGGTGATTGATTTTTAGATTGACTGATTAATAATTGGATACAAAATGTGACTGAAAATGCAAATTGTATATATTCTTTGTTCAGTTATAGCCTGATTACCGCTCTGAATATGTTGTTCTTTCAGCAATTGGCCTGTTTTTGAGTTTGTTTACTATAGTTAACAATTAGTCACGATAAATGTGATTCATCGTTTTAGTCCTGAACAGTAGTATTAACAGCCTCTTGATAACAGCAGATAAACGGTTTCTCCGTCTTTAGCACAGTTAGCAGTGAGTACACAGGAATGATTAACAGCGCTAAGACTCTCCTCCTGGCTCTGATTGGTTGTTTTTGGTCGGGAGCGGTGCATTTCTTCAGACAGCTCAGAGAGGACATTGGTCTTTCTAGAATTATCTGTCATATTGTGCTGCCACAGCATGGTTTTAACAAATATGTAAAAAACACATATTAAAAGTTACATAATGCAATTTTAATCCAAATGATCTGTAATAATTTGTGCGAAAGCTTGAGAATGTCGACAGACGCGCTTCTATCAAATCTGACAGAGTTTAGGTTCTTTTAGAAAGAAAAATGTGACAATTTCAGTTGTTATGTGTAGAAAAATTGGTAGAGATATGAAGTTTGACAAAGACTTAGAGGGGTAACTGCAGAAATAATCAATAATTTTAAATAATTTTAAAATGTATCTTTTTTCCATTATACGGTTACACAACACTTTTGGCTTATTTTGCTCTAATAAAATAGATGTAAGTTGATGAAACCAGATAAAACCTGGAATATGAGCTGAACCTTCTGATTTAAGTGAGCTTTGTTTGGTCCGCTGATCGTGTAACTGGGCCACGCGAACCGACGCGTAAATCCTCGCCTCCCTCTCCCAGGCCCTCAGCTGCTTTTCAAAATTTAAAATTAGCGGCTTTGAGAGAGGCTCTCAAGCTGAAACAGTAAATTAGGAGCTTTTTGTGCAGCCATTGAGGTTTGCTCCTCGTGGTAAGAGACGCTCCTTTGGAGGCAGGAGTGCCATGACACCCCGGCAGACACTTTATTGATCTTCTTTCTGTGTCGAGGGAAACTCATGGTTAGATTCGTTTCACTCATTCTTTCGTAATGCTGCCTTAAATATAGTTGCCATGGTTACCCACGATTTACACCACACACCGGTTGGCTTATCTCACACGGTCTCCCGCCAGCCAATCGGAGATGAATATTTCACTTGGCCGCGGCATGAAACACATAAATTACAGGCGAAACAAAAACCTGTGCCACACTGCAAAGCGGCAGCATATGTCGTCCTGCTAATGGTCTGTTCAGAGGACTTTGTCAAACCTGTCACACGACACACGCGCAGCTCATAGGCCGCCACCAGGATGAGCATCAGCAATAATTAGGCCTCAGCGTGAGACGCTCCTGGGGTAAACATGCAGCATGTCAGAGGTGTGTGGGAATGTGGTGGGCTTGTTTTAAATCTCTCCACAAAGTGACCCATTTAAATGCATAAATACCCTCCATACCCACACATAAGCACCCAGCGATTGGGCGGCGAGCCTCCGGAGCCCCGCCCCCTCCCTCAGCCTCAGCGCATCTTTCCCTGTGTTTTACACTCATAATAAAAAGCTCCATCCTGCTCCTACACACTCCGTCCTCCCCTCCACACGTTCCCCTAATGAGATAAATTAGCGCCTTGCAACAGATGCATGGAATATACACTAATGGCCACCATCTGTCACTCATCTCTGCGAAACAGAGTGAGAACGTGGCGCTAAATCCGATCATGAGCCCCTGGCAGGGCCCCACCGCGGTGAGGAGGAGGGAGGAAGACAAAGACGGAGAGATGAAGAGCGCGCTACAGAGCCAGGAGGGGGTGGAAGTGTGGAGGTTTGTGTGCAGACTGGACCGAGGTGCGGTGCAGTGAGTGGTGGAGAGGCGTTGGAGCTGCGCTACAGCAGGTTAGCCCTGCTGGTGATTCAGCAAGCTCAACGAGATCTTTAAAAGTCTTTAACTTCCCTAAAATTAGAAAGTGGTCATTTTGTTTTTCTTCTTTTTAGGGATGTTTTGAATCTACCTGCAGGACCAATGTGCTGCTATGAAGCTTTTCTCTTCACTCATTGGTGTATTTTTTAACTCAGTTTGGGTTACATTTAACAGCCTCGGTCTGGAAATTCTCATGATTTTCTTCCTTGGAAATGTGGGATGACAACAGAAAATGCGGCCATTCCTCAGAAGCTTTAAAATGAGATTTTTTTCTTCATTATTAAGGCAAAATGAGCATGGGACATAAAGCCTCTAAACGAATAAATGCAAGAATATTCATGAGGCAGCTAGGTGAGAGGTTTCTAAAGTTATTATTCCTTATGTACACATGGTGATATGAGAATAGTTGAGGAGTTTTTATGATAAATTTAGGATTTTTTAAATTAATGGATTTTGGCAGGTATTATGGATATTATGTTTAACAGTTTTTGGTTGAAAAAGCATTGGATCTATGGAAATAAAAGAATTTCATTTCACATTCAAACACAACCATACTTTGGTAATTTCTTGATTAATTTTAAATTTGTATAGTTTGGGTGAATAAAGTAAAAAATGATGGCTAACGTTTATACTTAAGGTAAATGAGACAAAGATAAATTATTTTTATTTTTAAGGCAAGGTAATCTAACAATAAATTCAAACTCTGATTGAATATTGCTGAAATGACAAGTATTATTGTTGAAAACCCTGTGAATATTAGAACATATCGATATTATTCAGGATATAGACAGTCTTTAATTTATGGCAAACCAATACTGTTCACACTTAGACTAGTACAGAGTTTATCTTGCCCAAAAGCACCTTTGTGTTGTGGCAGGGCAAAGCTGAAATCAGACCAGTCACCTTCCAATTACCAGATGACACTCTCCTGTCAGTAACTGCGTTTCCATTACAAATATGCACAAAGCTTTGACAATATTCCACTAAGGTGAAAAAAACCAACAACAAAAAAAACACAACTCATTAAAAACATCCCTGAACACCAACCACTTCCTGTTGTCGTCTTCTTCATGGTTTTTGCCAGTGGCAACATCCGGTTATTGATCATGTGACTCGTGTGATATGAAAAAAAATTTTTTTTTACTCCTAAAAATTACAAAATATCAGAAAAATCTATTGAGACGTTCCGAGAGATGGGCAGAGGACCCAAAAATTGTACTCAAGTAAGAGTAGCACTATTTCAACATATTTTTACTCAATTTAAATTAAAAAGTAGCCATCCAAGAAATTACTCAATTAAGACTAAATAAGCTAACCAAGTACTGAGTGAACTATCAAATCAAATTATCAATCACTTAATATTTAAAAATAAGCTCAAATGGCAGACCAAAATACTAAATTAAGTGTAAATTTTGGTATTTTAGGATGAAAATAATAATAATTCATATAAGTAACAACAACAAATAAAAAGAAATAGGCAAAAGAATTTTTTTTTTCCAATTCAATTTCTTTCAATATAAAACTTATAAAAGTTTAACAAAAGCTGCAGGTGTGTGTCTGTGTCTGGTGAATTTCTGGTTTGTTTTTCATTCAGTGGGTAGAAAACCCAGAAATTTTACTCAAGTAAGAGTAGAGATACTTCAAAATAAAATTACTCAAGTAAAAGTAAAAAGTACCGAGTAGTAAAAATACTTCTAAAAGTAATTTTTTTTCAAAAATGGTTATTCAAGTAAATGTAATAGCTAGTTACTGCCCAACTATCAAGGTTTTATCACCTCAAGGAAAATGGATCCAGTTCATATCTCGACTTGTATATTTAAATTAACTCAACCCAATCATCAGCTAAAACACAGAAGGACTAACTTTGCTAAAACATCGGTTGGAAGCTTTATGGAAATGCTACGGCTGAAAAACCCAGATGTCTATTTGAATAAAATATACAAAGATCTCCAAGTTTGTGCAAGAATTTTAATGCGTTACTCTGATTAGTGGGTCAGAACTGAGGTCAGATTCTGCAGGGGCGCGAATTTGTCCACAACACCGAGACAAAACCAGTTAGAAGGAGCATGACTGAGAGCAGAGACGGAGCATCAGGGTCAGTAACCCGGTCTGTTCTATCGATCCGTATGCATCTTTGTTGTTCAACTGGTTTCGTTTGAACAAACAGAGCATTCTTTGACATTGTGATTTAATTTCTGTTCATCCTGAAACTCTGTCTAAAGCCTCCCAATATTCCAACACCGTCTAAAAACGACGTTTTGAAATCCAAAGCCTAAATCCCCCCCTGAGGTGAACTTTGTAGCCTTTCTGTGAGATTTACAACAAATGTTCATCTGATTCCTGCCAGCGTAATTTAACATGCTTCACTTTTTTTGTTACTGTAATTGCTGGGTGTTACGCAAGTTGAAAGATTGACAGATTTTCTACATCGTGGCTAATAAAGTAACCCACATTGCCTTTAGTTATGGTAGAAAGACAGTACTGGAAGCTTTAAATAATGCAAATGACCATTTTGAGCATCTTGCTGGGAGCTGCATGGCTTTGCACTTCAGTTCAATGTCAGAATGAGCGGGGAGGAAACTGTGTGTGAGAGAAGGCTTAAGCACCTCTGCCAAGGGCTTAAGTAGCAGTCTGAATTGCACCATTTATGCATAAGGTAGCTAAAAAAAAAGCCTCAACGTCAACGCTCACTCTAGGATCCATCACAGATATTCTAATGGAGCTTCCCCTTGACGCCTGGTAATTCCCTCAGCAGTCTCTTACCATCAGAAGGGCGGGCTGCTGCAGAAGCACACAGACAGTATGACAACCAGCCCGGCTCTACCTGCGCCGAAAAGTTAGCTTTTCATATGTAATGTCACCGTGACACTTCCTCTGTGCAAATAGCCACAAATCCACTTATCCAGTGTAATCAGACGATGATATATTCCTGCCTCTGCCGTGGCTGCACAGTACATTAGCATGCGGCTTATGATGAAAGTGAAGGGAAACAATGAGGAAACAAAAAGGGAGATGAAATGGTGGAATGTGTGGAAGCAGGAGAAATGAATCACCCGGGGAGCAGCCCTGTGCAGCCGTCGGAAGAACAAACGTCCTAAAGCCGGCCACGATTAATCACTATTTGCACGGATTTGACCATAATTCCCTTTTTTTTTTTTTTTTACCGGCTTCAGCTCACAACAAGTGAAAATTAATGAGTTGACTCAAGAAATTAAAAAGTCAGACCTAATGGAGAAGTAAAGATTTTGCAGGAGAGGCGAAGAAGTCTCATTAGGACAGCGAGAACAGCGAGGCACGGAAACAGTAAAATATGGCAGGTTTTTGTTTTCGGTGGGTTTCGGACGGAGACGCACATGTCTCGTAAAATTCACAAACCGACGATCATGGCGCATCAACGCTTCAACTGAAGGTTTCACATAAAAAGTAACTGGCCTCATAAAGGCAGTGTCAAACACAGCCAACCTCTCATAAAGAGCGCTGATGAAATTCTCAGACAAAACTATAACTGGCATCCATGATGATGAAAAAAAAAAAAAACATAATGAAATGCGGGGCTCTACAGAGAGGAGCCGGCTGCTGTAGGAGCGTTTCTACAGTCGGATATGCAGACCCTGTGGCACATATTTCCCTGCTATTAGCAGCGACACAAATCCACTGCAGCCTTGAACATCAGAGAGATCCACAATCTGCAGCCGCGGATCTTCTCTTTAATTTCATACTACTTCAGATGGGTGTTTTTTGCACATTCTGAGGACTGGATTTTTAGGAAATGAATAGTGCTTGAAATAAGCAGGTTGCTGCTGCATTCAAACTGCAGGAGCATCAGGGAGGCGTCTGATGTGGAGGCTGATGTTTCAGGGTTTATTATCAGGTGATTTCTGATATTGTTTAATGATCTGAGAGAGAAACAAATACCTTCACGTCGTCTCGGTGAAAACAGCAGCAAAAAATCTTGAGCTAGTCTCTCGTGTAAGTCACTAAATTTTTTTGAAAATGTTAATATTTTAGGGAGCAGCCATGTTTAATCCAACTCCAGTCCAGTTGTCTAGAAGGTCTGGTCCGGTTGTGGAGGTGTGAATATGCAACCAATCTCTGATGCGGACCAAAAAAACAAACTCTGGTCCGCCTACAAACCTCGGTCTCAGTTCGGCTGAACTGAACTCTGGAGCGGTTTGAACGTATATGTGAACGCCAAGCAGAATGGAGACCGTTCCAAAACTAGGAAGTGGACTACAGCGCAGGGCATTCTGGGTAAATACAACCAAAACAAATGCACTAGTCGTATACCACACGTATACTGTCGCACCTGAATTTGTGCAACAGTATAATTGTTGAACTGCAGCACTCATGGTGGAAAAATTTAATTTTCTACTTTCAGACAGGTATGATGCACAACCATGGCAACAAGGTGTTTTTTTGTACAACTGCGAGGAGAATCAAATATTCTATAAAATGTTCTATAAAAAGTTCAAATATTAACTGAACTACGACCCAAAATACTAGAGGAGTTGAGACGGAGAGAGAGAAGCAGAAAGTAGAAAGCAGCTTTTCCATCCATCATAACAGGAAAGTATCTTATCCCCTACTCCAACATCTTTCATCTCTCTAGCCACACAGGGATTTAAACAGAAACAGCAAAAGCAAATGAGGTGGATTAGCAGAGAAACTGTTTAGTATCATCTCTGTCCCTGATAACGAGTTGTTAGCATGTCATCCAGGAGCAGGATCTTCAGTCAGAGGCCTCTTTAAATGCTTTGTGAGAGACTGCTACTGGAGATCATTCACAATCGACAAATCTCTGAAGACAATCTGAGTAATGACAACCATTACTCTAGGATAAGTAAAGTACTTTTGAATTGATTTGAAAACTTCTGGCTCACACGTTTCTGGTGTTGAACTCGACTTGAACCCTCCAGTCAACAGCAAATATCTCTGTTTCCATCACAGCTGCAGATAAACGAAGGCATGAGGATGAATTATGTGAAGGTGTTCCACGTCTGAATGAAAGGATTCTGTGATGGATTAATCAAATGAATTAAACCACTCTGGGCAGAATTGACTTCAGATCCCATTTGCAGAACATATTGTGACTTTCTGCAGAGTCTCAGCATTAATTAGGGTCAATGTTATGAAACGGCTTCATGCGCATTCACTGAGCCCGCTCTGAGTGGGTTTGCAGTGTGAGGATTGTTTCAGCAGGAATATATGTTTAAATTTAGCAATACATAAATCTGCAGAGCTAGTAAAGTCTTCCTCACCATTGAGGCGTTAGCTCGCAGCTGAAGGTGGGTGAACAATCTGTTACTGTGTATTAATGAAGTAAACTGACCCTGAAGAGAAGCGTGGAGCTATTTTATTAAACAGACTCTCCTGAGCCTAATAAAGCATCGGCCTGTCGTCTTCCCACCCTGATTAGAAGGTTTGGTACACAGCCACGTCCTTTCAGCGCGCCGTTTCATTTGCGACTAGCCGCTGATTAGTTGGATGTAATTGGATTTCGTTTTTTGTTCGCTTCTCTTCTCTCCTTTTGTTTCGGCCTCTTTAAAGTCAGCTGAGAGCGGCGTGTGATAAACGGCCGTGAAGATAAAGGACCTTGAACTTTAACTTGAACTTTGTCCGCCGCTCCGTCTCTTCCAGTGCCGCCTTCGCTCCGTGTTTCGCTCCATCTTGCTCACCCCTCATTTGAACCGCGGAGCTCCAACAATCCATTACGCTTGGTGAGGATGTTGGAGGAGATTCATGCAAATAAGTGTGAAATTACACTATAATCAGTGATGTAAATCGCAGCGGCGGCTCTCAATCTGGGCAGCATTGTCTCAGAAAACAGTGGGTGGGGGCGACAGGTGAGAGGGCACGCGGTGGGAGGGGGGGTCATAAATAAAGTGTTAGACGAGGGGGAGAAGAAAACTTAAAAAAGCTTTGATTCCTTATTCAGAGCTGAACTCATTTTAATGTTGAAATCAAATTTAAAAATTTATGCAACGATCAAAATTGTTCGGCAGCATCGAGTCTTCTGGCGCTTTTTCTTTGATGGAGAGAAAGAAAGAGAGAGAGAGGGAGGGAGGAACAAGTAGGTCTGCGCTTTGTTCGCATCGCAGCAGCGCAACACGCAGCAGAAAATTACTGCACACGCTTTCAAGAAAGGAAGAAGAGAGCTGAGGAAAATTAGGCCGTAATAAAAATTAGAGGAGCTGCGTTATGTTTTGGGGAAATATTTCAGAAACCAATCCAATCTCTCTGAATCTTAGAGACAAAAACAGAGCGATGATTATTAATTCCAGCTCTTAAGCAGAGCCATAAAACCCCAGAGTGTAAAACATGGCAGTGACATCTGTTTGGATTCAGCCGTAAATAAAGAAACGGCAGCGAGTTTCTCATCAGTGCTGTAAATGTTCTGCAGCCGAGAAGGACTGTCGGCGTTATGAACTTATGCTTTTTAGAAAGCTGGAGCTGAGAAATGCTAATTTCATTATTTCATCTGTTTACTGAATCTAGAAGTCTGAAGGAACAGCAGAAAAATATGAAAAGGATTATCCTGCAGAGAAACGTTCATGACTTTTCATCTGTGAAACGTTAGCTTGGAGTTCGGTTGATGAAGAGGCTCTACCTGCTGCTCCCCAAGATTAAAAAATCCTTTTCTGCAAAACAGATGGAAATTATTTCTTGCTAAGTGGAAGAAAAATAAGTTTAATGTTTTGATCCTTCAGTTGTAAAGGAATTAAGTCTCACAATAACCCTCCATCTAAATATGAACAAAAGCTGCCATGAAACTTCCTTTGTTTTCCTCACAAACATTAGATTACTGTAAATACTTTAACCCACATTTAGAGTCAAACAATATTACAATATGCAGCAATATATACATAAGCAGATATTTGCAGGAAAAATTCTCCTTGAAAATTCTCTGAAAAATGGAAACAGAGTGATGGTGAATAAAAGCCTCTGGTGGATTAATGAGGAACTACAAAAACTCAGATATATTTCTCTGAACGTCAAGAACCATAAATGAACAAAAACTGACAGTAATGATCGAGAACCAAACTTAATCTTACAGCTTTAGCAGGAATAATATCTTAGTTATTTAAGATGTAAAATATGTGAACATGTTGCATATATTTTCTGTACAGTTTTTATTTCCTAATTGAAATGGCTGTGTAACCTCAGAATCAGTATCTACAGCAGGGGTGTCCAAAGTGTGGGTCAGGGGCCATTTCTGGCCCACAAAAATATTTTGTGTGGCCGCCCACGACAGCAAATCAAGAACGATGAAGGTTTTTATTTTTAATTATGGCAAAATTATTACCAACAAATGAAAATCTTGTGATGATAAAAGTAAAGGACAACAAAGTATTTGTCTTTTAATAACTTTTTGCGTTTTGTTTAATTTAAAGCAAATCAAACCACTTCTATCCAGAGACTTTAACTCAAAGGAAGACTTTGATCCTTCATTTAGTAAAGTTAGCTAAAAACATTGAGTGTTTTCAGAGAAAGTGCAACCTAATCCTGACCCCTAAGCCCCCACGTCCTGCATGTTTTAGACGTCTCCTTTAAGCCACACACACACACACACACGCGCACACACACACACACACACCTGGGTAACTGGGTGATTAACTGGTTTCTGCAGCAGTAAGTGGCATGCCGAGGAGGTCATGCAAACATCTGACTCAGGTGAGCAGAGATACATGTAAAACATGGAGGACAAAGCAAAGCCCTGTTTAAGTTTCCAATCTTTAATAATTTACACACATCCTTCTACAACAGAAGTTTTACAATTTTATTTATTAAATGATATTAAATGTTTAGTTTATTATTGAGCTGATTAAAAAAACACTGAATATAGTTTTGTTTTTTTTAGCAATTTTCACCCATGTGACAAAGTTTGGACAGCCGAGCTCTGCACCCATCAAACCACTGAGCAACTGACTGAAGCTGGCGAAGGTTTCTGAGACGTAATAATCTAAGATATGGATGTCAAACTCATTTTTATTTTGGGCCGTGTTAAGATCACCAATGTTATAGCCGAACGTTTATTATTAAACGGTTAAAATACTAATCAACATCTGTCTGCATTCAATGACAAAAACTGATTCTTCTTGAATTCAAATTATGTTGAACATTTTTACAAACTAATTTAATCTGGGGGAATACAAATGAAAACATTTAATTTGAATAATAAAATATTATTTAAGTAAACAGCTGTTATCTTTAGAGTTCTATTTATTTATCCAAGTAGAGTCTAGAGGGCCACATAAAATGCTGTGGCGGCCCAGATTTGGCCCCTGGGCCTCAAGTTTGACACACGTTATCTAAGCACTTTCCTTCCTTTAAATTAAAGATATTGGTTAGTTTAATTATTTTAATTTGTTTGCTTTATACTCCAATTTAAACATATTTTATATAATTTGATGCATTTATGTAACTTTAACTCCATTGAAGAAACCTATAGGGGAACAATAATGATGCAAAAACTTATAAATTATTTTGTCTTCATGTTTATTTTTATCAATATAATGGCAAACAAGAGCAATAAAATAATGACTTGTTTATGAATGTTAGGATTAGCAATGCCATTGACAGTTTAGCGTAACTAAAAATCTTTTTTACTATGCAGATTTGTTGCACTGTTTGTTTATTATATTTCCGTTTTCCTAGCGTCTCTCTGAGCTCAGACAGAGGAGTCGTATATCTTGAGCCGTGAGAAGAACAGGGAGTTCTGCAGCAGATGGTGCGGCTGATCTCAACACCACCCAGTCCGTCTGGGATTACACCAAGAGACACAAGCAACTGCAGCAGTTCAAACACTCTTCTGCGAGGTTATTGATATGCTCACTTTCTGCTTAATGCCAATAAACTGGGTAGAAATCCTTCATACAGCGTCTGAAATCACCTCCACTCCGTCAGAGATTCACTTCCAGGTTCTTCTTCACACTCTCACCAGCTGAGAACCAAAACATACCACCAAATGAACCCATGTGTGTGTGTGTGTGTGTGTGTGTGCGTGTGTGTGTGTGTGCGTGTGTGTGTGTGTGTGTGTGTGGGAGTGCTTGTATGTACAGTACATGCGCGAGTGTGTCAGCATATGCATGTCGACAAGCTGAGCAGGCGCGAGGAAGCAAAGCACGACAGGAGCAGCGAGACCAGGGATCAGGATTTTGGCTCAAATACAATCTGTGGAGGAGTCACTCAATGAGCTGACAGCCGTCAGCGAATCCTGGTGGGGAGAGGCTGAGCCACTGTGGTCAAACACACACACACACACACACACACGCACACACACACACACACACACACACACACGCACACACACACGCACACACACGCAAACAAACACAAGCAGACTCCATAAGCACCAGGAAGCTCAAACAGACAGATGGGCTAATTCGTGACTGACTGTGTGTTATGAAACATTATCTCTGTGTCAGTGAAATCAAAATAACATTTTGGGTGTAAACGGCGAGCTTGTAGCTGCCAGCAGAGCAGCACATGGCGGTGATGGATGCATATGGACCATGATGCATGGCCTCAGAGAGAAAATACTAATAAAAACACTGTTTATGGTGTCGCATGAGGTGAAACGCATGCAGCCGGATACATCCGCCAACTGTATCCCACCTGCCAAATTAAGCTATCGAATCAATTTCAAGGGTCTGGAGGAAAATGAAGGCTATTATAGGCATTGGATTTTACTTGCTGTCTATTCAAAATTAAAGGCTATTGACAGATGGTTTTGTTTTGTTCTCTCTAAAGCACTCCACCAGTGAGAGTGCGGATAGGTGGCTGCGGCTGCATTTTAATGGCCTGCCCCTTTAATGGCTGGCTACAGAGCCACTTTATAATCCCCTTCGCTGGGGATTTGTGTATGCAGGGAGTGTATTGTAGCTAACTGAACCTGGCTCACTGCTCTCCATGGATGTTTTGTTGTCAAATAATGGGAGAGTGATGGGGTCCTACCCTGCTGTGAGCCACCGCGAAGATTAGACAGATCTCCACGCTGGACGATTGGTGAAATTTATCACTGTCACTGGCTGCCAATCCAGCCCCCCAACCCACGCCGGCTGTGATGGTTTCTCATTTGGAACCTGCAAACCAGTTGTCATGTGTATTTTCCACTTGGATAGTGATAGCTTTAAACAGTGC
Organism: Xiphophorus maculatus; assembly: GCF_002775205.1. Lineage (NCBI taxonomy): Eukaryota > Metazoa > Chordata > Actinopteri > Cyprinodontiformes > Poeciliidae > Xiphophorus > Xiphophorus maculatus. The sequence continues at coordinate 2,279,280 of NC_036458.1, forward strand.
CTCAAAAAAAAGAAGAAGAAAAAAGCAGGAAATTCTTTGACGTTTTAGGTCAGGAGTGTCAAACTCATTTTTATTTTGAGTCGTTTCAAGATTGTGAATGTTTTCAAGGGATGGTTGTTCCTACATGTATTGATAAAACCAATGAAAAAACTTAACATAATTAAATAGCTGTCTACATTTGATAAGTAATTTTTGGAATTAGAGTATCACTTCCAGGATTGTGTGATTATTTCTGTTATTTTTCACTATCATACAAAAAAAATCACTAATTTTAGAAATATTTGCAAGTAATTCTTAAATGTTTGTATATTTGTATTGTTATGCATGATGATAAATATGGCTTTTTGCTACTTGCTGTATTGATCATAACTTAACATTAACCAACACAGAGGAAAAGGTGTAAAATTAAAGAAACACTGCCACCTGCAGGTGGGAGGTGGTAGCAGTCACTTAAACCAAATGTGTTTGACCATTTTTGGAGAAAATGTGCAATAAACTCATAATTTTGCATTCTTACAAAAAAAATGGGGTGTCTGTTGATTTTATGTTAATTTCTTATAAAAAAAAAACTGGAGGGACTGATGGATGTAATTTGGTGTCTGGAGTCTAGATGGCCACATAAAAAGCTGTGGTGACGCAAAAATGATCCAGGTTGTGACATCACACAACAACAGAAAAAAGATGCGGTGTGACGGATAAACGTGAAGTGAACACATTATTATTATTCCCAGAACGTGTTTACAATAAAACCTTCACATGCTTAAGAAACCAAGCGGCGTCCTGCAGCAGAAAAAAAGTGGGTTGATTTGTGCAGCTGTGTGTTATTATGCATAGGCGTGTGCGTGAAAGTGTGCGTGTGTGTGTGTGTGTGTGTGTGTGTGCGTGTGTGTGTGTGTGTGTGTAGGGGAAGCATCAAGGAAGGAGGAGGATTTTTCCATCCCTCAGTTAAGAAGCTACATTTGGCAGCCGGCAGATTTTGATCCCTTTCGCAGCGCCGGTGGAATTAGCATGCAGGGGGGGAGCGCTGAAAGGTTCTCCGGCCCTTAACTCAATCTCTCCCTTCCCACCTCCTCCTCCTCCTCCGCAGGTAAGAGTAATGGATTGTGGATGGCTCCGGCTTCACTCCTGTCATGTCACGCCTGCTAGCAGAGCCAGCTAGCCAGGCAGGAGGTGGAGGGGGGAGTAAGAACTGCAGGTCGGGTTATTTAGCCTCCATTCCTCCACAGTCACACTCGCTAACTCTGAGGCCGGCTGTCCGAGCACACAGGGCCTCGAGCGGGGCAGCGGCCCCCTCCCACCCACCATCCACGTCCACTAACAGACAGCCAGCGCAGGCCGGCATGCCTGAAGGCCGCTGGATTATGATAAGAATAAAAAACTCATTACTGCCGCTCTGAACGGGGGAGAGAGGGAGCAAATAAAGACATGAGAATTATCATAAACAATGAGAGCAGAAAGAAGCAAAGCTTACGCTGCCATATTAGCTGCAAGGAACTGATTTCCATTTTTTATATCTGTGATTTCTACTGTAGAAATGACAAGATATCAAAGGCTTTATCAAACAGTCAAAGAAAAAACGACAAAGAAATGTGTCTGGTTTTTCTTTTCCGGATTGTCAGGTTTCTAAATCTAACATCAAAATGCACAAAAAATCACAACTATCTTAATCAAATTTCATTTGAACAATGGGAAAGCTTCATGCTGAATATGAGAAACTAATCATCTAAATTAAACAGTTTTTGCCCTTGAACAAACTTTGGCAAAAATAACACACAACATCCAAATTAAAGCAAAGAATATACCGACAAATTAAACCAGTTATGAATAATAAATTAGACTTTTTAAATCATGAATAACCTATTTTGACCAGCAAATTTATAGACACTACTAAAAGATTCAGTCCATTGATTGGATTTCTGGCAATATATATTAAAAAATATGCTACTTTCTGTATTTATATTAATTTAGTATCAATCAATTTAAATTTCAGGTGGTTGAAAAGATTCATCGTATTTGCAGAATGATACAAACTTTCAGAGCAGTAAATCTCGTACATCGTAGCTTGGATTAGAAGTTTGGTCTTTGTGTATGCTGATCATTTTTTCCATAACTTGCTACTTTTGGTTTATTTTCTGACTTATTCTGGGTAGATAAACATCTGATTTAACCCTAACCCTTAAAAATAATTAAAATTTAAACTTAAGTGCCAAAAAATCTGAACTAAACGGTTGTGTGTGAGGAATTCATAGTAAGTGTGCATCTTTCCATAGGTGTGCCGGTCATCTGAACATGAGATGGAGAACTGATAGTGTTTTTCAGCCAAAATTGGTCCAAAATGTAGGAGGAATGCCCCTTTACTCCCAACACAGTGAGCAGAAAACAATGTGCCACTCTGCTATTCTCCACTTTCTGCATCAAAACAAGATGCAAGTGGAAATCTGCACCACTTAGAAACCATCCTTATGGATTTGCATTTCATACAAACACCACATCTGTGCACACAGATGGAAAATCTGCATGTTTTGCTAAACAATCCAGTCAATATTGTTTATTTATATAATGACATTGATGTACTGCAACATGAAATTAAGCTAAGGGAATAGCAGCGAATAAAAGCAATGACTGAAATGAATAAAAGCAGGGTGCCATGACGAATATTGCTGTAAGCCAGTTGGTGCTGGATCTTTCTAATGGCGTCCTGAAGGTTTCGGATGTCTGTGCTGTTCTTATATAAACGACTTTTCCCATAAGGAAACAGGAAGAGTGCCAGTGTTTGCAGGATTTCACGGCTGCTGCGTAGACGCTGCAGTTTTTCCAAACGGCCACTTGGGGCTGGCTCAGAAAGTCATTCAATCCCCCACAGACCGCCATGCTTGAAACGGCAATAAAAAAACTATTTATGAAACAAACATCTTGTCCTGCTTTGTTGCTTTCATTCTTAAATGAAATGTACAGAGTCACAGTTTTTATATAAATGAGGCATTTAAAGTGTCTATAAGTTAGAGTTTGGCCAGTGAGGCGACCAGATTACAGCTGGATGGTGACATGGCAATGTCTGACTCTGTCTTAATATTTACATTTTAGGAGGTTTATTCAGTTTGCTTTCTTTTTCACCAGTGACATTAAACTAAAAGTTCAGCTGGTAAAGTTGGAATATTTAACACAGGTCATTCTGACTCCAGAACATCAAATTTACTTCCCTGGAACTTGCATTGCACTTCCAAGATTTCACAGGAGACATTCTGGGAATAAAATTTGTTATAAGTTGATTTTTAAGATGTTAAGCTGCAGAATAAACCAAGCTACAAGTCAAAAGCAACCTTAAGATGTAGGGTAATGTTAAAGTTCCCAAAAATACCTGGATATAATATATGATCCATTCATGCACCAGAAAGTACAACAAGTTCTCCAGAAGTATTTTCTAAAATCCAAAATTCACAAAGTAACCTTTAAGTTTCAAAATGAATGTACAATCAAAAAGAACTAAAACATGAATAAGGTTTTGCAGATGTCAGAGTTTCACAAAAATATCAATTAATGCAGCAGCTTTGCACCAACATCCTGGAGGGAGCAAACGCTGCAGCATCTTTTCTCACATTTGAGAGACTTGAGCTGCATAAAAACTGGTCTCCACTTTATACCTTGCACATGTACAGAGCTAAATAACTTCTATTTTACTGTCATTCCTGCACTTTATATTTTATATTTAGATTTATATTCCGGAGTAACCTCATAACATTAGAACCTCAAAACATTGTTCTGAGCCGTATGCAACGAAATTTCGTTCTGTATACACCCTGTGCATGCAAAATGACAATAAAGTCAGTCTAAGTCTAAGTCTAAGTCTAATTGGGCCGACTCTCAGGTGAACTGCAACAGCCTCGTGTTGATGGGTTTGTAAATGTCGAGGTGTGCGTACGTGTGAAGGGATGTGCGAGAAAATGCTGATGAACAATCGTTGCTGGCCGGCTGAGTGGAAGTGACAGCTGTCTGTGGAAGACTAAGCCACTTAATGAATGTGTTCCTCCATCAAGTCAGATCCCAGCGCAGATGATCTGCAGCAACATGAACATGTTTAATCTGCAGGAACACCTCAGAAAAAAACCCTAAAAATCAGCACCGTTTTTAAACACTTTAATATCTGAGGAGAACAGACAGCATCTGCCCAAAGTTTGCAGAACAAATGCTTCAACACAGAGGGAATGTTGTTTACTGTGGATCAGTTGTCAAATGCTGCTAATTGGACTGACGGTTGGAATTAAAACACAAATCTTGAGTTGTTTGGGACAGTTTCTGCCAGGGTCCTTCTCAACGACGTAATTAATGTCTTACATTGTTGCTACTGGATCTGTGCGGAGAATGGCGCATGAATAATAAAACCTCTCAGTTAACACTTGGCAAAGAAAATGAGGACGTGTGCTTACATGAATAAAACTATTTAAATATGTTGCGCAGGTAGCAGGAATTGAGAAATGGAAATAGCCTGCATATGTTTTTCTACCATGCTGCGTTTCTTATAGCCTTTTCTGAGCATCAAGAGAGGAATGTCAGAGTGGATCCGTCATGGTGGGGGGCTTCGGATAGTTTCTGACAACCTCTGCATGCACACAATGCTCCAGTTCAAATGCGTTCTTGACGTCTGACGGTGGCATTTAAGAGGCGTGGTTCAGCTATGAAATGTGACTGAAATTGACATATAATGTTGCCTTTGTTCACCAACTGTAACTGCTGGGAGCTGTTCCACTTTCGCTTGAATCAAACAAACATTCAGTCGCTCAAATTTTGTTTATATGCCACTTTTTATATGAAAGGCACAACAAAAGCCTCCAAAAGCCCAAAACACAATCAGATTGGTTCACCGACACGTGTACAAACACAGCAACACACGCACACCCCCACACACACACGCACACACACACACACACACACACACACACACACACACACACACACAGCCAAATCCCAACAGACGAACCGACAGGAGCAGAGCTGGAGTCAAAGAGGAAACACTGAATGGCTGCAAACGCTTTCAGCAATTAAAGATTCTTCATAACGTCTCACGATGTTAAACAAAAACACAAGAAAAATAACAAAAAACAAAATTTATAGGTCAGATTATTCTTTTAAATGTTTCTCAATGACTTGATTTTTTTATGATTTTATTACACAAAAAATTTATAAAATGAAGCCTAGGCGCAAATTCAAACTGGAAGACTCTTTTATCCCCACCGGGACCCGTTAATTGAAGCGACCTGCCCACAATCGTCGACCTATCAACGCCGGACCAAGCCACGTCACGTCCAATCACCGACCAAGTCCCAGCTGATAAGGACCTTCATTCATGGCGTCCTTCGCTCTCCAGCCGAGCTCAACCTGTTCAGCTGCACGCCTCAGCTCTCAGTCAGCTATCTCACCAGATCCTTTTCGTCGTTATTGCTCGTCCTTCCACCTCTAATGTCAGTCACAAAAGCTGCTTAGCCGCGGGCTCGGCTCCTTCTTTTCCTTCAGACGCTCCTCAGATGGAAGAAGAGTTCCTCCCGGTCCAGGCCTCATTCATTCCAGACAGCTTCTCCCGCCGCTCTCTCGCCGATCTGGGATCTACCGGCCCTCGCTCCTATGCCACCCGCTTCACGATCCGTCTCTGGCAAGTGGACACATAATCCCACCGTCTACGTTGCATACGTCCCCTGGCAGCCTTTCTCCGCCCCGGCCGGGCCGCAACGTCTCACTGCTTCGATCTACGCTGCCGTTTCCTCCCAGCTCATCGTCCACCATCTTCCTTTCCACCGCCAGCGTTCATCGCACCGCCTTCCCACTGGTTCCCCGCTTTGGCTCAAATCCGCATGGCCGCTGTCAGCCCGCCCGTCAGCGCCTCCCATCGGACTTCCCACGCCACGCCCGCCTCGGGCTTCGGGGGTAAGACGTAGCCTTCACGTGCCTCATTCACTCTTTACAACGCGACAAAACGTAGGAACTTTATTAGTTGATCCCCTTCCTGAACTCGCAGGCCCTACTCGCATGCGCCTTTCAGGCTGCGTTCCAAACTTCATCATTCTTACATCAATTAGTTACATTGGGGGCTTCCGTACTTCCCATGCATGTGTTCTCGCTCTTTTTCGCAGTTAAAACTGCTTATCTGATGTTTTCATGTCGTGGCCTTTTTCTCCAAGCCGCCTTTAAACGCATCATGAGTGCTGAGACACTCGCGCTGGGTTACCCAGAGGGCAGCGAAGGAGAGCGCAGGCGCGTTAGAACCTCGGCAACAATCAGCAAACGCAAAGAACCGTGCAAATGTTTCCCCAAACCAATCGACTGAGGCGAATAGGGCCGTTTGATACAGGCAATCATAGCTAAAAGTTCACTCTCATAATACAGATAGCTAAAAGGCGACTCTAGCACTTCAGATGGCCAAAACGTGACTAGCAATTCAGTTAGCTAAAAGGCGACTCTAGTACTACAGATGGCCAAAACGTGACTAGCAATTCAGTTAGCTAAAAGGTGATTCTAGTAATTCAGTTAGCTAAAAAGTGACTCTAGTAATTCAGTTAGCTAAAAGGTGACTCTAGTAATACAGATAGCTGAAAGTCGACTCTAGTAATACAGATAGCTGAAAGTCGACTCTAGTAATACAGATAGCTGAAAGTCGACTCTAGTAATACAGATGGCTAAGAGTTGACTCCAGTAATACCTTAAGCTCGTTGACAAGTAGCCTGCAGGCTACCGATGTTGTGGTACATGTTCAGCCTCGTAGATTCATTTCGCCCTACCCGTTAAATTTTATCCTGAGCCAGGGCGGTTCTCCGCTAATAAGCAAGCTGTCCCATTTTCTCATATTTCAAGCTCATGTCCCGTCCAGTGCTTTTACACTTCATCCCTCATCTGAAATCTGCATACCATTTTTCTCAGATTATCCTGCCACTTCCTGGTTCACTCAGCTTGTCCTCTAGCTCACTCAGGTTCCAGGCTCAGATGCGTTCGTTCCATCTCGCTTCTGAACTAATCATCATAAAGCACCCTCCGGTTTCCCTTACGGATTCGTTAACATGGCCATCAGCACTTACAAGCCGCCCTGAAGCCACGGCTTTTTATAAAGGAACCAAACCCCCTCATCATCGCCTGGGTCCAAGTCAAGTAGTCGCACGGCACTTTTCAACTAGCCAGCCAAATCAATCAATCAAATTCCTATCGTGTAGCATGTCGTAAATGGAGTAACATAACTGCGCTTTAAGAGCTCAGGAAACCGTCCGATTCACATTTACCTTGATTGGTTCCTTGTACTCTCAAGCTGCATCAGCCGTTGTTGTAAGAGCTCACGTTCAGCGTTATGAAGTTATCGTTAGAGGCCGTTCAGAGCTGTTTGTTCAAGAGACCGGGAGCGGGTCAACGAATAAAAGTAAGTTTTCTCCGCGTTCAAGCAGGATTCGTATATCCGAGCAACTTAAATTCAGGTATGACAATCTAAAGAGTTATCATCACGATAACGTTATTGCGGTTTATTTGTCGTCTCGCTGCCATCTGCTGGTACAAAAAAAAAAAAAAAAAAAAAAAAAAAAATTAACTCCATAGCGAGTGAAAATAATAGCTTCATTTGTCTCATCTCCTGTATTTCTCGTAGACCACTCTCAGCTCTATTTAATAAATTTCGAACCAGAAATCTCTCCTCTCATCCCTTACCGGATGCTCGTGGCTGCTGTAGTATTTAAAGATCTCACTCAACAAAGCTTTTAGCAGCAAGGTGTCTTCAGCGCAAGTGCTTTTATATCATAACAGCTCAAGAACCAAAGTCATGCATAGGGAAGCAACAAACAAAATATGATATCAAGTCAAGTTCCGTCATTAACTTTGTAATTGAGCATGTTTCCAATACATTCTAAACAGGCGGGTTTTAGTCGAGATTAATCAAAGTCGTGTTTCAGCTGTTTTAGGGTCTCCCGGGAGTTGCTCCAATCCGCGGGGTTTAGATGCTGAATGCTCCTTCTCTTTCTGGCCTGGTCCCAGGGTCGTAGAGCGGCTCAAACCGAAAGACCTCATGAGCCTGGGACGTTGATGCTTTACGGCAGATCCTCATTGTTTCGTGGTGCCAAGTCGTTCAGTGATTTGCAAACTAACAACGGTATTTCAAAGTCAATTCTTTGGGCAACAGGGAGCCAGTGTCGGGATCTTAAAACTGGCGTTTCGTGCTCCATCTTCCTGGTTTTTAGCGAGAACGCGATCAGTAGCATTTCTGACCAGCTGCAGCGTTCGATTGATTTGTCGGAAAGACCCGCAAAGTCGCGTGGCAGTAACCAATGTAACTGAAGATAAACACATGGATGATGATCTAGATCTGGCGAGTCGTTGTTCTTAATTCCAATAAGTGCGAAATTTTTTTTTTTACATAATTTATATATGGGCATATATATATAAAAATCCCCAGTTCATCTTCAGCATTCTTTTCACGTAATGAGTATCTCTCCTCCGTGTTCGCAGCTTCCCTCAGTGCCAGACGAGCACTGCACGATCCACTGGTGGTGGTTGGTCAACCTCAGGCAAAAGTGCACACTCTTATGCAGCAATCGTGATGCATGTCCTTCCCCTCATCGTCCTTCACACTTTTATTTTCAGGTTCATTCTAGAATGATCTTGTCTTTCGCCCGTTTCCTCTAACGTCACCCTCCGAGTCTGATCCTAGCATCAGCATCCCACCTACAGTAGCAGGCAGTTATTTTCTCACTCTAGTCTATTCATTCTCCCATCCTCTTTTGCTATCTCACAGCTAGCTTCCTTCCACCAGCTTACATATCTTTTCATAGCATCCACTTTACCTTTGTTCACCTTCATCTACCATCTTCTCGTCTCTTACCTCTATCTCTGCAATCATCTTCTAATTACTCCTCGAGACATAGCCCGTAAGCCCCTAGTTAGCCTAGCTCCTCCTGCCTCTAATTCTGAGCTTCGGCCCTGGCCTCAGCTCTTTTTGGGGGGATTTCATTCTCTATCAGTAATATCACTCCATAGTATCATTATTTCACCTCTACTGGCCTTCACCCACCAGCATTCCACCTTCTCTTGCCCCGCTGTGTCCCCGCTCACCCATAGTGATCACTCTTCTCCCAGCGGCACTCCTCCCTATCCCTCGAACCATTCCCAGCTGTCCTTCAGCCATCTGCCTCTCTCCTATAATGCCTCGCTGCGCTTCCAGCTTGCTTCTTTTTCTAACCAGCTGCCCCTCATCCCTTGTCCTGTTCCTTCCTCTGCTGGTCCCTTCCATGTCTTCGTTACCTCCTAAGCCCTGCCGCTACCAGCTGGCTTCTTTTTCTAGCCAGCTGCCCCGTATCCTTTTCCCTGCTCCATCTCCTCTATTCAATGCGTCCCTTTATCTTAAGCCCTGCTCCCTCTATCCTACACCCCTCTTTAGTTAATGCTGGCGTTTTTCAACCAGCATCCCCTGTCTTATGCCCTGCTCCCCTCATCCTACACCCCTCTTTAGTTAATGCTGGCGTTTTTCAACCAGCATCCCCTGTCTTATGCCCTGTTCCCCTCATCCTACACCCTCCTTTAGTTAATGCTGGCGTTTTTCAACCAGCATCCCCTGTCTTATGCCCTGCTCCCCTCATCCTACACCCTCCTTTAGTTAATGCTGGCGTTTTTCAACCAGCATCCCCTGTCTTATGCCCTGCTCCCCTCATCCTACAACCCTCTTTAGTTAATGCTGGCGTTTTTTTAAACCAGCATCCCCTCTTCTAAGCCCTGCTTCTATCCCTTCATTCTCACCCCACGCATTCCCCGCCGGCTTTCCTATCATCATGCCCTGCCGTGTCCTCTGCCAACTATCGCCAGCCCACGTCCATCCCACTAGTCCCGCAGCATTTCCAGCCGGCTCATCCTCCAGCATCCCTATGCCCTGCGTTCTGCTACTCCATGCCCCGTTGTGTCCTCAGCCGGCCGTCACCTCCCAACATCCCTTCCTCCCTTGTCCTGCCGTATCCCCAGCCAGCTCTCACACCACGTCCCTATGCCCTGTGTTTTGTGTATTCTACCGCCTCTTGCCCTGCAGCATTCCCAGCTGGTCTTCACTTCCCGTCCTACTCTCCCTCTCCTTTAACTGTCATGTCACGTCCTTTACGTTATTAACTCGGTAGCCAAAGTCAGCGCAACTTCTTTCCCCCTTTTTACTTTCTGCCTTATATTCACGGCCTCGGCCCCGGCCTCGGCCTCTTTTTGGGGGATGACGTTCCTAACAGCATCGGGGATGCTCATCTGAAGCCTATCGCTAACGCTGCGATAACCGTTATCCCCAGCCGGGGCCCGAGCGCCAAAGACTTTAAATTCTGTTTGTCAATAAACTCTTCTAATTGTCTTCTCATCTCCGTCTGAGTCTCTCCAGATTGAAATGAAGCCTAGGCGCAAATTCAAACTGGAAGACTCTTTTATCCCCACCGGGACCCGTTAATTGAAGCGACCTGCCCACAATCGTCGACCTATCAACGCCGGACCAAGCCACGTCACGTCCAATCACCGACCAAGTCCCAGCTGATAAGGACCTTCATTCATGGCGTCCTTCGCTCTCCAGCCGAGCTCAACCCACCACCACCCCTTCTCCTCCATTCGCCCGGTCCTGAGGCCCGCACCCTTCTTCAACCTCCACCACCAGTGCCGGGCCCCGGGGGATGACGTTCCTAACAGCATCGGGGATGCTCATCTGAAGCCTATCGCTAACGCTGCGATAACCGTTATCCCCAGCCGGGGCCCGAGCGCCAAAGACTTTAAATTCTGTTTGTCAATAAACTCTTCTTGTCTTCTCATCTCCGTCTGAGTCTCTCCAGATTGAAATGTGTGTTTTGGGTTTAATCAACAGAGTATCACAGAATATTACACAGAACTGTAGGTTTGATCCATTTAATTCATCTATCATGCAAAAAATTGGCTGATTTTATTCACTGATTAATTGATTTCTTTATGTTTACAAACAAATTTGTTGGTAAAGATGTAAAAATCAAACAAAACATTCATCAAAACAAAATAAATCTTAGTTTATAATATTTGCGAAAAGAAACCTTTATGAAAATCAATGTGGAAACTTTAATGCACCCTGTAACAATTAAATATCACAGATTTTCATATTTAAGTTACTCAAGTTATTCAGCATTTAAGTTCAGTTTTTAGGCATTCCAGGAACTGTAATTAGTAAACCATGACTTCCTGTTTTCTGGAGACAAACACTGAGGTGAGGCTACGTTCACACAACAGGTGAATGTGAATGTGACCTAAATCTGAACTTTTCATGACAGTCTGAAAGCCCCGGTTCTGATTTTCACCCCCCAAAAATTAAAATTGTGCCACTTTCTAAAGCAGATATGTATCAGATTGTTTTCAAAGCATAATAAAATATTTCTGAGCTGAATTGCAGAGGTCAGAAACATAAATATAGCTTTAAAATGTTTGGACAACCACTGAGAAGGATCTAAAATAAGTCTGATACATTTCTTTATGTTTGTCAAAAGCCGTGCAGATCCTTTCTGGATCATTCAAGCATTTTCTGATTTAAACATAGAAAGCTGCTGTTACAGTAGTAAAAAGTAAAAGCATTGATGATCACCTCGAGCTCAGTTTCTGAAACAAGATTAAAAAGCTTAGAGATGTTCCTCAGGTGGAAGAAGTTGCTCTTTATTACAGAACTACAACTGCTGAGTTAATGTTTACACCAAGGTTTCTGAGGCTTTGTTTGTACGACTTTAATGCACCAGAATGCAGATTGATTGCAGGCTGAAGGTGCTCAGGGGAAATAATAAAGGATTTCAGTGCTTTTGGGGTTCAACTGTAAATAATTGTTATGAAACTAGTGGGAATTTTCATCAGAAACATTAGCTTATGGTGTTCAGGGGACTTCAATGAGCAATCACCAACTCATCGACGACAGAAAACATTCAAATGTGTTTAAATATATCTCGCAGTGTTTGAAAGTCCAAAATAAAAACAATAAATCAGAGTATTATTGTTTTGGTATTTAGGGACCTTTTGGAACACCAAATACCAGGTTACTAGCAGTTATGGCCGACTGTGAGAAAAACAGAAGTCAATTTAAGGGGGAAAAATGTATAAATTATATGGGCAGGTTAGGAGAAGAACTGTTGAATTTCTCTACAATAAACGGGACAATCAAAGTCTAAACCATCAATAAATGTCCCAAAATGGACAAAAACCAAAGGCCTGAATTCAATATCAATATTTAACCTAAGATACTCATTTTGATCTGGTAGTTTAAAAACATGTTCCACACACATACAAAAAAAAATCACAGTAATATCATAAATCATTTAAAAACAAAAACTTTAAACTGAATATAACAATAGATATATTTTGTAGATTCTGCAGTTTGCTTAGAGTTAAACAGCTGCTGCTTAGTAAGAATGAGAAAAGTAAAAAGAAAATATATTTTCTCTGGTGAAACCATTTAGATTGACTGAAATTAATCTTAAATGACCGAAGTGATGATGACAATAGAGAAAGTTACACCAGAGCGACAAGAAGCTCTGAAAAACAACTAAAAGCTGAAGCGTTTAAAAGAAGTTGGTTTATTTTATTTTATGGGACTTTAACTTCTCTCAGCTACAGAAATTAAATGATTAGAAAACAACAAGAAGACTTTCACACAAGTAGGAATATTAATCTAAAGATTAGTCAGTTACGGTTTGTGATGCTAACTGTGCTAACCACAGCTAGAAACAGTAAAAAATATCTTTATCACGTTTTATGCTAATATACAAGGAACCTTATTCAGTGTCATTTTTCTCACTCTCTTCTACTTGTGGAAAAAGCAGCTTTTCAGACCAAATTACCAACATTTACACCCAATTAAGCTAAAGAATCTACCAAAACAGACTTTCACACCCACTCCTGGGAGTGGGCTTGCATTTTCATTTGGATATTTTAGGCATGGTCTACAAAAAAAGTGAGAATTATTTGGATTTATGTTCCACAGAGAACTTGAATACTGAACTGTGAATAGGCAGGGATTCCCTGCAACATCATTTACTGTAAGTACTTCACCCTGTTCTCACTTATATTTGCATTTACTACTGTAAGTATTGATTGTTTTGTATTGACAAGCTTCATATTAGAAAAATGTGATTTGTTTTCATCTTAGTCTTTAAAAAAACGGAAATTGCTTATACCTTTGTATTTTTTCTGTCTGATTACATCATTTTTAAACATTTCATCAGATGTCATGATCAGTTTTAGTGGCCATGTTACAAAAATACTTTTTTTACTTAAGTTATTTAATCAGTGACTATTTTTTCCTTCTACTTGAGTAAAAATATGTTGAAGTAGTAGAGTTACTTACTTACTACTTAAGTAGAGTTTGATAACTCTACCAAAATCTATAAAGTCTGAAATTTCAATTTAAAACACAACTAAAGTTTTTCATAATTTAGGCTGAAACTATATTTTCTAAGTCCTTTGGCCTAAAAATCCATTCAGGCCAATAGATGGGACAAATTGGAGACCATGCTGAGTAAACAGGAAACAGAATGGAAATGTTGAACAGTGTTGAGCTTGGCGACTTTTTTTCAATTAATAAAATGTCCATGTGATTTCTACCAGAAACCAAGCAGAAACGTGTACGCAAAGCTGAAGAAAATAAGAACAAATAAGATGTTTTAGTGAGGACTGCTAAAGCTGCTCAGTGAAAACCTACCAGACAAACGGTACAAGATTTGGATTCCAGCCACGTTGATATAAGATCACATCGTAAATGTGAACGTACAGGAAACCCTTTCCGTCCATAAGTACAACTTCACAGACTCATCCCATTTTCCTAAATTCATCTCTGAAGTAGAGAAGTGAGACAAGAAATGTTGCTGCTCACTTAAGGTGACAAACAAAAGCACAGTCCATTAGTAACAGCATGCAGATACATACTGCAACATTAACAAACACAATCGTGTTGAGCAGCACATGTATTTTTCATTTTTGCCTCATAAGGCCGCAGTCACGCTGCTGCAATCATATCACAAGACGAAATGAATCCGAAGAGCTGGCTGTGTCTCTGTGCCTTCCTCCTCGCTGGCAGGAGAATTAAACTGCAGAGTGCAGCTCTGGCAAAAGTGAAAATCATCCCCATTAAACGTGATAATAAGCAGTGTGATAAAAGCATGTTTGCAGAAATTTGCAGTACATGTGTCATTTAACATGATGTATTAGTTCAGGTAGCAGTTTGCCTTGGCGAGTCGGTTCTAATGGATTTTTCGAGGTTTTGACATTTGGAGGCAAATGTGCATTAGAACCGGCTGCATGAGCTCCGAACTGGGACGTAAGTGGGTTTCAATGTTTTCCTGGGCATTAGTGGCAGGAGAAACGCAAAATGCATTATCTGATAAACAGGAAGTGGGCTGCGTCTTCAGCTCCGCTGGTACTTTCCTCAAAAGCCTGCGTTGCTGTTTGAAGAAACATTGGGAGTTTTTCAGACCTTTTGGCAAAAACAACAAAAACAATCCGATGCAATTTGGGAGCCGAAGGTTTCCCACGAACGAACGAATCACCAGACAACGACCTCCGTGTGCGCTCTTCTTTTTTGTTTCGTTTTAAATTGCCCGATACGCACACAGCAATGACAGTCATCTGAGAATGTCATCTGAGTGAACAATTAACAGAGCAGCAAAAAAGTGAGGTCAGATATAATTAACATATGTGCTGCTCAGCTATAATTGCTGAAGTCTAAAGCAAGTAATTAAATCATTCAAAGTTAAGCAGGAAAACTGACTGGTGGAGGGTTTTCACGCCGTCTGACGCCACTACACTGCAAAAACACTAAATCTTACTATTTTTGGTCTGGTTCCAAGTGCACATATACACACATGAAAAAGGACAAACTACATTTCAACAAGAGATAAGAGATTGTTTTAAGTCAATAATTTCTTAAAGCTGACCTACTACGCTTCCTTAAAAAGGTTAGGATATGTCAATGGACTAATCAAAACATGTTCATTAGATTTTTTGCTAAAAATCATTCTTAGATGATAAGATTTTTAGTCTGCTCAGTTCTGCCTATTTTGAGCTCCTTTCAGAAGGAGCTGTTTTAGAGCCTCCTGTCACTTTAAATCCAAATAAGCTGCTTCTGGCTACGCTGCATGTGAAAGCAGCTGCAAACAGATGCACAGTTATACAGCTATACATCTTTGAAAAGCAGAAGTGGAGCCTCCTGCGCAACCAGCAAGAATGCAGTCAGTGGTTTCTGGGTGGTAAGTCAACAACACCCAGCAGCCATTGTACAGCGCATAAAGCAGCAAAACCAGCTGATCAAACATGCTGGAGCTCAGCTTGGGTTGATAGGTAATGGGTGGAGCGCCACTCCAGTTGCTGGGTAACGGTTTACGCTTCACTGGGATTGCTAAGTGAGCATCTGTTGATTTGTAACAAAAACCAAAAAACATGAACTTATTGGCAAAAAAGGGCCTGCTGTTTTTTAAGCTCTTCATTTTTGGTAGGAACAAACCAATTAATTTTTTACATTTCTGATAATGATACAGATATCTGAGGTTCTGATGATATCGATCAATGATTATAAGTGAAATAATCTGGCAGTGGAAGAAGACATTTTGGCTTATAATATTGATAAAATACTTAGTAAGAGTTTGAGTTTTTGAAGTGCACTAAACAAAATCTTACCAAGTAATTTTGGTCTTATTTCTCGTGCAAATATCTTAGTCCGTTTGAAATAAGATAAAACTAACTTACAAGTAATTTTTAAGCAAGATACAGCAGCTTGTTTTAAGTAAATAATTCCTCAATATTGATGAAAATTAACAAGTTTCACTGGCAGATTATTTCACTTATAAGACATTTTTCCCATGTTATAAGTTAAATAATCTACAAGTGGAACTAACAATTTTAAAAATCAATATTAAGGGAATTACCGACTTAAAATAATTTTGTTTTGTCGTATTTCAAATGTACAAAGACACTTGCTCTGCTTGTGATCATCAGGCAACATGGCGATCCAAGGAGAAACAAGTCCTCGCTCCTCATCTCGTCTTTTATTCTCAAGAGTCAAAGAAGTTCAGTGGCATGCTTTAGGTGCTGCTAACTGACAGCGGCGGGATCCTCTCATTATGATACATGCGTCGGGCCCGGCCTGTCAGACCCAAAGAGGTGGAGGGCCGCCGCATTAAGCAAGTGGCAGGAGCATTATCAGTCTATATTTCACAGGTGTCAGCGGGGACTTGTCCCCGTTTTGTCCTCTGGGTGTCATTTATTAAATGAAGGAATGAAAGGGATGTTTAAGGCAGAAATACAGGCCTGCTTGGACAAGGGATTATACGTTGTCACAGGAAGAAAAATTGCATTTGAACCATGGATGCTAAGTCGAGGCTCTGGGGAATTTCATTAATGTATTGTCCTAACAGCTATTCAAAGTCATATATAGCGAACGTGCTTTAGGTGAAGACGGACTGGCCCTCCGGGTTGAGGGCTTATTCACAGCACACTGCACAACACTTCCGTTTTTGAATACATTAAACTAATTTTCATTAGGAAATGCTGCTGTCAGTGCATTTCCTGGGCTTGCTCTGCGTTCCCGCCGAGGTCGACTCCTGACATGAATCCGTGCGCTTCACCAGTTGCAAACCATTTGACACTTCCGACCTTTCAGGGAAGGAACAGAACAAGAGATTCCAAAATAGATGAATCTATTATTTCAGCTGCTTGGATATCAAAGAGCTAAATTAAATAACAAAACGTGCCTTTTTTTCTGCCCTCTACGTTGAGAAAAGTATATATTCCCTGCTCAGATGTAGACGTGTTTAAGAGGGTCACATTAGGTTTGATTTCTCCCCTTTAATTCTGTTTCATAGATTTTATTTGAACATATAAAATCATCCTCTGTTCCTAAACTTTCTACAACACTCTGTTTTCTGTGGGGATTTTTCTATCTTTACTCAAAAGGTTTTACAGCAGAAAATATTTGCATAATGTTTTGCTTTTAGCTAATTTGGCAGACAAACAAAGCCTCATTTTTAGCCATTATTGACAAACTCAAGCAGACGCGTCTTCTGGGAGGTGGAGCTTAATAAAGCAGGAGCCAAAAACATCTGATGCAAAAAAAAATACAGAGGAGGACATCAGTGTCTGGCATTTAAACCTTTAGCAAGAGATCACACTGAGAACACAAAGTAAATATAGAAATGTACAAAACAAAAGGCTGTGAGAGCAGAGCGACAATCGGTCTTCTGGTGTTAATTTTCAGTATATTTGGGAGGAGAAGAAGGCCTTTAAATTGCCACTGTTGTGCTTAAAACATGTGTTTGAACTTGAGTATTCTGTTCATGGCGAGGCGGTGAAAACCTGCTCTAAGCTCCCAGGCGGAACATCGACACTGATACCACTCTCTTGCTGCTCGGAAAAATACTATACACAGCATGATAGAAATCTCAGAGAAAAACTTCCATGCAGGCCGTTTCTGGAGCGATTCACGGTCTGAGGGAAAACAAAATGTTCTTCCTCACATTGCAACATGTACTGTATATTGTGACTTTGTCTGAAAACTGGAATTGTGTAAATGTACAGAATGACTGATTTGGGCTTTAGGGTTTCTTTGAGACAAGAATGACTTGAATTTTAAGATGAACCTGCTTCTTTTGGGCCTTTTGCTTTGATAGCAACACAAAATAAACCACAGTACTAACAGAGTGCTAATGTGGGTCATAGGGATAAAAATAAATAGAGGTTCTTATACATAATATTGGGACTGGGCAATAAATCAATTTTATCAATTGAATTTCAGTTTTTAAATATTTAAACTTTGGAAAGCCTGGATTTTTTTTCCCCAATCCATGCTTCAGGTTTTCACAGTTCAGAGTGTTTTTGGAAAAATAGCTTGTTTTTTTTAAAAAACAAGCCATTTTAACCCTAAGATTTTTCATAGTATTTGGTTTTATGGGTGGAGTTCATACAAAAAGCAGAATCATCTATTTTAAGTAAAACAACGCGCAGTATGTTCTTGCAGAAAAAATGCATATAATTTAAAATATAAATCATCTTAATGCTATTTTTAAAAAGAAATTGTAAGAAACAGAGGGAGAAATTCGACTTGAGTTGAAACAAGAATCTTCTCCAGCACCTTTCAGTATAACAAGACTAACAGTAAACAAAAGTAAACTATAAACATTTATGAAGAAGGGAGAGCAACATGGCCGCCCTCAAAAATACGAGACCACTGAAGAGTATAGCACCGGGCATTCTGGGTAAATACAACCAAAACAAACATGAGAGTCTAGCAGGAAAAATGGCGTATAGTCTTTCACCAAAGACAAAGAGAAATCCTCCAACCACTAAAATCTGGTGCCACTCCATTTTTGTTTACATTTGGTGAAGAAGGAAGTTGTTTATTTCAGAGGCTTTTGTGTTGTTACTTTCAGGAGTTCTCAATGCAGCGCCCCCACAGGTGAGGAGGGGAAAAGGTTGCTAGGTAGGTTTGGATCATTGGGAAAGAGAACCACACCAGCTGAAAATGTAACCAATGTTGCAGTTTTTGTCCCAAATTGAACCGAGTCTATCGGACTACCAAGTGTGAAAACACCCTAAAAGTGCCTAGCAATTACTCACCTAATACCCCATAGGCAGCCAGATGGTACCTTATAAGTACTTTTTAATTACACTGTAAACTTCCAGATGTATTCCCCCATTGGTGCCCTGCAAATCCAGTAATTACCCTATAAGCAGCATTGAGACATAAGAGATACCCCAAAGGTAAGTACTACCATAGAAACCCCTTTAGTGCTCTTCAAGCACCCTGCAGAAACCGCATAATCATTATTAGGTACGCGCCTTTACACCCTGTTGGCATCAGAGGGATTCTAGTGGCAACCTTGTAAACAAACCCTTAGTAACCACTAATTAGCCTGTAAGTAAGCCTGTATGCAGCCCGTAGGTACCTTGGTATGTACCCAATAGGTACTGGTTAGTAAGAATAGAGAGGGAAGTGGTAGATTACACTCAACTCCAGCATCAGCAGGGCTTCATTTAACATCATTTAGACCAAATATGATAGCTGCTGTGTTTATTTCTGGTTTCAGAAAGCTCAGACGCCGTTCATTAAGCATTAAAACAATCCCATTCATGAATTTGTGGAAGTAGGAGTCCTTGTGTTTGGGCAGAGAGAGGAAGCGGTGGCATCAGGACGGTGTAAATCCTCAACAGAGGAAAGGAGGAGTCCTTTCTGAGGATTTGTTTCTGTCAAATGAAGAAAGGCGCTGGCATCTTCTGACATGATGTTCCCAGCGGAGCAGGGATGAGGTCAGAGGCAGTACATCATGTTTCCTTTTTAACTTTCTCCACTGACGAAACTTAGCTGAAGAGTAATAGTAATAAAAGAATACGCTTTCAACCTGTGTGACCCAAGGATTGATGGCTTCCAGTGGAAATTCAAAACACTTTGCACGTTCTCTGTTCTTGACATTTAAAACCATATGAAAATGAAAACGGACCCCAATTAGAGCTGTGGGAAGCAGGGGCCCTCTTGGTTCTCTTAGCAACTAGCAGGTTTTAACATTCCCCCCCCAACAAAACGCCTTGAAAATTGACCTTCTCATTCAGGGAGCGCAGATAAAAGCAGCCTTGAGTGGCCTCAGATCAGGCTATTTTGATCATCGTCTGAAGGAGGATGAAAATGGGGAAGTAAAAATAAAGGAGGACAAAAGAGAGAATAATGGCACGGCGTGTAACTGCAGAGGCAGCGTGTTGAATTTAATGTCCTACATTCTCCCAATAAAGAAACATGACATTAACTACCAGGTATTAATGTAAATCACAGCAGTGGAGGACAGTAATAGCCACTTTACGACAGGTGATTATTATTGAAGCGGCTGTCAGAGGGACTGACACTGCGCTGGATAAAATCTAAAAATATTCAATAATTTGAGTGCATCCTGCAGAGCTGCTGGCAAACAAGCTGCGCGTCTTAAACAGAGGAATGCAGGGGTGTCCAAAGTGAGGCTCGGGGGCCGTTTGTGACCCTTTGAATTCATTTTGTGTGGCCCCTGACTGCAATTCAAGAATGACACAAATATGGCCCTGAGTGAAACATAAAAGTTTTGTTAATTTCTTTTTTTACTTTTATCTTATAATAACTCATGTCAAAAGGGGTTTTTTTTCTCAAATGCAGACTGGATACTGATAGGCACATCTGTCCATTACATTTGGCTAATTAGTGCAACGTTTGTAGAAGAAAATTCTTATCTTGGTTCCCGGGAATAAATAAAAGCATTTTTTAGAGTTAAGAAATGTAAAACAATAAGCCCTAAAGGTTAAATGACTGCAAACCTTAAGGCAAATGTAAAATATTACATGTTTTATGTATTGTTATGAAGGTAAAACAGAATGAATTTGCAATAAAAAATTTTATTTGTTGGAGAAAATTAAAATTTCGGTCCCTGAATACTTTCATCTTGGTGTCTAAAGTGCAGCCCGGGGGCCACTTGTGGCCCCTGGATTTATTTTGTGTGGCCCCCGGCTGAAATTCAAGATTGGCATGAATGTTGTCTTCCGGCACTTTTTGTAACTTTTTTAGGATGAAGTTTTTGGTGGCAAGTGTATATGTCCCTAAAATGAAAACGATAAGTACGACATAGGATTTTTCTTTAAACTTTTTCTAAATCTCATAATAAGTCATTTCGCAAACATCTAGCAAGTTTTTACTCTGATACAGAGTTAAAATATTACATGTTTCATTCAGTGTTGTGCCGGTAAGAGAAAGAATTTACAATAGTATTTTGGGGGTTTTAATTGGTTGAAAAAAAAAAACGTTTTGGCCCCTGAATACTTTCAACATGGTGTCCAACATGCGGTCCGAGGGCTGTTTATGGCCCTCCGACATTTTTTGAAGGATGAGATTTTTTCTGTGGCAAGTTTATATCTTCTTGAACTAAAAATAATAAGTAGAACAAATAATGTTTCTCTAGTGTAGCCTGTTTTTATTTATTTATTTTTATTTCATAATAACTCAGGCGCAAACATAAAGCGAGTTTTAACTCAAATAGAGATTTGGGCACAAGTCTTCTTACCTGAGAATAAATTAAAAATATTTTAGACTTAAAAATGGAAAATAATAAGTACAAAAAGTGAAATGTCCCTAAATGCAAAGGCAATAAAATATTATATGTTTTATTTATTGTTGTGCAGGTACAAGAGAAAGAATTCACAACAATATTTTTGGGTTTTGGCTCCTTAATGCTTCCAAAGCAGGGATTTTGGCGTTTGGTGCAAAAAGACTGGACACCAAAGAGAATGTGGCGCCGAAGAGGGATGAAATCAGAGAGGAAGAGAGGCAAGGGTGTCACCTGTTGAGGAGCATTCATCTTAGCAGCGGGGTTAAAGGTCAGCATCCGTGCTGGAGCTGTGAGTGGCAGGCGGGGGATCTGGGCGACGAGGCGGCGGCCCAGCGGAGCGGCCGGCGGTGGCGTGTGGTTTGGCTGGGCCACGTTTCTGACTCGATGCTGACTAACTGAGTGTGTCTGCTGACAGAGTGTCTGACTGATAGGACGGCCCCGGGAGGCTCTTCCAGGGGCCCGTTACAAAGTGTCTCTGATAGGCCGGGCCCGTAGCACCGCCGCCGGGGCCCGCCGACAAATTAAATTTAAGCCCCACTAATGCACAGCGTAATCACAGAGTGAGGTGGTGATAAATGTTTCAGAGAGGTTACCATGGGCGCAGCAGAGGAGGAACTCTGCACAGAATCTGAGATTGTGACAGCAGCAGAGGGAAAAATAGCAGAGTGTGACCTCAGCTCTGTGCTGGAGAGAAAAAAATAAAAATAAATAAATAACCCTCTGCTGAGAAGCCAAGGACTCGTATGAAAGAACAACAATAACACACCATTATGAGATGTAACATTTTTGTGACGACCTGCGTTTCCAGGGGGAAATTTGAAAGAAAAGCAATTTCACATTAAACTATCTGACACAAAGCAGGTCTGCGGATGGAGGACGGGGTGTGGAGACAGATACCAACCTCTCTCTGTGTGTGTGTGTGTGTGCGTGTGTGAATGGTTAGAGGGGTGGCGGTCGTGGAGCTTCCTAACAGCCATTGGCCAACTGGAGCGAGTCACACACATCCCCTCTGCCAAGTTAAAAGGGATGGAGAGGATGAAATTTCAAAGCCTCCCCTGCAGACACACACTCCGCTTTGCACACATCAGCACCGAGATGTTCAAATATTCCACCGCGCCGTTCCAGCTTGGTTTCCTCCGCTGCACGCCCATATCAGACATGCTCCTGTGATTAATGAGGAACCCAAAGAAAACCGCTCCACATGCGTGTGCGAGCGCGCGCAGGGCGAGCGGGAGCTGCCTTCTTCTTCTCCCACCATGCTAAAAACTGTCCTTAATTAAAAAACGCCGTCTCTGACTCATATTTCTCATGATTACTTGCTGCAGGCAGTGCAAGTGAAAGTCACTGTGAGATAAGACGCCAAGTGGCACACATTCACCTATTAAACTCCATTCACTTATTATGGCCAACAATGCCGCTCTGATTAGCTGGAACACTGACAGTATTAGAAGACACATTCCAGAAGCAGAGCACAAAGAGTAACTCTGCTGCCCTTGTACAGACAATACATCCCCCCCTCCGTCCTCCGCTTTTACATCCCTGACATGACACGCTGGATTTGACCCCCTCATCTCTCCGTCTGCGTGCCGGGAGGACGACCGGGCGGCGAGCAGAACCAGCAGCCCCAATCTGGAAGCTGAACAATCACTGATTCCTTCTTGATTTCTTTGTTTCTTCCTCTGATTTTTTTTCATGATGTCAACATTTTTGTTGCTAAGCAGTCGTTGCTGTGGTGATTCTGCACAGCACTTCCCACTGATCGCAAGTCAGTCAAAGAGAGTGTCCGGCACCACCGGCGTGTTTCTTTCAAAACTCACTGAGGTCCAGAAAAGACCCAAACAAAATCTTTTATGTTCTAACCAACGGAAATCTTCACATTTTCACTGCTAACAAACTGCACTTTATAGTAAACACTGAGATATCTGCAAAAACAAAAGCCTACCAAGTATTTTTAACCAGTTTAAGTGCAAATATCACTTAAGATAAGACAAAACTAACTTACATGTAACTTTTCAGCAATTTATAAAGCTTGTTTTAAGTCAGTAAGTCTTTAATATTGAATTTAAAAGTACTAGTTCCACTAGCAGATTATTCCATTTACAACATGGGAAAAATGTTTTGTTATAGGTGAAATAATCTTTTTCCTTAATAATAAGTAAGTTTTTACTTAAAGCTAGTGCCTATATCTTACTAAAAAGTTACTTTTAAGTTTGCTTTGTCCTATTTTAACTGTACAGACATTTTCTGTGGAAACTAGAAAAAAAAAACTTTTTGTATTTTGCAGTGTGAGATCCAGGTACTGAAAAAGGTCCAAACTAAAAGTAAAACTTCTGACCTTTATGGTCTTGGTTGTCAGTATGTTCACATATTCACTGTAAGTTTGCACTTTATAGTAAACACCAAGATATTTGACCATATTTAAAAGTAGTCCCAGGAAAATTTTACACTGCAAGTATTGTTGATTTAATTTTTAGTGCAAATATCTTAGTACTCTTGAAATAAGACAAAACTAACTTACAGATAACTTTTCAGCAACACATAGGAGCTTGTTTCAGTGTTGCAATTCAGATGAAACTTGTAACAGAGGAAACATTCTCTAACAGGTAAAATAATCTACCAGTGTAACTAATCCTTTCTTTTTAATAAATATTAAGGAATTATTGACCATTATGAAGTTCCTATGTGTCGCTGAAAAGTTATCTGTAAGTTAGTTTTGCCTTAATTCAAGAGTACTAAGATATTTGCACAACAAAATATACCAAAAATATTTGGTCTTCGGTGTTTTTGCACTGAAAACCTTTATTTCAGATTAAACAAAAGCTTCAACATAACTAATAACCCTTTTTCTCTTAATGTGAAGAAGACCAAGCCTAAACTATTGAAGGTTTACACTTCAAGTAAGAAAAATTAACATCAAAACTGATGATTTGATGACAGCTTTTGACAAATTATAACGTGTATTGCTTGTTTTGTGTTTGGTGACTGTTTCTATGGTGTGAACTGCCTTGTTGCTGAAATGTGCTACACAAATAAGCTTGATGTAAGTTAACAACCTTAGAAAAAAAATTAAAAAGAAAAAGTACACACAGAGGTTTAAATTAAAAACGTAGCAACCTATAAAAAAAGTAGTTTTCAAGTAAAACAGCTCATCGTCTTGAGAAAGCAGTAAATCAAACTCTATTTTAGTGAACAACATTGGGGACGCGTCCAATCAGAGCCATCACGCGGTCCGGATTGGGACCCAGCGCCGCCCTTTGTGGATGATTGGGTGAAACTTTGACGGTTTGCTTTGCCCACAGATGTCTAACAGAGTCAGGTTCACCTATTGACTGGTCCACCAGCACCCACCCCCAGTCCTTTACTGGTATATGTAGTCAGACACACCTCCAGAATCAGTGTCAGCCTCCTTGAGTAATTACAGCGATTAATGCGCAGGCTGCGCTCGCCTCTGGCTCTGGACACTTTATCAAGGCGTGCGTGGTAATGGATGAACGTACTTTCTTAATACAGAATCCATAGTGTCTCAACTTAAGACAGAAAAAAAAGACACATGGCCTTACTTTACCCACAATCCTCCAGGAGGAGATCGTTTACCAGCACAGAAACGAGAGAGAAAGCGGTCGGGTTCTGCTGCCCTTGTCGTCGTGCTCGCTCTGACCTCTAAAAATGGACAACAAAGATCATATCACGAAACCAATACTAGCAGCGACGGCCTCTGCACAAATTGATTTACCCACCCAGAACTCACTCTCTTCTCAATGAGGTGCCAGGATGCTCGCAGCATATATCACTGTCACACAAGCACCCTCTAGTGAAATGTGATTTTTATCTTTATGAGCCTTTTTTCTCCCCCCTTCTCACTGCAGCATGTAGCGGCTTGTGATAAGTGACGAGAAATAAAAGTGTTGGCACGTTTTCTTAATGCAGGTGCTCTCTCTGTACATATGGGTGCCATCACACATGGAGCGCGTCGCCGCTGTGGTCCTGCACGGCTTCGGGAAGCGGCTGGCGAGGCAGCAGGGGGTCTGCGGCTATACGGCTCATAGATCACTAATGTGTGGGTGAGAGTTGTCACCAGCCAGCGCCTGGCTGCGAAGCGCAACGTAGTTTATGGCACCAAATCTCCAGACATAAGCATGAATCGTGGCCCAGGCAACAACGAGGAAAAGCAAACTAAAAATAGATGATAAGCCTTTTCCGCTCGCCCCAGAAACAATGGCTCCTGGTTTTGATTTTTTTTCTTCAAACTGTGGTGCAAAAGGATAAAGGGAGGCAGCGGATAATGCCCGACTGGCCCTGGAGTAAAAAGATCTGGAGGAATACAACCGAGAGGCCCACGCTAACCTGAAACGCACCCTCGCTGAAAGCTGGAGAGACACGATAAACGTTGCACTTTCAAGTGTGTTAAATGCACTAAGATAGTCGGGCCTTTCTCCCTTTCCAACTGACAACCTCTGTTACACAGTTAATTACAGCCAACTGCAACACAGTGCAGTGTCAATTATCATGTGCTTTCTCTCCCTCTCCCTCTCCCAGTGGATATTTTTACTGCCTGGGCTTTGCTGCTAAACTTTCTACCTTCTTTTATTGCTATTCTGCCCAGGTCTCAAGGCTGAATTACATTTGCCAGACAGAGCTGTAAAAACAGAAGGGATTTAAGGATTCAGATTGGTGGAGGGTAACCTAATCTTCCTTAATTGGGGGAATGGTTCTCATTTTTATCAGCCTGCTTTCCAAAGCAAGCTCATCGACAAGCGGGCATTTTTACTCTGCCGACTCGCCATCATGAAGGAGGGAGGACGCACATATTAAACCTAATCGACATTAATCAAAGCGCTACTCGGACTTATTAGGCCGTGGAAACGAACATGCGACAGGGAAAGATTCTCCAACGTGGCGGTTTTGTTGCGGCGCCGCAGTGCTGCTGGAGTGCTGTGAAATAACACATTCTGGGCTGAAAATGGAACTAAAATGGTAATCCTCTGCCAGGCGAAGCGTTCTCGCCTCGCCAGATGCTTAGTTCTGAAATTTGCCTAATTGCCATGCTCAGATCAATCCTTTTCACTCTGCCAAATGAATCTGCCAAAGTGTGTTTGTGAGCGTTTTGTTGGCCCAATATGCTGCTTCTTCTTCTTGCAAAGATTTCCAAAATGTATTTATTTATTTTTGGTGAAGGACAAGGAGAAGGGACTCAACCGGATGTGCTTGCACCCCTGCCGACCCGAGTGCCCATTAGCCACGGTGTAGCAGTCAGGGAGCGGGGCCTATCCATCTCACCCCCACACCTCCACCACACATAAAGCACACCCACTCCTCATATGGCTCACGCACTGCTGTGGGCGGACTAAATGAGGCTCTTTGATCAAAGGGGAGCAAGCAGGAATGGACACTGACTTTCTGATCTCACACACAGACACACATGCACACTGTGAATCTATATATATATGTGTATATATATATATACAGATTCATGTTTACACACACAGACAAACAGTGAAGTCATTACTGTTTACATCTGGGAGCTCAAAGAAACACACGTGACTGAAGCAATCATCTATGTTTCATCATCAACGCAGAAAAGTCGCCAAAACGAGGAGAGACGGGATCCAAGGCGCGGATTAATGAATCAGAAGTTTAGTCAACGTGGAGCAGCCGCTGAATCCTGCTGCCCGGCTGCCTGATGAGCCACTCCATGCTTGTCAACAACATCCCCTATCATTCTCGCACAGCTATCTACTCACAAAACCAAGACCCGCCCCCTACATCCCTTCAGCAATTCCACCATCCTCCAGGAGAAACACCTCCGAAAGCAGAACGGGTTGCTCGCAGCGACAGCAGCAACCATCTCCGTCCCTCCCCTCCCCTCGTCTCTCCATTTCTGTGCATGCTCTCTCTCGTTTCTTTTTGTCTACACTTCTTCTACCTTCCCGCGCTGCTGCTGCTGCCGTCGCTGCGTTTGGCGCGTCGGATGAGAACATAAAAGAGGCAAAAAATGAAAAAAGAGGAAAAAAAAAGAAAGCGAGGGGGAGAAACAGACAAACGGATGTAAGGGGAGGCTGGAGAAGAAGAATTAGCATGAGAATACTCACAGTGTTGTTGTTGTTGGAGGAGCGCGAGGATGGGAGCGCGGCACCGGTTCCTCCGTCAGATACAACCTGCACAAGATTGAAGAGGGAGAAAAAAAAGAAAACTAGGCTGTGAGAGCGGCAAAGCGAGAGCTGAGAGGAGGAGGAGAGAAGAGTAGGACAAGGAGGAGGAGGAGAAGAAGAAGAGGGAGGAGGAGGGAGCTGAGCATCTATTGCGTGCACCAACAGGAGCCCAAATAAAGAAATAAAGGAATCCTCGAGCAATGTGTGTGTTGGTAGAGGCTGGTGTGGAAAAGCAGGGAGGTGGGACGCTTTTTGGGGAATTCAAAACAGAAAAAAGATGCGGGGACGCACTTGGACTCATAGTCACTTGTGACAAGTCGGCTCTGTGGTCCATCTACCTCCTTATCGCCGCCTCACTCTGTTCTCACACACACAGTTTTTCTCACTCTCGGCTGCTCACACTGATGCCAGAGATTCGGCAGCTGTCGGGGCGAGATCGCCCTCGGAGCCGTACGTTACCCAGAGAGGGAGAGAGGGAGGGCACTACCGGATCTCCCGCACGCCCACGCCGCGCTGTTCTGCCCAACCTCCCAGCTCCCAAAACTCCATCTCCATCTTCAGCATACAGCGAGAGAGAATGCTCTGATTGAATGAAAGCAATCCCACTGGCATTCAGGCAATTATTGAGGCTGCTGGCACTGTTTTGGGATAATTTTTTCCTTGTCCTTGCCTCTTTTTACCCGTTCGTCCCCTCCTGGGTTGACAGAGCGACTGTTTCCTCTGGTTTTGAGCTCTTCTGGACTCCAGACATATGCCACTAATAATGTAACTTCTGTCACTTCAGCTGTTTTCGTCACCCTTATGTCCAAAGTCAATTTTGCTCCCCTTTCTCTGCGTCCCTTTCTCAGCCCATAAAACTGGGCTTCTGCAGATTTCACTGACTCAAAGACCATTTTTACCACCATTATGGTGGAATTTAAGAGCTATATCACAACAGAAATGTACGAATTTTGTCCAACCAACGGGCGATACATTTGTGTACGTTAGAAGTGAATTACCGGTAACCTCAAACATTTATCCTCTCCTGGGTCGACTCTTTCTTCTCTCTTTCAGTTTTCTTTTCTCCAAACTTAATGCCATCAATATTGTAACTTCTGTCCCTTCAGCTGTTTCAGCTGAAAAAAATTCTCGCCAAAGGTACCAACTTTACCCAGCTAACTGGCAAAAAAATTGTACTTTCCCATGATAGATGCAAAAAAGCTAGCTCACTAGCAAGGGTATGCTAGCAGTTAGTTACTGGTAGCATCAATCATCTCGACTCAAACGTTTGGCTGGCCTGACAGAAAAGTTCTGCAAAAAAAATATACATTGAACATATGAGATTAAATAATCCTGTGAAGACATGAATTTAGATGTGTGCTTAACATATTAAAGGTCAACTTACTTTAAAAAAAATGCATTTAAGACATTTTAACCCTCCCACAGTCCACAGAAGGAAGAGTGGACCCTGCATGAACTTCTTACCGTGTGTGCGGTCCCCGTGGGGTTGCACTGACCCCACGGGGTGTGCATTCATGAGGTTGTTTTTTTCCTCAGTGTTTTCATGAAAAGGCGGACTGACAGCACACCCCCATCTCTTCCTGAGTGTGAAACTAGAACTGTGGGGGGTTAAGGCCTTAATTTTAGCTACATGAATTTAAGCCTTTTTAAGGATGCTTGGATGCCCTTTAAAAGGCTCCATGAAATCCAACTTTTAAATTCCACTGTGAGCTGCTAAGAGGAGAAAGTATATCAAATCGCCTCACCTTATTGGGTCTAGAAATGAGCAGAACACAAACGCCTCGGGGGAAACTTTAATAACGGTCTTAGATTTCTGCTTTTTTTGATGCACGCTCCATCCTCCATACTTTAAAAAATCTATCGTCATCAAACAGAGAGCTGCAAGTCAAACACCTAAGCCTCTAATCAGGTAACCCTCCCTCTCGTCTGCCTCCACCCCCACACGCTGCATCCCTGCAGCCACTACTGCACTTTATCTCCCCTCAATTAACATCTTCTGAGCGAGTCTCTATTATCTTAACCACACAGAGCAGAGAGGTCCTCCGAGGAGACGCCGTGGAGGACGGCTGAGCCGTGGACAGAGGGCTCCCAGGCCTGCTGCTGCCGCTTCAATTCGCAGGCCTAATTAAAGCCCCAGTCAGACATGACAAACTGCAGGAGAGGTGCTGCAGAAACAAACAGGCAGGAGTGTTGCCTGTGCGGGTGCATGTAGCCCGGAGGATTCTCTTTGTGAGGATTATCTGCCAGAAAACAGCCACGTTCATGTCAGCGTCATAACAACATCATCTAAATCTCTTTTGACAGTTTGCTCAGTTTGATTGTGTTTATTTTCTTTGCTGTATAGGCATCGCAGTGTCACAGCATCCAAGATAAATCATTCTCTGTGTGAAGGAGAGACTCGGTGAGACAATGCCAGCTTCAAACAGCTCAAGGATTCCAATAAAGCGCAAATATCCAGGCCAGCCATGCGCCGAGCATACAGCTAATTCCTCTCTGTGTATAATGCGGCCTACCGTCTGGCCTGTTTCATCTGTTTGGTTGCCCTCAACAAGTTCAATTTCACCCTATGAAGCCATCAAACCACCCATTAAGCCATCAAGTTGCCCTCTTTGTCCTTGCTCCCGCCTGACATCAACAGTGTGAGCCGCCGCCGCGCCCCCACCCAGCACTCCCACCGCCATCGAACTCGGGCCGTCCCCGCACACCGTGGACTTTGGCTCGGGCCGCACCATTAGGAGTATTCTATTACCGCTAGGTTAACCTGTCACGCTTGGATGTGGTTCTGTTTATTGTCTGGCTGCAGTGAAAGGGCAAGGGATAAAACTCAATCAGCAGGACAAACGACCAAGCAGCCATCTATTCGTCAGGACCCCTCCCTTGGAGGACGCCGGCCCCGGCGGCCTACTGCCTACCTACTTACCTCAGTTGGTTGAAACGAATCCCAACATGTTGGTTTTTGTCTGGCTTCTCATTCTGGGAGCAGAACAACTTCTCTTACCTTCATTTTGAAGATTCCTTACAAATATGTGGTGAGTTAGTTATTAAGAAAGTATTTACTGTTTGAGTAAAGTTAAAATAAATGGAAGAATTTTTTATTTTTGACATCATCGTCATTAAATTGAGTTGCTTTTGAACAATAATAAAAAAGCATTGACCAACATATTTGAAATGTATAAATTTTGGTATTGTTTGTTCAATTGTTGACTGTATAGTGATTTTTTTATAACTTTGTAATTTTTTGTTTTTATTATATAAAGCACTTGCTGCTGAAATGTGCTATACAAATAAACTTGATTGATTGATTGATCAGTGAAGCAGTGATGAGAAGAAATAGGACCAACGACCAAGCAGCGATAACTGAGGGAAGTTGCCGCCTCACCTTCTTCAAATTTATTATAATCAGTGTCAAACATTTGTGCCACTACCATTCTAAAGATATTGTTTCCAGAGGTCATCAAAGGTCAACCCCCCTCGTATATGTGCAGACTAAAACAAAAAATAGTGTCAACATTTCCAAAAAGAAAAAAAAAATTTCTGCAGTTATAATTTTTATGATTAAAAAAAAAAATTTGTGCCCTTTAACAAAAAACTAAATTATAATGAATTTATTTTACTAATTCTTTGTAGCACAGTTGACTGACTCAAAATGTGTGTCATTTTGTAAAAGTGGGAGGCTGGTTTGTGTGCCGAATCATTCTGAAGACAATAATAAATGTTTCAAGAGGTCAAAGGTCAATCAGCTCCCAAACATTTATAAAATCAAACTAAATGTGGTGCGAAGCGGCTGTGCTACATTTATGCAAAAAAGTTTTCAATTCTGCAGCTTCAAATTTTAAGATTTTTTCAGAAAAGTTTCCAGAGGTCATCAGAGGTCAACATACCCTCACTCCAACGTTAACAAAATCAAACTAAATGTTTGTATTTTTTAAATATTTTTCCTGGTTTGTGCAGCTGATATTTTTGTTTGACTTTGTTCTGGTGGGGAGCTGGAGAACAAGTTGATCTCTGGTGACCTGTAGAAACTTTTTTGTTTTTAAAATCTTACAATTTACAACTGCAGAAAGGAAAAAAATTGTTGCACAAAATCAGCAGAGTTGATTAACACCACATTTTGTTTGATTCTGTAAATTCTGGGGTGGTTGGTCGACCTTTGATGACCTCTGGAAACATTTATTAATATCTTTAAAATGGTAGCGGCACAAACTAAAATTTTTGCTGCACAATCGTTGATTTGAGGAATGAGGGAGTTGCTGTCTTCACTCAGGTCTGGTCCAGAATTCAGAGGATGAGTTTTCGGAAGTCTCTCCATCATGACTTGAAAGGAGACAGAGCGTCTGGACTAAGATCAGGCCTTACAGATGATGTGGAAGTGATTAAGGAAGCTAGTGATCAGCGGATGACAAGGGTCAATCCCCTGTTGGGCAGTTTGGTCGAGCCTTGGGCTAGGCACTTAGCCTAACACGGCAGCTCCACGCTCAGCTGTGAGCGCATAAAATGTCACATCCAACTTCACCCTGCGCCAAAGTTCAAAGCCAGACGATGACAGTGAACGCTTTGGTTATTAAAAAATTTCATATCGTAATGAAGCAGCCGTGTTCCGTCTTCACGCACATCACCCCCCTCCAGCAAACACGCCGTTCCTTTTTTCATGCGATCCATCAAGGGAGGGCCACAATTAAGTGACTAATTTGATTAGGAGATAATGTGAGTCCCACTTAATGGAAAGGACAGCCTTCACAACACAGGCAGATTAGTTTGGTGGATGCCTGCTTATTAATTAAGACAGCCCTCCATGCCCATATTAAGGCAAATGCACAGATGCGGTTTTAATGGGTCAGAGCATGTAAGACGAATCAATATGTGCAGGACGAAGATGCAGAAAAACTATGACAAAGCACGTCCAACTTCAAAACCTGAAAACTGTCTGAGAAAGTTTGGTGATATTACTGTGATAATTATCCAATAAGGTGCAACAGTTGCTACGACACGTCGGAGCAATCTCAAATTTCACTGTGTTGGTGTTTCCACCGTTTGTCATGGCAAAGCAGAGCAAGAGAAAGTTATAGTTGTTTAAAATACATCCCCAGACGTCGGTTTTTATGTCTGATTTCTCATTCTGGGAGCCTTCAAATCTCTGGCTTTCCTCTTCTGTTATCATCTGGAAGCCGAACGGCGGCTCCTACCTTCGTTTGAAGATTTCTTACAAATATGTGGTGAATTATTTATTAGGAAAGTCTTTATTGTTTGAGTAAATGGAAGTATTTCTTCTTTTTAACACTGCTGTAGCTGTGATAAGAAGAAAGTTTCTCCACTGTCAATTATAGAGTTTTAGGCATCAGGATATAACAACTATTTGGTTTAAAAGGTTTCAAATACAAACTCAGTTCGCAAAAAACACAGCTGATTTCACATCATCATCATTTATTAAACAAAAAGTAAACCAAGATGGAAAGGGTGTTTGTGTAGAACTACACCCTCCTTGTTTCAATCAAGTTTATTTCAATAAAGGAGAATTAAATGTTGTCATGACTCATATTATTCAGGTATTTTTATTAGATGGTGATACTAGAGGAAGGAAGGAGCTCCAGTAGCAGGCAGTATTGCAATGATTCTGGAGAGGTCTCTGACTGAAGACTGTTGCTGTCTGACTTGTGTCCGTCATGACACGATAAAAGCTCAACTTCCATAATTAGAAGAGACGATATTATCATCTTGTCTTAGATGACATCTTTTGAAAGGAACTGTTAATCCATCTCGTTTGCTTTTTGTCTCTGGTTAGAAAAGCAAACAGAGACACGATGGAGTCTGGGATACGATGCTGCAGCCATTGAGCCTCCTTCTGAACTCTTCCAGGATTTGGGGTCGTAGTTCAGGTGTAATTTGAGCTTTTGAGATCCTAACCAGCTGCGGCCAGTTAAAAATACAATCCCTTGTTGCCACGGTTACTGTTTGAAAGTAAAAAGTAAGCTGCACAAAATCCAAAACCAGAGGATGCAATGCCTCAACTCAATAAAGATTTCCAAAGGATCAAAGTGAATATGAGTGTGAGCACCTCTATAGACGCAGGAGTTTTAGTAGTTTTCTGCTTTGGAGCAGAAAGATGTCTGCAGCCACATTGCCAAGATGGGCAGACATCAGGAATGACCTCTGCAAAGGAACTGGCCATCATTCTGGGATGGGATATAAAACCATTTCCAAAAGTATGAAGTGGACTACAGCACAGGGCATTCTGGGTAAAAACAACCAAAACAAATGTGCTAATCTAGCGCTAGCGTGAGAAATGGATTGTGTTTTTTTGTCAAATACAAAAAAGAAATACTACGACCACTAAGATCTGATGCCTCTCCATTTTCTTTAAATTTTGTAAAGGAGGAAGTTGCACTCTTTTCCTCTTCGAAGGTTTTCGTATAATTTCCTTCAGCAGTTCTTGGTGCAGCGCCACCACAGGAGAGGAGGGGAACAGATTGCTCAAAAAGTTTGGTTTGTTAGATACAGTGCAGCTGAAATGTAACAAATGCTGCAAATTTTGATCAAAACTCTTCACTTCAAGTGTGGATGTCTGTAATCTTTAATGAACTAAAGCAATGTTGGACAGGAGAATGGGTCAAAACTCATCAAGCAGGCAGACACTAAAAACATCAGACAAACATTACAGAGAGTTATTGGTAAATAATGTTCTATCAACTGGAGGATTAGAGCATAAACTTGTCTTTCATGCAGACATCTTTAATAAATAATGACAGTATGGAGTCTGTTGTATTTGTCCATTCCTGCAGTAATTATATATAAATAATTGTAGAACATGTTAAAAGTTCAGATTCTTTTTATGTTCTGATACGTACAACCCTCAAATTGAAAAAGAGGTGCACTTTATTTTTCTCTATGACTAACTGTAGTGAATTATTTATTAACAATTTATTGTTAAAGTCTAAGCAAATGGCAGTATTCCCGCTTCTCAAAACTATTAAGTCTGACTTCTTGTCTTGTTTGGGCAGCTTTATAAATGACCCGGCACAGAAAATGGAGTCCCTGAGAGAACAGCTTTTACTTTGTGCCATTTCGAATGACATTTTTTCTTCCAAACTCCAACTGATTTGTTTGTAACTCATGTCCCACATGCCTTAACCATTGCCCATCGCGCAATGACAATAAGCCAGATAGATCTGAGCTGCGACAATTTCTGAGTCCCTGTAGAAAAAAGATAAAAACCACAAACGAAAGCAAGAGAGATTACTGTATTTGCAGCAGTCCTTGAGTTTGCACTCCTGCGTCTGGCTGGCATGTTCAGCCACTGCAGTGCTCTGTCATTCCGGGCACACCGCACACTCCCAAGCGCTCTATTTACGGTGGCCGAATCCCTGCTGCGTGGAGCAGGAAGAGTATAATCTCCCAGCGGTATTCGTGGTGGTGAATCTGCCAGTGGTGTCTGTGCATACCAATGGCAACCTCACCTCTGTCTAAGGAGTTATGATGTAGAAAGGAGAAGGAAAAACACCGCAAGCCGGAGATTTGATGTAAGAAAGGGAAATGGCGGCATCTGGAAACCCCCCACCCCCGGAGAAATGCATTCATCCCAATCTCCTCCAGCACTGTTACCACTTTGGTGACTGCTACTCGTACCACCTGCATCTGCAGTCACACTGCGATGGATTCAGTCAAGCAGCTGCATTTATGTAC
Organism: Xiphophorus maculatus; assembly: GCF_002775205.1. Taxonomy (NCBI): domain Eukaryota; kingdom Metazoa; phylum Chordata; class Actinopteri; order Cyprinodontiformes; family Poeciliidae; genus Xiphophorus; species Xiphophorus maculatus. The sequence continues at coordinate 2,314,189 of NC_036458.1, forward strand.
GTTGCCACCTGCTGAAACGTTTCTCATTCTGAATGTAATGATCATCTCCGTAAACAATCATTCCAAAGAATTTCATCTGAAGAGACAAAGCTTCAGCGAAAGATGTAGGTTAAACTGCTGGGAGACTTATTGTCTTTGGATTACACGAGGAAGGCACAACGCCCCAGGAGAGAACAAACAACTGCAAAAAATGGGAGTGTGATGAAGTGTGTGAGTGAGGGCTTTTACAGAGCCAGGCAATGGTAAGCATCTGCAAAGTTAGGCTTTCCTTTCGAGTGTGTGCAGGTCTCATTGGTATGTGGTGCATGACAAGGCGCTGGGTCCTTTCTGATTATGATGTCTGCTGAGAACAGGGTTGGCCCAGGGTGAGAGGCAAGCAGACAAGGCAGCGATGGAGGGAAGATTCACAGAGCCTCTGTTCTCTCACCAGGGGATCCCCCACATCATTTAGCGCCTCATGCAGATCGCTGCTAGTGGCAACACAGCCCTCTGGGCCCGGGGAATTAATGTAGCAAGCAATGGCAGAAGTGATTTATTAAAATAACACAGCCTGATGAGAGAGGGGCCAGGGTTGCTCCTCCTCAGCTCATCCCCATCTGCCGCTGAGGGAGGAAATAGAAGCATATAGATGCTACACCAACGAGCCACAGAGAGGAAAGTGGACAGCCACTACACAAATTGTGCAACAGTCCTCGCTGTCATTGCTTATTTATTTACCCTCTTTCCATTTGAGTCGGGCCTTGTATTAAATTGATCCCTCCTGCCGCGTTTTGCCTTGTTGAACAAGCGCAAAGCCCCGTTAAGTGTCTGTGAAAGGCTGGTGATTGTGTTTGCGGTGCCCCGGGTGTGCTGCGGCCGTCCGCTCCCCTCTATCTCCTCCGGACAGACGGGATTAGAGGCTGAAAGAGGGGCTGAATGACCCTCTTGGGTGGGTGGGAGGAGGGCAGGAGACAGGCAGGCAGTGAGCAGCTCGGTTTAGAGTTAAAACGCAGTGACAAACACAAGCCTGTGCAGCCTCATGCACACACATTCCCCCAGACACGCATGCACAAAGAGTTTAAACTTAGCTTGCCCCCCGACAGATGCCCAGCCTTCCACAGGCTTGGCCATAGGCAAAGCACGCACTGGACCATGAGCTCCAAACTGTACACGAAGGAAGCGACTGTATGAATCCTCACACTGCTCCTGATAGAAATGCATCTCCTGTGCTGTTTAAACATCTGCTGTTTATGATTTTACATTTCAGCGCAGATATTCCTGTTTCATTTAGCTAAATGATAATTCGTGCTGATTGCAGTCCTAATGGCTGTAGAGAGACGCTGAGGAGAGAGGCACTATGCAGACTCAATGGCAGGTGGGGAAGGTGCTCCCTAATAGAACAGCGACAGACAAACTATGCCACATACGAACATTAACCAGACTGATTGCGTAGAAAAGTCTGCATGGGTCCATCAGCACAGAAGGCAACCCAGAAGGCACAAGCATGCGGCTACCGATCGTTTGTGTCGTTTCTGACCACAACTTGTCCTTTATCACCCATGGAAACCCTGTTTCTTAAATCATCTTTCTTCTTATAGACATTTGTAACATTTTGTCCAACAGTGAGGCAGGGAAACTCGTATATGCTTGAGTAATTTCTGGGCAGAACGAAACAAATCGGAGTTTGTGCAGCATCAAAAGTACAACTCACTGCTTGTGTGCAATATGTAATAGAAAACCATCATGAAATAATCACCTGGATATCAATAAATACTTAGCCAATTAGATGGACTCTAGATAGACCAGATGCATATTTTTCATGTCCTAGATACTAAAATTAAAAATAGAGAAAAGGAATAGCTATGAAAAATGGTGTGACAGCTACAGTGGACCCGTGTCAGGAACCACAGCTGCCCCCAAGTATTTTTGGTCTAGTTTCTAGTACAAATATCTTCATACATTTGAAATATGATCAAATTTATTTACAAGTAACTTTTCAGTAAGCTTTAGGAGCTTGCTTTAAGTCAACAATTCCTTAATATTGATAACAAAGAGTTCTAGTTCAAGTGGCAGATTATTTCACTCATAAGACATTTTTCCCATGTTATAAGTGAAATAGTTTCCAGTGATTCATGAACTTTTTCCATCAACTATTAAGAGGTTATTGACTTGAAACAACCTTTTATGTCTTTATAAGACAACACAGCAAACTGAAAAAGTTCAAAATGTGAGACATGAGAGTTTACTTATGTGACAATTGTTTTAAAATGTCTAAGAAGCAAAGAAGTAGAAGATTACACCTCCATGTTTCCACGGTGCTGCTGAGCTGACGGGGTTGTCGGCTTGACGTTAGCCTGATGTGCTAATCTCTGCTTCAAATCCTCAATAACACAACCAAACCAGCACACTGAAAAACTGCAGCCACAATAAAATGTTTAATTATTTTCCAGTGGAGCTTCATGCATGTTCGAAATAGGCTTCACACATTATGAAGAGCGCATTGCTTTCTTATTCACCCATCACACTAGAGCCTGTCTGCCTTGCATACCAATGCCATAGTAAGCCATCTTGGGTCAATATTGCTCCAGTATTGGCTTCCTGTGCATTTTTCACTGTAACATAATTAGATTACCAGGTAAGGATTTTTTGGACATGACTGCAGCAGCTTTTATGCTTTATATGTAAGTCTACTGCACATACTGTATATGCAAAAGTAACATTATTTACATGACTGGGACTAAAATGTACTGTAACAGCATTGACCTGATAAAAACTGAACTAAATTGCATTTAACACTATGCAAACACTATGTGTGCGCCGATGAAGATACCCGTACCTCATGATACTTGCAAATTAAAGTAAAACTGTCGGTATGACTTAATTTGTTGACCTTCATCCTTAAATAATATTTTTAAAAAACAGTTCAACACTCATTTCTACATGTACTACTCAAGAGAGGAAGTCATCAGAAGTGACAGATATATTTTAATACTTAATTTTTTAATATATTTCCATCTTGATAACATTCGTTTTTAATACACAGCAGCTCTACTATGCTCCGGCAAAAACCATCAACGTTCAGTCAGATTTTATGCATCATTTTACTGCCTTTACACGTTGCAAGAGAGTGGAGGAGCAAACTCCACATCGTCTGATGAGAGTACTGGAGCTGCTAAAGATTTATGTTTTACATTAGGAGTCGTTCCCCGATTTATGTCTACTTGTGTTAAATTTAAAATAGTGGACAGAGAGGGTCAGAACGTTATTAGAAACCGGGTTATATAAACTTAACCTGTTTTTATACATGGCAACCAGTAGTGTCCCAATGTAGATATAAAGGTTGTTGTTCTGTTTGCATCACGTTCCATATACTGACATTTACAGGTTTAGGTCCCTGTGTACTCATGAGCCAGGGTTACATTCTGCCTTTTTAACATTATCATACATTTACATGCTTAATATCAGGTTGCCGCTTGCTCAGAGTGAACTTATTTCCAACAACTGAATATCAAACACTTTAAGAATCCAAGTGCAAAGGCTAAATTAAGAGAGACTGGAAGGCAGAATAAAATAGAACAAGGTTGTTGCATATCTTTTTAAAATAAATTCAGCAAGAAAAGGAATTCAAGTAAAGTGGATTTTTGGGGGGCTGCCTGTAAACTCGGGAACATATTTAGCCCGACTGAAGCCAGAATCTGGAATTGAAGTGTTCCTCCTTGCAGGGGAAAAAAATGGATGCCCAGAAAAATAACCTTACATCTCAGCTGAGAATCTGCGGTGCACATCTCCCAGCATGCTCTGTCTATCTGATCCACAGATCTCCCCCCGGGGGACGTGGCAGTACAGCTCCCCCCGTCAAAGCAATGGAGCAGCACTCACTCGCATAAAGAAGCACGCTTTGAATCAATTCAGATCGGATAATTGCGTAGCCGGGCACCTTCCTTGGCGGGGCAGATAAGTGGAGAGGCTCCATTCGACATTTACATCTCACACACCTCATCAAATACTGGTTCTTTGTCGTCATGCGTTACATTTGAATAGAGCAAAGTTTGAATTTTTAAGCAGCGTGAAAATTCATCAAACCTTTCCGTCCAGCAAAGGCCTTGTCTCTCGGAGCAAATAACTCTTGGTTACCTTATTCAAACTGAAAGTGGCAGGGCTCAAATCAAATCAAGTCAAATCAAATTGAGCTCGGATGAGAAAGTGAGGAATCGAGAGGGACGGGGGGGAAAAGGGCTTGAAAACAGTCACATTTTGTCACAGTTCAACCGCTTTCTACCCTTTGAGAACTCAGAGAAGCAATTTACAAAATAATGCAGATGAATTCACTCCGAGCTTTAAAAATACAAATGTTTCACTGAAGTGAAAATCAAGTGCAGATGGAGGAAGTGGAGACTTGAATAATTTTAATAGCATTGGTTATAGTTAACATTGTGACTTTTAGTTAGACATTAGTTTCATTTTAAATCAATTCGATTCAAAAATACTTTATTAACCCCACAGAGAAATTAAATGTCTTAACTCAGAATATCCAAGTATCTACAGTGAGTCATTATGGATGGAGATAATTTTCACGCAGCAGAGACAATATTTACCACAAGTCCTGGATGACGGCATCAGTTGTTGGCAAACGTTGCTAATCCACCTCATTTGCTTTTGCTGCTCCACGTTGAATTTATGTCAGATAGACATTGAAGTCTATCTAGACATAAAGACATTGATATCTATAGTCCTTTGGTAATTGATAGAAGAGATAGTTTGAACTTCTTTCTCTCTCTGTTTTTTGAAGTGAACCTTAAAGTTCAAAACAATAAGTATTTTATCCAATTTTGCATTTTCCCCAGTCCTATTTAGTCCACTTTAGTCCAACTCTGGTTTGTTTGTCTGGAAAGTCCAGTTCATTTTGGGAGATGTGAACGCGCAAGCGAACTCTGGTCCGCCTACAAACTTCAGTCTGTAGGCGGACCATGTGAGACCATGTGAGTCTTGTTTTTTGTCAGGGACACATTCAAGCCAAAGAACATTGTACCTATTGTCAAGCATGGTAGTGGTAGCATCATGCTGGGAGGCTGTGACTGCTGCATCACTTCAAACCAATACTTAGATTGGTGACATGAAGAGACAGTTGCTGTGAGTGAGATTCTGGCTACATCCGGTTTTAAAACTTGCAACCAATGCTAATTCTGTTGAAATATTGAAACACACACAAAAAGCTCAGTTGAACTCGTAGGAAATGTTTAACAAAATATTACAGAGTATATAGAAATTCACATATGTGCCCCCAACTCTTGTTTTTACAAATTACTGCAGTTGCATTTTGCATAATCATTCCACCCTGGAGAAAGAAAAGTTCAAACCTTTAAACTCCCTGAATCAATGAAACATTTACGGCCGTGTAAACTTTAGACGGCAACAGTACATGTTCCTTTATGTGATGAATGGAAAAAGAGCTGAAAGGAGATAAAGACGGAGCGGCGAGGCAAAACGGCGAGACAAGACGGCGAGACGAACGCAATTCGTGGCGAGTTCCTCTACCTTCAGCTGCACTTGTGTAGCAAAGATGAGGCATAATAACAATGGGTTACCATAGCAATAACAGTCGAGTGAGTGAGTGTGTGCGTGTGTGTGTGTGTTCAGCAGGGTTGGGTGGGGGGAGGGAGTGGATAAAACTTTTATCCATCAGCCGCATTGCTCCATCATCAAAGCTCTTCTCCACTTTCAAGGCCAAGTCTGAGGCACCTGTGGATCATTAGTCTCCAGTCATTTATCCACGTTTCTTCTTCTCCTTCTTAAAAGTTGAGGAGTGAAAGAAGGTTTTGTAGAAAAGGAGAGAAGAGAGAAAGAAGGATGTAATCATTTTTTCCCCGAGCAAGTCAATTTCTCTGGGCGCCAGCGCAGCTCCCTTTGGGCTACCTGTGCAGGTATCACGCCTGCGGTCTGAGGCTTCCCTCTTTGTGAAGCACTGGCCCTTTGCAGCACATCAATACGCTGAACTTTTCCTGCCGAGTACCTGAGCTCTCCTGCATGACCCGCTCCTCCTTTATCTATTCTGTTTAAAGATACCGGTAGCAGGAGGAGCCTGATTACCTCCTGGGACGCCCCCGCTCCTCTTCAAGTTTGCCAAGTGAGAAAGTCCTCAGAAGTTTGTTGACAGATCTCTGCTGCGGCAGCAGGGAGCGATGGACACGGTAACCTTGGCTCTCCAAAGGACAAATGGAGAGTTTTGAAAAGATCAAGTGAGATGGATTTTGTTTATAGAGGAGACAGACAGGAACAGGATGGAACAGCGAGCGGAGGTCTGCGTTGCGAGAGGAAAACAATGCGCCACAGAAGCGGCACCACACGCAGGACTTCTCTTTTCCCCGCCGAGCTGTGATAAACATAAAACATCATCACAAGAATCCTTTTTATGTGACGACGAATACAAATGAGAGCCTAAAGGAAAGAAAGTGTGGGAAGCACAACTAAAGAAATTTAAATGCGTTAAATGTGAGCTTTCGTTGCTTTGCTGTTTTCATATACGAATAAACAATGTCGGGACGCGCCGTCCAACAAAGTAGCAGAAAGGTTCAGAAAACAAAGAGATGTCGTGTTATACAACCCATCGTCACACATTACTGCAGAAATCTTTTGGGTGGTGTGAAGCTTCCTTTGCTTTTTCTATAATTGTGTTAACTGGTGATTGCTAAGGGGATAAAAGACTTACCTGCTCAGCAATAAAAACATTGTTTTGCTGCCGTTTCTAATTTCTGCCTCATGTTGGCTGGATTTACACTTTTTTTCTACACGAAACGCTTTTTATTTTATTTCCAATTAAAATGATCTGGTGAACACAAACTGGATATTAAAGTAACTGAAGAAATATTAAAGATAAAACTATAAGAGTAGCAAGACAGAAGCAACCCTGTCCTATGAAGGTGAATTTCCAAAATCTAGATGACGAAGCATCTTCGAACTGCTCTTTCTGAAACTAAAGCATTTTATAGACAAACAAAGAGCAAAACTTCTTGTCCAAGGACTTCTATCTCCACTCAGTGCACATTATAGAGATCAGAACCTTTCCTGATCCACAGTGGAGGAAATCAGGTATAACAGGAGGAAATATGGTCAGTTTCACACAAAGACAAGTATAAAAATATTAGGGATGCAACTAACGGTTATTTTAGTAACCGATTATTCTGAGCATTGATTGATTAATCGAGTAAAAAATGCACATTCCACAAAATTTAAATGTAATCACTAAAGCTTGTTATGCAATATGAGAAATACATTAAGATGAAAAAAACTAATTCTTTTATAAATAATAAATAAAAAAGCCATTTTATTTCCTAAAATACAATAACTGCATTCTTTTAGTGAACAACTGAACATTTATAGCAAACAATTTATCTGCAACTAAAAAATATATTTCGACATGTGAAAAGCTCAACTTTTCAAATGTTATTAATCTGATTAACAGATTAATAATTTGGCCACCAAAGATGATTAGTAGGAGATTTTAATCTAAAATCGCTACTTTAGGGGTTTTGGGTAGAAAATATTTACAGGCAAAGATTTTTTCCTCTATCAAAAATGCAAAATGTACGATATATCTTTTCTTGTATAGTTTTGGCTCAACACTAGGAGTACTAGGTTTTCGACTTCTCCCCAGACTTACTGAAACAGTGCCAAAAGAACCTGAGTCCAAACTGACGACTGATGGCTCAAATTAGCATCCATTCTTCAATTGTAAATGTGGCTGTTGACCGTCAGGCCAGAAGGTAGGAGTGTGAATAGTCCATGTTGGGGGTGGGTATCTATGATACCAACAGGAGATCAGATCTCCTGTAGGTAATGCTCTTCAGTCTAGTTTTGAAGCATACATGAAGTGTTTTTGGAGAGATGTGACCTTTTGCAGCTGATCCATGATGTTGTGCTGCATTATCCAGTCTAAGTCTAAGTCGAAGTCTAAGTCTAAGGAACAATTGTGCAACTGTGAGATGCGTTGAGGCCATTACCAGGGTACTTATAAGGTAATGGCCTTATTTACAGAACAAAAGCAATCCTTCAGGTCATTTGGCCTATCTCTAGACTGCATAGGTAAATGTCAAAATGGACTAACTCCAGCACTTCCAGTGTCAATTGATTCTCCGAATATCTTCTTCTTTCAGCAAATGGCCTTTTTTTAACAGTCTATTACAAAACAAATTGACAATTCTTTAAATAATTGTTTCATCGCCATCAGTTCAAAAAATACACAAAAAGTAAAGAATTACAATATAAAATACTGTGCAGTTATCAGAACGAGTATACCCCGAAGCAGGCAATATGCAACTAATTGTGTCATATATATATATATTTAAAATATATAAAAATGGACATGTATTTCTGCTATAAAAGACAAAAGACTATTTATAAAAAGTGAAAAAAGCTGTGCAAACAACAGGGAAGTGCAAATACCAGCAGAAATGTTATTTAAAATGAGTAAAACTAGTCTGACAGCAGCTGGGAGGAAGGATCTATGATAATGCTTCTTTGTGCACTAAGGATGCATGGTTCTCCAGGCCAGCAACAGATTCATGCATGGAGTTGGAGACATTTAGGAAACTAAACGGTGTTTCCATGCAGGAACATTTTATATTTTGACGTGCTAAACGAAGGGAACGGAGGGTAAAAATCAATCCTAACCAGAAGACCTTGAGTTTTGATACGAACGTTAGAATGGATTCTGAATGAGGAAATGGGTCTGAATGTTTTCTACTTGTTGATTATGTCCCACTTTAAGACCCTCCATAAATCATATCCTTAAATTATACAAGAGGAGAGACTTACAACGTGGTTCTCTTGACTCCCACAGTCTTAGAAATAGCATTTCCAGGCTCACAGATGGCAAAGATTTTGTTTTTCTAATATTTTTTAGATTTATTTTTTTGGACAATGTGTCACTTTTTTGAGGACATTCAGGCGTCAAAGAGACCACACTTAAATTATTTATAAAATTTTCAAGTCAGATAATAATTGAGCTCAGTTTGGTGAAAATGTGTGTTTTAAGCCAGTTACTTTCAGATTTAACAAGAGGTGCAATTCTTTCCATTGCACCACGTTGATTTGAACAACTTTTTCCCCTGCCTTTGTTTCATGTTATCTTTATAATTTGCTTTTATTCAAATTTATTTACTGGTGGCAAAAAAGCAAAAACCGAATAAATTTGTAAGCGGGCAAAAATTCATTTTCATGTGGACAAATGTGTGTTTTTCTGGTTTGGACTGGAGTTTAGATTTTTGTTTTGCTGGCTGGAACCTTTTGAAGCTTTTCAGTCATTTCTGTTAAATAATTCACAAATGGCTCATTCTTCAAAGCTCTGAATGCTGGAGCTGGGGATTTCTGGTTAAATCCATTATTAACATTCTGTGTTATATTTTTAATTGCAGAGTAAATCTAAGCATGCCTCTGATATTTGTGTTGTCATGCCAACACAAAGCAAAGCTGCTTTAAAACTCTTTTACTAAGAGATCTTAGAAGTGTGGCAGGCACTGAATGCAGATTCAGTCCCATGATGTCAATAATCTGAATAATTTAAAGTTTTTTCTAAATCTTAAAAAGTAGCTCAAGTTAAGTCGGATTGGATGGAGAGCTCCTCGGAGAATATCAAGTCTTACCACTGATTCTCAGTTGGATTCAGGTTTGGACTTTGACTTGGCCACTCTGATAAACAACATTTTCCTGGATTTTTGTATATTTAGGTCAATCCATCTTTCATCAACTTTGACCAGGATGTGCTGAGTTAGTTTTCTTTCACACATTTAAATTTACACACAATCCAAAATATTTTGAAATTAGTTTAAACTTTTTAGAGCAAAAGACCTGATAACAGGAAGACTTAGAGCTACATTTCTCCCCGACCCGTCTGCCGTTTCTTGGTCTTTATGACGCAACCCTTCCGATTTGGTAAAACTCTGAAAACCATTTTCCTTCCACTTCAAAGATACGCCCTATTGTCTTTATTTATTTTGCACCAAAGTCTGCTAAAAGGCAGAGTGTAATTAAAAAGAATACATTTTTAGAGCTATATCTTGGTTTAAATATTTTTCTTGGGCACCTAGAATACTCATTAATAACAGAAACCCAATCTTGGACCTGCAGATGCTTTGGTTGAGTATCTGTCTGGGAGAAATTATTTAATTTTTTTAATCAGTGATGTGATTTATCTTAACATTTTCTCAGACTTCAAACAAAGCTTTGATGTTTCATTTGTTTTAAGAGAAATAAACAAGCAAAGCAGTTTTCTTGCAGACTAATCCTCAACATTTGATGGGAAGGATTCTCTCAGTCGCCATGTGCGTTAAATGAACCCAGCCAGTGTTGTAAATGAGATAATCTCATTTGTTTTTATTTTTTTCTATTGCTGACTGCAGAGTATGCGGACAAGATGATAAATATACCGAACATGTAGTCCTGCCGGTGTAATGGATTCATGCGTCAGGGCGAGACTTGGAGGTGTTTCCTGAGGAGCGCCGTGTGTTTCCAGGCCTTTATGATGGCTGGCTGCTTGTAGGGGTGTGTGTGTGTGCGTGTGTGTCTTTGTAGCTGCTGGTCTCCACAGGTACACAGGCCATCGATCACATAGTGGGACCATTACACACAGGCAGGGGTGGAGGTGGATAATGCTCCCACCGCTGCCACCAGCGGGGCCTCGGCTGCTTGAGGGTCAAGCGTTTGGCTGGCCAACGGTAATCAAGCCGACAGCGGGCTGCCTGTCTGCATGACGGATAACGTCACCAACGCTCATCTGTACAGCAAACACTCACCAGCTCTGCACCACTTTCTTTGTACAGCAACAAAAGGGTTGCAGGAGGCAGCGAAAACTGTAACATTAACCGGCCTGTTTAACCGGAGAGAATACCTGATGGCTGCTGCTGAGAAGTGATGGGAAACATTTCAGATTTGGGTGGAAAATCAACAAATAAAATGCTACTGATGGAAAACTTACATCTGTTTGTGATTCTGTGACATTCTGCATTGATAAACTAAAGGATGTGCAAATATGGAGCTAAAAGATGAATGACTCTGATCTGCAGAGCTGCACGTTTCCACACCTTCACTACAACGCAGATGCAAACTTTATTTTCAGCACAGTGTTACTGAAATCGCCAAAAATCTTCAACATTTTCAGAGGATAACAAGGATCCGACCTCATTCATTATGAAGATTTAAATCCAGCAGCTGATCGATGTCATTCTAAACATCAAAAACAAACCTTTTTCCAAAACAAAAATCACAAAGATGCTACATGGAACAGAATTATCATTCGCTCACCAAATGTTTCAGCATTAGCATGTACGTTAGCATCCATCAGGCTAGCACTCTCAGCTGTTCAAACAACGAAGGAGCTAAATATTTTTAACACCACTTTTAATCCAAAGAAATATGATTGAAATCTATTTTTTTTATTTTACTTCATTGAACTAAACAATAAGAAATAAATACTAGAAATAATCACTAACTTTTACAGTCATGTTCATTAATTAGAACATATGGTCTGGTGAACCTCATTTGTCAGATTAAAAATACCTTTTAAAAATATACTTTAAGCAGGTATTGAACATACTTTTAATTAAGTTTATTACAAGAAAGTTTTTTTTACATTCTGGTGAAATATTAACATTTTAAATGTCATGTTTTTATAAACTGTACTTGAAAAATGATCATGAATAACAAAAATAAAGGCTGGAAAACATCCATGTTTGTCATTAAGCTATATATTATTAGTAATACAGTTATTCAAATAAAATGGACTTTTCAATAATTGGTCAACATCTGTTCCACTGAGTCAAACGATCAAAGAAAAACCTGTTCCCCTCCTCACCTGTGGGGGCGCTGCAACAAGAGTCACTGAAAACTCAGATGAAGACACTGAGAGCAACTTTCTTCCTTACAGAGTGTAAACAAAAATGGGGTGGCGTCAGATTTTAGTGGCTGGAGGATTTCTCTTTTGTCTTTGGCACAAAAAAAACCCCACAATCGATTTCTCCTGTTATTGCTAAATTTACCGTTTGTTTTGGCTGTATTTACCCAGAATGCCCTGTGATATCCAGGATAAGCCACAACAATGTTGTGCAGAACTAAATTAAACCTAAAGAATAATTCGCCAAACAATGCTTTAGATGTTTATACTCTTTGGTTATCAGATGGATGAACTCTTGATTTATTCACACAAAATCCAACCAGTAGAAGCTGATAAATGGTTCAAATGTTGCAGATGCATGAATTATTCCTCTGGAATCGTCTCCTTTATCTTCCCAAAAGGATAATCCAGTCAAACCTTCACTAAAAAGACAAAGAAAGCTCTTCCTAGAATTAAAAGAATTCAAGCAACTTTTTTCCTGGCTGCCATGTAGATAATTCTGTTTCATTTCAACCTTTTAGGAACCTTTTAGAGACGCTGGACTTTAAAACATAACAAGTGCTGAGTTAAATATCACTGCACTGGGAGACGATGCAGTTTCCTGACAGGCTGGTAATCTGCTGGGAGGTTCTGGAGAATCCCAGCCCCACCGTCCTGTTCTGTCACACTGACCCGTCCATGATCCTTCTCTGAGGTCTTCCTCTTCTCCTCCTCCTCCTCATTGGCAGCTCCATATTCAGCATCGTTTCCCAAAGTCTCCTCCATCCTCCTCTGCACATGTCCAAACCGTCCAACTGTCCCTCCGATTTCTAATCACGCCCTAAAGTCCTTATGCCATTTGTAGCAATGTTAGGTTTTAAACAATTGGTGAAGTTTGATGTCTTGGTGAAATTTTGAAGGATTTTTGTTGGTAATTGGATCAGTTTCCCACCCTAAAGTATAAACTATATGCTTTACAACAGTTTTTTCTCATTTCTTGCCCTTTTATTATAGAATTTAAAACAGATTAAATGATCTTACTGAAACATAAAACTGAATTTTGAATGTAGTGCAAGTAGAAAAGACAAAACCATTTCAAATGTTTCCTTTGAATTCAGTTGAAACCTAATTTAGTTGCTGAGATCCTTTTCGTCTCATTTCACTTTCACACCTGAATGTTTCTTTTGGACTGCAGTGAAAATCCTTTTTCTATTCAACTCAAAGCTGCAAATCGTGGATTTTCAGACAGTTATAATTTTGGAATAAATATTCTTTTTCATTAAGATCAAATTCATGAAATGTGACACAAAACTCAGCAGCTCTGGACATTCCCCCACTCATTTCTGCAGGGAATATTTTACAATAAGCTGCAAACTTTTTATGGAAATTGCACAAAAACACATCTTAGCAAAGTCACTAATCATTCTTGAATCACATATCAAACATTATAAAGATTTGGTGTAACCAGAACTTCATACATAGAAATCAAGATAAAATAAATGCATATTTGGTTTTCTTGAAAAAAGTTTTTGAAGATAAAGTTGCTATATTATTAAATTAAACTCTACATAACATATTTGTGCAATTACAGTATATTGGAAATGTTTTGGGGTTTGAACCACTGATAGAATTAAAAACAAATGAAATTATCTTACTGAAATGTGAATCTGAACTTTATATTGGATGACAAAAAAAATTTCCAATAAATTCAGCTGAAAACTCATCTAGTTTCCAAAACTCTTTCATCTCAATTTACTTTTGCACCTGAATGTTTCTTTTGCATTTCAGGGAAAATCCTTCACTCAATTTGTTTTTTCCGCTCAACTAGAAGATACAAATTGTTGATTTTCAGACATTTCTGATTGTTTTTATCATTTGGATGAAATTTCATGAAATGTGACACAAAACAAAAAATCTCTGGATTCCCGCCCGCCCGCCCGCCCGCCCGCCCGTCCGTCCGTCCGTCCACTAACACCCTTGTCCCCAGTGGGGTCAGGAGGTGCTGGTGCCTCTCCAGCTAACGTTCCGGGCGAGAGGCGGGGTCACCTTGGTTTGGTTTGCAACTCCAAGTCAATACACACAATCATAACCAAAAATGAAACTAATCCATATTTTACTTTCTTCAAAGGTGTTTTTGAAGACAAAGTTGCTACATTATCCTGTTAGCTCTACATGAGATTTATGCAATTATACAACAACCTAATTAGATGGAAACTTTTAATTTTTTGTACCACTGATAAAATTAGAAACATATTATCTTACTGAAATATTAGTCTGAACTTTACATGTACGTATTCCATGTAGAATAAACAGATATTTTGAATGTTTCCTTTAAATTTAGAAATTTCATGCAATGTGATGCAAAACTGCAGTTCTAGATGTTCACCCATTTTCAGATAAGCTGTCAACTTTTCTTGGAAATTGCAACAAAATATCTTAGAAAAGTCACTAGTCATTCTTAAATCCAAACAGAAACAACATAAGGATGTGTTCTGGTGGTTTGGGTTGCAACTACAAGTTTATACTGACAAAATAAATGCCTATTTTGCTTTCTTCAAAGATGTTTTGGATGAAGTTGCTACACTATCCTGTTTAGCTCTACATGAGATATTTGTGCAATTATACCACAGCCTAATTAACTGCAAACTTGAGGTAAAAACAGGAGAAATATTCCACCTCTGGTTGCAGCAACCAGCTGATGAGGGAAGACTCCAAATGGATGAGTTAAATATAAAACCGCTTCCGTTAGCCGTGAACCTCCGGAGATTCGCCGCTGCTCCCGTCAGTGACAGCTCCACCTGTTTAACACCTCCACGGCTCAGAAAGACACCAGAGACCGCGAGATGTGCAGAAATGCTGAGCACAGACCGCTCTGCCTCATTCTGCTGGATAAATCTCAATCAGCGCTTACATCCAGCTGCTTTCTGTTTAAGTCAACACATAAAAGTGACACCGGGAAGACATCCGTTGTCCAATTAGGCTGGAGAAAAAGGGAAAAACCGGGAAAGACAAGCAACATGCTTTGCTTAATTTCATCCAGACTGTTTGTGCTTAATTTCTAATTTGGTAAAGTGCTGAACATTCAGGCAGTGTACTTAAAGTCAAAACATCTGCTTTTTTGAGCCTCCAAATGGCAGGTGGAGGGAAGCGGGTGAGCCACAGATGGGGAAGGAGACGGAAAAGAAACGAAGACAGAAATAGAGGAGAGCAGATAAAGAGGGGAGAGGATGCGGCGAGGAAGCGGAGCGTAGTGGAGCCGGCCGCTGGGACTGTGAGGAATGAGCTGGCTGTGCTATAGGAGGCCTTAATGAGCATTCTCTCTAAACCCTGGAGAGTCTCTCTCCTCAGCTCTCGGCCAATCTCTGTCTTTCCTCCCAGCTAGCAAACGTACAGCCTCACAAAAGCTGCTCGCATGGCGCCGCATGCACAGATGCATGTGGAACGCTACCGAAGGCAAACATGCACACGCGCCCGGCTCTCGCTGGAGAGTGTAAATTTGTCCAGTTATAATTCACTGTCACCTCTGCGGGGCACACAGTCGTTTAAATCCGCTCTCATAATGAAACAACATTAACAGGCTACGTGACACGATTCTCTGTGCTCCTGCAGACAACGCTAATATCTTGCTCTATTTCAATTCCGTTGCATTAAATTGGTACAGTGAAGTCAGCGTGGATCCTAATAAACCAATAAACACCTCGGAACCAAAGGGAGAAGTGTGGCAGCCGCGCTCGGATAATAGCCACTTTATGCATTAGCAGGAACCTGTGGTAATAATGGCTTCCTACTGTAGGTCTGTTTGCTTCAGAGACTAATGTGTCCTTGATTCTCTCTTGACTTATCACTTCTTGCAGCTGTATTTATGGATGTTGGGGCGCGACAGATGTGTTTCATCCCCCCACCTTCCCAAAGAGACACTCTGTATATTTTTCTCCAGGAAAAGGCTGAATGACAAGGTATCTGGAAGTCCTGAGTTATGGTGCGGCGCGCGCAGGCCTGAAAAATGGGAAGATGATGAACAACGGGAGAGAAAAATTCAGACGGAACAAGTTGCAGAGGTGACAGCAGCGGCTGTAAATCTGGTTCTGGGACTTGGGCGAGAGATTAGGCAGGGACGTAATCACAGGAGCATGTAGGTGTGTCTTTTGTGTTTGTTTTATGTCCTATTGTGTGCATAGCTATCTGCAGAGGAGGAAGAGGAGGAGAGCTTTATTTAACAAAATGATTAGACCTCTGTGTTCCAGCCTACAGTGGCTCCGAGGCGGCTGTCCCTGAGCAGGCCTGGAGTTGGAAAGCTTCCAGAACGACTCACTCTCATTAACTATTAACCAGTGACTCAGGCCTTAAATCATCTCGGTGGTCCCCAGCCTGCTGACCCTGCTGCGGCTGGTGGAGGCAGCAGCGGAGCGGCGTTTCATCAGCGCTGGCTCACTGGACACCCCGCTGATTTAATGGGCTACAATTATGCTGCTTCTGACACAATGTATGGCAAACATTTATAGATTTCCTTCCCCTTCAGCTCCACAGCCGGCAGCAGCGTTGCCTTTTCTTCCCACTTTACCAGGCTGCTCCTGGAGCAGCGATCAGATGACTAAATTACATGTTGTGAGTTTGGCTCAGCGCTGACCTACAGGCTGGTGAATATGTTAAATGTCCCGTCGCCAGAGGCACTGTGCAGCAACGCATGTTTCTGACGCATCTGCATGTGCAAAATGTGTGCAAACCTGAGTCATGAAACGAGATACGGACTCTCTAAGAATTCTCAGATTGTGCTCATAATTCTAAGAAAAAAAGGTCAGAATTCTAACCAAAACCTCAGAATTTTGACTTTCTTAAAATCAAAGTTGACTTTTCTTTCTAACCAAAACCTCAGAATTCAGATTGTTTTCTCAGAATTCTGACAAATTTTCTGAGATCAAAAGTTTTTTGTTTTATCTTTCAGTGGCCCTCATCTTCTTCCAATTAATAAACTGATACATATTTAACTTGAATCAGTGCATTTTACCTCCGTAAATCTCTTAGAATCAGCAGCTGTAGGTATTTATGTTTAAACATTTTTCCAAGACGATTCCTTCAGTCAGATTTTGCCACATCCAGGCGAGACATAGTCAGATTTTGCTTTGAGAGTTTTTCAGCGACGCATCGTCAGATCTAGATGTGGAGCTCTTTGTTTTAAAAAGAAAGTGATTCTTCTTCATCTCTTGCTTCCATCTGCAGAACTTGATGGGAATGTTTAAATCTGGAATAATAGTTGCAAAACATGAGATTTCCACAACTTTGTGAATATCTCTTTTACTGCATGATACAGCTCCTTTTTATTTTTTATTTTGTTTTTAAATCCTACAGGAGGAGGCCTGCATGCAGCTCCAGCAGTGAGGAACTGGTGGAACCATATGGCTGACCTGCTATTTATGTACAACTGGTCTGATTAAGTCAGGTCTGGGGGCCCTGGAGTACAGCACTTAGTTGATGGTGACTGGAATGGGCCACTAGGACGCCGCCACGCCCAACCGTGTACAATGGAGAAGAATTAGACGACGCTCCCCAGAGACCTGCGCCTCGTTTCTGTACCTTCGTTAAAGAAGCCACGTTAATATATGTTCCTACTATAAGCGGATCGCAACCGAGATACTTCCAAGGAGCTCTGGGTCTTCATCAATCATACCTCGGATGTTTATTGATTCTCCCCGGACTCGTTATGACATCCAATAGGTGCCATTCCACCTCGCTTGCTTACACTCTGAAAATGACTATTTAGATCTCAATTTAAAGGATTAAAAAGAGGCATAAAGTAAAAAGAGTCCTCAGCCTACTAAAGCCAAATTCCTGCCCCTGAACTCTGACACCGATGACAACCCGCTGTCCTTTAATTATGCTAATCCTGGCATGTCACCAGCTTTTCTTTGAAGGTCAGTTCAGTAAAATGAAAGTCTCCGGGGGCGAGACGGCAGACACGGCTTTGGCTCATCATCAATATTTCTTTCAGAGGGAAGAGAAGCAGAAGGAGGAAGTAATCAGCCCGATAATGGCCATTTTGTTATGACTCTGTGTTCATTTTTGTTGTTATCCGCTCGGGATGGGCTGTTGTCGAAACGTTTGTGCTTCCGCGGAACATTTATCTTAATGACGGCAATACGTGCGCCTTTTCTAGCATGACAATTGAGCATGCATGTTGAAAGGAAGGCCTGTGGGCATAACACCAGACCTATTTCAATTAATGAAAAAAGCAGAGATGTGGATGATGGTTCAGAGGTCACAGCCAGGCTAAGAAATAATCCCATTAGCTCAGGGGAGAAAAAAACCATAGAAGCAGAAGCTAGAAACCTCATTTAAGGAAATACCCTTAAGCCCAGGCGGGAATGGAGGAAGAGAAATGAAGCTGTCTTACAAATTTACCACCTTTTTTTGGTGAAAATGGCGAAATTACGCTCTGCCCATTAAAGTTCAACTAAACTACCGACATTACAGTCGCTGACTGTGTGAAAAGTATTTATTTCTTTCTGAGTGGATTATTTTGCAGGTAAAAAAAACTGGAATCTGTCAGATTACTTTCTGACAACTCGAGGAAGGGAGCTTAGCAGGCGGAAAAAAAAGTGAGCCAGCGGAAGTCCAATCTCAGCAACATGAGCAGAGCAAATTTCTGACAAAAAGTGACAGTGACCTCTGTGTTCTGCGTTCGCCAGATTTATCTCTGACACCGCGGAAAAGCCTCGGTAACAGTTAATGACTCAGACCAGGATCCTGGTGGGAGGAAACCTGTTGAGTAAAAAAAAAGCAAAAAACAAAAAAAAAGGAGAGAGAGAGAGAAATCCGGCCTGTAGGAGATGGCCTCCAGGCACGTAGGAGGCCTTTGTGCCAAACACAAGGCCTGAATCCACAACGCCACCGCACTGTGACAGGAAGGGGGAAGCAGATGAGATGCCAGGCCTGTCCTCCTACTCTGTACTTCCTGAGATGAGTGTGCGCTCGCAAATCCGTAGAGAAAACACATACAGTATCCGTCTACTGTAAACAGAATGCCCCTGTGTGGTGTAACGTTACTCTCTCGCTCGCTCTCCAGGTTTCATTTGGTGGGCAGCGAGGACGCTTCGGGAGCGGAGTGGTGTGGAGGCAACCATGGAGCCGGAGTGGCCTTTGGACCAGACCAGCAGTGTGGGCCTGATGCACTTCACAGCTCCCCCAACCACACACACACACTCACACACGGAGCAGAAAAGAGTCCAACTTGGCCCTTGATTTAGCGCTGTGGGTGGCAGAAGCCAGAAGACAGGAATCTTAAAGGAATAGAAAATGGTCTGACCTGTCTGTCATTTTCTGCCTTACAGATTTTTTTTCTTCTCTCTCTACGAACCCTTCAGCTACACCGAGTATGAAACCACCGCATTACATCTCGCAACACATTCTCATTCCCAGCTCATCACACACTGACACTTGGTCAGGAGCCCTTGGCATCAAATTTTAACACACTGGTTTCCATTTATCAGTGTTCAGCATGCAGAGCAGTGATGTACATTAACATTTTTCTGGGTGAGGATCGACACCAAATCCAACAAAACGTCTCGATTTAAAGACATTCAACAACAGAAACATTTGGTATCAGTACTGTGTGTATTTACAGAGGCGGATAGAGTACTCAAAAATTGTACCCAATTTTCTCTATTAAATATAAAACTGATCCACCCATTTTGTCACGTCAACAATAGCTGTTGATGTGCGAGTCGAGCATTACAAGCAAGCAAAGTCTTAAAATAAAACAAAGAGCAGTTCTCAGTAATTGATACTAGCAAAGAGCCATTCAAAAGAATCGAAGCTCTAATGAACAACATCAATTCTCTCAGCAGGGATGACTTAACTTCTTCCGATCATAAAGGTAGTCCTAGCGTTATTTTTTTCCACCGGTATCTTCAGTGTTTTGGTTTCAGTGACCCAGTTTTAAGTACATATCTATTATTATTTTAAAACACAATCCTTTGGTAAGTTAGCTTTCAGCTGACGTCACAGTAATTAAACGGTTGTTTACGTGCAGTACCTAGCGGACCACTAGGGGCGCCCACGCACCACAGTTTGAAAAAGACTGGCGTAGAAGGTGGATGGATGTAAAGAGTCATGTCTTGGATCAGAGTCAGATTGGAAACTAATTTTTTTGTTGGCACTTCTCCCTGCATCTCCTGCACACATTTGTAAAGCAATTAAAATCACAAAACCCAGGAAAACATACACAGATCATTAGAAAGCTGCATTTCCAGAACACAAAGCCAACGAAGATACTTTGTGCACCAAGAGATTCACCTGACAGAATGTAAAAATTCTCTTGCAGCTCACCAGAATCAATTTCTTCTGTGCCTAGCATGTTAAACAGAGTTCCTAGGTCGCCTTGTGGCTCTGGACGCCTGGCAAAGATGAAGCACCATTTTCTTTCCCAAAGTGATGGAAATGAACAGAATAGTGGAGAAGTGAGGTGTAACCACACACACTTTCACCTGAAAAATTGTCGCACTGTTCCTTCTCAGTGGTGGCCAACTCTGCTTGTTATGTAGACTCCCTGCTCCACCTTTTCGCTTTGGATCAAGGACTGTTAATGCGATCACTGTAGGTAACCTTAGTTACCATTTGGTCAAGCAGTTAAACTGCTTTAGACTAGTTTGCATTTTCTCAAGATTATCGCTTTCCCTCAAGAAACACGAATATGTCCATTCCTGTTACTTACATCCATCATGATAATTCACCTTGTGACAAAAACCTCCAATGGCCTCTCCATCACCAGATCTTAAGCTGACAGAGCGTTTATGAGAGGTGATACAACTAATGTGTGATGTCATCATCTCAATATGGATCCTCGTGTCTCTAAGGGAGCTTTCTGGCCTCTTACTGAATCAATGGCATAAGCAATTTGGGGATTTTTGAAGGGAAAATGGGTCCCAAACCAGTACTAGTGAGATAAACTGACTGGTGACCAATGAAACTCTTCACTGGTCTGTACGGTACCAAAAACACCCAAATCAAACTTTCCCTTCAGATTCCTCAACGAGTGTAGATACTGACCATTAGCAACAAGAATACATTTGAAAAATTTATTTCTTCAAATACATCCTTGCTTTGACATTTTTCATTCTATTGACCCTTCACAACTGTGCCACTTAATCATTTTATAAAAGACGAGATGCTGATCAGTTCTACATGATGCTGTGGGATTGTCTCCATGGTTACTAATGGTTAGACACATTCCTTCTCTATAATGCGATATTTAAAATCTTTCTAATCATGCTTACTTATAAAGTATATGAAAGTTAATATTCTTACCTTGTAAAAAGGTTTGCTGCAAATCCAAAATTACGCCGAGGGCTGCCAGTCATTATGATTACCGGCTGCTGTCCGTCACCACCATATCGTTCCTCATTAAAAGTTAGAAAATAAAAGGACAAGTTTGGTTCCCATCCCTGTCTATTTATGCAACCTATGGCCATTTTGTGAGTGAAATCCACTAAATAAAAGCAATTTTAGGCTACCGGCTTCCTAAAATAACCTATGTTGTCATGGCAGAGCATGCGGATATCTGAAGAGCGTTACGTCACATGCAAAGGGTCAATAGATGTCCAAGTAAAACAGAATAATCTCTAACTGTTTAAAAATGATTGACAGCAGCCTTGCCGCAATAAAGTCCTGGTTTGAAATCCCAGGAGTGCATCCCTGCGTTCTCTCTGGGTACCCTGGCTTCCTCCTTCCGTCCCAAAACAAAACCTTTTGGTTAATTGGTCCCCCACACACTCACCTTCTCCTGAGGTGAGTGTGTGATTGTGTCTGAAGTGACCTGTATTAAGAATCATATTTTCCAGGAATCACAGCTATAGGTATTTTATGGAATTATGTAACTTTGTTAGAAAAACAAGTTGGCTTCTGTTTCCAATCTCAAAATGTTCAGTGACCTTTTGAGCAGATACGCAAACAGAAACAGCACGTCTCCTATTAAGGTCGACGCCCGCCCTGTGGCGGGCATGACGTCATGTTTCTGTGTGTGTTTTTTGCTCCAATGTGATAATAAATTTTGTCAAAATGAAACAAACACTGTAAAATCACAAAGTTTAGGATGTTCTGAAAATAATGATACCAAACAAGGTAAGGTAAATAGTTTTTATGGTGAAAATATAAGGGTAAATTCAAAATTAGACCAAAACGGCCATTTAGACCCAAGACTCCAAAGGGTTAAGAATGCACCAACTTTCTCCATCACCTGACATATTGCAGAGGTACAGGCCATGACAACACACACACACACACACGCACACGCACACACACACACACACACACACACACACACACACACACACACACACACATGCACACAAACCATCTGGCGGGACTGCTTGAACCGCCTCCGTTCTTTTCTCCTCCCTCTGACAGCTGGCCTGAAAAGACAATTTCAAAGCCTGAATATTAAAGGTTCGGAAAGTCACTTTAATCTGATTACCTATCGGCCACAAATCACCACGAGGGAAACTGTATCGACCCGGGAGATGGGGGGAAAAAGAGGGTAAAATACATTGAGTGCACATCTTTTTGACAAATGCAATGATGAATGGAAGTTAACCGGTGGACAGAAAATAAGTGTAGCTGTCTTCTTTAGATGGAGGAAAAAATGTTTCTATGGGCGATATTAACACTATCCATCACTTATGTGTCACCGTTGCTCATGCATGATCCATCAGTCAGATTAGTTATCATACAGCTTCTATAATAATGTTTACTGATGGTGCTCCCAACAGAAGAAACATATTACTATGCTTTATCAAAGGCATTAAAAAAAGTACAGATGCTGCAGAAAAAGAAAAGATGGAGAGATGGAGACTGGATGGGTTTACTCTTTAGCTCGTCATCCTTCATGGCTGTGATCAATCATCAGCAATATGACATCTGCTTGTGTCATTTATACGTTTTCTCAGGATGTGAAAGCAGAACACAAGCAGCAGTGCTTAGACTCAAAGAATGGAGTAATGTGTTGCGTTTGTATGTTGTCCTTTTGCATGCATGAGTTTTCTCCAGTTCCTCTGGCTTCATGCATGTTAGATTAATTAGTGGTTTCTGCAACACCACTACAAAGACGTTCATTTTCTTCCTTCACTGCAACACGCAGAGATAAAATACACTTTGCGAGTCCTCAGCCTCCACTTGTCGCCTCCACTCTCTAACTGCTGCTAATGCCAAATCAGTTCACTTTCAGCTGGATGTTTGGCATCTCAAGAACTTTCTGCTTTGTTTGTTTTACTGGAGATGAGCAGATTTACGGAACGGCTGCAGTCAAGTCTTGGAAAACAAAGGTGTGGTAACACTTGAATGGCCACCCCGTCATTTGTACCCCTTGATTGTTTTTAATGCGTTTCTTTACAGACTTTTTTCCCCTTCAATTATGATGTACTGGCAACAAAAAAAGATCATTAAAACAAAACTAAAAGTATTTTTGGTAGTTTGTCAGGATTAGTCATAACCACACACGATTTGATTTTGATTTTTGTCATCAAAATATTTAAATTATCACCAATCACATAATTCAGGGTTTTTTTCTTAACCACATTTATTCTCACAGATGATGGTTCTCCACTTTCCTTCCAGTTTTTAAATATGCGTTGACCAGTTCTCCACTCAGTTTAGTAGTTTCTGCTTCTCCTTAGACGTCTCCTCTTCTTGATGCCAATGACGTGACCCTTCAACATATCAACATGTTTCCACAACCACAGAATTTGTCTTTCCAATGAGAAGCAACTTATTGCATCAGTTGAGGTTCAATTTGAGCCATTTGTTCAGTTGAATTCAGGTGTTGACTTTTATTTTTTTGTTTTAATGGTATCCTTTTTAATCTGTTTAATTCTGAAACACATAAAAACACAAGATTATGATACCATCATCTCTCTGGGTAGTCCAACTTCCTCCCACAGACCAAAAGAGGAACTGTTAGGTTAACTGGTGCATAATTTTTCTAAATTCCTTTATTTTAAATTCAGGCACTTCTAGATTGATGGGAAATCTGGTCAGAAGTTGGAGAAGGACGGCGTTCAGATGAAAAGGTAAATCTGCATACACTCCACATGTTGGGAAGGCAGCTGTTTGTAGCAACAGCTGAGCGGGGCAGGTGGTTATTTTAGTCAGAAAACACTTTGAAACAGTCGGCTGGTCCGAGCGCGGATCTGGGCGCCTGGCGAGACATCAGCCTGCTCCGTAACTCATTAGTGGAGGTGCGGAGACGAGCCAAACAGCTGTGGAACATTTTAATCCCGGCCTCAAATCAGAGACTTGGACCTGAGCTGTTGATTTCAACGACCTCCTGCCGAAAGATAACACGGCTGCAGCGAATAATTCAGCCCTCCCTTCTCCTCTGCAGTCGCTCCGTTATTCCAGCAGCAGCAGCAGCTACTTCCAAAGCCCGAGGCCACAGTGTTGATATTGCTTACCCAAGTCTCAATGAGCTAATTAAGGGGGCTGTTTCTGAAGTGCTCTTGCATTTTGTTTATTTGTGTATCACCAAAGCCTTGCAAATTACACAGACCAAAGGCTTGTCTGAACTTTTAATCTAATCACGCCTACCGCGAGCCCCTGTTTCCTGGTGTCAGTTTGCCTTAATGAGGCCTGGTCTGAGCCACGGCCATTAGTGGAGCTCAGCGGTGAAACAGCACCGCGACCAGACAGGCTCGCCGCGTTTCCTGCCACAGAGTCTAATCCGCCGCCGTTCCCAGCAGACCCGCGGCCGAGGAGCGAGCTGCGAACTTCCCCCCCATCCCCCCAACTGTGCAGAACATGGATGACATTTTAAAAACACACAGTATCCGGGTGGCAAATTAAGAGATGAATGCATTAAGAGCAGCACTTAAAACGGCGGGAAAAGGAGCGGCAGGTGTGCTGCGAATAGATTATTGAACAATTCCCTGCGACACCAACGCTCTGGGTTCAGACAATGTCAGCTGTTAAGTGCACAAACTTTCATGCATAATGGGCATATTAATGTAGCCGTGTTTATTATCACTAACAGCATGATGGTTTAATGCCGCTTACCTTTTATATCAGCTTGCATTTTTATGAACTGGCAGTGTTTTGCCTTGGACAGCGGCACTAACATCCCCGTTAGTACAATAATCACACAGAGAGGGTCCCCACTCTATTCATTTTCCATGTAACTTTCATTAATTCAAATTCCGAGAGAATTTAGTGCACTTTCCCCATTTCCAATCTGAAGTGCTTTGAATTCTGCTCACTGCACCCGTTTCTGTGTCATCAGCCCACTCAGAGCCTGAATAATTCATAACAATATTTATTAGCACTCTGAGGTACAATTAGATGAATTGGGATTAAGAATTGGCTGTGGAAAGAGAAAGTGGAGCAGCTCTGCCGACGGATTTGGGCAGGCGTAGCTCTAAAACATTATCAAAATAAAGCCAAGCGGATTAATTCCCTTTCTCTACAGTTTTTCCCCCCTCTTGTGTTTAAAAGAACATACTTAATATTCCATCTGCAAGAGTAAATCAGAGATGACAAGTTAAAACAAGGACTGTGCAGCGGACTGACATTTATTTCAACAAAACGTATACTGGGAGGAAGGATGTTTTTGATTTAACGGTTGATTTTCACGACTTTAGTTAAGGTTAATTTTGATGGATATCCCGGAACGTCAAAGCAGCAGGTATTCAGGATGGCTGCTTTCCAAAACCGAAGTCCAGCTGTTCTGTATTCTGATTAAATTTAATACCCTCTTTACTATATATGCTTAGCAGCGGATCAAAAGCCTGAGAAAATGGAAAAATGAAAACGTGTGAATGAGATGTGAGTATGATGGCACTTATATGACAAAATAGTGGTGAAATATAGTTAGAAAATTAGAAAAAATAAGCAAACAGCAAAAAACAAAAGCATAAAACATATTTTACAATAAGCAAAAGAAAGAAACTGAAGCTCAAGCGTTGACTTACACCTAGCACAAGTAAAGATCTAATGCATCACAGTGTCAGAAAATCATTCTCCTTCATTTTTTAATCTGTTAATTGTGCTGCACATTTTACATAAATGAAATCATAAAACTAAAGTTAAACTCTCTTTGCGTGTTGTACTTCTGTTAAACATCATCATTCTAACGAAAAGTTACACTGAAGACAATGAAGAATAATTTTATACTTAAAAATCCCCCAAGTCTGAATGAAGCTCTACAAAAGTCTGCAAATCTTGCAAAAAAATAGCAATTTTTTTCTCTAATTTAAATCTGAAAAATGTGGTGTGCATTTATATTTAGTATCTGAGGCATTTTTACTGCAATTAAAGCTTCAAGATCTTTCAAGACATTTTCAAAATATATATCTAAGGCTCTGGCGCTACAACCAGAAATTGGATGGACAATTTTATTTAGAAGAGTCAAAGTAAAGGAGAATGTTTGTTCAGTTGTTTAATTGATAAAAACAAACTATCACCAGGAACAAACATTTACCTCTAAATCAGACGTATCAGTGCTCTGTTTACAACATGCCTCAAAAATATTACAGGTTGCAGCACAAAAATTTTATTGGTGAAAGAAACTTTAAAACATTCTGCAAAGTTAAAGTTCAACCCCACCTTTCAAATTCAACTTTTGTGTTTCTATTTTTCCACACTTTCATCATCAAATTTGAATTTTGTTTTCATACCAGTCTATTTTTTATAAAGTGTCACCAGGGTGTTTGTATTTTAAGTTGCAAAGTGAACTACTGACCCATGACACATTGCCACAGCAGCTCTTCTGTTATATTGTCTGTTTACAAAAGCGTCAAATGAAAGATTAATCATTAACAAAGGCTTAGAGTGCAAACTCTGGTTTAATTTGATGGCTTTTCAGAGGCTTAAATGGAAATAGCCAACTAAGTAAAGCCTTTTTTTGAATCGACATTTGTAGACTCCTAATTCATTACTTTACCGAGTCATAACATTGAAAGATCTGAAGCTGGTTTGAAGTGTGCCAGTTTCATTTGAAAACGGTTTGTCTGATCTCAGAATAAGAGGTGAAAGTCTTTCTGCAAGCAAAAACAAAACTAATTCCTCCAAAAATCAGAATGAACAGCAGGAATGAGCAAATCCCGCCTCCGATGCAAAGAAGAAACTGAGAATTTGATCCACCATAAATGGACTTTAAAAGAATGATTGTACGATCCAAAGGTTTTACACTCCTTAAAAAATGGAAATTTACTGAGTGAAAGAAAGTCGAGCAGCAAGCTCTGCAACCTGAGGTAATGATTCGATTTGGAGGTAATTTGGCACACATTCAGACCAAAAGGTGGAGTAATGGCAAAGAGATGTCAGGTTTCAAACAGGAAACAGCGGGTGGAATCAGTCGTCATGCAGCGTGTGATCAGAACGCAAACATCAGTCCAAACTGCAGAGGATGTGTGGGAATCAGTGATCATATTCCAGTATCTTTAAAGCTCTTCAGATCAAGATTAACTTTTAATTTTCACTTCATGTTTACAGGTTTTAAAACTATGTCAAAGAAATGTAGGAGAGCCACTAGTAGCCATGGACTAAATGTTTTCCTTACAGATTCTGATGTACTGTCAGTGCTGAAACGGTTCAGTTACTTCAGCATTTGCTTGAATCTCAGTTTGGGTTTTTTTCTTGCTGTTTTTTTTTAGGCTGATTGAAAGTTCTTTTTAATTAGAGAAAATTTATTATATGGTGGTTTAAAAATGTCTCAGAACTTCTGTCTCTATGAGATTAGTCCTTACGAAAGAATGTTACATGAGATATATACAGTATATACTTACTTTTTCTGAACTGCTATGCAATGTTTATTATAACAATGTGTTGTAAAAGAGCTTTTTGCCTCTGCATGCTGCGAGTCTTAGAAAGGTCACTCTTATAAAAGATATTTTAATCTCAAACCAGGTTGAATAAAGTTTATTATCATTCATAATAATATTATTAACTTTTTCAAGTAGCTAACTTCTAAGATCCAGGAACTTTAGTTGAAAGTAGAGTTTGAAAAACTAAACAACATATTCCAGGGAATATTGGGGTTTAAAATGAAATTGTAACGTCTAAATTCCTCAAAAGTAATCTATCTGTCCCGTAAAAGTAATCTTCAAGTTCAAGAAAAACACTTTGTAGGATCTAGAAAAGTACTCTAAGTTCTGTTACAGATTTTAAAAAATGAAAAATCAAAGTCAAACAAAAACAATCAGAAGAAAGGGACAATAAAAGTAGCATAAATCCAACATTATGTTGTTGTAACGCTGAAGACACCTAGTTCCTGAATGTATTTGATTTGTATTGGAATAATGTTAAAGTAACCTGTAAGTTTCATTAAAGTGCCATTCAAGTTTCGTTCCGTCATACAGTCTTAAAGTGACCCTGTGCTGAAAAACACTTTCGAGTTCCAGAAAAATAAGTTCTGTTTTTTACAGACCTGAGTTTCTGATTCCAAAAGTTTACAATTCAATAGAATAAAAAACAAAGAAAAGCATCCGTTAAGAAAAGCACAGGTTTCTTTTCTACATCTAGACAGCTCTCTATCTAGACTTATATCCATCCATGCATGATGAGATTTGTGAACAAAAACATTCAGTTTTTTACCAAATGATGATTTTTTTTCCCCCTAAAAACAGAACCCTGCATCTAAAATGCACAAGCAAAAAGAACCGGCAGTACAATTTTATGCAGCTATTTTTCAAACTTACTATGCAGCCACTTTGACAAATGCACTCTTAGATAAATGGAAAAAATCTAGAGATGCAATCAAACCAATCTTTGCTGGTATTGATCCATATTCATGTTGATTGGATCTGGCTCTCTGGCTGTGTGATGGCAAGAAATGCTCCGATAGGACAATAAATTCCCAAAAGACTCGCAGACGTCCTCAGTCCGCTCGTCCATCCTCAGGTCAGAGCGACGTCCACGTTCTTAGCCGGAGTAATTTCCACGGTTAACACATTGTAAAAATATCTTATTTTAAACTGAGGAGGAAATTAAGAATATATGAGTAATAGCTCCAACTCTAAAACTCATTATCTCATTGCGCGCAAATGGAAAATGAAGCTGTGACAAAGTTAATCACGCTGTGCGAGAGAGAGGGGATCAGAGGTTTCCATGAAAAATGTTGACCTGAATGCGTGACCCATCTATTGAGCTCAATTGTATTTTTCTTCTTCTTTTTTTCCCCTCATCCCCAATTAAAAGAGCTTCCGTCTGCCCGTCTCCATGACGGATGGAGCCAGCAGTTCTTGAACTCAGCGTTAATTAAACATAAGTGCATGTCTCACAATGACTTATGGTGGTTCAGAGTCCCTCCCCAATCCAGATAATATCCTTAACCCCTCTGGGTCATCACGTATCCACATGTCATGCAAACAAGGACTAATCCCAGACTGTTTATCAGGGAAAAAATGCTTTAAGGATGTACCTGGAAGCTCTTACACAACACTCAAAGCTCTACGGAGGCAAGGGCCAATTTATTTGATGCATGATGGGTGTGTGAGGGCGTGTGTGTGTGTGTGCGAGCAACAAGCCGCCTGCGCTGTCAATTAAACATTCCCAAGTTCATCTTGGGAGTTCAGCTCATTAGAATTCATGCAGAGCCAACTTTTATCCCTTATTTTTAGAGGCTGGGGATATTAACCTGTGTGCATCAGTGGAGGCTGTCAGGACTGACTGTAATGCATGCATCTAAAACGCCTTAATGCAGCCGCATTCATCCAGCAGTCTAAAAACCTGGACATTTTGCAGCAAATTATGACCAGTCCTTCATCTTTAAGCACTCACAGGAAGTTAAAATACATTTTTATCCATTAAAATGCTTCTATTTCAAACTTCTTGGAGTGACAGAGATTTTTTTCAAGCATCTGAGAGTTTAGCGTGAAGATAAAACACAAGAGGAACATCAGCAACTTGCATTTTTAACCTTTGATTTTCTCTTAAACTAACATTGGAATCAACTGCTAGAAAAGAAAAGGTTAACTTTCGCTTTCATGTTTTATAATGTTACTTTGATCTGTACAATTTGATGTAACAAGGAAAAATGTCTTAAATAAATATTTAGAATGCATAAGTAAGAAAACCATTGCATAAATAGCTAAACCAGGATAAATATCGTCTGTTAAGTTAAAAGCTCCTCAACTTTATCTAGGAAAAGTACTTATTAAATTAAGAGATTATTTCAGCATTTTGAGAAATATGAAGTGTCTGCCTTTCTTCTTGATAACATTTTTACTTTCTACTATCTGGGAGCTCTCCAGGCTCAGCGGTGTGAATTTAACTTACTATAGCAGTCTGTGAGGGGCTACAAGTTCAAAATATTTTGTCTCTTATCTCAGAAAATGAGACTTACATAGATTCATCACACAAAGTGAAATATTTTCAGGCTTTTCTTCCCTGTATTTTTGATGATTGACTCAGAAAATATGAAAACCTAAAATTCAGTGTCTGAGAAAATCAGAATATAGCATTTTATCTGAATTCATTTTACATAAATTACTGCATCAGTGCAGCATGGCATGGAGAACAGCCTATTGCTCTCCTGAGGTGTGCAGCAGAGTGCATTATAAATTCACATATGTAAATAAATCATCTAATATATTGAATGATATGCTGACTTCTATTCAGTGTGGTGGTTTTATTGGAGTTGTTTAGTTTTTTAATCTATAATATTTAAGACTTTCTTCCTATCACATCTGTTAGGCAATACAATTACGCCTACAAATAGTTTGCAGACAAAAAACCCTCCACAAGTTAAAAGGGAATTATCCTTATTTGTGTTAATGTTCGAATAATTACGTAGCTAAATTATTGAATGTATCTGAAACACAACCAGACCTGCTGATGTGATGTTTGTTGCTGATAGCTCATTCTGTGATTGTATGTCCAGCAGGTAACTGCGATCTGATCCAGATGGATTTCAGCAGCAGGAGTGAGTTTCTGGATGGTAAGTCAAGAACAAAACACTTGTCTTTTCCAGCAGTCATTGTACAGCGCATACAACTCTGCTTGTGTTGCCAGGAAACAGGGCAGTGTTGTCGATTGTGACGTAATAATTGGGAAGTTTTTGAAACAGCTCATTTTCCAGACACCAAATAATGGTAACTTATTGCCAGAAAATGGATTGATATATTTTTTTAGCTCTTGGATGGTTTATAGAAGTAGTACAAACCCAAATGGAAGTACAAAAAGATGCAAAAAGTTAAATTTGTACAATAGTTCCCCTTTGAACGGTTTTACCTTCTTTGATCACATTACATTTTTTTAGCTGGACACTTTCCCAGAAACAGTAAACAGTAATAGTGAAAAATGCCCAAGAAAGCTATTAACTTGTGTGTTCTCACAAGCTAACCACATGTCAGGTCTGTTTTATGAAAACCCAGAAGACCTGGCAGGCTTATTTGGAGCTTTTGTAAGCCCTCGAGGCAAGGGGTTCTTTGTTATCCGTGGAACAGTGGTGGGTAAACACAAGATAAAGAGGCTGACTGAGACTCTGCCATGTCTGTTTTCCCATCTTGTCAGTTAGAATGACTCAAGCCATTAAGGCAGTTACCACAACATGCTGACAACATGTACGGATGCCACCTGGACCCAGATGTGCCTCAGCGGTGGGTAAATGGAGAGAATGATGGAGAGGAAGTTTAGCGGCCATGTCTGCGCCAGCATATGCCCCAACCTGTACGTCCTATTACTCTTCCTCTCAGGGTCCCCGATGTGTGACAGAGACAATAAGCTATTGTTATGCTTTATAAAGAGGACACAAAAGCCAAAAAAGTGTGATTGCTGTAAAGTTCTTGGCAACTCAACTACATTTCTACTACATTGTACTTTATCTGTGATGCGAATTGAAAAAGGCCAAGGTATTGTTGACGATTGCCCTTTCCCATGCCTGAATACAAGAATACATATTTTCACACAGTGTCTGTGGTTCAATGGGAGCGACCACCTGGGAGCGAGGTTTTGTTTCTGCAGACAATCACGGCTTCTGTTTAGAACAGACTTGGGACATTGGGATCATAAAGAACGGACCAGCGATGAGCGAGGAGACAACAAAAGCCCCCTTGCACTCTCATCCCTTTTATATCAAATAAAACAATGAAGGAACGGGCTGATTGGTGCATCCGGCTGCATCATCTGGAATATCTGACTCCATGTCACTCCATCTCATCAGTGAATATCACAGATGAGACTCTTTCTCTTGTACTAAAGCTGGAGGGTATCAAGCAATTACAAAGCAAGGTCTAATATCAGTTAGGGATTCTTTCCTGCAGTAAAATTTTGCTACAAAGACTAATGGTGACCTTCTTGAGGTCACAGAATTGGAAAAAAGGGTTCCGGTCTCTTGTTTGAATATTAGACACCCTTATTGCCTGACACAGTTTCTGCAATGTCAGCCAAAAATATCAGACTCTGGCAAAAAAAGAAAGAACAAAAACTGTGTTTGAAAGAGCACCCTAAAGAATTACTTGCACCCCTCGTAATGATAAGCAAAAGTCCTTCGAATAGCTTTGTCTAACACTGAATCACCATAATCTAGGGTAGATGGGTCTTGGCCACCAAAAGAAGAGAAAATGCAATTCAGGTGAGGCAGTGTTGATATCCATATGTGAAGAAATGGCGACATGACTATAGCTATTAGCCTTAGACAGAATGTATGTATCTCGTCACCTAGGTCATTGAGGAGAAACAAAATGGAGGGCCAACAAATATCTACAAAGTTTCCCATTGACAGCTATAGAAAAAATCTACATTTCAGTATCACAAAGTTTCCAGAAGTTTCATTTGATGTCATCTACATGCAAACAATTGTTTGGGAATGTACTAGGAAAAACCCCTTTAGGTTTGTCACCTTATCTACATTTTTGTTCTTCAAGTCACTACCCAGAGATTGCAACGATAGATGAGGAAGAATGTGCTTCGACCAATAAATCAGTGCACCAATCGGCCTATTGATTTCCTGTTCCATTTTTCTCTCATTCTTTTACAAGACCCAATGCTTGAACCATTAAATTAAAAGTAGGATTTCTCTAAATTGTTCATTTGGAGATAATGCGATTGCAGTTAAGCTTTTTACACACCTAGGTTTAGGAGGCACGGTAAGGTATTTATGAAGACTTTTCTTGTAAAATTTTTCTCCTCACATTTAAAAGTGATTTCCTAAACAATTTCTAAAAGCAACATGAAGCTGTGGTTTATATATGAACTTGTGTTTGTGTCCTCAGAGTCCTTATTGCCATTGCTAGAGACACATCTACTTCTGACTGTCATGATGCCACTGCACTTAAAAAAGGTTTAGAGAACAAATCAATCACCAAACTCTGACAAATGAAAAGTATCACAAACTTCGACTTTTAATCTGCCAAACAATCTGGGGTAGGTCACCCCTCTGATTTGTAGAAGATTTTCTCACATTTTTCTTCCAATCCACCCAATGGGCTATCTTCACCACTCAAACATAAGGCCAGTGGGGGCTTGTATCCCCAGCGCGAGGCCACCCTGGGGAAATGTAATTCCCTTCCTGTGGTCCGTCAGAGGAGTGAGGCCTCCATGAAGCAGAAATGGCGCCCGGCTCTCTGATTGGGAACTGACGATGCGACTGGCTTCTTGCCAGCGTGGTTTCACACCCCAGTGTGCATGTTTAAGGTGATCAGAAAGGCCGCCGCAGCTCTCACGACGCGCAACATAAAGCAAAACAAATGAGCAGCTGTGAATCATAAGCAAGGTGGGGCGAGCAACAAACATGCCGGCGGCACGGCGCTCCCGCCCTCCGCTGTGCCTTCCTGCTGCGGAGTGTGTGTATGATGAAGAAGGCAGGTTAGGGAACAGGGACACGTCTTTGTCCATTTCTCAAAAAGGTCCTGGTGTTTCCAATCCACATTCACAATAGGCTTTTTGAGTGATCACACACCAACCTTCACGATCACACACTGAACTGATTATGGCGCTCTGGGAGGGGGGCCTGGCTGGGGGGCGAACTCCTCTGCCATAACCTTTAGCTGTATAGCTCCTGCTCCTTCACACTACAGGAGGACAACACCATTAGTGGCCGACTTGTGAATCTTCATTCATACCTTTGGGTGACAATCGGAGCTTTTCTCCATTTCTCTTCTTTGGGTCTCCATTTCCACTAAGCCACTGCAGAATTAGGCTTCACCATCGCTCTGCCTTTACCTTTATAGTTCTGGTCATCATTCCTACTGTTAATAACACACTACACCACTCCATCACCTGGCCTGACATGAGCTTTGGGGTAAAAGTAGAGAATGATACCAGCAAAATTACTTTCCTGTAATTGAATTCACTTATGATAGGTTTGGGAGTTCTGACTTTGTCATGATCCAATACTCTTTGCACCTAAAGCTAAACACTGAGGCAGTTTGGGCCTCAGGTAAGAGATCATTTGTTGGGATTCTTGGTACTTTTAAATGCACTAACCATGATCTCTCACCCAGCGAAAGTAGATGAAACCTAAGAGGAATTATTTTATTTAAAACACTTTGCAAAACCTCAAGATTGGTTTGATGACTTTACAACTCCGTCTATTGAAAGGCGGTGAAATTACTTAGATTCACATTTTCTATTCCAGATCTGATGCTCATTTTAATGAATACTGTTTAAAAGTAAGTTTAAAACCAGTGGGGTTTTCCACTTGATGATATTATGTCACTATAAACATGTTGTCAAATACAAGTTTGACTGTTTTACCTTACATAGAGCAAGACTTGTCTTGTTATGACTTCAAATAAATACATTTATCTAGTTTATCCTGTTTTAAGTATCTTTAGGTTGTGAAGTGCTTTTACAATCCCACTTGACCTGACACACTTTACAAAAAACAAACTGCAAAAAGATATGAGATATTAAGCTTCTAGTGCAAAACCTTGTTGGATATAACTGATTTCTTTAGGTTTTTCTGAAGGGTGAAAAGCATAATATATATAATTAATTTCAATTTCATACAATTAAATCCATATTTAATTTAACATTTTATAAGAATTGCATAATATTTCTGAATCTAAATGTTGAAAAGATGAAACTGGAGCTGCATGGATTCATCTTCATGTCCATTAAAGGTTCTCTTTCATAAACAGATAACTTTTAGGTAATCTGCAAAAGAATTAGACAAAGAGTTTGACACTTTAATTTTTTAAGGATTTTTAAAAGCACTGTTGAGTTTCAAACATTTTATGAATCATATTGTTGCACATGTACAAGGTCTCACTGTTGTTCACCAATGCCACATTTCGCTTTTAAACTGTTTTCAGACAGTGTTTGGTCTGAAAACAGGACTTGAGTATGCTAATAATGAAACTTAGGAATTTTAATCTGATATTTTTTAGAGATTGTTTTTGCTGTTTTGCTTGTTTTGGCCCAGTAAAGTTTACTGACTTTACTTATTTTACCTATTCGTCTTATTTGCAGCTACACTGTGACAACAGCAACAGCTTTTCCAGGTAGACTTAAGCTGCATTCTTATAAAACTATCCCCAACAAAGAAAGGCCATGAGTTGTTAAGTATACCTACAATTACCTGCACTTAGCCTACAAGTGGTCGTGTAATTTAGGAGCTTCTAAATCAGTGTTTCCCACCTTGGTCCTCAAGGCACACTGTCCTACATGTTTTAGAGGTTTCCCTGCTTTAATGTGCCTAATTCAACTGATTGCAGTTCAACAAACGGCTGTTAATCAGTCATCAATTGAAATCAGCTGGACTGAAGCAAGGAAATACCTAAAGCATGCAGGGCAGGGTGCCTTGAGGACCAGGGTTGGGAGCTCGTTCTAAATGAACGGGTCTAAATTGCCTTTTTGACTCTTCAGGCAGCAATTCTCTTGCTATTTCCTTGCAACACTGAACATCGGATTTCCTTTGTTCAACTTTCAATTTTTTTCGCCATGTGCAAAAGCATTCAAATTACAACCAGAGCAAGGGCTATTCAGAAAGCCATTCTTGAAAGCAAGCAATGAATGAGTGTTTTTTGGCTCTGGGGTTTCAACCATAATCAATACTCCTGCTAGAAGTTATGACATATGAATGACAATAAATTATAGACTAAAATTACACCCAAACTGTAAAAAAACTATTTTTCCACAAAGCATCTCTTCCTTCTTACTGATGTGTTTTTAAAGCATCCTCCCTGTAAGTGAGCGTGTCTCTCTGGATGACAGTTCCTCTGTGAGTCTCTCACCGATTAATCCAGCACATTCTGCTTTAATATCCAGTGGCACCGGCACATTTTAATGCAACCTGAGATCCAGAGATGAGACCTGTCCTTAAAAACTCCCTCTCCCTCCAGGCTTAAAGGGATGCCTGTCCTCTTTGGGCGTAATTGAAAAAGATGGATCTCACCAAGTGTTTCACCAACGCAGCGGGCAGGAATTGGATTGGGAAATGTGTTCCGTATCATATTGCTATGTATGTGTTCGCCAGAGGCTCGCACACAGTTGGTGAGTGCAACATGCTCATGCTGCCCATACTGAAAGGCAGGAAAACAGAAGGGAGACATTTGCAATTTTATTACTACTTTAATGGGTTTCTCTATCATTCAGGAATTGCACTTTCTAATGCATTGGGCCTATAAATACAAGGTTCAATAGACAGCCGCTCTGCTCTTCTCATTATTCATACATTCATACAAATTAGAACAGAAGGTTGAATAAAATATGCTGTCCATTTCCATTGTGACACCATCAGAACTTGATCATGCATACAATCTAATCGGTGGTCCAATATTAAATGTATTGTCTAAAAGTTGCACGTGGAATCACTACAGATGCATCTACAAATACTAATCATGTGAAAAGTCACCCAAACATACCTGAGCGGCTGGCTGTATGCGTCTCAGGTGAAAATTGATCTGGCTCCGTCAAAGAGAAAATGTGCCACAAGCGGCATAAGAACTAAAATATCAAGTAGATAGCTGAGAAAACGCATCAACACATTATGCAGCCTGAGTTTACTTTCTTGTTTAAGACGCTATGTTTTATTACTGGTAATGCCTGACAAAGGATCGCTGTGAAATTAACATTTATAAAAGTTAAAGACAACAATATTTCAATACGATGAAATTACAATAAAACCAAGTTGTATATTTATTTTTCTCAAGTATTTGCTTCCATTTCTTGTTTGTACTGCCGTGAGCTGACATTTAATTAGTATAAGCATCATCTATAGTCAACAGTGTAGACTATTTATTACTTTAAACATTATATTCTCTGTATTTTTTTGTACAAATACATCAAACATCTCAGTGTGTTGAATAAAACAGCTACAGACATTTAGCATGTATCTCATGTATTATATTGGCAGAAAAAGAACTTAAAACTCTTTGTGGGACTTGATTAAAATTTTAATCCAATTAACTACAGGATTTGTGAATAATTAATTGCAATTACATTTTAATCAAAAACATTGGAAATTAAAGGACAAAAGAATATACATCAACGTATATGTCTAACTTAATTCACAATCAGTCGCATTAAACATCAACAAAATAAGCTACATCTTAAATTCATAAAGGGTGCTTTCTGCTAAATTACTGAATAAAGAGACATGTGAGTATATATAAACAAATATTTATTGTTTTAATCTGTTATTTAGGTTCTTCAACCATCAGACTGGAGCAAAGTTCAGCTTTCCAGTGTTTCGGGAACCCATCATCATTTCTGGAACTTCTTTAGAAATATGGACTGAACGCTGACATTACCATAGGCAGCTACATGTTTAGCATTGAGATGCTATTTTAGGCTTGAATTGCTTCAGTGATGGGCTAACGTCTTTTTGCACAACTTGAACACAACAATAGTTTTTCCAGCATCCCATAAGATCGGTTTTGGAAGCAGAAATTAACCCCTAGTGGGCCAAAAGAAGCAGCTTTGTCACTGTCGTTAGCAGGTTTGCATGTGCATCAGATTTATGATCGTACAAGAAACACATGAGTATAAAGGTTCCAGCCAGAACAAATTTGTTTTAAAGAATTTTAATGTATTAAAGTTTATCAAAAAATAATGTGAAAAAGTCCTGGCACTACTTAAGACAAATATCACAAACAGACAGTATTGCATTTAAAAGAAATTAAAATAAATTAACCACTAAAGCTAAAAGTGAGAAGATGCTAGGGCTTTCAAAGCAATTATAAAATGGCCAAATAAAAATTTATATAAAAAATAAAATCTGTTATATTGCTGATTAAAGGAAGTATATTTAACCAATCAAAGCCTGGACCTGATTGGTCGACTTGCTCCCACCTGACCTGGGGTTTAACGCCCAGAGGTGAAGCTTTCTGTGGAGCAGAGATTCAAGGATTCATCACACCATCGTCCAGCATGATTCATTTATTTATGTTATTCTCAGCATTGTACATTCAACCCGTCTGCGTTTCATCTCTCTGAATAGATCCAGACATGATTCTCAGATTTTAAAGCTTCGTGAAGGTTAACATGAAGGTAGGTATGACCCAAGATCAACCTATAGGCTGCAGCAGCCCAATGTACGCACACGCTCTAAAAGGATTAGAGGATATAACTAATAGTATGGGAAGCATGACCTACTTAGAGGCACATGAGTATTTCAGTGTGAAGAAAGCTAGACTAAAATATTATTAACTTAAACTTCAAAGAGAAAGAATGAATGTTTAATATTAAGCACTAATTAATCAAAATTGTGAAAAGAATTGAGTAAACTTTATTTAAATAAAAAAAGGTCAATTTTAAATTTTAAACTCAAGATGCAGACATGTTTTGATCCATTTGTCTTTAGTTGTCTGGATTTCCTTACTAAGAAAAAAGTTTTTTTTGTTTTTTTCCAAGCAGGTCCAAATTCTAGTCCAAGTCTTTATTCTGCATCTATGTGAAGGAGACAATCAGCAGCCTAGAGCCTGACGCTCAAATTCACAAGCAGTATATAAAAGGAAGTCTGACCCAGCGGTCAGCAGAGCCCCCCGCACCTCCCCACCCCTGAAACTCCAACCTCAGTCTTGCCTTTCAAGTCTAAACTGTTTTCATATCAAGCAAAGCTTTATGGGCAGCCAACTGGAAGGAAGATGGATGTCATGACTACAAAAATAAAGATGTGGTGATAAAAGGGAGAAAGATCAAGTGTGGATAAAAGAGATCAGCTCATCCTTCTGACTAAAATCGAGTGACAGTCAAAGACAGAGGATATGAGGAGAGGTAGAGTTGAAGACAACAAAAAAGGGACCATGTGTTGATGTTAACTTGAACAACTTTGCTGGAAAAAAATATAGGAAATGGGTTTTCTTCCAGGTTTTGATGTTATCAGGTTTTTAATTTGCCGGGGAGAATGTGGTGTATCGTATGTATATGATTGTTCACATTCCTCCTGCACTTTGAAGATTGAAAAAGCATTATTAGTATGATTGATGAGTCTGGAGACCGGAGCACCGCGCCATTCCCACATGAATCCACCAGCTCAACACCGCACAACATAAAGCTCAGGTAGAAACTACAGCAGCCACTATCATTAGACAGTGAGTGTCACGGGGAGCCTGGAAATGGAGTGCATCTAATCAGGGCAGAGGAAAGAGTCCCTTCCTCCAGCCTCCCGGAGGATGCAGCTGTTCCCAGGCCCTCCACCACTTGTTCATTAATTACTGTGAATTAATGCTTTCCTGCCGCTGAGAATAAATAAAAAGATTGCGGCAAGGCCCCACTAATCAAAAGTGGCTTTTATTAAACACTGTGAAAATGTCAGCTGGTCGTGGCTCGATTGGAAGGGGACAATCTGATCCGGCTCCTCTCTAATCAAACATCATGTCTCGCTGGTCAGACCCAGATTGCCGGCACCTGTTTCAAAAGGCCTCAACGTGTATCGCCTTTGCCCAAAGAGAGTGGAGAGCGCGGGTTTATTTCCACAGCCAGCCTTCACTGAGGCAGCAAGTTAGTTCAGCCTCAGAGGAATCCACATCAAATAAGAATATTGACTTCTAGCACTTCCAATGTTCCACAAGAGGAGCCCTTTGTTTGGCCAGTTTCGTCTGTCCAATCCAAGATGCCCAGACTCAGTCAACCTGAGGCCCAGCCTATCAATACATCGCTATGAAATGTGATTCTGCAAATAGTGATGAGCTGCGCTATTGATCCGTCTTTTGATTATGTTTGCAATTATGTTTAGACTGCACAACATGAAAAGAATAGTTTCCTGGAATTCAAAGGCCGTCATAAAAAAAAGAGGGCTGGTAGATTCCAATAATCTTCCTCTCTAAAATAAAGTTTAAGTAAAAAGAGCCATGTTCTGCTGGAACAGCGGTTCAGAACCCTGAGATATTAAATGTTTCTAATCAGAAAACAGAGATTTTTGCAGTGCAGAAGCTTTAATTGGGCAACGTTTTTCGCTTTTTCTTCATAGTTTATGTGCTACACCTTTAATTAGTAAAATGATGTAATAAAATATTTGTAAAATTACACCCAAGTTGAAGTTTAAGACGTCTACTCAGTGTATTATTTCTCCAAAAATACATACATGTGGCTACTAAGAAAAATAGTTTAAGCACTGTCTTACAGGGAACCTGCAGTATATTTTACGTTTTCTTAGTTGTTCTCAATTTAGTTTCAGAAATAAAAACATTTGACTTTTATTTAACAATCTATGAAATATTTGATCGAAATATTATGACATTTTGACAAACCACAAAGATTTTAACAACTTAAAAAATAAAAGCATTTTTTGTTCCAGAACCTTTGTTGGGTTAAGCATTAAGTTTAACCCAATGCCAATCACTTTGTGCCAATCTGATGGCTAAAGAACTTGAATAATAGATTAAAACGATAAATATCTTTGTTGTTGAGCTCACATGTCTCTTTATTCAACAATTTAGCAGCAAAAGGGCTTTTTGAAATGTTTCTTAATTTGTCAATGTAATTTTTGATCAAAATGTGTTTTCTTATGAATTGATCAATTACAGAGTCTGCAATTAATTGGACTGAAAGTTTTAATTGAGTCCCACCACTAGTTATGATTCATCCTACGGTGTTCCACAAGGCTGGATTTTAGGTCCTCTGGCTTTTCATCTCTGCATCATACAGTTAGTTGGTATAAAGACATTCGCTGATGACACACAGTTCTATAGTCCTTTGTCTCTTAAAACCAGATGATGCACATGTAACTGTATCACAGATAAATTAAATAAAATAAAGTTATTTTTGTTTTTCAAAATATAAAATTTTGTTACACAGAAATGTTTTAATCCTCTGGAGAAGTTTACCAGAATTTGTTCCCTTCTCTCAGTCCAATGCAAGTTCTCATAAAACCCATTTTAGAGTTTTTGCATTGGCTATCTGTGTGTTTCTAAATTTTATTGATTTTTAAAATGAAAAATGGCTTCAGGCTAACTTTTTGATCTGAAGTGCCTTTACCACAAGCCCCTCCAGGCCCCACAGGTTTTCTGAGAAATGTCCTCTGTTCATACCTTGGGCTAAAACTGAAACCTGCGGTGAAGTATCATACATTTCTCATGGCATTCAGCTTTGAAACAAACTTCATGAACACCGTAGAGCCGCTGGGAATGTTACTTAAAGAAAGTTAAACATATTTCTTAGTCTTTTCGATTTATGTGTATTTTCTGTAAACTTTATCAGTTTTAATTTTATGTTCTATTTTAAAGTAGATTGTGTTATCTACTGTTTAAAGATTGAACATATTTTAAATCTATTTCTGCAGTTTCCTATTATACAAATTATGCTTTTATTCATTTAAGGATTTTATGGTGTAGTTGTTGTTTACCTGCCTGTTCTTTTGTTTATAGATCATCTTTACAGTACCTCTACTAATCTCATTAAACTCTAAAAAAGCGATGTTATAGTACTAGTACAACTTAACAGGATGAAATTCCTCCACACATTTAAAACAGTTTTATTTCAGTAACTGTAAATGTTTTAACGTGTTATTTTTACATTGCAGACTTTAATGAGGTGCTCAAAGCTCTCTTTCCATTTAATTTGCACCAAGAGGAGAAAAACTACTAGCAAATAGCATTGAGTAATAAAGTCCTAAATGTGTTTAAATGCTTGTTATCTCCAACACAGAACATGGAGGTGAACAAGTTTCCTGACAGTTTAATAATTTGTAAAGAGACAGTATTATTTCTTTATTTCCTTTCAGATGTTACGCGGCAGTTTGCATTAAAAAGGATCAGTCTGAAACCTTTTTTTTGTCTAATTATCCAATTTAAGATTCCAAACAGTTAGAAAAAAAGAGCATGAAGACAAGAGATGGATGGGGATAAATCAGAAAGCAGCTCAGCTGATGAGAACAAATAAGGAGCCTGGTGATTCAATGTGAGAATGACACATCCAAACAGTCTATAACACAGAGCCGCTTCAAACAGATGGGAGAGAAAACAGCTGCGACTTTTAATTGGTCACACATGCGATATCAAGCACGCAGCACATCGAAAAACTCCAAGAATGCTTCCTTTAGCTCAGCTTTCCTCCAAAATGATTTGGAAGGATTCTTCACCACAAGGACAGAAACAGAACCTCGCTTGGCTTTTTTCCGGTGGTTTTGTTTTTAATGCGCTCTCAGAGAACATTCCCCCTCCCCTTCATGTTTTGGCCTGTTGAAGATTCTTCCTTTGTTGCAGGAAAAACAGATTTAAAGCAACTCTGTTATGCTGAGTTAAGAGTTTATGACAGAAGAGGCTACTGGAAATATAAAAGAATCAAAACACATCATCTAGTGTAAGCAGCATTGGATATAAGTAAAAACAGATCAGACAGACTGAAGGAATAATTCTATAAGAACATCAGTTGAATTTTAGAGCAGGATTTTTTATTCTTTGAAATTCAGACTCTGGGCTTTTCTCCATTTCTAGAAGGGTCATTTCTGATGTTCTGCTTCATCGACTCACAACATAAAGTCTTGATCCCGTTGCACCGAA
Organism: Xiphophorus maculatus; assembly: GCF_002775205.1. Lineage (NCBI taxonomy): Eukaryota > Metazoa > Chordata > Actinopteri > Cyprinodontiformes > Poeciliidae > Xiphophorus > Xiphophorus maculatus. The sequence continues at coordinate 2,356,894 of NC_036458.1, forward strand.
GAGCTGGACCTCAGATAAGTGTGACCCCTCCTACAGGAAAACGGTGTGGTCTATGGCTACAAAAGGACCACAAAATGAACCCTTTCTCACATGTCTGCACAACGTCACGGCTGGCGAAACCACAGAGGACCAGAGCCGCGGGTCGGCATGAGACCGGCCGGCCGGCGGAGAGGAAACGTAGCCAAGCAAACCGGTGTCAATCATTTTATGATTGTGTGTTTGCAACAGCAGTAAGAAGACATGCCTGGTTCCCCCCAGCCGGGTCAGACACACATGAATACTGCACAGACCTATGACTGGAAAAACACTACAGGACAGCAGCTGGTTTTACTGGTTGTTCCACTCAAACAGGTCCTGTATGACAGCAGGAATAATACAGAGTAAAAAGATGTTTATTCAAATTTAAAGTTTCTAAAGAGACAGAGGCCCAAAATCATATTTGATTAAGATTTTTAGAACTGAACAAAAAAGTTACTTGACTGTGCTACGATGAAAAAAAACATTGTTTTCAATTTATTATAAGCTTTACGTTCCATAATCAAACACCACTTTTAATTCGCTTAGTTTATAGTTGGAGGTGCTACATGTAACATTAAGTTTAAATGCAGTCTTACACGTATTGTAAAATAAACATATTTTCACCACATCTTACTACCGCAATGGGTGGCCAGACTGAAATGCAAAATCCGCCTTACAAGTTGTAACTCATGGCTTTCCCGCTCAGCTCCTCCAGACTAGCAGCAGCAGCAATTAGCAAACACCTGGTGGAACTGCATGTCTGCTGAACTCATCATAAGAACTACTTCCTGGTCCAATGTTCCTAAATATGTTTGCAAATGGCATAATGAGAAGTATTTTTGTGATGACATTCTGAAGGTGAAGTGTCTGCAAGAGATGGGGCTTCTTAAAGAGACACAGGCCCATTTTCAAGGCATCAAATTGCAAAATCAAATTTCATTTCAGTCATGTTTGATATACAGCATTTCTGTAACAACTAAAGGTAACAGCGACTTGACTGTGATATAAGGCGGCACTATGTGCCTGGAAAATACATAATACCACCTCTGACGTTTACCTAACATTTTAATTTGGGACAAAAAAAAAATAAAAATTTACTCTAAATGTCAGTGAAGTGGCGAGATTACCTACATGTCAAACAACATGAGATAGCAACATCTACATATGCCTGCCTCTAACAGTCACTGGTGGAGAAGCAGGGTACAAATAACTAATCCATTACAGGTAAAACAACTGTTGTAATGTACACCTAAGGACAATTTAGAGTGATTAACTAACAGTTATGTTCGGATGGAGGACGGAAGCTGGAGTATCTGAAGAGAACACAAGCATGTACAGGGAGAACATTAAAACTGCCAACTGTGCAGCACCTAGAAGTGCTTCTCCTTATTGGAAATGGAATAAGAAAAAAAGGTTCCAAGTGTTTCCTTCTACATTTACCGAAACCTGTAATATAAAATAACTAAAATGTGCTTCAAATCTTCTGACAAAACCTACAGTCCTCAAGTTTAAATTAAAGTTGACTAAAAAAAGAGTAGGTAAATAAAAAATATAGTTGACCCAATAGTATTTGAGTTATTGAGTACGTGCAGGTACGATATGTGAAAGCAGGTTGCTCCACAGACTGGACGCCACCACTAAGAAACCCGGTTCTGACTGGATGGGTGCTACCGTTCAGCCAAATATGTTGATGCCAAACTACCAAGACTGATCATCTTTCTGTTTTATTTGAACTGATATTTATCTGGTAAATCTTCCTTTGAGTCAATTATGGTGTGCAGAGTTTTCAAACATCCCCATGGTTGTGATTTCCTACAAAATAAACAATGTAACAGAGAGACTTAGTCTTATGAATCCATTATGCATCATACAGAGGAAATGTGCCTCAATATTGTAAAACAATTTTCTCACACGACAGTCGGGGTTAAGATGATCCATCTGTTCTATGCAAAATGAAATGCTGAATAAATTAATACGAATGATGCAGTTAACAAACTGTCTGCAGCCGAGCCAGCAGGAAGTGCAGGAGCTGCCAAGTCAACAGGTTTACTTGGCCAACATTTGGCAGGTAATTTTTACCCTCAAAATAAGTCAATACCGACTTCATGGAAGCAACCGTAAAAGCAATAACAGCTAAAAACGCTGTTGAAATATTGCTATATTAAGTATTATCAGTGTTAAAGTATACAAATCAGTTTATATCAAATGAATTTTAATAGGCTGAGATGAAAATCAGAGAAAAAAACAAACGTATTTTTCAATTTCATATTCTTAGGTTTTGATGGCAACACATAAAAGTCCCAGAAAAGGTAGAACTTCCATTGGTAATAATTACTGTATTTTCCAGACTATAAGTTGTTGTTTTTTTATTCAATGTTTGGCTGGTCCTGAAACTTTCACTAAGGTGCAAATGATACACCTTATAAACTGATGGTGACGTCAATGGTGAAACATGATGGGGCATGTCAGCCCTCAGAGGCTGCATGTCCTTCATGTTCCAGATGTTTCCCAAGTTAACAAATCATTAAGAGTGCATTCACACCAGCACCGTTTAGTCTGCTTTAATTGATCTGTAGTTCATTTCTCTGGAAGGTCCAGTTCGCTTGGGGAGATGTGAATGAGCAATCAAACTCTAATGTGGACCAAAAAATGCAAAGTCTGGTCGACGTAAAAACCCCAGCTCAGGTTCAGTTGAAGTGACCTCTGGTGCAGTTCGAATGTGTGTGTGGATCCAAAAGCAGGAAGTGAACTATAGCGCAGGGCATTCTGGGTCAATACAGCCAAAATAAACATGTGAAAAAAAGAAGAAATCCTCCAACTGCTAAAGTCTGACAATACTCATTTTTGTTTAAATTTTGTGAAAAAGGAAGTTGCGCTTTCGTTTCCTTCAGTGGTTCTTGGTGCAGCACCCCCACAGGCATGAAGGTGAAATTGCTATTTTGGTCCTCAGTCAAGCCGATTCCACCAGACTATCAGGTGTGAAAACACCCCAAATGATTTCTGCACACCTTGATGAACTGGAATGCAACACCCTTGTTTTCACTTCAGCGTGTCTCTCTACCAAAATGGTCCGGTCAAAGTCCAGACCAAAATCTAAATGAGAATCTGAGCCAAGAAAATGAATGTTGTGGGTGTGTCGTCCACGCTGCCCTTCTCACTTCACTTTTGTGCACTAATTGTGTTGATGTCTCACATAACATCTTTACAAAATACATACAAATTTATGGTTGGAAGAAAAATAAATGTGCAACAAATCAAAACACAAAGTCAAGCAGAACATGATGAACTGTTTTAATATTTGTGCTGTTTTGTGATACATTTTGTTCACTGAACCTTTCAGCCTTTATGGAGATACTTCAGCAGTAACTGGTGATACCTGGACAAAAATCACTTTGAAGTAGCCTTGGTTACTTTGACAGTTTGGTTGGCTGATGGTAAATTGCTTAAAGCTCTCCGCAAACAAAGCATTATGCAAAACGCATGCAATTAATCATGGAGAGGGTGGTTCATATTTTTTATGATTATTAATGGCCTTTGCCATGCTGTAGGGTCATCTCACCTCACTGAAATATTTACATCATAAACAGCATGAATAATGCGGGTTGTGGGAAGGGCGCCGCTTTAAAATACAGTTTCCTTTATTTTCATCAGCTGGGGCGGTCGGAAGCTAGCCAAGCGCAGAGCTCTGGATGGAAATGAGACGCCACCTCGGGTCACGTGACCGCTGAAGGACATCGTTAGAATCCGACTCTGCTGTTGGTCAGCTGCGAGAAGTGAAGGAAGTAGCTTCCAGCTCATTAGCCACAGTGTGAGATTGATATGGTAATGTTGCAGAAAGTGAGCGAGATAAAACTCAAACCAAAGAGATTTCACGGAGTTGTGAATTTCTGGTCACTTCTGACCTCATGCAACAAGAAAACATTCAGAAAAATGAAGGAAAAAATTTCAAATCGATGTCAAGAGTTTAACTTCCTTCAGGCTACAAGATGGAACAAAAAAGCTGAATTATTATTCTCATCTTGGCTTTGTTGGGCATCAGGAACTTTAGAGAAAAGTTTGTAAATGAAGTTGCAAAACTTATATTAGTGTATGCAGCAGGTCAGGGTGACTATGATGACTAACTTCAGCTCCCACAGGGAGGAGATCCCCATGCTGGAGGGACGACGCGTCCTTTCCTGTCTGGGAACTCCTGGGTGATCCCCACCCAGCTGGACAGGGCCACTGAGGACAACCCAAAAACTTTCCTCCAATCTCCAGTCTTAGACAAGAAGCCGGAAGGAAAAACACAAAACGTAAACTGACTAGAACTTCCTATATTTATTATCAAAGGTTTAGTTCACTCTAAGAAAAACATCACTTGGAAAAATACAACAGATAAAAAATAATTTTCTAAAATCTCTGATCTTCTGTAACCAACTGAAGTAAATTTTGCATTAAAGCAAATACTTTTCTGCTTTATTCAAACTCCTCAATTAAAGTTTAAAGTTTAGACATACATTTTTTTAAATTCCTAAAATGTGAACTTTTAGCATACACTCAGGAAAATATGACAGTTTCAGAGCAGGTGTAGATGAAAGAAAAATATAAAGTGGCATTTGAGGAATAAATTTACAAAGAAGAAAATATAAATTTTGAAAATTTACTAGAAGAAAACTTAGACAGGCTGCAATAGGTGATTTAGTTGGAAGAGCTGCTGTCCTGTGTTTTCTGCAGGTTCTCCGACTTCTTCCTACGGTCCACAGCCAAGAAAAAAGGCTGTGGACTGCACGGATTTACAATAATAATGAAATATTCTCACATTATAAAGTCAGGTATTTGCTTAAAAAAAATCTTAAGATTATTTGAAACAAACATTTGCAATAAAAAATACCAGACGTCATGAAAGATTGAAGTGGTAACTTTAGAAAATGCACATCTGGCTGTTTTTTAATGTATATATTATAGATCTGGGGTCTTAAGATCTGCCAAATATAGTTTTCTGTCTGATAAATTCTAGTAAAAACGCATTCCTTTAATCATGCAAATATATATAAGAAATGTTCTCCCCCGTGGCAACATTACTATTATTCTATTATCGAAAATCGCTATAATACTAATCCATTGCAGAAAATCCTAATATTCTACAGAAAGTGACTCTTTTTTATATACTTATCTTATTACTGTTTTAGTTGTTGAATAACACACAAAGGCCACCATATTAGGTACACCAGTTTAAATGCGTATTAACACAGCATTCTGGCAGCCAATCAATGCATTTAAGTATCTAGAAGTAGTGAAGAGAACTGGCTGATGTTCAAATCGAGCATCAGAATGAGGAAGAAATGGGATTTAAATGACTTTGAACGTGGTGTGGTTGTTGGTGCCAGATGGGATGGTCTGAGTATTTTACCAACTGCAGATCTGCTGGGATTTTCACACACAAACTCCACTCCGGTTTACAAAGAAAGAGTCCAAATAAGGTAAAACATCCTGTTGGACAAAAATACCTTGTTGATGTCAGAGGGGAACAGGTAGACCACTTTGAGGTGACAGAAAGAGGACAGCAGCTAAAATAACTGCTGGTTGCATACAAAGGTATGCAGAACACGTCAAACGTTGAAGCAGATGAGCTACAGCAGCAGAGGGCCATGCCTGAGCAGAAAGTGACAAATCATTCCTTCAGGGAATGCTTTATTTTTAAGAACGTAAACCTCCTATATACTACTGGATTGGAAATCATTTACCTGTTGTGTGTCACAAATGAACCATTGCATGCATTGAGTTGGGAAAATTACACAATCATGCAAAGAATCTGAAAAATAGGACGTAGTGTTTTGCTATTAATTGTCAACATTACAACAACTAGATGTGAAGGCTCAATTGTTCAATGAAATTGTACTGAACAATTCACAATTCAGTACAACGTTTTACAGTACAAACTTTGAAAAACATGACAAGGAAGTAAAAAGTAAGTCAGTTATGCTAGCTTAAATTTGAAAACTTTAACATAAACCTGAGCAGCACAGTTTGGTGTGAAAACATAAAACTGTAACAAACTGAATGTTATGTTCTTCGTGGGAAATGTTTGAATGTTTTTGGTATTGATGTTCCTGATACACTTGAATGTAATTTTTGCACTGTTGGCTAGAGGAGCTGTTGTCAGTCGGTTGCTGTGGCAACAGGTGTGCGTGCAGATTAAAGCCGACACAGAGGACAAGAAAAACAGAAGAATCTGAATGATTTTGAGTTTCTTTTCTGCATTATTTTCTTTTTGCAGTGGTGCACTGCAGCTGTTCAAACAAGATAAAAACAGAACTAATTGCCAAGTTGATACATGGAACGTTGGGATATTCAAAACAGTCACTGAATAGGACAAAAGTATTTAACAAACTCCTAAAGCAGCAGTTATGTAAAATAAATTAATCATGAAATATGAAGGATACATTTGTTTAGTCCTCTCTTGCATCTTGACGAAACTGAAAGGAACCAAACTGTTTATTGATTTATATCTAGGGAGGATAACTATTGTACGCATCAAAGACTGTCAAAAACTCCTGGCTTTAATTTAAAACATTTTATAGAAATCAGTTTTATAATTAAGTCCCTACTTTTCTTCTTTTATTACTTTGTATTGTCATTAGTGTGTAAGGTTGCTACGACCACTTTTGTGACAGATTCCTGCTCATCCCACATCAGAACCGTCTTGTTTTCTTGACATAACTGAAAACATAGCAATGGCGCCTGCAGGTGTGCGTCACTAGCTGTAGAGGTTAAAAGGTGACATCCAAACTGGCAATGCGTAAATACCTCCTATTAGATCATATGGCAATATAAAGTGCGAGATCTAATAATGAAATTAAACAGAATATGTACTGTAGTTTCTGTACACTGTTGGCCTATCAGTGCTTTGACCACAGAAAGCCTCCATTTTTTGCTGTGTAACTAATCTGCATCCAAACACAAATACATTTTAATTAGTCTGGATGTAATTCTTCACAATATGAATAAAGCAAATCAAACCTGTTCCCTCGGTCCCTTTTTGTTCTATTCTGTTCCTTTGGATGCTCTAAACACTGCTGCTGCTGTTGCTGTGTAAAAACAGCAGCCAGTTTTAGAGAAGGGAAATCGTCCTTGGAGCTGATCATCAGGAGAGAGAAAGAGTGAGGTTGCCTCCCTCTGCCCGCTGTTGTTTGTCCGGGATGCCAAGCTCACACTCGGCATGCCAGGCCCATGCGGGCGCCCAGGCCGGCCGGAAAAGACAGAGCTCTTGGAAGATTCGGGTCCGGTCGGAGCCAACACAATCTCCGTGCCAGGCGGAGCAACTGTGGCCAGCGTCTGCTAGTGCATCTCTCTCTTGTAGTCGTCGGTGTACGGCGGACCTCAGGAGAAAGGATGCAACCACCAGGGGACCGCTAGTCCATCCGGGCCGAGCTAGAGGACAGACCCCATGTGGTGGTGAGTGGGCGGTTTGGAGCCGTTGCTCCGGGAACAGCTATCAGCCTGGTATCTTGGTTCAATTTCTCACTGTTGATGTCTGATTTAAGCCAAAGCTTCCCTAAGGCCTGTAAAGTGCTATAGTGGGCATTTTTCACTAAAACAGACCGCAATAAAGAGCAATTAATTGCACTCTTTGCAGAGGTAGAAAATTAAGGTCACATTTCCTGCAACTCCCAGCACCTCCTGTCAAGTGAAAGATATTGCTTATTAAGTTCCCCCTTAGCGGATGCAGTGTTTATGTTTTCATTGACTGAAGGAGATGCATTAGATTTGGCACCATCTGCTGATTTCAAGTCAATACTGTAACCTTTATATATGTCCTGATAATGGCCATCCAAGGAACGCTGCGGCACATCAGAGGAGCTGAGTTCAGGACGTTTTCTGAAACAATCAGCAGCAGTAGGAATGAAAAACAATATTTCCTGATACTACCTTGAATTAAAAAACCTGTCTACTACAGCAAAAACATTAAATCTTTGGTATCTTTGGTCTAGAATCTTGTTAGAATATCTTAGAATATATATAAAGTCTTGGAATAAGAATCAACTTGCAAGCAACTTTTCAGCACCAAACTTTTCAAGAAAATTGCAAACCAGCTGAAACACTGAGTTTCTTCAAATCAGTGATGAAAACCCACCTGTTAAGAGTTGCATTTTATTAGCTGTTACTGCAACACTGATCAACATATTTGATGTTTGTTTGATGATGGGATTTGACAAAGTAATGTTTATAATGTGATTCACAATTGATGACTGTATGATGTTTTATAATGTAATGTAAAGCACTTTGAACTGCCTTGTCACTGAAATGTGCCATGCAAATAAGCCCGACTTAATATTGATAATAAACTATTAGTGAAACAAGACATTTTTTGAGAAAAACAATTGGCAGATTATTTCACATAACTAGCACTTTTCCATCAATATTAAGTAATTATTAACATACGACAGGCTAAAATATTTGCACTAGACACTAGAACAAAAATACTTAGTAAAATTTAGCATTTTTGCAGAGTAAGAGGTTGAGGGAGTATTTTTGGGTTTAAATGAAAAAAAAGGAAGGGAATTTTAAATAATTGGAAATAAAGGTACAGGTGACTCATATGATCCTCTGAGATTCTGTCAAATGTTTTTTTTATACCAACCACATGTCAGTTTGTGGACAGCCTTCAGACCTTCAGGAAGGTCATTCTTGCTTTAATGTTCATCACAGATTAATTCAAACATCCCACATCAGTGACAGTTGTAATGTCTCAGTGAAACATGATAGCTTGTTCTCCTCAGATCTCCAAAATCTTCTATTTAAACTTCCCCCCGGTTTAAACTTTCTCCCGTCTGTTCTTCATTGTTCAACATCTGCGATCGCTTTTCCTCAACTTGTCTGGGATTTGGGTTGTTTTCCTGGGCATTAGCTGTGGCTGAGTTGGGCTAACAGTCTCACCAACATGGTAACCCGTCAAACAAGATGTTTAGAGAGAACTACCAGAAATCATCTGAACAAATGCAGCATCTGAATCAATTTTGAAAAAACACATTGCTGACAGCCAAACCACAAAGGAGTCAATGAAGTAACATGTTATCTTAAACATCTTCAATTATTAGTTCTTAGTTTTACTGCTCAACTTTTATTGCATTTAATTAAAAAAAATACTTGTTTTTTTATTTATCCCCCCAAAAATTAAATGTCGTAACTTATATTATCCCAGTACCTCATACAGTTGCTGAGGCTGGTAACAGTGTGAGCAGCAAAAATTTCCAGTAGCTGTCAGTCTCACAATGAATCTAAAGAAGTATCTGACTGAAGAATGTGGCAATGAATATCGTAACTAACAACTCCATGTCCAAATATGCACGGACTGTTTTCTTCACACACACACATACAACCTGTAAATTTTATCTGCCATTATTTATCTATAATCCATTCCCTAACATTCTTGTATATTCTGTATAATCTGTATAGTCTGTGCATATAGCTCCCATATTTATATTTATACACAATATCTATATCTCTTGCTTTAACCCCTTATAGTCCATACATACATAGTCTTGTATATCCGTAAATAAATATTTATATCTCGTAGAGCACTTCTGGATAGATGCAAACTACATCTCGTTGCTTGTACTTGTGACAGTGCAATGACAATAAAGTTGAATTCTATTCTATTCTATTCTATTCTAATATTTCACGGTAACATTTTCTCTATGATACCATCAGTTGTTGGAAAGCTCTGCTAATCCACCTCATTTGTTTTTGCCGATCCTCTTCAAATCTACGCTGTGACATCAACGTTCTTCATCTGCGCGAGCGGGTCGCTTTGGGGTCGTAAATTGCTCACACAGAAGTGTGATTGTGGTCATATTTAGTTAGTAGTCTGAATGACCAAAAAAAGAAGAAGAAAATATCAGCAAAAATGAAAAATAAAATGTTTGATTCCTCCCCACCACCACCAAATCTTTGCATGTCCTTCGGGCTATTAACCTCAAATTGCCCACTGGTTTGCTTACACACATTCATACACCAGTGAGAGTAATTCTGAGTGCGGCTGAGCGAACGAGGCTTGTTTTATCAACGAGGTATAATTGTTTGAGAGGACTAGAAAAGCGCTGTTGCTGTTCAGTCAATTTAACACTTAATAAAAGGAATAAAGTACACAAGTGCACTTCCTCTTCTGCATCAGAGTGCTAATCGCTGGCCGTTAAGGTATTGTCTGACTCAGGGTTTGTATACTTTTCACAGTAAATTCAAGCAATTCTCAAGCAATTTCCAGGTAGATAACATTTATTACTATTAATGTCTTGTGATAGTTTCCAATAGCAAACTATCACAAGTTTGCTATTGGGTAAAAGTAAAAGTAACCTAAAATATAACATTTTATGTTTTGAAATCTCTCTTACATCCATCCTGTACAGCTGCTTGGTCTGAAAGCCTCTTATTAAAAATCTCTCCAGAAATATTCTCGCTAAGTTTTCTGAACTTTAGCAAATAGAAAAAATGTGGGTAATTCTAACTAACCTAAAACAAGAGAAATTTGGTCTGATTTAACTTCAGACAGCGAAAAAAATGTTTGTGTCCTTTTATTATGTTTAAATATCTGGTTTCAACTGTTATCAAACACGAGGTTACACTTTATTACAAAACTGTGCAGTTAGGACTTTACACAGAGATCAAGCACTTTCCAAACCTTGAAAACACTTAATTGAACCTTTTTAAGGATTTTGAGCACATATAGGAACCCTGCTGGTTATATGCACCAGATTTCACATGTGAAATCTGCTCTTTGACATACAAATATTTCTATAAGTATCCTGAAAAAGAATAAGAGTAAATTATATGCAGTTTTAGACTGATGTTAGTCTCTATTTCTGGAGAACCGGGCATCAAAACTCGAGGAAGTACAGAAACAATCTCATGTCTGAGTGACAAAAACCAATAAATTAGATGTTAATTAATTATTTCTGCGTTTTGTTTTACTTTACTGCCTTCATCCCGCCGGTCAGATGAGCCGTTCGCCTCTGACGCAGTGACAGTACATCCAACACGGATCAGGTTGCCACATTGGTTTTAAACGATAATACTGCAGAATCATGTTCCAGACTGATTCATTCTCAAGGAAAGGGGGAATATTATTTTTTATTGATCGCATTCTCTTTATAAACAAAGATGATATATAGGCCCAGTAATAGGAGTGTTAAATTACATGGCCTGAAAATAAGCCCGATCAATAAAAACAAAGTCATTTGGCTCAATTCAGTTCAATTTGTTTAAGGAATCCTGTGTTTGTGAGGCAGCAGGTGAGGCCAAGTGCAGCAGACGGGTCTGAACCTTTGCACCAGGCTTTCCCTATTTCCACATTTTTTACATCACTTTCCCCCTTCCACACTATCAATGCAATCCAACGTGCAAAGTTTGTGGAGTTAAAGCGGTTCACTGAAAAGCACCGATGCTGCAGTAATGTTAGATCATTCCGACAGTTGCAGCTGTTGATGAAACCCTCACATCATCAAGTTCCAAGAGAGTGGGAGGATTGGAATTAACACAATGGATGAAACAGATTCTCCACACACTAACCAGGTGTGTATGAACACCGCAGCAACGTCGAGTTTCCCACCCCACCCCGCCTTCATCAGCAACGCTCAACCAAATGCCGCGACTCTCATTTGGGGTGTTTGTTTGCCTCTGCGAAAAATAATGGCTGCAGGAGCAGGTGGAAAATTGCTTCGGTGGCTAACCCATATGGATGCGAAAAGCCGAGTGCCAAGTCCAAACTCCACTTTTACAGGCACATCTGGAGCGGAATCTCCATATTAATTGCCAGTTGATGTGTTTACACACAACAAGGATTAATCCCTGAGAGAAGTTGGTTGACCCGGGTCACGCAGTCAGTGGGAGGGTTTGTTTTTGGGTTGAAGAGCAGTGTGAGGAGGAATCAAGCCAAATACGTGGACGGACAAAGGCAAATAGAAAATATAATTATGTTCCTGCTGAAAGCCATCTGTCATGTAGCATTTCTGCTACGCTGAGAGCATTCAAGTCAATATTCTTTGATGGCTGCAAACAGCTAAACAGCAGGAGAAAGTTCACAGGTTTACTGTGGCTCCACCACATGAGAGCCTCTGTGTAACACACCTGCATTTTTATTGTTTATTTTGGATGTTTGGTCATTGCAGATGGAGGCTGGTGGAGGTTTTGGGTGGGGGGGAGTAACAGGATTTATGAGCTTCAGAGCTGAACAGAGCCAGAATCATGGCAGAACAAACGGAGTATTCATGTCATCCGGCAGGACCAAAACTTAGAAACGTACATATAAATTAAAGAAAAAACTTCTTGATATTTAATTTCTGGTCATTTTTGGCTCTTTAGTTAAACAAAAGACTAAACTTTGAATTAGTTTATATTGCTTCACTGGTTTGCATGACCAATTAAAAATCCACAAATGATACTGAAGTTATTTTTTTAAATCAAAATGTTTTAAAATCAAACTACTAATATATAGGTTGCTCAAAACCTGCAATACATTTTTAGATTTTGTTTACTGTTTCAGTATAAATCTTAATTTAACTGGTTAAAATGTGCGTTTCTCTGGATTTTGCAGTGCATAAAGAAATATGGAACTTCGGGTAAATAACACTGCAAAATACGCAACTGGATCACCAGATAAGCCAGGGTGCAACAGAGTATTTGGACATGACAAATATTCAAAAAACATGTTATGACAGTTCAAATTCACTCACCTCAGGATGTTGGGTGTTTGGAAAAAACATAAATACAAAGTATACCATATAAAATAGTCCTGCCACAACATTTTAATTTCTTTCACATTTTCAAGAATTTCTAGAGACACCCTGTAGAGAATTCAGCCAATGTCTACTTTTACTTATTTTTGCAACGTCAAAGGTACCTATCAATTTAGAGAGGCCAATTAATCAAATAGACATGTTTTTTCTTAATAATGATTTTTACATTTGACTAAGTCACAAATCTAATCCGACTGAATTTTAGTAATAAACTGAGCAATAGGTGTACAGAGCTGCTGGAGAAATACCTTAACAGACAAAAGGTGATTAAAAAGAGTGCAGAGAAATACTTTAGAAAATAAATGCCACTAGTTGTGTCTCCATATTATGACCATATAATTTCGCAACTTGACATTGTGAACATAAATTTGCTTAATGGAAACATGCAAACTTAAAAAGAACTATTGTCTGTTGATAACATGTCTTGGTGCTATGATTAAATGGTTTATTGGCCATAGAGAAATAGGTTTATTTCAGAAAAACTGCAATGGAAAATTTTTTTGCCGTTTCTCACACAACCAACCACCGGATGTTACTAATGGTGTAAACCATGAAGAAAACGACAGAAAGATTGCGCTGCATGATTTTTAGAGATGTATTGCGTAAAAAGAAATTATTCACGTGTGATTTTAATTGCATTTTTCACTTATTGAAAACACCTCAATTGCGACATTAGTAGAATGTTGACAAAGTTTTGCGCAGATTTGGGCTTAAGTTTTGCAACACTTTTTGTTGGTTTATCACATGAAATCCTAATGAAACAGGTGGTAGTTTGTGGTTTTGTGACAAAATGAGAGGCATGAATAGTTTTGCATGACAATGTGCCATTACATCCTCATGTGAGGAGTTTCTCTGACAGCATTTCTTACCTATGGAGGCCTAATTCTGACAGCAGCATTCAGCAACACCTCAGCCATCATCCCTTCCTCCCTCCTCTGACAGATAGCCGCGAGTCTCTTCAGGTTTGCTTTGGAGCGACCTCCTAATGAGAGATTTACTGTATGGAGATAATTATGGGGGAAGGCGACATCTCGCCGCGGCCTAATGAGTAAGATAAGAGCACTTCAGTGGATTTTCAAGCAGCAGCACCCTCCTCCTTCCTGTCGCCACACCAGGGTTCCAGTGGTTGCAGACAATCAGCTAGAAAAACACCGGGGCCATGCCTATATGCATGGCAAACGCAGGCACTTGTCAACAGAGCAACCCAGGCGCATACATTAGCTTCCAACTCGGTGATGAAAAATGGAAGCAGGAAGGACGGAAAACAAAGCGTCGCGCTCCTCGATATCGCTGCCATTTTATAAATCAGCCACCTGGGCGATTAAGGGGAAAATGAGTGAACAGAATCAGAATGGTGTGCTCTTGTTTATTGCTTTAGAGAGTTAGCTGGCAAGGAGGCAGCCATCGTGTGATGATGAGAGTGGCCCCTCTGGAGACGGCCGCTCACACTGGCAGAGGAGCTAATACAGACTTTCATTAGGATGCACACTTCAACACACTGTCATAGTATTTACAGTCTCACACTGGGGAAACAAATAAACTGCGTGATTAACAAGTTTTCCTGATGCCTGGTGCTTCACTGTGCACGCGTTCGAGTGCCACCTCGCCGACTTAATGATTCTTAATGGTTTCTTAATGACTTCTTAATGACTTCATCAGGAAGATCCTGCAACAGCATATTCTGACATGCAGGAGCCTCCCCCTGAGACCTGGGATCACACCATGGCAGTCACCCCTCTTCAGTTTTCTGCTCAAATAACACACACTTTAAATCTGCTTATCTGAGACAGCATCTCTGACTGGGACGCCACAAGCTTTTGATCCGTGGGCAACCGCGGGGAGATGTGATGTAATGCGATGTGAAAGCGTGCGAGTCCATGTGTGGAAAAACACACTAAAAGGCGGACGGGGATGTCCACCTCGTTTGTGGGCAAATGCAGTCACATCAAACTAATCTCGGAACATTGGAGTGACATCTAGTGTTGTGTAACAAGAATTAAACTGCTTTGTGTGAGGCTATCTAGGAAAGCCGCTCGGTGCAGAGCTGGAGGAGCATGATGCAAAGGAGAAACAAAAGAAACGGGAAATTCTCCCAATTACAGGAAGAACCAGTCGGTTGTTGAGGTTTATTACGGCAGAAGGCAGAAAGAGATGACACGCGAGCGTCCGGCGGCAGATGAAACGCAGCATGTCGTTGAGGTGGGAACAAAGCTTTTAATGACATGGATTTTTCTGGGTCACCTCAATGTCACTTTCAGCCAAAGAAAAGCAGTTATTCCGCCAAATTACCGCCATGTCACTCAGCTCAGTGCTGCTCGCGCTTTCATCCATCCTCCAAATGATTAAAAACTTCTGTTTTCTTTAAACAAACACTGAATAAAGCAAAGTTAATGGCCAACAAACTCGCATAAAATCTGCATATTTTGACAGTTCCTGATAGAAATGTAATATTTAAAAAAGCAGTAATGAAACCAATCACCAGGCATTCAGGAGCACAAACACGCTCACATGTAACAACTGGTTAACAAATTGTATTAGCAAAGAAGCGTGACTGCATGGCAAATTACACTTTGTCTGATGGATGTCCTCTTTACTGGCTGCTGTGGAAGCAGGCTGGAGAGAGGACGTGGCTTCGGCCAAGCGTTCGGAAAATGATGCATCCCCGGCCATGTGTCACTTCCTGGCAGAGGCGGGCGAGCGGGGTGTGTCGCCCAGATATCGATGGCCAAAAACGCAGAGAGACATGTGCTCCACTATATCCCTGGCATGGAGGAGGAAGTGGGATTCAAAATATCCCCTTTCCACGTCGTTGGCGCACACGTCAGCACTGTTTAACTACACTTCACTCACACTGCGGACTTATAGGAATTTACTTTGGAGATTCTTGTTAAACTTTCTCAATTAAAGCCCGAATAAATAACACAAACAAGCAAATCAGACAGCAAATTAGAACCTGACTGAATATGAAAAAGTACATTTAAAACGTCCCTGAAAACAAGAAGCTATGCCACAAATTAAACACACCTTCATTTCACTATTTATTTATTCCATTCCTGAATCAAAACACATCTGTCTCTGTCCTTTTTCCAGTATCACGCCATATTTGTTGGTGGGTTTTGATGATTAGGACAGAATAAAAACAATACTTAGTGTGTTGGGAAATTGGAATATTCTGAAAAAGTTGAGTGGAAGGAAAAAGTGTGGTGGGATGAGGTATAAAGAGGGAATAATGGCTGGAGTTTAAACGATAAAGTCACTACGCTCAGACAGATCTTGCACATCGGCTACAACGACTTTATATCTGCTAAAAGTTGTTTTAATCAACACCAAGTGGCCTGACCTGACCCCCAGGCCATGCTGCATTAATGCAGTAATTCATACTAAATATTTGTCCATATTAAGTAATGAATGTATAACAACAGAATACAATTTCCAGAATATCTTTTTAATTGATCTTAGTTAAAATTCAAATTTTCTGAGACACGGAATTTTGGTTTTTCATTCTCTGTGAGCCGTAATCATCAAAACCACATCAAATAAATCCTTGAAATGTTTCTCTATGTGTTTGATCATTTTTATATCAGAGCTCCACTTTTTCAGTACCACAAAATGTTTAACTTTTTTAAGCCTTTCTGAGGTCAGCTTAGAAGTTTGTATAATTGAAAAATGTTATAGAAAAGAAAGGCAAACAAAGTCTTCCAATTTAACAAGTTCTTTTCAACAAACTTTATTGCATGTCAGATAATGTTTAATGATTTCATTTTTAATTTCCTGCAATATTCATCCTGATTTAGCAGTGATATGTTTTTTTTCTGACTTATACATCCTAAATATTTAAAAATATTGTTAAAAACAGATTGATGTTTGTGGTTTTAATGAAACAAGACGAACAGGTGGTATGAAGACTTTCTGTCACTGGTGATGTCTAACTTTAATATCAACATTTAAAGGGCCGGTGTTTTAGATTTTCAGGCACTTATTGCCATTTAAAAGCACAATCAAGTAATTATGTTAACTTCAGTTGTTAGAAAATAAGTTTGACACCTTGAAATTGGGTGTCTGTCTCTTTAAGAAGTTCTTTATCTTTCCTATGCTCCGCTTTGAGCATGTTAACACAACAATGCTCCTCCATTATGCCGTTTACAGCCGTTCTTAGACGTTTCCATGAGGGAATTACAACTATAAGGCTCAAAAATGTTGATTTTATATAATAAATCCTCTTTTTAAAACAGCAAAAATTGTTTTTACTAAGCTGGAATTTCATATCAACAACTAGAAACATCACACAAGAAGAGGCTAAAATGGTCAAAATAAGTCTCTTTTGGTAAATAATTGTCAGATTTATGTGAGGTGACCTTCGTCTGGAGACATGGACAAAATATCCAATATCACTTAGACCACCGTGATGTTAGTCAGCCCACAGCATGCCTCCCCTGTGATGATCAACCACTTAATCCAAAGCATGAATTTCATAAAAATGAGGGATAAAAAAGGAGCATCAGAAAAAGGAGGGGGGTGTACTGCCAGTGGGAAATACTTCTTGTTCCAATTTGCAGGGGGATTACTAATTTTTTCATCATTCCCGTCTTTATTTATTCCATTTCCAAATTCATTTCTACTTCACCTGAAGGAAAACAAAATATGACGCCAAAAATGCATAAATAGTGTCAGAGTGAATAGATGATGACAGCGGGTCAAGTTGTGAGTGAGTCACGTCTTCGCTCACGGAAGGAAATGATTACTGTAACACAGAGCTGACAATCACCACCAAGATAATCCCATTTCTCACATGGAGCTCAAATTGTATTATGTCACATTGTATTTCACATATGCTATCAAAAACTGGATTTAGATATGCAAACTATGTGGGGAAAAAGTGAAATCCAGGAGAAGAAAAGAGAGGCAGGAGGAAGAAAACACGCAGCCGCAGGGTTGGCGTGCAGGCGTGTCACTTTGTCAAGCTTCTGAGAGAGCTTGATGGTCTCTAAGGGAGGTGGGAAAAAGTGTCGCAAAGGCATACTCTTCTCCAAGATGAACAGATGGCACAGCCTAAGTGTAGATATTTGTTTTATGTCTCCATCCCATGTTGTGGTGCAGAAAATGCAGGCATCTGTTTTTATTTCATTCATTTCCCCTTCCTTCAATCGTTATCTTGCAGGATAGCGGACACACGCGACGTCTGCGCTAATGAGGAGTGGGCGTTGCTTTGTTTTGCTCTTTATTTTTTTTCCCCCCTCTCTTCCACCGACACATCCTCCTGCTTTTTATTCTCCCTCAAACCCACGCTTGGAGCAGAAACCTATATGCCACACAATTATGCAACACAATTGGGGGTGCTGCTCGCAGCCTGGGTGGCTGTCTAACAGATATAGCCGGCTGTGAAATCCAAGCCAAGCTATGATGTGCAGAAAAAGTCAGGGAAGATCATGAAGCAGCAGATCATCTGAGGGCAGATTTCTGCACAAAGGGAAGTTACAAACAAGAGTTCAGGGTTTTGCTCCAACAGTTGGCTGAGTGCTGGGATTCGCCGACTGCATGGAGAATCGTCTAAAAGCTGTTGGCTGGAGTCAAAAGGCTCGATATCCACTGGATCAAAATGTTTGTGCCTCTCTGCATGTTCGGCACCGGCCAGGTGACTGCAGTTAACTTCCTCTGCTCTGACTGGTTACCGAATCATCTCGACAGATCCAGCATTCAATTAGGGCTGAAACAATAAACCGGGCTAATCGTTAAGAATCCATTAACGAAACAATCAGAAACAAATTTAGTAATTCAGAGTATTAAAAATGGCCATTTGCTGAAAAGAAAACAACAATCAGAGCAGTAATGAAGCCAAAACTGTACAAAACATCTACATATGTTTTGAGTTTAAGATAAAAACACCTTTATGTGTAAATCTGTTTTCCCCCACTGGTTTTAGTTTCTAAAGTCAGTGGCATCCAAAAAATTTAGTTTAAGAAAAAAATCATAGAAAGAAAACAAAACGTAGGCCTGTTGCATGTTTCTCTCTCAGGATGGCTGTAATTTAACAGTGAAAATCTTCTGAAATAATTTTCTGGCAGACCAAACCTGTAGGATCCTTGAACAGCAGTCAGGGACTACACCAGTTTAATGATAATTTTCTGCCTGGTGCCTCAAAGAAAAACACTTCATATCTTCAGATTGAAAAACGAAAACACACTGCAAGAGGATCAGAAGTTTAAATGAAATTTAATTGCTTCTACACTCAAAACTGCATTTTAAATTCAGTAAAAGAAGTGTGATGGTTCTATTTGTGCATTTTTAAAATATGCTTTAGTCTTGATAACTTATTAAAATCTGGAGGTTGAAGTTGGAGCACATTTCTAAACAAAAGCAATATGTTGACAGGGTCAAAGATGCACGGTAAAAAACGCCCACCAGTGACTATAGTTAGCTGAAGCAACATGCTGCAGATACAAAGACGACCTGCCTGTAGAGAAGACCGTTTCTAAAGTTAGAGCTATGTGATGGGGAATGCCAAAACTGGTACCGTATGGGTGTTTCTCACAGAGGCGTTTTTCAAAAGGCAACAGAATTCCCACTTTTATCCACCTGAGACTTCTCTTTGTTTGCAGCTTCAACTATCTGCTCTATAAGACATTCTTTACCTTGAACGCTTCGCCCCCTCAGCATTTTGTTTTAAAAATGTGTAAACAGATCCCAGATCCTAATGTGTTATCAGACACTACAATTTTTCAACCTGCTTTACAGGGTTGCAAAAAGCGTTCATGCATATAAAGTATTTATTTTACATACTTGCTGACACTATATCGTGACCAAATAGTTTGAGAGAGAATCGGTGAATAAAATTGTGTTTGTCTGCCTTCTCCCAGTGCCAACTAGAAACAACCAATCAGAGCCAGGGGGCGGGTCTTAGAGCTGTCAATCAGGCTCTCTGCTACGCTGCACCTAGCAGAGTCTGTCATCAAAGTTTAAGCTAGTTAGTCTGGCCATCAATAAACAATTGTCTGTAACGATATGTTGTTTCTCCACTATTTGTACATTGAGTAAATAAGGTTAATTGACAGCGCTAAGACCCGCCTCCTGGCTCTGATTGGTTGTTTTTAGTTGGAAACTTTGCATGTCTTCAGACACCAGGGACATCAGGGAGGAGGCAGCCAATCTTCATAAAGAAAACTAACACAACTTAAAAAACTAAATTAGCAATGTGTGTTCTCGCCAGTTTTTTCCACATGGGCTTATTAGAATAACTGCGTGTGTTTGAGTTTTTTTTTGTTTTGTGTTTTTTTTTCTGGACTAATCCAATGTTCTGCAGCTTCAAGTTAAATGACAGAGGTCTTACAGTAACAGGCAATCATGGGTCAGACTGAGAGCCACAGAAACTGTACATTCTCCTTAGCAAACGCCTCGTCAATCACAACCAATATCCACTTAAAGGCATGCGCTGCTTTATTGTCTATTTAACTTTAAATGGGAGCATATTTCACAATTTGGACATTAGGCCAGCTCAGATAAGACATCAAGCAGTCATTACAGCCAGAAAATCAGAGCAAGAACATTTACAACGGGCTCAGAACCGGCCCAGTTTCTGTGTTTTTTTTGTTCAACCACAGAAGATCCTCACTGGTTCCATGGGAGGCCAGGTTTTTAATTCTTATACAGTTTCTACTTTTAATCAATCATACCTGAGCCAACTTTGGCTGCAGGCACATCATCATCCTGTGAGCAGAACTAGATGCTAAATTAAAATCAAATCCCAGTCGCCTGATAACATTTCAGGCATTTATTTATAAAAACACACCAGAATTCAAATGTGTCTAGTTATCTGGAGCTCAGAAAGACAATATGTTTCACAACACATCTCTGAAAAATATGATATTTTAATCACTTCATGGCTGATGTCTTGTCAAACGAAGCCAACATGTTCAATCTGTCATGACATGTTGACCATAGTTAAACATTTAACAAGAAACTGATTAGCAAATGTGATATAAATCATAATTAAATCATGTCCATATCATCAAACATGAAAATAAGAATGATTTATCTCCTGACAAGTGAACTTTTTCCATCGTCCAAGTTTGACAAAGTAATTAAACGACAATGACTTTTTAATTTGGCCCCATCTTTTCCCGTAACGACGTGTCACATATTTCTGCTTGGAAACGCAACGTAACATGAACTTTACCATCGTCTGAGTTCTGTTAAATATCAGGCTTAAGCAAATATGCATTGCACCATAATGAACACGTGGGTAAATCACTGTCTTCCCATGTTAAATTTGACCCAGAGGCCAAGAAAGAGCATCCAGAACATTTCTCCATGATTTATATGGAGTGGAAAATTCAGCACCTTTTCCCCTCTAGCAAAGCAGTTGCTGCCCTAAAGGGTGTAGAAAGCAGGATCAGCCTGAACAGCTTTAAAATCCATATCTATAATCCCAAAGTTAGTTTCACTGTTAGTCTGTTTAATTTAAACACAAGCTTCAAAATAATGAAATGCCACATTAGCTTTAGAATAGCAGGATCTTGTCACCCTGGGTCATTTTTATTTTGGTTTTATTGAATGCATGTCAATAAACTACAGCTTCCCAAACTGCCGTTTTCAGCTGAATTCATAAAATCAAGTTTATTTGTAAAGCATATTTCAGAAACCAGGCAGTTCAAACTGTTAAATATCATGAAAACAAACACATCCTATAGTCAGCTATTGTGAAAACCAGTAACAGACACTGCTTTTCTCAAGTGCTTCAAATCACCATTAAACGTCAAATATGTTGATCAATGTTCTAGTTATTATGATTCAAAGGCAACTCTAAGCAGCTAAACTGTTCAGTGATTTATAAACTAACAGCAGCATTTTGGAGTCTAGTTTTTAGGCCGACCTGTAAAGACACTGATGCGTTAGTCAACATGCCTGAAGATAAACACATAGATGAGTTTCTCTAGATCTTGCTGGGACATTAGTCCTTTAATCCTGGAAATGTCCTTCAGGTGATAGAAGGCCAACTTTGTAACTGTCTTTATGTGACTCTGAAGGTTCATGTCTGAGTCCATCACTACTCCCAGGTTTCATCCTGATCTTTAGTTTCCAGCTGTAATAGCTGAAGCTCTGTTGACTCTAGATCGTTCCTCTTTAGGTCTAAAGATAATAACCTCTGGTTTGTTTCTGTTCAGCTTATAAACGCCGTTTAAAACTGATGTTTATAAATTAAGCAGCTGGGATCTATAAATCCTTTGTGTGCAACTCCTGTTTTCAGCACTCTTTATAAAAACCAATGAGAGGTTGAAAATATCACTCAGTGCTCAATCAGTCTATACTCCACTAATCTGGAACAAACTTCCAGAAAGATGCTGAAATACTGTTTTCCTTTAAACAAAGGCTAAAATCCCACCAGTTTAGAGTTGACTTTGATTTATAATAACTGCAAGATCGATCAATATATTTGCTTAATGATGACAAAATACAATGTTTATTGCTTGTTTCATAATTGGTTTAGTTGTTTACTGTGTTATGTCTTTGTTGTTAAAATTTGCTAAACAAACAAACTTAACTGCCTTCCTACACAGTAATCCAATACTGAAACAGGAAGTAGTGTACAGAGAGGGTACAGTTATGGTGGAGGAGATACTTTTACTGAATACAGTACTAACTGGGGACCAAGGCTGCCCACAAATAGCAAAAACCTGAAAATACTTGAGATCTCCTCTAAAAATCTTAAATTATAAGTTAAAATGCGTTAATAAACAAAGTAAAACCCATCTTAGCACTGCCAGTGAAGCTAACCTCTGTAGTCTTCATTCATATAAATCCCAGACAGAATTGTCTGATTTTCTGATTAAACTGGGAGAAAATCGACAAAAAGTGAAGCATTCATGGTCAATAAAATCAGTAAAGAAATATATTAATATTCCTGCATATGTTTACGTTTTTGCAGGAGTTCTGAGATTTAAATTTTGCTCACCTATCTTCTGTCCACAGCTGCTGAAAGCACAAACAGATCCGAGCTAAACGGGGATAAGGTGTGCTGGGATGCAAAAAATGGTTCTTGTTCAGAAAAGATTAAATAATAAATGTACATATTAAATGTTGGCATGTTAACACCCTTACGGTTGCATTCATTTCACAGCAAAGCTTAGCTTGATGAAAGTTCAGGCAATTCTGACAATCTTTGCTAAGCTCAGCAAGCCGAGTTTGACAAGCAGTAAATGCCCCTCAGACAGAGGATAAACCCTTTTGATTTAGGTAACGGCATGTTTTTCCTCCTTACCCCACTGTTAATGGGGATCAGAGGATTTAATCCATTTAATCATTCTGTTTAATGAGCACTCTCTGTGCAGGTAAAAAGAGACCAAAGCTATCTTCACTTAACATGTTTATTTGCCAAGTGGGAAAAAAAAGAAAAAGAAAAGTGACCCATTTCTGTAGAAACATCATCCGCAGCTTCCTCCTCTGCACAGTGCATGACTTACACGAAGAAAAACAACCTCCTGCTTTCATTCTTAGCCTTTCAGAAGGAATCTCCAGCCTCCTTCAAGGTTGAACCTGAAAAGCTTCATGAATGAAAAGAGGAAAACTAAAT
This sequence comes from Xiphophorus maculatus, assembly GCF_002775205.1. Lineage (NCBI taxonomy): Eukaryota > Metazoa > Chordata > Actinopteri > Cyprinodontiformes > Poeciliidae > Xiphophorus > Xiphophorus maculatus. The sequence goes on from NC_036458.1 coordinate 2,380,246, forward strand.
CTATCCGAAACCGTCCGTCAGCTCAGGGCATTCAGACTGGGAATGTTGGGAGCAATTTAATCAAACTGAGAGCCGGATCCTTTAGTGTGCTTGGTTTGGCCGAGGGAGAATGTCAGAAACCGACGTCTAATGCCGTTTACAATACACTTGGAAAATAAAAACTTCAGTTCGCCTCCAGAGATGACTTGAAATCGGTGGTTGACACATGGACTCAGCTTCTGCTTTGTGTGTTAAAGACTGGAGACAGACCAGAGCTCAGCACAAATAACACGAGACGTGCCGTGTTTTGACTCCTCGTCTGCCACTAAAGTCTCTGTCCTGCCAGAATGACAAAACACTGTTTCTCACATTTCTAACGGGGAAAAATAAATACGCTCAGACTGCGGTGCTCCACATAACTTCCAGGGTTAGAAGAGTTTTGAGTTTTACTGGGATTTTTTGTTTTTCTGTTAGTTTTTAGAATGTGTCTGCTAGTTTTTTTTAGCTAGATATTTTTTAGTTTTTTTAGTTAAAGTAGTAGTTTTAATTTTTTCATTCATTTGTTCACTTTTAGGTGCAGAATTCAAAAAGGTCAAAGTATTGTGATGATGTATACATTAGCTAGGTGATGAATACTCTATAGAAAAAAAATTATTCAATTATTGTTGAAAAACAAACCAACTCTTGAGTTTTCTCCTAACATTTGCTGTTGCCATTTTGTGGACTAACAAACGCTGCCAGCAGGATTATGGAGTACTGTAATTTGTTTTAGTTAGTTTCATAAACCCATGATATGCTTCCAGTTAGAGCTTTCCCCCATTAATTACTGTTTAACGAAAATGTTTTCTCAATTTCAGTTTTTGTTATGTGGTTAGATATAGTTATAATAATCTTGGTACCTAACTTTGACTCAAACCAAAGCAGAAAGTCTTGCAGTTGGGCCTTTAGCAGAGGAAGAATATCCTGCAGCCCTGGATTGACCAGGCAAACTTCCCACAGCCTCGCTAATGGACGCCGCGGCTGTTGTTTACTGAAGACTCCCTGCAGAGGAGACTACCTGACCCATGTCTGCAACCAGTGAGTGGTACAAATGGCAAACATCTTTTGGAGTCATTATTTATGCAGGAATGCCCTTGGGAGTCTTTGCACTTGTTTACACAGTCACGGCACAGTCCATTCATGACGGCTCCGAGTAAATGAGCCGCTTGCGACCAATTTGTCCTGGACGACGAAGCTTTGGGGCAGTTGCTTTGTGTGCATGTTGGAGGGTTGGGGGGTAAAGAAAGGAGGTTAACGCAGCACTGCAGCAGCGTCAGGAAGCGACCTGGAACTACGGACACACGAGTCCCAAGGGTGTTAGGAAGCACAGTGTCACATTCGGAAATAAATGAGCACATTTTTTTTCCACGAGGAAAGCCGCGGACTTTCACCTTTGAAATGGGCTGTTTGTTTGCCCGAGGACGAGGACGGTGGTCAAAGTTACCGAGCGCTGCCTTTCGCATAAAACCGAAACCAAGATGGGAGTTTTATGGAGGTTAAAGTGAAAGGCAAAAGGGAAGAAGAAGAAGAAGTTTATCTGGCGTCTGCACCAAGGAATCAGAGTAACCAGGGAACCATAAACTTCAACAAGAACTGAAGTTCATGGAAGTTTGATGAAAAAGTTGTTTGACTGAAGTAAAGCTATTTTCACATAAAACAATGCAAAACAATCAATAACTAGTTAGATACACTACAATTAGAGCAGCTTAAGTGTCTAAGGTGACCTAATCAATAATACTTAACATATTTTTACAAACGTAAAAAAAGGATGTTTATAGGTTTTATAAACGTATTAATTCCTGTGGAATAAGTTTTTTCCCCCACCAAATTGTGGAACATTTAAGTTCCAAACTATTTCACACAGGTTCACAACAGCTTTCTGAGCTTGAATTTAAGGGGATTTCTGTAATTTTCCGCTTTGTCACAACTTTCTTTGTCTATTAAACATCAGAGCAGAAAAGCATCACAGCTGAAGACAGATTATATGATGTTAAAGGAAACAAACTTCACATGTTTTCAGGGCTGTTTTTGCCCTAAACTACTTGTTCTTAATGTTCTTTTCAATTTCATGCCACTAATGCTGATGTTGTTGCCATCTACTGGACCAGGAACAGTATTACAGTGTCTGTGTTTGTTTTTTAATTAGATTCACAGGAAGCATGCAGAAAGCTATTTTTATTTAACAAAATAAGGTTATCTACCTAGTTTGTTTGAGTTTCTTTATATTTTATTTGCCTAATTTTAAGAAAAAGGAGCATCAACACCAAGATTCACAGATACTATTTAAATACAAGCTTATTGAACAACTTTCTTGCTGATTTACTTCACTTTGTCCAGTCTATTGTATTGTGTGCAAACATGTTCACAGCTACATTTTTCAGCCTAATTTATAGTTTATAAACACTGTCCAATAAGATGTCTTCTTTAATTTCTTTTGCAGAACAAGTAATGTTAGAAAACAAAAAACCTGAACATTTCAAAATTAAAACAACTTCTATTGGCTTTTATAGGTACTTTAAAGCATTTGTATCCCTGGGTTTAATGAGCCACCAGAAATCCAAATATAAGCTGAAGCAAACTGGATGCTGCTGTTGTTTTAATATAAAACAACTTTACCAGACAAATGTATAAAATGTTTCACACAAGGATTTAGAAAAACATCCAAGAAACTTCTGACTTCATTGAAAGGCTAATTTGACAACAAATACAAGAAAATAATGAAGCAAACAGCATTAAGGAACCTTCATATTTAATTAAAGTTCTTCTTTAAATAGTCTAGATTCCAACATAAGGACATCAAGTGAAGTTTTCATTTTCTTATTTTACTTTAAACCTTCCAGGAATTAATTCAAAGCTGCCCACATCTGGTGGTTTTTGGCATTTTAGCATTCCTTTACATCTAAAGTAAATTTATAAATGTGTTCTCTGTTTAAGTTTTCATTTGCTTTCATCTGACTTCTGATGTAAAGGAGGTGTAAAAGGCAGTGAACTTCAGGTTTTGATAGAGGAGCAGTAAAAAATTTTCAGAAATGTGGTTAAAAGGGAGGCAGAGAAGAAAGAAAGGAAGGAGAGATGAGATAATTTAACAAGCTCCCTCTTAAAGTACTCCAAAACCTCCAGAGTTTAATTGCTGGGAGGCAGCATTATCCCCAGCAACACCGCTCTGGTCTCTTGGCCGGGATTCGGTGGGTACCTGCAGTATCCACTCCCCACACAATACAGCGCCCACTGAGCCATATAATCCTCTCAGGCCCTCCTCTTCTGGAGAACCACATTCAATCCCTTTGTGACACAGGGAAAAATCTCCTCTACGATTTTTTTTCTTTCTTTTTGTCAGGGTACGTACTTCAAATAAGGCCAATCAGTAGGTGCTGTTATGCGTGCACGATGCTACAGGGAGCCACGAAGAAAGGGGAAACGCAGAGGAAGAGTTAAATAAAAGGCCCGTTTGATTTGCGGCTGTGAAATTTGGGGCTGATTTCCATTCCTCCGCAGAGCTCCCTGGAGCGGCCATATTTCTGTTTATGTTTAAATGCGAATCCGTCAGATGGGCGGTTAGGTTCCTGCTGAATCATCCCACTCTCCCTTCAGAAAGCGCGAGGTTACTTTTGAAGCAGCTGCCTCGTAGGAGAAAACAAGGAACTAATGCTACTTTCTTGCCGACTTCTCTTTCAAGTTGTCCTTGAAAAGAAAATTACAACAGCGGCTTTGATGCAACTCTGACATGCTTCAAGATATTCTCCATAAGTGCAGACATACTAGATTATCATTCCAATGAGCCTGCGCCGATGTCTTTTAGTCGTCTGAACACAGAAACCGTTCTGGCGCTCTGCAGAGGGACGTGGAAACAGTGGCTCATTGCACCAAATGGCAAAAGAATAAAAATGATGACTTCTTTGTTGTCCATTGGTTTGTAACTTAAGTCAATATAGCATTTAGAACCCTGCTGAGACATCTTTTAATTAAAAGATGAGCTTAATAATGAGAAATGACAGAGGCGGTGTACTGAGGAAGATTACTTGGATTTTATGCTTTGTGTGGTTCCTTGTGTGCAAAGGAACTTCTTCTGCCTCATGTTCAGTGCAAGAATGAAAATACCAACTGTGCACATTTTCCCCCTCCTTTTGTTTTACACTTTCTTCACAGCTTGCCAATTATGTCTGCAGCAATGTGCTTGGTGACATTCTGTTGCCAGTAACGTGTCTTGTTCTACTGTGCATAAACCACCCACAACAGGAGAGTTTGTGTCCTACCTGTTGGGAGGCTCTAGGAGTTGGAAATCAGTTGTCACTGCAGAGGTCCGAGTCCTGGGTGAGCAGGGTCGCTGTGAGGAAAACAGGATAAAATATTAAACCAATAACATAAAATAAGAGACTTTTCTAATCACTCAAGAGGAAATGTTCCCCACCCAAAGATTGGAAAGGGACAAAAATTTCAATCTGAGTAAAATTGCACCAAATTCTGAGTTTAATTGAAGTCCAATTTTTTAAAAAAATTAACCAGCTATATGTACAAAACTATAAAAGATTTTATTGACAATGGAGATTTTTTATTTTATTTTAGATGAGCCATATATTAATATTCAAGTTTTCATCTCTACAAGCTTCACACTTTTACTGACAGACAGATTTTCTCCTCCAGGATGGTTCTGCATCAAACCTCCAACCATCTTCCCATCATCTTCAATAACCTTGGCGTCCCTGCTCAAGAACATGTGTACTAGCGTCTCCTACATCTTGCTAGAGTCTTCTACTTGTATGCAGCGTTGTCTAAATATTTGTTAGTGTCTCCACTCATTTGTTGTCTGCTATGTTTGCAGTGTCTCCTACACAGTTTGCGATAAACTTCAAACAGGACTTCTTATTGCTTTCAACAACGTTCTTCTTCCTTCCTTTCAGGCCAACATTGAACATGTTGATCCTCTCTCCTCCTGACATTTTTAGGTTGCAATGTGACAAAACGTTCAAAAGTTCATGGAGTGTAAATACAATTACAAGGCACTCTACGTAATCAATAAAAGGATAATTCTTTATTTTTAATTTGACGATAATGCTAAAGTTGCCTTTAGCAAAGTGATAAACTGAACACAAAACTTCTTGACTTCAACCTCAAATCATCTGTTTCACTTCCTGAACGTCTATAAAAAACAACAGATTAGGACACAGAAGTTTTTTATTTAGTGTGGCTGTTCTTATTTAAAAAGTTTTAGTTTCCTGAAAAACAAACAAAATAAAGAGATGTTTTTATGTAATTCCCAATGAAGAGACTATTGACTGAGTTTCAATCAGGTAGTTCTTCCACGTACGAGCATCTCCTGTTTTTAAACACGGCACGTTGTCATCAAGACAAGATATTTGCAAAGAGTGACTGTTGGGAGATTTCTGCCTTCAGGGCTTTTCTGGCTGAAAGGTTTCTGGAATCAGACGAGTTTGTGTACGATAAGACAAAAGTCACAGCAAAGACCAAGCTGTAGTAGCTGGAGAGATGAAATCATTCACCGGTGATCTGAACGACTCAATGCACCATTTTTATTGCTTCCCTTTTTTTGTTTCAGTGCTACACATTGAATGCCTCTCTGTAAATGTCAATAATTCCTCAAAAAGTACAAGATTCTCTAGATTTGAATGCATTTGTGTCGCTTTATAATGTACAGCCAGTGCAAAAACTTTTCATTTGGTAAATAATGAGTAAAAAAGCTCCAACTTCCCTTCTGCTTTTCTTCCTCAGGCCCAAACCTCAAGCTGTAAATCTTTAAAAACTGCTGACAAATTCATAGTTTCATCTTTTTAATTATTTCTTAATATATCCAAGGACTGTTTTTGGATCTGTGCTGTAGGAGAGGGAATATCCACAGCTGTGAAATAAGCCCCTCTTGGTGCTGCAGTGAGTTCTCCAGAAGGACAGAGTTAAAATAAACCACAATATGTGTTTTACAGTTTTTGGACAACAACAAATCCCCGGGATCCAACAGCGTGCGATGGATCCGGCTGCTCAGTTCGAGGTTGGTGAAGAAACTCTGACTAAATAATGCATCGAGGAGAAAAATATTCGATCTGGAAAACTTTGCAGACAGAATACCTGCTCCAAGTTCAGCAAAGCTTTAATTCGGCTGCTCACATATTTAAAGAGATCTTTCCGAGCCAACTCTGCTCCAGGAGAGAAGATGGTGAGGTGGAAGGTCGGCTGGTAATCCATAACAGATAGCTGAGATTTGCCACGCTGGCATCAAATCCTTATGAAAGTTGTAACGGGCCTTGGCTCTGGTACAGAAGCCAACAAATCCAAACTGTGAGGCTTCTCCAGTCAGGCCGCCAAGGTCGTTTCTAATTTCTGTGGTTGGCTGTTACATGCTGCTTTATGCTGCCTGAGAAACGTTAGCAGGAAGACGGCCGCGGTGCGTAGTCAAAGCGATCCAAATAACATGAGATTAAATAAATAGACGTTAATGACGAAGCAGAGATCAAAAAAGGTCGAGCATTAAAGCTGCAGTATGTAAATGTTTCCAAAGTTTTTTATGTATTTTTTGAAACTGTCTTTATGTCATGACAGTATAGCAAGAAAGATAATCTGTGAATAAAATAGAGCTCCTCTGCCTTCTCCCAGTGCTAGAAACAACCAATGAGAGCCAGGGGGAGGGACTTGGTGCTGTCATTCATGCCCCGTGTGCATAGTTCCGTCACAGTAACCAATTAAGTTATTGCAATAAAAAATAATGTTTTTTTGAGCCAATTTTAATGGCAAAATAATGAAAGAACTAATTCTCAAAGATCAATAAACTTTAAAACCTGATGAACATTCAACACTGAAACTGGAAGATGCTTAAGTATCAAAGGTAAATAAACAAAACAACAGAAAAAACTAATCAAATTAATTATGAAGTCTCTAAACAAAATTGTCCTTAAAAAAATGGCAAGTTGAGACCAAAGAAGCAGGACTTTTATCATTCAGTTTTTGGTAGAAAGACAAAAGAGATAAATCATGCAAATGGAAAAATATATTAATTTATTATGCAATTAATTGATTTCTTGTTTATTGCGACAGGCTTACATGCGAGCCCTCTCCTTCTTGCCCTGATATGATACAGCTTCTACCCGTCAGCAAAGCCTGTTGTGAATGCTAATGCTTGTTAGCACAGCCACCGATGGCACCAGATAAACAGCGGTAAAGGTGAGTTGTTTCTTCACCAACAGCATATTCAGCAGCATGTTCATGAGGTTGATTGGCAGCACTAAGACCCTCCTCCTGGCTCTGACTGATTGTTTTTGGTTCCATTTCTTCAGGCGGCAATAATACCTCAGGAAGGAGATGGAGGAGATTGATCTATTCACAGATTATCGGCCTCATATTGTCATGACTTGCTGACAGCTTTATCAAATATATGTAAAACACATTTTTATAAAAGTCACATACTGCAGCTTTAAATCTCACAGCTGAAAAAAGCATCATGAGTTCAATTTTACAGCCTGAACATGATCAGGTACATGGAAAGTGACAAGTTGAGGTCTGGGAGGGCGGCAGACTCGATGTAGAGGTCGCACACAAACACAACAACGGCACACAAACGCAGCCGACAGGAGGAGAGGACGGCGACTCCACAAGCACTGCAGAATGTATGAAGAAATAGATGTAAGGGTCATTTTACTGAGCAGCACCATTAACATTGCTGCCCTTGTCTGGAATGAAGCTGGGATCAGTCTCACACACACTCACACACACACACGCAGGAGAAAATCCTCCTCTTTTTACATTTCTCCTCTTTTCGCCCTCGGAGACGGAGAGGTCGACATTTTAACTGCAGCAGTGAGGAGATGGCTTCCTTTCACCTTGACGGGCATATAATGAACATTTTTCATTTTGAGCTTAGCTTCACTTACCGAGTCAGTCAGCTATTTTCTCTTTGAACCTTTTTTTCCTCCCTCTCCCCCGTTCTGACATTTCCCTCTGTGGTTTTGCCAGGATGATCTTCACAGTAAATTTGTGCCCCCTTTAAAGAAATAGGTTACATTTGTGTTGATTTTTTTTTTGTCTTTCAAAGCGCTCATTTCCATAAAGGTCCCCCTCTAACACAAACAGGCCTACGGTGCAGCACAAAACAAACAATATGCTAATCACACCTGTTTCAATTAAAGCCAGAGTGTCCATGAAATACATATCATTACTCATTGTTCTGCATTTTGCATGAACAAAGAAAAGCTGCACTTTGAAGTAACAGGACCAAATATGTGACGGATGGCTGAAAAAATTTAAAATACAACAGAATTACATAAAATATAACACGCAAGAATTTGAGAAAATAAAGATCTATTATGTCTAATTAAGTTTGTTTTTGCTGACAAATGATTATAGATAGAATGGATCAGTGTTGCAGATGGAGGTCAGGAAGAACACTGCAAAAACACAAAATCTGACCAAGTATTTTTGTCCAGTTTATAGTGTAAACATCTCAGTTCACTTGAAATAAGACAAAACTAACTTACAAATAACTTTTTAGCAAGAAACATGAGCTTGTTTTAGGTCAAGAATTCTTTAATATTAGTGAAAATGACTTATTCCATTATAACATGACAAAATGTATTATAAGTAAAAAAATCTGACTATATGTTGTTATAAGGGATTTTTCAAATCAGTAGAAACAAGCTTATAAAATAAATGAATACTTCTATGATATTTTAATCTAATGAGATAAATCCAAATGCAGCATGATGCATTTGGGTCCGCAGGGACGTGTGACCTTCATATTTTAGATTATTTCCAGAATCAAAAATTTAGGTCAGAACTTGAAGACATGCTAAAGCAGCAAATCCCCTCATCTGAATCACCTGTGTTAGAACTGGACACTAGAGTTGAACACTGTGGATCGAAGGGATGCAGGAAAAAAGAAAAGCTGGAGACATTTTGTGTGAGCAGTTAAAGTGCAGCAGCATCAAAGTTTTTTTCTTTTTCTTTAAATGTGATTCCATCCAAAGACAGCAGCGGCAGAAAACCAGACCAAACGGGAGGTTTTGTTAGGATTTCTCCGCACCAGTCTGGCAGGAAATGGACTACAACACAAGGCATTGTGGGTAAACAAACAAAACAGTCTGTGGCTCTTGGTCACATGAGGGGGAGAAGTTAAGGTCTCTTAGTTAAAGACTCACAAGAACAAGTTTTCAAGCTAATTTGCAGGAAAATGGAGACAGTGGGGGAAAGAACTCCACTAATAATATGAGAAATACAGCAAATACTTGGCAGAAATGTCAGTTTGGGAGATAAAGAGGTTCAGGTTATGTGGGACAAAGAACCAGATGTCATATTTGGTTTGGTTCATTTGACAAACTGTCTTCAGAAAGCAAAGTTGTTCCAACGCAATGTGGCAATCCCAATCAAACCAAGTTCCCAACCATTCTGAACCAACCAGACTTTGAAGAGTAAAAATGTTGTGAGGTCCAATATTCGCAGATTCACCTATTTGCAGATTTTTCTGTGCAACTGCAAAAAATCCACAAAAAACACGGCTATTGGTGGATTTTTTCATCTAAATTATACAAAATAACATACAACTCTGAATGGTAAAATATCTTCGCAAATGGCGAAGATACCTGACACACTATTGGCCAGTGTTTGCAAACCAGCCAATCCAGGAGCGCCATTCATTTTCCTAGGTGCTGATTGGCTATGTCTCCCAAAGCAAAAATAAGATAGACAGTAGAGATTAGCTTCTGTTGAAGTGCATTTAGTGAGATGTGACTACATTATCAAACTCTGGTGAACTCTGGTCTGGCCACAAACCAAAATCTGGGTTCAGTTGAAGTTTATTCTGGTGCAGTTTGAATGCCAAGTGAACCGAATACCACTCAGCAGGAAGTAGACTACAGCGCAGGGCATTCTGGGTAACACAACCAAAAAAAAGAGTCCTTCTCTGAAGACTAAAAAGAAATCCTACAATCACTAAAAAACATGTATGTACATTTTGTGAAGAAGGACGTTGTGATCAGTGTCTTCTTCAGAGATTTTCATGTTGATTCCTTCGGTGGTCCTTATTGCAGCGCCCCCACTGGTGAGGAGGGGAACAGATAACTCAAAGGATTTGATTCATTTGGCACAATGCAGTGTGAAATTGAATCATATCAGCTGAAGCAGTTTATTGGAGTATGACATGTGACAACACCTTCAGAAAAATAACTTTAATATAACAGAAACATGGAGCTGGGCTATAATTCTACACTGTAACCACTCTCAAATACTTAGATGTTAATTTCTGTCAAAAATGACTGAGACCAGAATCAAAATCCTTGTTTATGACAAAAAAAAAACCCACACCTACATGTCTGAATTAGGGCAGTTGTAAACGAATATTTTAGTAATCGAGTAATCTATGGATTATTCTTACGATTAATCGAGTAATCGGATAAAAAAATAAAAACATTGGTAAATCTAACATAACAGAAGTGTTGATATGAAATTTATTTTCCGGTATTTTGATGAAAGCTACGCATCTAAAGTACAACCGCCTGCAGTGTTCAGTCTCTCCGCACCTATATAAATAATCCCGCCGTTCGCTCTGAGCCAGCAGCTATGGGTACATTGTACATTGTACCCATAGCTGGCAAACCAAGATCAGCCAAAGGAATAATGGATGTGTGGATTTCGATCTGGAATAATGGAGTTCTCCTCCCATTCTATGGGAGGAGAAAAGCTGCAGTACTCCAGGCATCGCTGGAGTTGTTATCTCCTTGTTAGTATAGTGGTGAGTATCCCCGCCTGTCACGCGGGAGACTGGGGTTCGATTCCCCGACGGGGAGTGAAGTTTGTTTCAGGTCCCTCTTGAAAATGAGATCTAGATCTCAACGGGGTTTACCTGCTTAAATAAAGGAATATAATGTCATAACAATCGCTCCCGTCATTTTAAGGATGTTTATTGGTCCTCCAAAAATTCTTTTGCAGCAGACAGTTTGGATGATCAGTTTTTGATTTTTTATACCTGAAGCATTTTTGCTGCTGATGCAGTCCACACTCAGTGGTACATTGCTTTCATACGCTGCAGGTGGGGGTCTGCCACCCCTTTTACCCTCAAAGCCTGAAGGTAACAAGCAGCTGGCTGTTAAATCTGCAGAATAAATGTATGAAAACCTCTGCAGTCTGTGCAGCAAAACACCAGCGGATGAAAAAAAAAAAAGAAAAGAAAGAAATCAGGCACAAACAAAATGCCTATAAACAACACAGCTTATATATTATTACCGAGTGTTGAAGAGGATTATGGTTTGTTGAGGTGGAGATAAGCACTGTAGGTAGTCTGCCCACTACTGGCAGAGAAAATACTTCTATGTGGGTTTTCTTTTCCTCCTGGGATCCTCTGATTTTTTGGTTCAGTGAAATTGTTCAGTTGGATTTGGAGGGGAATGTGCACAAAGAGTACAGCAATGATTAATTATCCTTAAACCCTAACCCAAAATGTTCAACCGATGTAGAAAGCGTCAAACTTTCAGAAATGTTTAATTCCAAGAGTCCATGACATGTATTCAAAATGCAAAGCAGGACCACATCCGCTGAGAGAAATGACCGTGCCCACATTTGGCCACACAGGGGGGGCTGGCAGGGTGCGATCCAAGACAGCTGGTGGAAACCGGGTGCACTCTGGCTGCTTGGAGCAGCAGATTCAGGTGGCATCTGTGCCTCCTGTTGCAGTGCAATAGGAAAAACACTAAAAGTGAATTACAACATTAATGATAGGCCTCTGCAAGCTGTCGTTCCGTATTACACATCCATTATTCCTTGCATGGGTACTCAGAGGCATCGTGAAGGAATAGCCTTCGCCCCCGCCGCCGCCCTAAAACAGCCGCACAAAAAACGAAGGAGAGCAACACTTTCCACCAGTATACCATGTCACCACATGGCAGAGTGCTGCTGACTGGATGACTGATTCCCTTTCTCTCCATTTCCATCCCTCACTTCATCTTTCAAGCGAGCAACCTCCCACCTCTGACCCCCATCCCTCTCCTCCTCCTTGCACTAAGGCTGCTATTCCAAACAACATTTGTTTGATCTTGCCGCCCTCTACAGCTGAATGAAATCAATCTGGCAGAGATGTCATGTGTGAGGAGAGATGATTGGCCGAAAGAATAACATGTATTTGAGAGCGTGGGGCCCGTGCCCTCCGTCTGCCGGCCTCACAAACACAGCAGCCGAGTGGCCGGTGCATGCCTGATAGGCATCACACAGACATCTCCGAGCTGTCACCCTTCCCTACACTTTCAATAACTTCAAATCCCCCCGAAAACTTGGAGAATAAAGGCAGAGTCGATCACTCATAGCTCCCTTCACTTGGCTCTTCTCTTCGGGGAAATAACAGCCGAAGGAGAAAAACAAAGTCAGGATCCCATCCTGTTCCGCAGAGAAGCCCCGCATCCCCGGAGGACGAGCGGAGAACACTCCTTTCATCACTGCGGTTAAGACACAATAACAAAAAAATTTCATTTATGATGCCGGGACATAAATAGAAGGCAGGTATAAACCGAGTCTGAAGGAGGATCAATGCTAATCAACGGGGGGATTTTTAGGAATAAGGAGTGAGTGTGTGACGGCCCCGAGGTGCAAAAGACAAGATTGGACAAAAAAAGCTACAATAAATGCAAAAAGGCACCGACTTTCAAAACAGAAACATTTCCTCAGACATGAGAGATAAGATGTTTAACCGAGCAACCAAGAAAAACAAGAATCACACACAAAAAATACAAAGAAAGCATAAAAACATATAAACTGTGCAACAGGAACCATAAAAAGCTAAACTGATCACAAAAATGAGAAAACTAATCTGAAAATATTCAAATAAAAATAATCAAATTACGGTCAAAAAACAGAGAGAAGGCAAACGTATGGAAGAACATAAACTAAATTATTTATTATTTTGTGTTTCATTTCCAAATTATGAAATACAAAACACATGATTTTACAGAAATCTGAATAAAAAGCGAGATGAACAAAAGCAGAAACATAAAAATGAAAAACGTAGTATCAGTCGAGGCATGAAGGACATTTCAAACAAAACTTAAATTTGAAAACAGAACAAAAAAATCCATCCTTAAACCAAAACTAGAAATAGATAATTAACTACACACCATAAATAAAAAAAAAAAAAGATTTCCTTATGAATTTTAATTTTCCTTTGTTTCTGTGCTCTGCCTTTTCATCCCAACTTTCTTCCATTTTTAACTGGATTTGTTTCACCTGGATGTTTAATCGTATAATAATCCCAAAACTGCTCAAACCAAACATCAACTAAATGCTTAACAGTTACTAAAAATCATACTGGGATCACATTTATGCACGAAACATCCCTTGGTAGAGTGTTTCTATTTTTATTTGAAAAAATTGGTGAATAGCGAAAAATAACAGAAAATATATAAAAAAAAACAAAAAGGTGCTTGTCATTTTTAACCCTCTGCTGTTTTAAATCTTTGCAGTTTGGGTGGAAAATGATGCCCGGATGTTTCCTCCTAATATCCAGACAGTTTGTACTGAGGATGCACCGAGCCACACCAGCAGCAGGCCACTTTGGCTGATCTTGGTTTGCCAAAGGTCATTAATCGGTCGTATTTAACCAGAGTCATTTAGCAAAAAGCCAGTTAATGAAAACTGGACGGAATACAAAGCTTCCAGAAAATAATGAGCAATTAAAATAAAACGCAACAGGTTTTAGCATTTTGGAGACATGACACTACATACTTTGGGATACAACTCAAAGATAAACAGACATGTAATCGGTTTAGGGAGGCGTTGGTCCTTTTCGGCCCGTCTGCAGTTTTGGTTGAAATATTGGTTTGCTCATGTCCAGTAGAAAAACCAATGACTTAAAGTCATGTTCTACGTTTTCTTCATAGTCTACTGTAAAAAGCTGCACTTAACTGCAAATAGCAATTTTTTTTACCAGCAGAAGGTCATTTACTGTCATCTTGGTATGATCCGTCAGTATCCGTTTTATCTTTTGCTTTGTTTATTTATTTTAGATATTTAAAACATCTTCTAGTTCCAGTTTTAAATGTTCGTTCTAAATTAAAATGTATTTAACTTAAAGACGGTGTATAACAGTTATTATGCTGTTAACATTATACTACTTGAAAATTGTATGAAAACAAGAGTATTATCATTTATTGCAATAACTTCTGAGACAATTTATCATCCAGGAAAATTTGTGGGAGTCCAAACGGGTAAGAGATGGAAACTAAACAGGAATAAAGTGCAACACAAAGTTTTCAGAAATGCATAAATTATGGTTTAATCATATGGATACAAACTGGCTTGTTTACATGTAGGAAATGGAGGTAGACTGGGACAAGGAAATACATTTTCTGATTTCCTCAATGTTTTGTTCCCTCTTTTGTTTTGTTTGTTTTCAGTTTGTTTATGTGCTTATGTTGTTGCATTCTTTGATTCCATTGTGTTATTTTGCATCACACGTTCTGAAACATTGTGGTTTTTGTTTGTTTTTAGCGACATGTCAAGAGGAGAACATGCAGGATATTGTGCTTGAGTTTGATGCCAGCCCACACATTCCTATAGAAGCTGGCGTGTAATTCAGATTTGTGCGATGTTGGGATGCTTGACAAGCGTTCGCTCCGCGGTTTCCCCCTCCTTGCACGTGCCGAGCTGCAGATCTCTGCTGCAGACTGACTGATTTCCTCATTCAGGAGAGAGTGCCACAAAATGTGTCGTACTCGAGTGTTTCACAATTACCAGCTGATTATATCTGCCGCATTATCATATTAAAAGGAAGACTACTTGAACACACTGATAATGTCTTAAGTGTTGCAAATAATTTCCCCAGTCATTATCGACGGCAGGCGGCGAGATCAGGAGAAGGGGAGCGTCGATAAATATCCGTAAACCTTTACAGTGTAAACAACAACAATTAGAGAAATTAGATCAGGCAGCGCAGCTGAGAAAAAGGAGTTGATTCTAATTAAAAACTTTCACATGTACGAGCAAGAAAGAATAAAGAAAGACACTGTTTTCTATAGGAGACAACTTGCTGTGGAGACTGAAAGACTCCAATAAAACGACATAAAAATGTCATTAGAACATGTGGCAGTGATGTGGGTCTATAATCTTATTGGGATTTCAACCTTTTGACCTTTAATACTGAGGCAGGTTATGTGCTAATCCACATACACTGCACATATGTGAGTGCCAAGCAGGCTGGGGCTCTTTCCAAAATCAGGAGGCGCATTACATCGCAGGGCATTCTAGGTAAATACAACCAAAACAAATGCACTAGTCTAGCAGCAGTGAGAGAAATGACTCATTGTCTTTTACCAAAAACAAAAGAGAAATTTTATAACCACTAAAATCTGACATCACTCCATTTTTGTTGACATTTCAGAGGTTTTCTTGTTGTTTCCTTCTGTGGTTTTTGGTGCAGGCGAGGAGAGAAACACGTTTTTCAAAGGGTTTGGATTGTTTGATGCACTGCAGCGTGAAAGAAAACTGCAGCAGCTTAAAAATGTAACAAATGTTGCGATTTTGGTCCCTAATTGACTCAGGTGTGAAAACACCCTCTGACTTGCTGTACATCCGCCACTCGCTTTTCACCATTACTGTTGATCCCTCTGACTCAAAAGTGTGTTCAAACCAATCTTAAAGGTGTGAAAACACCCAAAATTGACTAAATAAGTAAAGAACCGCCCAAACTTTCATTTCCCATTGGAAATACATTATGTGGAAGCTAGTTCAGTTAATCAAACACACTAAATTAGTGTAAAAAAACCTATTTAAAAGCAGAAAATCAATTTGTTATCTTTCCACCTTTGGAAGGGATTATCAGCACTGATCTTAAAAAAGCAATATTTTCTGTCCATCAATCTGGGAAGGATTAAAAAGCCATTTTCATGTTGCTTAAGGTGAGTCACTACACAAAAAAAAGATGGTTTATTGCAAAACTTCAGACACTATTTGTCTCCCCCACCAAATTCACCGAAGGTTCGGAGGATGCAAAATAAATCAGACCAAGACTGATGTTTGATCTTAATGTAACAACCATTAAAAACGCCTCACATCAACTATAAAGCACGGTGGAGGAGGGATGATGACTTTGGTATGTTGTTTTAAAGACAGAACTACCAACATCTTCTACAGAAATATCTTTCTATGGACCCATTTGTGTTTTTAATAAAGCTGATGATTGATTGATGATAAGTCAAATGTGAAGCGATGTGTCCAACAGCTGAAGCTTGGCCCAAACAGAACCAACCCAACACAGAGCGAAGGAGGAAGGAATCAAGGTGAAACCAACTAGAACTCAACCTGTCTGAAATGCTGTGCTGCTAAATTGTTTCACAAATATTTTTTCTGACCCTTTATTACTTTTCTGGTATGAATGAAACCCTTGAAGGGCAGCAATCTCTGCTCTGGGCTTAAAATAATCAGTACTTAAACATCTCTAAGTGTCTATTCTGACTCCACTGTAGATATTGGACGGTCGTTTTCACGCCATTGAAGTGTTGTGATGCCTCCAGGTGCTGTGAAATCATTTGTTTGACAACGTTGGGTAGATTTCACCCTTGTTTTCTTCCCCCTCTCTTGAATTCCACCACCGGCTCCGTTAATCAATACACACTTTCCTCGCCCTTTTTTCTCCTCCGTACACGTATCTCCCCGTCTGACCAAACTGGCAAATTTGTGCTCTTAATCAGCTTGCCTGCCTCGTCTCCTCACTCCAGGCTGGCGACACGCTTCCCTTCCCCTTTAATTCCCCCGCTCTCAACAGACAGGCGCGCTGATTAACATGCACGCCCAGGTAGGAGCTCCCTCCAACACAACCCCGCTGCCCACCAGGTCCGCACACCATTATCCCCGCTACTCAATAGCACCCATCTCACAGCACATCTGTCCAACTGCTGCATCCACACTCCTTAATTAGCTTTACAACTTTCCCCCCACTTCTGGGTGGAAAATAAGGGAGGAATTTGTGGTCAGTACACGGACAGGGTAGAAAAAAAAAAGGGAGACAAAGAGAGAGAGGACATAGTCTGAATGCGTAATCTGAAGGATGTGTGTCACATTGTGACCCAGCATCACCAGGAAGGACCGTCCATCCCAGTTCTGTGGCGTAAAGCCCCAGCAGCATGTGCTTTATCTCACCAATCCCCTTTATTTCTGCACTTCTCAGTAGCTCCACTACTTCAAAGGTGTCCGGACTTCTTTCCTTCCTTCTGCACCCCCACTTCCCTCAGAGATGAAGGTGGCATTTTTTACGTTCGAGGCGCCGCGGTGGCTAATGCTAATCCGCTCCACTCCCCGTTATTCCGCCGCAGCACATTTGTCAGCAGCTCCCAAACAAACCGAGAGAAGACTGCGAGAAAGAAGGGGCATCCAATTAATACAAAATTGTCTCCAGAAGTCAATAAGGTTTTAGTTCCACTTGAGCGTGTCTAAATGCGCAGAGTAAGGCTAATTATAATCCCATGGAGTATTTATACTATTTATGCTTTGCTCCTGTCATTACTACAAGCTGTAATCCTGCAGACCTGTGTTGTCTGTGTGCACTGATGAAAGCGAGATATTTTATGAGCTAACAATGCTAAATTCATCACTGTTTCTATGGCGATGAGCATTGAACAATATCACAATCAGCGCTGCCATCGAGACTGTAGATTCGATCCGGAGAGGGGGGGCAAAGGTTGCGATGGAGGGAAGAACAATGAGCTATTTTGGTCTAACTGCTGTTTTACATACATGGCAGCTTCATTAGAACTTCCCACTGTGCACATAACCTTCTGCAGGCCTCCAACCAATCGTCTCCCATATTAGAAATACTAATCTCTGATGTGGATTTCACCCTCCATCCTTCCTTCCATCCAGCAATTATGCCCCCTGCCATCAAAAGCCATCAAAACAGTAATTTCACTTTCTCACAGCCAGGCTTTTCATATTTCCTCCCGTGAAAGGCCCGAATCTTCCCCTTATGGCTATTACACAGTGTGCATGAGAGTGAAAACAATGGGTCTGGCGTGATGAGATCACGGCACTTCATTTCTCCGAGGCCACTCCGATAGACACAGAGACAATCTAGCAGCAGCGAGGACGGCGAGGGACGGCGGCGGCGGCTCCAGGAT
Source organism: Xiphophorus maculatus (assembly GCF_002775205.1). NCBI lineage: Eukaryota > Metazoa > Chordata > Actinopteri > Cyprinodontiformes > Poeciliidae > Xiphophorus > Xiphophorus maculatus. The sequence continues at coordinate 2,398,350 of NC_036458.1, forward strand.
TTCTCGGTCACTGCGCCTGCAGGGCTGCGAGGCGGGTCATACCCGGTAATAAGAGAGGGAAGGAGACGGAGACGAGGATGTAATGGCAGCAGTGGTGAAGGGTCTCAGCCTCGGTGGAGGCCTTGGAGGAAACCGAGGTCAGTGACTGGAACTCAAACTTGGATCCTTTATTCCTGCTTGTGTACAGAAGCCCTTGGAGAATTGAACAGAGCCGCTGCCGTGTGAGCTGTGTGCTGCTCGTGAGGCGGTTTGGTCAGCGCCGTGCAGAGACACAGAGAGTGGAAGGGAGTGCTTGACTGAAGAGGATATGGCAGAGTGAAGTGACAGGCCTTGGGAGGAAGAGGCAGGGGCTGCTCACAAGTGACTAAAACAACAGGTCTGGGATTCAAAGTGTCTTCCTTCACTCGTTTCTTCTGCCTGCAGCCATCTCAATTTTTCACTTTCCTCTCAGTCAGCTTTCTAGACTGGGAGTTTTTTTCTTCTCTTCAGGGTTTTTCCATCAAAACGACTGAAAGGTTTTTTTTGTACCTTCTTCCTCTACTGTGAGAAAAGCAGATCAAGAATATTTAAAAAATGTCAGATAATTTTAGGACTGAAAAGATTAATCACGATGAAATCATTGAAATAATCGTCAACTAATTTAGTAGTCGATTGTTAACTGACGTATTCATTCTCACAAAAAAAGTTGTTTGGTTCAAGAATATACAAAACTCATACATTGTGCATGTAAGATGAAAAATCTGTGTGCAAATATGTTTTACTCAAAATTGAGCTGAATTCTGAAAAAGAGAAAACTCAGTGCAAAAACGCAAAATCTTACTATGTATTTTTGTCTAGTTTTTAGATATATTAGCAAAATTATATTGTACAAAACTAACTCATATGTAACTTTTCAGCAAAATATATGAGCTTGATTTAAGTCAATGATTCCTTGACTAGTTCTACTAGCATATTTTTCTACTTGTGAGCAAAATACAATAAAGTGAAAAAAAATCTGCCAGAAGAACGTGATTTTTTTCTCTCTCAATATTAACTATTTATTTTAAAGAAGCTCATTTTACTTTCTGAAAAGTTATCTGCAAGTTAGTTTTGTTTCATTACAAGTGAACGCACCAAGGTATTTGCACGAGAAACTAGACCAAAAATATTTGGTAAGATTTAGTGTTTGCAGTTAGTTTTTTTTGTTTGTCTTTTTTACAAATCAAACCAGCTGAAGGTGAACATATTTACAGGCAAAGGTTCAATACAAAATGCAAATTCATTTTATTTTTGGCAAGACACTACAAAACTCCAGTAATGCCAGCTAATATTTGCACTAGAAACTAGACAAACAAAGTCAGTAAGATTTTGTGTTTTTGCAGTGCTCCTATTAAGCACCTTTTGTTATCTATTTATTAGCTGTTTAATCAAATTATCACAGATTAAATCAAGCTTTTCAGATGCTGATTCTAAGTATTTCTTTACTTGCAGATGCATCCTTTGTTACCACTTTGGGTTGTCATTTTCCAACTCTACTATACACAGAACTAAAACATTAGATTTAAATTAATTTACAATATTCAGAGTGACAGTTTCCATGTTTTTAATAGTTCCTCTTCCCCCAGTGAATGTGATGCACCATCGGCATGTTAAACTGTATTGATGCTGACTGGATCATCATGGTGAGTGCTCTCCATTGGCTTTCCCATTAATGCGCATACAATATTACAATCCATAAGACACTTGCTTGAGTTGTTAAATATTCACAGCACAGATCGAGTCTTTACTCACTGTCATGTGAGCTGCAGGACGACTGAGGTCGTGGTGGAAATAAAAAGCACACATTTCTGTGAAAATATTTACATACCGCATTTATGAAAAGGAACATTTGGCTGCTTGATATACATAAAATGTGTAAAGTGGATGCAACAGAAGAACAGTTGAGCTGTAAGGTTGAGCGGTTGGACGAATTTATCGATTATCGATGACACTTCTTTTAAGAGCAATTTTTTTTGGCCTCTTTTTCTCTTAGTTACGGTTATAACAATATTTGATTGATTGGCGCTGGTAGATATTTGAAACACCCAAAATAAGAAAATGACCAATAAAATTAAACCGAAATAAATATTTCACACAATCAAAACCATTAAAGAAATGGAGTATAAAGTTTTGGTGAACAAAATTGCGCTTCAAAAAATGTTTGTCAGAACAGAAATTATTGAGCTCATTTTAATTTATCATGCCATCAATTGATTTATTGATTTACTGCGACAGGCTTAGACATGTTTGAGTCTTTGTTGCTGAAACTGCAAAAGTAATCCCAAACAGACGACTTGGATTCTTTTATTTTTTTTGGCAACTAATTCCTCTATTTTAGGACTTTTGTGGTATAAACTACAATGTTTACATGTTCACCCACAAAAAACTCCAAATGCCACCTGCTTGAATTTTTTACCCAGTCATTTGTTAGAATCACCAATATCGTTTGGAGAAATGTTAAACATCGCACACATCTAAAAACTCCAGGAACAAACAGACAATTTGTAGACATTTGCTGCACATCTACTGCTGCTGTCCTGCAGGGTTTAAACCAAGTGGGCCCCCTCCTCAACATCACGTACTTATGAGGTACAATCTGATTTACTGATGCATCTCCCAGCTCCCACTTCCATTACCGAGTCCCGTTACTGTGTCTTTAGCTCTGCATTTGTCTGTTTAGTGCAGCACACACACACGCAAAAAAAAGACACACGTGCACACTTCCTCCATCTCCCACTCCATCTCTCTTCCTCTTTTTCTCATTGGGAAGGGGGAAGCGGGTGGGGTGGAATGATCGTGTTAGGGGGTTCACAGAAGACTGACTGTTTATTATTGTCTTCGGCCCACTTAACTCTGACAGTAACAGAATGAGATGGGGAGAGAAGCGAGTGCCATTAATCACGGTGTCGGGAGGGCCTGAGCCGAGCGGAGACGCATCCATATCGCATGTGCCTGGGAGAGGAACACAAAGTGATTTTCAGGCCAGCCGGCCTCGTAGCGCCGCTGTGCAGCTCCAAGTTGAGGCTGCTGGCGGATGGAGAGTGGTGGTGGGGTACGAGGAGGGGGAGCAGCGGCTATTCACACTCAATCTTCTTCAAATCTTCTGACATGCTGCACCTACAGCTATCCCTGTTTCTAGCTAACCTAAACAGGAGTCTGAGATTTAAAAAAAACCCTGAAATACAGACAGAGGAGATAAGAAAGCGCACCCTCTTTCAACAGGGTCTAAAATTACTTCACTAGGAAAATGGTTGTTTATTAAACAATCGTGAAGTAAATCGGAAAGCGGTGTGCAAAACTAAAGTACACCTCAAGCTGAAAAACGCATCATGATATTAGGATTTCATATCAGTCGATATCAATAACTATTGATTAGTTTTTTTATGTTAAATATCTCAAATACAGCACACTTAAAAACGTTATTTTTAAGCAGTTATAAGGCAGAGTGGAAAAATCTCAAACTGCTGCTCCGCCAGTTACTTAACCAGTTGTTGCTAGGTAACCACAAGTTACTCTACAGGTTGTTGCTAGGTAACCGAAGAGTGAATTAGTCAGTTGATGCCACTAATCTTAGCTAGCTGTGAGGGGTTGAGCAGCTAAAGCCTTTCTGCTGCCTACATCTCCCAGTTTGCTGTTCTGTGGATCGCAATACAGTAAATATTCTATATACTGATTATTGAATCAGGTGTATTATCTATTGATATTGATCAGATTTCTATCGTATTGTTATTATTTATCCAGCCCTAATCAAACGTCAGTATTTAGCAGCTTTAGACTTTGAGTTGTTTGGGTTTTGGACTGGGATTCTTACGGAGCGCCCTCACTGTCAATTCATTATTGCTAATGTTATTACTTTATTATCAGTTTTTTCTTCATTAGTAGTTTTGCTGTTTTCATTATTATCTGTAATGTAATTAAGTACTGAGGTATTTTTCCCCTTTATTATTTAATGCTTTATTATTTTTATTTTATTTACTTTATCTATCATATCAACCAAAACATATCAGGAACCTGAAAGTAACCTGAGAGTAGTAATGGACTCAGACATAAACCTTCACAGTCACATAAAAACAGTTAAAAAGTCAGTCTTCTATCGCCTGAAGATCATTTCCAGGATTGAAGGATTAATGTCCCAACAAGATCTAGAGAAACTTAACAATGTGTTTATCTTTAGTCGCATTAATTACTGAAACAGTGTGTTCACAGGTCTGCCTAAAAAACAAAAATCAAAGGTTGTTCTGGCTAAAACCAGGAAGACCTCAGTCCTTCCACTGAGATAATAGCCTTTAAAATACTGTTGTTAGTTTATAAATCTCTGAACGGCTTAAAGATCTGATGTTGTTGTATGAACCTTCCAGACCTATCAGGTCTTCTGGTTCTGCTCTGCATCCCCAGAACCAAACATGGAGAAGCAGCATTCAGCTTCTATGCAACACAAATCTGGATCAAACTTCCAGAAAACTGAAAAACAGTTGAAACTCTGAGTTCCACCTGTTTAGACTTGTTTTTGACTTATAACAACTGCAACATTGATCAACTTGTTTGATGCGTATTGATGATTTTAGAAATGGCACTTCATAAATTCAATGTCTGTTACTGATTTTCACAATTGAGTATATAACTGGTTTATGTTTTTATTATGTAAAGACCTTTGAACTGCCTTGTTGCTGAAATGTGCTTTATGAATAAACTCGATTGGTTATTTAATCACAGTAGATGAAGACGGAGTTTAGAGAAAGTGAGCTGCTGTATTTTTGACTACGCTCTGCTGCTGCTGGAAGTATTCTAGTGCCAAAAAGAGTGCATGCGGCTCAGACATCAATGGCAGTCTCAGTCTGTCAGCCGTCAGTCGTCCCGCCACAGAGGGACACTATGACGCCTCGGCGCCGATGACACCCAGCTGATTGACAGCTGTGTCTCTTAAGTCTCCTTCCTCCATAGCAACGCCCGCCGCACACCTTCCCTGGATATCAGTGACACCCAGATGTGCTGCAGCAGCTGTCTCCCAGATTATTCCTGCGCGTCTCCGAGCCACCATCCACACAGACAGCCATCTAAATATTTAATCGTGCCAGAAGGCGCTGCTGCGTCTCGCACTCGAGCCGAGGAAGTACAGTATCTCCCGGCGAAAAGACAGACTGTGGGAGATGAAAGGCGAGTGTAGAGAAAGAGAGGTGAAGGGCTGGTGGGGTGTGGGGGGGTCAAGACTGGGCCTGGCTGAGCCGAGCTGCAGGTAAGAACCAAAGATGACAGAATATGCCACCAATTTTCGGACCGATGACAGCAGAGAGGGGAAGGATGACAGGTTGTGTTTTGGATATACCCTGAGGACAACCTCGCCAGACATCAAATGTCTAACAAGCCAGACAAGACCATTCTGATTTCATGCCATACCTTCAGGGAGAAACACAACCCCCCTCCCCCCACCCAAACCCTTAAATGTGACATTGCTAACCATGATGCAAAAATTACATTGTGTATATGTGGATCCGTCTGCCTGATGTTTTATTTTTTTGCCGCTTTATTTCCGTGTGCATGTTCATCAGAGTGTGTCATCACTGACAGCTGATCAGAAAATACACAGCGCCTGAGGTACTTTCTGTAATTTTGACTTTTTTTTCCCTCCCTCCCCCCAGCCTCTCCACCCTCCGCCCCAATCCTTGGCTCATTCCCAAGCAACAGATTGCTGCTGTCGCTGGAGTTGCGCCTCACAGATGGAGCAGCATCACTTCCTGAGGAGTCTGACAGGATCAATCCAGGAGCTCATTCGCTCACAGTCAATTAAGCCATGTTAGTTTTGACAGGAGCCACGGGCAAAATAACAGCCGTCACTGTCTGGAAGGAAAATAGTGTGACCGCGCACACAAACACAGGAATACATGTTTACTGCAGGGTGGACTGCTGGTGCAGGAGCTGCAGGAGCTGCCGCTGACGTGACAGAGAGCAACACTCATTTCGTTTGCGTATGATCATAAAAGCACCTCAGGTGACTTAATGAACTCCAAAACCAGGCCTAATCATGACCTTCATCGATGCTTCATCATATGTGCGGTCCATCTGTGCATCCCACACCTTTGCCTTCGTCATTTCCGCCGCTGCATCTTTGATTCCACGTCCCCTCTGATTCCGTAATAATCCTGATTATGCTGCAGCGAATAATAGAGTAACGCAGAAAAAGTGAAACAAGGCAGAAATCTTTGCGCGCCACCCACTGAGAGAAGAGGTGGAGCCGGTCTCTTTGAACCCATTGGAAGGAGAGTGAAACTCTTTGATTAGGACATGTAGGTAGGTAGCTGTGGGCGATGGACTGAAAACACTTGGCATCTGCTTGCAAGTCTCCACACACCCGAGGTGAGGGACACACAGCACCGCACACACACACTTTCTGAGGCTGAGCCTGGCTTTACCCTGGGCATCATTACAGACACTACACATCCCTCCTTTGAAGGGTTATCAAGGCTCCTCATTAAAGATGTCCCTGGCTTTCTTAGTGATGTGGGTCTCCACAGGGCGTAATATACCCCCTTTAATTAGTTTGCAAACTCATTAGTGTGTGCTGGGCAATTAAATGTCCTTCCTTCAGAATAGTTTACAACAGGACAAAGGAATCCCAGGGGCCGTCAAGGAAGTAGGGCTCATAGCGGAGACAACTGTCCCCTCTGCAGGAGACCATCATTAGGGAGCTGCAGCCCCTCGATCATTCCCGGTCCACTCCGCAGTGCTCAGGGACAACCTGCTTCTTCTGTCTGTTTAATGGTGTCGGTTACAGAATGAGCAATTTTACAGCCCTCTAATCAAACGTTCGGATTGCGGCATCATTAAAGAGCGCCTTAACATTTTAATCAGAAACGTATGCTTTTCTACGCGCACCTTTGGCTGACATGTTTGTTCCTGATGAGAGAAACTTCAGCACGCAGGATTCAGAAGTGCTGCAGGCTCCTTGCATCAGACCAACACAGACTTGTGTCATGAGTGAGGTATGTTGCTTTAAGATAGGGGCCAAAATGAAGATCTGCAGTTTTGGAAACTGAAAGTAAGAATGAAAACTCTTTGAACTGACAAGGCACCTAGGAAGAGAACCAGAACAGAAAATGTTGAGGCATGTCTGAGGCACAGTTCACTGCAAAAACTAAATATTACTAAGTATTTTTGGTCTAGTTTCTAGTGGAAATATCACAAAACACTTAAAATAAGCCAAAACTAACTAACAAGATATAAGGGCTTGTTTTAACTTTTTCACCTTAAACAAACTCCTGTACCTTTCTGAAAAGCTACTTTTAAGTTACTTTTGTCTTATTTCAAGCAAACTAAGATATTTGCACTAACATTAGACCAAAAGTACTTAGTAAGATTTTGTATTTTTGCACTGCTCTGCTTCTAACTAATGGAATCAATTATACGGTCTGCCAGTCATTAAAGCAAAAAAAGGGAAAAGCAATACAGAGTAAAATCACATCATCATAATTTCAAGGCTTCAGAAGCTCCAGTTTTAAAGAAACTGGAATCAGTGCAGAAAAATCAAACACCTGGTGTTATCTATCTTTTTACTTGATGGTAAATAATACTGTTCAAGTTTTTGTTGCAACCGATATTTGCACAAATACAAAACAGAAGCATTGAAAATCGTCCCCGAACAGACTAAGAAAACTCAGAAATCTCCAATTGTGTTTTAAAGAATCTTTTGTCTGAATTTCTCCAGTTCAGTTTTGAATTTTGAAATAATTCAAAGCGGTCCAGACTCACTAATAAAAAAAATGTAAAAAAGTGAAACATTCCTGTAATTTATCACCGTCTGAAAACTACAAAAACAGTAACTGGCTTTCGCTTTACTAAACCTGTCTATGTGACGTTTCAAAAATAAATTGCGTTTAACCAACAGCAAAAATAAAATCACAATTAGCACTAATTGTGCTAATTGTGATTTTAGCACAGGTCACGTGCATGCTGACCTGTGCATGACCTGTGCACGTGCATGCTGACCTGTGCATGCCAGGTCTGCAGGAGGCAGTGAAGCTGTGTGAACTTTCTGATCTACAAGTGTGTTTTTGTGGCCTTTCGTTGTACAGAGTTGCTCAAATGATCTGGCATCATCGCTGACAACAGGAAAATTCAGATTTTTTCTTTTAGCAAATCTAAAATATTCAGCAGAAGATTCTTCTGACACTGAAATATCTTGATACAATCCTACATAGAACCCTAGTGGCTAAAATTATTTAAAGTTACATGACTTATTTGAATTATGGTTGACCTAGAACAAATAACCTTTATAGCAGTTTTCTAAGCGTTATTCAGATTTATTTGTACCTTTGGTTCCACCTGATCAGTTTTCAGGTCCTCATATTGCAGAATATTTGTAATCATCTATAATTTGTCACTGAGCAGAAAATTGAAAGCTAAATTTGTGATAATTAAGACCAGTAAATGTCCAGCAGACACCGTGACCTGCTGGAAAAATCTAAACATCTGCTGTTTGGAAACTCACATTCCTTAAAGCTGAAGGTAGTAATTACATTTTTACACAATACAGCCAAGTTTCTCATGAAAACAGAAACAAAATTATCTACTACTGTTTTTAGCAACAGGAGTGGGAGAAAGATCTAATTAATGTGTAAATAAAAACAACAAGGCATCTATTTCACAGATGCAGTCACCTATTTCGTAGAAATTCAAATCAAGTGAAACCAAAAAAATTTCCCGGATCATTCATTTGATGTAGCATATATTGTTGTTTAGCAATTTTTTAATTTTTCTATATTTGTAGCATTTATATATTCCAATTTATCTCCATCCAGGCTGTCGGGGCGCGCTGCCCTGCGTGTTTTTTTTACATGAATCTGCTCCAACATACTCCATTCAAAGGAATGAATTACCTCCTCAGCAGGTCGTCCAGTTCTGCAGCAGCTCGTTAATGACTCATCAATTCAAACCAGGGAAACATCTAAAACATGCAGGGCGCCGTGCCCCAGAGAGCAGGACGAGGGAAACGCCGGCCTTTTCATCAGCAGCCGAGTCGCTGCTGGCTCAAGGCGTCCACCTCCGCTTGTGCTGATCCGTCATTCATCTGCTCATGAATCCCAGCAGGTTTCACAACTTCTGACTCCATTTCACTCACACACTTTATTAATCCACAATTGGAGAAGTTCATTTATTCCCCCATAAAATACCATTCTGGCCAAAAATTTAAAACTTTCAAATGCAAAGTTAGAAAGCCAGATATGTTTACAGTTTTGTATAAATATAAAGGGCGAAGGTGGTGTAACTATCGTTAAGGCTACGTTAACACAAGAAAACCAAATCCAGCTTTTCATGGCTTCCTGAGCGGCCCAATTCCAATACTTTCTTCTGATTTGTGACACTTTCATATCTGAAAACTATCAGATATGTATCCGATTTAGGACCAAAATATCGGTTTGTTAAAAACAATAAACTAAACTTATGTATTTCACGAAGATTTCAAAATCAAGCAATGCATTTGTTGCAGTAGCTCCTGCATATTCTCGAAACAGAATTCTGAGAAAAACAAGAATTCAGAAAAAAAAAGAATGAGGGAAAATTAATTCTGAGAAAAAGAGTCAGGATTTTGAGATTAAAAGAATTCTGAGAACAAAGTCAAAATTCAGAGATTAAAGTCAGAATTGTTTTTTGTGTGTCCCTAATCCACTTCAGTAGAATTGGGCTCCTTAGCACTGACGTTTATTAAATGAATTAGATGAATGAATGTGCCTGTAACTTAATAATTTATGCGTTCGCCTTGTTTTGACCTCACAGTAGGAAATGTTTCATAATTAAATGTGAAAATATTTTAAATAGGAAACTAAGCCGTAATTCTAAGGTTTGATTTTATACTGTTTTTGAAGCAAGCTGCAGCAGATGTAAAATACCTGTAATAAACAACCAGATATGATGAACATGGAGGCAGGGAGGGCAGGCTGCTCCCATGTGAGAGTCACATTAAAATGATGAGCCTCTATTTTGAGGAATGTAAAATATATTTTTCCCTCTCTTTTTATGGATTTATACTTGGTTTATCATCTGAGGTTCACAGCTCTGCAGCCGCTCTGAGACTGGCCCCGGAGGAGCCCGAGGCACATTTCACTGCACTGTGACTCTCTATAAATCCAGCTAGCATGAAATCTCAAGGAGCCAACGCTGTGAAGAGAGCCAATCTGCCTGTTTACACCATCTCATCTTACACTGAAGCCTTGGCGCCTGCCCTGCCAGAGCCCCCCCTCCGCTCCAACCCCTACATGTTTGCAGAAGTGTTCATGCTGAACAAAGTGATTGTATCATCTGGGCCCGCTCTTCCATTTGTGTTGCTGCTTCTCCCGAAACCTGTTTCAAGCTGTGTCACCCCCAACTCAGGCGAAGTTTGAAAAATGGAAGAAGGGAACCATGCAAAGTGGACACATTCTCCAGCCTGCCGTAAAATAACCGGAGGATGGACCATTAGCCATTTGCTGCTACCGACCGGGCTGCAGATCCTGTATCTGCACAAACAGAAGGTCACATAAAATTTAAGACTGACTCACAGAGGAAGCGTTGTAGCATTTAAAAACAGATACTGGGAGCAAACTTTCCCTCCCAACACAATCTGACGTCAGCCATCTGCGGTCCAGGCATGTTCCTCCACTTTTCCCAGACAAAAACCAGTCAATTTGTCATCCAGTGACGAGGTTGAACCTTTAATTAAAAGGGAGGGCTGCCATCATCAGCGCCCAGCTAAATGCCACATGATAAATAATGGCAGAAGATCTCCAAAGCTCCCTTGGAGTTTGTTTCACTCGAGGGGATAAAAGGCCACACGCGTTCCAGGGCAACTGCATATCAATATGTTAAAGAGGTGCAATTGTATAAATTGATTAAATGACCCAGATGCAAACTAAGCGAGCTTCAGAGGCCTTGTTGTCGGCGTGTCGGCCGCGTCACGTCGGCCTGCCTGGTATTAATGGAAAGCAAGAGGAGAGAAGTGACATTATTAAGGTAGATGATGGGTTTCTGAGCAGATCATTCACTGAATGCAATCGATAGCTCTGCGTCTAAACGCTCAGACAGAAATTACACTTCAGGGCAAACTGGCCGGGGGAAATTGACACCACCATGAAATGCGTTGCTACGGACACCATTAGAAACGATTGGCTAATTACAGCCATGAGAAATCCTGATTCTTTATTGGTCCTTTAAATTTACCACAAAGACACAGCGGCATGCCAAAGCTTCTGCTATGATGCGTGCATAAACACACTCACCGGCCACTTTATTAGGTACACCTTGCACGGAGACGGTTTTGCATGATGATATCACACATTTCCTGAATTTGTCAGCTGTTATTCCACCTGATCTGACCTTTGTGACATGTAGCATAACTCCACACTGCAAAAACACAAAATATTACCAAGTATTTTTGGTTTAGTTTCTTAGTAAGTATCAAATATCTTAGTCAACTTAAAGTAACAGAACTAACTATAATAAGTAACAGCTCAGCAATCCATAGGAGCTTGTTTTAAGTCAATAATTCCTTAATATTGCTGAAAAACATGGAAAACTACAATGTTAAAATTAAAATTATTTACCAGTAGAACTAATACTTTGTCAACTTCAATATTAACGAATTACTGAATTAAAATAAGCTCCTATTATTTCAAATGTACTAAGTTTTTTGCACTAGAAACTTGTAAGTACGCATTACAAGTCAATTAAATCAATTAATTGCACGATAAATTAAAACAAGTTTTTATTGTTTTTGTCTTTTCTCTCTTTCTATCAAAAACTGGATGATAAAAGTCCTCAGTCTGGTGCTTTTGGTCTCAACTATTTGAAGGACAATTTTACAGAGACTTCTTAATTAATCTTATTTGGTGTTTCTGTTTCTTTATTTTTGGATATTTAAAATGTCTTCCCGTTCCAGTGTTAAATGTTCATTAGAATTTCAAATTTATTGATTTTTGAGAATATGTTCTTGTATTATTATGCCACTACCATTGTATTAGTTGAAAGTGGTCTCCAAACAACACATTATAGTTTATCGCAACAAGTTCTGAGTCAGTTTTCCGTCCAGCAAACTTTGCTACTGGTAAGGTAGTACACTTGAAATAAGACAAAACTAAGATCTAGAAACTAGAACAAAAATAGTTGGTAAGATTTTGTGTTTTTGCAGTTTGAACATTCATACATCAATATGAATGTAGGCAGCTACTCTTCCTACTGAGCCACACTTACCCTGTGTTAGAGACAGACCGATGACCTTCATAGTCCTTAAAGAAGTCAGGAGAGGTGACATTTGGATCTAATCAGGATTCCTGATTCCCACTAACTGGGGAACTGGGGAAGTTACTGGGGAACTTTCCCACTAAGTTCCCCAGAATGAGCTGGATATTTGGATGTCTGGGTAAAAGCAACAGGTGTACCTATTAAAGTGGCCTGTAAGAGTGCAGTGCTGCAGACGGCGAACGCTCCTGCCTTTTGTCTCATATCAGGTCATCCATCGGACACTCTGACATCCCCGTCATCCCTGCAGCCTTCACACCACGCCGCATCAGCACATCTCTTCAGAATTGGTTCATTTCACTCTCCTCATAATCAGACAGCTTAATCTTGACCCTCCAAATCTGGAAAATTATCGCCCTGTCTCTCGTCTCCTCTTCCTCTCAGAAACCCTCGAACATGCTGTCAATTCCACTAAATTCCTCTCTCATCTTTCTGCACTTGATCCCCTAATCTTGCTTTTGTGTCACTCACTCGACAGAAACTCCTTTCTCCGCAACTCGGTGCTTAAGACACAACCTCCACTACCTGCTTTAATCATGCTGCGCCGCTTTGTACAGGAGTCGACATGAACTGCAGATTATTGTGCATCTTTGATCACTTGACAAGTGATTTATAGCCAAAATAATGCATGAAATTTGAAATGTCATTCCTTCTGCAGGGCTGTGCAAGTCATTAATCAATCTAGCAGCTTTAACAATCACTGTCTTTGCACATCTATGCATGCTGAAATAATAAAATGCTTTTTAGCGCCAGTATGAATCGACTGTCAGATGTATTTTTCCACCAGGTTCTGCACTTTGAAATGTTCATTATGTAAATATGTCTGCTAACTTTCAAAGTATGCATGCTCAGTTTCTGAAAAATGTTAAGCAGAAGCAGCACATTTATTTCACTCACTCAACATCTGCTCATGAAAACTGAGGAATCATTCTTCACTTATTTTAATGTCTCATGGCTGTCAGCTTAGGCAATTCAAAGCTCTTCGTTATGATTAAGGAAGGATCTTTATCTTGATTAAGATTTTTTATGAGTTATTGTTGATAAAAGTTTGGGTCCAACTTTTGAAGAGTGAAAAAAAACTGTCTGTTGAGACGTTGCATCCTAGTAATACTGACTTATGATGCTTCTGATTGGCTGTAAGTTTGCTCTGATTTGTGGCTTGCTTCTTGTATTTATCATCTAACTTGCACCAACTACTAGAACTACATAAGAATATGCATTTAAAGCATATTTTATGAATGCATAGTATCTTTATAGAAGCTCAGGGTGAATTCTGCAGCACCAGGATGTTCTAACAGATTATGGTACAAATGCCAGTCCTGAAGTCTCAACAACCTCTGTGACTTTAGGTTCCTGCATGCAAAATACAGCAGAACAGATCAATTCGCCAATGACTAGAAAAAACAATCCTGTTTACAGAAACAATAAAGAGCAGAGCTGCTACAAAGTCGACCTTTAGAGTTGGAGGGTGTTGCAGGCTAGAACTTCCCCAGTAATGTTTGGATTTCTATGTTATCTCTTACATCCGGAAACGTGGGCATGCGCAGAACGCAAAAAGGACTATCCTTTTATATGCCAACCACGGGTGTGCTGCTGTGGTAGAACATTTCTGTTAACAAAATGAGACTTGGAGATGAAGCTATAATCAAACTTAGTGCTGTGCCCCACAGCAAAGGGAAAAATAATGAAGACAACTTTGAACAGCTCAAAACTACTAATATTGTTATTTTTTCTCACTCTCTGTGTTGGCTACACCAGACACAGACTAGTTGCCATAGCAACTGACAACAACACCACTATATGTTTCAAGATTCAACACCACAAAAACACTCAAACATTTCCCACACAAAAAACAGAACATTCAGTCTGTTCCAGTTTATTCAAGCTTGATGTTTATCTTGAGATTATTAATAAGTGATCGTTGTGGTAGATTAGCTACCACTGCCATTAGTTAATCTAACATAGCGGCAGTTAATTAACTAATTTAAACACCTGCTCTACTGATCATCTGTCAGAGATTGACAGATTCAGATTCAGAGTGTGAGTCTTTTTAACTAAATCAAAACACCGAATTCCGCAGTACATCTACATGTTAAGGTATCATAGTCAAGCTAGCATATCTCTTTCCCTCTCTCTCTCTCTCTATTTTTTTAATTAAGACTTTTTCCTGACCTTGTTATCTATTTATGTTAGTGTTGACAATTAGTAGCAAAGCACTGCGTCCCTTTGTCTTTCATATATCGCCAATACATTTACGATTTAGCGCATTATGCTGACAACTTGACAGCTAAAACCAATGTAGTCATTGTAAAGCAGTTTTTGCCCTCCTGGGAGCTGGAGGGCGTGACATCATGTTGTACCTGAACCGCACCTAATTATAGTGGACAAAGTACTTGCAGCGCTTTATTTTTTCCATTCTGTTATGTTGCAGCCATATTCCAAACTGTATTCAATTAATCTCTTTTCTTCAAATGGAGCAAAAAACTTTTAAATAAATGCAATTTGTAATAAGGTTGTAACATAATAAAATGTAGAAATAGTGAAGCGTTGTGAAAACGTTCCGGATGAACTGTAGATAAGGTCACAGATTTTTCATCTTGATTAGAGGATCACAAAAAGAAAAATATTGCTGTAAAATCAAGGAGATAAGACACAACCACTCAAATGGGGGGCATGGATGAAAAGAAAACTAAAGTGGTTTTTCTGTGTTGTCAGATTTGATCATTTAATCTTTTCCAGCCCTTTACAGAACATTTTCCTGTAATGCTCCAGGTGAGATTCACAGAGCAAACCGTCTAACTGAAGCCTGAAAATAAAAACACAAGTAGTCCAGATCAGTGGCTCCCAAACTCTCTAACATCGAAGTCAAACAGGAAAAACACAATCAACAGCCAATATATCAGCCAAAATGTTGGTATTTTCAAATAAATTAGTCCAAACATGATTTATTTACAGGAAAGAAATGGAAATTATAGCAAACTGACCTGAAATCAAGCTCAAAGCGGTTCCAACGAACTAATGGACTAATCTAAGGAGAAGGATTTTTTTTTCTATATCCTCTTTCATCAGATCACAACTGATCTTTACTACCTTTATGTTTCTCCTTCCGAACAGACGATGTAAGAATGCCTGTTGCATGTTTTGTAAATTCTCCGTTATGTTTGCTAATGTTTGGAGAGTTTGTAATACTTTTTCTGTGGTGCGTGTTATTCCTGAACTCCTGGTTATTCCAACATTTCTTGTTGTCAAATATGGTGAAATAATTCATCCATAAAATTCAAAATGCAAAGAAATCTCTTCAGTTTGACAAAAGAAAGTGTTTTTCCCAAACATCTGCTGCAGTCTCTCTGTAGGTGCAGCGGTTCTGCTGCCGTTGCTCTAGGTGATGTGAGAAAGTCAAACATCTGGAGTTGCTGCTAGTAACGGGGAATAAATGTGAAACTCGTCTGAAATGTTTTGAAGGCTCAAGCGATAAATAGAAGAGAAAACATCATCGCTGGCAGATGTTACATTTTTGGGAACATTTTTATTCATTTGCTGCATGAACGTTCCCATGCATCAAGTATGTAAAACTCTACCTTTAATTACATCGTCATCTGTTCTCTTTTCATACTACATCCCAATCAACCGATACAAATACTGTTAATAATTCAAGCCTCATTGGTGTACTTAATCTACCTCATTTTCTAATCTTCCTAATAATTCATTTGTTCAGTGATTAATTAGACTCATTTATGTCATGTGGAAACAACATTTGTTTTTAATTGTGCATGTCAAAAGAATTTTCCAGTCATCCCATTTAGGCTCGGCGGAGAGCAGTCGGAGCTTTGGCCACCACAGGGTTCCCAGCGCTCGCTTCTTCTCTCCGACTTCTCCGCATCCGCCAGCGATCAGACTTTTCACCAAGGCGCCATATGTGGCATCACAGTTAATTACTCAAGAGAAATTGGCTGAAGACGAGGCATAACAGCAGGTGAGGCGCTCCAGCCCAGAGCTAAACCAACACTAACTGGTCAAGCTCAGCTGCCCTCGCTCCTCCACTGGCTGAGACACGCAGGATGGGCCAATCACGCTGTTTGGCCTTCATTACAGATCAGGGAAGGTGCAATTAGTAGGATCCCCCCCACCACCAGTTTATAATTACCTTAAGACAGCCACTTAAACAGAGAATGTTATAAATCAGTTCCTGTTGCCCGTCGGAGCCCCAAACGTTACATTATGGCAACAGATGTCGGCTGCAGCCGTGGACAGGCCCCTCGGTGGCAGCGACAGCCAGCAGCACCGCCGGCTCGTCTAATGACTAGGAACAGCCTGCAAGTTGGAGTCTGCAGGGCTCCTTTGCTTCAAGATTATGAGTTTATATGTAGCAAGTTGAGAAAAGAAACGCATGAGGCTCCCGAGAAAGAATTAAAGGTCAAATAGGAGTCTGTGCAATGCAACAGAAAACCGCTCATCTGGTGCTGAAATACAGTCATGCAACAAAACGCACACAGACAACGCTGAGACAGAAAAACACAGACGTTTTGCTGGGTTTTGGACTCCCATTTCCATGGAAACAGTGTTTTGGTCGGACCAGAACCACAAAAGTAGAAATTCAATGCGGATCATGTCTATGTAAACATTTGGAAATGATAGCATGAGTCTGATCATCATCGGGCTGAGTTTTCACGTTCATACAACAAAAATGGCCAACCTCCAGGTTCTGCCTGCGCTGCTGCACGTCTTCAGATTACTTAGAAAAATCTGCCCATTGAGGAACATTTGTGCCGCCAGCAGACTCAGATTACCTGCTCACGTAGAAAGCACGCCTCTGTATCAGAAAGTTTACAAAGTTTCACCGCCTCTTACAGGATTGGCATGTACAGTACATCATTTCCAGCACTAGTTATATTATTTTTTACTAAGTGTATTGTAATTGTCACTTTGCAGACTTTTACCATCTGGCTAAACCAGCAGTCTGCAGCATTTTCAATCCTAAGAGCCATTTTTGCCTCCAGATCAGCAAAATAAGGCATAATTAGAGCTGTAAACGTTACGTCACATTGTAATTTTAGATAACTGTCTAGTTCAGAAAATATATTCTCATTTTTTTAAACGCCATTTTATTTCTGTTTTAAAAAAATCAAATAAATAAATAAATTGCAGTAAAGAATACGGATACATTTCCTTCTGTTGAAATTTATGAACATTTTTTTAAAAAGTTCATATTTTCTAACTTGAGGATAAGTAAAAAATTAATTTATTTCATTAAAAAACTACTTAAACCAGCATTTGTTATTGAATTTATATTTAAAACATCTGTTGAATCTTCATCACTTTAAGTCAGAGTTATTAAGGGCCGTTGTGGAACATCCAAAGAGCCACTCATGGCTCCGGAGCCACAGGTTGCAGACCCCTGGTTAGGGGCTGGGGGGTGATAATTAACCTTCTAGCTAATTCTAGCATATTGACAGAAGTTATTAAAATCCACTGTCCTTGTAATAAGTAAATATATATATTTTTAATTGTGTTTTAATGTGCAAGCGGACAGTTTTTTTTTCTGCTGTTTTTTTATTTTTGGAAAAATTTTCACGTGGCTTTATAATGATCTTTATATCAGTTAATAATGAATTTCTGGCCTTCTATACTTTCTAAAATGTTTTAATTGTAACCTCAAGGTTTGAAAAACATCCCACCGTCGCCGCCTCCGGGGAGGAGGGATTTGCTGAGTTTGCATGCATGAAACAACCATGCCAAGGCGAAAAGACGTCAGCAATGACCTCATCGGAGTTGTACGGTCATTTTCAAACTATTTCAACTCATTCTGCAGAAACCAAGAGATTATTGACAAGTAGGAAAACTTTATATGAAATCAGAAAAAGACTGAGCTCGGGTGGCTTGTTTGGAAACGTTGGAGGAAAAAGAAACGGCATCACGACTCGGCATAAACACCACTAACACAGAGTTACCGCTGCTGGATTATTATTTTTACTCATTTCACATTTAAAAACAGTTCAGGGGCTGCTCCAGACTCAAAGGTTTTGTTCGTGCTCTTAGTGGAAGCACCGCTACATGCAGAGAGACTAAAATATTATTTACAGACGGGGTATCTTCATTGGACACCTGCTGTTTCTCAGTTATGTTGAAGTATTTTGGGTTTAGGGTGTTAGGGAAAAGAAACACAAAAACAAACAAAGTATCATGCTGACAAATCCTCCAGAAGAGCCCCATAAACAAAGCGCAGATTTGGCGTGTTTTCTAAGGGTAGAGTTTTTGTTTATCAGCAGCTTTTCCTAACGAGGAAAGAAGATCCTCTGCAACCCAAACGTTGGCTCAGACTATCAGCTTCCCTTTGTTCCTGCTCCTCTGTGTTGCTTCAGCCTGGTATAACCATCACTTGTTCAGTAATTTGAGAACAGTTTATAAAAATAACAAAACACTAATTAATTTTGCTTAAACACGGTTGGCTGAAGAAGAGAAAGCCAACAAAAGTTTATATTTACAGGGCTGTGAATAGCCTGGAAACGCAGCAGGAGGTATGAATACCAATGATCTGTTTAAAATGGCTCTGACACAGAAATACGAGTTGCGCAGAGATGACATTCCTGTCCCTGAATTTTTAAAAACGCCAGTGCAGAAGAGCCCACCTCTAACCTAGTCTCCCTTGTGTTTGCTAGCAGGAAACATATTGCTTCGGTACGTTCAGCGGCGGCAGAATAAAAACCCTTCAGACCGCGTGGAAAAAATCAACAGTTATAACCATGAATCTCTCCCTCTAAAAATAAACCTGAATGAGTCTCTGAGCTTTAATGAACAGCGATCATGTGGAGGGGATTTATCTTACTGGAAGAGATGAATACACTTTCGAAGGGAGCCACACTGACGAGAAATAAATGCCTTTTCAAACCGAGAACAGACTTGGCATCTTTAATTCTGTGAAAATTATTAGAAAAAATTAGCTTTGCTGTCTCAGTTTCATGTTTTAGCACAAGAAGTAGATTAAAAAAAAGAAAAAACGAAGCAACAATGGCTGCATGAGGATGCACTGCAGGGAGCTCTGCTGCAGAGTTACAGCTCAGTGCAAAACTGCTTGTCGCTTCTGGACTGGTGATTGATTGTGTTTACATTTTTTAATACATATTCAGACTCGTTTCACTGGATTGCAAAATAAAAAAATAAAAAAAAGGAAAAATATAGAAGAAGGATTGAAGCAAGCCAAGAGTTAATACGCAGAGCTTTAAAATATATTCTTGCACAATCTGGGTTTATTTTATTATTTACTCTAAACCTTAATAATGTCATAGTTGTATATTTCAATACATCTACTTCCACACGTTTCTGCTGACTGCAGCAGTAAAGTAAAAGAATAAAATAAAAATATGATGCATTTTATGCTTAAAAGTCGCCTTTTTTTTAACTGCCTTGAGAAAATCTAACAAAGAAAAAGTAGATTTCGGACAAAAAAAATCTACAACAATATCTTCAAAGACCTAATATGTCAAAATTAGGAAAGAACAGCAACTTTTTCTTTTAACCAATACCGAAAGTTTTCTCATTCAAAAGCCCAATAACCGACAATAACCAATAACATAACTGGAAAAAAAAACCTAACAAGACCTAAAATAGTTGATTCTTTAAAAAAGATATGAAATTTTGACAAGAAAAACTGTTAAGCCAAAATATACCAACAGAAATAATCTATTTAAATAAAGTGCATTACTTATTGGTGTAACAGAAAAACAAAAATAAGGTCTAGAATTGATCAGGGATTTAAAGTGAAAAACATGAAATGGAAAATGCTCTGACAGGTTAGATTTAAAATACATGCTTTTATATTACTAATGTATAGTTATGGATATTTATAACCTTTATGTGAATCCACATCTTATCCATATGTGAATACGACCAGTGGAGGGCAGCATTACGTACAATGACGGTAGAAGAAGCTTATGTCATTAACATAAGTTCAGAAAGGAAAGATCAGCAATTCATCAGCCAGACCAGAAACTGACGTAGCAACGATTTGGGCTTCTTGGCATCTTTTTCAGGAAATATGGAGGCAGGATCAGGGCTTGGTTTGCAGTAACAAGGCTTTGCTGAACCAAGAGTTGGACCCTGAATTTCCTGGTTCATCGACCTTCCAACACGTCTACAGTGATGGGAAACGGATTGTAAACGAAAGCAGCAGATCTTCCTCCCCAGGGTGCCGGAGCTCAGCCGCTGATCGGGGAACAAGCTCCACCATCTTTGAGGAGCGCCATCATCTTCAGAGGATTTGGCAGCCAGATCCCCTGATCCAGCGAGGCAGATCCAGAACTTTCCTGGGGGAATATGCATCGCTTTTGGTCTGAGCCACTTTTCTCAAGTTCCCCAAATCGTATTTTGTATTGAAATGAAGCTAAACAGAGCTCCAGGGCAGAGAGGAATCCACAGCATAATAATCTTCTTGCTCCTTAAGAAAAGCCCAGTGGCATTTAGGTTCTGGGTGCCACTGATAAAAAAAAAAGAGCCCTTAAATGTTTATGCTAAAATCTGAAAAGCTCAGCAGACATTACCTACTGTGGTTCTTAAACCAGCTCTACGTGTCAGCCTGTAGCTCTAGGTGATACCAAAGTTTTAAGAACCCAAAACCACTGAAATCTTTCATCAGAAGTAAAAATGTTTCCTATGAATAAGGTGGCAGAAGAAGTGCTAAGTTGTCCGGAGCAAAGGGTGGCGTTCCTGTTCCCCACATGTTGCTACAACCCGTCAGTCAGGCTACGTCTGAAAACTGAAGGAGGGAAATTACTCAAATCCTCTGGTGGTAAACAAAAGAAAATCTGGTTGCAAGCAGACAGTTATGGCTTGGAAACTACAAACTACAAACTAAAAGAACGTACCATGTTTTCACACCTCATAGTCCGGTAGATTTGATTCAATTGCGGACCAAAATTGCAACTTTTGTTACATTTCCAGATGGTCTGGTTCACTTTCACACTACACTGAGTCAAATAAAGCAAACGCTTTGGAAAACCTGTTCCCCTCCTCGCTTGAGAGTGCGCTGCACCAAGAAACACTGATGGACATGACACAAAAACATCTGAACAAGACATGAATGCAACTTTCATGTTCATAAAATGTAAAAAAAAAAAATTTAAAAATGGAGTGGCGTCAGATTTTAGTGATTGTAGGATTTTCCTTAAGTCTTCAGCAAAAGTCCATGAGTCATTTCGCCACCATTTCTCCGGCTTGCAGGTTTGTTTTGCTTGTATTCACCCAGAATGCCTTGTGCTGTAGTCCACTTTCTGCTTTTGGAACGACCTCGTTCATATATGCAATCGAACTTCACCAGAGTTCACTTCACTTCAACCAAACCCAGACCAAAGTTTGTAGACGGACCAGAGTTCACTATTTGGTTTGCATCAGAGTTTGATTACGCATTCACACCTCCTCAAACAAACTGGACTTTGTAGGAAAATGGATTGAAGTTGTATTAAAGAGGATTAAACAGGTCTGATGTGAATGCATCCTTACAGTAGGATGGTTCTTTTACGTCACTTCTCCTGGTCCCAAAAATAAAGGAAGGAGGATCATCAATCCTCTTTTACAAGCACATGGCTAAACATGCAAATTATCTGCTGATGTCTTCCAGCGACTTTTGGCCAATTTCTCTGGAATGGATGTTAAGATTTTCTCCAGTACTCCAGTATTTCCTCTCCAGCATGTATTGGAGAACCATCCACTACCTTAAGGTAAGATCAGCCTCCTGCAGACAACAGCTAACCTATTGAGCTTCCAGTGTCTCAACACTGCAGTACTGAGGAAAACATGGCTGCTTTGAGTCTGATTCTTTTACTACATCCTTTTCTCAAAGTGTTCCTCGAAAAGAAAAGCAGCCATTTTCAGTGCTGGAAACTGCAGCATGGTTGGTTGGAGAGCATAAAATTACTGAAACACTAAAAAATCTAAATAGACCCCGACAGCATGATGAATTGGTATTTCAGTGTTTCTACTAATTACAACAGCCAAGCAAGCAAAACCTGGGACTAATTGTTTTAAAATTACAGGTTTTACTGCAAAGATGAACTAATGGAAAAATAAGATTTGGAAGGATTTTTTTCTCATTTATCAAGTGTTGTATAATGTTACGCTTACAGTAACAACCTAGGGTGTCTAAACAGAACAAAGGAATATTAAATAACCCAGCCAGGACTAAATGACAAGCTTCATCCTGTTGTCTTCATCCTAGCATTGCATATTCAAAGTATGTGACACCGTGTGCTGTCACCATGCTTGTGAGCTCCTGTGAAAAAAAAAAGCCATTAACCACTGCGCCGTTTGACCCCCCCGTCATCAGACACGTAAAATCCATCAGGCTGTCGGTGCAGAAAGAGAGCGCGATCCTGTCATTTGTGTAACGTCTGCACCGCAGTGTGAAGTTTGCCATCCTGCCCGCTTCCCTTCCCTTTGAGAGAGCCATGAGTGATTTCTATCAAATATGCTGCTTTGCAGCCCTCAAAGTAATGACAGAGACATAAACAGCGTTTTCTATTCATGGTTTAGCCTCTATGTATGGCTTTTATTTGGCCTTGGTGGCAAATGTCTCGCTGATAAATGCTTCAGCGAGAGGACATGCAGTGAGTTCGATTCAGCTGCTTGTTGAACGCAAGATGAAATATAAAATCCTGTTTTCCGTTGACCAAATTCAGAGGTTTCCTTTGTGATTTCTGGAATCTTTTCGGCAGTAATTAATCCCAGGAGGCTGAGTTTGCTTCAGATTTGTAACCACTGGGAATAAAAGTCATTTTTTGTTTTGTTTTGTGTCCATGCAGGAGTTCATGCTGTTATTTTTTTCTTGCTTGGAGGCACAGGCAGCCTTATCAGGAACGCTGTTTGTGGGGTATGATTGTGGCCGGTTCATCTGTCACAGTTACCACTGCTGGACACGTTTGGAGGTCAGCGAGAGGTAAAGTCTTTACCCTCGCGTTGATTCCCAGTGACACCCGGTGGAGCCCTGCGTGTCCCTCTGACAGAGGCTGCAGCAATCTATTACACACACACCCGCTACCCTTTACCCTAAAATGTATTTGCAAAATACCAATTTACTCTCCCCCCCTATCAGCCGGCTTTGTATAATTATTTAGGGTTGACATAAAGCACTCAACTTCCATTAGCAGGTTTCATTTTTGACAGGTTAAGATCTGTCAGATAAAATAATGGAGTTTAGCAACGTGACTGTCTCAGTCTCAACAAGCCCTCAGCCTCTCATTAAGCTCCACTGTTTGCACCTGATCTGAAACCCCTAATATCACCACCAGCTTCAAAGAAATGAGTTCAGCTTTAGTCAAGCCTCACTTCCACCTCATATCAACATCATTTGTCATCTCTCTCTTTTTTATAATTTGCTCAATATTAACAAATTAAATGAGTTTTTTTTCCTTTCATTCGTATCCCCTCGCAAACTTTTCTGAGAAATTATAGGTTTCTATGGTTGACGGGACAAAGCGGGACAAATAAATCAATACGAGGCAAATGAAAGCAAATTGAATCTATTAAAGGAAAATTACTGGGAGAACAGAAACGAAACGCGTTGGAAACCAGAGTCACGGCTGCGGACAATTAATGACAGTGAGAGCAAAAGGTGCTGGCTCATTAAGCTGGGCCAAAAGCAGACCAGAACAAACCAGTCTGAGGAAGACTTCCCCTCTTACCTGCGCCCTCCCTTCCCTTACCTGAGGAGTGCCGAGCAGCGGGGGACCTTCAGATCAATGTGAGCCAGTGAGGGGGGCTCTCCCGGGCAGAAATGAGTAATTAGCACTAATTAGTGGCAGTGATTAACCACACAGGGGAACGTGGGGGCCGGAAGGGAGCAGATTGATAGAGCTGGCCCTCCTAACCCATAGAGGCTCCACTGCATCTTAAGCAGGGCGTTGTGGGGGGTGCGCCAGAATGTGGCTGCCAGCCAGATGCTAAAACAGCCATAAATAAAAAGGTGGATCGTGCGTCAAGGATCCCTTAAAGACATTTTGACAAAAACAGGCTGAGGACTGCTGCTACAAATCAGAAATGATCAATTCTTCCCCCCAAAGGCAAAGGGATTGAACTTGGACTTGGAGCCAAAAGTCATTTCAAGGAGATAATTTGACCGATTCTAAGCTCATAAGTGGAAGAAGTGTCCACCTGGCATACTTTGTACCAAACCGAAGGTGGACAAGCTCCACCATGTGTCCACCAACAGTCAGGGTGGCAGAGTGTGAGAAAACAAAACTCAAATCTTGAATCAAACTTTCCCAGAATCCAACTCAGTCCGTTTTTAGCACACAAAAAAATTCCAATGAATTCATGTTGAATGTGTCGACTGTGGTCAAACCACTAAAAGAGATGAGGAAGATGGGTGGACTGATGCATAAAGGTCAGAGAAGACACTGGATGGATCGAAGGATGGACACACAATGGCTGACTGACGGATGGATGAACGACAGTAGACAAGCTGACAAATGGATGGATGAATGGATGGATGAATGGATGGATGGCCAAGTGGATGGACAGATGGATGAACAATCGAATGATGGACAGATTGATGGATAAACAAACAAGTACATAGAGGGATAGATTAATGTAATGTACAAACATGCATATGAATGAATGGACACATGGATGAACAAACTCATAGATGGATGAATGGTTGGATGACAGTCAAGCAGATAGATGGACGGATGAATGGACAAACAAGCAGATTTACGGACATATGAACAAGCAAATGGGTGGAAAGATGGATAAATGGATGGATAGACAAGCAGATGGACAAATGGACACATGAACAAACTCTTGTTCACGTGTCAATGGATGGATGACAATCAAGCAGCTGGTTGGATGAATGAACAAGAGGAGGGATGGACGAACGCACAAACAAGCACACAGGACAGATGGATATACAAACAAGCAGGTGGATGGATGGAAAGATGAATGAACAAGCTGATGGACATATAGATGAATGGACGGACAAACAAGCAGATGGACAAATAGATGGAAGGATGTGAAAGCAGATTGTCGGATGGACAGAGGGATGGATGAACAAGCTGATAGATGAATGAAATGATGGATGGAAAAGCAGATGGACAGACAATCCGATGTATGGACAGATGAATGGACAAACAAGTCCATTCATCTGTCCATAGATACATGAATGAAAAAAGCAGATGGACAATCAATGAAGCAGATGGATGGAGACACTTTTGGACAAAAGTGTAGAAAC
Source organism: Xiphophorus maculatus (assembly GCF_002775205.1). Taxonomy (NCBI): domain Eukaryota; kingdom Metazoa; phylum Chordata; class Actinopteri; order Cyprinodontiformes; family Poeciliidae; genus Xiphophorus; species Xiphophorus maculatus. The sequence goes on from NC_036458.1 coordinate 2,423,845, forward strand.
CCTAACAGGTGAAAACTGGAAACGATAACATATTCAGACTTTTAAGAAAACATCTTATTTTTCAGAGAAAATTCAATTTATTTGTTCTGGTCCCAAACTCCTGGTGTTTGAGAAATATCTATACACACACACACACACACACACACGCTCCCCAACACACTTCATATTGCCTTCTTCAGCTCCACTTTCTTTTACTTGTTTACTGTAGGAAACTGAATGGTAATGGACCCCGTTCTGCTCTGCCTCGCTGCCTCGCAACAGAAACAAGTTCCATTGTTGCTGAAAAATCTATTAAATCTAATCAGTGAACCACGACGTCCCAAACTGAGCAATACTCACTCCTCAAGTGAGATGACCGACCCTCTGACCACCTCGAAAAATTGGGTGGTCCAGGACAAAAACAGGAGAAGAAAGTGAAATCCTGCGTACATCATGTCTGTACACGGCCACAGCTGATCGACCTCAGAGGGACGGAGAAGCGACATCTACAGACCAAACAGAGCTGAGTGAATAAAGGCCACTCATTATTGCATTTACAGCAGTGGTTCTACCAAAGAGTAGACCCGGAAACGGGTCATCAGACTCAGGAAAACTCCAATTTTATTTCTTAAAGCAAAACAGCCAGAGGTGAATCTCCTTTTCAACAATAACTTTTAATTAGAAAAAGTTTTTTTTTTTTTTTTTTTAAATCTCACTAAAACATTATTTCTTCACTGTTGACATCTGAAGGTCCTCAGAACTGACTTGGTGGAGAAAATGGGAATAAGCAATACTAATAAACAAATCCCTTCACTGGGTAAGTGAAGCTCATACAGTGATTTTGAAAACAAGTCACCCCCTGGGGTGTTTTACCCTTTTTAGTGCTTTTGCAAATTAATCATGATCAATAAAAATTGGCTTTTATGACAGAAATTAATAAAAACTCTTTAATGTCAAAGTGAAAAGAGATTTTGACAAAATAATGAAGTAAATAAATGAATAAGTGACCCTGACTTAATCCTAGAAATGTTCTTCAGGTGATAGAAGCTGGACTTTGTAATTGTCTCTTTGTGTCTCTGAAGTGTAGCTGTAATAACTGGATGTAAAGATAAATAATCAAGAGTCAGCACAAAGCTTCAGTTTTGTTTCTGTTCTAAAGTTATGCCACCTTCACACATTGATTTGTTCTAAGCATCTATTCGGTGCTTGATTGCTAACTGTTTTTATTGTTTATACATATTAAACAAGATGGGGGTCCAAAGATGGAACCTTGGGGTACTCCATATGAGACTTTTGTCCGCTCCAATGAAAAGTCGCCTATTGACATGAAGAAGTCCCTGTTATTTAGTTTGGATTCAAACCAGTCAAGTACTGGACCAGAGACTGACCCAGTTCTTCAGCCATCTAATTAGAAAAAAGTAAAATGTCTGAATATAACCCACATTCAAGCTCTGGTCAAATAAAGCTTTTTAGCCACCATTCATTTTACAACCATAATTATTCTTATCTGTTAATTTTCCTGATCTGGTTTTGTTTTCCATCTGTATTCTGTTGAAGACAGAAAAAGGGGAAATAAGATCTTCACCTTGAATCAGAATAAAAACTCTTCATAAATGCAGCTTTAAAGAGAAAGACTTTCAGGCTCCGCTGGCTCAGTCATTTGACATTTAGGGTTTAAAAAGCACTTACTTCCAAATCTAAACCCTTTCACCTTTAGCAGCGTGGTGCAGAGCTTAAAAGTCACATTTATTTAAGGTACTTAAGGTCAACAGTATGCAGGAATATATCCCCTTTAAATAATAGTTGAGGTGTCATGTGGTAATTTTAGGTTATTAGAAAATAACAATGGTATGTGTGTAGGGGAAAAATCCCTCAAACAGGATGATAGTGATGTGTTTAAAGCACCTATTTTAGGATCTGCAGAGGGACTGATGCATGCTGAAACTAAAACTCACTTACTTTGTGCTTTGTTCCTCATGTCCTTCAAAAATCTGACAGTAAAGACTCTTAAGAATGTTAACATTAAGGGAATGATTGAATAAAAACAGACAATCTGTGAATCATGCAAGTCAAACAACTAAAACTTGAGCATGTTAGCTTTAGTTATAGAAAAAAGGAAGCCAAGCAAACAGAAACCTCAAGAATTTAACTGTGTGTAAAAAAAATAAAATAAAAAGAAAGTAACTGATGCATAAAGACAGACATGCTGCTGCTCTTTGTGTTCAAAGCAGACAGAAATCTTTAGTGGAAAGTATTGAAGATGAGAATACTATCACAAGCAATGCTCTGGGTAAAGGTTAGACACAAATGATGTGATAATAATAATTTTAATAATTTAAAACAATTTTGAACCATGGTAAGGTGGGAAACTGACAGAAATCTACATTTTGCAAGGTGAATTTCTATCCCAGAAGTCCTCTAGAGCAGATAGACTATCGTATTCTTTACTTTGAGCCCAGTTATGTTTTTATAGCTAGCTATATCTCTAATAAAGGCTAGAAACACATTGTGGACTACAGTCAACCACAAATAGATAAATTCTGCAACTTGAAACACATTTCATCACTAAATATACCTTACTGTTCATTAATATGCAGTGGAAAGAGCCTTAGTGCTACGGTAAAAGCTAATGTTGAAAGTCTTTTTAAGTCAGGTTTATTTCAAACCTGTTTTCTTTGGAAACTTTTTTAATAAATAATATATTAGGGCAACTTTAAGGGCTTTAAAATCCTCCGGCGCTTGTTTCCAGCTAATTTCCAAACCAAAAGGTATTTTATATTTTTCAAACTACTAACTCAAAGCTTTCAGGAAATATTTCCGAAATTGGTTTGCTGATTTTTAGTCTACTACAGTTGCACAAACATTAACTTTACTTTGCTGGAAATACATTTTGAAGATAGTCTTGTTTGGAAACTGTATTTTCCTTGATACCGAGGCTCAATTTCTGAGCCAAAAAAAAAGTTTGTTACATCTTATTATCTATAAACTTTTGAGTTAATATCTTGGAAGAAATGTTGCAACAACATTTATGTGCAAAAATATAACAAAGACTTGTTGACATGAGCTCTGAGCCGTTTTTGTTTATTAAAAGCATAAACAGAAAAGGGCAATGAAGATAAATATGTGGGAACATCAAACCTCTAGTTTGCAGAAACTTGTGCAGTTTCCTGATGACCAACTGCCAAACTCATCCCAACCGAACCGAGACCATTATGTGCCCTCCTGCACCCGATTAAATGTGAAAACTTGTTCCAGCTTGTCCTCCCTCTGCAAACCAAAAATACCTGACACAGCAGCTTCTCTGGCAACACTGTCAAATTACTCTAAACTTATGAGACCCAACAGGCTTCTGATTATAAATCTCCAGGCTGGACAGGTCAGAGGGGATGCCAGTGGCCTGTGGTGGCTGGTTTATCCACTGATCAGTTTCAAATATCAGGAAAAGTGCAGCAAAAGTTAGAAACTGTAGAAACTGATTCAAAGATATTCACATAGATTTTGTTTGTAGTGTGTGAAACTTTGGTTTTCTTATAAATGAAGGTAAAAAAAAAAGTATTCAGAGATGCTTCAAGCACAGACTCCCTGTTTTGACCAGCAGCCATAATTGTTCAGGGAAGCTGCTGCAGGATTTGGGAGCAGCTGAACGGCCGCGTCAGCAGGACTGCTGTGGCCACTGGGGAGACGACAAAGGCTCACTGTTTAATTGTTTTGACCCAAATGAGTATCGTAGAGCATGTTTTTTAATTCAGCCATTGTTCAAATAAATACACAAAAAGATAAACAGCAGCTTTAAAGATTACAGTAAAGGAAAGAAAACAGTGTTTGGTTTCAGGTCCAATTCAATTCAGTTTACGTATATCGCCAATGCAAAAAGGTAAAAATTAAATTCAGTTAAATCATTCATACATATGTTCCAATTGACCAATCAACAATGAATCAAGTTAAGTTTGATATTCAGTTTGGTTAGAAAGTTTTCTCTCTATGGAAACCCAACAGATTGCATTTAGTCACTTTCATTCCCTTGTTGAATTTGCAGCAATCTCTCATACCGACCATGCATGTGGCGACAGTGAAGAGGAAAACGGCAGATTCAGAACCTGGCTGAATGTGAACAGTCATCTGTCATGGCCGACTGAGAAGACAGAGCAGACAAACCAAAAAAGCAACGGAAATATAAGTGGGTTTTATATTCAAAAGCAGAAAAGATACAAAATAATTGCTTTTGTATTTTTTGTTTTTGCTCAGATTTAAACTGCTTGGCTAAACTAAAAGGTTTTTTTTATTGCTTCAATACACAGTGTAAACATTTTGTAACCAACAGCTCTTTTTTTTAAGTAAACATGAATTTAGTCACTAGAGCCAGTTAAACATGGAAGATGCTTATTAAGAGTCGTTCTTGTATTAGAAACTGAAATTAAATGTAGACTCTGGGTTTGAGTATCACACTCTTCAACAGCAAATTAAAGCTGAAATTGAAATGTAAAAATCTCAAGCGGAGCTGAAGGTGTTGTTTTTAATGAAGTGACTCACATGCGCTCGTTCCTCCACCAGGCTTGAAAACAAATGACATGATAACCGCACAACGGGACCGGCTCACCGGCTCCGCCAGCTTTTGTGACAAAACAAGCGGGACGCTTGATTTTAAACATCAATGACTTTAATTAGTGTCATTCCACAATCACCAATAATAGTTGTGAATGTGCGGGGCTGAGAGTCCCTGACAGCCTCTGAGATCTGTGGCAAAGCGAGAAGTGTGCGCGTGTGTGTGCAGGGGGGGGGCTCTTAACAAGATAAGCCCTGAAATCAGCGAGCCCAAAGGAACAGCACCTGAACAAGAGTGCTGATGAAAATGACGGTGTCGACCTGCTTGGAAACAACTGGAGTGTTGTTCACACGTCTTATCGTGAGAAGAGCCAACAACACCAGGAGCACCACGGCAGATAATTCCTGTCACTAGTACAGCAGGAAAACAGGGATCTTCCTTTTGTTTGGAAATGATTCGACAGAATCTGTGGAAAAATCCAGGAAAGATCCAGAGAAAAACATTCAAACATGGAAACGGATAAAACAGACAGGCTGATGCTTATTATAGAACAAAAGGTGGACTGAATGCTTTAATTTATTTTATTTTCCCATGCTCTGGAAAATTTATTTATTTATTTTTTTCATTTTATAGTTTCTGCTATAATTTGAACGGCTATGTACAAAAACAAATGTTTAATACCTACATGTGAAAAGCATCTTTTATTCTACATTTCTAAGCAAACAGAAATGTGGTAAAACCCTGAATTACTAAGGGAATAATAAATGCATCCAAAACCAAAAAAATTACAAGACGTTTCTGAAACGAGGAACAAATGTTAGTCTGTACTTGTGTAACACTTTATCAAGTCCAGAGAACTCCAAAGCACTTCATATGAGCTTCATGTCCAATTAATCATCAGAATCAATAAAACAATTACCGATAATAAGTTCACATAATGTAGATAGTATTACGTCACTAATTTAAAAAAAATTCATTACCACTTTGATTATTGTGAATTGTACAATAGTTTTAATTCAGTGACATTTACATTAATGAGTCTGTAGAACGATGCATTTGAATGTTAATGGTGAAATGTATTGCATTAAACCACATGGCCTGTACAAGTTTGATTTTGAGTTTTTCTTACATAGGACACATCAACTTCTTTGCAGTAAAACCATTTTAGTCCTAAAATGATCTGGTTTAAAGCTTATTTATAACGATTTTTCTCTCATGAACATTTCCCCACAGTATAGACCCTTTGCACACACTCTGGAAATGACAGAGATGACTGGAAAGACTGGAAAGACATGAAAAACTGAAACATCATTCAGATAGAAACGTTGGACCCATTTATTCTAGTTTGTTGACACCAACGCCACCTACTGGTGCAGAATAAATCATTATAGCTTATCTGAACCCATTTGGACTAAAATTTGACATATTTCCTCAAAACATGCAGGGCAGAATGACAGCACTTTTTATGTCACAGAAAAGTGGCGAAAAGGTTTGTACGGCAAAAAATTCAGAAGATTTAACTTACAAAAAGGCAACTACAAAGGTCTGAGTTGAAACAGTATTTCTGAGGTTTCATATGTAAGAAAACTTCAAACTGGGACAGAAGAGCTGCACAGTTAGCAGAAAATTAGTTGGAATATCTTTAATATTCCTTAATAATAATAATAATTTCTGAACATTAATGAAAAACAATTGCATTCAAATGCTAAATTGATTTGATTTTCACTTTAACATTTGAAATTTTTGGACAGAACTGAAGCTTGGAGGGAGGAAAGAAATATCCAAGCCCACAGAAAATGTTTGATAGTTATTGGACTTTTTATGGGATTTGTTGACAATAAGAAAAATACAGACTCTCACAAGAGTCATCCATAAAAGAGATACTTCAAGCCAAACAATGGAATGACCTTGGCTGAAAACCCACTTTGCAGAGGACAAACAGAACAAATGGAGAGGCTTTTATGTTTGGAAGCAGACGGCAGTGTTCCTACAACGCCTGAAAGACCGACTGGTTTCAATTTCCTCCATCCTGACAGCCTCACAACTTTGAATCAAGGTGGCTTTTACAATAGCTGCACATTCAGCTTCAGATCATATGTTCCCCACAAACAGAGATCCTATAAAAACACAAAGATAACATGAGGTACTGCATTAGAACAATCACCAGAGAAAAAGGCCTAAAGTGATTTAAACACAACAGAAGTTAAGTCAGTCTGGTTAGTATGAGCACAGTTGGTGGAAGAGATGAAGGAAACGTTCAAGAGCAGTTGTGACACTCATTGAATTACATGTTGACAGCTCTGTGTTAGCGAAGAGATGAAAGCAAAATGAGATTTTCAAAAGTGAATATGGGAAATGATGGTATTGCTTTCTCCACATTGTCAAAGCTGACAGTGCTATTACCATCACTGTAACGTCAGGTGGTGGCATATAGTATCCAGTTAGAAGGAAATCAGCAGACGGATTTTGAATATTGATTGTGTTTCAGGGAAGTAAAAGGCGAAACGGGGGGAAAACCCTATAATTAGAGTGGGAGAGGAGTGAAAATGTTCAAAACATGGAGGATTGGTACAATAAAACTGATGATAAAGTTGAGCAACCATCAACAGTGGTGGCATCGTGAGTGGTACGATCAGTAAGAAGAATGAATGAAAGTAAGTCAGAATATACAGGACGTCTCATAAGTTATGTTTCCATTGACTGTACAATTGTACAAATTGGAATTATGAAAATAAATGTGCTTAATGGATAATTTTGAAAGTCAAATTGAAATTTGTGTATTTTGTAAATCTGAAATTTAAACACATGATCAACAACTGGATGTTACTACAGGCAGAAACAACAAATAGGACGATAGGAAGTGGTAAAAGGATGATGTCGCGGTCTGTTTTTAATGACTTATCACATGAACAAACTTATTCAAGTGTGATTTTAATTGTGTTTTTCAATTGCAAAATTGTGCTTCTTCGACATAAGTGAAATATCAACAAAATTTTGCGCACATTTTAAAAGTTGCCCTGCAACTTTTAAATGTGTCACTGCTCTACCACACCTCAATCAAATTAATAAATTACTTCCTTCGTATGCAGTTGAGGTGTGTATCCACATCCAAATAAGTAAGATGTACTACAAATTAAATACAAAATAGGTTTTTTAATTGGTGATCTAATTCATTACGAGACAAACTTACCAAACCAACCTGGTGAAAGTAAACTCCATCCTGGTGTCAAGTTAGGAATTAATTGTGATTGATCCATATGTTTTGTTCGCACCCCACTCTGACTAATACCCAACAAGCAGAATAAGAAATCATCTAAATACACCCTGTTTAAGAACATAAAGTCGACAATAAAAATCTCAAAGAGCAAGAAATTATTAAATATTTTAAAGGAATTCAATAAAAGATGAGAAAAAGATGCCTAACAGTCTGGAAAGCCAAACTTGATAAGTATTTTCATTCTTATTCAGAAAATCATAAAGCTTTTGGTTATTTTAACTACTAGTAGCATGAGAAAATTTCCATTCCCTCTAAACATCCATCTGTCCATCCATTTTCTGTATACTCTAAGTGGGATGCTGGTGTCCATCTCCAGCTAACGTTCCGGGCAAGAGGCGGGGTCACCCTGGACAGGTCGCCAGTCTGTCGCAGTCCCTTTAACCAAGCTTTCTATAATATAAAAATACATTTTATTAATTACTTCTTTTTTTTGTAAATAGTCTTGTAGATTACTTTTCCACTCTTTAAATGTGGAAACCAATCACAGTCAAAGAACCAACCTAACTATTGTAATAAATGGCCCCAGACTCATGGACATTATATATTCCATTACTGGAACAATTACCATTTTTAATTCTCATTTTTAAAAAAGACAAAATGTCACATCATACCCTTTAAAAATGCATTTAACAATTGCTTTTAATGATGTCCATACTTTTTATAAATTTTGAATAAAAGCCTAAATTGGGTTATGTTTTAGCTTTCATTTATTACTGAAGTTTAGGAAAGATGTAAGGTTTTAAATGTGTAAGAACAAAAATGTGATCATTGTGTTTTCTTTAATTTATTACATTATAAAAAATAGAAAACAAATATTGCCTTGGTAGCTTAATAGAATAATCTTCAGTGGATGCAGGGAAGCCAAGGGCAGTAAATGAGCTTAATGTGCCTTAAAATGGATTAATCTTCTATAACTAAATGAAAACCAAGAGTACTTCATCATTAATGCATGCAAGGAATAGCAAGTAAAAAGAAAACTTATTAAAACTTAGGCTGAAACTTCTATAAGCGAGTCGATACTTTTAAAGTGCAAGAGGGAAAATCACTCAAGACAAAAAGACAAATGACAAAGTAGTCTTATTATTCCAGGACTGTGTGGTAATATATTATCTCTTCATTAAACATTTGTGTTGGATCTCCGCTCTAATTAGTTGGCTTACTTGTCTCTTTACGCAGGAAGTTGTGTCACTTTCAGGTAGAGCCGTCAATGAGCCTGAGAGGCGATTTCAGAATGAATTTGTCGCTGCATTTGGTTTGACATTTCTCTCTTCGCTTGCTCAAGACGAGGCATATGTCGACATTTAGGACGCCCAAACTGTTCACATGGTGTAATGTCTGCCAGCCTGACAAACAGCAGCTCACTCAGCCAATAAAATGAACAGGAGAACATCCAGGCTCTCCTGTCAGCTGCCTCAATATCAGCATATTGAGTATTTCCTGCTCTGCCTTCAATACTCCAGTAAACAAGGACACTGGGAAGGATTGTCCCAGTCCTGTCTTACGTCACCGTTGGATTGTTTGATGGTTTTCTACAAAACTACCCATCAAAGGTTGGATTTTGCAGAAAATTCCTGACCCTTCACACCCCAGTCAGTGGGAGGTGTCCCTGCAGACTGGGGGCATTTCGGCACATCTTGGTGTGTTCTCACACCTGAGAGAGTGGTAGACTCGCTTTCATAGGCGACTATAGTTGCAACATTTGTTACATTTTCAGCTGCTGTGGTTCATTTTGGTTGTATTTACCCAGAATGCCCTGCGCTGTAGTCCACTTCCTGCTTTTGGAGCAGTCTCCGGTCCACTTAGCATTCACATATGAATTCAAACCGCACCAGAGTTCACTCAGGCCTAATTCACTTTTTCTGGTCCACTTCAGAGTTTGATTACACATTCACACCTCCCAAAAAGAACCAGACTTCCTAGGCAAATGGACTGGAGTTTGATCACAGCGGACTAAAAAGGACCTGTGTGTATGTAGCCTTAGATTACCTGATAGTTTGGGAATTTGGAGATTACACTGGTGTGATTAATTTGTCACTCTTCTTATGTGGACTCATCAACGCTAGGCACAAAAGCTTTAAGATAACATACTCATGAGGAAAACATTTTCAGAATATCTTTTAGAACATCTTTTGTTTTTTCAACCGGATGTTACCTGCTCCTACTTAGATGGCTTAGTTTTTGTTAAAACCACTGAAGGTTGTTGGGCTAGTTGGGATGTCATTCCATCTTATTCTTAAAAAAAGAAACATTTCTTCCAGTAAATGTTTGATTCTGCACTTGTAGTATTCAGAATTTCCATGGAGGGCAACTCTTTATTCCTACAAAATGATATCCTAATTTTTCTGCTCTAATGATTACAATATGCTTTTTTAAACCACTTGAGGTTTGTGAACTTTAAATGGCATTACTGACCACTAACTAGTGATTAAAGCAGGGTTTATAAACAGTGTGATTTATTGTCGTACAGTTAATACATATTTAAACCATTCAGCCAAACTGCTTGTTCTTTTATATCTGACTGTTTATTATTACCTACCATCAGTGTTTTCATCCATTTAAATTTTTATCTAATTTTTAATCTTATTTTTATGTTTACCTTAAACATAAACTCAGACTGGAGATTGTCAGCCGGCTCCTTGAACTTCTTTTGGCAGGCTGGCTGCATCCAGATGACAAAAGTCTCTCTTTCCTCGTCTTCAGCGAAAAGTTGCAAAGTAGAAACTTTTTATTTTTTGATGCTGGAGTTTTTGCTTTGGCAGCAGAAATGAAAAGTTGTCGTGTTTTTATACCAGCATGGTGGAAGGAAAACCCTTAAAAAGGTAAATTGTAGTCTGAATTAATTTAAAAAATATTTATTTTTAACTATGGTCATTAAGAAGGAGAAATTAAATGAATTCATTTTGGAATTCAGTTATTTCTTCTGTAGTGTTGTTAATATAAAATGTTAAATATTTGTTTGGTGCTGCCAAGTCAAGGCTAATTTCAATATAAAATTTCATTAGGCAATTATTTATTGAAACAAATTTAGGTATAAATTCTAGTCCCAGTCTGTCTTGCAACACCTTGAACATGTTTACTACATTAAATCTGGAACATATTACGTCATAAATCCATAACATAGAACATACTGCTGCTTATTATGAATGTGATGTTTCTCAGATAAGATCCCAAACCCGTCTTGGCACCTTGAAAACGTACCATGCTTAGGCTGCCAACTTCTTATTTATCCAAAGTCGTATTAATATATGCAAGCGTTAGCGTGCTGGAAATGATCCATTGAGTAGGAATAATTAAACTCTCCGTCTCCCTGATAAAGATCTGCCATGGCTGTTGAATCATCAAGCAAAACCAGCGATCGGCTAAATGTCAAAACAGACATTTGTGTCCACGGACTCCGGGTTAATAGCAGCTTATCTTGCGAGCATTTGGTCAACGCCGCTGTGAGCTGCAGAGGTATGCGGTTCTGTAACCCGCCGTGAGGAGGTAAACAGTCAAATTGCCAACATTAGCACGAGAATATCTGCAACAAATTGCTCCTGGCAAGGAGCTCAGCCCATTATCTGATCAGATTTGACCACACATTTTTCAATCCATCCAGCTGACAAAAACAGCACAAGTGGGTAATGTGCCAGGCTGGCTGACCTCGGGCTGTCAGAGCGAGCAGAGAGGTTTCCAGCACTCGGTGGCTCCTCTTTCCTCCCACTTTGGAGTTCTTAAGTCAGGTTCACGCTGAAGACTTCATGAATAAGCCTTAATGTGACAGAGAAATTGGGGATTGCTTTCTGCGTCTGGCTCTGCCAACAGTGTGATGATATCGACGACTAGATGGCGTGAACGCAGAGACTCCAAAGAGCGGATTAGAGAGGGGAGATAAGGCTATCCACTGTAATTAAGCCCTATCTCTGTACAGCCACTGAAGAAAATAAATCACCCTTCAGAGCTTGCCAGTGTTGAAATGCATGAACAATTATTCAGTAATTAATCGTTATACATACAGGCTCCAAACACTAATAGGACATATTTTAACTACAGCATTATAGTACTGCTAAATTAAATTAAATCTGAATGCATTTAAGATCAATGTAATAGATCACCTATTCAACCTTTTTTAATCACTCCAATGTAATTGCATTAGCTCCGTTATCAAGCATTTTATGACGTTCCCCGTGTTAATTTCCAATTGCAGACATGTATAATTGAAAATGGAAATGCATAGGGTGTGGCAGCCGACAAACATATCCCCTTCTGCTGCGTCCACAAGACTCACATAACAAGTGGCTTTGATTAAACTACAACACTGAGGATTAAAGTTTACAGTTTAACAGAATATTTCTACTATCAAGTCATGTATTTGTTTCATTTCATTTAATAAATAGGTTATTTGTAAGAGCATCGACGCATCAAGTGAGTTGATAAAAGCTCTGGTCAAATTTACATACTGCAGTAATGTGCAAAAATCCCATTAACTTGGGGTTTTTAACTGTTCTTTTTTTATAGTGTGGGATGACAAAAACTTCAATTACTCCAAAAATAGAGATGAGAATCTTTCCGTGTCTAGCGATCCGATTCATTTCAGAAACCAATTTTTCTATTCAAACGGTCTACAGATTCTGCCCAAATTATGAGACTGACGAGAGGAACAGACAGTGTAAACAAATATAACATTTATTTAAAACAATCCTACAAGGTTCCATGCTGTTTTAAATTACAACAGTTTATATTTAAACAAAAATAGGTTTGTCCATTTTCAGGTTAGCTTTGTCCAGCATTAGGTTAGCTTAGCCACATGGCTTTTTCTTAAATAAAAAAAACATTGAAGAATTATTCAAAATATATACGGTGGACGATGGATTTTTGAGCATTTTCAATTTATTCAGAAATCCCAGGACTAGGAATTGTTTTTCTCTATAGAATACATTTATTTTTGCACCTCTATTTCATTCCATAAACATGATTTTATAAAAACTATTAAGTTTACTTACATTTATGCAATCAAGTGCATAAATGCCATTAATTTGATGTATGAACTGTTTTTTTCACCTCTTAAATATTAAGAATAGCTCTAAAAACACATGAATTGGGCGTATACAGTTGAATATACAGTGATCCTACAAATATTTTGAGTTCAGCATTCATAGATTTTGCCATCAGATTAGACTTTGGAGCGAAAGACTCGAGACTCAAAGCTTTGAGATTTGGCTTGGAAACGACTAAAACGTGTCTAAAAGAAGCTGAAAAATAAACGACTTATTATTGCAAGTCTGAGTATGAAGTCTTTCTCTAAGAAAAATAAAAGAGCCAAATTCTTTCTGCCAACTTTTAATGTACAAAGAAACTTTAAACTTCTTCCTTTTTCTCACCGTTGGACCCTGACTGGTCACATTCTAATTATAAGGCCATTTTTAAAAAGGCACCAAACTTATTAAATGTATTTTTACTTTCTGGACACCTGGAAGAACAAGCAGAACAGAATCATCTTTCACTTCTTTTCACCCTTTAATTTCACACTTCTTTTCTTCCAGCTGTTTTAGCAGGTTTTAGCAGGTAGTGTTATTTGATCATTTTAGACCAGATATTTCTCTCATTATGAGGATTTCACACAGAGACACATCCTGACTTTAAATAGAGGCTGAATTAATTAACATGCATTTATGTGCAGCTATAGAAACAAAATCATTTCTAACTTGATTACTGCAACAAGTGCAGCATGTTTTGGGATATTAACAATTTTATAACCAATTTTTAAAACAAGTTTCAAAAGGACAAAGGTTATACTTTTCTATTTTATAGTAGAAAAACACTTACTTCATCCAAACTGATTTTTCCAACCGTCTAATCAATGTGTTGAAATGAAAAGCATTCCTCGCCAGTAAAGAGCAACAACAAGACTTTTTAATCAAAGTTAAGAACTTATATCTGGCAAGGCACCGATCAGAAATCGTATCAGCAGATCTATATTTTTTCTTGTGTAGGAATAATAAAATATGCCATTCCTAAGAGAAAATAAAAGGAATCAAAAGCTTGTTCCCTTTTATGAATCAAAACATTGCATCAGCTGTTTTATGATGCAGTTATGGATTGCAAATGGGAATTCTTTGTTTTAAAACATTTAATTAGAGCCGAGTCCTATTTTGAATCGCAATATCAATGTATGCAGCAGACTGTTTGGATGCAGTAATTGGCAGCAAACCATATTTTACGTGTCCTGTATTCACACTCTGCATATCAATGATGCATTCTGCCAACTGTCCTTAATGGCAGAGATCAAAGAGTCTGGAGGGGACGTGGTAAGGAAAGACAAATCAGGAAAATATGGGTTAATCAAAGCTAATATTGCATTATTTTCTTGAAGTCATATAGCCATATTTCTAATGCAGAGGGGAAAAAACTGAGGAAGTCACTATTTTGAACACCAATCAGACTCTGGTCAAAGAAAATATACCCAGTGCAAACATTTTGATACATTAGGAAGAACCAATATACTTTTACTTCTTCAGATCTTTAATAATAATAATTAATAATGACCAAAATAAATGCAAATCTGCTTAGAAATTACCTTTATAAATTAAATAAATGACTTAAATTAAAGTATTCATTGAAACAAACATTTCTACAGCTACCAGAAGTTCTCCATTATGATGACAGTATAAAGTAAATGTGCAACTGTAGAAATTAATTTAGCATTGAAAGCGAAGCAGTGATAAGCAGGAATATTGTTAAATTAGAACAGCTGCTTCCTTATATAATTAGCAAAAGAGCGCTTGTATGACTGTACATAAAAATTAATGTAATCAACAAAATGGACAACGGTTTGTAGAGGGAGTAAAATTAGCTAATGAGACTATAATGACTTGTGGGAAAAGTGTGAAAATGTACATTATTGGACTAATTATTGTAATTTATGTTTGCATATATTACCCATGTAGCACTCCTAATAAAGGATCGTACTCAGTTAAAAATGTTAATATCACAGATATTTATTCTATGTCTCCTATATTCCACATAATTTTACCATTAGCATCTGTTTTTCACTTGAAACCAGACAGTTCTAGATTATTTCTCAACTGTTCTGGTAAAAGTTTGACAGAGGAGCCACCTGAAGATTCTCCACTGTTTAAAATTGATGTTGCTTAAAGCACAACCAACAGCAGTTATCTTTAAAATTAGATCAAATACAAAAGGCACTACCGGTTCAAACACCTCCATTTCTCAGCTGCATATCTGGCAACATTAACAACTTCAGCAAGACGACTTTGGTCAAATGGATTAGATTTTCTTTAGTTTGACTTCATTAAAACAAGAAAATGCCTGTGATTTGAAATTTGATTTGCTTGCCATTTGGAGTGTTTAAATCTCCCCGTATTGTGAGCTAAATATAATGATTTTACCCAATCTTGACTGAGTTGAGTACAAGAAATCAGAAAACCCATCAAAGAACAACTCAAAACCGCTTTTTCCTCGCTTCCTGTGTAGGCTACGCTACACACAGATTTGTTGCCGTAGCAACAACAATGCCACTACATGTTTTAGGATTCAGCACCAAAAAACACTCAAACATTTTCAACAGAAAGAACAGAAAATTCAGTCCATTACAGTTTTATGTTTTAAGGTTTAATGTTTATTTTGCGATTATTAATAAGGAATCACTGTGGTAGATTAGCGACCGCTGCTTTAGCTAAGCTACCAAAGCAGTGTTAGATTAGCTAATTTAAACACCTGCTCCACTGATAATCTGTCAGTGGTGTGTTGTTCGCTTTTTTTATTTTGTAACTGAACCAAAGAACACCAAATTCCACACCATATCTACATGTTAAGGTTATCAAAGTCAAGCTAGCATAGCTGACCTACTTCCATCTTCCTGGCAAATGTTTTCGTTAATAAAACTTTTCCTGACCTTATTATCTGGTTGTAAAGTGACAATCAGTAGCAAAGAATTTCATCCCTTTTTCTTTTATATAGCAGTCGTCCATTTATGATTTAGTGAGTATAATGAGAACTTAGCTAACACCAATGGTAGTCATCATCAGAGAGCAGCTTTTTGCTCTCCAGCAGGAAAATGTCTGACATCAGGCTGAAACGGGTTCATATAAAAGTCCAGATTCCTTTTAACACTCTGGGCTAGAATACTGTCAGATTCAGAAAAAGCATGTGAGACACCATGACCAACCCAAAAAGATAAAAATCTGCTCCACTTTCATCCACAGCCTGAACGAAAGCCACCCCACTTCCTGGAGTCCAAAACTAAACTTTTCCAGGGAGCTTAAAGATGTGTGATCGCTGCGTACCTGAACATGTCCCCCGGTCTCGTTTCTTTAAAACCTGAAGCGCCTCTCTGCAGAGTTGACTTTCCATCTGGTTTTGTTTCATTTTTAAAGAGAAGCCATGTTGCTTGGAAGCTACAGTATCATTCCAGTGCATGGGTTTTCAGAGAAACTCAGATATTTACTCTCCATTTGACTCTAAACTGCAAACATTCATTGTTACAAGTTGGACAGGAAAATCTTTTGAAGGTCGGCATGTTACATCGAACTGATCCAGAAAAAAAAAAAACTGAACTATTCAACAATCTGCTAGCCTTGATTACATTCTCTGACGGCTCAAACATCCATTCCCCAACTTTTTCCTTTTTTTTTGTTTTCACCTTCTTTCCACCTTACCCTGAGGCAGTTGCTGAGTTTGGTAGAAAGAAGGACAGACAAGCATTTTGCCAGGAGCACAGAATCGCTAGATTTAAGTCTGTAACTGCTCGACTCCTCTAGAGAATGACAATCACACGGAAACAAAGACGGCGTGATGGTTTGACTGACAGCCTTTTATGTCTGTTCACTACAAGGTCAGATGTACCCCAAATAGAAAATGCATGTGAGTGATCCTGAGTTTCTTCAAAGGATGTCCTTCGTTCGGCTTGAATGTTGTATGTTTTGTTAAAATGGAGAGTGTGACTTATGAGTGGCAGCGAGGAGAACCAATCTAAAGTGTCGACATCAAACAAGAAGCCAAGCGGCATCAGAGTCCAATAATCTAAATATAATTTCGTGACTGCCACGACGTCAACTTCAACCTTGTCTCATAAATGTCATAAGGAGGGAATGTTCTGAGGTTAATTTCATCATATTATCAAGAGAATAAGGCAATTACCAACAAATGACAAAAAAGGGCAATTGAGAAGCAATTCTGCGGATAACTGACCGCGATATGTCCTCTCGGCAGGTGGCTATTCATAATACAGCAGGTGATTCATATGAATTATTTCCTACCTGTCATTCACTTTGCTCTGCAGCCAGAGTAATTGTAGTCCTGGAGATCTCACTTTGGCACCTACAGCAGGAGTCTTGGCTGACCTTCCTGGGTGATTCTTTCCAAGCAATTATCTGCAGACATTTTGGGAAAGGAAAGAGCGTAAATATTCCATAAGGAACCGCAAAACAAATATTCTTCAATACAACACGCCTGTAAAAGCAACAGGAAGTCAAACATGGTTATAGTTGTGATTATTGGGGGGGAAAGAGGTTAGAATCCCCCCTGTAAAGACAACAGGTGATGAAAAAAGTACATTTTGAAATATTCCATTTTACCAACAATAAATTATGCACAGAGGACTATAAAACTGACATAAATGGTTCTAAACTTTACCGCTATGCAGCATTTAATTACTTTTGTCCATAAATTGAAGCTTCGAGTTGAAAACCAATATTAATATTCATGCTAAAAGGGCAAATAGCAACAAACGGGACACTGGACTTTCTTCAGGTCTGCTGCCGTTTGGTGCCAACGGTTTGTTGTTTTACAAGTCATGTTGAAAAAATAAAACAAGCTCAATAATTTCCATTTCTATGATTTATCATTTCTCGTTCTACTAAACACTGGATGACTAAAGTTTTCATTTTTTTGGTCTCAACTACCCCTTTGTTTACAAAGACTTCATAATTTATTTTATTTGTTGTTTTGTTTATTTAGTTTGGTTATTTAAAATGTCTTCCCGTTCTCATGTTAAATCATCTTGTAATATTATGTCATTACCATTATATTACTTTAAAATTGTCTCAAAACAACAATATTATCATTTATCACAATAACTTCTAGGACAATTTATCATCCAGCAAAACTCTACATGTTGCTCCAGAATACTTTATTGGTGACAACTCAATACAAATGCTAATTGGGGAATAAATGAGATTTATTTTACATAAACTCAAGCAAAATGCAGAAGAAGAAAGAGTATGAGGCACAACTGTAACCATGTGTCTGTACAATTTGCACCTTCAATGTCTGATAACTAATTTGAAGAAACATTTTGCTTTATGACATGTTGTACTACAGACCCAAGATTATTCTTTTTGTAAAATATCACCTAACAGCCAATTACTTGTGCCACTAACTTCCACATGCTGCTTCCACCTGATAAAATTGTGCAGTTCCTCTGGCATTATACTTCTCGTTATCCCTTGGCCCCCAAGAAGCGCATGAACACATCAATCTGCTTTTATTCTGAGTGTTGCTGTTCCTCGTTCTGGTATTTTCCCACATATGCTTATTCAATATCCAGGCGATAAAAACCAGCAAGACCTCAATTTGCCTTGGAACGTTTAATCTCCAAAAGAAAACACGTCCACACAAAGCAGCGAGAAGCTAAGTAACGGCACAGGGTCATTTGGCGCCAATGAAGTATTGGTAAAAATGGGTTTCCATGGAGACTAATATGCTCTCTGCTGAAGACAGAGTGGCGTTCGGGTAGGACTGGAGGGAGCTGTGGGGCACGAAGATAAGTTCGCACAAAGAGACACGATGTCAACACACCTGTAATTAACATATAGAGTTAAACTCACAGCAAACTGCGTTGGGAATATTTCAATAAAAGAGCTCTTTGAACTAAAACAAGGAACAAATTCAACATGGAAACATCAGAAGGTGGACTGATGTTTGAGAAATAACCAACAAACATTTGTTCATAAAATTAAAGCTTCCTGCATTGTTTGCCTTTTTCACACAAAAACATGTTAGGTGTTATGATGGCATGGTGCACCACCCTTATTAAAAACCCACTTTCCTTCTGTTTTGGATTCTAAGGGAGCCGGTTTATAGCTAATTTTACAGAAAAAAGCCCCTGGATCGTTCATTGGCTCTGCCCAGTAAAACCAAGCACCTGCTGTTTTGCATAATTTAAAAATTTAAAGAGCTCATAAAGAGATTTTTTGTTTCTTTTTTTTCCCTTAGTGCAACATTTAAGTTTTTCACATGCAAAAGTTTTCAATGTTACACAGCCCCTAGTTCCTACTAAAGGACTTTATTCCCCTCCACAGAACACTGACCTCCTGAACAGCCTCATACATCTTGTTTCTAGTTTTTTAATAGTCGCCATGTCACTAACAATTAAACAACTCTGAATTATAGCTGGGACAAGAAAAATACTCAAAGACTGATGAATGATTAGAGGCTTCCAAAAGTGTTCACGTCTCTTAATTTTGGATTTCAGGGAAACAGATGGATGAATTTTGAAAATTATTTAAAACAATAAACCTGATAAGTGTGGCATGCCTTTGTATTTAGCCTCATTTAGCACACAACCATTAATGTGAAAAAATTTGCTGAAAACCAAAGTGGGTAAACCTCTAAGTGAAAATGGCCAAATTACAGCCAATCCCTGTTAAGAGACTCTTTACTGTTACATGGTGTCACTTGTGAACAGGGAACAAATATATATATATATATATATATATATATATATATATATATATATATATATATATATATATATATATATATATATATATATAAAATGTAGCATGGCAGAGGTTACACTGAGCAGAATGTTAATCAATCTGACATAATTTTAACAGCAGTCAGGATTTACATCACAAAACATGATTCTACATATGAAGTTTGGATGTTGTTACCCTTTAATCTGGTATTTCTGAATCCTGACCTCCCACACTGCATATTCTGCATGTTTCTCCTCTCCAGCAGACCTGATTCAAATGAATGGATCATTATCAGACTTCTGCAGAGCCTGATTAAAAGCCCAAGAGATGACCCATTTATTTGAATTAGGTGTGTTGAAGCAGGAAAACATGTAAAACATGCAGAGCAGGAAGGGGCTCAAGGACCACGGAGTACAAAACATTGCACTAATTAAAAGCTGAGAGATGGGACTTAAATTCAAGTTTTTGTGGTAAACAGTGAAACACAAAATTATGTTGGTGCCCAAATATTTTTACAGTTCACAAAAATTTAATACGACACTCACTTCCTGTGTATATTATATTATGCAAAGAGCCTGGCAGTAACTCTCAGGCAAAAAAAAAAGACTCAGACCACCGTCTTCCTGGAGGCTAGTGACTAGCATGCCTACCCTGATCTTCTTAAGATAAGACATTTTTAAAACTTACACGACACAAATTATATGCACTGACATTTGCTTCTTTGACAAAATTTACTGTAATCCAAAAATGACAAGCATAAATATTAATATATACAAAATATTATTGTAACGCCAACCTATAGCCAAGCTTTTTTTCAGAGTGGCAGAGATGGGCTTTTATAGCTTTTCACGTTAACACAATGTAAAAAAAAAAAAACATATTCTACACCGTTAGACAAGATAAGCATGTCTGTCATAGACGAAAAAAAATCACAATTTTAGTCTTAACATGCACACAACGCGCAGTCTGACTCTAGAACAAAAAGTGACGTTACAAAATGGCCGCTACAAATTAGCATACATTTAGCTAGCCGAATTCAAATCAGGGCGCCGTAAACCTTTCATTAGCCAAATAAATTTGGCAAAAACCACACTGTGACACTTTAAAAATATTTTCTTAGCATACATTCCAACATACATGGAATACGTATTTTAAATTGACGAAAATATACGTAATATAATGCCGCAACAAACTCACTTTCATGCAGATAGCACCGAGGGAGGATGGTGAAGCAACAGAAAAACAGAAGCTTATGGTGCATTTCAAAATAAAATACAAAAACGATGACATTGACAGGGAAATGAAATACTTCAATGCATTTTTGAATTACATAACACACATACTACTGTCATAAACTGCTTTGTGCTAACCGAGTTAGCCGCTGTGTTAGTTCTTTTCTTTTATTTACTGCTAGATAACAAAACGACTTTTTTTTCTCTTTTATTCTAGATTGCAGTTATTTGGTCTTTCTTGCACATACCAAACACGAAACATAATTAACTAACAAGCTTCTCTTTCTGTAATGAAATTCAATTAATGTTGTGTATATGGAATTATATTGATGTATAGCAGGTGTATTTGATAAACAGTTTTTCATGATTAGTTTCATCATTTTACTTTGGGTATCAAAGTATTTTAAATTTCATTCAAAATAATTTCAAACTGATCTTTACCCTTTTACTTCTTACTAAATATTTATTCTGAGGTGATCACGTCAGGCTATCCATGCCGCTTATAGATGTTTATCTTGACAAAGTGTTCTTAAAACAAAAATGAAATACACAACAACGTGTAATTGACCAATAATTCAGTATTTTTCGGTACATTTTTAAGACTCATGAAGTTAACATGATTTAAAACAAAGGGAAAAAATACAATAAATTAATAATGTGAAGTATAATACAAAGTAGGTCTCATTATACAAACTGCAGATAAGTTAGGAGTTGCTACTTTAAAATGCTGTCTTTGTTTGATGCATACACCTAAAAAACAAAATAAATAAAACTTTACAATGGAGACTGACCCATTTATTCATGGCAGATGTTTTCTTGAGTAAGATGAATTAGGAGGAGCTTGTTGAAATTAGAAAATCTCAAAGTCTGCAGAACTTTGTTACATTAAAGTTAAAAAAACTTTTTTGGGGGTTAACAGACTGCAACACTGGTGTTTAAAGTAAGTCAGTTCTGAAACAGGACAGATGAAAAAGGCGGAATATGGATCAACAACTATTCTATACTAATATTTGAAAATGTGTGTGTTGAACCTTACCATTTAGATTCTAAAAACCCTGCATAGCTGCCAGAGAAACAGGCACAAAGCTATTAAGTGCTGCTTAGAGGTGACCTTTAATTTGAAAAGCTGATGGAGGGATTTGGAAAGCTGTAAAATAGTCAGCATCAATGCTTCAGAAATGTATTTATGCGGCTGGACCTGTAGGTCAACAGGGTTTCAAGAGCAACAGAAATGATTGTAAGGAAAACAGATGCTACACACAGCAATAAATGACAAAGCATGCTCTGTGGAAAAACTCCCAGTGAGCCAACAAAACCACTGTCATTGGTTACAAGGTTAGACACCGACGTGCTCCTGAGGAAAGTATTGATGTGATCGGGTTGTGATTTTTGCTTATCACTACGATATCAAGTCACCTTGTTCTTTTATTTTTTTCCTCTAATCAAATGTCAACAGCAATGCTATCTAACCCTGATATGAAGCCAATTAAAACCTCGTCTCAATCCAGGTGGCTGTGGTCTGCATCCTAATGTGTCGTCACTTCAGCTGTTACTGTCTCCAAGGATCGTGTCATCAGCTGAATAAGCTCCAAAAACAACAGCAACAACATAACACCCAGAGATGAAAATATGAGCATGCAGACAGGTTTAGCGGTGAACCTGGCTGAGGTTTAGTACCGAGAGCCTCTGTTTTATCGCAGGGTTGAAGGGAGAGGGTGAAGCTATTGACACACAGAGGTACGGCTAAGCCACTTCACATCCCAATCGATCACAGGTCCACTCCACTACAAGTGGCATTCCCCTTCTAAACAGAGACTTTCCCGCCTGCCTGCCTGCGCTGGCTTTCAGAAGCCGGACACCTGGCTGGGTTCTGGTCCAACAGGAGCTTCAGTGACAGTGCTGCGCAGCCCTTTCGGTCCTCCTTTGTTCCTCGATCAAAACTCAGTTTGAGAATGTTTTGTTGCTCGGTGTTTGGCTGCTGCAGAAGCAGGAAACAGATGGCTGGCTATTTATGGACGGTGCTGCAGAATCCAGCTCAAATGAAATGTTCTTTCAAAGAAATTCTGGCTTTTTTTAATGCCTGCTCAGGGAACTTCATAAAGCTTTGGACCGAGAACCTGTAAATGGCCCGTGACAATGAGATTATAAAAGATAGGCTTTAAAGTATTTGACATTATCAGACTGAATTTTAATGCCTCCCTCTTTACCTTCTTCAACTCCTGCTAATCTCTCCCAGGAGGACACCTATTAACCTGGACCAACGCTCTGCCCCTCTGGAAGACCGGCCTCGTCTTCATCACTCATCCAACCCATAATTACACTGCAAAAATAAAATCTTAGTATTTTTGTCTAGTTTCATGTTCAAATATCTCAGTACCCTTGAAATAACTCAAAACTGACTTACAAGTAACTTTTCACCAGGACGTAGGAGCTTGTTTGAAATGGGCTTTTATGCTAAATTCACATTTTTGTACATCCATTTGGGTTTCTGCTGCATTTAAAAACAGCCAAATTGCTTCAAATAAAACAAAAATCAAAACACTCAGGGGGTTTTTGGCAGTAAGTTAATGTTTTTTGGTGTCTGGAAAATAACAGCTTCAAAAACCTCCAGAACCTATCGTCATAAATCAGCAGGAACTGCCTTTCACCTAGCAACCCCAGCAAAGCCCAGTCAGTTACCTAGCAACCAGAATGGAACTCTGCCCGGTACGTAGCAACCCAAACCGAGCTCCAGCATGTTTGGTAAGCTGCTTTTACCGCTGTATGCGCTGTACAATGGCAATGAAAAGACAAGTGTTTTGTTGTCGACCTTCCATCCAGAGTCCACTTGCTGTATTCTTGTTAGTTGCACAGGAGGCTCTACCAATGCTTTTCAAAGATGTAAGGTTGTATAATTGCGTCAGCCATTTTCATGTGTGGGTATAAAGGCTAAGTTGGTGACAGAGGCCCTAAAACACCTCACTAATGATTTTGTGCAAAAAATGTAATAAACATGTTTCAAATAAACCCTAGACCTATAAAAACCTGCTCAAGGAAGCATCATGGTTAATAATACTTTAATATTGATTTTAAAAAAGTGCTAGTTCTCCTGAGGTTATTTTCCTTAAAGCCTGATATTTTCCCATGTTATAAGTGAAATAATCTGCCGGTGAAAATAATATTTTATCAATACTAAGAAATTATTGACTCAAAACAAGCTTCCATATGTTGCTGAAAAGTTACTTGTAAGTTAGTTTTGTCAAATATCAAGTTTATCAAGATATTTGCACTAGAAATTAGACCAAAAATACTTGGTAAGATTTTGTGTTTTTGCAGTGCACCAAATGACCTCACAGTAAACACGGTGGATATTTGCTGCATTGTAAGCAAACATTAAATACATGTGGACCTGCCCAGAGTTAATAAGGCTCCTTTAAACACTGAGGATAGTTACCATGGAGCCATGTTTATGGCGAGGTCCTGAATAAACTGGGCTGTTTATGCTGCTGGATGTAAATAAAAATCAGGCCACGACGATAAGCCGTTCGTGACATCCCGTCTGGCAGGAGGTGACAGTTTGAAATTACATTAATCCTTATCTATTCATTATGAAATTTGAGCGTCCGCATGGAGGTGTGGCAACGCCTTATCGCTGTGAGGAGCCTCAGCTGAATTCAAATTGATTTCTATCTTTGTGGAATCTATTGCAAATTCCTCTCATGGCCGGCGACGCAGAAGGCAGTGACTGCTGCTCACAGGTCAAGTCAGATTAATCTCAGGCTATCTGATCAGCCCATCCCAGAGCTGGCGCTATGTGGGAGAAATATAGCACATTTTAGATTACAGCACTCCCTCTAAAACCCTTTAGCTTTAGCGCATGTCTCTCAGTAGTTTGGAACGGAGCATTCATTTAATCTCTGGGCTTTTCTTTTAAAGGCTATCCCACTAGGTGCCATCACTAGGAGGTTCAAGGGCAAAATAAATCAGCGATGACACATCACATCGTTGTTATGTAGGGCGCAGAGGTCTCCTGTCTGCAGGTGGGAAAAAAAAGCTCAGGTTGAGAGAACACCTTTGTGTCTGGATCACATTAACAGCCTGACTCATTACATTAATAGCTGTGGCACCACAACATGAATAATGCCGTTCCTTCTGTGAAGGGGTTGCAAAGTGCCCTGACAGCAGAAAAAGCAGCAGACCGTGATTAACCAGAAATCCATAAATGACACAAACGTGTATGTATGGCTGAGAGGGGGCGACGGCGGGGTTACTCCAGAAAAACCATCAACTGTAAACAGAGAGCAAGAAAAAATATTCTTTGGATTTTAGGCTATCATCCACCACTTTGGTTCGTCCAATCTGCTGCACAGATTGAGGTCTGGACTTTGACTGGACCATTCTGATGCAGATTTGCTGCTGTGTTTAGAACAGTGATCTCAAACCGCATAACTCAAGGGATAAAATCCTGCAATTTTTGGATCCTACGCACCTGAACTAAACGGTGAAACTGCACTTCAAAAACACAAAATCTTATTTCTGGTCTAGTTTCCAGTGGAAATTTCTTCAAATAAAACAAAAGTAACTTACAAGTATCTTTTTTAGCAAGTTATTGGAGCTTGTTTTCAGTACTTGCTCCACTGGCAGATTATTTCTCTTATGGTAAAAATGTCTTGTTGTAAGTGAAATAATCTGCCAATGGAGCAAGAACTTTTTCATCAATATTAAGGAATTAATTATTTAAAATCATCTCCTCTTTCTTGCGTATCGTCTCTGAATATTTGCTGCTTAGCTATTCAGCTGTTAGCATGTCATGACAGTCATCAGACTCTCTTGTAGCAAAGGTCTTCAGTCAGAGGCCTCTTCAGATCCGCTGCAAGACAAACTGCTACCACGACGTCTTGGGGAAAATTGAATTGCAGCTAAATTTAACGTCCCTTTCAAAAAATGTGTTTTACTTTTGATACAAGATACTTGTGCTGAGCGTCACGGACCAACCTCTCTACTTTGGTTTCATCCGACTAAAGAAAATTGTTCCAGAGTTCTTGCGGTTCGTTCAGATCCAGCTTTACCCAAGTTGCACCAGTTTTGGGGGGAAAAGTGTTTTAGAAACTGATAAGGAGCTAATTTGCATTATATCTCATGTCAGTGATGGGCATACTTTTCTTTCCATGATTAAACAAAAAGAAAAAGTTCCAATAAAAAGTTCTGCAAGGGACTTTCTGCCAAATTTGCTTTCAAAGCAGAAATGACAGCAATAATCTTCAGAGGGTTTCAGTCGCCGTCCTGCCTCCTTCCTTTATTGTTATGAATCACAGGAGAGCATGTGGCCGCTTCTCCCGGATCAGCACAACGTGGAAATTCTACAAAAAGCCCGGTCTCTCTCTAACCTCGCCCACCTCCTAAGCACTTTCCACCTTCCCCGGCACCGGGGGATCCGTCACAAATCAAGAATGGGAAGGTCAATAAAAGCAAACCATGCCAGACTCCCTGACTGACACATCAAAAGTTGCCACAGTGGTGCTAAACGCGCTGCCTTCTCTCCCATCCGACCAATTTAGCAGCGTCCGAGGGGAGCCCGCTAATCCATGGCTCTGAAAGAGCGCCTAATCAACCTCTGATTAAGAGCGAGCACGTCAAGGTGTCCAGCAGCATCCCCGCCGCCCTGACCTGCACCCTGAAGCCAGTCACAACAAGGAAATTGGATTTATTTGTCCTCGCAGCCTTCCATCCCCCATGCTTCCTCTCGGATGCCTCAAGTCTCCTTGGTCTTGTTTTGGGCCCTTCATTCATTACACACTTGCCAATAGCAAATGCAGAGCAAACATTTAATTCTAACATCTTTCTTCCCTTTCACTCCCCCTCTCTTCCCTTTTGTCTTCGTTTTTTTGGTGGTTGTTGTTACGAGTGTCCCCCGGGCGTCTGGGGATGAATTAAACATCAGTAGGCTGGTAGGAAGGGCACAGCTTCCCCTGAAACGACTGAATGCAGAGTGCTGTTTGAGGAGAGAGAAACAGTGGAGGTGACAGGGGAGGCTTTACTCAGCACGAGGACGTGGAACCATCAGGGAACCACTCTGACCTCTAACATCAAACCACCTTCATGCATAGTCAGTTTTTACCCTCAAGTCTCTCCAAGTAATTGGGATATCCCAAACTAATGAACAATGTGGAGGATGTTTATCTTTTGAGTTAGGGAACAATCTACTGCACTTAAACTTGAGGGAGATTTGTCAACTTCATTTTTAAACACACAGATATGATTTGGAGCACATAAAGCCTTATAAAGCGTTATATAACACCTTCAACATTAGGTTGCAGAGGCTATGATGCAGCACTGCAGGTAAAAAAAATGGCATCTGCACTTCTCAAAGTCCTTTAAAAGACTCCTGTGCACACACAGAGTTAGCAGTTCTGTGGAAACCTTATAAGCAGCTGGAATAGAGAGAAAAAAGTTATCAAAACAACTTTATTAGAAAATACCAAAGCAGAACAACTTCTGCCTTTAGCTGCAACTTTTTCTCCTAAAAGTTGTTAAAACATTGGGTTTAAGTGACTGCTGCCTCAGCCTGACTTGATGTCCCGTTATAGTTATATATACTGTATATCAATAGTGAGTATCAAAAAGTTATATTTAACATCATATTTTAGCCCAAATATTGTAAAAATTTCCTACAAATATTTCTAAATTAGCACCAAAAATCTGTGATTTTGATAACAAAAAAACCACAAAAGCAATCACAAAATCCTGTAGGGATTTAAACAGTTTGGTGGGTTTTATCAATACATTCTGGCACAACCAACATTTAGATTTTTGATATATGGTCCACAATGAAACTGCGTTTGACACCCTGTTCTAGAAAGCACAACGTAACGATGAGATGTGATGCCAAGCAGCTCGTTGTCAGAACGCGGCACTTTTAGGAAGATGTACAGAAACGTCTCTGATGAGTTTTATGAAGTTGGCCCACATTGCTGGTGATTGATTATCATTCTTAAAAGAGGATGCTCAGTTAGGCAGGCAAAAACTGGCCAAAACAAAACCAATATAATCCATCTGCTGTCAGCTCAAAAACTATGTTATAATTAATATAAGCTTTGATGTATATTTATTCATTTTCCTGCTGGCACACGAAGAGAGAAGCAGCGCTGCAGACTTTCAGCTGTTATTTCATTTGTTTTCTTTTGGTCTTGTATAATCAGAGGGTTGAGCGTGGCACGTTTAAAGATCCTGCAGGCGAGTTATGAAACATTTCAAGGTGAAATATCTGACTTTTTTCACCCCGTAAGTTGATTATCCCGGAGAAATGAGTCTCATATTTCAAGGTAGAGTTCAGTGAACTGTGGTCAAGTGATTAATACCCTTCTCCAAGTCTTTGTCAGAGACCTAATGCTTGGATTTTGGTTTACAACATCAGAAACGTGGCGTGTGCGCGTGCGTTTGTGTGTGTACGGTCAAAACAAGAACAAAAAGTCAAAGGCTTTTCCAGAGCGAGAACAGACTTGGTAGGAGTGTGGGTTAAAAAGGGAACATCCATCTCCTCAGTCCAACTCCTCTGTCAGATATCGCTGCTATTTCTGAGCGACTTTCATCAACAAAGTACTGTTCTCATCCAAGGCAACGCCCACACAAACACACAGCTGAGGTTGTGTAATCTCTTTTGCATTACACATAAGAGACGACTCTTCCACTTCTTGGGCACTTAGCAACAAGAAAACAAAGGCTGCTGCTGGTGGTGCTGCCCAGAAGAAACCAATCTCTGCAACATGATGCAGTTCTGCTGTTTCTAAACGCTGCAACATGAGCCGCAGGTTGAAATTTTACCGAGAAGGCAAACGGTTCACCGAGAAGGCAGCTGCAGCCTTGGCACACCCACACAGAAAGGGGGAAATAGTTTAAGTAGACGCAAAAGTCAGCCCCACCTGAGCTGGATTACAGGGCTGGTTCATCTCAACCTCCAGAACAGTCCGGCTAATTATTTCCTAACATTCCAACTGTTTTATGCAGGAGCGTGAATTCCTCCAAATCAGTTGTTTTTACCCATATCCCACTAATGTTCCTCCTGCAGCGCAACGTGTTGTGTGAAAGATCCCACCTCCGTCTCTCTGCTGGAAAGCAAAAAGCTGATCACCAAACATGACTAGCATTTTGTCCATTATCAATATAACACGCTAAATCTTAAATCCAAAGATTTGAAAGGGACGCAGTGCTTTCCTACTAATTGTCAAATCTATGACAACTAGATAATAAGGTCAAGAAAAAGTTTTAGTTAAACAATAACATGCAAGCAGTCAATATCCGACTTTTTCACGACCCGGTCTAGGGAAGTTTTTTTCCCACCAATTCCATATCAAAGTTTCTGAATCCTAAATTATCTGCCAACACCAAGTCTCGATCAGATACTTAAAAAAAACCCATAAAATAAAAAATGTCTTCCTTCCAGTTCTCTCCAAGAACGTACTAATAAAGATTAAAACAAAAGTGATGAGAACATGTCAAAAAGATCCAAACTTTGACATGTATGACCCTTGTTCAGCCAACAAACCGGGATCAGCTCCAGTCATGATGAAGTTGTCACTAAAAGAGATCTAAAACTGCCAAATAATTTCACTTAAGTCCAAGTTAAAAAGCAGGAACTTTAAACTAAATAACCCAGTAACAGACTGAAGGCTCCACAGGTTGTAGCTGAAGCCTGGACTGTGTGAATGTGTAAGTTAATAAGCTGATCAATACCGCTGCCACATCATTACAGCACCAGTGGATCTCAGTATAATTACATCTGGGCTTTTTGTTCAATTAAGTGTGCAGCTGGGGGATGCGAGTGAGCTTTGGCCTCATTTCTGAAGCAATCTTGGCCATTTTAAATGACCTTTGTACCAAGCAAATATACAGAGAGCGATCAGTCATAACACTGACTATGTAATGACAGAACAAACACTTACAGCTCATTATTTTAGGTTTTTTCTATTTCTGCTGCCATCTCAAGGCAAAAAATATACATTTAAGAAGAAAAAAATGGATAAACTCAGTGAAAAAGCATCCAAACATTTGATTTGCACTCAAACTATCTATAACTAACATTATTATAGCTATAATCTTCAGCTTTACTGAAGATTTAAGGTTGATTTGAAGATCTTTCATCCAGCAAAAGGACAGAAGTTTAATAATTATTACTTTTTGATTTACCGTCAAACAAGTTAAACAAATATTATATGTTTTATTTGTACAAAGTGAAGTAATTTAACACTTCACAGCAATGATGAATACCTAAGATAATGGAAATTGTCTCTGAAGTATTTTTTGACAGTTCTTGATCTAAATAGCTAAAATAGAAGATTGTTTGTACAAGTTCGTGTGAAGAATGTGATGCTACTTCCAGTTGTTTATTTTACCTGTTTACATTTTGATCAAATGAGACAGAAAACCACCTTTACTGACAGGAGGTCTTTAAATTACAAAAGCAAAAAGCATCAAAACAAAAGAAAAAGTGTGTTTTTACCTGGCAGAGGTTGAATTAAAAGACTCAGGAACAAACTGAAGTTCCGGAACAAATTTAATTAAAAATAATTCTCATCTTAGTTTCTTTAAGTTAAAATGACTATGCTATACATACATTTTTAAAAATAACATTTGTTTACACATTTATGATAAACGTAAACTTATGCATTGCTTATGTTAAGATTATATTTAGTTGAAAAAACCAGACAATGCAGCGTTGCTCTTCTCTTCCACATCATTTCTGTACTTTGGTTTTTACATTTTTCTCCTTAAAAGTCCCAATTTGCCTTCCTGCTACTGACAGCAATATGTGTGATCATTTAGATAAAATTGGACATTTATTTTTTTAATATTTAAAGGGTAATTTTATAATTCAACAAAATAATTCAGAGGAAAATCTTTATTAAATTTTGAATTATATAAATATATATTTTTTAATTGAAATAACTTTTTTCTATAGTATTTACATACAGAAAAGGAAACAAGAGAAAGCTGAGGAAGTTTGGACTTCATTTTGTTTGTTAAAGTAGCAAATCTTACAGATGAAGAAAATTAAACATAAGATTTGTGTGTTCCTCATAAATGAGACAATTTTTGATCTTTGGAAATGTGATTAATTTCTAATGTACATGTCAGAGGTTTTCTGTTTTCTTTTGTCTCTTTATGGTTCAACTCTTCAGTCGTTTGATTCTGAGCTAAATATTTATTCATAAACAAATATGTATGTCTAATTGGAATCTGAATAAAAGTGTTTCTTGTATCTCTACTGTTATAAAGAGAATGATGGATGTATGAATGATTCCTAATAAAAATTTAAATACACTAAACAGGTGACCCTTCTGCACCTCCAGAAGCCATTGTGCGGTTGGGCCCGGTCAGAACCAGGTGGGTGTTTTACACCTGAGGGTTAAATTGCACCAGATTTCTCAACTTTTAAGCCTCCTTGCAGCGTTTGCTAAATAATTGGGCAAAGTTCTGAATTACGTTCGGTCTCAGACACTTTGCAGAATTATACCGCACTCTGAATCAGGAGGAACAATCCATGGAGTTTAATTAGACAAGGCCTGAGATCCCTCTGTCCTGCAGGCTTTATGAGTGTGCACATTATTTAAATTCAGGAAAAGCACTTTGCACCTTGGTCTGGAACGGTTCAGCAAGGCATCACCTCCCACTGCTCAGCCTTTGTTCCTCATTTCTGCTTTGTATCAATTTGTTTTTTTGCATGTCAAGTCGAAAGGAGGATGTCAGTGGAGACAGCCTGCTTGTCTCACACACATGGCTGAGATAGCTGCGATTTATAACAGCAGTCAGAGCGACAGACTTCACTTATCTCAGACCAGCTCCTCTGCTCCTGCCCTTTCACTCCGCCAATGAGAATGAAGGTTGCAGGTTGGGTTATTTTGTCAAAAGCAGAGGAACCATTACAAATCTACACAATCCATCCTTCTGTAGGGCATGGAGCCGCTCCCCTGGCGCCGCGCTGCTGCAGACCTGACTCTCCTCAAAGCTGCCAGTCCATCTTTTTCACGCCCAGGAACCTCAGGGGGGGGTTGTTATCACAAAGGGCCAATTTGTTATCCTGGTTTCACTCCATCACAGGAGGCATTATTTGGGACTTTTATCTATCAAGAAAAAGCCCTTAATGTGAGCTAGAAAGTGCGTACTCAGTCATTATGCCACAGAAGCTATTGACTTGGTCTTTTAGCGATGGAAGCTGAATAAAACCGAGCAATTTCTGCAGCAACCGAAAACCGGGAACGGCAGGGACGGAAACTGCGTTGAATTTTCCAACATGTGAAAATGGAAACACCAAACCTGACACCTGAAAACGTCAACAAGATTAAAAAAGATGAAAAAAAATTGAGTCCTTTCACACATTAGTCTAGAATCTAGAACCTGTACAGCACGATAAATATCGCTGGATGATGAATTGTCCCAGAAGTTATTGCAATGAAAGATAATATTGTTGTTTGGAGACCATTTTTAATTAGCACTGATGACATAAAAATGCAAGCACATAGTCTCAAAGTTCAATAAACTTTATTTTCTAGTGAACATTTAACACTGGAGTACACTAGAAAACATTTTAAATATCCAAAATAAATAAACGAAACACATAAAATGAATTATGAAATCTCTGTAAACAAATTTATCCTTCAACAAAATAAGGGTTGAGACTAAAGCACCAAACTGAAGATTTTCTCATCCGTTTTTTGGTAGAAAGAGAGAGAAAAATGATAAATCATGCAAAAGGAAATTCAGTGCTATACAGCTTAGCTAAAAACAAAATTACAAAAAAAAATATACAAACAGTGTCACACCGTCCTATACCCATCATGTTCAAATTAATATGCAACAAATCATCAAGGGATCATTAAATTAATGCTATTTGATGGAATTTTGAGCAATAAAATTTAAAAGGGAATTGCATATTTGGGTATTTTAATGGATTTTTAATATTGTATAAAAAGTGTTAAATGAAAAATCTGCAGAATTTGTTAATTTTAAAAAATCAGATTCAGATATTAATCTTCAGAATATTCAATTGAGTAATTGATCACTAAAATAATCGATAGTTGTAGTCCTACAATAGAACATCTTCGCCAGAAGATTAAAGTTTTGGAAAATCTCAACCAGAACCTTCCTGTCACTTTCACAGGAAATCTGAGAGCCACAATCTAACAGGCGTGGGGTTTCCAAAGAGAAATTTCTAAAAGTTGCCAAGTCAAGATATGCAACTCTGATACTTCTACTCAAAAAGACAGAGTTAAATAATTTCAATAAACCAAGGAAACGTTTTGAAATAATAAATTGGTGTAAAATCCAGACATTTTAACATCTTCTGGACCACCAACGACTCTGCAACAGCACACCTGCAGGATGGCCAATATTTCATAAACCTGAGTGCAAAGCCATGATTTATCGCGTTCACTTATGACTGGAGACGCTGGGGATGATCGATCGGTTTATCCTCCAACATGAAGTTGTGTGTAAATAAATCAGGTAGGGAAAAAAGATAATTACTACCTTGGCAGTTTGGAGGGAAGATATTTTCTGGAAGCCAACCTTCCTGCAACGACCTTGTGCCCCTCCAGTCTCCATGGCTATGCAGTTTGACCATCATCATCATCATCATCATCATCATCATCATCATCATCACACTCGACTGACCTGCCTTTGTAAAACTTCCTCATCTGTGTAAAAGCCCATTAACAGCTGCACTGAGATGTTTCCATTCATTCATCATGGCCCACACTGGAATCCATTTCAATCTGAGTGAATCTTCTTCTGTGAAAGAAGAACCAAAACACAACTTCAGCGTTGACCTTTGCTTCCAAGATTCAACAACCAATCACTGAACGTGACTGGGTCAGGAACCATAAAAGCTTCGGTCTACCGTCACAGTCCACCTTAAAACCAGTTTTCTGTCACCATGGATGAAATCAAAGCTGAACAGGATTCTGAGCAAGATGGACAAAAAACACCTCAAGAGTTTCTAACAGCTATCTGAGAGGAAATTCTGCATCAGGTTCTCTGACTATAACCCCTTACCTTGTGGGGTTCAAGGCTCAGTTCCAGGTCCACTATAGTTTACCCTTTAAATGATTCTACTTCCTGACATTTTTCCGTCCTTTTCTGTTATTTTCTACCACATCTATGCCAATGACATCCAACTGCATCTCCCTTTTAAATCAGACCAGCAGGACAGTTGTCTAGAATCAATGATTGGGTCTCCAATAACTTTCTGGTTTTTAATTACCAATAAGACCTTTGCTTCCAAGATTCAACAACGTGACTTTAGATGAAGGTGATTGATTAGAATGACCTGAAACAATCAATGAGCAATCAAGGCTTTGGTCTACCATGAACTACTGTATAGGATCTACTGGGAGACCAAAACCACCAAAACAGACCAAGAACTGAAGTTCATGGCTGACAATATGAGTAAGAAACACATTCAGAGTAACATTTATTGGTCCGATGATCGAGAAGTTTGACCACAATGGCAAGAAGTCTGATAGAAGGGACCAAGGTGAGTCTCTCAGACCTAAAAACAATGTTTAAAAATTTTGTTCCTTTCAATACAAAACTTAAGTAACAAGAACTACAGGTTTGTCTGGTAAATGTTTGGTTCAATGTGTTTGTTCTTCATTCATTCAGTGAAGTTACTTACAGTGGGTAGAGCATCCAGAAATTTTACTCAAGTAAGAAAAAGAGTACTTCATAATAAAATTACTCTAGTAAAAATACTCCTAAAAGTAATTATTTCCCCAAAACGTTACTGAAGTAAATGTGACAACAGAGACCTAGACTTCAGGAAGAGGGAGAGCAGCCAGGTTAAAACATGGCTCAGCGCCGGGGGAATAATCAGTGCAAAATGCTACATGGATTTCTGAACCACAACTACAGAAGTAAAATATGTAATTAGAAATATTAGTGAAGCATTTCTTCTATAGACTCTTCCAGGCAGATTTCATCTACAGCGACATCTACTGTTTTCAATAGGAACTGCAGTGAGTTGTGTCTCTGACGCAGCTTTCAGCTTCTATGCACCACAAATCTGGAACAAACTTCCTGAAATCTGCAGAACAGCCAAAACACTGAGTTCCTTTAAATCTAGACTAGAAACCGCACCTGTACCTGTTTAGAGCTACTTTTCAAACATAAAATAAACATTAATCAACATTTTGATGTGTAACGATGGCACTTGGCAAAATGTAATTCAATTGTTGATGACTTTGTATTTTTGTAAAGCCCTTTAGCTGTCTTGTTGCTGAAGTGTACAAATAAACTTGATGGATCAAATAAATCACATGTCGAACTGGAGGCCCGCAGGCCAAGACCAGCCCGCCAAATCCATTTTCTGTGGCCCTATAGAAGAAATACAAGTTCATGATAACTTGTGCTTAAATAATCTCCTATCAATCAAATCTTAGTTTTTATTTCTCCGAGGCCAAATTACATAAATGTGAAAAGATGTTAAATATAATTTATTAATAATTACAAACTGAATCCAGAGAAAGCTTCATTTTAATTTATTCATAGGTAGTTTTACCTAAATTTGGCACAACTGGCCCTTTGAGGATATTCATGATTTAAATGTGGCACAAAATAAAAATTAGTTTGACACACTGTATATAAGTCATAAAAGGTTCAATTTATTTACATCCATGTCTAAGTTTAGTGGATAAAAACTTCTGATGGAAACTTTAAATATTGTGGAAGGCGCCGATTAACCTGATGTGTAGCAAACACCAGGAAAAACATTTGATTGGAAAAAAAAAAGATTCTCTAAACGAAAATTTAACATATTTCCCTTCGTTCTCCTAAATGAAACACAGTAGCATTCACAGCTGGGATACTGCAGCGTTTTTCTGTGAAACGTCTATTTGCCTTCCTGACATCCCAGAGCCGGTCCCAGTCCGGCCCAATCACCTGTCACAGTCCTAAAACGGGCCGCTGCCCCCTTTCTCCCCCTTCACTACTCATCATTACACCACAAGCTGTCAAATTAAAAACTTTCAGGCTGCGTGAATGCCTCCTCGGAACTTTCCCTTTTTCCCAGCAACATATTGCAGAGATAATTGAGGATATTAGCAGCCAGACTGTTACCAAGAGATGAAAGGCGAGGAGGGAGCGGTGACAGCTCCTCTCGCTTGTGGCGGTAACGAGGGACTGTCAAAAGTCTCTCTGTGTTTATCTCGGATCATCTAGGGGGATTTAAAACCCTTACCTTCACAATTCCATTCTTTATGGCGCGTCCTTTATCCACAGTGATTTACGGGGGCTAAAGCCCTGCGCCGTGTGATGAATGAGGACTCTTCACAAGGTGTCAGGGCCAGGCAGCGGTGGGCGCCGCCGACACCCCCTCCCACCCGCCACCACTTCATCTTTCCTTTGGCTTTCTCCTCTCATCCTTCCCTCCATCCCCGTTTTCAAATTGGACTGATTAGATGCTGACATATTAAGTGGATTCGTCAGAAATTGTGAGTTGGCAGAAATAGATTTTTTCAGCCATGACAGTTGGACGGGATTTGATTTAAAAAGACAGCAAAAAGAAAAAAGAGGGCCAGATCCTTCTGCAGGATGCGAGAAACAACTCCAAGTTTTTAGGAATCTGATGGTCAACATTTTCTAATTAGGATTTTACACTGCAAAAACACAAAATCTTAAGGTTTTTTAGTCTAGTTTCTTATGCAGATGTCTTAGTACACTTGAAATAATATCAAAGCTAACTTACAAGTAACTTTTCAGAAAGATATAGGAACTTAATTTAAGTCAATAATTCCTTAATATTGATGAAAAGTTTCACTGGCAGATTATTTTTCCCTCCAAGTTATAAGTGAAATAATCTGCAAATGGAACAAGTTTAGTCTTATTTTAAATGAACTGAGATAATTGAAAGCAGGTCTTGTTTTCACATAAAAACCTACAATTTTCAATATTATTAAAACTAAAAGTTAAGATGTTTGAAATAGAAAACCCTAAACTGAACTGTCATCAACAAGAAAAAAACATTTTTTATATATTTAACGGATTCATTATTGGCAGTAAAAGACAAAACTGGCAAAATGGAGTAAAACCAGTTACTTTTCCAGATGTAGAATAAAACAAAATCACTGTTCAGGGTAAAAATAAAAAGTTTTGGCACATTACCAACAGCCTCCAAGTCTCCGCCCTTTCCAGAAACATAAATAAGTTGTACAACATTAAATGTGGCAGTCCTCAAGGGTCGCTGTCCTACCAGGTGTAATTACTATAATTATTGATTCAGGCGTGTTAAAAGCAGAGCAACTTCTTCAAGGGGCCCCTGAGGGCCTGAGTTACTGTAAAAACATCATGGCTCACATGTGACTCATTTTAAAAACTTTTCTTCTTATTAGAAATATAAAGGGAGTCTCATAGAAGTTGGTGCAGCGATAAAGGACCAAAACAAGCTGCAGTAAAGCTCTGATTTAATTAACCCCGTCTCCTTCACACTCAGTATACCTGCTGTCTGTGTGTGTGTGTGTGTGTGTGTGTGTGTGGGTGTGTGCGTGTGTGTGCGTGTGTGTCCTAGTGAAAACCACCAACACTCCAGAACCAAGTTTACAATCCCAGACCCTCGTCAGCGCTGCCAACTTGCTGCTGCAACTCCTGGACCTGATTGGAGGTGGAGGCAGAGCTTCAGAGTCTCTGCTGCTCGTTAGCAGCTAGCCGCTGCAGCAGCTCTCTGCTGGCTCTGTGGAGCCGACACAAGCTAAACTGCTAACCTGCCACAGATTTTTTACCCCTTTCTGCAGCACAGTTCATTAACACAACTGACACAGTTAGCAGAGGCGGGCTGGAACAATGCCCCCTCTGCCTGTCGCTGACTTGCAGGGGAAGGAGTTGTGCTCATTTTTACAAATTAAGCCCAATGCTTTTGACAAACTCCCTTGTCTTTCCATCTCATTAAAAAGTAAGGGGCTTCACCTGGTGGCACAAGCAGGTAATACAGAAAAGTCTGTGGCTGCAGAGGAATCCTGCAGGAGGCATCTGCTGCTAAATGTCACCAAACTGACTGGCGGAAACCCAGGGGTATAACGGCTTATTAGGGCGGCTGCAGATGGGAAAGAGGAGTACATTTTTGCCAAAAAACTCAGACATTTTTAGATTAACCTGGGATTTTCTAGAAAAAAACACTTGGGAATTTCTAAGCTCAAAGTCAAAAGTTTGTGAAAGAAAAATCTGAAGTTTTGAGCTTAATCTCAGAAAATGTCTGGAAAAAAATTCTGAGCTCAAAAAATTGTAAATTTGCTAACTCTAATTTTTAGATTAATTTCAGAAAATTTCTAGAAAACATGAACATTTTTGAGCTGAAAAAGTTATCAATTTGCAAGAGAAAAGTGAGTTTTTTTATATTAATCTCAGAAAATTTGTTAGAAAAATTTTGGACATTTCAGAGCTAGAGTTGAAAATGTTTGAGGAAAAAAAACTTGTTTTAGCCTAATCTCAGAAATTTCACATTTCTGAGCTCAGTCAAAAAATGTTTTCTTAATCAAAAATAGGAAATTCTCTAAGATCAAATGTTATAGATTTGAAAGAAACAGAAAAATCTAATTTTGTGGTTAATCTCAAATTGCCTAGAAAAAACGTGGACATTTCTGGGCTCAAATTTCTGAGAAAAACCCCCAGAAATGTTGAGATTGAGCTCAGAAATAAAAAAATAAAAAAATAAAAATAATAAATTCTATGAGCTAAAAAGGGTCCTACATTTGCATAAAAAAATTCAGAAATTTTGAGATTAATCTCAGAAAATTTTGAGAATATAACTTGGAAATGTTTGACCTCCAAAATTCTCCATCCTTGAATGGATCTTTGCCATCGTCAAAATGTCGGATTTATTGCTGTAATGTTTCTTGTTCAGTTGAGAGAAATTATCTCTAAAATTTAATGAAAGTAATTTAAACATAAATTATTATATGATTTATATTATACTATTAATTTATCTCTGAATAACATCCAATGTGTTCAACCATTGGATTCATAACTTGAAACAATAAAAACATTATCAGCTCTTTCAAATAAATATCGACCAATCATGAACATTCCTAATGTTCGGAGCCGACCAATCAGAGAACGGTTGGAACTGATAATTATGTTAACGAGATGCATTTGTGATACATTTATATT
Organism: Xiphophorus maculatus; assembly: GCF_002775205.1. Lineage (NCBI taxonomy): Eukaryota > Metazoa > Chordata > Actinopteri > Cyprinodontiformes > Poeciliidae > Xiphophorus > Xiphophorus maculatus. The sequence continues at coordinate 2,462,704 of NC_036458.1, forward strand.
CAAACTGCTGACCTGACATGACTGTAGTCCATAAATGGAAGTGACTTCTTGCTGTTTTGTTATAAAAAATGGCCTTTTCTTGTGATTTTTTGCCCATTTCTGAACTTCTCCTCTTATCTGCAGAATGTAAGTTTTTGTTGGATGATCTGCAGTGTCCTGTAGTTTTACTTGACTGCAGCTGTGGCTCATTTCAGCGCCTCGCCTGTATTAATTTCATGGTCCACAGCCTCTGACAACCACCAGGCTGCTGGGAAAATCACGTGATTCAGCAAAAAAACTCATGATTCAATTATGTTTATTTGCCATTGAGGGGTGCAGTAATTAACTCGATCCTGCCACCCCAGCAATTGATTTTCAACGGGGTCATCAGGATGCAAGTAACCAGCACATAATCACCCTCCGTCTTGGTTTCTGCAGCAGACGACGAGCAGAAACAGCAACTAGTCAAAGGCTCACAAACATAATTAAAATGATTCATAAAATAACCCTGCACAATGATTTCAGCAAACATTTAAACAGAAACTTTTCACAATGAGTCGGGCTGCATTTGCATGTTCAGTTCATACATTTTCATTTGTTTTAGGGCAGCTGTCATGCCGATTGTAGAAACTGTGTCACAGATTTTGATGGGGCTGAGTGAGGGCGGGGGGGATCTGAAAGCCTTTTCTGTTGGGAGGAAGAATTCGTGGCATCCTGACACAAAGTGAAGTGTCATTTTATTGACATTGTTATGCTGACAACACATTAAGATTTGTTTTAAGAGTTCAGAAATCCAGTCTAAGATCCTCCGGGAGTCGTCTCGTGACTTTGCATAAATATCACGTAATTAGCATTCAAGGGTGAGAGCAGATTCTTGCTGACAAGTCATGGCTCAATCATTTTAAAAACAGCAGGCCCTTTGTGTTGGTGCTGCTGCGAGTTTGGCAGGTTAGTCCATTAAGCAGAGCTCGGCTATGAATGAAGTACAATACGGCACAAACACAATGAAACACATTACGGCGTGGCGGGGAGAAGCCGCGCGTCAAGGTTACTTTAGCTTCAAGTTTCCATCGGTTCTGCTTCCCGTCAGAATTTGATTTTACCTCCAGTTCTCTTTTAGATTCCCTTATTTAAATTAGCGTCTACCTTCGGCTTGGTTTCAATTTGGAGACAAAATGGTAATCATCAGCCGCACGGGGGAATCTCGTTTAGCATTCACTCGCGCGTTTCTTAAGGTAGATTATTTCACATAATTGAATGAGCGGCCCTGATGCACAAAGTTACCTCTCTGTTCTTTTTGCACCGCTTGCAGCTTTACTGAAGCATGATGTTCCAGTCGGCTGGCTAGCAACACGCGCTAGCTCCACTATTGTTAGCCGGCTAGCCGACACGTCGCCGTACCTTCAGACTTTCTGTTGCTTTTTTGTCCTTTAACTTCTCTTCTGTTTGGAGACACAAACAAAGAATCAACACAAGTCCTCACTCTCCCATATTGATCTCTGCAGAGGAGAACAAAGAATAATAGAAACAGACATTAGAAGCATTCAGAAGTGGCTTGACATTGCAGGCTGCTAATGAATCAGAATGTAATTGTTCAGCCGTCTCAAGGGCACCTGTTAGGTGATTTTCTGGTTTTGTTGAAAGCGCTCTCTGCCTTGCCGAGGAGAAACATTCAGTCTGCTCGCTTTCTTCCCTTTGTTTGAATTCCAGAGCAATTTTCTGCCACTTAATAGATGTCTGGGCTTAAAAAGTAATTATGTTTGTGTTTTTAGGTTGTGAAAACAAAAAAGGAACAAATTGCTGCTCGACAATATTTGCCCTTAAATGAAGCAAATCACAGAAATGAGTCTGGAACGATTAATCGGATTAAGTGACTATTGAAATAATCGTCAAAAAATTTAGTAATCGATTAATCGCTAACTAGAGGATTCAGACCCTTAGAAATTCAGAGGAATCAATGTTGGCACAAAACATTCATCAATTTGCTGGAAAGCTAAAAATAAAGGGAACCTTCACCTTTTAGCAACAGGTTAGGGTCAAAACGATTAATCAGATTAATTGATTATTGAAATAATCATCACCTAATTTGGTAATCGTTTAATCGTTAACTGGAGTATACAGGCAGGACATTTATCATTTTGCTGGAAAGATAAAAATAAGGGAAACCTTCATCTTTCAGGTCCAAAACGATTAATCAGATTAATCGATGAAATAATAATCAACTGGAGCGTACATCTTCTTAAGAAGGCCATTTGCTGTCAGAACAACACAATCAGAGCAATAATTAAACACTGTAAAAAAAAGCTATTTGCATTTAAGATAAAACTTTTGTCTGAAAATATGTTCAACAATGATCTCATAAAGTTGCGGTTTTAGCACCGCCTGCTGCAGATACTGTAAAAAAAAATCTAATAAGCACCTTTGGCATTGAATTATTAATTGGCTAATTAAGAAACCAATTAATAATAGAGTGAATCAACAGATTCACTCTATTGATATAAAGTCAAGCAGAAAGACGTCTGCTGATGTTTAGTGTATTTTTTAGCTGCAGTTGTAACAAATGGTCAATTGTTTACTGACGCAATGCTGTTTTACCTGTAAAAGCAATAATATAGTCATTTCTTTTGTTTAAAAATGAATTTAATTGTTAGTTTATTTTGATTTTTAATGTATTTCTATATTGTATGAAGTTGTTTAAATGTAAAATCTGAAAAATGTCGCAAGTGTTTTTCTAATTATTTGTCAGAATAATCAATTACTAAAGTAATCATTATTTGCAGCCCTATGTTCATCGTGGGGAAGAATCTTACATTAATTGTAGCTTTTCAGTTTCAGAAGTCAAAATTTTCTGTTTTTTTTCTCCAACTTTTCTAAGATTAATCTCCAAATTTCTGTTTTCCAGCAAATTTTTGACTGAAATTTAGAAATATTTCCCGAAAATGTCATCAGACAGAGCTCTTAATTAAACAAACCATCAAGAAAACCTTTTCCTAAAAGTCCCTGAAAGCTGAAGGAAATGAAAATCATTCCTCTATGAATCAGTGAGAGAGTAATGCCTCGTTATGAGTGAATGTGTAAGTTTGCACGTTTGTGGTGTCACAAAGGCAGAAATGATGTGTGAACCCAGCTCTACATCGACTTCCTGTCCTCTGTGCTCCGCAGAAACACTTCCTGGTTTACTGATGTTTCCAAGCTGTCACTCCGACCGAAACCGTCCGATACAAATCTCCCATCATGCCCAAACCAGATCCGTCCCCACAGCATCCAAAGTATTTAAATGACCAAAAATAAAAATTAAAAACAAAAATCTGGCGATAAAATTACATCAAATTACAAATAAAAGTCATATTCAGTCAGCATGCGCCATAAAGGGTTCTAGAATAAGAGTTTACAAACTTTATAATCCAAAGAGCCATTTTGGGTCAGAACAGCCAAATTAAGTTTGTTTATAACTGCAAAACATTACAGGAAACAAAAACTGATCAATTTTTAGAAATACCTACAGAAGGTAATGTTTTGTCATCTTTAAAGTCTCTGCAAAAACACAATTTTCCAATTATTTTTTAGATAATTTAGATTTTAGTGCAAATATCTTGGCATACTTGAAATAAAACAAAACTAACTCACATGTAACTTTTCAGCAAGCTTGTTATTAAGTCAATAATTCCTTACTGTTTATGAAAAGCTATTAGTTTAACTAGCAGATTATTTAACCTGTAATATGGGAAAAATGTCTTAAGTGAAATAATCAGCCAGTGGAATCAGAACTTTTTCAGGAATTATTGACTGAAAACAAACTTATAAATGTTGAGGAAAAGTTACTAGTAAGTTTGTTTTGTCTTATTTCAAGTGAACTAACATATTTGCACAAGAAACTAGACCAAAAACACTTCTGTGTTGTAATTTTGTGTTTTATTACTATTTTTAGGTTTTAAAATAAAGAAATAGGTTAAACTTTTCCAGCCATCTGAAGAATAGCAAGGAAGAAAAACACAGTAGATGGAGAGTGATAAGATCTACAACAGACTATCCACATGATGAAACATGGTGGTAGCAGCATAATGCTGAGGGGCTACATTTCTTCAGAACACAGATGCACACCACACTTATCAGATTTTGCCAAAAACTTTACAAAATTGTATTTTTTCCTCGACTTCATGGTGGAAAAACTATGAACACATCCTCAAACCGTGGAAAACGTAAAGAGGTGTGAATGTTTTCGCAGAAGCTTGCAGCAGTTTCTCATCTGCATGAGGGAGAAGATGCAGCGCTGCATATTGTTCTGATGAGCCAGGTGTATCGACGTATTGACAGCAGCTAGAGCGTCTTTTTTCTCTGCACAGCATTTCAGGACGCGCAGCGGAACAGAAACACAGCTGACAGTTCAGCTGACGGCCACAGACTGGCCTGTAACTACATTAACGTCTGTGTGCGTTTTTAACACGCCGAGCGAAAATCAATTCTCTGTTAATGTGATTGAGCCGCGAACGAACTGAATACGTTTCACTGCAAATCAGGATTTATTTACCCTGAAGTGTCTCTTATTTTCCTTGAGAAAATAAAATCACACAAATATATATATATATATATATATAAACATATATACAGTATATTATATATTGCGTACGCCATCATTTGTGTCCTGATTTGTAACTAATTTTTTATTCTACGTTAGCGCTGAAATAAGAGAAAAAAAATGACATTTTTCATAAACTGTTCAAGAAAGTCTGAGAGTTTATCCTAAAGAAAAAACATAAAAATAAAGGATGGATTCAAATACATGAATTGTGAAATCAAAAATAAGCTAGAAAATGTTTCCAAATATTCTTTTCTTTCTAAAGCTAATTCTAATTAAGTGCTGGACTCCTGGTGTCCATCGGTTGAACATTCAACTTTGAAAAAAATGTAATGATAGAAAGAAAGTAGCCACCCTATTTCATGTTTTCTCACAAACAGAAGAAAGTCTGGAGTGTTTATACTGAAAACACCCACATAAAATTAAAAGATGACACAAAATAAATACATTTTGAAATAATAAATAAGTTATAAAATGCTCCAATGTATTTTTTTAATTAAGCGTTGGCTAAAATATCCCAACTCTTGATGGACATTCATCTTTGAAAAAAATCCTACAATTTAAAGCTGCATTATGTGACTTTTATGAAAGGAAAAATAGTTTTTTTACATATTTGATAAAACTGTCATGTTGTCACCAGTATAATATTAGACTATGAATAGATCGATGTTCTCCACCTCTTCCCAAAGTTGCTGTTGAAGTCTGAAGAACAGCATCACTTCCGGTCAAGAACAACCAATCACAGCCAGGAGGAGGGTCTTAACGCTGCCAATCAACCTTGTTTACTTGCTGCTAAATGTGCTAATGGCAGAGAAACAACTTATTATTCCATGAAAACTGTTTTTTCACCGTCATCGGAGGCCATGCTAACCAGCATTAGCATTCGTGGTTTTTGTAGTTGTACATGGAGCAGGCAGAGGAGATAGATTTTTTTCACAGATTATGTTTCATATACTGTCAAGGTGATAGTTTTAACAAATATGTAAAAAGCATATTTTAATAACAGTTGAATACTGCTGCACTAATGATAGAAAATATTTTTTTAAATAACTTCAAATACTTAAAATTATACAGAGCAATTTTATTAGGCTACAATGAACTCAGATGTATATTTTAGATGGAAAATAGACACAAACTCCTTCAATGCTTTGTCAATAAGAAACAGTGACACGATTCATTCAAATGAAAATATCCCATTTTAAATTTTCTATTTTTTTACTGGTTTAAACCCAGAAATGCACCTTGTTCAATCCAGAGGAAACAGTGTTAAACAGACCAAAACAAACAAGTTGTCCGGCTCCAAAGTCACAACAACACAAACAAACGGATCGATCCGGACCGCTCTCCTTCAGAGGTAAAACCGTTAAAACCGCGCCGCCGCCCTGAAAGAGGAGTATTTTTAGGTGGCTCCGCTTCACAGCAGTAGCCGACGTTAACAAGGCTTCCAGTTGGTGTTCCTGTCTGCGCCTCCAAACCGACAGAGAGTCCACAACCGCTTGAAGATAAATTTAGAAACCATTTATCTCTTTTAAGGCTGTGCTGTCTTTGCTAACAAAGTGCTTTAATTAATGGAAGTCCATGCAAAAAACCCCAAAACCCACAAATGCAAACATATGGTGTCGATCTGCTCTGAAGCTGGCTGCACAGCAGGTTCTCATGGACAAACAACATCAGAGAGGAAAACTCCAAAGAAACCGAGAGGTATGATGGGGAGAAGACGACTCTTTCTACTGCAACAGGACGACTGAAAACCGTTTGTTCACAACTTCAACAAAAACGCAGCAGAAATCAGAGCCATCCCCACGGAAAAGTCTTCAACGAATAATCAGGAAAGAATAATTAAAAATCTATTTAACATGTTGAATCATGACAGTTTCAAAGCTTGGAAAGCAACACTCTGCATCCTGAGTGTTACATTTCTAGCAGCTGGGATTTTAAAGCATTAAACTGAAATATTCAGCAAAATCATTTTAGTTTTCCTGAACTCACGCAGATCTGACTTAATGTTGTTGTTTTTTAAAGTGTGCTCCAAAATCACAGAAATACTGTTTTCGTAAATGTAATTACAACATTAATTTACCCCAAGTTCAACGCAAAAACCATCCCAGAAGCATGATGCTGCCACCACCGTGTTTCACTGTGAGGACAGTGTTCTAAGAAGTTCAACTTCTGTCTAATCTGAGCAAAAAGTCTTCTTGGTGTCTTTCCACTGGCAGACTATTTACCATACCATACCATACCAACTTTATTTATAAAGCACTTTAAAACAACCACAGCTGATACAAAGTGCTTTGACTTATAATAAGACATATTTCCCATATTACAAGTGAACTTGTAACAAGTGAATTACTGAGAAAAATTACTGAGAAAATTTTATAGTGTCATTCAGTTTAAAGTAAGGGATTCCAGTAGTTTTGTATATATATATATAAAAAAAAAATCACCCACGTAACAATTGCACTTAAATTAAAGGTTGAATTTCGTAATTTTTTCAGTATGAAAATGTGCCACAGCCTTAAAAGGTACATTCATACTAAGACGATTTACACATTTTTATCAAGTTGCCAGAACATCTAAATGGCAACGAAGGAGTTGAGGGGAAGAAGTAACGATCTAAAAAGCAGGAGTTGGGAAAAACAATCAATACTTCACCTATGTGTTTGAGCTAAAAATGCAACAAGTAATTGGTTCTGAATAACTCTACAGCAGCAAAACTGGAGCTATAAGCTGAGTAAGAATCTGAAAACTCTTTGGCAGTTTTCAGATTCCTATATTAAAAAAATATTTACTGAAAACAAGCTCCTGTATCTTGCTGAAAGGTTTTCTGTAAGTTAGTTTTATTTAATTTCTGTTGAAACTAGACTCAAAATGGAGCTAAAATGTAAAGTTTTGTGTTTCTGCAGTGCAGACGCCATGGTAACGGGATCTGTCCGAAGTATCTGCAGCATCCATCATGTAATTAAAGCTGCCTGTTACCACTGCCAACAACGTGATCAAATATAGAACTTCCTCTGAAGAGAAAATGTTGAAAAGTGAAAAACTTCATTCCACCTTTCACCACAAAAACACAAAATCTTACTAAGTGTTTTTGGTCTAGTTTCTAGTACAACTTAGTCAAGGAAAAGTCACAATACTTTATAATAATAGTAAAAGTAAAAAGTGCAGTGAAGTAAAACATCAAAAAGGGCATTTTTCCCCAAAAGACTCTTTTCAGTAAGATACAGAAGCTTGTTTTAAGTCAATAATTGATAAAAAATAAAGTACTACTTCCACTGGCAGATTATTTCATTTAAAACATGGGAAAATGTTTTGTTATAAGAGAAATAATCTGCCAATGAAACTAGGATTTCTTCATCAATATTAAGGAATTATTGACTTAACACAAGCTCACACAGCTTTCTGAAAAGTTACTTGTATGTTAGTCTTGTCTTCAATTGCCCTTAAATATTTGCACTAGAAACTAGACCAAAAATACTTAGTAAGATTTTATGTTTTTGCAGGATTTCTACCGTAGAATTTTAAAAAAATGTGATGACACTTCCTGAATTTACAATGTTGTAATTCCACAGTATTGGCTCAGAACCTGCTCAGGGATTACTTCTTCCTCCAGAGAGGCAGCATCGCTACGCAAAACCCCAAGCGTCAAATAATACTCATATACAGTCTGCAGTTTTTATTCACAAGTATGCAGCTTTAACAACACGATGTAACAAGATTCCTGTGAAGATTTATGGGATCACATTACAAGATAACTAATGCTTATTGAAAGGACCTTTAGATGAAGTGCTGCTGTTTGACTCTCACTTCTGGAGGCTGATGGCTTCTGAATACGGCCAAGTGACAGCTAATTTCCTATGAGACTGGAGGTAATGACCAGGCTGTGGCAAGGCTGTGTTTAATCTAAATTTATGACAAACGGAGAAAAAAAAATCCTGCAAGAAGACAGAAGAATTTTTTAAACTAACAAGCAGCGGCTGCTGGAACCAAAATGGGATTTCTGATATTAAAGTAGAACAGAAATTTGCAGGATTTCAGCTCTGAGTCCAGAACGATGTTCATCACAGCAATAAAGCCTCGTTCTGCCGCACTTTTTGTGAAACATGTGCGACCCCGAGTGCTTTCCAGTAATTAAGCAGGTTTATTATTATAGAAATATGCAGCAACACATTTAAATCCACTCAGAAACCCCAGAGATGAGAGCAGAGGAGGAAACGCTGGCTTTGTTTTCAGGAAACAGAAAGTTTGCAACAGGAAATAAAAAGTAAAGAGGGGATAAAATAACAGAATCAAAAGGTTAAAGTACTAAAATCAAGCAGAAATCATCACTCCACACATTACTGTGTTAAGTAAAACAAAATTAATGTAATAACTTTTTTAACTTAGTCACAGTTGTTTTCTTAAATCTGAAATTGTTTGGAGTAAAATCTACTTATTCTAGTTAAAGAAAATGCAAAGTTTCAGTTTTACTAAATGACTTCAGATTTATTTTTGTTTGCTTGTTAGTGTTTCATACTCATTTGACTTGCATTTATATGACATGTTGGTTTTATTTGAATATGATGCTTGTTACTAACTGTTGTTGGTAAATTTACATCAGTCCTATAACATGTAATTAAGTTTAATTATTAATTATTTGTTTAAATTTAAATGATTCTACTTCCAATCTAATTTGTTTGTTTAAATTATACTTAATTCATATTTTCTATTTGAATGTAGTCAAATTAAATTACTGAACATAGTAAAATGTAATTAATATTTGTTGTACATTGTAAAAACACAAAATCTTACCAAGTTTTTTTTAACTAGATTTCAGTGCAAATATTTTAGTTCACTTGAAATAAGACAAAACTAGCATATAAGTAACTTTTCAGTTCTCACTTTAGGTGAATAATTAAATAATATGAATGTAAAAGTACTTGTTTCATTGGCAGATTATTTAACTTATAACATGGGGAAAAATTATAAGTGAAAATTCAGCAAATAAAATTAATCCTTTTTTATTATTATTCAATAATCAAATTTTAAAAAGCCCCTGAAAAAAGTTACTTATAAGTTAGTTTTGTTTTATTTCAAGTGTAGAAAGATATTTGCACTAGAAACTAGTTAAAATACTTGGCAAGATTTTGTGTTTTTGCAGTGTAATGTGTTGCTTAATGTTATTGAGTAGATTTGGAGTATTTGTTTTTACAGTGTAGAAAAAGTTGTTTTAGATTTTACCTTAAGCTTTTTAAGCCTCCTAGTGAGCAACAAGTTTATGACAGATGTGCAAAAGCAAACTAAAAACCTCACTGTGTGTTTTTGTTAACAATTTGGATAAAAAGAGTCATTTTCCCACAATAAAAATAATTGTATATGTATATATGGGTGTCGTGATTTAGTCAAGTAATAAAATCTAAAAGTACATTTTCCCCAAAACGTTACTCAAGTAAATGTAACTAATTGCTGCCAACCTCTGAAAACAAAACTGTGCTAAATATTCTGATGGTGCTGAAGAGCACAGTGAAATAAAAGTATGATCATAAATAAAGGTAAAAGAAAGGAAGCACAATTAAATTGAAATTAATGCAAAACGTACATATAAAAGTTGATTAATCACAACAAGAAACTCAAAATATGGATTCAAAGTCATTTGAATGTGCCACAAAACAAACAAAGACATAATAGTCAGTTAAATTGGGAATAATAACAAAATAGAGATCTGTGGATCTAAAAAGAAAGCTATAATTTCTTGCTCTTTGTGTTTTAAATATCGTCTACAAAACACTTTTTCAGTATTTTTTTAGTTCTTTCAGGACTCTTTCATCAGCAGCAAATTTCACAGATTTGCATCTGAACCAATCAAGTTGTGAGTTTTGATATTTTTGTCTTTTTATGAGAATTTCTAAGACTCCAGGAGGAGAAGAGAGCTGAAAATTTCATTAAACATGAAAGAAAAAACTGGAAGAAACAGAATGAATAATAAAAGATGCTCTTCAACCATTTTCTGTGATTTCCTAATCAGCTGGAATTTAAATCAAAAACAAAGTTTCCATTTTAGACACTTAAAAATGGAGCTGTTGTTTTTTTGGTGAATTAATTTTTCATCCCTGTGACTCTGCACTGGAGTGCGGTGAAAAGACTCGCCCACATTACTGTAACATGATTTGATGTTATGTGACACGACATTATGTCATGTAACATTACAAGACCTGTCTCCAAATAAACAACATCATGCTTGATTTTGTCATTTCCCCCGCCGACACCGCCGCCCTCCTGAATATTCCCCGTCGCTCCCCGCCATCCGGGGAAAGACATACGAGTTCGTCCGCCAATCCATCTTCCGCCTTTACAGTTTGTCTCGCCGTCGCATGTCGGGACGTCGGCTGTGAAGACATCACGGGACGCGGACGGGGAGGTCAGCGCACCATTAAATCAGCGGCCTCTAAAAACGAGCCAACGCCCTCGCAGGGTGACAGACGGGGTTTCCTCACCGCCGTATGATGCTCCGTACCGATCAGGACAGAAAAATGTAAATAAGCAATAATAAGAGGAGGGTAGTAACTGGCTACAATTACTGAAATTAAACATTTTTGGATCGACTACCCAAAGAGTAACTTCACACTGAGAAAAATAAAAAAAACATTCTGACTTTAATTTCAGAACCAGAATCGTTCAGGACAAGTTTCTGCAACATCTTATCAGGGCCTGTGTAGATATAAAAAAAAGAGAAAAGCTGTAGAGTAAATTTACGCCAAAAAACTAAAATTTTGAAATGAATCTCAGAAATTTTCTAGAAAAACAAAGAAATTTACTGAGCTCAAATTTTTACTTTACTCAAATTTTGAGATTAATTTCAGAATTTATTGGGGAAAAATGTGAAAATTTCAAAGTCAAAAATTTGTGGAAAACCCCCCAGAAATTTTCAGATTAATCTTTGAAATTAAGAAAAAATTATAATTTTCTGAGCTCAAAACCATTTTCTGAAGCTTTTTCTTTTTTTTATAATTCTGTATGTTTTCAACTTTTTTTAACCAAAAAATGTAAAATTTTTGTGTAGATGAAATGGTGGAGATGTACTCTTTCTTTTATATTTACAATAATTTTAACACTCTGCTGTAACTCTAGATTTAAAACGCAAACCTACAAAATACATCTTGAACTAAAGTTCACTTCGTGGATAAAGTTCACTTCTACAAATCATATAACAAGGAAGAAATAGTTATCTGTTTATTTTTATATGCTAATAACGTAACTGACATGCACCAAAGAATGTTTATTTATTTAGGTTTTGACAGACTGACATTAAAATTTTGAAATGTTTTTGTTTGTTTGTAGTGGCCCTAATGTTCTTCCATACATCTAAGCTGAAGTTAAAGAAGGACTCGTTGTTGTTGTTGTGCACTTGCTTTGTTTTTGTCATGTATTTTCTACCTGCTGAGACATTTGGCACTAGAAGTATTTCCCCCTGCTCTAGCATACAATATATTTTCATTATCAACTGCATTCATAGTGTAACCTCAGTCTGTTATTTTGTAATTATGTTATTTATTTGAAGTATTTTTTATTTTAGTCTTACCAGAACTTGGACATAACTTTACATTTTTGTCTGATGATAATTTTAAGTGTTAAATCAGATGCTCCGATCACTTTTTTAACTCTTACTAGGGTAATTTCTTGGACAGTAACGTTTTACTTTTACTTGAGTAAAAAATGTCGCCGCTCTGGCACTAGTCAGACGTCTCTGTGATCCTTTGAAATGCAGTTTTCTTACAGCCGAAGCGTGCAGCAGGTGGTTGAAGTGACAACAGTCTGCTATGTGGCAGATTAACGCTCCTCCAACAGCAAACACGCTCAGTAGGGTATGATGCTTTAAACTGGGATAATCATGCAAAGAATTAGTGCTATATTAAAATATATGCAACGAGTCCATTTAGCAAAATGAAGTGAATCAGCAATGAGAATCACAAAGCCATCTGCCCTCCAGTGTTTAGCTTGGTGCTAAGTTGCTGTTGAAATAAGTCTTGTTTAAATGCCCCTCCGCCCTCCTGTACCATAATTGTGCCTTTAGAGCGCCAGACTGCTGCAGTGCATTAAGATAAAAGCGCTAAAATAGCGTTTGTGCTGCATCCCAAATGGATGCTGCTAAGTGAAGCAGCGTGCTGCTCCAGGAGTGGAGGGAGGATGCTAGCATGAGTGGGAACACTTTGCCCGGTGGGGGTTTGCACCGCTCCCACGGCAACGGCGCCTCATATATCTTTCCCCCCCGCTCGTCATTCTTAATGCACGCAAAGTTAATTTATCACATTTGCTCATTTAGCTCGTATTTAGCAGCACAGCTCCATTACTATTCATGACATGATTTGTACATTTTGGGCTGACTTTATTTTTTGCAGACAAATGACTTTGAACACTTTGAATCAAAGACTTTTTTATGGAGAACTGATGGCACACAGGAAGGGGACTTGTGATAAAAAAAGTCTCAGTCACAATGTGTGGAACATATAAAGGGCTACAACTAATGATTTTATCAGTAATCGATTAATCAATTATTCTAACGATTAATAGATTAATTGTATAAGAAAATTGGCACGTTCTGCAAATTTTTCATTTCACCACTTAAGCCTTTTTTATATAATACTAGAAATACATTAAGAAATGAAAATAAATAAATAGCTCAGATTATTTTACAGATAAGAAAAGAAAAGCAAAAACAGAATTAATCTCTCTAGTGTCTCATTTTTTAATCAATCTAAAATGCTAAATATTTATACTTTTGTACTTGTTTGATCAATGCTCTGACTGTGTTGTTCTTTTTCTGAGTCTGTTTACTCTACTTAACGATGAATTGAGTCAGTGAACTATTATTAAAATAATTGATTAATCACGATTAATCTGATTAATCATTCCATTAACAATTAACTAGTGGGTAGTAACTAGTTACTTTTATTCAGTTACTTGAGTAACATTTTAGAAGCAGATTTACTAAACTGTACTTTTTTACTCTTATTTGAGGAAAATATTTACATACTGTAAGAAAATTCACTGAATGAAGGACAAACATTTTTTACCCGTAATATATCAAACACAGACACACCTACAGTTTGTGTTCTGCACAGGCTTTGTTATTATAATATTATTATTCTCTATTTACTGAGCCTGCTATTGCTTTTCAAGGTCAGATAAATCACCATATGTCGTCAGCAGAAGTACTTTCCCCCACTGTAAGTATTATTACCATATAGTAAAAACAAATACACAAAATCTTACCAAGTATTTTTGTCCTTCTATTGAAATATCTTATTATACTTAAAATAAAATAAAATTAACATACAAGTAACTTTTCAGGAGGACGTAGGAGCTTGTTCTCAATAAATAATTGTTAGTAGTTCCACCTGCAGATTATTTCACTTATAACAAGATATTTTCCAAAGTCATTAATGAAATAATCCGTCGGTGGAACTGGAACTTTTTTAATCAATATTCGAGAATTACAGACTTAAACAAACGGATATATCTTACTGAAGATTTTGTCTTCTTTTAAGTGCAATAAGATATTTGCATTAGAAACTAAACAAAAATACTTATAGATTCTGTGTGTACATATAATAAAAGCAAAAGCATCAAAATAGGCAGGAATATAAAAAGGCACATCCGAGACCTTAGAGGAGTTGGAGCAGAAACTACTGTTCCCATAATCCAGTAAGTCACACCTTCAGCTGGAGAGAATGCTGAGAAAGACTATCAGCTTTACACCCTAATTCATCTTCCATAGACTCTTTTTCATCCCGAGAAGCTTAAAATGGATTAAGCTCACAGGCTCCGAGATGAAAAATAACACAAAGGTGCATTTCGCCACAAAGCCATCAATCTGCTTCATGTTAAATGACAGAGCTAATTACCTTGAGAGCTTGTTTGCTGGCGACACTGAAAGATAAACACTGTTCTGCGAAGCTGAAGCCAGATGCCAAGAGATGGGGCACCGTTTGCTCCCTGAATCTGTGATTTAACACCCGACTTGCCGGAGAACGCCGGGCGGCGCAAACCCCCGATCGCCTCAGAAACACATTCCTATAAAACCCCAGAGGGAAAATAAATGTGTTTGGCTGTTTACAAGTCTGCACCGCTGAGGGCGTTGGAGCATTGCATAATGTCGTCCTGGAACAGGGGATGGGAGAGGGACCTTGGCCCCTCTTCTTTCACTCAAACGCACACGTTCACTGAGCTCCATAATGAGAATCCACCTCACCAAATCTTTCAATTCAAGGACTTGCTTAGATTGACTGTAATGCCTAAGTAATCAGCCTGTTCTGACCCACCTTGTCCTCGGCCGGGATTTATAGCAACCAATTACTGATCTCTATTACCCAGCGTGCCTCTGGGATGGAAATGAGAGGAGTGGACGGAGGGACGGACGGCGTTGTCCATGCGGTCTGGGTGAAGAGACACTGGCCTCCACCACTTCCTGCTTTCCGCTCATGTTTCATACGCTGATACAAGGCCAGAGGCCAGGAGGCAGATCTTTATCGTCTCTCAGGTGGTAAAAACTTTTTCATTGCTCGAGTTGAACTGCCACGACGCTGTGGGATTTTTTACAGCACCACTCACACTTTCTGGCAGCTCCAGTAAAAAGTCGTAAAACTTTAAACCTGCAGCATGTAACTTTTATAAAGATTGTGTTTTTTAAAACCGTCACCACGTCGCTACAGTTTGTTATGAGACAGATATTATGTTAAAAGATCATCCTCCACTTCCTACCTGAGCTGCTATTACTATCTGAAGAAATGCACCAAAAACAACCAATCAGAGCCAGGAGGAGGGCCTTAGCGCTGTCAATCAACCTCGCAGGCAAGTATTATAATGATGGAGAAAACCGCTTCCACTGAAAATCCACCGACTTTCTATTTCAGGTTTGTTCTGTTATGAGTTTAAATTGCCATTAACTCTAACAAGACCACAGCATCACAGATCCTCCACCGTACAGTGTGCTTTTTAACATATTTAACCAGATGTAACCAGATTATTTGTTACAGAAAAGCTACATTTTAGCCTCATCATTTCTACTTTTGGGCAAAATTCTTAATGTTTATCTTTGTGACAGTAAGTCAAACTCTTGGCTTACCCATAAATGGCCAAATATTGCCTTTAATGAGTTTTATCATTAAACTCAAATTTAATTTCATATTAAATTTTCTCAGATTTTACTTTTATTTAAAGTAATTCTCATTCCAATTGCTTTATTTACTTTGTGTAGAAATGGGGCTTTGCAGACGTCCCTCATCTGAGGTTATGGAGACTTTGGGACCCCGGCGTGTTCCTCTATGGTGCAGCTTTCTAACAATTTAACCTGCAGAAATGGGCAACAGATCTTTTCTGTTTCCTGACTCGTGTTACTGGATCAAAGTGATTTTAATCTGGAGATTTTATTCCCACTGGATAAATGCTCTTAAACCAAAGTTGCTGCTTTAATCAAAGATGAGTTTATTTAAGGCTCTTTATACATCTTTACCAGACTCAAGACAAAGAAAAACAACTTTTTCCTGTTATTCTTTTTTAACTTTTACCACCAACTGAGAATACTGCGTCTGTTTTCTTTAATTTTGTATTTCCCTGCATAAATTTTCCCATTAGCCAGCCTTGCGAGTGAAATTAAATCAAACCCGTTGCTTAATTTAACGATTCAGGAACCCTTTTTTCACAATCAGCCTCGGGCTGTTTATATTCCAACACGCTTTTGTCTTTCGTGATTTAGAAAATTACCACAACGGACTAATCTTCTCCTCTAAACCAACAAGCTGGGTCTTCCAGCACTGCTGTAAGTTATACGAGGCATTAGGAAAAAAACAAGGTCAAAGGTTAACGTCATTCTATTTTTATCCAATGTTAGCCTCTCTGTCATTTTAA
This sequence comes from Xiphophorus maculatus, assembly GCF_002775205.1. Taxonomy (NCBI): domain Eukaryota; kingdom Metazoa; phylum Chordata; class Actinopteri; order Cyprinodontiformes; family Poeciliidae; genus Xiphophorus; species Xiphophorus maculatus. Next base: position 2,479,139 of record NC_036458.1, read on the forward strand.
GGATTTTTTTCCCCACAATTTCTGCAGCAGTTACAGTTTTTTCCATCATATCAAAACAAAGAAAAGCCCTTTAAATAGTAAAGCATTATATATTGTCCAACGCAGAAGCGTGTAGGTTGTGAAAGAAAACACCGATGTGTGGCTGCATGCTCGTCATCGATTAGTTCTTTGCTGAAATATGCGAAACAAGAGCAAGCAGGGTTGTTTTTGTGTGTAAAACAGCAAACGTGCCGTTTCTGCGTCTCCCTTTAACTTGGAGACAGAAGCATTGTTGATTCTCTTTAGAGATGCCTCCGCAGAGTGAAAACAAGCTCCTCTCTGACAACATGTGAGAAACCAACTGTGACATTCACAATGAGAGTCTCAGAGATGAACAGTACAGCTGTGGGAAAAGCTTTAGTCTGTCGCAACATTTCATAAGTTTTAGATTGGATTACAGGTTTCATTAAACAGCGCGGCGGCAGCGGTTAGACATTCATCATGGCCGGTGGTGGGAATAAAAGCAGGTTGTCTTCATATTCGGGTAAACATCTCGGTGCAGCTGACAGTCAACAGGAACAACAAGTTTCTGAGGATTATTACCTTTGAGGAAAAACGTTAAATTGACTCCAGCTCCCATAAGATTATTAATTTACTTCTTATAAATGAGAAGCTGCAAGAGCCTGTCCTTATTTTCATCTGCCGCAGTAAGACGACAGTCACCACCGCTGATGATCCTGGGGGTTACCAGCAGGTTTTCTCTCTGGTCAAGCTGCACAAATATGATACCCAGATCGAAAAAAAAATCCAAATTAATTGCATTTTAATTTAAAAATATAGACAAAATAAACATTTTATTAGCTCAACAACAAATATATTTATTGTTATTCAACCATAAGATTGGAGCAAAGTTCAGCTTTCCAGTGTTTCCTGATCATTCATGGAACTTCTTTAGAAATGTGAATGCTAACATTAGCATTAGCATAGCATCTGTGCTGCTGCTACATGTTTAACATTTAGATGCTATGCTAGAATAGCTTTGATAATAGGCTAACTCCTTTTAGCACAACTTAAACACAAGTTTTCCAGGGTCCCATCAGATCATTTTTGAAGCAGAATTTAACCCTTAGTTGGCCGAGATCGCTGTTGTTTTCAAATGTGTGCTTTAGATTTACACATTTTTAAGAAACAAAGGTTCTGGATGGAAATGTTGTCGGAAAAAACTTAAAAAAAAAAAAAAAAGCATTTAGTCAAAGTCATTGAATGTGTTGAAATATTTAAGGTGTTAAAATCAATGTACTTAATTTTAACAAAATGTGTTGAAGTCCCAGCCCTGCTTTAAATATAACTGACAAAAGTGACAGTAGCTGCATTTCTACTGTCCACAAAACCTTGTCAATAATAATAATAATAATAATAATAATAAACTATTTCACAATTGCGGTGCTTCCATTAAATAAGAGATGTAATTAAAATCACACATGGATACATTTGTTCACTCGGTAAGTCATTAGTAAACACACCATCATCCTCCCAACACTTCCTGTTGTCTCCTTTGTCGTTTCAGTCAGTAGTAACATCTGGTTGTTGATCACATGACTGATGTGATACAAAACAAAGTGTTTCCATTGTAATTTTATCAAATAAATGTTGATGCAGCAAAAAACCCCACTTATTTTTAGTGCAAAACAAAACTTATTTCAAAATTTATGTTTCCAAAAAGCAAGTTTCTTTATGTAATTTTAATTTGCGCAATTTTAGGGTCAATGGAAGCGCAGCTAAAGGAAATGGTGGAGTTCAAGTACCTGAGGTCAACCATCCAAAGTAAAAAGCAGTGAGCAACAGGAGGAAATGGAACCAAACGAGTTAATGGAGATGAAGGTCAGGGATGATCTGCAGGAATCTGTTTTTCTTTCACATCCTGGTGTAAGTTAGAGGGCCAGGAATGTGTCATGGTGTTTAGTTCGGCGATGGCTTTTCCTCATTATTCTCCACTTTCAGCGGCGCTGTAAGTGCTTTATGTAACGCGTCCTTGGAAAGAGTGAGTGTAAGTAACAGTAGGTGATGTGAAGACGCTCCAAAGTTTCACCTTTCAATTTGCTGCTTTGTCTTCATACAAGAAATCTGAAATGGCTGTTGATTCAAAGGCATTTTAAAAGCTGCTAGATATTACCTGACCTCCGCATGAACTCTCTGACATTTCACGTTCTCAGTCGTGAATCTAGCGCAGACTTTCTTCCCACAGGCAGCTTTCAAACTGGATTTGTTACCGTCTCCAGCGTTCATTGAACTTTCCTTCATTATTTTCAGTGCAGAAGGCTGCAATTAACAGAGGAACTGTATACACATCAGCCTGCTGCATTTTCACTCCGCTGAGACATCAAAACTGCAGAAATATAAATCATTAAACCACATCTGAGTGTGGCTGTCATGTTTTGTTCTGCAGCGTCGATATATACCTTTTTCCAACAGTCAAAGCAAACAGGCAGAACGAAGGAGAAAACAGCGATATCTGATAATCGTATCCTATGTTGCCATGTTTTTCATCAATACTCCAAAGGAAGTCACAATAGCAGTGCAACATGTTATATGTAACATCATTCCTCTTCCTGTGTTCCTGCAGAAAGGAAACTGGAGGAACATAAATGGTCGCTGGCAACAGGAAGCGACTGAAACGTTATCTTCATTGACTGGTTGATGCTTAAAAAAAAACTGCGCAGCCATTAAAAAACATTTCCGCTCCCACAAATGGAGGTGTTCCCGTCACATTCCAGCCATGAAATCAAACAAGCATCTTCCATTTGTTTTACTTGTTTGAGAAACAAATCTGCAGACATCAGATGTGCATTAGCGTGCCAACATTTATTAGTTTTCCTCAGGACTTCCTTCTGCCACGCAGACGATGGCATTTTCAACTTTACTGTTTGTGTTATATTTCAAAGAAGAAGGAACTCCTATAGCTATATTTGCCCCATATTCACACTTTTTCTTGCTCTAAGGAAAGTATAAACTCAAGGCCCACCACAGCTTTTTATGTGGCCCTCTAAACTCTATATACAGCCGTTAGGATAACAGTTATGTGCTTCAATATCATTTTATCAGTCAAATCAAAAGAGTTTTATTTTGTATACAGGCAAATGACATCAACTAGTTCATCCAGTTTTTCATGATTTCACTATCGTGGAAATAATTGATTGATTGAAACTTTTTTTGCCAAAATGGTGAAAAACATTTTGTTTAAGTGATGCCAACTCCCACCTGCGGGTGGCAGTATTTCTTACTTCTACCAGAAAATACTGAAGTTGAATCCAAAGGTCTTTCAACAAAGTTTTGCCAGAACATAATCAGCTTTTTATTTTCCAATTGATGGAGCTAAGCTCTGTCCACTGCAAAAACACAAAATCTTACCAAGTATTTTTGTCTGAGTACATTTAAAATAAGACAAAACTAACTTACAAATAGCTTTTCAGAAATTTATCAGCTTGTTTTAGGTACATTTTTCAATATAGAAAAAGAAGCACTAGTCCCACTGGCCGGTTTTTACACCTCTATCACTTCACTTATCCGTAACTAGTACGTTTTAAATCAATATTAAAGAATTATTGACTTAAAACAAGCTCCTATATATTGCTGAAAAGTTACTGTTAAGTTAGTTTTGTCGTATTTTAAATGTACTCAGATATTTGCACTAGAAACTAAGCAAAAATAGTTGGCAAGATTTTGCATTTTTGCAGCGTTTTGATGATGCCTCTAGCCTAAAGCAGATCGGTGCTGAACACTTTTCTCTGAAAATCAAATGCTAAATGTACGAAATTATAATCCTTCAGTTGGAAACATGCAGAAAAGGAGCAACAAACAGAAAGAAAACCACGGCAAACATTAACTAACTCTTCCTCATGTTTCTATTTCCTGATTGAAAAGTACTTCCACACTTATTCCAACCTCTATAAACTGTTTTGTCAGATGCATTCATCACCACAGCTATTAATACACACCTCAAGCATGCATATCTGTCAGAAACCAATTTCAGCCTTTATAATTACTCCCAACTTCTCCCCATTTAAGCAGAAGGTCATGCAGGAACAGTTTGAATCGAAATGCAGGGAAGTTGATTGGATTAAACATTGATGGCACTGAACAGATAGAGGAAACATATTGACACAACAGGAGAGCTATAGCTTTCCTGCCAGACAGTGCGGAGGTGTTAAAGCCGAACACATAAAAAAATCATTAATTATAGTACCCTTCATAAGCTCAACGCAGACTATAGGCAGCTTTCTGTGCACACAGAATTCTGTGGTGAGACAGAAAATACATGTTTTAGGTGTGTTAGGTTTAAAATATTATCTAAAACACGTATTTTAGTAATTCAGTCCTAACTCCAGAAGCCATACACTACATCGTTTCAAGGCCACGAATGAAAGATCTTCATCCAAGCATATTCCCAGAAAGTTGAGTGGAAGGAAAAAGTGTGACATAAAAATGTGAAGGTATAAAATTCTGAATGCACAAAATCTAAGCAGCATGAGGTTCAGTGAACTCTGGAAAACAGAAAGATTTAGTTTTTGTTGCAAAAACAAAATCTTAAACCATTTTTTGTCTAGACTAATGCTTCTAATGCATTAGATAATACAAGTTATTTGCATTATTTGTAATGCAAATAACTTGATACACTTAACATAAAAAACTAACCTACGACTCACTTTTCAGCAAGATATAGTTGCTTGATTTAAGTCAATACTTTCTTTAATATTGACTAGTTCCACTGGCAGATTATTTCACTACTAATGTCTTGTTATAGGAGCTAGTTATTGTTTAATCAATATTAAGAAATTATTGACTTAAAACAAGCTTCTATATCTTGCTGAAACATTTCTTCTAAGTTATTTTGTCTTATTTCAAGTGTAATAAGATATTTGCATTAGAAACTACTTGGTAGGATTTTGTGTTTTTGCAGTGTGTCAGTAGCAGCAGCACCTGAGTGTTACTAACAGAAGCAGAAGTCGGCCCGGTTCGTTTGCTTCGTTCAGGCTTCAACACACTCCGGGCTTTCATTAGACCTTCCTTATAAACACAAATCAAAGCTTCAGTAACCCGTCTGGACACTCCTGCTCCATTTGTGACGATTGAATTCAGCTCTGGACTGATTGAGCATCTGTTGGAGTAACAACACTGAAATCACTTCCTCCTGATCGTATTCAAATTCAGAAATAAACAACCTTAATGCCACAGTGTGGATTGTTTTATAGTAGTAAATTGGTGCAGAAAATTGAAGAATAGCTTTGGCTTTAATGAAATCCTTCACATGCTATGAATCTCAGAGTTTTGATTCTCCTAAAACAAACCTGCCATTTAGGCTCCACTCACTGCAAAACACAAATATTACCAAGTATTTTTGTCTAATTTCTACTGCAAATATCTTAGTACGCGTGAAATAATAAATTAACATAGAAGTAACTTTTTAGCAACACATTGGAGGTTGTTTGAATTGATAAGAAATAAAAAGAACAAGTTCCACTGGCAGATTATTTTACTAGACATTTTCCCCATATTATGGTTGTATTTACCCAGAATGCCCTGCGCTAAGGTTCACTTCCTGCTTTTGTAGCGGTCCCCGGTTCGTTCAACATTCACATTCAAACTGAACAAAAGTTCATTTCAACCGAACCGAGAGCAGAGTTTGATTATGCATTCACACCTCCCAAAAAACAAACAAACTAGAGTTCAATTAAAGTAAAACCATTTATTTCAATAATTCACATTGTTCAACAAAAACCTTTGAGTTTTTCCAAGCTTGCTGGAAGTGAAGATGAAACTTCAACAAACGCTGCTACCTTTGAATTTTTGTTACAAAAATTCATTAAACCAATAAATTCAGGGCATCTAGACTCCTGGTCGTGCCTCTTCACAGTACGGTTAAGTTTTGCATGTTTTGCATGAATGCAACAGGGATCAGAGTGGAATCCATACTGTATCGGATTCATATTTTCAGTGCAAAACTCCCTGGAAAATAGTTCTCTGAAGCTTTTCTGATAAAGCCAATAATATCAGGACAGGTAAAGGTGTTCAGTCAGGCCTTGCAGGAGTCATACAAGCATTTATAGGCTTCATCTGCACAGACATGATGTTCCTGCTAAAGCTGGAGCTGCACAACGGACTGGAAACCAGAGATAAGTTTAAAAAAATCCACATAAAGCGCCTCACAAAAGTATCAACTCTGAACATTTTCACATTTTGTCTCACTGAAAGCACAGATTTCAATGTACTTTACTGGGAGTCATAAATCAATGATGAATTTGGCTGAACTAATTATTTAAGCTGAAAGCTGGAAGTTATGGTTGCATGACACAGTTAATTCCACTTAGATGAGATTTATTATGATAGAAAAGCTTTGTTATCTGCCGTCATAGAAGCACCAGCAGGAATGAAAGTGTAGCGGCGTGAGAGTCTAAATCTGATCACTTAGATCATTAAAACCTGGGTCACTTTTCCAGTATTAGCTGGACCATGAAGGGAGAACAGTTAATACCTTCTCCTGCAGCCCATTAGATGTTCTTAGAGTCTGCATTGACACAGAGAACAAACATCTGCCTCCTTAACAAGCCTTCCTGACAAGCATCTGTGTTTATGCAGTGTGAGAAATGTTCTAAATAATTGGGGAGTTGATGCTGTGAATTCCTCAAGCATTAATCAAGCCTCTGAATTCCACAATATTAGCTTCGCATGATTCATTGTTAATTCCCACGAATCCATTACTTGTTCCATGTGCAACTAAAAATAGCGTCCTGATAAATCAACGGGGACACTCGAGAGTGAAGACGGAAGGATTGGGGAGCGGGGGGTGCTTTGCTTCTGAAGCGTCTCTTCTCAGTCCAGCATAATGCCCTTGGCTCTCATCAATAATTATTCTCCATAATTCACTCATGGATTTCTGTGTTACAACCGACGGGGAGAACACAACAGACCTTGAAGAGAACGTTTCAGCCCAATCCTCCCTTAATAAACCTGCAGATCTGGACCTCGTCTTGGCTGTTTGGAAGAACGCAACAGATTTATTTTTCACACTAAACCAGCGCTAGTCGTGACTTAAGGTGCATTCACACCAGCCCTGTTTAATCTGCTTCAATCAGACTCCTGTTGGTTTGCCTAGAAAGTCCAGTTTGTTTGGGGAGGTGAGAATGAGTAATTAAGCTCTGGTTCGCCTAAAAACCTCGGTCCAAATGGACCGGAGAATGCTCCAAAAGCACAAAGCGGACAATGGTGCAGGGCATTCTGGGTAAATGCAACCAAAATAAACCTGTTAGTCCCTTGCTAGCAAGAGAAATTCTACAACCACTAAAATCTGAAGCCACTCCATTTTTGTTTACATTTTGTGAAGAAGGTGCACCCAGTGTCTTCTTCAGAGGTTTTTGTGTCATTTCCTTCAGTAGTTCTTGGTGTAGCGCCCCCACAGGCGAGGAGGGGAACAGGTTACTTAAACTGTTTGGTTTGTTTGCTATAGTGGAGTCTGAAAGTGAACAGCACCAACTGGAAGTGCAGCAAATGTTGCAATTTCCCTTCCTAGTTTAACCAAGTTGAACAACCAGGTGTGAAACAACATTAGGATGAATTCACGCCAGTCCTGTTTGGTCTACTTTATTCAGACTCTAGTTTGTCTAGAAAGTCCAGTTCATTTGGCAAGTGAACTCTTGTCCGCCTACAAACCTCTGTCTGTCTTGGTTCAGTTGAAGTGAACTCGGACTGAAAGCGGACCATAGACCGCTCCAAAAGAAGGAAGGCGACTACTTTGCATGACATTCTGTGTAAATATAATCAAAACAAACCCGCATGTCTTGCGCTAGCAGAAGAAATGGCTCGTGGATTTCCACCAAAGAGAAATGCTACAACTGCCAAATCTGATGCTACTCCACTTTTTTGTTTACATTTCGCGAAAAAGGAAGTTACACTCATTTCTTCTTTGGAAGTTTTTGTGTCGTTCTGAAGGAGATGGTGCAGCGACAAAACACGTGAGGAGTCTGAACAGAATTTCCAAATGGTTTGGATCGTTTCACACAATGCAATATGAATGTGAACCACACCAGCCGAAAATGTAACAAATGTTGCAATTTTGGTCCCCAATCGAACCGAGTCTACCGGACTATCATGTGTGAAAACGGCCTTAAATATTTCTGTAAAGACTGCGGCCTATTTCTTGCGTATGCCATCAATAGCGGCGGTTTTCTTGCCAATTTTCCCACTATCTGTGTTGGGAGGAGGTCTAATCCATCTGAAATGGCGTGGCGATCTCCGGTACTGATTGCGTTGGTCACAGCCGGGCAGCCGTGCTACGGCGCGTGCAGACAGCGGACCCCGGACGTGCCCTCCGTCTGCTCTGCCGATGGGCATCGCATGGCCTCACTCATGCACCGGGTGCAAGGCCAAACTGGTTCATCTGCACGCAATCACGACGGACAGTCGCATCCCATTCCAATTGCATTTCTGCTCACAGGGGGGAGAAAAAGTCCCGTGGTGCATATTACTGTGGCTGAGACAAATTTAGCTGGAATGGAAGGCGAGATGGAAAAGGCTCACCTCTTACACTAATCTGGGCAAACGACAGAGTGCCGGCTTCCTGCAACAACACCCAGGAAAAACGGTTTTTAGATGAAAGAGCTGCCCTGCCTGTCTCTGACAGAAGACAGTGAATTAATTAAGATAATAAATTGCACATGTCATATTTGTCATCTTTTCAATCTTTACTTAATGAGGTGAAACACTGCAGCAGTGTGTTTGGGAGGAAAACTCGCCTCGGCTAAAGATGATGCACCTTGAGAAGGAAACACTCAAGCCTAAAAAACTGTGTGATAGTCAATGCCGACTGATATTTAATATATGTCATGTATACATTCATGCTTCCCCGTCCTGAGTGGATACACACAGACTCTCATGAATGCAAATGAGGCTGAGAAAAAGGAATGAGAGAGAGAAGAAGGAAAGACTCAGAAGACTGCATATCTGATAGGAAAGCGCCCTGATTAGAATTTTGTCATGCCACAATTTACAAATTAAAATGAATTAGATCTTCCATGGCCTGACCTCCATTAAAACAGTTCTTTGTTGATGAGCCATGATAGCATCTGCTATTGATTGGAGGAGAATCAGTATGGCCAATCCCGTCTCTTTACGAGCAGGTCATCCAAAGCAATTTAGGCATATTGAAAGATTGATCAGGCCTACGGAGCTGCCACTTGGGCCCACTCAAAGCACAGAAGACTGAGGTGTGACGCAGCCACTCCCTGCTGCTGTGTAGGGGAAGAGTCTCAAATCTAAATGCTAATGGTTTCTTTAAGAGCCCGGCTGCCCTTTAACCACTACAGTCAGACATGAGGGATGGCTCTCAATGTTTCTGTCTTGTTTTGAACCCACCACCAACAGCACGAACCTATTCTTTGGATTCAATAGTGAGCGGGAAGGAAATAACTGAGCACCAGCAAGGTAATACAATGGCCTCTACTTGATGCATCACCAGCCACCACATGCCAAATCCTGCCTCAGCTGTAGCAAACCCTGACAGGAATATAACTCTTAGCTCCAACTTTAACAAAAAAATGTTCTTCCTTACACTAAAATACCGGCAGGTATATCTGAGTTAATTAGTACATTATTACAAAATTAATTTAGTGACAAAAATGTAATTATATAAAAAATGTAAAAGTATTTAGAGATGACCAGAAGGCATTTGTTTTGCACATCTCCTCCTGCAACAACTATCCGGATATGAAGAATGGAGCAGTAAATTATCCGCTTACAGGAGAGAAGAAGGCAAAAGGCTGAAGTACAAAAGACACAACAGAGTCAAGCTGTAATGGAAGTTATGCTAGAAAAATAATCTCAGCTTTTAGCATTTTAGCATCATTGGTGTAGCATTTTGTTGTAGCATATTTTAGTGTTCCCATTGCTGCTCTTGTTGTTGTGCTTATTTACCCTTCTGGGCCACCATAGGTTCTAACAAAGAGCAAACATAACACAGATGCATGTTGTCATTAGAGGCGCTCTTTATCTTATTTATCTAAATGTGAGGGTTTTGCATTAGATCCCGGTTCTAAACTAAACTAACTGGTTTAAAGTTAACAGCAGCTATTTTTGCTTCCTGTCTTGTTTTAATTTAAATGAATTTTGCTTCATCACATTCAAAGTTCATTTCTGTTTCTGAAACAAGCAAAGATTACACTCAGTTTTTCATTCACACCATTGTGTTTTCCAGTTTCTAAAAAGTCTGTTGTGCTTATTAAAAGACATGAAGGTCTCCCTCTAGTTAAGGGCTGCTTCTAATTAGCAGCAAAACAGAATAAAAGCCTTTGAGAAGTTATTTATCTACTATTATACAGGAAAAAAATCATTTTGAAAACAATTTTTTACTGACTTTCTGAATATGGAGAGTGGAACAATAAATTATCCACTGAAAGGAAATAAGCTTCCAAATTTAACCTTCCACTGCCAGTTTGTGCTTAGAGATAGCACAGGCCTTTTCTGTTCAAGTCTAATTAAAATCCTCTTCACCGTTGGTAATGTGAGGTAGCTTATAGGAAATTGTGTGTTATTATTAGGAGGAAATATGGAAGGAATTCCTTTACATCAGCAGTAAGCCGTGTATCATGTTGGCAGCTTTTCTTATTTTCTGTTCACTTAAGCAGGTTTTATACATGCCATGATCCTGCAGCGGCTGAATTAACGGCTGCATCCGGCAGCGATGCATTCAGTATGCGCTCAGCATTCACACTGCCAGAGGTGGTCAGATGAGGACGATACTTAAAGTTGTTCAAGCATGAGCCACCAGTGCGCGCTCGTGTTTATCACGAGGGACCGGATAAAAAAGTTGGACAGATATGGAAAAACTGCAGAGGGAGATTAAGATTTTCATTCTTATTTTCCCTTTTAACCTCCATCTTAAGCATCTCTGTAGTTCCTGCCATACCTGCATGGAGTACATTACATTACAGCCGCACCGCTCCACAGTTAGGATGAGCATGTCTGTTGGGCCTGAATTCACAACACTGCGCGCTTCACCATGGAAACTGAGATCAGAAGGCAAAGGTCGAGCAAAGCGTTGGTAGCGGCGCTGCTTGGCAGGGGCAGGATGGGGGCGGAAAAACCTCCACACGGGCCTTTTTCCATACACTGAGCACGCTCATAATCTCTTGTCCTCCAGCAGCACCCTGCAAGGTTAGTGAGAGTCAATAAGCCTTCCACAAAGGTTAAGGAGACCTATAAGAAAGATAACATGCAAACAGTGAGCTCTCCGGATCCACGGGAACCATAAATAGAGAGGCATAACTGTCTTTGTCTATTTCTTTCATCTGGAAGTGAATCACAGAAAGGTGCTCCGTTTTCCTGTCTCATGAATTCAATATGAGCCATCTATACACAAAGTACTTTGTGAATACAAAAGCTGAAGGAGTGTATCAAATGGCTCGAACTGCCAGTTCTACAAAGAACAGTCATTACGTCTCGGAACACGCTGAAGGAAATCTGGATTTTCCTCAGATTTTTACATTTCCTTTTCATTAACCTCCGAATCACCAGTTACTCTATCTGGCACCGTCACTTCTGTCTTCAAAGATCCTTTGATTCATTATTTACTCGCTAAGTAACAAGAGATGTGTTCCCCAACTTTGTGAGTTTCTCTTATGTTTTATGCTTTGTGACAGTAACTGTGGACAGAAATATATAAACGCATAAAAAGATGTTTTAGAACAAAACACTTTTGTCCCACAGGATTGAATACATGACAGTAAACAAATTATATTTCTGTACAATAATATTTAACAATTCTCATCTTAGCGTTTACAAATCTGAAAAGTGTGGTGTGCAATTCTATCAAATGCATTTTAATCTGATAACTCTTAAATAAAATACAAGTCATCCACTTAAAAATCCCCAAATAAAATGTCCTCCACTTTAATCTGATACCTCTAAATAAAATACAAAACTACAAAACCAATTAGTAACTAAAGTTCAGCTCTTCTGCTGCAGTTACAATGACTTTATCAAACTATTTAAACTCCAGGTACACTTACATGACGGCATTTCCATAAACGGTTGGATTAACTGGATCTAATTTTCAAATTTCTTGTTAAAAATCAAAAATACTTGCAGCCAAAACTGAAGGTTATTATTTTTAGATGATTGCATATTTATGATGCAGTAACCCTTGATTGCATAAAACACACACAAAAAATAATTTAAATCTTTCTGTTTTTTGGCTTGAGATGTTTCGGAATTAAATGAATTCTTTTAAATCAGGGTCTGAGTCCAGAGTCGCACCTTATGGGAGCAGAACTGAGCGATCTTAAAGTGGCTCGAGTGTCAAATATCGACATTGTGAAGTTCCGACTCAATTACTTTACAAAAATACAGATTTATCTTATCTTATTCTGACATAAAAACTCAGCAGACGATAAGAGCTTATTTGAACTTTTAGTCACAGACATATGCCAGTGAAACTGCGAAATAAAAAGGTGAACTCTGAGTGCAGAGGAGACGCCTGCCAGGTTGTCCACAGATATTTCATCTGCTTCACACTACAACTCAACACTGATTATAAAGGTCTGATTTTCTGTTTTCATTAAAAGTTCCACTAATTAGTACCACAATGTTTATTTAGAAAAACAACAAGAAGGCAAACTCTGACCTGAGCTGACAGTTTTAACACCAAAACATTTCAGAATTAATAATTTGGTCACAGAAAGGAGTTCTTTGAAGCGTCGCTTTCTTTTTAGGTGTTGATTTATCTTGTTTAAAGTGGGAACATTTCTTTGTTTTGGTTAGGAAAACTATTTCTATGAGCTCGTGTGTTATTAGCTAAATAAATACTATTCTCTCCTGATTAGGAGGCGCTGCTGATAAAAAATTTTCTTGATTAACAGATTATTATCAGTTTCAGAACTTCTATAAAAGCTGTAAATTTTGCAGTCTGGTGTATGTGTTAACGTCATCTGGGATGTTTTATGAGATAGTTTTCAAATAACGAGGATGATAATGTGATCGGCTGTTATGATGAAAATTCATCATCATCACCTTTATTATAAACACAAGTAATTAAAACATGTATATATACAGTACAGACCAAAAGTTTGGACACACCTTTCTAATTCAATGGGTTTTCTTTATTTTCATGACTATTTATAAGGCAAGAAATCCCACTTATTAACCTGACAGGGCACCTATGAAGTGAAAACCATTTCAGGTGACGACCTGTTGAAGCTCATCAAGAAAATGCAGAGTGTGTGCAAAGCAGTAATCACAGCAAAAGGTTGCTACTTTGAAGAAACTAGAATATAAGGGCTATTTTCAGTTGTTTTACACTTTTTTGTTTAGTGCATATTTCCACATGTGTTATTCATAGTTTTGATGCCTTCAGTGTGAATCTACAATGTCAATAGTCATGAAAATAAAGGAAACTAATTGAATTAAAAGGTGTGTCCAAACTTTTGGTCTGTACTGTACATAAAATAGAAATTACAAATATAACTCTGAGATTTACAAAAAGGCTAAAACGCTGATTATTCCATATTCTGGACGTAAACCTGAGTTTTGTAAAATATTTGTTAGCAACAGGATGATATTTGTAGAAACTCGTAATCTCCACGTAGATCAATAAAATGTCTGTATGTGTTTTTGAATTTCAGGAGCTATTTTCTTTAAAACATTTGAAAATATTCTAAACGCTAGCGAATCCATGCCACATCCTCTGGATATTAGCCAGCAAAGCAAAGTTAGCCCAGCTTTACGGGATGTAATGAAAACTTCTCTTTGCTGTTTTATCATATTTGTTTATATGCCTTTATGTCCAATAATTTCCAGCCATCAAAGTTTCTGTATGTGCGATCAATAAAGTGGAAGGCTAATTCCATGCTATCAAGATGGCGACAGAGCACCCGGATGTAAAACACACACAGAAAAAGAAATAAATCAAGGTGAAAGTGACGTCCTTAATCTGACTGAGCAAACACAAACGACCGGAAAGACGAGACAAAATTAGTTAGAGAGTAAAATGACTGAATCATGGAGAGGATTAGGCATCGACTATGTTTAATAATGTCAGAGAATTAGAAAAAGAAATATCCAAGAATAATCAGTAGTTCCATCACAGAAGATACAAGTGATTTATTCATTATTTTACAGATTACATGTAGATTTCAGGTGCTGAGGCACTGGAAATAATCCAGAGAAACTTTGAGTGGAAAAACCTTTTTCCTTTCTTTAATGCTCTCCATATCTCTGTGATAAAATTATGTGTCCTGAAATTAAAGTGCAAATTCGAATCAAACCTCTAAGGGAGATCTATGGGTTCTTGGCAGCAAAGAGAGAACACAACAGGATTCTCGCACATATGCCATGCACATCGGCGAAAAAGCACAGCGGGCTGCCAACACCAAAGTGTTCATCACTCTCCTCCCACTCCTTTTCAGAGCACAGAAGAGAAAAAGAGCCCACAGTACCAGAACGGGGCCGACCAATCAGCGACGAAGATCAAAAAGCAGATGTTCAAGGAGAATGAAATGCCCCCATTGATTGGCCGCAGTGCTTTGGTCCCCCCAGCGCAGTCCTCTAATCGATATGTGGGAGATAAGCAGCAGTCAGCCACTGACATTGGTGATGTATAACTGCCATGGTGGAACAGAAGCTGATGACTTTTTGCCGTCTTGGTCAAGACTCAGCGGAGCAAACCGGACACGTTGGAACCAGCCAGCCCACATTCTGATCCTGCCGATCAAAGTCTGATAATCCAGAGTCCCTCGTTCATGTCCTGTTTGCCACTTTTAGGTTAGAATAAAGCAACAAGGATGAATTACCTGAAAAGGAACCGCTGTTATCGCCCCCGTTTGTGTTTCAAAAGGCAATAATGAAATAAATAAATGAGAAAAAAAATGGCTGAGAGAAAATGAAATGATGGCGTGGCTGTGTTTTGTGAAATTGTGCTGTCAAACGTTTCTCCTTTCTAATTTCCTGGAGCGCAGATGATGGAGCATGTGCGCTGACAGCCGAATCAGATAAAAACTAAAAAAAATACATACTTCCCTGTTTCCACATCACAAGCACTTTTATGCGACATTCATAAATATAATAACGAAATAATTAGTGTTTGGGAAATGACGCTTGACAGATACTATGACCTTGTCTGCTCTGTCAATTTATTTTTACGTGGTCATTCGTTAAAGTGTCGAGGCTGACGGACAAGAACGTAAATAGAAAATAATGGGACTGAGGCGCTGAAGAACAAAGCTTAAACTAATATTTATACACCCAGAATCCATCATGTAAAGGCTGTTTACCTAAATTTGAGCAGGTGGAAGCTTCTGAAGATATTCTAATTAAATAGAAACTAATAAAGTGATTCTGTGTTGCTTTTTTTTTACTTCAATAACTACTAAAGTGGAGTTACTTATGAACGCCTTAAACTTCTCAAATTGGGTAACATGAACCAAACACAAAAGAGCTTTTCTCAGCTGAGTTCTCATATCAAAGGCAAAAATCTTAGCTGCTTAGATATAATAACTGATATTTTAATATAATCAATGCTAAAAAAAATATATATAACACTAAAGATACTAATGTGTAAATACAAACTGACCCATTGATGTTTGTCCGGACTGTAGCATTTTCACCAGCAGCAGCGCCGCAATAGCAGGCATTAAAAAATGCTACCTGAGCTAATGCTACAAGCTAACACTGTCACAATATAAGCTAGTACTATAGGCTAACACTGTAACACAGATGTTGGAAAGCAATTGCACATTTCAAAAATAAATCTTCTGAATGGAAACATTTATCGACAGGTTTGGCTCTTTTTCACATCATACGAGTCACATGATCAACAACCAGATGTTGCCACTGGCGCAAACCACAAAGAAGAAGACAGGAAGTAGTTGGAGGACGATGGCACACCATGTTTTTAATGGCTTATCGTGTGAACAAGCTTATTCACGTGTGATTTTAATTACGTTTCTTATTTAATGAAAACACCGCATTCGTTCTTCCAATATTAGCAGAATATTGACAAAGTAAACGCAGCTATAAAATGTCATAATATGTCTGGGAAATACATGATACTGCCCCTTTAACTCCTCTAGAGTAGTCAGAGTTAACTACCAACTGTTAATTGGTGCCTGCAAAATATCCAGGTCTGTACCAGAGGATGCCTGAGTACCACCAGTGGTACATGCACCTCAGGTTGAGAACCCTGACCTTAGAGCAGCCAGCCTGCTCAGTGTGTGTCACTTTGACAGGACAGTCCCAGCACAACTGTCACTTCGCTCCCCCGTTACAGGTGGTCCACACAGGGGAGCTGGCAGCTCTGACGGACGCCTCCTCCAAGGGATTTATGGGAAATGACAGCTCAGGCTACATAAAGCCGAAGTCGTCTGGGGAAGGAAGACAACAGAAGTTCCATAGCATGAATGCATGGGGGCTGACACGAGCTGAAATTTACTTCCTCTGGCCTGGCAGGTGGTTTTGGTTGGAAATGTGCTGTTCATATATTGTGGCATAGACGGAGTGGGAGGCAGTCAGAGCCCCACCTATAATCTACTCCCTCTGTTTGTGGTAATGGTCTGGAAGCTTTTCTGCCAGCGGGGTAAAAAAAGAGAGAAAGAAAAAAATCACATTTCTTACATGGCTACCTCTTGATGAATTATTTCACATTTCACTTACTTACCGTACCTTAGCAAAAAAAGTTAATCTACATCAGCGACGTTAAAGAAAAATTTCACAGCGAGGAAATGAACAGCTCCCCTTCCTTGTTCAAACTCGAAAGGTGTGGAGCGTGCAGCTCCTTTAAAAAAAAAAAGTCCATTTCAAACTTCATCATTTCAACGTCTGACAGCACATGTGAATGCACACGGGTCGGGCCAGCCCTCTGATTCTCTCTGTATTTAAATATGGACCATCTTTAATTGAGCAGAAAGTGCTGGGGAGAACAGTCCTGAACTAATACAGAGGCCGAAATATCATTACGCTGATGGAAGCCGGGCTCTCTGACTTTTATTGGCAGCTTGCGAGCTAAATGTGTGGTTCAATTCTGAGGCGGCCATAGCTGCAGAGGCAAAGTAATCGACTTTGGGACAAAATGGTGTGGAAAATGACATGTAGGCCTTTGCCTAAAGCCAACCTGGCGCTGGCAGAAATCTATCAGTCAGGTGCACACCAACATTGGCATTTACACAAATGTGATTTAGTCGACGATACTGGAGAGCTGATGTACTGGACCAGTGCTTTTACTGAAAGAAAACTACTATTTCAAGCCATGCAATCTGCTGCTCCTGCTGCTGGAAATGCCTGACCGGCTGGTTTCAGTTTAAACGCCGTCATGTTTGGAGAAAAATCTGTTTCACATTTAGAACCTCGCCGCATCCTCAGCAGATTTAGGGGATAATACCCTGAACTTTTTGAGTTTTAGAGTTTTACGTCTCTGCGGTTGCATTGTTTTGTTTTCCTGCTGAGGTGAGTGGTTTTGGATCAGTGCTGCCAAAGTTTGGACACAGACATTTGAAATTGTTTGGCATGGAAATGAAACGGACCTCATGGCCTGCAGACCTTTGCACCCTGTTGTAATATCAGATGCTTTAAACAGAAATCACAATTTATACTTACTATAAAAGAAACAAAAACAAAGAAATTCAACCAAAATATGAATTTCACCATCCCAGGAAGTTAAGAAATGTGTCTAATAATGAGACTTGTTCCGTTTTTAAGGTTTTAAGAATTAATACTTATACAATAAATGGAAAAATTCTAGCAGATCACTAAAATTGTTCATAAAAATACCAACAGTTAAATAAAATATGATGAACATAAACCACGAATAATCCCATAAAGTCTACTAATCAAAATTAACAAAGATATTTATTGTTTTTAATCTGTTATTTAGGTCATTCAACATTCAGATCGCTGCAATTATGCAACCATACATCTTTGAAAAGCAGAAGTGGAGCCTC
This sequence comes from Xiphophorus maculatus, assembly GCF_002775205.1. Taxonomy (NCBI): domain Eukaryota; kingdom Metazoa; phylum Chordata; class Actinopteri; order Cyprinodontiformes; family Poeciliidae; genus Xiphophorus; species Xiphophorus maculatus. The sequence continues at coordinate 2,497,093 of NC_036458.1, forward strand.
CTGCACAACCAAGAAGAATGCAGCAAGTGGTTTCTAGATGGTAAGTCAACAGCAAAATGCTCATCTTTTCCAGCAGCCATTGTACAGCGCATACAGCGTTGGAGCTCATCTTAGGCTGCTAGGTAACAGACAATGCCTGCTGATTTGTGATGTTATATTCTGAGTGTTTTTGAAATGGCTCATTTTTCCAGACACCAAAAAATATTAACTTCTTGCCAACATTTGGGTATTTTTTTGATTTTTAAAGAGTTTGGGATGTTTTAGATGCAGTTGAATCCCAAATGAAAGAACAAAAATGTGCAAAACTTACATTTTAAATGTTTTGTCCAATTTAAAGTATGTCAAGATTAGGTGTACTTAAATTAACTTTGTATAAATAGCTGGCGAACCTCCGATGGCAGTTGTCACAGGAGAATCAAGGATTCCTTAAACATGCATGAAAGAACGAAAGCAACAACCCAGGTAATATTTATGATGAAAGAATAACATTATAACATGATGTAAAGCTCTAAAAAGACAATTTTGAATCATACCCCTCCTTTAACTTTGCAGCAGGCTCTCATTGTAAGCATGCATGTAGTGACAGTGGAGAAGAAAACTCCCCTTTAACATAAAGAAACATCCAGCAGAACCAGAACCAGCAGTCAAGTGACTCCCACTGTCTCCCAGAAGCCCAAAACGCCTCGACCATGAAAGAAAATGCTAGGAAGCAAAAGACGACAATTAAACACGAGTAATCTGACAGAGATTTTTGCTTTCTGCTTCAGGAACGTCTCAACTCCAAGTATTACATCAGCTTCTAAACCTCAGATTCAGAGTGTCTCTCTCCCAGCAGCAAGCCTACAGTCACACCCACACACTCGTGCACCCCCACACACAAGCATACACACTTGCTGAACCACAAAGCAGATCAAGTGTGCCTGGAGAGCTCTATAGAGAGGCCAGTTTTCCTCATTAGACCGCCTGTGCACCACTCTCCAAAAAACCCTCGCTCTAATCACTGTCACCAGACCTCAGCTGAAAAACAGATAATTAATGTTGGGCCCTGCCTCAATCAGCCTCCATGCTAAACAGCTCGCTGTACACGTGTGGGTGTGTATGTGTGTGGGTGTCTGCATTAGTCTATTTGGAGTCTGTCGATGTAGGCGCCCCCCTCCTCCTCTACACCCCTGGGGAACGTGGATGCTCAAGCCGTCCACAACAACAATTTCTCTCCGGCTCGCATTAGCTCACAAACGGCACATGTAATGTACAACTGGAGACTTTGCAGGAGGAACATTCCTCTCCACGACTTCAAAAAAAAATCTTTTATTCCACGGCTTCTTCTTCTCTGACTCAATTGTCTCGCCCTTTTTGCTCCACGGCTGCCCTTATTGCTCCCCTTCACCCATTTATTACATGGAATGGACTTCTTAATCGAATGCTTTGCGGAGCAGATTTATTTATGTTCTCTTTTCCCTTCCTAAAGGCAGTTATTAATATTTTATAAATATTTGATGATACTTTGTGTGACCCTGCAGAGAACGACAGAGAGGAAGTGAAGGTTAATGCTGGGGGTACCGGCTGATTAAATGGAGACCAAGTGGCTAAAGCCGATGCGAGGCTGCCATAAAGTTTCTAATAAAACGAACTGAATAAACACGGTTCGCAGGAGAATTTGGCTGTAGGACTTTAACAAGGTAATTTACAAAAACATATTTCCCTTCTTGCCCTTTGATGATAACAAAACGTGAAAACAGTTTGGGTTTATTTGCCCTGGTTTCATTTTTCTGTCTGAGGGATTACGGCTCACAAACTCACTCTGTGGAGGAGAAACAAACACTTCTGTGCACCAGAAAAACAAAAGCATTTTGTTTCAAAAAGTTATAAATACATTCCTTCCTTTTTGTTCTTTTGTTTTATTCAATATGTTTTGCATTAAGAAATATAAAAATATATAGTTATGCAAAAGAAATAAAGACAGAACATCCTCTTTATATTCAAGGGTTTTATGTACCAGAACAAAAAATGCTCCAGGTTAAACAATTATTTAAATCACAAATAAAGTTAAGAAATAAACGCAGCATACTACACAATGTTATAATTTAGCAAATTATTCATTAAACAAAAGTACAATCTTGTTGTGTCAATAGGATTTAAGATTTGTTAAATATATAACACCATCAGCAGTGATTGGAGAGAAACTGTTCTCTGTCCAGCAAACTAGGATAGTTTCCTTCCTTTCAAAATAAAAGGATCCCATTTCATTTATGATTTATTTATACATATATATATAAAATTTATTCTAGACTAATTTTATTTTGTGGCAGCTGAGGCAAAAGTGTCTCTTGAATTGCAAAGGCAGCTGACCCCTAAGTTACCACTATTGTGGTTTGTGGTCTCTTAAAAAGAGAGTTTTTCCTCTCCACTGTCACCCTGTGCTGCGCAGAGAGAGAAATAACCTCCAGTTTAAATACTGGCTTTTCAATAACATCACAACAGCTCAAATTTAAACTAAAACAATTTACAAATCTTGACTTTCCTTCTGGTTTTTTACCCAAACTCACAGTTTGAACACAGTTGTTCAGCCTTTGAATGCTATTGGGTAGAAAATATATATGTCAGCGCCCCCTACAGGGTCACAAAGCAACAACTTGATGTCTGTAAAGATGTGTTTCATTAACTCTCTCAGAGGACTAAAAAAGTAAGTAAAATATCCTTTTCAATGTCTACAACATGTAGTTTTTGTAGAAAATGCAAACTAGAACATGTTTTACGTTATATCTCATATTAAAACATTTTCATAAAACGTCACAGAACAATTTAAAAACATAATATTTTCATCCTGCATCTAAAACAGGAGTGCCAAACTCATTTTCATTTCGAGACACATTAAGGTCATGAATGTCATCAAATGGCAAACTGTTAACATATTATCGTTTCTCAGTTAGTACTCCTTAAAATGTAACAATTTTAACATCTTCTCACATTTATGTCATTTGGTCCTATACAAATGAAAATGGATTTGACTCATAAAATAATATTTGAGCCCACAACCTTAAAGTTAGACTTATGTGGCCTTAGGGACCCCAGAGGGCCACATAAATAGTCATGGTGGGCCGGATTTGGCCTGGGAGCCTCGAGTTTGATCCCTGTGATCTAAATGGTTGAACTTTTCTCTCATGTTTTTCTATGTCTGACTCTTCCAGGGTTAAAAGCAAATCGACAAGCTGGACATTTTTTGTATTGAATCCTTAGAAAACGTTTTATAGTGAAACATTTTAAAAACAGAAATTAATTGAAATTAAATACTTGCTAAAGTTCTAATTAAAATCACAATTCATCACATTTTTATCTTAGATGAAAGAAGCAAAAACTAATAATAGATTTCCATAAACCTAAAAGCAGAAAGTAGAGTTTCTCTAATGCATCGCTCTGAGCTTTTCTTCAAAGTTTTTCATTAAATATTTAGAACTAAGGAGAACTTAAAGATGCATGTAAAGAAAAGAGAAGCCAGATCTGGTTTAGCTTGAATCTTAATGTTTTTCTTCATGGTAGAAAACACCAGGAGTGACAAGCGGTCAACAGGAAGGCTCCACATTTCCACCTTAACACTGCAGAGTGCCAATTAAAGGCTCAACAACATGGATGGCGTTCCATATATAACAAGGCCTAAGAAGCAATCCTGTCAACTTGCAGGGTGGGACATGTCAAAGCTGGAAATCAAGAGGAAGCCGCGCCGTCCGCCAGGCTGACAAGAGCAAAGCTTCACGTTACTAAAATCATCTGGCGAAGAGAAGCAGCCTGTGTTTCTGCTGCTCATTGTGAGCTTAGGCAGCCCTCACTACCTCAAACCTCAGTGATTACCGCACTGCTGACAAACACAAATATATTTATAGTGCAACACAATGCGCTAAAAATATGCACCTGGTCTATTTTTGACTAAAGCTGTGCCAATCTGCAAAGAGTCCGACACGGTTTCATGCACAGGATCGCTCTAAAGAATGAAGTCAGTCTGCATAATGAAACCCACAGTGCAAAAACACAAAATATTACTGAGTATTTTTGTCTAGTGTCTAGTGCAAATATCATAGTACACTTAAAGTACGACAATTGACTTACAAGTAACTTTTCATCCATATGTTCACGCTTGTTTTATGTCAATAATTCCCAATTATTGATAAAAAAGAACTAGTTCCACTGTCAGATTATTTCACTTGTAACAAGATATTTTTCTGTTAAGAGTTAAATAATCTTCCAGAGTAATAGTTTGTGATAACAGTTTATGATAATAGTTTATGTTCATATCACCCACCCTTATGTTGCAGTTTGGTGCAGTCAGAGAGGAAAAACAAAAAGAGAATCCCATCCAGATGTTCACTTACAACAGCAGTCCACACCAAATTCATGCAATAACGGCTGCTAGTGATGGAATGTATGAGCATCACAACCCACCTGGATCCACACTGCAGAAAAAACTAGTCAAAGTATTTATATGGACTCCTTGCAGTGTGACGGCACATTTCAAAGATCCCGCCCACATCTCCATGCTAGAGGGAAAAAAAGCTGCTAGCTGACAATGACTAGCATTGGTTTTAGCTGCTAAGTTACCAACATAAATATTAAACATATGCCTGATATACAAAAGAAAAATAGACGCAGAGCTTTGCTGCTAACTGTCAACACTACGACAACTAGAAAAAAAGGTCAAGAAAAAGTTTTATTAAGAAAAAAATACTGAAGGAGAGGGAAGTAGTTCAGTTATTTTTACTTGACTTTAACATGTAGATGTGAGGTGGTATGAAGTGTTTCTGTTGAGTTAAAAAATAAAAAGGTGACATAAACACCAACTCATATTGATCATCAGTAGAGCAGGTGTTTAAATGATCTAATAGCAGCGGTAGCTAATCTACCACAGCGATCACTTATCAATAATCACAAAATCAACATCAAGCATGAAATTATAAGACTGTAATGGACTGACTGTCTGTTCTTTGTGGGACTGTCTGAGCGTTTTCGGTGTTAAATCCTAAAAGGATGAAGTGGCATTGTTGTCAGTTGCTATGGCAACGAGTCTGCGTGTAGCACAGCCGACACAGAGACATAGAAAATAGTCGATTTGAGTTGTTCTTCAGTGGTTTTCCCTTTGCTTTGAGGCACTGCACTAAATTAATAATGCCTGCCTCTCCAGGTTTCATTTGGTTAACGGGATTGTTCTACCGCAGCAGCGCGGCTATGGAGGGAACGTACAAGAATCGCCTTTTTGCCATAGAACATTGGCTAGCACAAAATTTCCAGATGTAAACAATAACATGTAAAGGGTCCATAGGGCATGTGGAATATATTTCATCTCCAGCTTTTATTTTGCACAAATGATGTCTGTAGCTGCTCTGCTTGTGTTTGTAGATGGATAACAAAAACCAAATCTACCAAAAAAAATACATGAATCTTGAGTCAGACTACAACTCTTCAGTATTTTATCCATTAGTCTTCTACCCTGCAATTACTTTTTCTTGCATACTTTTGTAAAGTAAGGCTATCCCTCTCATCTGTCATCAAATCAACTTTTTTTTCTGGCTTCTCTTTGACAGGAAAAGAAAAAGAGTTTTAAATATTTGCACCACATGTCCTTCATCAGTGAATTGTTGCTATTCATGACTTTTTAAATAGGCTGTTGAATGCCGTGTCTGACAATAAGAAAGGAAACGACCTCACAAAGCATGAAAAGCAGCATCAACCTCCATACTACGCAACAGCAGCGGCACCATAAGTGTCAGAAGTGGAAGCCATGCGGGCGGTTTGCATCTGTGGCCAGATTTCAGCAAATTAGTGAAATTCAATTTCTCATTATTCAAGATGTGCAGTTAGTGGATTCCAATATCAATAAGTTAGTTGGAGATTTTCAGTGCAAAAAAAGAAGAAAATGAAGAAAACACCCAGGAGCTGCTGAAGCCCAGCTTCCAAAGGATATAATTTAATCAGAAACAAAATCTGATTAAAATGTTTAAAAAGCAGCGGCATGCAACATTTATTGACTCCCTGAAAGTGTCTTTCTTTATACATTCAGACATGGCTGAATAAATGATTTAAAGCTGACATATATAATTCGACCTTGTCAGGAGCCCCCACCCCGCTTCCTTGTGCATGCTGTGTAATTGAGCCTTCAGGGAGAGCGGGAAGACTATCTGGTCCCCACTTTGTAGGGATGTGTATTGATGGTCAAGACTGGTAACCAACTATCTAATCAATAAGTGCATAAACACACACGCTGATGGAAGTAAATATGGTGTGACAGTAGCTTATCTCGCTTTTACAAGTCGTCTAATAACTGCACAGCTCAGAGTAAAGTTAACAGCACCTCTGGGGTACCACTGAACGATATGTGTAATTAAATATGTTTCCTTGCATAAAAGGCTATTAACTTTTTCCTCAATACATTTCAGCACAATGACACAACGAGGAAAAGCCCCATTTAAATTGGTCAGCGACTCCGTCAGACGCAGACGGAGTCTCTGCATTTAAATTACATACAATTCACATGAAGGCCACAGGCAACTCGGAAATGAGAGTTGCATTAATTGAGGGAGTTTAAATTACTTTTTGTGATGTGGCTTTTGTAATCTTCCTCCGCTCCAATTTTCTCCAAAGTTTCTGTTGCAATGTTAAAGTCTGAGCTGATCACCTGTTCACTGCAAAAACACAAACTCTTTGGTCTAGTTTCAAGTGAAAATATCTAAAAATAAGACAAAACTAACTTTTAAGTAACTTTTCAATGAGATATACAGTAGAAGCTTATTTTTGGTCAGAAATTCTTTAATATTCATAAAAAAGAACAAGTTTCAAGTGTATATTTGCATTGCAAACTTGACTTGGTAAGATTCTGTGTTTTTGCAGTGTAGGTTTAGAAGTTGTACTAATAAAAGTAGCAGGAGAGTACTCGAATCAAGTTACATTTACTCAGAGTAACTAAGTAACTTGCGATGTTCAAACCTGTAGCAATGTCAAACACAAAACAAGAACTACAATAATGCAAAGAAAATCAAACAATCACTTCTTTAAATAAAAGGTAGCACAGCTTGATGAGACAGGAATTTATAAAAGTAAAACATTTCTATCAACAATTCCATATAACATACACTTTTAGGCAAACATATATGGGATTAATCTGCCAATAGAAATAGTACTGAAGTAATTACTGACGTAAAACAAGCTACGTCTTGCAGAAAAATTACTTTAAAGTTAGTTTTGTCTTATTTCAAGACATTTGACTAGAAAGCAGACCAAAAATACTTGGTAAGATTTTGGGTTTTTGGAGTGTTGAAGAGAATCGGGAGCAACCAGAGGAGGAAAGGACACGTAATTGTCTTGTTTACCTTGGTATAATGGAGTGGGCGCTTGTTTTAAACCACCAGGGTTCAGAAAACCTGCCAAGGCCGGGCAGACCAGGATGTCAATCTCGGCCTTTTTATTCAGTTTTGCTGACACATCTGCAACCGGAGGCTCGCCGGGTCCCGAGAGCCGCCGCGTGTTTCTAACGCTCCAAATCAATCCCTCATTTAGATTCAGCAACTCGGAAAACATGAAAAATATCACCTATGGCGGCGGAACATGCCAGAAAATCATTAGAATTAGAAACGACAAGACATGTAATTGCAAACAGCAAACCTTGGCGTACTTGTGATTGAGTTTTAAACATAGATGTGAGGAGGGGGAAAGCAATCCATGTTGAGCCACATCATAAAAATGCAAATGCTTCATCTCTCACTCCAGGAGTTTGGAGCTCAGCAGCAAATCTAATATACTGCCAGGTGTTTAACATATATGTGTTTTCATTTTCTACATTTGCTCATCAGATCGTCTCGGCGAGTGAAGTGCTGCACAATATCCAGGGCTTTACAGATGTAATAACCGGGAATGCATGGGGCCAGAGCCGTGCAGCTGAGGCTTTAGGGCCAATGGGAGCTCTTTAAATCAGAGAGCGGCCGTAAACACGCCGTCTGCGTCGCTCCCTGCGCCGGCATTACCGGCCAAGCTGATGACAAGTGCCGAGCAGCCCCTCCAGTGCCTTTAATACAGCAAAGCGTTCTCCGGAGGGAATGCAATCTGTGTCCTCTGCACAGATCCACTGTCTGCACTTCCCCGCGTGTGTTTGAGCGCCTATTATGCTCTCTCAAAATGGGAGAAGGAAATAGGAAAATCGCCTCAGCCAGAGATGAACTAGGAGAATAATCAGAAAATAGTGTGACGCAAACGGAGCATTTCAGCCCCCCTTCCCCATGCCACCAATCCCCCATCACCCCCGGCTGAGAGCTAAATAATAAGCAGCGGGGACGGTGCCATTGAGAAGAAAGTACGCCCCTTTCTATTGGTTACAGCAGCTTATACGTTTAGGATGGGAGATAAAAACAGCCTCGCTTTCTCTCATGTGGCGATCCCACATTCCTTTATTGCCAATAAAAACACGAGAGGTGCACAGACAAAAGCAGCTCCACACATCCAGACCTTCTGTTTAAATGTGAGAAACAAAGACAGATTAAAACACAAGTGTCCAAAAAGTAGAAACCAGACTTCTTCTGGACTGTTTATGCTTGTGTTTGGTTCTGACTGTGGTGTCAGCTGCAGGTACACAGAAATAAACAAGCTTGTACACATTAAGAGAGAGAGAGAGAAAAATGCAGTTCTTTTGATTTCTATTTTTGCCCGCCTGGAAAAGACAAAGACACTTGAGCAGAGGATGGATGGCGAGTGCGTGGAGTTAAGTCAGTGGAGTGTTTGAAGTGAAAGCGCCAGACACGTGTGTGTGTGACGCAAAGTGTGTGTGACAGCATTAAGCCTGAGTGAGAGGTGAAAGGACCGCTGTACTCACAGTTGTGCTCTTGTTTCCCTGTGGTCTGCCGGCGTGTCAGAGTTTCATCCTCTCAGCGTCTCTCCCTGGGCTGGGCTTCCTCTTCCTCTTCTGACCAAAAGGTGTGAGGAGGAGGAGGAGGAGGAAGAAGAGGAGGAGGGGATACACGAGCAGAGCGCTAAGGAATGAAACTGAAGAGAGAGAGAGAAAGAGAGAGAGGATGAGGGAGAGAGAGGGATTCAGAGGCAGGGCGAACGGTGGCTTGCGATTGGCCTGTCAGTCCGGGAGAGGGAGCGTCGGTCTCGGCGGTGCCTGCATCCCAGTCCGTCTGCTCAGATTCAAACACCTCCAACGCCGAGTTCTGCAGAAACACAACACACTCGGGGTGAATACACACACACACGCCGACAGACAGAGGAAGGGAGGGTTGATAGAGAGAGGCAGATGTGTTCAGAGGGCCGATGACAGCTCCAAGCTGAAGCTTCTCCTTGGCTCCTCATCAATGACAGGTACTGAGGATCAGGAGACAGAGGGAGGCTCCCACACACACACACACACACGCACACACACAGACACACACACACACACACACACACACACACACCTCACCTCCCCATCTCAATTACCATAGCGGCCGTAGATGTATTGGGCTTGTCAGCTCTCACGTACGGCTGATGAGGAGATGTGGGCTAACTTATCTCATCTAATTTAACCCAGCTATAATCAGACAACACTCTCAGCTCATTATGGTCAGACTGGACAGACGTCATGGGCTGTTATCAGACTCTCACTGAAAAATATCACTTTATTCATGCTAAAGTAATCTAACATGTACATTTTTTATTTGGATTTTCATAGCTTCAGTGCCACTCAATACTGCAAAAACACAAAATCTTGCCATGTATTTTTGGTCTATTAGTACACTTGAAATTAGACAAAACCTACTTACAAATAACCTTTCTGCAGGAAATAGGAGCTTGATATAAGTCAATAATGATTTAATATTGATTTTTAAAAAGTACTAGTTCAACCAGCAGATTATTTCATTTATAACATGGAAAAATGTCTCGTTAAAGGTGAAATAATCAGTTACTAGTACTAATACTTAAGGAGTTATTGACCTAAATCCAGCTGCTGTTTCTTGCTGAAAAGTTATTTGCATGCTAGTTTTGTCTTATTTCAAGTATATTAAGATATGTGAACTAGAAATTAGACAAAAATATTTGGTAAGATTTAGTAGTACTTGCCTCCTTTGATGTTATTCCACATCACGTTAAACCCCAGACAGCAACACATGCAATGTGTTGGGTTTTATGATTAAATTGAGAAAAGTGTTGCTTCTTTTTATGCTCAGCTCAACACAGCTAATAAAAAAGTAGCTTCGGAACATATTTTTGGCTATTTTGACACTGTGACTTTTTTAAAGCTTTTGGTATCCCTTGAAAAAGATAGCTGGCACAAGCGCAGCCTGGAAACGTGATTTCAAGAAGCGAGAGGTGAGGAAGACTGGGCGAGGGCATGGAGACCGAGACAAACTCCAATTAGCTCTGCCCGGGTCAGAGAGCAGCAGGTTAAAGTTTCACAGTGCACAAAAAATTGGTTGGAGAAAGGAAAAAACACTCAGGACATCTGCAGAGATCAGAACATTCAGAATGAATCCAGAATATAACTGGGATTCATGATAATGTGGATACAATGTGACTGATTCCACACCCAAAATACCTCAAAAACAAGATGCAGTCCAAACAAGAGCCACTGTCAAGGATATTAAGCCTGACATTTCTGCAGTTGACGCCCAGTTTGCAGCCGAATGTCAAGCGGCGGGATTTTTTCCCCTCATTAAGTGTTGCGCCTGGTCAACTGCAGACCGGCTCCAATCGGCTCCACACAGTGTCCCATGAATCCCATCTCCGTCCTCTTCACTCCACCAAATTCAATTAAAAAGAGAAATTGGCAATTAGATCACTGTTATGATCCTGTAACAATGATCTAATCTGTAATTCATTGGCTGCTGTTCCCGTGGGGAGGGAGGGGGCCGCTGCTTGATGGAGTGGCTCGGAGACTTCTTGGCATTCACCTCGGCTTGGGCGGCACGCGATGCGGCGGGCAGGAGGGTGTGGGGGGCATGCGGCGCTCCGGTGCAAACCGAGGCCTCAGTAGTGTCACCTCCGGGGCCTCGGTTTGCCCGCGGCAAGAACGCAACCTGTGACACACACTCGTTTGTTTTGCTCTCGTAGGCATGAGAGCTCATTTAGCAGGTTGCAAGTGTAATCCAAGTGCGTGCATGAGGACGCGGAGAGTCACAGCTGGTGTGCAAAAGGCAGAAATGTACACAAACACTTTCTCCTCTCTTGGGGAGGGAATTTTTTTGCTCGTTAATTGAATTATGTCAATTCCATGTGGTTAATGAAGGGTACGGGGGTAGTTTGCCCTTTCTGGGGCTTCAGGCTAACAATCACATTGAGGCAAGGTGGGTGGAGGTGGTTGAAGAAGCTTGTGTTTGCAATGTTTAGACTGGAACCAGTGTCTTGTTACCACCTTTCTAACTGGAGTCAAGCTACCACATGTGGACTGTCTGCAACATTTAGAATCACGGCAATGACCTGCGGCCATGCTGGGGATTTGTTATGTAAAGGGCTTGTTACCTGGCAACATTTAAAAACATTTTCAGCTTTTGCATCTTATCTTATCATAGTGATTATATTTAGACCCCAGATAAATGCAGCGTCCTTTACTGGAGACACGCACACCCACTCGGAGTCGACAGGAAAGCCAACTCACTATCATATAAAGGAGGGTTTGGGCTCGCGACATGCACACACCAACACACACACATCCAGGAACAGTGTGATTGCTCTGCTTCGCTCATTTAGCACTTCTAAGGCAGAGATCCCCAGAGGCCAGCCATCACATCCAGTTACTGTGGCGCACAGACACGACCGAGCCCCACCTGGCTGCTCTCACCTCAATCTGTAGGAGGTAGGAGGCAGCCGCACTGTGTCGCTCGCTTTCTCACTTACTCACACACATCATTCACCACAGATCAAAGATGTGGTCTCACACACACATACACGCTGATATCTTACGCCAAAGATCAAGAGGACTTCTGACTATGCAGACTTTCACCAACACACCTTTACCTGCAATTCAACCAATCTCCTCTTGGTCCAAAATCACATTGTTGAAACTGCCTGTGGTGACTTACTGATACCTGGTAAAGGTGTGTAGAAAGCCTTCAAATAAATGTCTGTTTTTGTAGTAGCATCCAATCATTTTGCATTCTGCGTAATCCAGACAGGTGAGTGGTTGGTGCAACCTGAACAGATCGCCAGTCTATCACACGTTAACACAGAGACACAAAGGACACACAACCATGCACAAACAAGGCCAGTCCAAAGGGCTGGACAACCAATTACCTCAACATGCTTGTCTTTTAACATTGGGAGAAAGCCGGAGTATCCAGAGAGAACCAGATGCTAGACCAGAAAGTTCTACGCAGTCTGATATTAATGCACGTTTCTTCCATCAGACCAAACTATAAAATAACAAGTCATCTTTAAAATGTATATTCCTGTTAAGAAGCTTGAGGAACTAGTCCAAGTTCTTATACAAATCATTTATATTGTAAAAAAACTTGAGTGGATGTATTAAGACAAATGGGTCAAATTTCCTCCAGTTCCCACAAACAGATGTAGCAATAACAGGTGATTATTGCTACAATAGAGCCAGGTTAGTATGGACAACTTTCTTACCACAATCTATCGAAAATAATCTGTAAACAGATTGAATCAGTGGTGTTCACACTTCCTCTAATCCGTTAAAAGCTGAGCTAATTTTTTCCTTTTAGCGCTTTCGCTAACTCTGGAAACATTTAGTACACTAATCTTTTGGCCTGAAAATATTTTTTTCCAGATAAATGATGAAGCACTAACATACTTAGCTGTTTGTAAACTTTCAGTTTAATAAAGGTTGACACCTGTGGCGAAGTTTAGGTTATCAGCTGTTACATAGTTAGCCGTTTATGTGCATGCTCTTATTTTGAAGTGTTTAAGAAGCAGTTCCATTTCCTCTCCCCATTATATCTCTCTCTTTTATCCACATACAAAAAACAAAATAAAACATGGACAGTAGAGAACATGATAAATCTAAACATAATACCTATACCACATGTCAAAATTAAGGGTTATGTTGAAGTCTTTCAAAATCAGTGATAATTGAATTTAAAGTTAATGCTTTAGCATTAGCTTCAGCTAAAATCTGGATTGTTGTAGTGATTTAGCGTTAGCAGAACTAACTTCACGGGTAGCGATGCCCACCTCTAGTTTTAACATCCACTCTGATTATCTTTGTATTAACATCAGTTTGATGATCTGAAACATCCATTGTGACAAAAAAAGCCCAACATTAAATCTGTAGGTTAGGAGATACTGTTATACAGCACTGTGTGTGTTAAACAAAGAAACACCCTATTAATCACAACAGAAACAACTGTTGCCTCCTGGTTTTATTTCATATTTTCAGGTAATTTGTCTAACACATTGTCTGATTTAACAGTACTGTTAAACTGGTTCTTTTGAAAGTTTTGCCATCTGTCTCAGGGAGATTTATGTGTATAATTAAAGGTGAAATATAAGATTTATACATTTATTGTTACCAGTGACTTGGAACTAAAGTATCTTGTGAGTACCATTAAAAGCAGCCTAAATACCACAGATGGAGAACCGTGGGTCTGTCTGTCTCACTGGTTCTTCCTGGGAGGTGTGAAGGAGCTCATGAATCCCCAGCTACTGAGCCTGTAAGAGTGGAGGGAAAATTATTTCATCCCCCCACTAACTTTAACAAATTTGCTGTAATTAACATTAAATGAGTAAAATGTGTCAGCGACAGAGCGCCGGTGAGACTAACAGATGGTATACTTGGGAAATTGCTTCATTAACAGACACTCCTTAAGAACAGGACTAATGAGACAGAGCTGCTTTGACTGCAGAGTCATGCTGATGGCATCAGGTGCTGAGAGGAGGATGTAATGGCTTGCTCAGGGGTGCTACCCCAACAGATGCAAACAACAGATCGCTTGATTGGGAGTGTGTTCCTTTTGTGTGAAAGTGTGGACGGGTAAGAATTGAGGGATGCGTTTTGGGAGAGGGGTAGAAGATATGGAGGAGGTCTGGCCGGTGATTAGTGAGCTCCCTTGCTGCTTGAGCCTGACTTGTCACAGGTTGACATGGGATGCAATTATAGAAGGGAAGTTTCCCAGCCCCTCAGGCATGTGCCAGGCATGCTGTCAACGCCGGCTGATGTGTGGGCTCTTGGCACTGCCAAAGGTGTCACAGGCGCTTATGTGTGCACAAAACTGCTGCACACCCATAAAAACTGACCTCAGCTTTTCCATGTTCACGCAGTAATGTGTGCTCTGGAGCTAGCGCACAAGCCTTACCTTTTGTTTGAGTATTACGTGCAGTTAAACCCTACTCCACTCCTAGCCTTCCCTACATCTCACTCTTTATTTCCTCTGAAGCTATAAGTAAAAGCCAAAACACTCTGCTGGCTCTTCACGCTGTTCCCACATCTTCTCCTTTTCCCATATCAGCCTGCGTATGAGTCTGCCAGCAGCGCAAGTAAGCTCTATAAGACCCAAGGCAAATTACCACAGCGGGACACTCCGTTTCTGTTCCACATGCTTCTCTTCCTCTTCTCTTTCTCCCCTCCCGTCTCCCTGCATGTCACAAATCAAAGTGTGTACCTCGACACTGGCTGGACGTCATGAATTCAGCGTCCTCCACTGGTAGAGTCCGTTCTTTCATTGAGCATACGGCAAAGGAAATGATCCATGACGTAAAAAAAGAGGGATCGTACCAAAGAGAAGTGATGGCCATCTGAACTTTCATCCAACTTCTCCTTTTATTTTATCAAAAGTACCTTTTTTTTACTTCAGAAAATTGATTGTACAAAGACTCCCATACTACCATCTAGTGGCTTAAAAGCCATGCTAGTGGGCCATCAGGTGTGATTTTCCACTTCAGACAATTTTTTTAGGGAGCGAAATGGCCTGAAATTGGATCCTTTGGCAGCTTGCAGTTCCTCTTAACTAGCCTTAGGCAACAAAATACTGAGGCAGCGCTCCCCTGCTATCATTTCCAGAAAGTTCTATAGATGGTGCCCCTAATCCTCATACAGGGGGCAGGGAGGCAGTTCTTGGTCTGAGCAAACAGCCAGACGTACTCACATACAAATATATTGTAAAACATGTTTACAGGGCAGTAAACAGGGTCAAGCCATGGAAAGTGTGATAGCAGCGAGTTAGCGGGCCTTTAGAAGTCAGGGAGGTCTGCAGAAGTGGCCTGCTGGTGTTGTTAGCAGTAAGCCAACAGGACGTGTCCCTATGTCCTCTACTTGCACCCTGCTGTGATCACGCAGCAGGAGAGCATATGATGCCTTCCTGCCACGAACAGTTCAGACCTGCACCGACACAAAGAACAAGAGCTAATTAAAGAGGATCTTAACGGGGAGTAAATTATTTAACGCTGCCCACATGTCTTCATGACTTCTTTCTTTTGTTGCTTCTGCCCCGCTCTTTCACCTCGCTTTTTCTTTTGGGCTGTTTTACAACATTTGCACGACTGCTCTTTCATCTCTTAAATGGTGCCATTCAGTAGCCACGCCACGGTCGTCAAACAGTCACAGGGACAAATGCAGGGCCGGTGAAAAGTAACACTGTTTTAACGTAAAACAAGGAGAGAAACACCAACAGCCTTTCAAATCAATGTGGACGGGTGACAGAGTTCTACATACCGCTAGCATCCGGTTGGACCACCTACTTGCTTTTAGAACAGCCTTAATTCTTTGTGACAACAAAGTCATTCAAATAGCTGCCAGAAACACTCATGGGAGGCTTTGGTCTGTATTGACATGATATCCTCACACAGTTGCCTTCTATTTTTAAGCTTATTATCAATGATCTCCGGTTCCGCAAAATCCCGAAGGTGCTCTGGGTGACTGTGGAGGTCAACGGAGATCAACGAACTCATTGCCGTCTTCAAGAAAAAGAAGACGGTTGTTGATCTGGTCAACAACAGCACTCAGGTAGACTGTGGGTGTTTAAATAATTAGTAAGGAGCCCAAAGTATGCCAAGAAAATATCCCACACCATAACATTACCAGTAGCAGTTTGACCGGTTGATATAAGACATGATGGGTCCGTGCTCTCATGCTGTCTACTCCAAGGGAATTGGAGACATTCCGATACAGGTGTCTTGGTTGGTGCTGAATGCGTACCAAACAGATAAAATGTTGTTTTAAGGCAGGTTATTAAGAAAATGTTACTTTTTGAGCTTTATATCATGTTGTACTGCTATTCCCTCATTAGAAACTTACCTGGAGTTTTGCTTTGATTCTTTCATCCATGTTTGAGGAACCCTTGTATATATGGTGGTAGCCATTTGGGAGTGGCTACGCTTGCTCTCACCAAGCAGTGCCCATTTCCACAAAGTTTCTCCTGTGAGCTGCAGCCTCTAGCAAAGCTTCTGCCTCACTCATCTCCTCCAGGCTAGCAGCAGCAGCAATTAGCAAACACCTCTAAAGAAAGGTTATAAACAATAAAATAAAGGAGCATTGACGTTTGATGTGCTGAAGGCGGAGTGTCAGAAAGAGTAGGAGCTTCTTAAAGAGACAGAGGCCCAACTTCAACGTGTCAAACTGTGAAATCAAATTTCTTTTAATTAAGTCATGTTTGATATGTACCCTGAAGGTAACATACTTACTTGACTGTGGAAAATACATAATATTGTCCTTTTAAACAAATGTGTGCCTTATTCAAAACATGAATAATTTTTTTGACAGTTTGTATTTATTGAAAAATATCCAAAATGTGCCAATCTGATTTTAATGACTTTGAAATTGGTGAATAAAGAAATTGATTTTTCTGTTCTGACCAGAACATGTGAAAGTTGCAGCTGAACTTGAGACTCATCAGATGAGTCAACATTTTTCTAATCTGTTATTGTCCAGTAATGTGATGTGTTTTTCTGAGTCAGCCTTCTGTGTGACTTGGTTGTGATTAAAGAACAAATAAACAGATGTACCTAATAAAATGGCTGATGAGTATATTTTAACAAAATAAAATAATAAATTTTCTGCTGTGAAACTGAATCTTTTGGTTTGTTTGTGCTTTTTTTCAAGCTTCATCCACATTCTGTGTATTTTGAAATGAAGAAAGCCGTTTCTTTAAGAAAGCTTTTTGCTGATGCTGTGCTTCAAGGCGCATGGCCAAAGGTTCACAGCGAAACTTGTGCATTTATTCACCCAGCAGGGGATGGCATTTTCCATTTCTTCTCTTCGGCTTGTGCTGTTTTTTCCTGACAGAAGGCTCTCACTGGGCCAATTTCAGACTTTCTGATCACCCAGTGCACCAAGCACATCTCTCAATGGCTGAAGGCAACTTGCTGCTAAACCAGCCTGGAGTAAAACAGTGACCCTCGTCAGGTGAGACAGAGATCCACTGCCTTGTAAACAGAAAATTCTGAACTAAAATATTTTTCTTACACAACAATTAACCTGGAGATGAGCTTTGAACTATCTCAGTACAACAGGAGCAACAAAACAAACTGGATGAATGAAATATTTAACTAATTGTTGTTTCACTAAAAGCTTTAGTTTGCAGTGTAAACACACGTCCCATCAACATTATCAGCACTTTGAACTGATAAGAATTTTTCAGCTGACTGAGTCTCCCTGTGGCAAAATTAAACAGCCTTCAGTTCAGCACTAGAGGGTTTTTCTGCATGAAATCATGCTGCTTCACACAGAAAATAGGCAACCAATATCTTACTTTTGATGTGTTTGTGCCATGAAATCAGTAGCTGCGTTTCTATTACAAAAGCGCGTAAAACTTTGTCAATATTCCGCTAATGTCGAAAAAACACAACTTCACAATTGCGATGTTTCCATTAAATAAGAAACACAATTAACATCACAGGTGAGTCTGTTTTTTTAAGCTGATAAATCATTAAAACACATGCTGCGCTATCATGGTCCATCTACTTCCTGTCGTCATCTTCGTCTTTTCTTGCAGTTGAGCTCATGACTCGTGATGTGAAGAAATGGTTTCAATTACAGTTTTGCAAAATACCACCTCATCCTAAACTTAAAAAAACATGAATTCTCTCAAAATTGACGTGTTTCTATTCACCAAATCTATTATCGTAATTCCAATTTACACAATTATATGATCAATGGAAACACACCTGCAGTTATTTATGCAGTTGTCTCCATTTCTCACTTTAACTTTTTTACTTTATATGTTTTCCTCTGGTCAAAGTTTTGTCTGTTTAAATAAAATAGGGCTGCAATTAACGATTATTTTAGCAATCGATCATTAACCGATTTAAAAAACTGGTATTCTGGAGATTTCATATTCAACCACTAAAGCAGTTTCTGTAAAAGATTATAAATACGTAAAAAAATGCAAATAGTTGAGAAGATCAATATGAAGTTTACAGAGCATACTAAGACAAAGATTTATGCTGAGAGTGACCAGGAAGGCAAGTACGGAGGTCTAACAGTGCCAAACGGCAGTGGAAGCTGCAGACACTGTGCTATACTTCGCTGGAGGTTTATGTTTGGCCTCAACAAAACCAATGAGTAGATTGTTTCTCAAATTTTGAAATGAAATCCAATGTATATGCTTCGTTATGCTTAAAGCCTGGCTGATGCAGAGAAACCAACCAACAAGACAATAAAGTCTGAAACAAATTCAGACTTATTCATTCAATTCCAGCTTCTATAATTATTCCACCCTGGAAAGAGAATGGTTAATATAAATTAGTAAAAAGCCCCAAACAAAAATAAAATTAATTCCCATGATGAGTATGTACACTTCCAGGACCAACTTGATTGGAAATGTCCAGATTTCAAATACTGTGTGATGAAGCAATTAGCATGATGATTAACAAGTGACAGCATCTTGCAACAGACTTCGTCTCATTAAAACCGATAAACAAACATAAACCACTCCATGTTTGGGCTGTGAATTCAGATCCAAATTTTAGTCGAAGATCAGCTAAATTAGCTGAGAGGGTTGAATAGCTCAACGCTGCGTAAACAAAATATTTTTCTGCATGTCCGTTTGAAAAATGGTCTTTCTCTGAACATTTACCACAAGAAAAGAGTTCCGATATGGAAGCACATGAAGGCTTCTCGAATGTCTGCAGAGGATGCTTGTGTAAAACACCAGTGGGGGAGGGGTCAGCGTTCAGCATCATCTACTTCAGGCATTTTCTAATTATTGGAGTTAATGGTTTCAGTGCAGCTGAGCTCTGTGGGTGGGTGGGGGTATTCTGCACGGAAACAATGACCACTGTTCCACACCAAGGTGTATTTCTGTCACTTGTAAGATTCGCAGGACCAGAGGAGTGCTCCATGTCACTGACTGGTATCAGTATCGCGGGGGTGCCACGGGGACTTGGGGCCTATTTTGCATGCTTTCACTTGACAGCATACATGCTCCGGTATAAAGGCTACATGGCTTCTTGGCGCTGCAAGTTCTTCATACTTGTCTGAGCACTGAAACCTGCATATCTTATGGCTTTTCAGGCCTTGAAATATTTTTTGCAGGCTTGTTTTATTGAAAGAATGACAAATTTGGAGATTTGAAAAGTTAGAGGTCCAAGACTTGCAGATTATCTATGTCAGCTGTGATTTTCCATTTTCCAATTTATTATAAAAATGTCATCATGGTCAAAAGGAAGTTTTCTGACTGCAGTATTCAAAATCAGAATAAAAGTAATGTTGGCATGGAAACACAGGCCAGAAACAGTCCAGGGATATGCAAACGTTTTTGTTCTCTTGCTTTATCTCAGAGCTCAGATTAACAGTGAAGATTGAGAAAACAAAAATGGTTTAGTTGTTTATTAAATGATCTAATAATTTTCACATTAACAGCTGAAATGGACAATAGACACATTTTAAAATGTAATCAGAATTTGCAAATCTGGGACACTTGCTATTTCTTTAGTAATTCATTTAAAACACATCTTTGCTCCTGTTCACTGGATAACTGGAAATTAAATTTAATCCAACTTGTTCCGATGATGTTTCAGTCAGAACCACATGTGGGGTCCGGGTGGGGCAGCCTGGGTTCAAACCTGTCCATTTGCTCTGAATTGAATCTGCGCTGTTCACAGTAACAATAGGTCAATTAATAATAGGATAAATGAATTCACATGTAAACAATAAGGAGATCCTCCCTATTAATATCGCTGAAAAGCCATCATTTTAAAAAATGCTGCAAATATTTGATACCCAGTACGAAGTTAGTTTACACTATTGCCTGTTTTCTGTGCCAAAGCTGAATGATGAATATTTTTTAAAATGTAATTTTGGTTCCAGAAGCTTAATAATCTGTTTCAATTATTGTTATGTTTGTTATTTCAGAGACTAAAGAGTTTTTCAGTTCCAGTGTTAAACATTCTATAGTAAACTACCATAAATTGAATAGTTAGAAACTACAATTATTTCACACAGATTCTTTACCGCAAATATTATTCAAATTTAGCTTAATCCCTACAGATAGACCTGTCACAATGAATTTTGCTGGATGATAAATTGTCCCAAAAATTGTTGCAATAAACAATAATATTGTCATTTTGAGACCATTTTAAAGTCAAATTTCCAAAATAAAAAAGAAAATAAAAACCCCCAGCAGTTATTAAAATGAATTATGAAGTCTGTGAAGTAAAACTGCATTTAAAAATATCAATCATTCAGCTTAGACAGGAAAAACAGGCAAAAGTGGCTAACAGGACTGTTGTAAAACAAACTAACTCCTACTGGGTGTCAAATGTTTGCAGCATCTTTCAAAATGGCTGCTTTTCAGCGATATTAACAGGGAGCGTTTCTTTAACGATTGTTGTCCAACTGGAAATTATTGAGCTCATTTTAATTCATCATAATTGGTTTATTGTTTTTAGTGACAGGCCTAACTACAGATAAACTGTCTCTACCCCTGAGAGACGATGCTGCACTGAAAAAAAACAGAAAGTAGCTTCTTTTTTTTTTGACTCCATTAGGAAATAAATGCCAGCGCATTCTAGCGTGCTTTGCTTACTGCACAGGTTATGTTGTGTCTGAATAATCTGGGGCATATTCATTACGAAAACAACACTTTACTCCGGTGACAAAAAGATGTTGACCTTTAGTGAAATCGAATACTTGCAAAGCGTGCCTCATTGTTCAAAGATAATAGCTGGGCAACGTCTCCTGCGAGGCAGATGATGCTGATGGCAAACGGAGCGCCAGCCTCGCAGTCGGTGGGTGTTGGACCCGTGATGACTCATTCCTCATCGGCGTACGGAGGAACCGGGCGACAGGCTGCTGTTGCAGCTGACGATGTGGACGCGCTTCCTGTTGCTGGTCATTTTTACCTCACTTAGATAAATGCCAGCGGCTGAATCTTTTTGTCTTCGCAACACCTGGCTGAGTTAACCTCGGCTAGGTGTTGCAGAATAAGGAGCAGGAGAAAGCGCTTGTGAGAGAAAGACAGCAGGCAGCCACCCTAGAGGAGCTTTGTTCATTCTCCAGGGAAATTGCATCACGTATTGATCGGTGCTCCCTCAATCTAATGGACACAGGGGGGGAATTGCTCCAGGCAATTGGGAAATAGGGTTGAGAATAACAAGGAGTCATTAAGGCATAAAACCCAGGTTAGTCACCTGAGGACCTTTCACCTGCCTTCACATGCCTCTGGAAGCAGCCGGCAACAGCAGGCAGATCGGTGAGGAGCGCCGGGTTCACAGACTCAGACAAGCATTTGTCTCCATTACAGCCCTCACACCGGCAAATAAACAGGGGAGACAGACAATCATTCTACATTACATCCATGACTATAGCACTTTACATTTTCTCTCAGCGTAACAGACTCCCTGGGCCATCTCACAATCCTCACATCCATTTTTTACACATCCTGCCACTGCGTGTGCACAGCCGGAGCGTTCAGCAGCCAGGGATTTCCACCGCCGCAGCGTTTGTGTCCCTTTCTCCAAGCAGAAACAGCGAGATCAAAACAAGGTCTGCATCCTAACCCAAATCTGTCACGCCATCATTGGTGTCATACGACTTCAAAACGAAGCCGAGCGCCAAACGCAGCCGGCGCCGTCTCCTTCACAGGGCTCGGTCCGCTAAAAGGGCAGCAGAGACGATTTTTCAGCCTCTGCTGGAGCGAAGCGATATTTAAAAAAACAGGTAAAGATCGGTGACAATCATTAGAGTGGAAGGAAGTGGGAGGATCTCAGTGGATTTATCCTGTGGATCTCACAGCTGGGTGAAATGAACACAAGACAGAATAAGATGTTCAGCCTCTTCTTCCTCATAAATTTGGAAAACAACAGAATTTCATCAATATATTACAGAGCTGCCGCATGTTGTTTATGCTCAGATCTAATAACGTTACATCCTGAATATCAGTCTACTTTCTTTTAAACCAGAGTTTTATACTATAAAAATCAAATCTCTGATACATTTATGTGTGGACATTTTTTTTTATTTTACTGCAGATATTAAAAGATTCAGACATGGAGATGGAAAAAACAAGATATATACACAAGTTGGATGGATGTATTTACGATTGTATGTATGGATGGATGGACAAATGGATTAACAGCTGGTTGGATGAACAACTGGACGGATGAACAGCTGGTTGGATGAACAGCTGGTTGGATGAACAGCTGGATGAACAGCTGTCTCTTTAAGGGAACAGGACATCCTCCTGGTCTGTTCCCAGGTTTCTGTCTCTTCTTCTCTGCCTCAGATGTTTAATGTGATTCCAGACTGTGGAGAAACTCTGATGTTCCTCAACATCATCACAGAAAATCCCACAGCAGCATTTCAATTTGGTTTTAATCGATTTGCATGGATCTTTTCATCTAATAACCAACAATCTGCAATTCAATTCTAATTCCTCTCCATTATTCTTAAAGCCAAGCAGACCATTTCACACATATCAGCCACTTATGTGCATGTAAATTATTGATCACCTCTCAAGCCCTTCTCAAATGAATTGACTTTGTGCATGTAAATAAGGTGCTACACTTTGCTGAGGTGTTTCTAGCGGCTGGCTGGCAGGCTGGGGTTTTGATTTGGTGCCATTTGGATATTAAGTGCAGTGGAGGCTGAGTGCTATTACAGCTGAGGAAAGGCAGCACATCAATCTCTGTCACAGGATGGAAAATCGCTCTCCAGACAGGAGCAGCAGGCGAAGGAAGGGCTGCAGAAAAGAAGGAAAACCTCATGAGTGCTGCACAAACTAGTTTACTATAATGAACTGCATACAAAGTAAACCACAGCATCTCATATGGGCTCTGTGTAATAACCTGCAGGCTGATCTATAGCATCAGCTCTACCCATCTGCAACACTGCAAAAACACAAAACTTACCAGTTTGGTTTGGTTTCTACTCCAAATATATTAGCACACTCAAAATAAGACAAAACTAAATTATAAGTAACTTTTCCGTTTATTCTAAGTCAATAATTCCTTTAAAGTCGATGAAAAAGTACTAGTTCCACTGACAGATTATTTCACTTGTAACAAAACATTATTTCCATGTTGTAAGTGGAACTTGTACTTTTCAACAATATTAAAGAAATTATTCACTTAGAAAAAGCTCCTATATATTGCTAAAAAATCCTAAGTTCTTTGCAAATGATGATGCAAAGAAGGATTCTTCAATAAAAAAAAAAATTCTAAACAACCCTAACCATTCTTTTCATGAGACAAAACAGTGTCTTCAGTCAGAGAGTTCTTCAAATGCACTGAAATACAGACTGTTACAGGAGATCTTTCCTGCCAACAGCCATCATGATCTATAATAACTCGGAAGAACCAGAGTAAATATGAGTTACAAAAACATTTAATTTCCCTTTGGGATAAATAAAGTATTTTTAATTTTTTTTTATTTCAAAGGGATTACGTTATTTGTATTAGAAACCAGACAAAAATACCTGCTAAGATTTTGTGTTTTTGCAGTGCAGTGGTGTCGAACTCATTGTCATCAAGTGTGGCTCAAAACTTTCCCATTTACAAACTGCTAAATAATTAATAAATATCTGTCCCTGCATTCGATACTTATTCAAATTATTAATACAGAAGATCTCTTCACATTCATCAGTGCCTGCAGAATTTCACGTTTGTTTTTGTGATTTCTAGAAATTATAATCACTGATTTCTGGAGCTAATTTAGAAATATTTCCGCTTTAGAATGAAGTTAAATGTGACTTTTTATAACTCAATCTTTTCTTGTCAATCTTGGATTATAACTTGGCATGAAGGAAGGCCGAGGCAGCAGTGGAGTAGAAGGAAGAAACACTGCCACCTGCAGGTGGGAGTTAGCATCACTTAAAGCCAATGTTTTAGCAGAAAATTTCCAATACATTCACTACAATGCCCTGGCGCAAAAAAAAAAAAGTGATCTGCTGATTTTGCTTGAAAACCTGGAGGTACTGACTGTGCAATTTGGCTTTGATTTATTTGATGGAATAATATCTGAGCTGTTATCTTTAAGGCTAACAGGTGCTGAGGGCCACATCAGAAGCTTTAGCGGGCTGGATTCATTTGGCATACATGAAGCAAACAAACGTTTCTTGCAGCTCCACAATGCTCTGCTGCTCCTCTTGCAGCGCTGGTTTGGGCTTTGAGGCGCCTCTCACGGGACGCTCCCCTAAAAAGTTACCTGATGAGCCACAGTTCTCACAGGAGGGATGAGACGAGGGGTGAAGAGGGGGAGAAACAGAGACAGAGAGAAAGAGAAAGCTCTCATTATTTCTCTCTAATTGCCCACGAGCGACCCTCCTGATCCCCCCTCTCTCTTCCCTTCTTGCAACCAGGTAGTGTGGCTCATTACAGGCAGCCTCCTCGGTTTTCCCAGGAGAAAGCCATGAAAAGGCCATGAAAGGCCTCGTCTGACAGGGGCCAGCAGACTGGACCAATTAACAGGGTTTTTCTGTGCTCTGACTTGCCACACTGCAGTTTGCAACTCATCTACAGTGTTAGACTTGCAGATGTCCGAGGTCAGGCTGGGACAGTTTATTCAAAAAGCAGAAGGTTTAAAGTCAAATCTGTGCTCCAGAGCCGCAACGACGCTCAGCGGTTTACCCAGAGATGGAATATGATATTTGCAGAGTTGGGTAGTAACTGGTTACACTTACCTGAATAACTTTTCGGAAACACTGCAAACTCAAAATCTTAGTATTTTGGTCTGATTTCTAGTGGAAATATCACTTGAAATAAGAAAAAACTAATTTACAAGCAACCTTTCAGCCAGATATGAGTTTCTTTTCAGTAAACAATTTTTAATATTGATTAAAAACAAAAGTACTAATTCCACTGGCAGATATACGTATTTAATAACATTGATTTTGTAAAATGTCTTGCATAAGTGACATAATCTGTCAGTGGAACTAGTATTTATTTTTATATCTATATTAAGGTATTGTTTACTAAAACCAAACTCCTATCTTGCTGAAAAGTTACTTTTATGCAAGTTTTGCCTTATTTTCAGTGTACTATTTGTACTAGAAATTAGATCAAAATACTAGCTAAGATTTTGCGTTTTTGCAGTGTACTATTAAGAGTATTTTTACTACACTTTAGTTTTCACTTTTTATTGCTACTCTTACTCGAGTAGCACATCTGGATGCTCTACCAACTGAGTAACTTCACTGCTAGTTTTAACCTGAAATTTACCAGACAGATGAACACCTGCAGTTTTATAGCTAAACTGTTTTCTAATTAAGTTATTTTTATGAACTATTTTCATTTTAGTCCTTAAAATACCTTCATTTTTGCTCATCTAATTATGTAATTTTTAAATATCAAATGACTGATGTTTTGAACAGTTAGTACTTAAATCGCCTTCTTATCAAACAATTTCTTACTCTTGAGCAGTTTCTTGGGCGGCTACTTTTTACTTTTACTTGAGTAAAAATGAGTTGTAATAGTGCTACTCTTGCTTGAGTATAACGTCATCATGGCGTCTCAGAAGGCTGTGCTGACTGGTCTGCTTGGCTGAATTATGTAACAAGCTGTAATTGCAACAGGTTTTCTCGACAACCTGCAACCTGCCTGCAGCTGTTTTCTCATCTTTAAAGCCACAGCAGTAATGCGAAAACATGCAGCGCCTTAACGTCCTGTCACTTTAACATCCGACTGGGACGTTCCGGGTCTGAGCTGCAGACATAATCTGCAGAAGCATAAATGCTCCGACATGCAGTCAGTGCCATCCGGCCCAGTTAAAGCACTCCACACTCGACTTTCACAGAGACCAACTTAAAAGGATTTTCTACAATTTGGATTAGCTTTGAGAGAAAAGAAAGTGACCTAATTAAAGTTTGAAAAGTTAAACAGAGTGTTTCCAAGTGTCTGTAAATCAAGTTTAAGACTTTTTAAAACCTTTTAAAGGCAATTATGATTTAATTCTTTTTTAAATTATAAAAAAAATAAAAGTAAAAAAGTTAGGACTTCATGTAAGTTTGATATATAATTTCCACATGGAGTTGTCGAGGATAAAATGTCCTAAGACTTTTGTAATCAACATCCAACTACTGAAATCACCATTTTCCAATGTGACCTTTCTTATTTTAAGTTGCTGACAATTTTTCAAACTTCCAGGGGAAACTCTGCTGAAGCATTTCTACGAAAAAGCTGGACTTGTAATAAATCAGCAAACGTAGAAATCTGTACGTCAACCAACCCTGATACTTTAAGCTTTTCCTCTCCACAATCACTCAGCTAAACATCTAGTTTCTATTCTGCATCTAAATAAATCAAAATTATTCATACCCCCAGTAGAGTTTGGTTTAAAATTAGAATTATTCAACCAAGATCTTTCTTTTTGATTGGAAGTAACAGTCACATTTCAAAAGTTGATAAAACAATCAGTAAACAATAATAGCCTGGTGGCCCACCAGGCTAATGATACGCTGAGAGAAACCGTGAATAACAAAACACAGAAAAAGATTAGAGTAAATAGAGGTGTCAGGATTCCATTATAAGTATAGTTATTGATTTCCATTTAGCTTCAAAAGTCTCCATCTTAAATTCCTTTTCAGAAACGTTTAGAAAAGCCTGAGGACTGATTGAAAAGCTGAAGTACAGCTGTTTTCTGGCGCCATTGCTCCATGAAGGCTGAACGTGTCCGGCCCTCGGCCTCCCAGCGCCAGGTGACTTCAGTGTGTGTCTGAATAAATGACCCAGTCAAGGTGAGCTCCATGTGTCAAACCAAGAGCATCAAAGACAAACTACGCAACCTTGCCAGAGGGCCTGCTTTCCTTTCACCTGGAGAACCGCGACTTGCACTCTCTGAGGCTTGATGCATTTGAGCCCATCCTGATCTTTGTAATGACTGGTCAAAAAAAAAAAAAGTTCAGACAGCCTCCTGTCTAGTAGCATGAAAGACAAGACTTTCAAAGAGCCTTCTCCTTCCTCTTCGGGTTTAAAAGATGCATGCATTCCCGTCAAGGTCACATTTCCGCAAGAGCGATTCAAGGCAAAAATCACCAGAATGCAAACAGCGCTGACTGATAGAGTGGAGGACAATGATGGGGCCCATGACAACGATACCACTCAGCAACAGAGTCGATGACAGTTGCGGCGGAGGTGTATCTGGGCCCAGGGAAAAGGGAACGAGACAAAGAGGAAGGGTTAGGAGAGGTTGGGCTGGATGGAAGGGGGTACTGATTGGTTTGCCGTCTCATGGGGTGCGTGTTTGCCTGCAGGGAAAGGTCACGGGAGGGAATAGGAGTAACGAGGTGTGAAGGGAAGGCACTGTCCTCGGTTCCCAGGCCCTTGGAGACGGCCACGGCAAGGTGTTAATGCAGATGCTCCGCAGCTTCCCAGGTTCTGTTTATTACACCTTTCGAGGGGAGCCAGCCGAGAGTCTCACCATCAGTCAATACAGCTGAGAACATGCTAATCAGAAGCACAAGCTGGCAGCAGAGCCAACTCCCAGGGCCTCAGACGGATAAAAAGGAAACGTAGAGAAGCTCAGCTGCTGATTTTATCCTAACCACTGAGAAAAAATGCCACACTAACATGAGCTGCCAAATGGCAGCATTTCTGCAACAAACGAGTTTGTTTCTGTACATTTAACAGCAACATTCTGTTTATTTACCGACTAGTTAAACTCCTAACTGGTATGAATTTAAAGGGACGGTATTATGTATTTTTCAAGCACTTATTGTCATTTTCTAGCACAATCCATGTTACCTTTAGTTCTTGTAAAAATATATGATGATGAAACATACTGTATCTTTGTATATTATGTATATACACATAACCTGCATCTTAACTCGAGTCGAGCAAATCTCAATCTCGTTGTAATCTGTTGATGACAATGACAAATAAATCTTATCTTATCTTATGATGAACTCAACAGATCCTTAGTTCTGGGAGGCGTTTGCTTATTGCTGCTGCTAGTCTGGAGGAGCTAATAACATGACATAAAGCTAAAAAATAAAAAAAAATTAAAAAATGAAACAGTAACAGTGGGAAAATGCACAACTCTATGTCTTCCCCTCTTGTCCATACCGCCCACTTCCTGTCAGTTGGCTATCAATTCATCCTCAAGTGTTGATATTAATTAAGCTACAATTAATACAAATAAATAAATTTCCCTCTGATTCTAGTTGAGGCTTTCTTAAAAATACTTAAATAAAATGACTTTTATGTTTTTCTGCTCAACAATCCAGACAGAATTTGGCAACTTTTGTTGGCCCAAAAATTCAGCTTCACAGCTTCAAAATAGCAGCGAACAAAGAAGTGGGTGGAATCCAGGTGGCTACATCCAATTTTTATATTCAGTGAAGTTTCCCCAGCTGTCTGAGCACACTAACAACTGCAGCTGGATCAATGCACACCGGTCCACTAATGACCACAGGAGCTTTGGCCAAGGTTGACTTGTTGCTAGTTAACTCCTTTCAGACACACAAACTGTTTTGTTTGTCTCTGTTCCGAACAAAACAGAGACGCTGACGCTGGTAGCAACGTAGCCAACAATCAAAGCGCTAATGACTGAAACAATTCATTTAACAACTTAAACCGAACATCAAAAGAGTCATAAAATGCGCCGCAAGTCACTGAGACCGCAACCTGCTGACTATAAGAGCGATTTAAAGGCAGGAGAACGCTGTGGCAGAAACATTCAGTCCACAGAGCAGTGGCTGCAGGTGAAAACAAATTCCTGGCAGGGCTGATGTGTGAATAGGTTTATACGACGGTGTACTAGGGCCTTCATAGATAGAAAAACAGGGAGTACATTTCTTCCAAAAAATTCAAGACATTTTGAGATTAGTCTCAGAAATTTGCTAGAAAAAAAACTTGGGAATATCTGAGTTTCAAAAGTTAAAAATGTTAAACTTTTGAAAATTTCTGAGATTATTCTAAAAATTTCTAAGTACTTTTCTTGCAATTTTTTGACTCATAAATGTTAATTTTTTTTCTGGAAAAATGCTGAATTTATTCTCAAATGTTCAGATAAATGAACAGTAGAAAATGACTACAATTCTACAATCTTTACATTTTTCTTACTGTAACACAACATGAGGGGTTAGATTAGCTAAAAGTAAATGGACTGTTTAGTAACTTGAAATATATGCAGAATTTAATAATCAAATCAGTCAACAAAGATTGTAAAAATACCAAACTGATGTATGATTGACAATAAGATTAACTCTGAAAAAACAATAGGCTAAATTCTATTAAAATTGAAGAAAGTCAGTCGCAGCCTTTCTACCTAAAAGAAGTCAAATCCACTGGTATAGGATGAAATTATCATGATGAGTAATTTAATCCAGGAATAAAAAATCTAATCCACGTTTTGCTGTAACCATAACACCAAGCAACGCCGAGATTTATGACAATCAGGAGTTCAGCAAAATCTAACAGAAATGAAGGTTCATAAATCTGACTTACCAAACAAGACTTCTCCTCGTCCAAGGCTACATCAGAACGGCCATCTTGAAACGTCATGACATCAAGCAAACATTAGCATGATAATAGCAGCAGAAACTCAAAGGAGGCAACAAGAGAATCATCGTTATTAATACAAAAAATAAATCAAACCAACATACGTATGAAGAGCAGCATTAGCATTATGCTAACCAAATCAACATAAGCATCAAATAAACCACAGCAACGTTCATAACTGATTATGAGCAAAAACTATATTACATCAACTGATGATCAAAAAATAAAGGAAGAAAAAGAGCAGAGCAACATGGCGGCTAAAGCTAATTTTAAAAAATGCTGAGAAACAAAAGTTGTAGCTTACTTGTCATTCAAGGTGGGGGTTCGATCTAAGCTAGCTTCGCCATTATCAACTTTATCGCCATGACGTCCCGAAACTTTACGAGGTAAGATTCTGAGCGCCCCAAAGACATTAATTTCATTGGTGCTGATTGGCCAAATGTTTAGTATTTTTCCCTAGCAACCGCACACTATTGGCTATTTAGCTTCACTTCCAGTGCCACAGATGGTAACTGACAGGAGTCTGTCACGGCTCTGTTGCCAGATTGGCTTTTTAACACTTTGGGCTGGGAAAGTTAAATTTGGGCTGCTTTTCACATCATTTGAAAGTTTGAAGAAAGTCTTCATAGGAAAGTTCTTTGAAAATAGTCGTCATTGTGAGGCAGAAAAGCACAAAACTTAATAAAATGCAGTGTTATTGCACTTATGTCTCTTTTGTTTGGGCTGGAAACAGTCAGATCTGGCAACCCTGGAATTCCCTGTTGAATGAAAATGTCGGTGGAAATGTTATGTAAATAATTCAGATTACATTAGCCACATATTATTAAGGAAAACTGGTTAATACAATTTTAAGAAATGTTTAAAAAGTGTCTATATGTCATTTTAAGATATTTTATCCCCTTTGTATTGGAAGAGAGAAAACATGGATGACTCAGATTAATTTAACAACAGACAGGACATGATTCAGTGATAAAAACTTTTGATTGTCCATAAAATTTGGTATGGTAAAATAACAGCTAAAAAATACACCAAAAGATTCTTCAAAATGATTCAGTTGGCAGAAAGTTGCCAATTTCTCCTTAGACCGCTTTCATATATAAAAGGAAATTAAGGGAACCCAACAGGAGAGAAAACAATTTAAAGTCACAATCCGACTTTAAAAAATGGATTACCAGGGATTTTATTGTCTCGCTTGCCTCTCAGGGCTTCTGCGCAATAAACTGCATGCAGGCTGTTATGTATCATTATGTTTTAATGTCATTTATGCCTGCAACGAGACCATTCCCACCAATCTCCAGCTTTATTTCGCTGAAATCATAAAAATAACCTGAACTCAACATGAAATGTTAAAACCCCGTTTTTTTGTTTCTAGAAACTGCCGTCTCTCCAACCTCCAACGAGTGGACCACGTGGGAAATCCACTCTCATTATGTATAAAATACTATTAATTAACTTTATTGAATGTGTCACAGTATGGTTCCCACCACATGGTTCCCTCAGGGTCTCTTGTCCAAGACCCAACCTTGTCCCGTTCGGATCCAGTGAGCCAGCATCCTTCACGTCCGAGGTGACTCCCCCCTCCTTCTTGTCATTGCTTAGAAAGCTGCCAGTAATTTATAATGTTGTGACAGTCAAATAAACAGGGCTGCTGCTCGCTGGAGTGAAAAGTCCTGTATTAAAGGGAATCAAAACAGCTCCAAATGGTGCCTTGAATGGAAATAATCTCGCCGTAAGATCTGCTCTGGGCTGGCTAATTTAAATTTGTTCAGGGTGACAGCTTACTGGAAGAGGGACATAATGAAGTCCATTATCATCAGTGGTGCAAATTCTAAAGAACGATAACTCTCATTATCAGCGCTTTTCTGTATACGAAGGAAATATGTTCATCCATTATGAAATGTGCTGAGAATGACAACATGGAGCAAACATGAGACGCCGGCTAGACACTGGACACGTCTTTATTATTTCTACAATACTCCAACTTGCTTTATTTATGGATGAGGTTATGGGGATTTTTTATGGCCCACAGGAAGAAAATGCTCTGGATTTAAACTGTAATAGTTTGATCAGTCTGATATTTCTGCGTTTCTGCATGCAGAAAGCTTGTGCTTTTATTTACAGCGCCTTTCTCTGTGGGTAATCTAACATCTGCTCTAACAGGCCAGACCTTGAACAGTGGATTATCTCGTAAAAACAGGCTTCTATTAAACAAGCGCCGGAATTAACAATGAGTCATTTTGAACAGAATTAGGTGATAAATAGGGAAATAAAGAAGGTCTCCAGATCTGTAACCCATGATAACTACGGCACGAATAAACTTAGGAGGACTGGAAAATATATTCACTTCAGAGAGTGCAAAAATATGTTTGTTGCCAGAATAATCATCAAAAGTAGGTTTGGTGCCAACAGAAATGTTGCTGCTGAATGAGGTGAAGTGGAAGAGACGGGGAGCCAGGTGTGTGGGGATTCACACACACATACTAATAAGCCAGTTAAAGTCAAGTGCACACATTCAGGGAGGAAAAGCCACACAAATCAATCCTCTATCTGTTAAAAACATTGATTTTAAACATTGTTTGCACTGTCTGAAGCAAAGAAAGATAACAGGTATATATTTTGATATGTAATTATTCCAAATTGTGACCTTTTTCAAGAAAAATGGGAAGAAATATGGGAGGCTGTTATTCATGTAGGTTTATCGATCGTTTCTGTGTTTGGAGCAGAAATTTGTAAAGAATCAAATTTCAAAATGGAGAAGAAGCACATTGAGGACGTCACATCGAAGCTCAAACCGCAGCTACAGCAGATCTTTTATCTGCAGAAACTGTGACACAGTGGATGTCAGAAGGAATGCTTTCTAAGAGGAAACAGCTTTGAAGATTTAGAAACCGGCAACCTGAATAGAGATTTAAAAGATTTCTGTGATGAACTTGGTCCACTTGTAATCAAGTTCCATCCATCTAAGAAACGGTGCTGCCAAGGTTTTCCTCTCTACTGTCGCTACGTGCTTGGTGCAATCTGCTGGGTTTCAATGGACAAAAGGATTTTGCGCTAAGGTGAGTTTTTTTTTTTTTTTGCATCACACGAGTCACATGATCAACACCTGGATGCTCCTACTGGTGGACAAAGAAGCGTTTTTTAATGACTTATCCACAGTGGCTGACAGGTGCAAACACACAGCAAACACAAAATATGCTGCAAACAGGTGCATGATGCAAACTCCAAAACACGCAAACATAAAAAACTCTTAAAGATTTGTTCGACTCCCCCTAGTGGTCTGGAGCACTTCCGTTTGACGGAGCGAGTTTGCAGTTGTGGGCCAGCATGGATATGTCATTTAAAAATGCTTCTTTGTCCACCAGTAAGAGCATCCAGTTGTTGATCATGTGTGATGCAAAAATTTATTTGTGATTGCAGAATTTTTTGTTTGCATTTTTTTGTGTGTGTTTGTTTTGTCGTTTGCATCATTACACACCTGCTTGCTGTGTGGTTGGAGTTGTCTGCCACCGTACTTATTATGTGAACATACATATTCATGTGCGATTTTAATTGTGTTTCTTATTAAATGGAGACACCACAATACTTCCAGTATCTTCCATTGAGTTTTTATTTTGATCTTAGCAGAATATCGACATTTTGAACACATTTGTAATGGAAACGCATCCATCTGTACCTCCAAGCTAACAGTTTTAGGCAGGAATGTATAAACGTCTCTCCCTTGTATTATGAACCAAACAAAAATCAGTCAAGGCGTCTCCTCCTCGTTCTGTACTTTTACTCTTTTTGCGGATAAAAAAGTTTCTTTAAATCCCTCTCCAGTAATATCAGAAAAGCTTTCAACAGGCTGGTTTGATGACCTCAAAGCGGTGCTGAGGAAACTGTAAGGAGTTTCCATTGTCTTCGTTGTAAACATCAGATGCATGAAGTGACTTTAAGGCCAAGAAAAACACACATCAAAAAACCTGTCCTCTAAAAGCGCTCAGCGCATTTATTCCCTGTTCCATCCAGGAGGGATCTTCATATCCTCTTTGCACCCAGTCCTGCAGGTCAATATTAGCACAAGGAGTCCAAGCTACTTGATGTACCCGAATCAAATTTACAAAACACTGTTTGACTCATGCTATTAAATCTGAAGATGAAAGAATCACCAAGGGCAAACAGCTCCCAAGGCTATATACCAAATACTCAGGCTCACATAACACCGAGGCGCAATTAAGAATTTAAATGGACTCTGCATAAAATGGGCCTCTGCTGTGAAAATGACCGACTTTGAAAATGTCATAATTAGCCGAGCCGACATTGTGCAACGTGTAAAGTCCAGCTACAGTTTATCCACTGATCTACTGCGCTGATAAGTTCATCTTTGTGATGACATTGTGAAACCTGGAAATATGACACCAAATGTACCCAAGAAAGGAGGTAATTAGGCGAGCAGCTGTAAAACGAGTGTTCCTGTAGGGGCTCATCCACTTCCCCTCAACTCTATTTACCTTCAGCATATAATTCCAGCTCTATTACAGGAGATGGAGAAGGACAAACACAACACAGAAATGTGAGGGATAAAAAGAAAGGCGAGAGGAGGAGGAGGGGGCAGCTGGGAGAGAGAGGCCAAGAAAAGGATGATAAGAAATCAGAGATAAATTCTCCAGGGTGCAGACGTATTCCAGAGAGGAGTGACCAATCGAGATAGAGGCAAAGACGGGATAAAATAGTGATAAGAGTGATGACAGAGTGTAAAATGACTCAGTCAGCCCTGGCAGTGGCATTGGCTCTGACCTCCCATTCCTCATCCCGGTTCCATGTGGGTCGGGACCAGAGGGCGACCTGCAATGTTTCCTTCATCATTTTGACTAACGGTGTCAAACCTTTTACCAGTCAGTTTTTAAAATGACAATAATTATGTTCAACTGCGTTTCAGTTTCATTCTGTGTAATTAATATTCAACAAGTGGAACAGATAATTCATATTTTATCATTCAACTCTTTCTCCAAAGTGATGAAGTTTGAAATTGGGTAACATTTCACCGGTTGAAAGGATCAGAAGTCATCAAGACTCTCTGAATGTTATGGGATCCTGCAAGCACTTCCTTGACTTTTATTCTGAAATTAAAGTCAGATTATGACTTTAATCCCAGAATTCTGATATTAATTTCTTAATTCTGACTTTTGATCTCATCAAATTACAGTAAGAATTCTGATAAAAACTCAGAATTCACAGTTTAAAGTAGGAAATCTTACCAAGTATTTTTGTTTAGTTTCTAGTGCACATATGTTTGTAAGTGGAAAAGCAGCATTTGACTCATAAAAAAAGAAAATTTTCCCATTTTATGATTGAAATAATCTGCCAATGGAACAAATAGTTTTTCATCAATATTCCAGAATTATTCCAGACTGTAAATAAGCTCCCATATCTTGCTAAAATATCACTTAGAAGTTATTTTTGTCTTATTTCAAGTGTACAAAAATATTTGAACTAGAAATGAGACAAAACCACAGAAATTTCTAGTGTGTTTGCAGCGCTGGATGATAAATTTCTCCGTAACTTTACTAAGTCACTGAGCTTTATGGTGTTACTCTAGATGCTTTTTCCAAAAGCAGAAAGCATTTCTAGGTAGGTCGTATAAAAATGTAAAGTTTAACATCATCCAACATTCAACATTTTTGGAGACAATAGGACCGTCTTCACAGAGACCTTGTCTGAAGAAAAACTCTTTTGTTGTAATCACATCTGAAGGATCCGGATTGTCTTAAAGTGACAACCACGCTGCTAAAGGAGACATTTCAGCATCAACTGTTACCTACAATCTTATTTTTTTGCAATATTTTCATATTTATATCTGAAACACAAACTACTTAGTTAATGATGATTAAAATGCTGCTAATATTTACAGAACACGGAAAGAAATTGGATGAAAACCTCTGCAAATCACTATTAAATGATTTGCATTGTAATTACTTTGGAAGGCTAAACATTGTGCTAATTTTAGCATATTGCTCATGAAAGTTGTGTTTAAGGTGGGGCTCGATATGAAACCATGGCATAATATTGCATTTTTATTTTTTCTGTGCACCTTTCTGCAGGTTAGATTTGCGAGAAGGGAGTTTTTATTGCAAGTTTGAGACACATCCGTTGCTGCGTCTGGAAAATCAGATCTTCAGCCGTATCATCTGAAATGAAACTGTAGCAGGAGCCTCGCTCCCCAGCTCCAAGTCAAATCAGATAACAACGGCGGAAAAAGAAAAAGTTGATCACAACATGTCATCTCATCACGGCGTAAACCGTCTGGACACTAATCTTTTCTTATAAACACACGGCAAAACAAGCAATATACAGGGATGCATAGGCTGGAGAACAACAGACAGTGGGCGGGATGTCAGCAGCCGTATTTCGCAGCATCCACAGGGTGACATGTTGAAGCCACTTAAATGGATCTCTGAGACAAACTGCAAATGAGGAGATGCCTTCCTGCTATCTCCAGCTCCAGTTGAAACAATGAAGATAAGTGAAACTGTAAAACAAGATATTACTCGTCCAAGAGGTTAGCAAACACTTTCTATGCAGCTGTTTTTAAATGTAAAGGAATAAATTGTCCCGATTGTCTTTCAGCGTTAAATTGAGGATGTGAATAAGAAGACTTTTGTTGAGAAGTTAATGTATTCAAATGATTCAACTGAAAAGGTTAGACTTGTATTATATTAATTAATAAATAAACCTAATTTTACATATGACTAATAAAAGAAATTTGGATACAGAAATAACAATAATTGACTCGTCAGAGTGTTGCATCCAATCATATTTAATGAAAGTGGCAAGAAAACTGTCAGAACAGCTACACAAACAACAGATAGCCACAGTCTTGAAAGGAAAATTAGGTGGAGGGAAGAACTGTGTGATATAGAAAAGGTGGACAAACAGCAGAAATACCAAATTATAAAGCAAAGTTTTGTCAAGAGTTTGGGGAGATTTAAAGGTGCGGCCTGCAATCTGGTTCAGATGTGGTTCTACAGAGACACTGGAAGAGGGAGCTACCATCTCCTCCTTTAAGATTAAACTAAAGTTTGTATTTGAAATCAAGCTTCCAGAGTCTGGAGGAAGAATGGAGGACAGAATCCACGCTGTGCTGCAATGATGCAGCAATTTGTGCCAAAGGAACCAAGCTCAGAGTAAAGAAAACTTTGTATAGAAAATCTACAGAATGTGCCAATTTGTTTAATCTACTTCATCATCAAAATAATTGATTACTAAACTGATCATTAGTTGCAACCCTACTTGGAATATATCTATAAATTAAGCTGTTATTAAATTTGTTGAATACATTTTAATTTACTGAGTTACACCAGTTTAGATCAAATAAGGTGACTTAACATAACCAAGACCCATAACACACAAATAGTTTCAGTCAAATATATTGAAATAAACAAAAATTACTTATTAGTAACTTTTCATAAATATATAGGAGCTTATTTAAAGTAAATAATCTCCAAATATTGATGAAAAAGGCAGATTATTTCTATTATAACATGAGGCAAATGTGTTTTTATAAGTTAAATAGTTTGCCAATATTTACAGTAGGTAAAGTTTTGTGTTTTTGCAGTGCATCATGGAGCTTCAGCCTTTCTAACAGGCTTAAGGAGAAGAAACAGTCCAACCCGGCGTGCCGTGTCCCACGACGTCGCATCATTTTCAAACACTTCAACCTTGTGCAGCATTTCTCGCTTTAATAAAGAGGAAACCATACCCTCTCTTCTTCCAGCATCATAAATTTTCACAAACGGTAGCTGCAGTGGGAGCAGATTTTGTTTTCTGAACAGTTGACACTTGCAAAATGCACACATATTGACAGTGATTAGAATCCACGAGGGCCGATGAATATTCAGGAGCACCTGTCTGCAGCTCAATGCACACTTACTGCATTCAGATGGAGAACCGCTACATTCTGTAAGATGAGGAACAACATGCATGTTTCAGGTTATTGGTTAGCATGCACTGATCAGAATGCTAATTTTGTGCGGATGTATATTTTTTGTATATATGTTTGTTTTGTCTTGCCTTACCTACAATACACAATGTGCTTTTGGAGTAATGACTTCTTCCTACCTGAGCGGCCTTTCAGGACGTCAGTACAGAATTTGTTTCACCGCTGATGATGACTCTTTCTCACCAGCTTCTCACCAGCGTCTTCACAAAATCATTTGACTTTTTTGTTCTGGGTTTAATTTAAAATTTTCACACCACAGCTTGTTTTGCATCTACTAATTTGAAAAGATGAACGTGGAAAAAAAACAAACCAAAAACAAATTTTACACCATTGAAAAATGTGTATTAAAATGTATATTAATCTCAAAAACAAAAATAAAATTGTTTAAAAATGTAAACAATTTTCCAATAGTAGGTACTTTAGTGTGTAGTGTGTTTGCTATTTTTTATTAGATAAATTTTGATTCATTTTAGTTTAGCTTTTATTAGTTTTAATTTACTCACTTTGGTTAATTTTTAGGTGCAGAATTAAAAACGAGAGCTTTGTATTGTGATTATGTGTACATCAACTGGGTAATAAATACTCATCAAAATATACCATGAAGAAAAATATATTTTGTCTCAACAGTTCTAACCTGCTGTTTAGCTAGACCAAATGGAGTTTGATTAAAGGAGGCAAAACAGTGAATCCACACTTAGTATTGAAAATTCTTATGAATAATGCAAAACTAAATTTTAATCCCAACTGACTGAAGACTGTAAAACTTCTGTGTAATTTAATCCCAGACTCTTTTCTTTCTCACATGTGTAGAAATGTGTTTACATGAGAAACCTGGTATGATCATGTGAAAACACTAAACTAAAGGATGTAAGACAGGAATCCTCACACAGAGAGCTTCTCCACCGTCTGCAGTTGGCCAGTTTAATAATCCCATCCAGTTAGAGACGGCACAGTTTGTCCAAATGTGCTGCACCTCCAGGGGACCTCGCAGTCCTCCAGTAGCAGCTCTGGTGCCAACAGCAATATCAACCTTCTGTGTGATGAATTCATTCACAGCACAAATATTACACAGGCAGAAATTTAGTTATTTCAGACAAAGGTGAATGTTGAAATGAGAGTTTTTTCCTTCATAGAGTTTGTATTAAAACATGCGGCGGGTTGCTTAAATGAGGCAGCTTTGTTCATTTTTCACTGCGTACTTGTTGCCCACACAACTGACAAATCAATGAGGTAAATATTTCATTTTCTATGGCTGCAGTTTTGCTGACTTTTCCTGCAGAGAGCTGCTGATAATGAAACAAGAGCCGCACTGTGTGTGGTTATAAAACCAGGTCGGGACTCCTGGAGGTTCAACCTGCAACAGCTGTTTCCACATTTCAACAGCAGACTGAGGATTCCTCTGCAACGAACGAACCTGTTCACATGCAATATTAAGCAGGATGGGGGTCAACAAGGGATGAGGTGTCAAACATTTGACTAGTACTCTACATTCTCCTGACATGGAGGTCATGACCCGGTGAGGATGGAGGATGATGCTCCGCACTTCGCTTCTGCACGGTTGGTATTGATGCCACATTAATATGTAACACAGACACTCGCAGGAAACAACCAGTAGTAGAAAAACTAGAGGGTGAGAGTGGAGATACACCTTGGAGATGGCATGCAACTAACAATTATTTTAGTAATTGAGTATTCTACTGGATATTCTGATTATTAATCGAATAAAAAATGGCATGCTATGCAGAATTTTCAGTTTTTCCACGTTTTTATGCTTC
Source organism: Xiphophorus maculatus (assembly GCF_002775205.1). NCBI lineage: Eukaryota > Metazoa > Chordata > Actinopteri > Cyprinodontiformes > Poeciliidae > Xiphophorus > Xiphophorus maculatus. Next base: position 2,536,681 of record NC_036458.1, read on the forward strand.
AATTTGGGTCTCGACTGCTTCTAAAAACGCTTTAAAAAAGACACTCAGACATTTTTTGGAAATATTTTTATGTGTCTCAAAAACCTCCCAACTGTTAAGTTGCAAACCGTTACTTAGCAACCCCAGCAGAGTTCCCCACGTTACCTAGCAACCCAAGCTCCAGAATGATTGGTCAGCTAGTTTTAAAACTGTATGCGCTGTACAATGGCTGCTGAAAAAAGACAAGTGTTTTGTTGTTGACTTACCTTCCAGAAACCACTTGCTGTGTTCTTGTTGGTTGTGCAGGAGGCTTCACTTCTGCTTCTCAAAGATGTACAGCTGTATAATTGTGAATCTGTTATCTAAGAATGATTTTGTGCAAAAAATCATTTGAAAATAAAAATATATTTCTATTAATATATAAGAATCTAGCAATACCAAAAACTTTGTTAAAAAAAAGAGTGAATTTTTTTTTTAATTAAAGCTGTACATTAAGTTTCAAATATTTATTTATTCAAATGCAAAAGAACATTATGGCTTTCATTTAGCTTGCTGCGGTTATTGTGGATTAGCCTCTAAAAATAAAGAACCGTGACAGAATGTCGCAGAGATGCAGCTGTGTTTATTCTGGGAGACAATCATTTCTGAATAAATCAGAAGTGTGAGAGTAAATATACCACCATCTTTTATTTCATTATTGCAAAAAGACTCAATTTACATCCATTTATATATATTTTTATTATAAAGTCAGGTTTTACTATAATTTAGTGTAATGTGCAAAATTAAATGTCAGCAGCGAGCGCAGCAGCTTGTTGAAACCTTGTGATGGTTTCCGACACAAAAAACCCCGAGCTGGAAGTAAACATGACCTCCGGTCTCCAAGGTCACCTGGTCAGGTCACAGTCTGTTGACACAGCCAGTCGCCCGCACTCTGTACGCCACATCATATTCACCTTTTCCTTTCAGACACTCCTGCCATATTTTACATTTGTATAAGAAGTCATTTTCAGGTAAATATGAGACATTTTGGGTTTTTAGAAAGGTGACAGGATGTTCTCGGAGAGGAAATGGTCTTTCGTTTCTGACGCTTCTGTCTTTCAGAGTAAATTGAACAAGAACATTGCAGTCACTCTGGAAATGCGCCTTTATTTAGTCGCAGGTATTCTTTGTCTTTTCCCTGCTGAAGTTTGAGCTCCTGTCATGCCGGCACACCAATTAACCTTTCATCCTTTTGTTTAATGCGAAGGCAGACCGTCTGCTTTTTCCGTCTGTATTAAAATGTGGGACATTTTCAATGCAGACAAATTTTTTTAGGTTTGCTCTGTCACTTTAAGTTAGAACACGTTTTAACTGCCGGATGAAACGTTTTACTTTTTAAAATATCATCTGGATTTAAAGTGTGACTTCAATCAAAATGTGTCCCAGTCAAAGTATCTTTGCTCACTTTTATTTGTGCAGTCGTATGACCTGCAGTTTGTGACAAACAGGCCAACAGAGGATGCAGTCAACCTGAACAGCTGAAAGGATTAATCAGATTAATTAATCATTGAAATAATCAACTATTTAGTAATCAATTAACATATGTTGTTCTTTCTTTGATGAAATAACATCTGAACAGCAGAAATTAAGCCAAAACTCTACAAAAATACAATGTATCTAAAAAAAACTTTTGCTAACCAATTACAAATTAATTATTTAAAAAAAAAATCAACCTTACTCTGGATTGATGTTAAGTCAAGCAGAAAGTATTGAACTTTTTACATGTTTTAGTTGTAAATGAATCTTTTGATTCCCCCCGGAAGAGCTGGAAGAAGTGGCCGGGGAGAGGGAAGTCTGGGCCTCCCTTCTGAAGCTGCTACCCCCGCGACCCGACCTCGGATAAGCGGAAGAAGATGGATGGATGGATGGATGGATGAATCTTTTGCTGTAAATGAAAGAAAAAAAAAGTTATTGCATTGTTGGAAATAAATATTACATAATTTCTTTTAAATATAAACTGAATTATTAATTTGCACTTTTGTGTTTCTAATATTGCATGTAATAAATTTAGGTGGTTTAAATGAAAAAATCTGCAGAATGTGGCAAATTTTTAAACAATCAATGGATCATCAGAATAATCTACAGATTCATTGATTACAAATAATCAAATAACAGTTGGTAGCACTACTGCCTCTCAGCAAGAAGGTTGCAGGTTTGAGTCCCAGCCTGAGGTGCTTGGAGTCGTCATGTTATCTGGTTTTTCTAACTTGCAGATAGATAAGACAGAAATCTCATTGTTTGACTTTCCAGAACTCCACCTGCAGAGTTTTTGATCTGCTGTAAATTTGTCCGCAACATATTACATCAAACCTTCCAATAAATGCTTGTTTTTCAGCGTAATTTTGAGACAGGACAATCCCAAATTTAGAAATATTAAACACATTTAAGAATGCTGCTGTAGAGAAGTTCATTTAATTAGAGAAGCTTCTTTTCACTGCAAAGTATTTTCGGCTAATTTAACCCCAACCTGACCACTGAGAGATCGTCTTTCCTCCGACAAATGTTTCACCGAAGCAGAAAAATTCCTCCTTGGTCTAAAAGCTAAATGAATCCTAATTATTGTGGATAAAAAAAGTTAATATTTTGTCCTTTTTTTTATGGCTGATAGTCGCGCTGAACTGTTTGCAGTAGCTAATGAGCTCCGTGTGACATCACTCAGGGTTATAGCCGGCAGCTTCGCGGCTTAATGTGTCTCGGCGTGTCACAGTTTCCCTCGCTTTCCAGCAAGAGTCTGTCTTACTGAACTTTCACAAACTTCTGCTGAAACTGTGGTAATGTCAGTAATGATCTCCAAGTAAACTCAGCTAAAATAGCACAGTGACCTCATTATTGTTTCCATAGTTACAGAATGACAGCTTTACTCTTCCTATCTATAGCTGCATTGCACTTCACACGAAAAAAAACGTGCGTTTTGACAGATGACGGAGCCTAACAGGTAAAGTGTAGCGGCATCATGTGTGTTTGGATTCAGGTGCATTCAGCTGTGCGAAAGCGCAAATTCCCAAACGGTGATCAAATTCTGCAACCGCTGCTTTGACAAATTGAATATCGGATGCAAATGACTGCGTAGTGCTTTCTGATTACAGCGCACGTCGGTGTTTGGTGTCTTGTTTGTCGAGTGTTATCAGTGTAATACGAGTCAAATTGCACAAATAATATCAACTCCATATCCTGTAACAGCTTCAGTACCACCCACCCACCTATTGGAGTCTGTGTGCGCCAGGGAGAGCATCACAGTTTAAACCGAACCAGCTGGCTCAGTCAGGCAGCCGTCCAAAATACGGATCTATATTTACAAGCTTATATCACTGTATACGAGTCAACTAAAACAAAATCAAGCCCAAGTAATAACAGCAGACGTCAACGTTTCCCAGGCCTGCAGGGCTGGAGAAGTCGACGTGTTTTCTGCAGGTCTGAAAGGTAACCCGATGCTTCGGTGTGAGGAGACGGCTGGCTTACATCCCGCCGCTCGTCGTTGAGTGTCTCGCTTGTTCCTGATTTGGTCTCAGGTGACTCAGCTGCACCAAAGGCAGAGAACATTCACAGCTAGAGATGCGTCATCAAAACTTTGACAGATTAGTGCCAAGAATAAAAAAAAAAACCCAAAACGGTTGCTTCTTTCCTGTTTTTTCACAGTCTGTTTCACAGCCTTACTCGTGCATTTAGTCTCTTTTGCTCCTGACAGAGCCAGATGCTTGATGCTGCTACCAGCAGGCATAGATGTGCTCTCATTTAACCTCAACATTTTTATATTTGTAAGGCAGTCATATTGGTTTCTGGTTCATAGCAAAGGTGTGGGATCAGACTGAGTTCAGGCCTGTGAGCAGGTGAGGAAAATGTTACAGCAGCAAACCAGAGAAAGAGAGTTATTTTATATCTCTATCACAAACCGAGGCTGAGTTTCCAATACAAATGTGTGCAAAACTAAAGTCAAAAAACACAATTTCAAAATTCCAGTGCATCACAATTTTAAAATCACAAGTGAACATGTTTAACATAATAAGTAAAAAAAAAAATAGCATCCTGTCATCGTCCTCAAACTACTTCCTGTCGTCTTCTTCGTCTTTTCCGCCAGAAGTAACATCACAACATATCATTAGCAAATGAAACACAAATTAAAAATTATGCTTCGTTTTGGAGACATACCAAAAACGGTCCGACTGAGTCCATGTTGAAAAGTAATTTTCTAGAAAGAAATGGCTAAACCCACAACACTAGATGTTGTTTCTAACTCAGCATCACAAATGCATCTTGGTTCATAATTCAAACGGTTACAACAGAGGATGAGATTAACCCACCAAACAAATGAAGCATCTTCTCATATTTCACAGTAAATATTAGAGTTGATGTTGATCCCAAATACTCATTTACAAATATATGTTTATTTCTTTGGAAGTATTTTGGGTTGTAATTGGAGTGATAGTTTGTGAAATGCACTGCAAGCTGTTCAGGAAGCAGAAAGCATCGCTATAACAACCAGTAGCTACATCACTTTCCCAACAAACGCTATCTATAGCAACTGAAATGTTGAACTGCAAACCATGCAGAGTTGAAGCTCTTTCAATACAATCAATAATGTGCAGAATGAAGGTCTTTTTACTGCATAAATCTGATCATATTTCTCAATCCTAGCATTTATTGATCCGGTAAATCACTGGTTGTCAATGTTTTAACTGTTGCTAGGTTACGCCTTTTAACTTTAGCAATAAGGTCGCTGCCCACTTCAGGATTAAAACAGAGAAGTAATGAGACGTAGTCATTTATTGTTTCTAAGCTTCTCAATAAACTAAAATGAATAAAAAAAGAACAGTTCTAACATCTATCTTTATATTTACCTGCAGTAAATCTGTTTCACTGATTGGTTGCTCAGCATTCCCAGGGTTTCACTTTAAACCTACCTTAACTTTTTTGCATTTGAAGAACCTGTATGAAGTTCATGTTGTCAAAGCAAAGACTGAAGAATCAAATATAAAAGTAGGCTATAAAGAATTGTTTGAAGTAAAAAATAAATAAATTAGTTTTCAAGTTCAAATCTTGTGTTATTTAGTCAAACAGTTTTATAAAATGTCAGATTTCATCCAGTTTTTCTTTTAGCTGTAAAAACTGCCTGAAACTTTAACAGGAGTTTGAGAAGATATTTTAAAGGTACCATCTGTTTGCTGCACCGATTCCACGTAGGTATGAAGGAGGGAGCAACTATTTAACACCACATTATGCAGAAGTGTCAGGTAATGTGTTAAATTTAACGGGTAGCGCCATGGAAACGATGGTACGGTCACCAGAGGAAACATTTTTAAGCTCAAATTGAAATGCAGAAATCTCCACCCACCAAATGTTTCAAAAGTGTGTAAATAATTCATTTATTAAGCAGTTTTTTACACTTCATTTGTCACATTCGTTTGTTGCTACTTTTATAATGTTTTACATTTCACATTTTGTTTTTATGACTCGGTTGCAGCTGTAAAGTCATTTTGCTTTTACAGGTCCAAATAAAGTCCTAATCTTATCAGTCAGTGATTGGATCGCTGACCTTTGGCGGTGTCGTCACCTCCTCCTGGTGTCAGACCAATTATCCTGATGCCGATCGTCATGTTGTCTGAAATCAGACTCATCTTAACGCCTTTCTGAAGAAGAGCTTCATCTGCTGCTTAAAGAGACAGGAAGCAAATCAAGAATCCAGAAGGAGAAAAACTCTGATATTCTTTGAAAACACTTAGTGACTTAAAACAATCTCATGTTTCTTGCTGAAACGTAACTTGTAAGTTATTATTCTTAAAACAGGAGAAAACTAATATATTTACACTTAACTAGATAAAAAATACTTGGTAAGATTTTGGGGTTTTGCAGTATAAATTCATACCAAACATTTATACATTTAGATCATTTGTGATGCATGTCTCCAGATGGGCCTTTAACTTCATAAAGTAACCAACAGAACCAGCCTTCATTTTCAGGTTGTTTATCTATTTTGAAATCAGCCTGTAAGTAAAACAGAAAGTGTGAAGTAAGAGAAAATGTTCAGACGCCTGTGGATATTTTCATCTGTCTCTGTTTTGTAAATCGGCCTGATTCTGTTAGAGTCGTTGGGTTTTGAGTTCATCTCTGCAGGCTTTGGGTTTTAAACAAGGACAAATTCATCAAAAATCCTGTTTTTCTAGATTGTTTAAAAGGATTTCTTGACTTCCCAGTAGGGAATCCACTTTGTTTATATTTGCTTCCAGTTTGTCTCCCTCCTTAAAAAATCAGGCAACTTTATAAAACAGGACGAATATATGAAAAAATATGTTTTAACCATAATTTTTGCATTTTGACTGGCAGTCAGCAGTGTCCACGAAAGGAAAACAAACATTATACGGCAGCTATTGTAAATTGGACATTTGCAATTTGACAGTTCTGTTCTTTCAGCATTTTTCAACAACAAAGAAAATATTTTTTCTTTATTTTTTAAAATGTTTTTAGTGTCATCAAGTCGGAGGAACGCAGTGCAGTTTTTCTTCCCACAGTAAACAAATCTTATCACAACAGCTTCTGAGGACTTTTCTTCTGGCACCAGCGCTTGAGGCAGATACTCGGAGCTTTATTCTATTTGTTGTGCAGTGATATACTGCCCAAAATACCTCATTAGCAAAGTAGCGGATGATAAATGAGAGTAAAAAAAGTTTACCACTAGGCAGCGCACAGCAGAAAGTTATCTTTGAGGGCCAACTCTGTGAGAAGAGCAGCTAAGAAAGTGGATTCCTTTCGCCTTTACAGAGAGAAAACACCTGAAAAATCTGCAGCTGCCGTCAAAACAAACAAAGCAAAGCTTATTAAAAACCGGACCACACGGAAATTATTTAACTACGTCGACTTTTTTCCGTCCATCCATCATCTTCTACCTCATCTCTACAGCTACGGTTCAGGCAAATGCGACACAAATCTGTGTGGCATCTGAACGGCCCAATTCAGATCTTTCATCCTCCAAATAAGTCTGATTTGTGCTGCTTTTATACACAAAACTAATAAATAATATCTGATTGTTTTCAAAGCGGTCTGAACGCTCATGATTCATTTTATCTGATCTTTACGTCAACGTGAGACATGCGTCATAATTCTGCACCAGAAGAACCAGATTCTGTAAATCAGGACATAAACAATGGCGGAAAATAATAATTATGAAACTATGAAGGAAGTTTATGTTGGCGCAGCAAAAAAAAAAGGATTTCAACTAAAAATTGAGATGAGCATTAATTAAATTAAAGGGCTCGCTCCACTGGTGGAAAAAAGGTTTTTTTATTGGTAAAATAATTTATAATTTGCCAGTTGAACTGGTATTTTTCATAAATATTAAGGAATAATTGACTCAAAACAAGCTCCCATATCTTAAAACTTGCTTAAAACTTACTTGAAAATTAGTTTAGTCTTTTTTCAAGTGAACTAAGATATTTTCACTCGAAATGAGACCAAAAATACCTTTCAAGATTTTGTGGTTTTACAGCTTTTTTTTGTGTAAAATGTTTAAATAAAGTCCAGTAAAGACCTTGAAGATGGCAGCTGATGCTGGTGAGAATCGTTATGACAACGTGAGGTGTAACATGATGGGCTGAACGGCCAATCAGAGAGGAAGAAGCCGTGACTCAGAAAGCAACAATAAAAGCTGAAACGACTTGAATTATGTTCAGTTCTCTGGTCTGATGAAACAAAAAATCTAAATTTCTAAGAAAAAAATATTGTTATATTTGGAGGAACGAGGTGGAAGCTTGCAAACCAAAAAACACAAAACCTGATTCTGAAGTACGGAAGTGGAAGTATCATGCTGCGAGACTCCAAACCTCACAGTCCAACAGTTAAAAGGCAATTTCACTAAATCTTTTCTCTAAATAGGAATTATTTTTTCTAATCCTAAATGATTGATTGAAAAACACGATTATTACTGTTTTGATGTAGAGTATGTAAGTATTAGTTTTTTGTGTTAGAGCTGTACATATTAGTCTTCAGACTTGGGTAAAAGTGGCAGATTTTAATCCAGGTCAGGTTTTTGAAGCTGGATTAAGGCTGGAATGTAAATCTGAGACTTAAATCTCCACGTTTGATCAGAACAGAGCAGAACTGTCCAGTTTTAGACGCTTCATTGTCTCCAGTTTTTCTGTTTCTTTCTCCATGAAAGCTTTAACATTTTCTTGCTATTAAAATAATAATTTAGGGTCTAATTTAGCTGAATTCTATTATCCATAGAAATCTATTCTTTACGGTTACACATGCTCTCCTGTTCCATATTTTTGACTTATTTTAATAATTTTTGAGACTCATTAAAATACCAGCTGTATGATGAATCATTTATGAGAGATTTCACAGACAGATCAGGAAAGCCTTGTTAATCTCTTCCAGGAAAAAACTCTCCATCTTGTTTCGGTTCTCCTAAATCGATTGATTTTATCAGAATAATATCTAAATATTTCCAAATAAAACGCATGTTAACTCTCATCAATAGGAGCATTGTTCCTCGTGTTTGGAAAGCATCCATCTTTTGTTCGGAAGGGATTACGACTTCACAGTTTGCACACATCCTCCTGCGTCCGCGCGAACGCCGTTGTAACGGCTTCGTCTTTAACCGTTTGTACCCTGGTAATGACTCCAACATGCTGTGTTCACCAGATCGAAGAGGAAGAGAAGAGGGGGAGAGGTAAGAGGGGAGGCTTATTGCACAGTTAAGCTGCAGCTGCAGTTTCCATAACAACTACCTGCTAAAACCCGGCTCCCTCGACCATCATTAGAATAACATTTTTACTCGTCAAATAGGCATTAGCGGAATCTACATGAGCAATGAGATGGGAGTGACACACACACACGCACGCACACACACACACACACACGCACGCACGCACGCACGCACGCACGCACGCACACACACACACACACACACACACACACACACACAAAAGCAGAAAAAAGCCTGACAGTATCAGCTGAGGTAATATCTGAAGCAGAGAGCGTTCTCCTGAAGGTATAATTACAGGATGTAGTAGTGGAGCTCTTTCTCCAGGAGTAATGTGGGAGACATGCAGAGGTTTGCTGTGCAGCAGTTTACCGCCGCAAATTATTTACACACAGGCTCGTTTCTACGGTGGCCCTGAAGAGCAAACCACTCCAACAGATCACTGAGCACAACTACAAATTTAAAGACACAACATATTCAAAACGCAAACACATTTTTAAAAAACATGATGATGTTATCGACGCAGAATTATAAATAAAAACACAAAATATTGAAGATATTGACAACTAAAAAAACAAAATGGCATTAACTAAACACAAAAACCCACAACAACGTTATATTCGCACAATTATAAATAAAAAACAAAACTCTGTTCACTAAGCTCAAAGAAACATTTAAAATAATAACAGAAAAAACACGACAACATTAACTAAGTGCAATTATGAATTAAGAAAAAACACAACAAATTAAAAACACAAAAGACACATGACTGTTTAATTATTGTTTTTATTTCCATTTAAGTAACATAAAGCACTTTGAATTGCCTTTTTGCTGAAAATGTGCTATATAAATAAATATACTTGTCCACCTTACTTAACTAAGCACAATCACAATTTAAAATAAACATTTAATTAGGAAAACTACAAATTAAGAAAACACAACATTAACTAATTACAAATTGAAAAAACACGATGATGTTGAATCTGCAGTATGTAACGTTTATAAGAAATACTCCTTTACATATTTGTTGGTATGAAAACATTTGGGCTCCTCTGTTTTCTCCCAGTGCTATCTGGAAACAACCAATCAGAGGCAGGAGGCGGGTCTTAGTGCTGTCAATCCTTTTGTGAATACTCATGCTTGTTAGCATAGCCACTGATAGCACAGGATAAACAGTTTCCTGTAACGGAAAGTTGTTTCTCTGACATTAGCACATTTGGCAGCACATCCACCAGGTTGACTGACAGCGCTAAGACCGTCCTCCTGGCTCTGATTGGTTGTTTTTGGTCGGGAGCGGTTCGTTTCAACAAAAAACGTATTTCAGTAAAAGATATTAATACTGCAGCTTTAACTAAGCTCAATAACAAATTTAGAAAAATACATATGGACAAAGTACAAATACAAATTTAAAAACAACACATTCCAAACAACACAAACAACGGCATTAGGTAAGCATGTTTTCAAAAGAAAAACAACAACATTAATGTTGTGTTTTCTTCAATTTGTTAAAAAACACATCAACATTGTTTGTAGTTCTGTTTAGTTAACATCGTAGTTTTCTTAATTTGTAATCATATTTAGTTAAAGTTGTGTTTTTAATATGCTGTTGCGTTAAATCTGCGGTTGTGTTTAGTAATTCGTTGATATGGTTTGTGCTTCAGGGCCACCGTACGTTTCCCAGCTGAAAAACTAAAAAACATCCCGAGTAAAAAAGAGCCGGCGCCTTGATCATAACCTCTCCTTTCTTCTTCCCAGCAGGAGCTCCGGCGCCCGACTCAAGGAGAAACGCGTCTCTCCCGTTCAGCCTCCCTTCTGATCAGGCGTCACACCATCAACTTCAAGAGGACGATAATCAAGAGTTTAAAGAAAGAGCGAAAGGAGAGGGGAACACATTAAGTGGCGGCTAGCGCGGGGTATCATTTAAAATCAGCGCTGATGGCTTCATCGCTGCCAGGCTGTAACCTTGAGCGAGGGCTGGCAGGGCCCTGGTGGCCGGCGCGGGGCGCAGGGGGGCGGGGAGAGGGATCGGCTCTTTCTGCATTCACATTCTGCTCAGCAGGCACCCGGGGGCTATAACCCTGAGAATCCGTATTAGGTGAGCCAAAGTCACCATTAATATAGAGCACTGGGCCATACTATAACCTTACACTTCACATCTCTGGGGTGTCCTGAACTGAGGAAAAAATGGCGCTTTCCAACAATCACTTGGGGGGAACTTTCAAAAGTGACCTCTTACCAAAGTCAATCCGTTTGCTTTTCTCTGTTTTACTCATTTTATCTGGGTTTGCTGCTCTGGCTCAGGCGCCGCTATCTCTGGCCGGCCCGGCGCCACGGCCGCGCACGTCAGCGAGCCCGATCCTCCGCCACTGGATGCAATTTCAGATTAAAGCTAAAACACAGGTTGAGGCGTCGCTGCCTCAGACTCCCAGGAACAAAACTGCACTGCAAAACACAAAGTCTTACCAAGTATTGTTGATTTAGTTTCTACTGCAAATATCTTAGCACACCTGAAATAAGATAAAACTATATGAATATGATATGGGAGCTTATTTTAACTCAGTATTGATTTTAAAAAAGTAGTAATTTCACTAACAGATGGTTTCACTCCTAACATGGGAAAAATGTCTTGTTATAAGTAAAATAATCTGCCAGTAAACTAGTAATCTTTTTAAATCAATATTAAGAAATGTTGTTTCTCCTACATTTACAGATTTAGCAGTGCATACATGAGGTTGACTGACAGCGCTAAGACCCTCCTCCTGGCTCTGATTGGTTGTTTTTGGTAGGGAACAGTTCGTTTCTTCAGAAGACAATATCAGCTCAAGGAAAAGGTGGAGAAGATGAATGTATTCACAGTTTATCTCATCATACGCAAACATGTAAAAACCATATTTTTATAAAAGTTACGTACTGCACCTTTAAAGCGACATGAGTCATGTTTGTTCCCACAATGTTTACGAAAGACTTCTGACTCTAAACGTGCAGAAACAAACTGACCAAAACCGCCACCACTGACCTTTTTAAAGGTCATCTAATGCTATATACCACACAAACAGAGGCAGCTAAATTCTCTACAGCCAAACAGAAATATGCTTTTTGTAGAAGATACTGCAGAAAACAAGACAAGTAAAATACCACAAATACCAGAAATCTGTGTTTTTTCAGTCAGGTATCTGATTATGGACAACATTTTCTTCCTTTTCTTGGTTTTGGGAAGCAGCTGAAATGTTGAAATACTGAGCAACGTTTCTCTCTTTACTGCTTTTCACAGATTTTTATCTTAGAGTCGCTGCTGCACTCTCCTTCTGCAAGAAGGCAGAGTTTAAAAGAGCAAAATGAAGCAACAAACGTTGCACTCACAGGTCAAATACTGAATAATACTAATTTTCTTGTTCATTAAGTGCATCAAAACTAAAAACTCCCACTGACTTTGGTCTGTAAACGCATCTAGTAACAGTGTAATACCCAGCTAAAGGATAGCAAAGGGGTTTTCATGCATAAATGGAGATTATCTTGTAATTCTTTTATTTTCTGACCCACTCAAAACTGCTACAACCAAAACATGAAGAACATTTTCTCTTTTATGCATTATGTCTTTTTAGAAAATAAAACCCAGAATCAGTCGAAATCAGACCTTAAAGAAAATTAGACCTGGACTTTTAAATACACAATCTGTCTCAAACCGTAACTAAAGATCAAACTTTTAGGGAGGATTTTGTTCCAATATCAGTCTTTACCACATGAGCAGATATTTAGTTTTTACCATAACTGTTTGAAGTTATGGCAAGAAGACTAAACATCATTTAATCAAACTCCAATCTGTTTGTGAATGGGTCATTGTTCACTTTGAAGTGAGCTATGATGCAGTTTGAATGCATACCTGAACGGCAAGCAGACTGGAGACTGCTCCAAAAGCAAGAAGTGGATTAGAGCGCAGGGAATCATGGGTAATTACAACCAAAACAAATGCGCTAGGCTAGCGCTAGCAAGAGAAAAGAGAAATCCTGCAATCGCTAAAGTCTGATGCGACTGATGCATTAATTTTTGAAGAAGGAAGTTGCGCTTCTGTCATATTCAGAGGTTTTTGTGTTGTTTCATTCAGTAATTCTTGGTGCAGCGCCCCCATAGGCAAGGAGGGGAAATGCAAAAGTAACAAATGTTGCAGTTTTGTTTTCCAATCGAACCGAATCTACGGGACTATCAGGTGTGAAAACAACCTAAAATGCAAAAATAAAGGTGAACTATTATACAAGCATGAAGGATTTTACAGAAAAGATTATGCTTAAAGTAAGCAAAATATTTAATTAATGCTAGAAATCCTGAAATGGTTGAAATAGTCTATTAGCTCTGCCTGCTAAAATATTATTCTACATGACTCTCAGTCTCTGTGCAGCAACATTCATCTGAGTTACCAACAAACATCCTTTTAACACAATGGCTGAATCTGACAATTACTGGAGAGTAAATAGCATAAAAAATATAACATTTTCTTCAGAACTACATGTCATATAAACATAAGCAGTCATATAATCATGTAAGTGCTGCAGTGGTGGATAAAAACAGCTGAAAATCTCACTTTTCTACATGTTTAATCTTGTTGCAGAGCCAGCTAATACTCCGGAGAATCAAGTTAAAGTATTGCAGCTGTCAGTCAGAGAGACATGTTTTATCCTTTACCTCCTCTGCATCATCAGTGTTGCATCACCATTTTAAATTCTGCAAGGCCTCATCGAGATTTTTCTACAGAAAAACATTTCCAAAAAAAACCTGGAGTTAAATAAAGCAGCAGCGGATGGGATCAGTCAGAAACCGTGGAGTAAATTCAGACAGAAAGCAGATATTCAGCTGCAGCTGAAGACTCATTAATTAAAGTTTTCTCTCATTTATTTGGCTCAGACGCCAAGAAAAACAAGTCATAGCTGCGGCTAATTATAGTAAGTAAAACCAAGGAGGAGGATGGTCGGTTTGGACTGCGCCGCTGTTTATTTATTTAAAACCAGACTCTGTTGGATTCCTTTGAAAAGTGGATCATGTGAGGAATTAACGTGCCGCCGCTGCCGGGGTTAAAACGAGGGCAGCGGTTCACACCTCAAAGTATCACGGATGCGTTTTGAGGTCGGACCTGCGCAGATTTCTGCTGTGAAACGTGGCAGAGACGCAGCCGGAGGGGAACGGCGACATGACAACAGCATGTTCAGCTGCAAGCGTGAACAGATGTTCACGAAGGACACGCAACGATTTTAATCCTTCCTCTCCTCTTTCCATATTTTGTGGTGCTACAAGCACAAATTTCTGTTTTGTTGGCTTACATGTTTCAGATAGACACAAATAACCTGAATAAATACAAAATTCTGTTTTTTTACATCATTAAATCTAAGACTTTTATTTCTTCTTTGTAGAATTGTTGTCATTAAATCAAACTGGAGCATTTTTGAGCATAAAGAGTCTGCTTAGTCAGACTTTGATTAAGCCAAAGGTCTGCAACCTGCAGAATAAACTCTGGGCTATATACATTTTTTTCATAGACTAATTGCACTTAATTCTCACAACATTATGACATTAAAATTACTAGCTGTTTTTATTTATATCTGTTTTTCTTGGTTTTTGGTTGGAAATCTGATATCATCTTTGTACCCAAAGTACCCATCATCTTTTTGAAATGGTTTTGTTTTAAATCATAAGAATAGAAATAAATTCTTTAAAAATTATAACAGATTTCAAACTAACGAGACAAAATGGCTTGGTGTTATGCAAAGTTTCAGATCCATGGACTAATTTAGAAAGTTAAAAGGCTGTAAATACGTTTGCAAATCACCATATGGCTTATGGCACATGTATGTTTAATTTTGGTTTATTTCATGCAATATTCTGAATTTAAAAAGTAAAAAAATTTCTACCTTTGAAACTCAGAAATTTCAATATTATTTCTGGAATATTTCTGAGATTAATTTGAAAATTTCAGAGTTTTTTTTCTAGCATATTGTTGGCTTTTGCAGCTCAGAAATGTCTAAATCAAAAAAGAATTCTTTTGGCATAAATGTACTCTTTTTTCTACCTACAATGGCCCTAATAGAGAGAGAGATCTGAATGGAAGTACAAAAAAATGCAGACAGAGAATTTTGCATAATAGGTGCTGTTTAAATATCACCCACCATCCTGTCGTTTTTATGCTTGGACATTATTAATGGAAACTTTGCCATCATTCCCTGTATTCCCTCAAAAAGCTTTGATTTCATGCACAGGCAGAATGGCCCAGAAAGATATTTGTTCCCTGAAAACAACATTCATTCTTCAGGTTATTATATTCAGGGGGTCTGGTGACTGGAGCAAACAGCAGCTAGTGAAACTTTGTAGTTTCCTGCATGTAAATCAGAGCAGAAAGAGTCAGATCACAGCGATAAACTCAGTCTTGGGTTTTCTTCTTCTGCTGCTGCTTTTTGGTTTCAAAGTTTTTGCATCTTATTTTGAGGAATATTGGCTCCACATGCTGCTTAAGACAGGGCTGGGCGCTGCTTCTCTCGGAGAAAAACAACCAAACCTTTTAGTGTTTCTGGTCATAGCCGATGGAGGAAGGATTGGGGGAAAACACCTCCAACATGTTTATTTTCCTCAGTAAAATCGAAGAGAACGTTTGTCCCAGGGGAGGTGGAGGAGAGCGGGCCTGTTCGTGGGAAGGAAATTGTGTGTATGGATAAATCAGCGTTTGGGGAAGGACTTGTAGCGGTGTGTGTGAAAGATGTGATTTCCAGTAATTAAAGTAATGTATCAATCTGGATTTTACAATGACATGATGATGGGAAAACAAATAAAGAGCGAGAGCAAATTGAAAAGCCAAGTGCTGAGGAGCTCCAGGCTGTATTATCTGGTTGCCTGCAACTCCACAAAAATGTTTTCATTTCAGGATTATGACCAGCTAACCTCAACACAACTCATATTTCATTCAGTTGGCCCGATAAATTATTTTCATTCAGAGAAGATTACATTAAAGGAAAACAATCACTTTACAGCAGAACGTAGATTCCTTTCATATGTGACATGCGAAGTATAAACATAAAACATATGAAGGTCGGCCCCTGGCAGCAGGGAATGCATGAATATATAAATATGTGAACAGTCCAGCATGGTGCAGATGTAATATATTTTTAAATTCACTTTTAATAAAAGAGAGAAAACAGGTTCTGGTCTGTTCGCTCTGGATTTGCAAAGATTTTTCAGTCTTTGTTGTGGATGTTAAATATTTGACGAGTCCACCATCTTTTTTTACACACACACACACACACACACACACACGCACACGCACACGCACACACACACACACACACACACACACACACACACACACACACACACACACACACACACACACACACACACACACACACACACACACACACACCCTGTTTGGATTGTGAAGAGACACAGTCGACCACAACAAAAGTGCAAATTAAAGCCAGTAATTTTCAAGCTTTTTTGATAAAACACTTTTTATTTTGGAGATTTCCAACTGAAAATTTCTTAAAGTTGATTCTTTAACATGTTTAAAATTATTTCCGGTTTGAAGTAACAATAGGAAAAAAGTATTGATTCATCCTATTTGTTCCATAGTTTACAAATACCTGCCATGTACGTGAGATAACTCTTCATTTTTTGCACAACAAAGTTAAAAAAAAGGTAGATTCAGCTTTCTAATTTACAGCAACATGAAGATACTCCACATATTAGTAATTAATAAATGGTCTGAGGTCACCTAGAGGAATATTTCATTAACTTCTCCTGAAGATAAAAATGCATATGTGTGTTGTAAACATCTTTGTATTGAAGCTCCAACCAGCAGGACAGATGTTCACTTCAGTTTGATCATCAGACCATTAACTTCCTAAGCACTGATTTCTGCTCCAGGGTTATTTTATGATCATCAATGTTTTATTATTTTATAATCTTTTAATAAAACAACGTTGCATGAACCAAATATTGTTGCCTTTTTGATTAAGCCAGTATTCCTTACAGCTATAATTACTTTAAGCAGAAGCAGCATATGTGCACAGAGGGAGACAGACTGAGAGCAACGCTCCATGGGGAGAAGCAAACGCTGTTGTTCCCTGATTTTTTAAAAAGAACTATTTCTGAAAAATGCTTTAATATTTACGAGTGGTGAGACAGCAGGGTCTGTAATTAATTAATCGCATTTTAATAGAAAACTGTATATCAACCAAATAAGCAACATTTTAAATTCAAAAACTCTCTCTGCTTTAGCTCAACAACAGATATATTTATTGTTTTTAGCTTTCCAGTGTTTCAGGAACTCCTGATGCTTCTTTAGAAACTCCATGCAGCAGCTAATGATGTTAGCATTAGCATGAGCTGCTACATATTTAGCATTGAAATGCTCTTTTAGGTTTGAATAGCCTCGCTAACTACTTTTAGCACAACTTAAATAGTATTTCCAGCATTCAATCAGATTGTATAGAAGAATAAATTAACTCTAGGTGGGCCGAGAAATGCGGTTTAATTGCCCATCACTGTTTTACGCATGTAGCTTGTGCGTCAGTTTTATAGGTGGTTTCAGGTCTGGACTTTAATATGAAAAAAACAACAACAATGTGATTAATTGTGCTAGAAATTCTAAGTAATTTCAAAATGAACGTCTTAAAGTCCTGGTCTAGTCGTTACACAGCGTCCTTACAGCTAACACAGCACATCACCTATAACAAAAACAACAACTATGAAACACGGTGGAGGCAGAATAATGCTGTGGTGAACAGGTAAGCTGGTCAGACCTGAAAGGAAGATGAATGAAGCTAAATCATCCTAAATATGCAACAGTCGGTTTAAATCAAAGCACATTTACGAGTTAGAATGGCCTAGTCAAAGTGAGGCTTGAAAACTAATGTCCTCAGATGTTATCCATCCAATCTAATTGAGCTTGAAATGTTTTGTAAATAGTCACAGTAATTATTGCAATAAACAATAATATTTTGAAACAATTTTTAACTAACACATTGATAATCGCATAAAAATATAAAAGCATATAATAAAATGTTTCATTTTTGAACACTCCACAATGCAAGTGGACATTTTAGCCATCCAGAAACAATAAATAAAAAGGAAATTAAAGTCACACATAACAGAAACCAGAAAGAAAATGGATTATGAAGTCCCTAAACAACACTGCCCTTCGAAAAACATTATGCTTAATAGCTTTTTGCAACAGGCTTAATGAAGAACAGCAAAAAAATCTCCTGATTAAAAAAAAAACTTTTGATTCGGAAACTTTCTGTTTCTTAACTTCTCAAATTTAATGGACTGTTCAGGTTGAGTTTTTTCCTCCGAAGTCGTCCTGATGAAGATCACAACTTTCTGGAAAACTCTAACAATAAAACAAAAGTTTGAGTTTAAACTCTGATCCATCCAGACTTTTTGACGCTCTGCTCTTTTGTATTTGGCTCCTCTGAGTTGATTTTAATGAGCACGTCTACATCAGGTTTTAAATCATTAAAACATCTTGATGAAACTCAGCAAAACTGTTCGGTTCAAATGCTAAAAGGTAAATCTGGGTAACGCCGACTTTTTCAGTTCAGAGTCCTAGATCTGTCTCCAAGCACAAACGGGTCACGTTGCGCTCTTCGAGGTCTCCTCTCTGTCAGCGATCCAAAGCCTTGTTCTGCAGGTAAAAGGTCTGCAAAGTTACAAAGTTAGAAGTCAGAGCCGAAGGGATTTCTTCTGTCCCTGCAGAACATTCGGCTCCTGAACTCTCTGAAATGCCTCGTTTGAAGTCTGGGGCTTTTATTTTCCACGTCGCCATGGAAAACTGTCGCATAATGCCTGCCTGTTGGCAACTTTGCCAAAACTCAAAGAAAAGTCCAGCAGCGATTTAGAGTAGCTGACTCTGCTTCCTCTGGGCTTTTATTACACTCGAATATATATTAACATAAACAGCAAACACATTTTCCTAAACATTCCAGGTTTTCTCTCTTGATTGTAATTCGTTTGTGTCAAACTGAAAGAAACAAACAGCGGAGGAAAATTACATGAAACAATTAAATATAATTAAGTAAAATAACTCAGCACCGTCTAACCTGTTTAATTGCTCTGGTTTGTTTTGTCTGGAGGCTTTATGGAAGGACCAACAGCCTATAAATTTTCTAAGGCTATACAGAGAAAGAATTGGTTGTTGTTTGCTGCCGCTGGCAAAATATATGTGTTTAATTATTTGCACTGATTGCTGCAAGACGTTACACAGTAGACGCTGGCTTCTCCTTCAGCGGCCTCAGCGTTCATTTGATTTTCTCTACAACTGAGGCAGCCTCCTGAAAAAAATCACAAGAAGCTTAATATTTGATTGTCCTCACCTCCATTGTGGAGGAGAAAATACACCAAAATAAACCAAACTGCTCCAGAGGTTTTCCATCAACTCTCCTAATAGGCAAATTCATTTCAAGAGAGTCAAGTTTTCTGTAACCCCCCCCAAAAAACTCAAAAGGAGTTTCTGTGTCCGAAAGGATGGAAATATTTAGTGATGCTGATTCTAGTATCTATTATCCAATCAATTCTCATTGAGCTAGGAAATAAGCCATGCTGTATTCGATTCAAATTAAATTAAACCTGGTGCAAAAAATAACATTTTAATATGAAATGCAACTTTTTGCACAAACACAATCATCTTTGACGACTTAAGGCGTCGCCATGTGAGGAAAACAACCTCAGAGATGTTATTTATTGTTATTTTCACCAGCTGAAGGCAGGAGAGCCTCAGTCACACAGTTATTCTCAACTACATTCACATTCAATAAATTAGAATATTAATGAAAAGTTTGTGTGCTTCAGTAACTCAAGTTCACTCAGTTGAAACTACATTTTTAGATTATTCTCTCAAACTTTCAAGATAAGAACCTTTGTGGATAGAAAAAAAAGGTGGAGTAAATTTCCACCAAAAAACTCAGAAATTTTGAGATTAATCTCAGAAATGTTCTACAAAAACTGAGTTTCAAACTTGAGAATTCACTAGGAAAACAGAGACATTTTGAGATTACGCTCAGTATTTTCTAGAAAATGAAAGACATTTCTAAACTACCAAAGCTGAAAAACAGAAGAAGAAAAAAGAACTCTGGAATTTTGGGATAAATCTAAAAAAATTTCTAGGAAAAAAAGAGAAAGTTTTCAGAAAATCATATAAGTTTACAGAGCATCCCGACATGCAGAATCACTACAAGTAATTAAACTACAGAGAACTGGTTCTTCTAGATGAGAAACCAGCTCTCTACTTCCAGCTATCTGTTATCCATCATCTTCCACTTAGTTATGACTTCATAAAGAAAATCTGACAGTAGTGGCATAAAATTGAGCTCTATATTTAAACCAAGTGCTAAAACTTAAGTTCTTTCAGAAACATTTGTCAGTCTACATCACACAGCTCCACTACAGGGATGAAAAACAAGAATCTAACAGGAGTTTATTCACAAATCCTCACAATTTACCATCGGTGGGCATCAAACATTTAAAAAGCAGAGCAAAAAGCTGTGAATTGGTTCAAGCAAGATCCAGATGTTTGACTAACCAGGACCTAAAATAGTTTGATCAGAAGCAATTGTAACTTCCCTTCCAGCCACACTGACATCATATTTACCTACCTTGACAAGCAAAATATAATTAAAGTGCAAATTTACTCACATTTTGCTTCATTTGCCAGATTCACTCATTGTTCAGGAACGTCGCAGGAGCAAACAAACGTCTGGAAAAAGCAACATGGCCGCCTGCGGGCTTTCATTAAAGGTGAGGCTGCCTTTGGCGCCGGCTGCCCTGATTTGATCTCGGGTTCAATTTGATTTCTGTCTCGCTGTCTTTGGTTTAACACTGAGCAGTCCGGTGGGGAGAGCAATGAAGTTAGTAATTCATCTCAGAAAAGGGCAAAGTCAGAGCCAGTCACTCGCTAAATATAATGTGCAGCGGCCAATTCATGGCATCTGAGAACCAGGCTGACCTCTGACCTTTGGCCTTTTTAAAACCATCAACCTTTGCCAGATGACACGTTTGAATCCCCACATCACCAGGAACATGTCCGCTGTGAATACATGGGGGGGGGGACACTAACCTGACGTATCTGGTTGGGAGTAGAAGTGGAAGGCATCTTTTCAATGTTTTCTACAAATAAAAATCTTAAAAGTACGGCATGCAAATCAATTCAAAACCCCCAGAGTCGGTTCTTTGCATTTATTATTTCAAGCTGGAAGAAAAACTTCCACCAAGTTTCAAATGTTTTGACTGCAATTGTCAAAATGTTGAAGTTCATCCACATAAACAGAGGCTGTAGAAGAACCAAGGTGCTGGTTCTGTTGGACCTCAGGGCAACATTTGACCTCGTTGTCCTTTAGATATTATTAAAGCAACAGGAGAGATGGGTAGGACTCTGGTCCAGTACTCAATTGGTTTTAAACTTACATAAAGATCAGGAACTTCTTCATGTCAATAGGTAACTTCTCAATGGAGCGGACATAAATCACATGTGGAGAACCACAAGGTTCAATCCTCAGACCCCTCTTATTCAAGCTCAGATTATCACAAGTAATAGCATTAGTTACCGTATCTATGCAGATGATACACGTCGCCAGGAGACTCTGAACCCATCCAGTCACTGAACAGATGCTTAGATCTGTGGATGTGCCAAAACTTTCTCCAGCTCAACAGAAACAAAACTAAAGTTACTATCTTCAGACCAAAAGAGGAACCATCAGGTTCAGGGTCTGGTTCTGGTTCTGGTTCTGCATCACCAGAACCAAACATGGAGAAGCAATATTCAGCTTCTATGCTCCACAGATCTGGAATAGACTTATGAAACTGATCCTTTGACTCATGGCTAAAAGCCAGTTTGTTCAGAGTCGACTTTGATTAATAATAACTGGAACATTTATCAACACATTCCGTCTATATTAGCTTGATGATTTTTATGATGGGATTTGATAACATGTAATGTTTAGTGCTTGTTACATAACTGGCTACAGTTTTATGTTTTTATGGCGTAAAGCACTTTGAACCGCCTTCTTACTGGAATGTGCTAGACAAATTTTCTTAAGTAATCAGCTTCACAGGTTTCTCCTGTTACGCTCTGGTTACTTTCCACTACATAAAGTCTGCAACTTTCCTCCATACCTGTTGTGTTTGTTGGTTTCATGGTCAGAAACATATCTGCTTTTAGACTAAACACAGCTGGATTCTAGGAGCTTCTGGAGGGAATCGCTTAGTGATAAGTCTAAAATAAAGGTTATAGCAGGAAAAAATGTGCTGCAGTTCAAGACGGCACTACAGATTAGAGATTTAAAAAAATTTGTTCTATAGAGAATTGAAATTTCCAGTCCTGGGAATTCTGAATTGACTCAAAATGCTCAAAAATTAAAATGTGTTTGTTGTACATTTTTGTGAGTACTACACATCCACTCAGCTTCCGTATGTATTTTGAATCAGTCGAGTTATTTGTAGAGTATATTTCAACAACAAGGCAGTTCAAAGTATTTTACATCATAAAAACAGAAAAATACAAAGTAAAAATGTAAGAAAACCAGTAAATATTTGACATGTCACATCAAAATGTTGGTCTATATTTCATTTTTTATGGTTCAAAAGCAACTCTAAACATGTGAGGTTTTCTCTGAATGATTCTTTGATATATTTTATTTAAGAAAAACTTAACCTAATACTAGGAAATGTAAGTTACAGAATTTTACGCACAAACCTAGATTTTTTAAATATAAATTAACTTAAATAAATGTTTTACTTGTTTACACTATCTGTTCCTGTTGTCAGCTGAATAATTTTAAAAGAATCTGTAGCCTAAAAATCGTTTGAGTCAAAACGTGAACCTAAAAATTGGAAACGAATCAAATCGCTTCACACTAAAAGATTCGTATCCTTCTGGTAAAAATAATTTGAAACCAAATATGTTTTCCAGAAAACGAAGTGGAGCAGAACCGTCGTAGTGTTTGTTAGGGTCAAATAATTTGTCTCATCTATCAAAACTCTTCTCCTGCTGGGAAGGCAGCATGCAGCCTTGGGGCTTGGCGTGGAGACGGCGATGAGGACTGAGGCGGGGATGGAGGCTTGATTGGAGTGATTGGCACCTGTGAAAAAGGGCCTGGGCAAGTGCAGGGACCATATCAAAGAGGATCAGCTGGGGCACACAGTGACCTGACTGTTATTAGGTGCCAAAATGAAATGGCCGCTCCCCTAGCCCTTCAAGAAATCATTTAACCAGTCACAGCCGGCTGAAATAGCTGCACACACACAGAAAGCCACACGAATACACACTTTTTACAGTAAATGCCAAAGGTTGATGGTATACATGCTGAGAAACCAGCAGCTGAGTTTCCATTGGCCGTATGATTGCACTTGTTGGCATGTCAAAAATAAATTCTGCCAATTTTGATAAAAAAGTTTTGCTGCCAAGATGAGGTTTTATTGGCCGTATCAGAAACTCCAATGGAAACGCTTGTTTTGCATCACACAAGTCACATGATCAACTGGATGTTGCCACTGGTGCAAACCACGAAGAAGACGATGACAGGAAGTAGTTGGAGGATTTACCAATACATGGGATTCTGGTAAATGTCACAAACCAGTAAAGTTAGTTTTTGGTTTCTCAAATATGATGTTTATTTTTGTGTTTTTATGATATAAAGCACTTTGAACTGCCTTGTTGCTGAAATTTGCAATACAAATAAGATTGATTGATTGATTGATTGATTGACTGACTGATTGATTGATTGATTAATTGATTGATTGACTTGCCGTGTGAACAAACTTATTCATGTGTTATTTTAATTGAGTTTAATTGAGTATTTGAGAAACATCGCAATTGTGAAATTGTGTTTTTGCAGATGGTGCAAATCTGCGTCATTAATGTCGCAGGTTTTATCCACCGAAGTTTTAACTCCCATCTGGATTTCCGTGTTCAGGTGGTCCGAAGCAAACCGAACCTCTCACCTTTACTGGCCTGACGACACGGATCAGCCTGTTGTTCCTCAGCGCGTTATCATCAAACTTTAATGAGCTCTTCGCCTCGTTAGCTGGTGTCCAGTGAGAGCGGGGAGGCTGCGACTGGCTGGAAGGGCAGGCACACAAAGCACTAATCAGACTTTAATGCAGTCAGAGCTGAAGCCCTGTCGAGGTTTTAAATTAAACGGATAATAAACAGCGATGTGCAACGCTGCAGCCCGCTGACGGGTCGGAGAGAATCCAGGAAACATAACAGCAACCTTCAGGGATGGACTCTAAATTAGATAATAAAAAACAAATTTCTGTCTCAGAAAATGTAAAAGTTGCCTCAGACTGATGGAAAAATGATTTTTTAAATACAGAAATGTAGACCAAGAAAAATGCTTCCATGTTCTGTATAGAATCTGCCCTCTACTTAGTCTGGACTCCTTTTGCCTGAATTACTGCATTAATGCGGCGTAGCATGGAGGAGGTTCTGCTGAGGATTTCTTGAGGTCATCTCCATTGTTGGTTCTCTCATCTCTCTCTTGACAACTGATCACAGATTTTCTATGGGGTTTGTTTGCTGGTGTTACCATGGCGATAGAAGTAGGTCTGAAATCAGCTTCTACATAAAGTTTGTCAGCATAAATTGAACTAAAATGTGCTAACAAATGACTGTGGATCAGAACCAGCAGGTCGAATGTCTCATTAAACCATCACTGACTGAGGTAACGTCAAACTGGACTTCATGCAACATGGATTCTGTGCTTTTCCACTCTTTCTCCAGACTCTGTAACCGTGACTTCCAGATGAAATGAAAACTTTACTGTCGTCTGAAAAGAGGACTTTGGATCACTGAGCAAAAGTCTAGTTCTGGTTCTACAAGCAGCATTTTTCTAATTAATCACATTTCTTTTAATTATAGTAGAGGGAAAAGTATGTCATTAAAGGTGTGTTCACACCAGCTCTGTTTAGTCCGCTTTAATCAAACTCCAGTCCATTTGTCCAGAAAGTCCGGTTCCTTTGGGGAGGTGTGAACAAATTCTGATTCTGAGACCGCGCCCAATGCAGGAAGTGGAGTACAGCGCAGTGCATTCTGGGTAATTATAACCAACCTTTGTCTTCAGGCCTGTCAACATAGATGTTGAAATTATTATTGAACAGTCATAATCATTTCATATAAGCAATAAAAGCTCATAAATTAGTAAAGAAATTTTCCACATATGTTGGAGTTTTGCATACAGTTACTGTCAGAGTTTGTTTATGGGGGCAGGATGAGACGGACCAGTCGATGTCTCAGTTTGTTTTGTTCCTGATACGGCTGCATCCTAATCAGACGTCCTTGAGCCTGTCCTTCTGAAGCGGTGATCACATTGTTGTTGATAAAATGAAAAAGGTTTTATCCAGATCTTAATGTAACTGGTGGAAACTGGTAAAACTGGTAAATGATACATTTGAGCTTATTTAAAGCTGCTTTCTATCGACGCTGTAAATCAATTTTCCTCTGAATTCCAAATTTTAGGATATAGCAGCATTTGTTTCAGCCAAATTAACAATAAAACAATGAATTCATTGTATTTCAGGGAATTTATGTTTCACAGAAAGACAGACAAACTACAACTAAGGACTGCTTGGGAATTCTTGGCTCCTGGATTTGTTTTGTAGTAGATGATTAGACATTAAAATTATGTCAAATGGTGCTTTCACATTAAATCTTAAAAATAATAAACATTTTGGTCCAGACTTGAGGATTTTATTCAGCAGATGGAACAACTTCATCCTCACTGAGTTTTGTACAATAAGGCAAAACTTTAACATCCAAGATGGATTTTCATGGGCAGAATTATTGACCAAATGGTGCAGAAAGCTGACAAATATTTCAAAAACTTCTCTGCTTTGTGCTTCCAGTCAGGAAATCTAAAAATGGAGCGGTTTAATTTGTTCCACCAACAAACAGGTTTACTGAAGAACTTCCAAAACTATTGTAGCAGAATGAAGACGTGATATAAAAATTTTAGAGACTGCAATAATAGGAGGAGAAGAAGAAGAAGAATGTGCAGCTGTGTTTTGTGCTCCATCTGCAGCTCATCAGCCGCGTCTCTCTGAGCGTTTTCTCATTTGTTGTGTCACCACGTCGGTTCCCTGGAGGAAACGCTTCACTCATGACTTCCATCGTTGTGTCTCGGCGGTCCTTTGCCCTTTGCACAAACATATCGATCACTCCCACCCCCCCGCCCGTTTCCTCACCTTTTCTGTCCTGGGCTAAAAATACATTTTCACAACCAATTCATGTCATCGATGACCATCCCCACTCTTCCCTCCTTCATCCTCTGACCCTCTTTCTCCAGCTTTAATCCGTTTGATATTTCTCTCTGAAATGTTTGTTTCTCCAGAAATCCATGTCGTGACCTCGAGGCTCGCGAAGCAGCCCGAAGATATCATTGTTTTTATTTCGAGGTCAGATAAGCTCTTATGCTCAGTGAAAACCCACAAATGTGCCATCTTAAAATAAATGCTGATTGCTGCGTTATTGGTTTCCTTTAGCTCATAAAAACACAACAGCCTCTAGATGTTTACAGAGCCGGCCACTTTACAGGGGTCAATAAAAGGAAATTGCTGCTCAAAGAAGCTCTGGGAATGTGACTTAAAGACATACGCCTCAAACAATGAGCTAATCTAAACAGCAAATAAACAGCCTCACAGCAGTCCGCTGCAAAACAAGGCAACCAAATCAGGCTTGTTCAGCATGCACAGCCATGGTTAAACCAAAGGAACCAGAGTCTGTCACAGGCTCTAAATGAGTAAAATCTAGAGTTTTTAAAAATTATTTTACATTTCATTAAATAAAAATAAACAGTAAAAATAAAAATACTAAATACGCCCTGAAATAACGTCTTTTTCTGCCTGATCTGATCAGTCCCATCATCGTCGTGGGGGAATTTTAGCACTGCTGAAAGCACTGCGTCTTTTTCTTTATTCTGACCAGTTATTTTCTGAAAAAATACAAATTTTGTTGGGAATTTCAGAGACATGTTGTCAGTAGTTCATAGAATAAAAGAACAACGTTCATTTTACTCAACATATAACTATAAAATGTAAAATCAGAGAATCCAATCATTTTAAGTGGTCTCTTAATTTTTTCCAGAGCTGTATGCTTAAGCTCTCATCTGTTCATTAAACTTTAAGTTAATTTTATTTGTAAGACACATTTCAGTAACAAGGCAGTTCATAGTGCTTTACACCATAAAAACATAATACCAATTATGAAACAAGCAAATAAGATTACACTTTATCAAAGATCATTATCAAGTAAATATGGTGGCCAATGTTCCAGTTATTATGAATCAAAGGTAACTGCAAACAGGTGGGTTTCTAGTCATGATTTAAAGGAACTCAGTGTGTCAGCAGTTTTTTTAAAGTAGTATTTTAAAGTTTATTCTCTTAGCTTTTAGGCAGAACTGTTGCACTAATCAATTCAATTCATGGATGAGTTTCTCCAGACCTTCCTCAGACATTAGTCCTTTAATCCTGGAAATGTTCTGCAGGTGATAGGAGGCTGACGTTGTAACTGTCTTTATGTGACTCTGAAGGTCAAAGTTCAACTGCTCCCAGATTTCAGCCTGATCTCTAGTTTCCAGTAATAACTGAAGCTGTGTTGACTCTAGATTGTTGCTCTTTAGGTAGAAGGATAAAAACTTCAGTTTTGTTTCTGTTCAGCTGGAGAACATTATGGCACATCCACACATTTATCTGTTTTAAGCATCTGTCCAGTTTTTGGATGGTGACATCCTAATCCAGAGTATTGAGACATCAACGTAGTTATGGAAACTAATCCTATTACTTGTACTGCAAAAATACCAAATCTGACCAAGTATTTCTGTTTAGTTTCTAGTGCAAATATCGTATTACATATGAAATAAGACAAAACAAACATAAGTTTTAAGTTTTGAGTCAATAATTCCTTGATTTTGATGAAAAAGTTCTAGTTCCTGTCCAGGTTGTACCCTGCTTCTCGCCCGTTGACAGCTGGAGAGACGCCAGCACACCTCCCAACCCCGATGGGATAAGGCTGCAAGAAAATGGATGGATGGATAGTTTCATAAATCTGCTTATAACAAGACAATTTCCCCATGATATAAGTGAAATAATCTGCCAATGGAACTAGAACTTTTCATCAAAATCAAGAAATTTATTTAAAACAAACTTCCATATCTTGCCGATATGCTACTTTTATGTTAGTTTGGTCTTAATGTCAGTGTACTAAGATATTTGCATTAGAAACTAAATGTAAAAAAAATACTTGGTGAGATTGTGTGTTTTTGCAGTGAGTTATTGGGAGAATATTGATAATAAATAAAAAGGGTCCCAGGACTGAACCTTGTGGTACTCCAAATGTCTGCTGGGAATTAAGCAAAAAGTGTTTTTTCAGAACAAATAAATGCCTTTCACTCAGATGCAGCTTTGCCTTAGCCTCTCCAGACCTAGTTTAATCTTTTTCTAACTGTCCTGTTATGAACTTTAACCTTTAATCTGCTAACTGAGACATGTGGAGCCTGAGAGAGTCTGGTTGTTTCTCTGAGCTTCACGCTTTGACCTCGGAATAAATCTGTCAGTCTTCCACTCCTGGGAAGACTGACAGCTGTCTGGACACGTTTTCCTCTTGGGAATAATCCATCTGTAGAATATTGGGCTTCGGATAAACTTGATCTGCAGAACTCGGCTTGTGTTTTCCATCCTAAAACCCAGCAGAAAGGCAGTATTTGCTTGTTCTGCTTTTCAATCTTGTTTCCAAACAATTAATCTAGAATACATTACAGATTTTCTACACTTTCACACATTAAATGGTAAAGCCCAGATCTTTAGGATTTATCCTGGTATTTAGGGTGTGTGGCCTCAATATTGGATGTTTAGCCTCAACTCAGGAAAATTAAAACATCCCGTATTTCTCTGGAGTTTATAACATCCTTCATATGTGAAAAATAATGATATGTATAAAATAAACTGCAAAATTAACTCCGACTTGTGTATTTTGCTAAAATTAGACATATTGCTGGATACACGACGTCAATCATTCCCATTAGTGAGAAAAGTAAACCATACAAATGGCATCCAAAAGAAGCTTAGTGGCCCAGAAAAACTGAAGAAAACTGAAGAAGAAAAGTGATCAAAGGTTAAAGCTGACACATTTGTTGCCGATGTGGGATGGGTTAAAAGGAAATGCAACGTCTTTTTATTTTGTCATGTTTTTTATGGCCTGCTAATTCGTCTTTTATTTATATGTCTAGAATCTGTTCATCATAAACTCTGCTTTGGTGTTTGATCATGAATATGTCACATGTGAATGAACAACCTGTTGCCATGGCAACGAATGACTGAATCCAGATCAGTTTATTCAGATTCAACACTAAAAATCTGTGTTTTTTTTTTCTTCTTTAACATACAGAGGACTGCTGTTTTCATTGAATTAGAGTTTTTTAGATTATGGGATTTTTAAAGCAGGTGTGTCCAAACTTTTCTACTCAACAATAAACTAAACATGCTGTAATAAACAGATAAAATAGCCAGATTTTATGTTTTTGAAAAGACATGTTTAAATTATTATATATCTAAAACTTAAAAAAGGGTTTTATAGGTTTGCATTACTAAAAAAAGTATAGCAAATTTTCCAGTTATCAACTGGGGGAAAAAAGTACTAAATTTAGTCAATATGAGTAATAAAATGAGGACTTAGGTTTTTCTTTCTTTTAAACCGCTTGCTGCATTTACCCAAATTTATTAAGTGATTTGGCAGCAGGAAAGTTTGAGGAAAAGTCACTGGATGCATTCAGAGAATGTAAAGTATCATTATTTAAAGACAAACAACTGATGGTTTTGCCAACATTTTCTAATGTAAGAAGATTTTACTTTGCCCTCTTTAAAAATGGAAAGTCTCATTTACTCCAAACACCTGTGCTGTGCAGCATCATCCTTGAATTAAAGACAAAGGCCACACAGAATCAGTCCAGGTGCAGCACATGGCCCTCGCGCCGCACTTTGGACACCCCTGATCTAAAGGCTTAAGGAACCTCTGGCAACACTTTATTTAAAAGGGTGTGCAAAAGACTGGCATGACACATAACACCTGTCATGAACATGAAGGAGTCTTCATGAATGTTTATTATAAATAATGACATTTTAATGCAAAGTTGCTTTAAAAGTGTTAAAAGTGTCAACTTTGCATTTTTTTTTACCTTTTAAAGCAAAGTTGCATTAAAACGTTCAATGAAAGTGTCATTATTTACTGAATGACCTGTTTATAACAGGTTTTATGTCATGTTTATGTCAGTTTTCTTCAAATAAAGTGTTAGTTTGATTAACTTGAGGCCCCCAAACAGCATCTTGCTTGGAGCCCTCACAAAGCTAGAAACGGCCCTGCTAATATGCATAAGCAGGGAAAAAGATGTTCTTCCCATTTCCTGCGATCTGAAAAAATAAGAAGCGTTTTTTAAGTCAGCTCAGGTTCCCTCTCTGCAACAAAATCATTCCTGTGATCCTCTTATCTCTTTGACAAGACTCACAATAACAAGTGAGAAGGTCACCCCAAAGACGCCGCTTTACTCCTGATAGAGCAACTTTCATTTGTCTCAAGTGCCACAAATAATGTTTAGATCAGCGGCCGCCGCGTGGCGCCGCTGTGCCAGAGGCGTTTAGAAGGTTACGACGGCAAGGCCGCAGCTGAAGCGCCTCCGTCCAAAGTGTGCGGTGCCAGGGTCGCCTGATGGCCGCCGCCGTCTGTTCCTGCAGGTACTTAACCCTGGATGAGTGGCTAATGAAGGAAGCCATCCACAGCGGATTCCTCAAACCGATTTAAACAGGCAGCCACACAGAAAGGAAACTAACAATATCTAAAGATGATCCTGCTGAACGCTGATGAGTCAGAGGAGGAAAATACAGATCATCTTTGTTTTAGTGTAACTAAAGATGTTAATGTGTCGTTAAATGTTGGGCAGACGACCCAAAAGCTCTACTAAAGTAAGAGTAGCAATACTTTAACATATTTTTACTCAAGTAAAAGTAAAAAGTAGCCAACCTGCCAAGAAAATACTCAAGTAAGAGTAAAAAAGTATTTGGTATTTCAAGTACAGAGTAGCATATCAAATTATCAGTCATGTAAAATTACATAATTGGACTGACCAAAATATAAAATAACGGAAAATTTTGGTATTTTAAGTACCTAAATGACAATAATTTGTACAAGTAAAAGAAAATAAATTCAGGCAAAATATTTTTTTTCCAGATCAGTTTCTTTCAATATAAAACTTCCAAAACTTTAACAAAAACTGCAGGTGTGTGTCTGTGTCTGGTGAATATTTGGTTGAAACATGTTTGTTTTCAGAGAATCCAGAAATTTCACTCAAGAAGAACAGAAAGTATATCGCAGTAAAAAGTAATTACTTTTCAAAAAAGTTACTGAAGTAAATGTAACTAGTTACTACCCATCTTTGACGATGTGCTGAAGGCCGAGCTCAACAATGACAGCCGCCTATGTAAAAACTGGGGAAAAACATTCAGTTAAAAAGTCGACAACATATTAAATCTGATCGCGCTGTAACGAAAAGCGAGTCGTGATAATAATAAGCTCTGATGGGGCCACTCTTATGGCCCATCGATTTCCAATAGCTGAGATCATAGAAAGCTGGGGGGGTAATTACACTGTGCAAGCAGAGGTCGTCCTGAGCAAATATCATTATCATCAGATTAGAATGAAAGGCTGGCGCGGGTCGAGCGCACGCGTATGAAGGAGACCCAGAGGAGACGCTTCTCAGCACACATTTCTGACCCTTCATCTGTCTCAATGTCCCCGGCTCGCTCACAGCTCCCCGGGTCAGCCCTACATCACACTGACATAAACAAGAGGGGGGTGGCAGGTCAGCAAGGCGCGCCCATTAATCAGCCCGAGACAAGGCATATGATGAGAGTGATACCTCAGAGTAGCAACCAGATAAACAAGGTGACAACGCCGAGAGGAGAGCAGCGGCGTCTCTGAAGCAGAACCCGACCAGCACCGGCTCAGGAAAGAAAAAGAAATTATTCAGAAACACGTCTGAAATGTCACTAAATATGAAAAAGTTATTCTATTAAATTCAATTTCACATTTTTCTATGTGTTTGGAAAGCAGTATCAGGTACGTAAAGTTAGATTAGTAAAATAAAGTTAGATTAAAGTTAGATTAGTAAAATAAAGTTAGATTAAAGTTAGATTAGTAAAATAAAGTTAGATTAAAGTTAGATTAGTTCGACCTGCAGTTTGGTTATTAAATACACGTGAAGCATTTGATCTGCTACTTTAAACAATTATGTTAATAAATAAAACTAGGATTAGATTCAATCACCGGGAAATGAGGCTTAAGTTGTTTCACTCCCCAACCCCCCCCTGAACAAATCGCAAATTTAAAGAGGATTTATTTTTCAAAATTCACAAGCACTTAAAAATCTCAACCAGCCTGTTTTTTAACAACAATTTTGTGTTTTATTGGTGACTGGAAAATGAGACGATTGTTAAGTCACATTGAATTGGCACTGCACCGTTACCTAGCAACCAAAGCTGAGCTCCAGCATGTTTGGTCAGCTGGTTTTACCCATCTATGCACTGTATAATGGCTGCTGGAAAAAATGTGTTTTGTTGTTGACTGATCATCCAGAAGCCACTTCAACCAATCAATCAAGTTTATTTGTACAGCACACTTCAACAACATGGCGACCAAAACTGTAACATTTGTTACATTTTTTAACGGTTGTAGGATTTCTCTTTTGTCATTGGTGAAAGACCACAAGTCATTTCTACCGTTAATGCTAGATTATTGCGTTTGTTTTGGTTGTGTCTACCCAGAATGCCCTGTGTTATAGTCCGCTTCCTGTTTTTGGAGCACATTCGTTCACTTCAACCGAATCGAGACTTAAGTTTCCAGGTGGACCAGAGTTAGCTTTTTAGGTTTGCATCAGAATTCGATTACCCACTTACATCTCCCTAAAATGAACCAGAACAATGAACTAGAGTTGGATTGAAGTGGACTGAGCAGTTCTTGTGTGAACGCACCATCAGTCACTGCTTAGAGGGGACTCTGGGGTTCGCCATAAACTTTCACTTTGTACTCCCTTCCTCCAGAGCAGAGATCCTAGGCAGCCCGGCAAGAGGTCAGAAGTGCCACAGTGATGAGTCCCTGATGTCTCTATCTGTGCAGCTCAGCGTGGGAGCTGGCCCGAGCCACCTGCATTAACATAAACAAGGCGGACTGCTGGGGTCCGCCTGTCAGGCGCTGTCACCGTGGAGGACAGAGGAGAGACGCCTCTGCATTAACCTCCAGGCTTATCTCACTCTCTGTGCGTTCCACAAAAAAGTGAGGATTAGTGCTCAGTCAGGAATTGCTTTTGGGTCCTTGTCACTCCGGCACGATTACTGAACTCCCTCTTCTATACTCACACTATTATTTTCATCTCCCTCTTCCACTCTTCCCAAACGGAGGGAATCCCCGAGGCTTAAGCATGGCAACCCAGCGGGTCTGAGCCGCTTTGATTTTTGGTGTCACCTTCGCTGAGAAGAAGTTCTCCCTGCTGTGATTTTTTACCTTTCCTTCAGCCATTTTAATACATCTGTGCAGTACGATGACAGAAAAGGCTAAATTGATGCTTTTTGGTACGAGAGCATCAGACTCTTTGGAATAAGGACAAACACCCTGAGAGGACTCTTTGCTGCCCTGAAATAGATTTTACCTGAACCATAAAAATTCATTTTTTATGCAATTAAAGTTAAAGAACAAGAAATAAACAAATTCATCTTTCAGTCACTACTCACTGCAAAAACACAAAATGCCACTAAGTATCTGTGTATATATTTCTAGTGCAAATATCTCAGTACACTTGAAATAAGACAAAACTAACTTACAAGGAACTTTTCAGCAAGATACAGGATTTTGTTTCAATGATTCCTTAATATTGATGAAAAAGTTCCACTGCCAGATTATTTAACTTATAACAAGACATTTTTCCTGTGCTATATTCTGCGAATGAAACTAGAACTTTTTCATCAATAGTAAGAAATTATTGACTTAAAACAATCTCATATTTCTTGCTGAAAAGTTACTTGTAAGTTAGTTTTGTCTTATTTTGCTATTTGCAGTAGAAACTAGACAAAAATACTTGGTAAGATTTTGTGTTTTTGCAGTTCACAGATCATATGTGACGATACGAACATAGACATTTAAAATGTTCTTCACCTGCCAGCAGTTTTTATACATATAACATGATTTCACTTTATTCCGGCTTCTGTAATATTTACAAATAAAGTCACATAATGTGAAAATGGAACAGTTTAGAAACGGTTCACATTTTCTTTCTTTGTTGAAGGTTGGTTGGTCCGAATAGAAAAGAATAAAAACAGCTTTTATTGTCATGAAGGGGAAATTCAGGTACAGCAGCAACAGCAACAGGTAGAAAAAAAGTTCTTAAGTGTTAAAAACAATATATGAAAAGCAAGATTAATAATAACAAGAATATTGATAATAATAATGTTAATAATGTGCAGTTATTACAAATAAAAATATCAGACTCGCTATCCAAGGGAAGTGCATTGAACATTAAAAGGACAACTTTTACTATTGTTAAATAAAACATTATAGTTATGAATCTGCTGTTTATTCTGATAAAAAACACACAATTAAAAAATTGTCTTTATTAAATCTTAATTCAACAAACTCTAGAGGTATAATTCAACCTGAAACACATCAGACATCAGATCTATTTAACCAGAAAACATTTCAACTTTGAACAATGAGCTGGATGTAGAAACACAGCTGCTGAATCTGAAAGCTGAGAGGATCCAGACTGACTTAAGTTTTTTCATTTTATTCCAAGGTTGAAAGCTTGGAATAAAATGCAAAGTTATTATTAAACTTTGCATTTTAGAAAACTTATTGATTCTCAGTTGGTCTAAAATCAAATGGGAACGACAGAACGGGACCTTTCTTTCCTGAACCTTTTCTCCGACTGCAGCGGCAGAAGGACTTTCTTTCTCCTGCCGTTACTGTATTTGTTGAGCGTTTTCTTGACATCTTGGCCTCTGTGATGTCCAACACAAAGGAGGCGCACACTCCGCCGCTCCCAACAAGGATGGGGCGTGAAATGGAAAGGCGCTTCGCTGCGTGAGCCAAGGGCGGTCTAGCTAACTGACAAAAAACTTAAGATCGGTCGAGTTCTGCTGCTTTCTGGACTCAGTTTGCATCCAAACTGAACATCCAGCAGTGATGTTCAGTAACACATATTTCATCTGCGATTCAACACTGAGTGAATTTAAAGCTGGTATCGATGATATTGATCCGATACTCTGTGCAAAAACACTTCATGTGTCTGGAAAATCTAAAAAAAGAGGATCTTATTCTAAGTTACGTGTTTTAAAGTACAGTGAGTTATCATCCTCTTTTACTGTCTGCTATTTTAAACAGCAGACAATCATACAAACAAAAAAAAAAAAGAAAATGAATGAAGTAATAACCCTACTGAAATAAATCCTGGTTTAATTATTAAAAACTACTATAAAATTAAAGCTTGCATTCTAATTGACATTACAAAAATAGATTAATTTGAAAATATTGACCATCTTTGAAACTTTCCATCATTTACGTGTTTCTGGTTTTGCCTTCTAACTAAGAACAGCCAATCAGAGCCAGGAGGCGGGTCCTAGCACTGTCAATCACACACTGGTGTGGCACTGCTCATTCCCCCTCCTCTAGAGAGTTAGCAAATGCTAACTAGTGCTCAGGATAGTTAGCATGGTTATGATTGGTTGTTTTTGGTGCATTTTGTCAGATAGCAATATTAGCTCAACGAGGACATGGAGGAGCTTGATCTTTTCACAGATCATCTCTCATAAACTAAACTATCACAAAATGTTGACATTTTTAACAAATATGTAAAATACAAACTGCAGCTTTAAGGAACAGTGGCATGTTTGCCGTTTTCCCATATGATACATTATACCAAATGATTGAAGTATTCAAAGTATTGCTACTTTTACTTCATAATCGATTCTAAAGCATAAAGATCTGGTACCAGAGGTTTTGATATTTCAGTATCATTCCGCACATCACGAGCTTCCAGAGCTGCAGACAAAATCCATACAGCAGGACCTGAAGGCCTAATCAAACTCAGAGCAAGAGGGGAGCCAATAACTGCTTAATTACTAATGAGAATAATGACAATAATAATCAGACGGCTCTGCAGCCAGTGTGGCGGAGAGGCAGCGGCACACCGAGGGAGATCTGCCTCCAAGCAAGGCAGCAATTAGGGCAGAAGCTGAGGAGGCAGCTACTGGCAAGGACTTGAGATGAGCTGCAAACACCGACTCAGAGTTGTCCAACACCTCTTCCTCTGCATCATCATCATCAGCTGCTGCTGCTGACAGCACCGCCTTTCATTGTGGGAGTCCTGCATGTGTGGAGATCTGGGGAATCTCGTACGAAAACCCGTTGAAAGCACAACAAAGCTTTCTGAACTGCAGCCGCCTCGGACTGTTTTCAGCCAACTGATGAAATATTTCTGTTACAATTTTATGATCCAGTAGAAATCACAACAGTACAAAACATATTCTTTCCTAGATGTATACAAATGTGGTTTGAAATTAAAGAAGCAAACTATGAATCAAAGTTATTTTAGTAAACTATAACTAACGAAATAAAAACTGAAATTGAGAAAACATTGTCAATAACTGAAATAAATAAAAGCGGTAATTAATGGAGAAAAACAATAACTAACTGGAACTATATTGTGCTTTTATAAACTAACTAAAACTGAAATTATAGATATAATATTCTCTGTTTTTATGAATCTATTTATTAGCCTTTCAAATTGATGTGAAATTTATATTTTTCCCACACACTCAGTTTACATCAGTGGTCAAAAGTTGGGATAAAATGCCAGAATTAGTTTTTGTTCAACTATAAGTAATTTTTTAATTACTCTGCTGACTATATTACCCAATCAATACAAACATAATCTCAATAAAATACTTTCACCTTTTAACAACGTACAGAAAACGAGATGCTAACCAATTGTTTCCATACATGCTAGGCTACATGACGGTGCGGCACTGTCTCCATGGTTACCTGTGTACCTTTTCCATAATACAATTTTTTGATTTCTTTGTAATCATACTTACATATAAAGTATATGAACGTTAATCTTCTTACCTTGCAAAAAGTGTTTGCTGCAAATCCACGTTTACACCGACGGCCGCCAGTCATTATGGTTGACAGCTGCTGTCCATCACCGCCGCATCTTTCCTCATTTAAAGTTGTAAAATAAAATGACAAGTTTGGTTTTCATTGTTGTCTGTTCATGGAACCAACCCTGCAGCGTCCTATGACTATTTTAAAAGTGAAATCAACTATTGAAATCACCTAAATATTGAAATTCCGGCTTCACGTCACTGGCGGCTGCCATGTTTAATGACCTTCCTCCTCCTCCTCCTCCTCCTCGATCCAGCCCTCAGTCAGCGCAGCGTCAAACGTGGGGAAACACTCAATTTCTGTAATAGCTTGAAATGGAGTAAATATCACTCACCCCCTGCATTTGTTACTCATTCAGCCCCGTTATCACTTGCTGCCTAATTTCCTGGTGCTCTGACAAAGGCGGAAGGCGTTTCCATGGAGAGGAAACCCTTGCGGTTTTTCGTGCTCCTCTCAGCTTGGCGCTCTGTTCATTTCACAGCAATTATCCTGAGTCATTCCACACATTCTGCCACAGAAACTCAAGGGAAGGACCTTTCAGCTAATTGCTTTCAAATAGAAATAAAAAAAATAATAATCACACGGCTACTTTGTCAGAATGACTCTTGGTATGCAGCGTTTGGTTGGGGAAATTGATGTGGGATTCCTTTTAATGTCCCATTTACAACAGATGACTCTCTATTTTCAGATAAAAACATTTTGGGGTGAAGTCCTGACACTGTAAACCCTCATGCTTTAGCTAAGTACTTCCTTTAACCTCCACAGGTCTATTTTTGTTTGAGCAGGAGTGGGGCTGTGCTGTGAAATTATGTTTTGAATGGATATAAATGCTGCTATTTATTACAGAATTAATATTTAATGTGTGTTTCAGTTGGTTCTGTCGTCACACACTCGCACGCTCATTTATCATCCGGGTTATGTGACTTTTTACTCCAGTCATGAAGTAAAAATAGAGCTCACAGTAATTAAAAAGGAGCAGAGTGTAGGAACAAACAATCCGTCATGAATTATCCGATATCTTGAGCTCACATGTTGGAGAAACACGTATTATTGGAAATGGGAAAAGCTTTAAAAATGTAGAAATATGGCTGCAGGTGGGGAGATTGGGTAATGATGCCCTGGAGCTGCAGAGTCAGAAGTTTTACGCAGCAGATAGATGAGCTGCAGACTGTGGAGGTCTTCTCTAAACGCCTTTATAGAGCTGGTATGAGAGTTGGGGACAGCTGCTTAAGAACTATATTTATATATTACTACCAGTAATTTATAAGCAGAGCTGGAACCAAGTCATCATTTTTACAGATGAGTTGCAAGTATTTTCACTTCAGTCTTGAGTTAAGATATGAAATTACAAAACATCCTGAACATGTTCGGAGTAATTTGATCAAATAGAAGAGTAGAAAGCGGAGAAAATCAGGTTTCATTAATATAAGAAGCATGCTTACATGATAGAAAACAGAAGGTACACTTCAAAATGACCAAATTTTACCAATTATTTTTGTCTAGTTATAAAGGCATATATCTTAGTGTAATGGTGGAAAAACAACTTACCGTAACAGGTCTATCTGCCATCACTGGTAGCAATGCTAACTACTGTGAGAATGAACGAACATTTGATGTCCACCCAGGCCCGGATTTTAGGATGGGCTTGTCGGGGTTCCAGCCTGGGACCCCGGCGCTTCGGGGCCCCGAAAGGTGCTTTGTGTTTTTGTGAATGAATAAGGTCAGAATGCCTTAATTTTATCAATGGCTAAGAGGATTTTGGCGGTTTTTGTTGAAAAAATGTCTGATTTGTTCTGGCAAACGTCCATCATGAATGCTTGATTATTATTGGTCCAAGTTGGACATTTTGGGGCGGAGCATCAGGGAGGGATTTCTCACGATGGCGGACAACAGAAATCTGAAAATTAAGTTTCACAATTATTCCTGTTTGATTTTTTTGTTGTTTGTTTTGATCAAAATTATTTATTTGGTGTCAAACTTTTTTTCAGTTTCAAAATTATTTTTCAGTTTCACATTTTTTTGTAAAAACATTTTCAGTTTCAGATTTTTCTAGATCAATTTTTTCAGTTTCAGAATGTTTTTTTTTTTTTCTTCAGTAAAATTTTTTATTTTTCTTTTGAACAAACTTCATGTCCCCACTTTATCTCCTTGCCTTTCTCAACAATCGAAAGTGTCACCGGGTCTGTAATCTGTTGGGAATTACAGGTGGGCCTTCTGGTTTATTTCAGCTCCAACAGGAGGCAGCAGGAACACCTCCCTAATAATATCCTGACGCCTCCCCACTCGCTCTGACTCAGAGATCTTTCCACTCATCCTCTCCAGAAGAGGCCTTCCTCTCCTGGAGAGGAACATCAGCTGCCTCTTCTCACCTCCCACCACCATCAGCCTCTCTGCTGCAGCGCGGTGTTGTAGTTAAAAATCCAGACCTGCTGCTCTGAACCTGATTTAGCATCAAATTTAGCCTCTTACAAAACGCTGGTGCTGTTCCTGCATACATGACCAGATAAATAAATATTAGAGAAATGCAGAGAAGACTTGAATGATTTATTGCATTTTGACCTAATTACTTTGAAGTGACAGATAATTGTGCAGGGACTGAAAAAGCATAAAAAATAGAAGAGGTTTTATCAACTGTTCGCATTCAGCAGCTGTTTGAATGTTAGTACTACGGAGGAAGATTAGTGCCATTGAGAAGAAAGAATATTGTTTTTCTCAGAATTTCTACTTTAATCTCAGAATTCAGACTTTTTTTTAATAGAAGATGAAACAAATTGCTTTCTTTTTTATGATAGTAACGATTTCTGGCAATGTAAATACTTTTGATCAATTTTAGAAATAACATACATCAGCCTTTCAGATTTTTGTATGCCAACTTAAATTTTAATAGATTAAGACATATTTGCTTTAATGACAAATGTTAGATGCTGATGTAATAATTTAGGTCAAAGGTCAAATGGATTCTTAACGTATTGCAAGACTTGACTTGGACAGAAAGAAAATGTCATGAACATCACTGATAGATAAAAAACTTAATTATTTACTATTTATCTAACTTGTACTCACAGATGTTGAAGTGAATAAACACACAAACATGTTTAAGATCCAATATAGTTTAATTTATCGTGATAAATGCTCCATGTTTTCACGTTTTGAGGATCCAAAACCTCCTTGTCATCATCCTTCTGGAAAATGTTCTCTCACTGTGAATCAGCTTGAAAAGACAGGAGGGTTTATCACAGCTGGGACTCTATAATGAAAGATAAAAGTCCGGCACTCACTGATCTGTTGGCAAGTGCTCTTTTGTGTGAACATCCATTAAACAGGACTTTCCTCTTGAATCGTGTCACAAATGTGGGAGAAAAGATGAACGCGATGTACCTTCAGACAGTTTAATCTGCCTTGTATCTCGCTGTTTGTTTCTGTGAACATAGTTTTCACATGTTTCATTCAGACTCCTGCATCCTCTTCTGAGCTTCACCGTAAAATGTTGGTATCTGGAGGGGAAAAACTGTTATAATCAAAAATATACACAACTGAGCTTCATGCAAAAGGGTAGTATTTAGTTTTACTTTATCAATACTGTTATTTCCTTAAAAATGCTTGGATTTTTGTGCATTGGGTTGCTAGGTAACCGGTGGAACTCTGCTGGGGTTGCTAGGTAACGGGCTGGGCTCTTTGGTTGCTTGGTAACCACAGCAGTGCCCGTGGAACATGACTCAACATTCGGGAGGTTTTTGAAATTGCTGGTTTTTACAATAAAACATGAACTACAACTTTTTTTTAGAAGTTTTTAGAAACAACAGAAAATCTAATGGAAGTTTAAAGTGTATATTTTGCAGAAAAGATCCCCTTTAAGGTATATTTGACACCCCTGGGTTATAAACACTAACTGGAAATAAGTAGAAAAGCAGTTGACACCTTAAAGACACAAAAAAAGCCTCAGAAATCCTGTAGATGTTCTTGTTAGACTACACATGACAAAATCTTGCAAATAAATGAGTACCAGATCACAACTTTGAAACACTTTTGGGCCACAGTTTATTTCTAGAAGCATAAAACTTTTGTCCAAGAGACATTTCCTGAACTTCAACCAAAACCTTCTACTAATACTGTTATCTTTGACATGATTGGAAAATATAAACACAAAAACAAACAGAAAATGAACCAAGTCTGAAATTTAACAAAGTAGGAAAAACTTTAAAAGCATTTGAAAACTTTCCGTATCCATGGTGAACTCCAGACTTTTCCTGAGATGCCATTAATCCAAGCATGACACTGTCCTCATCATTTAAAGCTTTTTCTCTTCTCTAAGTGAAACATGAAACGTGAGAATGCTTAAAAGGCATCGTTTGTGTATTGTGTTTATCAGTCACAGACCCACACTCTCTCCTGACAGCTTCTTGAAGCAGTGAGACTCATTTTCTCTGACAGTTAGCATTTTTCAGACTGCCTTTTCTGAGCTCATCATCTGTGACTGCTCATCATCTGTAACTGTGACAGCCGTAATTCCTGGCTGTTTGGCAGACTTTCTCGCCACTTCGGTTCTGCAGTAAAAGATGGTGCTTCCTCCCCTGGCACGAGGACGCGAACCTGCAGAGACTCCTGCAGCTTAAAGTGGGCAAAAACACTACTTTCACTAACTCCGAGTCCA
Source organism: Xiphophorus maculatus (assembly GCF_002775205.1). Lineage (NCBI taxonomy): Eukaryota > Metazoa > Chordata > Actinopteri > Cyprinodontiformes > Poeciliidae > Xiphophorus > Xiphophorus maculatus. The sequence goes on from NC_036458.1 coordinate 2,578,267, forward strand.
CAGCACTTTCTGTTGGAAAAGTTGAAACTGTACAAAAACAGTTCAGACCAACCTCTTCACTGAGAGTAAAAGGTAGCAATGATGTCCTGTAAAAATTATGCAATATAGTAAAAAACAAGGCACATTTTAGCAATAAGACAATTCAGCATGTTAAAAACATAAAATATCAGTGAAACAAGTTAAATTACAGACAAAACGTGATGATGTTCCAGTTATTATTAACCAAAAGCAGCTCTGAACTGCTGCGTTATTAGCTTTGATTTAAAGAAACTCAGTGTTTCCCCTGTTTTCTGGAAGTTTGTTCCAGATTCATGGTGCACAGAAGCTGAAAGCTGCTTCCCCATGTTTGGTTCTGGTTCTGGGGATGCAGAACCAGAAGACCTGAGAGGTCTGGAAGGTTGATACAACAGCAGCAGATTTTTAAAGCTACAGTTTGTAACTTTTGTAAAAGTAAATATGTATTTTTTACATATATGTTTAAATTAATATGTCAGATAATGTGGAAAAATGTAGCTCCTCCACTTTTTCCCAGTGTTAACTGTAGTAATAAACCACTCAGTCAGAAGCAACCAATCAGAGCCAGGAGGAGGGTCTCAGCGCTGTCAATCACTCACATGCTCACCCACTCCCCCTTGCTGTTTGCTAAGCTGCAGCTGGTTCACCATAACATAGTTTGCTATGAATGCTAAAGGTAGTTATGGTTTGTCTGTTTCGTTTGGTCTTTTTCTTGTTAAAAACTTTTCCATTTCTTGCTTGCAACGCTAGCTTGAGGATGAGAATCAAAAATAACATTTAGATAAATTATTTTAATTTATACTTTATTTTTAAAAATGATTTAATAACAAAAAACAAAAATTACGATGAATATTTTAAGATCTAAAAATGTGTGGGATTTAATTTTTTCAATATTTGAAACTTTTTGAGTCCCTCACATCGCCCCGTTGTGGCCCTTACTGTAAAAATCCCTGAATTAGCCCATCACCGTCTCCTCAGGTACATTAGTTACCTGAAAGACTGACAATCTGCTGCAGAACAATAAAAGAAACCCAACCGAGGAGCTGCTTTGTTATTCCGCGGCTCTACAGACTCCGTTTTATCTCAAGTGAAACAGCCACAATGTGTTTAATCTCCGGTTTAAATGCACTTTAAGAAATGATGGAAAGTAAAGCACAGGGACGGAAATGTCACTGATGAACACCTTTTTTTAGGCTTTGTGCAAAACATAAAGGCTGAGCGAAACTGTTAATGAATTGTCCTCAGAGTGGAAGATCAGAGCAGCCAAACGAATTTCATATCACACCTAAAGACCTGGCATTTAATTAAAGTGGCCTGAAAAATGGCTGCTTGGTTGGCTGACAACAGTTTCTCTTGAAGCAAATTAAAGAAATCAATTACTGCCGTGTGAAAGTGTAATGCCAGCGCACCGGAGCCCCACAGCGCCACAGTGAGACACCAGGCCAACGAGAACCAGGAGGAGGAGGAGGAGGTGCCACATGTTACGGGCTCGGCTGCAGAGTTTATCACGTCAACCTGTTACCGAGCCCGAACGGGCCCACGCACTGGAACCGAGCCCCAAATCAGCCGGGCTGCCTCCACAAGGCCAAGCCTCCTCCACTCCTTCACTCCTTCTTACTCATCCTCTCACCTGCTCTGTGGCTCACAGAGAGTCACAGCAAACACATATGCTGCGCAGGTCCAGCATGTTCAAGATTAATAATAGCCGTCAGATTCCCTCATACATAAACACTGCCCACCACAAATATGTAAGGACACTTCAAGCTGGGTTGTTGTTGTTGTTGTTGTGGTAAAGTTTGGAGACGTGTGATCAGCCATGAGAGAAAGTTTTCCTGCAGATTTTTACCAAAATCTGGTGAGCAGGAATCAGAGTTAATCTGGAAGAAGCACCAGAGGAGGCACAGCCAGCACAAACTGACCTGCAACCTGTCCAGAACTTAAAGGTGAATTTTCCTCAAACTTGTTGGAAATTAGCTGGTGCTTTTATGGAAGTTACCAATAATGGTGGAAATAGTACTCAAATACAGAATTTAAAAAGGACATACGCAAAATCCACTTTTTTACCCCCTTAATTAATTTTTTTGTGTACTTTGTACAAATATTAATCGGAAAATAAAGCCTCGCATCGTCGAACTGAACAGCTGAAAACATTTTTCTCTGCAGGGTCTTTTGTCTAAAGTTCATGAATCAAACCCAACTTGAACTCTGAACTGAATACAAACCCCTGCAGAACATTACATAACACCGTCTTTAATTTACTTGGAGAAAACTTCAGCTCTATTTTTTGTTTTTGTTTAATGAACAAGCTTTTAGTGTACAAGATAAAGGAAGAATGTTTGGGTTAATTTGCATTTTATTGTGCGGCAGCTTGTTGAAGCAGCTGGCTTTGACAGCCTCTTTGTTTCTTGATGCCTCAGCTACTTTTGTCTGCAGCCCATTTAATTTTCGGACCCCTAATTAAGAACAATTAAATACATTTTATAAGTTTCAAAGGCTTTTATCAGAAAATACATCAAATTTCTATGAAGATTCAGCATTCTTCATAATTTCTGTTGTTTTTTCTGGTCATGTTAGAGACAAAAACCTATCTAGGAATTGATTAATCGTAAATTGGAGTGTGCAAACTGAAACAACACTCAGAGCAATAATTAATCCAAAACTATTAAAATATATACAATTCTTTGCATTCAAGATAAAAAAAACAAACCAAACAAAAACATTTGTCTATACATATGTTTTACCCAAAACTCAACTTTTTAAATTAGTTAATACAAAATATATTCAAATATCAGCCTAGGTCTGTTTTGATGTTAAATTTAGCAGGAGGAACTTTTTAAATCCATCAGTATGAAGACGTTTGTCCTCTCAGATGCTGCAAAGTTTTTCTTTCAGCCGCTGTTTCGATGCTGCAGCTTTTCTCTGAATCACAAGAAAACAATGATTTCATCACATCGTCTCATTGTTTGTACCAACCAGTCGGCTGAAGAGCTTGATGGAGTGATTTCAGCTGCAATCTCCCGCAGGTTCACCTGAGATGATGACATTTCCTCTCTGACACGAAGCTGGCAGATTATTTCGGGGCCAAAATGCAGACAGAATACAAACTGAAGCTTGAAAACAAGATTCGTGCCACTTGCTCCATTTACGTGTCGACAGCAGAAAATTGATTAAATCAGTGAATGTTAAGCATTTTGAACTTTATGAATCCAGTAACTCTGGTTCACTGGTACCACTGTATCAGGGGTGTCCAAAGTGTGGCACGGGGGCCATTTTTTGCCCGTGGGCTGATTCTCTGAGGATCTCCAAGCCTTTTGTCATTTCTCTTTAATTCTGACATAAACAGACTACATCTATACAGCAACTTTTACTCAAAAGCAAGCCTTCCTGCACCTAAATTTGTTTTTAATTCATTTATTAAACTTTACTAAACTGATCAAGGTATTTTAAAATAAAGAGTCATCCAAACCCTGGTCCTGCTGATGAGAATGGATAAATTATTTTGATTTCAAGCCCTATAGATTTGCAAACAAGATGCTTTTCTTTTATTAAAGTAAATGTCTAAAACCCCTTTTTAACTTTTGGATCTAAAATAATTTAAGCATCTCTTTCCTACAATAATCATGACTCTTTTTTTATGTTAGGGGTAAAAAAAACAACAACATATCTTTTAACAATTTTAGTTTAAAAAAACTAAAATTGACCCACAAATTTTTTTATTTTGATGCTCTTGGAATTATCTACACTGCAAAAACACAAAATCTTACCAAGTATTTTTTCTGAGTTTCTTGTTCAAATATCTTAGTACACTTGAAATAAGACAAAATTTACTTACAAGTAATTTTTAAGCAAGATATACAAGTTTATTTTAAGTAAGTTATTGCTTAGTATTGATATTAAAAAGGTACAAGTCTATTTTGTTCAATTACCAGACATTTTTCTCACTTTACAGGTGGAAGAATCTGCCAATGAATTTAGTACGTTTTCAAAATTATTTAAAAAGTTACTTGTAAGTTAGTTTTGTCTTATTTCAAGTGTAGTAAGATATTTGCACTAAAAACTAGTCAGAAATACTTGGTAGGATTTTGTGTTTTGTGCAGTGTTGTGACCCATTATGGCCACAGAAAGCTTTATTTAATAACAAGTTTCAGACCTGAAGAGTCTGAATCATCTGGATTCCTCACATAATGCTATCAGAGATCACTTTTCTTTGTAAAGCAAACTAATCTTCTTCATACAGAGAAAAATATTTCAATAGTGTTGGCATTTACTGTATGTCCGTCTGATTGGTCTAGAGAGTCAGGATAACGAGAAGCAGGGAGGTAAAAGTACATCGCAGCCATTTACCAACATTAGTTTTAGTTGATCATTGACCAGAATCTGATTATTTTCCAGTAACTCCAGGTCAAACTGAAGACGCAGCTCCACTGAACAGATAATAATTACATGCTACAGCTGCAGCCTGTTGAAGGAAAAGCTGCTATAATATTTGTTGTCACTTTCCTGCCGCTCACTTTTAATAATGTATGTTGTGTGTGCTGCGCGGTGCACTTCAGGTGGAAACGGCTGCAGCCTCTCTATATGTTAATCTCACTGTTATCAAATCAATGTCAGCGCACATTACAGCAGCCGTATTCACTGTGAGGCTTTGTTCAGCCACAGACAGACGCTCAAGGTCAGCGTTGGTTTGACGTAGCGCTGACACGGCCGTTCATGTTCGCCGTGTAAACCAGCAGCGACTTGAATGACAGGGATGGTTTTTATTTAAAGGATGGGGAATCTTCGGCTCTCTGCTGTCATCACGTGTTTACAGTATGTAGGAACAGGGCTGACACCGGGACCATGCTGGGATGGCTGCAGCTATGAATGTGTGACAGACGAGAAGAGTGTGGTCCCTATGGCAACATGGGGTCCGCAGAATCCATCACCTTTTACATTCAGGAATGTCAAACTCATTTTCATCTTGGGCCAAATCAAGATCATGAATGTTCTTACAGCTGGAAACTAGAGATCAGGCTGAAATCTGGGTGCAGTGATGGACTCTGATCTAAACTTTCAGGGTCACATAAAGACGATCACAAAGTCGGCCTTCTATCATCTGAAGAATATTTCCAGGATTAGAGGACTAATGTCTCAGTGAGATCTAGAGAAACTCATTCATGCGTTTATCTTTAGTCACATTGATTATTGCAACAGGTCTGCCTAAAAAAAATCAACCCTCCAGCTGCAGCTGATCCAGAACGCTGCTGCTGGAGTTCTGACTAAAACCAGGAAGACAGAGCAGATCTAAACTCTCTACACTGAGAGAATAGACTGCAGTTTATAAATCACTGAACGGCTTGGTTACTGTACAAAAATTAGATAACATAAAAATCTGAAACTCAATATCTTACAATGCTAATATTGATACCAATACCAACGTGATATTATTACTGAGATTTTGGATCATCTAATCCATATGAAATCCTCGGTTTCATAGGATGCTGCTACTAACTAATCTGCATATCTTTATTTATCCATCTATCTATATGAATACATTTATTTACCCACAGCATCTGGGTAATTATTTATGTTCATATATCTATTTCTTTATCATTGTGCTTACTTATCTACTGACTTATAAATTTGTTTGGCAAACAGCTGAAATAAAACCAAACATTTGGTCTTCATGTATTCATTCTGCTTCTTTGGCTGCAATATTTTCTTATAAACTAGCAAAGAATTTCAAAAATACATCCCAGATTCTCATAAGAGCTACAAACTCAACCCAGTTTCTCCTGCTTTCCTTATTTCTGAATGCTGCCGGTTTTGACCTCGGTTTCATAAATAAATATATTTTCTTCATACTTCTGCAGCCCGGAGCAGTCAAAGTTTACTGGAGTAAAACAGCTTCATGATGGAGCTTGATAAAGCAGAGGGAAGCTGCACATTTTATTCATTATCTGAAAGCTCATTTACTTTCACAGCATTGCATTGTTTTCATGCCGTCATTTGAAAAATTACTTCTAATTAACCAATATGACAATAATTGTTTCTCCTCTGTTCTTCCCATCTCTCCCCATATGTCCTTGTACTTGCTAAAGGTGGAGCAGTTGTTACCAATTAGTGTGAGTTAACACCCCAGCCAGATAAAAGGAACAAGAGACCATTGATCCGTGGAAATAATGCAAAAACCCATGAAGGAGTTTCTAAATTAAGAACCTAAATGCTATTCAAAAAATAATACTAACATCTGATTTAAACACATTATCAACACCTGCCATGAAGTTCTTGATTTTTGGGTTATGAGTCTTAATACATTTATGGAAATCCAGAAAAAAAATGGAATTCAGTTCTATGGTTAATCTGATTTTACTTCAGCTTTCATGTGACAACAGCACAAAAGAAACAAGATCTGAATATGGTGGACGATTGTTACATTAAACAGTGGCGTCTGATTTAATGTCAGATCAAGAGAAAAATGTGTTTTTAACTTTTTATCAAATAAAATGGTAGAAACTGTAAATATTCTACAATAAACATACACAAAAAATATATATTTTAGAAATGCTAACCATGCTAATTGCCAATGTAAGATGCTCGTCAGAGTGAAATCTGGTGTCAAATGCTCCAGACCGCTCCAAAAGCAGGAAATGGACTACAGCACAGGGCATTCTGGGTAAATACAACCAAAACAAGCCAGCGCTAGCGGGAGAAACTTTAGTTTTTAGCCAAAGAAGAAAAAAAAATCCTCAACTGCTAAAATCTGATGCCACAACATTTTTGTTTACATTTTGTGAAAAATGAAGCCATGCTCAGTGTCTTCTTCATGTTGTTTCCTTTAGAGGTTCTTGGTGCAGCGCCACCACAGGTGAGGAGGGGAATTGCTTTTTCAAAGGGTTTGGTTGGTTTGACTCAGTGAAGTCTGAAAGAGAACAGCAGCAGTTGACAATTTAACAAATGTTGCAGTTTTGAGAAAACACTATTAGAGAACAACTGACCCAACAGTCATGTGTTTGTGCTGTGGGAGGAAGCACAAACACATGTGCTTCCTCAAACGTGTTCAAATCCACGTTTGAACAGGAAGAACATGCAAACTCCATCCTGAAAGACTCCAGCCTGGGATTCAAACCCTCAACCTTCATTCTGCAGTTGAACCAACAGCATCACCATTCAGACACATTAATGCTTTATGATAACCAGAAAAGGTTTATTATTATTATAATAATAATTATTATTATTATCATCAGTGTTCTGCCTGCTTTAACCATGTCATGTTTTCTCCACCATGCCAGCTGCTAAACGAACCGTTGCACGCTTACAGCTCCACGGAAAAGACGCCGTCTTTCCTGATTTCTGCGACACATTTTGGTTTGTGTTTACGATCCCACAGATGGTTCTGACTTTATTTCCCACCTTTTCATTGCACGCAGCCAAACAAGGTAGAACTGCACAGTGGGTTTCTACAGCATGACGGCGATTAAGAATGTCGAACAGGCCCGTTAAAATGCTGCATTTGTAGCAGTTATTTATTACACGTGCACTTCCAGTCGAGTTTCCCTGCGGTTTGGAGGTTTACACTTGGACCTACATGCACATAATCTGATAAAAAGCCATTCATGCATTAAAAGTTTGTTTGCACACAATTCAAAACGCATCGATCACAGCACGCTGGCATGAACTTGATGGTCTACTTCCAGCCACAGCGGGGAGCAGAGCAGCCTCCATTCAAACTCCAAAGTGAGCTGAATACAGATGCAGCCGAGGATTTGTTTTCATCCTGCAGAGGTGTGGTTGTGTTTATGTATTTTAAATTTGGATCTCACTCGTCTTTCATCAGCAATTCTGATTCAAGATTAGGCGTGTGGGAAAGTCTGCTGGTTTCTCAGGCGAATTGGAGAGTGAGGTGCAACCTGACAACACCCGCCAGACTCCTCAGACTTTAAGATGTGGTTTATTTAAACTGCCTTTACTGCTGCAGAAAAATATGCTGATTTTTTGTTGTTGTTTGTTTTAGAAGCTTGATTTTAAACATTTTGGTGACATTTAGCTGCTTTGTATAAAGATTAGAGTAAATCCAGAAGGCATTAAAGATGAAACCTAGCAAACATTTTATTTCTAAAAATGCAGCTTCAGAGCTGCGTCTGGAGCAACTAAAAAGGCTTTAACAGGATTAGACAAAAACATATTTCCTTGGTATTCATCTTTTCATCTCGATTTGGAAGGTCTAATCTTCTAAGATTTATGTCATCAAATAGAAAACACAGTTTGGAGGCCGAGGCAGTAAACTGTGTTTGCCCTCTTACAGATTTCTTCTTCTGCTTTCTCCTTCAACCTGCCCTGTTGTGAACTTTAACCTTTGACCTGCTAACTGACGTCTGCTTTTGGGATTTTGGAGAGATTCCTACCGATAGTTGCATTTCCATTGTGCATGTTGACATTTTGAAAATAAATGTGCTTAACAGAAAAATGAGCAATAAAAAAAAGAAAAAGTTTTTTGATAAAAAAAAAAAAGAAAGAATGATCAGCCAAGAAAAATATGAGTCATTTTAAATTTTACCTTCTATAAAATATAATTTTACTTGAACAGTGTGGAAGTTATTGAATTAGAACTAGAATCTTTTAAAATAACTAAATGCTTTAATTAAGGTCAAACAATATCTTAACTCCTCCTTGCTTCTTTTTGAACAAATTGTATAAAATTGCATGTGGCATAACTATTTGTCTTATTATTTTTTTCAGTTTTCACTCTTTATCTGTTTGAAATATATAAAATTTCAATGTAAGTTTTTATACATTTAAAAGCCTAAATTTTTTGACTCCAGATGAGTCAAAACTTCCCCACTTGTTTGTAGATATCTTAAAGTGGGGGTAAAATCTATATATTTTTTTAGTTTTAAATCATGTTATTGTGTTATTTCTTCTTCAAAAACATGACTGATGTTTTGATTTGACTCTTTCATGCATGTTTGAGAAATCTGAGCTCACAATACAAACTACGTCTCAGTCCATATCTCCTAAGAACAGCTGTAAACGGCATAATGAGGAGCATTGTTGTGAAGACGTGCTGAGGCGGAGCTTCTTAAAGAGACAGAGGGAGATTTTCAAGGCATCAAATTGCAAAGTAAAGTTTAATATATATATAATTTTATAAGAACTGATAGTTACATGATTATGCTGTAAAATGAGATTGTGTGCCTGGAAACTACATATTACCGCCCCTTTAAAGGTTTTCCACTTTGTCTTATGACAATATTTGGATAAAAAGTCCTTTTGAAATTGGTGGGCAGCAACAGCTACCTCTCTAAAGTCATTGCTGGTTTCCTTCCAGCTTGGCATTGTGATACTTTCCTTGATAGATCTAACTAAAACCAGAAAGGTTTTTATGTCCACTTCAGTCTTTTCCTCTCCTTGACTGTAAGGCAATTAAGAGTAGACTTAGACACTTTGCTGAAATATGCAACAGTATGAGCAACGCAGAGTCCTAATTTATGCACTGCCTCTACACTCCACACTCTCACAGACTGCAGCTGAGGCTGTTTTTACCGGATGTTTGTGTGGGAAAGGTGTTCCTCAGCAGGGAGAGCTGAAGGCAAAAAAAGAAGAAATAAAATCAAATTTTCTTGAAGGAGAAAATGTGAGAATCCCACAGGAAATGCTGCGCAGGACTGAGCGGGTCAGATAAAGTTTGCTCGCCCCACAAGTTCTAAGTGTGTGTGTTTGATAAAGTTCTCATCGCAGAGATCTGAGCCTTCACGGGTCTCAGCAGTCCAAAACACTTCGCCAAATCTTGCTGACAGTGGACGACGGGCGGATAGAGTTAATATGAGAAAGCTGATGAATATGAATGAGGTAAATGAAAGCTGATGAATGTTATCCCTTATCTCCATAAAGATTAGACTATTCCCTTGAACTTCTGTCAAGGACGAACACAATAAAGAACAAATTTGAAGAGTTAGCTTGTCCGGTAACTTGATGGACATTGATAAGGTTACCTAAGAATGCGGTGATATTGAGAATACTGATCTGATATGAAACATTTTCCAGAATAGTTTCGGTCCCACTGCCTCTCAAGAATCCGAACAACATCCAGACGTATTAAAACAAATAGGTCTATTAGGGATCTTTGCTTCCCGAGGGACCACTGCTACCTGATGACGAGATATAGACTCTCATTCTTTTCATTTTCCTGATGTCAGATCAATCATGCACCATCCCAACTCAAGGTGAAAGCCATCAAAGTGTCGTTCCCCCATTGTCGGAAACGCAGAGACACAGACGGGCAGGAAGGCGGCATCAACAACCGAGTTAGAGGAGAAACAGGCAACATGCCTGGAGAGATTAATCTGCTTTACTGCCAGTACTCAACACTCAAACGACTGGGAATGAAGGAGAGAGGGTGAACGAGGGATTCACAGTGAAAACAAGTCCCAGCCATAAAACCGCCTCATAAACCTCATCAGGCCCGATGCTGAAGGAGCCGAGATAAAGTCCATCTAATCAATACGATAAGATAAGTCGGGGAAACTTTGTTCAGAACTTGGGGCTTTCAGAGGACTGAAAAGAGGCGGGACTTCCTGTGAGTTAAAGCCTCAGCCGAAGGCCGGGGTCAGTCCAGATCTGTGAGGAGTTTGTCATGCTGCGGGCTGCGAGTCTCTGCGTCCTCCTGGCCTGTTTGGTCTTCGGAGTCCCGGTGGCCAAAGAGAAGCAGAAGGTCCTGCTCATCTCCTTCGACGGTTTCCGATGGGACTACGACCGCGATGTGGACACGCCAAACCTGGACCAGATGGCCAAAGATGGAGTCAAGGCCCAGTATGTCACTCCTCCGTATCTCACCGTCACCAGTCCGACGCACTTCACCCTCCTGACAGGTAAAACACTTCGCTTTCTGCAACAGCGATTCCCAGTGTGGCCCCTGACTTTAACTCAAGAATAATGCAAAGACTTCTACAGGCTTCCTGTTTCTAATTAGGGCAAAAGTGACATCACCTTACAGCAGAAAATGTTGGCGACATCATCAGTTATTGGTCTTTAAATAGCCATACTTTTTGCATTCTCATGCAAAGTACAAAGACAGAAATAAAAACATTCTCTTTGGGATTAATAAGTATTTTTTTATTTAATTGAATTTTAATACATTTTGGTGAAAGATGACTTTGTTGCACCCTAATCTGTTTTAATTAACTTACTAAACTTGCCTAGAAAGACTGATCTAAACCTGATTTTATTGCTCAGAATTGGCTACATTTATTTCTATTTGTTTCCAGTGGAAAGCTAAATTTCTTTAAATAAGCTAAAGCTCCAAAACCCTTACTAAGTTTGGGCTCTATGATAATTTACACATCCCTTACAACAACAAATCTGACCAAATGTTTAATTAAAGCATTACATGCTTAGTTTGTTGTTGAGTTGGTGTGGAGTTGTGGCCCTCAAGTTGATTTGATTCGATCATTTTGGCCTTCAAATAGATGCTTATATTTGGTTGATTGACAGAAAGGATGTTCTCTCTTTGTTCATTTGATTCCAATTAGCAGCTCCTACTCAAGAAATGTAACTTCTTCGAAAATAATCTCCAAACCTGGCTGTAGGACTTCGTCCAGCAGTTGTCTGATGAAGGTTCTGTTCTGCAGGCCGCTACATTGAGAACCACGGTGTGATCCACAACATGTGGTTCAACACCACCACGAGTGAGAAGAAGGGCTACTATCAGACTCAGTTTGTGAACGAGTGGTGGGACAACGGCACGCTGCCGATCTGGATCACAGCGCAGCGACAGGTTTGAGATGCCATTAAGCAAAACTCAGAGTCCTCCCAGTTTCAGCTGCAAACTCTTCTTAAGGTTCAGCTGTATGTGGAGGAAAATGCATTTAAATACAGTTACAGATTGGATTTTCTGACCCTCCAGAGGCAGTTTTTACGCAAAATTCATCTTTTGCACATTTTGATACTTCCATTTGGGTTTCTACTGCTTCTAAAAATGCACCTAAAACAAAAAAGAAACACACACATGACTACTTTTTGGCAATAAGTTTATGTTTTTTGGTGTCTGGAAAAAGAGCCGTTTTGAGGCTGGGCTTAGTTGGTGTTGCTAGGCAACGGCGCAGTTACCATACAATGTGACTTAATAAGCAGGAAGTTTTTCAAATGACTAATTTTCCAGGCACCAAAAAATATGAATTTACTGCCAGAAAATAGTTGGGTGGGTTTTTCTAAGCACTTGATTGTTTTTAGAAACAGTAAGACCCAAATGGAAGTACAAAAAGTGAATTTAGCATATTTCACTTTTTGCATAATACATTGAGACTGGGATGAGGACTATAGAACCAACTTTATGAGCTGATGTAGTCTGTACCTACCTCTCAACTTTTCCAGCAGACATGTCATATACAGTCTTTGTGTTTTACCCTTCCAGGGCCTGAAAGCGGGCTCTCTTCACTTTCCTGGCACAGCATCCAGTTACCAGGGAGAGGTTGCTATGGTGAGCGAAGTGGAGCCCAATTTCTATGACTACAGTAACGAGGCCTCGTGGTACGAGAACACGGACAAGGTGATGAGCTGGTTCAGAGATCAGGATCTGGACTTTGTGTCTTTGTACTTCGGTGAACCAGACATGACGGGCCACAAATACGGGCCCGACTCACCAGAACGCAGAGAGATGGTGAAGCAAGTGGACAGAGCTGTGGGCTACATCCGAAACTCGGCAGAAAAACACGGGTTGACCAAACAGCTGAACATCATCATTACCGCTGACCACGGCATGACCACCGTCTTTCGTGGTCCAGATGTGGAAGAAATCGTCCTGTCCAAGATCCCGGGCTTTTCCTTAAGCGACGTGTCCTTCCAGCTGCTGGACTACGGCCCTTCTGGGATGCTGCTGCCCAAGCCTGGAAAGCTGGAGACCATTTACAACGCCCTGAAGGGGGCGCACCCAAACCTGCACGTGTACAAGAAGGAGGAGATGCCGGAGCACCTTCACTTCTCAAACAACGACCGCATCCTGCCCATCGTTTTATGGACCGACCCTGGATTCGTCCTCAATGGGGTTGGTATAGTTCTGCTATTATAATCAAGAATATGCTTCACTACAGCCAGTTAAAAATTATTTTTGTATATATTCCTTACACACAGATGGATCAGACCAATAAATCAATATTTATTAACACAGTAATGTAATATGGTGGTGCTTCACGCTGCCATATGAACCAATAACTGCTTTAACCACCATGGTAACACTGGCAAACTTAATCAGACCAGAACCAACAATGCAGACGAACTTATGGGTGCATTCACACCAAACGTGTTTGGTCTGCTGTAATCAAACTCTGGTTCGTTTGCGAAGGTGAGAATGAGAATCAAACTGATGCGAACTAAAAAAAGTGAACTCTGATCCGTCTACAAACCTCGGCCTTGGTTCAGCTGAAACTGAACTCTGATGCGGTTCGAATGCGTATGTGAACACCAAGCGGACCGGAGACTGCTCTAAAAGCAAGAAGAGAACTGCACCACAGGGCATTCTGGGTAAATACAACCAAACCAAACGCGAGAGTCTAGCGCTAATAGGAGAAATGGCTCATGGTATTTTACCAAAGACAAAAGAAAAATCTTACAACTGCCAAAATCTGATTCCACTCCATTTTAATTCACATTTCATGATTAAGGAAGTTGCTCTCCCTCTTCTTAGGTATTCCTGTTGTTTCCTTCAGTAGTTCTTGATGCAGCGCCCCCACAGATGAGGAGGGGAACAGGTTTTTCAAAGGGTTTTGGTTCATTTGACAAAGTACAATGGAAAGTGAGCTGCATCAACTGAAAATGTAACAAATATTGCAACTGTGGTTCCCAATCGAACCGAGTCTACTGGACTTGAGGCCTGAAAACACCCTAACTATTCAGGGCTTCCTGAGCAGGAAGCAGTCTTCTCCATGCCATGCCACATTGATGCAATAATTCATTCAAAAAGAGCCCAGACAGAGTTCAGATGCTCTACAGAACAGAGACAAACCTTTCAGTCGGTCCACATTTCTGCATAAAAATATTTGTTTTCTGGTCTGATGTAATTTTGGGCAACTATTATCAACAGAAAGAGTGAAATGCTGTGAGAGTCCCACTCTGTGTGAGATGATTTCCCAATTAATTGAACCTCACCTGAACCTGCAGCAGTAAAAACTCAGCTCTCATGTTTCAGCTTCTATCCGGCCTGACGTGCAACATGAAGGACAGTTTAAAGCTGAAGTGACAGCTTCTGTGACAGTTCTCTGCCCACAGCAAGTCCTATTGATTTACCCTTTAAAGGGTAAAATAAATTGCCATTTGTGCCAAATCCAGGATGCCCCATTTTAACCTGCTAGCATCTCAATAACAGCCCTGTTAACACATTAACAGCTGCCAGTAAAGCTGTGATTATGATCACATTGATTTAGACGCACATTTATGGCCTATAACTGATAGGAGCGCCATCATGTTCACTCCAGAACCATCCTCCCGTCTTGACCTCCGATGTAATTAAATTAGCCCCAGAATTTGCTCTCTGGAAGTTGTGAAACTGAGCTCTTTTCAATCAGAAACAGGAGTGAAATTTTAATCTTGGCACATTACAGTTTTAATCAAGTGCATTTGCACAGATAATCCAGGCCTGGCTGATGACACGCAGAGCTCTCGAATGCTCTGCGAAGCTTTTCATGCCTCAAAATTCAAAATTAGCATTTTCATTTGGCTCCGTACTCAACTCAGCTGAACGCTGTCGGTCCAAACTGTGAAGCGCCACATCGGGCCTGAAGGAGCAGAAAGGGCTGAGGATGTTTGAAGAAACAGAAGAGTCGGTGAAAGTGGGTTATCTGACGTCTCGGGATGCGAGCGGCAGCGATCAGGACATTAGCCGACTCTTTGTTCTCTCCTTTCATGGCTTCCAGCCAATTTGAGTTGATCCCACAGAAAGATAAGTACAAAACTGTTATGCAATTACTTAGATAACTGGTTGTTCTACCTATTTTTAGTGACTTTTAGCCATAATATGACACAATTAATTATTATTTGGTTGTTTCTCATATGTGTTTGATGTTAAAAATAGAAGATAAATGAAAATAATCTGTTATTAAACAGTGTCATGAGTTGAGAGTTATTATAAGGCAGAAAAGGCATCATAGCATGAAACCAAGTCTTTTTCTTAGCCAATATCTCCCTCTGCTGGAAGCAGGCCAGGCTGGGAAGTCCTTATTAAAATGACTGTTTAATGAAAGTTAAACTCTTATCAAACCTCCTAAAATGGGCCATGACTGTCACATCATCTGCCTCCTGTCCTTGCAGTATTTCCCCGTTCAGTTCAACAAAGGAGAGCACGGCTTTGACAACCAGGAGATGGACATGAAGCCCTTTTTCAGGGCCGTGGGTCCGGCCTTCCACCAGAACCTGGAGGTGGGGCCCTTCGAGACGGTCAACATCTATCCGCTGATGTGCCACATTCTGAACATCCAGCCCGAGGTCAACGACGGCCACCTGAGTGTCACTCAGCACATGCTGGCGACGGCTCAACCTGAAGGTATGTTCCACTTATCAGGTGTGGAAATGTTTCATTTTTCTTCATTACTCAACTTTCACTCAATCAAAGGATAGGTCGCCAGGGGGCGATAGAGGGACCTCAGAAAGATGGAGGGAAGAAGAGAAAAAAATACAATAAAATAAAATAAATGTAAAGAAATATTGTAAAATGCAATCTGTTTTTCACTACAAACTATTAATAATTAATAATAATATTACTCCAGTAAATTTAAAAATATGGTGTAGTAAATTTAACCCTTAAATAACATTGTTCCCAAACATTATTCGAATAAATGAGAGTGAGTAAACGTAATGATCATTAGTGATATTTATGTTAAACAATATGAGTAAAGTCGGTAAAGAATGAATCATTCTGTGTAAAGGACGCTATTTCAAAATGCCCTAATATCAAAGTGTCAGAAGAAACTTTAGAAATAATGTAGAAAAAGCTCTTAATTCAGTATGAAAATGTTTTTTTTCTTCTTCTTTCAGGTGAAACTCGGAACTTCTGGAAAAACGGCTTCATTGGACTGGCTGCAGTGGCTGGATTTCTTCTCCTAGTTTTCACTGTATCAACGACACAGAAAATCATCAAGAGAAAACGAAAGAATAAAAGGTGAGGGAAAGAATTAGATTATATTTTTTGGAGATGATTTTATTGTATAAGTAGGATTGTTTTTTATCGCTCTGCATCTCTGTTACAGGTTGGACAGTTCGCCAGGAGAAGAGAAGTCAAAACAAACTTCACTGTGATCATAACACAAAGAAAACTTCATTCCTCCATCTGGCATAGAGAAATATCTACCAAAGGGAAATTTGTCCATCATCCCATAACCTGCATAAAACAGCTTAAATTTGCTGTGTTATACATATTTATTTTGGATAATAATGCAGCATTTTACCATGACAGATAACAAATTCTGAGTTTCATGCCATGAAATACAATTGAAATTAAATATCAGTTTTTTTCCCCAAAAGAAAAAAATACTCAGATGTTTGTGCCGCATAAACTAACAAGGATTAAAAATATATATTTTTGCTTTAAAATATTTATTTGTAGAGAATAAACAATAATATTTGTGTCAATGAGACTACGGTAGCTGCCGAGTGTCATATTTCCACAATCACATTCTGATTTAGCCGCCTGTGTCCGTGTTGCCCAGTCAAGGTGCATCAAGAAGGATAACACTTCCTGTTAAGTCTTTCAAAATTAAAGATGTTTTACAAAAAAATCCATAAACGTCTCCAAACTCGTTACCCTAATTTATGTCACTTCACCTGTAGATAAAATATTAGCCAACTCGAAATGTTTGTGCACATATTTGATCAGTTTGACATTTTTCATATTTAACACTGATATTAATGCAGGGATATTTAATTTAAACTTTAACGTCAAATGAAAGGCTAAATTAATGTTTTTTATTCATAAAGTTTGTAAATTTTTGGGTTCAACGACTAAGATTTATTTAAAAAACACTATATGTATCTCATAGGGAAATTTTATTTTGTTGTACCTCACATCCTCTAAACTCACAGAGGATAATTATGCTGGGAAAGAAGGAGCTCCAGTAGCAGTCCATCTTGCAACTAAGCTGAAGAGGCCTCTGACTGGAGACTTGCTGTTTGCAACAACGTGCTAACGGCTCAATTTCCAGACAGTAGAGACGATATTTCACAACAGCACACCCTGGATGAAACCATTAGTTGTTGGAAAGCCCTGCTAATCCACCTCATTTGCTTTTGCTGCTCCTTATTTAGTCTCTATATCATTCTTATGATGAATGGAAAAGCTGTTTTTCTTTCTGTTATTTTGACCTGGTCTTTATCCCTGAAGCCTCCTTTTCAACTCCTCTGGGATTTAAGGCTTTAGTTCAGGTATTATTTGAGCTTTTGAGACGCCAGTCAGCTGCACCCAGTTGTAAAAACAAAGCCTCGTTACCATGGTTACACATCATAACTCAAAAAGGATGTCTAAACATAGAAGAACTCAACCAAAAAAGGTTAAAAGTTTAAAAAAGAACCAATCAGAAGTAAAATAACAGAATTTCTCTGCCATGCTCCAGCTATGAGTGGCACAATAAACTCACATACGGGTTAAATTAGGATGCGTCACAGTTGGTGGTGGCACACATGACCCCCCCCCCAATGTCCTACGGATAAATGATTTTCCAGATGTCTCAAACAATCAGCTAAAAGATTAATCTGATTCATTCTGCAGCAGATTCCTTTTCTTTCTGCAGAGTTTCTGTTTATTTACCACCAAAATGTTTTCTTCACTATGAACTGTTTGAAACTTTTGAGCTTTTTGGAGCGTCTTGAACTTCCTGAAACAATCTTCTGTGCAGCTCAACTTCTCACGTTGAAGTTATTTTAGTTCCTAACCTCTCGGCAGCAAGTTCCTCACAGTCTGAAATTTCTGAAATTCCTGAAATTCCTTAGGAGTAAACCATCGTCAAGACAACAACTGCAGCTAAACTGAAGATCTACTCATTAACTTTTTACAGTTCTTTGTAATTAATAGACAAGCACCTGATCACACACAGCTGAGGCTGCAAGGTTTGCAAAATATCATCTGTGTCAGAATATTTCTGACTGCATTCTGTCTCTTGTGGACATTTTTTTCTTACATTTATTTATTTAGTTTTTTATTTTATTTATTTATTTATTTATTTATTTATTTATTTATTTATTTATTTATTTATTTATTTATTTATTTATTTATTTATGTATTTCCTTCAGTTCCCAACATTCATTCTATCTGCAATTGTTCTTTCAGATTTATGTACTTCATAGTTCAACAATGTTTCTAAACACACCTCATGTTTATCCATGTTTTGCCAGTTAAGTACAATAGTTTAGATGGAAACTATTCTAAACTATTGTTTCAGCTTCTTTTCTTCTGTTTGACTTTTTTTTTATTAATGTTGTCTTTTGTATAAATTACTTTCATCCTCATCTTCATTCCACTTTTTTTCGTGCCAGATTTTGTTACTTATAATAATAGATCTACCCGCATCTTTTCAATTCTTCTGCTTTATTTACTGATAAACATAGCATCTATGCTCTGTATGCGACCAGCGCTTTTACTTTGAAAGCCTTCCTGCAAACATCCGGTGCTGTCCCATCGCTGCTCTGATTGGCTGCTGAGGAAGCCTCCGTTTTCGGGGTGAAGGCAATCATGGAGGAGCTGAGCGCCGTGGGAGAGCAGGTTTTTGATGCCGAGTGCATTTTGAACAAACGACTCAGAAAGGTGGGGCTTCAGAAACGACCTTTTCATCATCATTCCGCGGTTTTCCGTCCTTCCTCCGGCGGCTTCTCGCTAACCAAACCGCCGCTGTTGCCGTTTTTCTGCGCTCTTGTTTCAGGGAAAGTTGGAGTTTCTGGTGAAGTGGAGGGGATGGTCATCCAAGTAAGTGCTACTCAGCCCGAACAATGAAAACAACAACAACGTATCTGATGGGAGCCTGCTGCCTCCTCCAGAACCGAACCCTTGCTCTTTCCATTCGGTCCAGAACTAGAAATACACCCCAGACTTGTGTTTTGCTCCTGGGAACTGTTTCTACCTTTCTTTGGAACCTCTATAGTTGCTTCTTTTGTTCAGAAATCCAGAATTGTCTTTGAAACCTGGCGCAGATTTGTCCCTGCATCATTAAACTGATTTAGTAGTTGGATTTCAGCTCATTCAGACGGTTACAAATATTAACTTCACTAAATTTTTAATACGTTTTCTGCACATAAATAATCCAAATTTGCAATAGTTTGTAAAAAAACAAAAAAAAATAATTCTACTTTATTAAGCTTTATATTAGTTTATGACAGAAAATGTGAGGTTTTATCCATGGTGTTGCTCCATCCCTGTAATCCTCCATCAGTTCACACTGTTGCCTGCCAGCTCCAGGGTTTTCTGTTGGAACCACATCCTTTGTGTGTGTTGGCAGAGGGTGGGGGTGGATTATTTTCCTCACTGCTGATCAGAATAGGCTGTTCACTAAGAGAAAGCTTATTACAGATCAGATCAATCCGGTTTTTCTTTTCTCCCCCTGCACTATAATTAGGTTGTTTGACATATAATAAGGTTCAGAAATACAGTGGGGATCAGGAAGGGAACCTGCAGGTGCTTTAAAAATTGATGCACCAAAGAAAAGTGCAGTTAGATTTAAATTGGCCTATTTCCACTTAATCTAAGATGTACAGTTAAAAAATATCTCATTTAGGTTCTCTAAATTAACTAAAGCCAAGAACTGCCAACATCTTTAGTCTTCAAATGTGCCAAAACTGTATCATATTTAAAACTTTTTCTGGTTTATCCAGACATAAACCAGACAAAAGCAGGGATAGCAAAGTCTTTAGCCTGAAATTGAGTAAAAAATGGAAATATATATGGTAATATGTTAAGCAAGAAGTTAAAAGAAATGTTGCTTTACAAGGGTACCTTGGGAGACCTAACACACCAGCACCGTACCCAGACATTTAAGAGCCCTGTTTGTGTAATTCAAAGTGAAGAGCAGCTGCAGATGATAAAAACAAAAGCTTACAGGTTGACTGTTTCTGCTACAGTTCTGACCTGCATTGTTACTCTGATATACACAGACGTGCATGAGGAACATGTGACCAGAATAATTTAGATAACTAAACCCTACAGTTTTTGCTCAAGTTTGAATTTTCTGCAAAGAAAGCAAATCAGTCTGTATTTCACCGCTGATTTACGCTCCAGTGATTATTAATCGGCCAAAAATCTGTCTGTTTCTGCTATCAAAATTAAAACCTCATCATTTCCAGTCTGTTAGCACATCAACCAACAGGATTTACGTTGGAAGAACTTACTTTATCAAACTCTGACAAGAGTTACGGACATATGTGGCCAAACAAACTATTGACCCCATTTCTGTTTTCAGGAAATCAAACCCTGATGTCTCTAGTGAAATTAAACCAAATTACTCCATGAATTATTTAATTTGTTGTGAAATTCTCCTATCTGATTGTGGAGGCTATATATTATGGAGCTAAAATATTAGTGTGCAATTTCAGAAATGCTAAACTTGCATCTAGTATGAAGTAAATAATGGTACTGGCAGAGAAAGGGTCAGACAAATGTGGGTTGATGGAAATCAATGTCAACTATATTTCAGCAACTGTTTTGCTTTTAATTATTTAGTTTGGCTTAAAAAAACAACTTTCCTTATATTTCCCTCTGAGAACCACATAGAAAATGACTCTTTAATCATTGGGTGTCATTTTCTATTTATTTCAGACACAACAGCTGGGAGCCGCAGGAAAACATTCTGGACCCGAGACTGTTGGCGGCATTCAATAAGAAGTGGGTAGCCCTTGGTTTCCTGTGCAGTTTGTGGTGTTTTAACTCATTGATTGATTTAATACATTTAGTGACATCACAGATGAACAAAAGTCAATTATTATTAAAAAAAAATGAAAGAAAACCTTAAATGTAGTTTTAAAAAGCTGAGTAGTCCAGTTGAGTCCTGATTTAGTTAGAAAATTTTGGGAGCAAAAAAAAAAAAATCTTAATTTCTGCCTTTGTTCTGTTATTCCTGTACGATGGAGTACTGGAGTCAGAATACAAGATATTTTTTAAAAAGTAATATTTCCTGGTTATAGTCATTTTAATAGAATAAAATGCATCTCAGCTTGGTTCTTTCTTCAAAGTGGACGCTAAAATGATGTTATGCAGTTGTGACTAAAGGTAAGCATTTCCTTATTCCTTCAATAGATTCCAAAGTATACCTGTAGGAGTTCTGATAAAATTATGACTTTATTTTTATATTATTACAACTGTCGTACAACTTTATTCTTCTATTATTATGACTATTTCCATAAAAAAAACAGCCTGGCCCTAGTATTCTGTTGTAGCGTATATAGATATTGAATTAAAGTTGCCCAAGGACACAGCCTTGAGGATCCACGTATGTGATTGTTGGATTTTGTCCCGATTTTATGACACAAAAAGGTTCCTGAACCAGTTTGGCGCAGTACTAGATGATCTCATAGCAGACTGCAAAGTTTGAATCAAGAAGTTAATTTGTTCATTAATTTCTTTTTTAATGAATTTTGCCATAATGCACAGGAGTCATAAGTTACCAAAGGTAGCGTCACTAGCTGCTCGTTCTATCCTCTCAATGCAAAATATTTTTCCCATCAGAGAACAAGAAAAAGAGCTTCTGATGCTTAAAAGACGCAAACGACCCAGAGGACGACCCAGAAAGATCATAGTAAGTATCGACCACAGCAGAACCGTCTACTTTCTGGACCAACAATGGACCGCTAAACAATTATTCTTAAAATTCTAGGAGAATATACCGGAACCCCAAAAATCAAGCACCTCTTCATCTGCTTCATCCTCCTCGTCCTCCGACTCCTCATCCTCCTGCTCCTCTTCGTCTTCATCCTCAGAAGATGAAGATGAGGGCGATGACGGCCACGCCAAACAGGCGAGCCCGACCGTCAGGCCACGGGAGCTACATCCCGTCCCTCAGAAGAAGGCGCAGATCGTCATGGCGAAGCAGGAGCCCCTGAGGAAGCGAAACAGGAAGCCCCTGCCTCCGGAGGCGAAGGAGTTCCAGCAGAACAAGGGTCCGCGCAAAGTCCTGAAGACCGCCAGAGAAACGGATCTTCCAGGGGCGATCAAGAAGCCGGTTCATCCGGCGAGCTTCACCTTCATGGGTTTCCACCGCAGCTCAGCCAAAGATGCTGCGCCTGGTCCGTACAGGAGCCCGCTGACCCAGGGTGGGACGGTTAAACCCGCTACCAGCTCACCTGGATCTGGGAGATCTTCAGTCCAAACCGTGTCTCTGGCCTTGAACAAATCCAACCAGATCAGAAATGCAACCGAGGGGAAGCTGTCCATCTCCGGCGGGAACAGTGGAGGAAGTCTGGATTTGAAAGCAGCTGCTTGTAAATCCAAAGGAGTAGCTGCTCTGAATGTGAATACCACCAAACATCCAGTTCAAGGAACCACTCAGCACACTCTGAGCTCACCCAGCGGACCAAAGAAGCCCCACTCCACCGGGTCCGCAATGCAGCGGGTAGCCGGTACTAAAGCAGGGGTTTCCCAGTCTAAGAGCTCCTCCTCCAATCAAGGCAATCAGCCCCTCAACCTTCAGAACAAGCAGTCTCAAAGCGGTGACGCTCCTGGAAGCGGCACCACCGCAGCGTTGGGCCTGAGAAATCCAGTCATCCCTGCGAGAAAACCCACAGTCGCCCAAAATCTGGAGACAAACGCCAATAAAAGTCCGGTTTCCTCTGGAAGACCGCCTGCCAGGAAACCGCAGGCCGGTGGAGACAAGCTCAGAGAAATGAAGGAATTCCAGAAGGTCCAAGGCCGGTTGGACAAGTCCTGCTCCGAGATCCAGAACCCGCCAGCAAGAACGGCCACTAAAGGCAGCAAGAAAGCCAAAATGACCGACATGAGCACCGGCGAAGAGGAGAGCAGCTCGGACTCGGACCACGACTCTTCGTACGCTGGACAGGGTCACCCAGTGGCGGGCCAGAACCAGGACTGGAAGCCCACACGCAGCCTGATCGAACACGTGTTTGTGACTGATGTCACGGCGAACCTGGTCACCGTCACGGTGAAAGAGTCGCCAACCAGCGTGGGCTTCTTCAGCATCCGCAACTACTGACAGTCGACCTGGGCGGGTCTGCAGGGTTCACTAGTTCACTTATAGCAGTCAAGACATATTTTAGATAAAAACAATAATAATAGAGTCAGTCATTGATTGTAATTATTTATTTTGTCATATGTATTAAAAAAGTGCATTTTGGATGCAGAGAAATAAACGTTTGTCCTCGTTTGTCGTGTTACTCAAGAGAGAAACTACGGTATTCAGTTACAGGGCCCGTGTGATCATTAGTCCCAGTCTTAAAGGGACGGTTCACTTTAGTTTCATTTTAATGTTAAATTCAGAGGTTATTAGCAGTGGTATTTGAGTTGGTATCTTAAGTTTCAGATAGATTTAGCCAATCAGAACAGGGCTGACACAAAATGTTGAAGTCCAATTTTAAAACTCTTACCAGCACAAAAAAACTCAGAAAACTGGAATATATGTATATTGTTATATATTGGTACAAAAAGCTAAATGTATAGCTTTGAGATATTAGTAAAATATTAGCTGTGTTTAGCTGAACCAAATATTTAGTTAGCAAATTAACTACTTAGCTCATTTAGTTAGAATGTGACAGTTTATCAGTTTTACTATAAATGTGATCAGAATGTTACAGAAATAATTAAGCAGTGGTTATAAACAGGAGTGAGATTATTTTAAACTCCCTGATGGAGTTTTAGTCATCATCAGTACTTAAATATAAGTGTTTTGTAACTTATCCAGGGTAATCCATCCCACGTTGCCTCAGCAGAGCTCTAACTGGGCTGGGTTTCCACGCCTTGTTGGACCGTTTGCATCATTATGACAGGTTCTGTTTACATGCAGGAAGTCAGATACGGTATCTGCATTCACAGAGATATGAAGGTAAAACTTCTGACTGGAGGATGTTTACCTCTCCTTCTCTGGAGAGTTTTACCACATGTAGAGGGAATAATGAGCAGAAAAACATGTTGAAATTTTGAGAAAAAAAATTCATTTTTTCAAATGTTTATAAAGACAGTTTAAGACAGCAGCATAACATGTCCTGTACATTCACCGGCTGCGTTTCCATTACAAAAATATTCTGCTCATGTTAAAAAAACACACCTTATGTGAATAAATTTGTTCACATGATACGTCATCCTACATCTGCTTGATCACAATGTGTGATGTGAAAAAAGTGTTTCCATTGCAGTTTTGCGAAATACACAAATTTTGATACAACTGATTAGGTTGTATTACAGCAAGCTTCAAAAGTTACAAAATTTAGACTTTTGGAAATATTCAAGTTTTTAGATTAATCCAAGTATTAGATTTTTTTAGAAAATGTTTGACTTCTCAAACTCAGAAATTTCCTTGTTTTTTTTTTTCTAGAAAATTTCTGACATTTTTGGTGGAAATTTACTTGTTTTCTCTTTTTAAACATTGGATTGGTGCACCTCTAGTTATAAAACGGTTCTAGTTTTATTCACAGGTGTTTCAGGCCAGAGGGAGGAACAAAGAATCTGGGTCTTTATCTGATGTAAAGGGAAAGAAACAGCAACCATGTGCGCTGCTTTCTGCTCCCGTGGGAGGAGTTCAGCAACAAAGCAGCGACTCAACTCGCCTGCAGACTGAGCCGTTCGTTCTTTTCCCCTAAAGATAGCTGCGGTCTCAGGTAGCTGAATGCAGGGAGGACCCCCAGAGCATTGAATGGAGCCTAAACCTGTTTGATTTTCTTATTTGTACTCCTGTAACGTGAGGGAGGAGGTCCTGCTGGGAGAAACAAATGTTGCACGCCTGATTGAAAGCATTTGAATGGTTTAGTTCTGCTTTATTCTTTCATTTAGAGCCAAGCTATGATGTTATTCCGCCAGCTGGGAGGCTGACGTAACTCGCTTTTTTACTTTTCTGGCATCTACTTTTTTACAGATATAAACATCAAGGCATAAACTGCCACATATCCATCTAGACGGGGTTTGTTTTCTGTTTGTGACCCATTTATTTTAACCATAAAGCCTTGTGAAACTTGACTAATAAACAGAACAAAGGACCTCAGTTTGTGTTTATTTGTCTTTATTCACAACCAGGAGATTTTTTTTCTTTAACTAAATGTTTTATTTTTTTAGCAATTTGAGAGAGAATCCCCTTCCTGCCTGGAGATTATTGCACTTCTTCCTAGAAAGGAAGAAAGATTTTCCTAAAAGCCATACTCCAGATTAAAAACCTTTATGTGTATATATATATATATATATATATATATATATATATATATATATATATATATATATATGAATCCAACTACATATATATATATATTTCGATCAATGTGAATTTAATTGGCTTCATATAGAAATGCCCTGAAAGTATCGTTTCATGCGTCTGCCTCTACACAATCAAAACTACAGTAATATTGAATAAATTAGAATATCTGATGAGGCTCATTTGTGAGATTAAAAGTAACATTTAAAAACTTTTAACCATTTTTCATGAGATCCACGTTTGAATTAATATTTTATTGTTTTGATATTAAATGTCATGTTTTCTTTAGATGTAATCAAGAAATAATAATCAACAAATAAAAGTAATCTTTTATTTGTGGTGGAAACTTTTTACTGATCTTTTAATGACCACGGTTTTTGCTTTCTTGTGTATTTGAGTAAATAGAACCACAAATATTCATCAACTTTTACTCAAAATCTGAACTTTTCTTCAATTTATAATGAAATAGTGAACAAATTCTTATTGTTGCTAAGAGTAAACAAGAATGAATTTCTAATAATTCAGCTCCAAAAAGTGTAAAAACCGACTGATAGAGATAACAGTCGGTTTCATATAAATCCACAATTTAATTGCTCACTAAATCTCCACTGGATGGCGCCCTTACACATGATGCAGCAGACAGAAGAAAATGATTTAATACACAATTTAGATGTAATGTTACACTGTAGTCTATATGTCGTGCTTTCCTACAAAATAAGATAAAATAATTTTACTGAGAACAATGTAATGGAACAAATATATATATATATATATATATATATATATATATATATATATATATATATATATATATATCTATATGAAAAAGGTTTTTCTTTCCCATAATTCGAATTTTAACTCCTACAATTCCAAACATTTCAGACAAGCCTCATTTTCTTCCCTTCAGACACAGGTCTTCCTGTGATTTGACTATGCAGTTTCCAGCCGTAAAAGATCACCATAGAAGTAACCACAGAGTAAATATTGGTCATCTAATTTAACAATAAATAATTTAAAATCAACCTGTTGAACATGTTAAAAATCTTTAAACTTGACGTTTTAAGACCAGTTTCTATCCTTCCTGAGCCACAAACTGCTGCCACCACAAAAAGTCTGTCCATCGCCAGACAATACACCTGGCAAAGCAAAATAAATGACCATTCATCCAGTAGACTGATTTTATATTTTACTGTTCTTACCTTCATCAGTGGAGCGTTCTGCTGCTGATTATAGCAGCTGGTTTTCTCTGTTTAGAAACTGTCCAGTTGGTAAAATAACCTCCCTAAGTGATGTCAAAATTGTCATTAGATTGCCACACTTCACTGTGTGGACAAAATGCTCAATTTATTCCAAAGACCATAACAGAGCCAAAGTGTTTTAGCTGCTCTGAAGTATTTAGTCTACTTCACTCATGATCTATGACATTTTTTACCACTGCTGGGACCAAAATGGTGACTTTAGTTACGGAAATATAAAGTCGTCTCATCAGCTTACATGTTACACGTCTTCTACTATCTCACATTTTCAATCGAATCTCCTCTAATAATGGCCCATTTAACTAATTAGAATATTACAGAAAAAATCATTTATTTCAGGAACTTTATCACTAAGTGAAACACATTATAGAGATTCGATTGATAGCCTTATTTTCTGTTAACTATATTTATTTTCCACTTGCAAGTAATGAAAAGTTAACATTTAAAATTAGAATATGACACTACAACATTAAAAAAAATAAGCATATTTAAAACTTTTTTAAAGATTATTTTTAAAAAGTGTTTTTAATCCAACATGCCTCATCTATTTATATTCTAATTTTCTGAAAATGGCGATACATATGGTAAACAGTAAATCAAAATAATCTGTGGTAATGGGATCATAAGTGGCCAGAGAACGGAGCCTTGAGGAGTCTCACATCTGATTTTTCCCCCCAGTTTGTTGTTTATCTCGGTTTGATACAAACCCACCTTTTCCCAATCGATCAATGTGTTGTGATTAGTTGTATCAAAGGCTGGATCAGGTCCCAGTAAAACCAAACGAGTCAGCATTAAAACGTTTCTAAAAGATTTTGGGGCGTTATTTGGCGAAAGACAATGAGGCTGATTTAAACTTAATGACAGAGTATGGCTTTCGAACATTAACTACAGGGTTTTGTCAACAGATTGTGTTAAAATGTCGGTTATGACTACGTTGAACTTTCACTCCACACAGACAAAACAATAGGAATGTCATAGATAATCTGGAATAACACAAGGGAAGATTATTCCTGCATTGTTTCCTGCTTGGCTCCGGAGGAAACCGTGCAGCACCTTTCAGGCCACAGACGCCCCTCTCCCTCTTTCACCACCGCAGTATTTACACACTCCTAACAACACTGTCACACAGCCTGAGGACCTGACAGAAGTTATCATTACACAAAGCGCTCTGTTCCATAATTTATAGAGATCCCTGTCCCAGTCATGTGGAGCTCCCGAAATAAATTCAAGTAAACACTTACGCGACAAAGAGGCACTCACAGTGGCCTGGTATGCATAAACAGTATGAACAGTGTGACAGTGTAATACACCCCCGATCCCCCAAACCCAACACACACACACACCCCCACACACACACACACACGCACACATGCATATATGAAGGCCAACAGGCCAGCCCTCACTAGAGGCTAGAAATGACCGTAAAACTCAACCTCATCAATGCACCATCAACCCCTGATCCACCTGAGTGAATAAACCAGACAAATCCATCTTCAATCATACCGAAGCACATCTAAAACATGTTATTTTGCAGATTTCTTCATCAGGAGAAACATTTTTTTAAAGTTTTATTTTCTTTTTGTTTGACAATAGGCTCTCTGCTTCACATCAGACTCCTGGAGACGGTGATGTGTTTATAAGAGCAATGAGAAAACAGACAAATACATCAACATGAAGGCAGTTTGATCTGATGACAGGCGGTCAGGTTGAAAGGAAAGTAGACCCCTGTCAGAGCCAGGATGATACCAAGCTCTAAGATCCTTACAAACTGACCTGGAGAATACACAAGGTTTCACTCTGTCGGGATTTTAATACATAGATAAATATGTAGAGTTATAAAGAGAGAAAGATAGAAATAGAGAGAGATAGAGGAAAAGCCAGGGATGCAAAGAAACGGGCACAGAAAGATATATACAGAGATTGACAGAAAGCATTTAGTGATGTTGAGATGTGGACTTTGATTAGGCCGTTGTTTCATTTCTTTGTTGTAGGTTAGCTGCTTTGTTTGGAATAAGTGTTCTGCTGAAGATACAGTTTGGACTAAACTCCTGCTGTTGGACAGATGGACTCAGATTGAAGTTTGTAGTCGACTCCATGACTAAGTTGTCCATGTGGCTGCAAAACGAGCCCACATCATGACTCCTCCGCCACTCTGCTGTCCATTGTTCCAGTAGTTGTGCTTCATTCAGATGGAGCTTCGTGAACCTGATCAGTTTTAACTCTTTCAGATGAGAACATTTCTAATTGTTCTGTCATTAGCTTGAATGTTTATCATGTTAACAGTCTATGAAGAGCTTCTAAGGAGTTTTAGTATTTCTCAGCGGTTTGAAAATGACCTCATAACCCTTCCCAGATTGATGGGCAGCAACAGTTGCTTCTCCAGGGCCATTGGGGATGTCTTTCTGTCTTTCTGTCTTTCTGTCTTTGCATCAAACTGCCCAAACTTACTGGACTTGCAGATGATGTTTTGCAGCAGACTCCACATTTCCCCTCTAAATACTGCAGAAGTAGGGAGGATGAACTTTGTTTTCCAGACTGTGCTGACACACAATTATGGTGTTATGTTAAAATAATGTGATTATTATCACTGCACCTTTGTCTCGTTTGTCTGACTCCTTCCTCTTCCAATCATTGTAACCAAACTGTTTGGTTTCAAACAGCAGAAATAGTTGCTATTCGATTTCAAAGGGAATGTTTGGAAACCCGACCCGGCCCGACAGCGAACATACCTTACACCCGCGTCTCCCTCACCCTCCTTCTAAATCACTCCACTGGAGCAGAGTAAACAAACTCCAGTTTGCTCTCTGATATTGAGAGGTTCAGACAAGCGGCAATCCTCCGCTATGACAACACGGCCTCAGACAGACGATGTCATCCATCTTACCTCACTCTCCATCCATCACCGCGCCGGAGTCGACATGTCTGACAGTCCCACTCTCACTTTTCTCATTGGCACGGGTGTCCACATCTGTCACATTTTCCCCCCAGATTTCTTTTAGTACGCCAGACGGACTCCGCCTCCTTCGCACCGAAATCCACCGACACCTGAAGGACAACCAGGCAGCGAGAGGACTTATTGACTGGTCACGGTGTCTGATGTGATCCAGGCGCAGGAACCGTTTCCTGCCATTGTTGAACTACCTGGAAAACTGAACGAAAGAGTCAAACTTTCATGCTTGTGTCACCTTCTGAGGAGTTCTAGTCATATTTGACACCAACAGTCCAGATTGTACTATGAAGCAAAGGGAAACTGACAGATTTATGATCATATTTGAGTAAAACAAAAACAATAGTTTATATGATTATTTTTTTAAAAGTCACTTAAATTTGTTGGCAGTTTTTTATAATAATAAAAAAACACCAAATTGCTTAGGGAGGGTTCAACCCCTATAAAATAGGCCTATTGACTCCACTGGTCTGAGGTTCATTCCTGTAATTAATTTAATCTCTTATGTAACGATAAGCAGGATGAAGGTTCAGTCCCAAACGTCTAAATCTCTAAAACAATTAAACATCAAATTGATGATGTAGTGGCCAAATTATCTATTAAAACAAAAATGGTTCAGAAAACTGGAAGCAAACTCTTCCTTTAAAGGATTATTTAAAGTTCACTTTTAAGAGTTTGAAGAAGCTAATAAGTGATTTTTGGGATCTCAGCATCAGTCAGTCCAGAAAAAGACAGATTTTATAGATTTAGGTGTTTTGTAGCAAACACACTAAACTGTAGTCTGTTCTGGCTGAATGTCTTGATATGAAGATTTATGGTGTGAAGACATAAAAAAAATAAAGTCTACAAAGATTCTCTGACGTAAAAAAATTAAACCATGATTAATCTGTTGTAGACTTTTGCACACCTTTCCTTGAAACACCTTCTTCAGACCCAGCATTCAGTCTTTTCATTGGCTGGAGAACATCGGGCATCTTTATTCAGGTGATCCAACAAAATGTCAGATTTAGCTCTGGGCTTTAAATAGGCCAATATAACTTCAGATTTCCTCTATTGAAACCATTTGGTTCAATACATTTTCTGTAAATTTACATTAAACTTTCCTGGAAAAGAAGCTGCTAACAAATTACACCCAATCCTTCAAGCTTTTTAGGAAAAATAAAAACATGTCTCAAGAATATAAAACATTTTCTGTCTTGGACTAAATCAAATTAGCGTTTATATGACAGAAAACCCAGCAGGTTATCAGCATTTGCTTGTTCTAAATCAGATTTTTACCTGTAAATTCTCACATAAACAGGAAGAGAAAGAGTCAACAATGCCGAACAGTCTGAGGAGTTATTGAACAAAGCAGCTTCTGACATGAAAGCCATTTTCTCTCCCACCGAGGAGTTTCTTTTCACACCCACGGGGCAGGAATCAGGACGTTTCTGCCTCTGCTGTGAAGCTGCGGTAACAAAGTCAAACTGTATCTTCCAGACTTAGGGGGCCAGCGGGAAGTTTGGCCTTCTGATCCTTGTATAATCTGCCCTGGGGAAGACACAGCTCCTCTCCTTACCTCCATCAAAGGCGCCAAGCCTCGACTTTCAGCCTCACATCCTGATCTGATTGAGGTGGAGAGAAAATATTGACTAATTCACCAGACAAAGCAGAGTCAATATTTGGAGCCGTTTCCAAGATGCTCGATGGGATAAAACCGGGAATGTGACCCAAACTGCTCTATTTGCATCTTAATAGCAGGAAGAAAGACAAAAGTCAACTTTATTTACATTATTCTAACGCTGAGCTTCCACAAAAGCTTGATTATTTTCTCCAGAGTCTGGAGAGCTTTACTCTACCCACGGAAAAGTCCCGTAAAGCCCGTGGCACCAGGAGGGGCGCTCGGATAAATCAGCAGCAGGCTGTGAACAAGGCCCGGAGCCGGAGGACCTGTGTGCAACAGGACAGCTCTATCGCTGAATTTCACAGGTCATTACTCTGGCTCCAGCCATCGCTGCCTCCAGTGGCTCTGGAGACGGGCAGCTTTTTCTCAGAGACAACAGCTTACTGGGCTTTGTGCAGGCTAAACAAGCGTGTCTGTCTCACAGCAGTAGATTAATGTCCAGATAGAGCTTTTTACTCCTCAGGGAGACCTGCGGAGGAGCCATCCATCAACCTTTGGAAACCATTACACAATAACAGAATAACAAAATCAGGGAGACGGGTTCACTGACAGAACCGCGTCCGCTGGGTTTACAGTGAAAGAGGCGGACAAAGGTTCTCAATTAGGTCCTCAAAAGCAAACAGGAAGGTCAGATTTCCTGAAAAACCAAAGGAACTCTGGGAATCCATCCATAAAACATAACTTTCGTTTTCCCAGTGAATGAAGGTGAGTTCAGGGCAAAAGTTACTGTTTTATGTAGTAATTTAAATAAAGTTATATACAGATATTTAACTCTATAAAATGACTTATAAAATCCGTAAATAAATATGAAAAGCATGTGTGAATTAAATGTATTTATCAAAGTAATGTGATGCAGAATGCTTTTTTTTGTTAGCCATAAGCAGGTTAACCAATCAGATGTTAGGCTCTAATAAATAATTTACAAAAAATGCACTTAATGATCTAGTATAGCATTTTTAACATTTAAAAAGTAGTAAATATTGATTTGCCACAATTATTACAGTTTAAAGAATAAGAAACACGTTTTTAGTTGGATGGTGGCACTTTCTGCCCTCCATACGAATGTTAAAAAAAACTTTGGTTGCTTTTGATAAAGAAAAGCAAAAATTTGACAAACTGCACAATTTTAATGACAGATTTAAAGCTAAATTTAACCTAAGCTGCTTTTATTTAGTGCATTTATTTCGTAATATTGCAGTTAAAATAAACAGAAAAGCTAAAAACCTACAAAATATTCCAAAATATTTGTCAGTTTAACGACTCAAAATGCACGTTTCTCAAAATACAAAAAACAAACCTCTCTCAATGAATAAAAATTAAGAGGAAGACATTTTTGCTCACACTGTAGCTTTTTTAACTAATCTATTCTAAACTTTAACTTTTAAATGCTTTTCAGACATTTTTTCTAAAACATAAACCAGAAACATTTCTATTCAAGATGCTCCTGGGTTTTTGTTTGTTTTGGGGACTGATTGATGACTCCATGCTGCTCTGCATCGGTGGCGTCTCCGTTCTACAGGAGCTTCTTCTGCTTCCCTGATTGTCCTGTGTGTGCTAAACACACAAACCCTCCACATGAATGACAGTAAACAACACAAGAGCTCTGGTTGCCTCCCCCCACTAAGCTACTCCCACCCTGAGGAGAGAGGGGTCACACAAACAGCATCTGACTGGCTCTTAATTTGTTTAAAGCGGCCCGTTCAAACAGGATCCCCAGCAGGGAGAAAAGCTCGTTTCCATGGCCGGAGCTGCGTTGTTCAGGAAGGAGATCAGGCTGCTGCTCCAGAGGCGCCGGCTTGTAATTAACACACTGCAGATTACGTTTACAGGACCAACACGGCCTGAATGAGTTTTATGATGGCCGCCGTTGTAGCTCTGAAGACACAGCCTCTCTGTTTGTGTCCTGGGTGAGAACAGCTGACAGGGGAAAGTTTCGACCTGAGCAGGAATCCTCAGGATTCCCTCTGGTTCCTGATGCGTCTCCTGCGTTGATCCGCGCTGCATAATTCATTCCTGTTCTCACATCCTGCAGCATTCCTTCACTTGCTCCCAGTCATGCTGCTGCTTTAACTTCACACACCAGATGATTTCATTTCTAAGCAGCTTCTTGTTCGACTTTTCCATCAATGACCTTACAGAAATAACTGCTGCTGCTCATCAATCTTTAAATATTCCCAAACTCTAAGGCTGATTTCACACCTGGTATTCTGGTAAACTCCGTTCATTTTGGGACATTTTCCCTCCTCGCCTGTGGGGGGCGCTGCAACAAAAACCACTGAAGGAAACGACACAAAAACCTCTGAAGACACTGAGCACAACTTCCTTTTTTATAAAACGGAAGCAAAAATGGAGTTTTAGTGTTTGTGGGATTTCTCTTCTGTCAAGCCATTACTTCTGCTAGCATGTTTGTTTCAGTTGTATTTACCCAGAATACCTTGTGCTGTGGTCCACTTCCTGCTTTTGGAGCGGTCTCTGGTCTGCTTGGTGTTCACATATGCCTTCAAACCGTACTGAAATTCATGAAATAAAACTACATAAAGCTCAAAAAGGCTGAGCATTAAAACAGATGAGCAGCAGACAGCCTCACCTGTTAGATGCACTGCAAAAACAAACTCATACCACATATTTTTGATCTAGTTTGTAGCACAAATATCTCAGCACACTTGAAATAAGACAAAACTAACTTACAAGTAAATTCTCAGCAAGATATAGGAGCTTGATTTGAGTTATTATAGGTGAAATAATCCGCCAGTAGGAGAAATACTTTTACTTAAAACAATCTCCCGTCTTGATTTGATTTATTTATTTGAACAAGAAAACAAGCAGTCAGTAGGACAGAGAAAACGTGCATACATAATCAAGAACAAAATAATTTGTTTTCCACAACTTTTCTGTTTGAAAAGGAGCAGAAGGAAGTGAACACTTACTTACTGCTACCCCTTATCTAAAGTGAATGAAATATATTACTTACAGACTCAATAGTTATCAAACATTTCTAATTAAAACCATGTTATAATATTCATATGCCTGTTAAATATCCTGTGCTAAAGAGCAAACTAATGAATTATATCAATAAATCTTGCTGAAAAGTTATTTGTAATTTTGTTTTTTCTTGTTTCGTAACAACATATTTGCGCTAGAAACTAGACCAAAATTACTTGTTAAGATTTTATGTTTTGATTTTAGCTGCAGCGTTTAAACAGCAGTACAATATGAATCCATCCTGGACTCATATTTTATCTCGGTTAAAATTTTGAAACAAGCTGAACATGAACTGTGTGAACGTCTTCCAGAGGATCTGATTCCAGATCAGGAGGCAGGGAAGAGCCAGCCATGTGGAAAACAAAAGCCCGGCTTCTCCATCCATCTTCCCAAACCTGTGTGTCTAAAGCACTTCACAGTGAATTAGGCTGAAGTGGAAACCCACTCTCCAGACTTGCAGCCCTTCTTTCCACTCCACGGCCAGGTGATAAATCTCCCGTTCTCCAGCGGCGCGCTGCTTCAGCTCTCCCCTAGAGTCTGACCCGAGACGGAGAAGCTTCAAACAGCGACACCAGACACACGGCGGCGCAAATTCGAGCCACATATTTAGTGAAAAGCAGCAACGTGTTTCCCTCTAGTTTGGGATAAACTCCTGTTAATCAAAGGCTGCATGTTCCATAGGTTGAATATACAGAAGGGAAGAAAAAAGAGGAGTAATTCTCTCTAATTAACACGTTGCAGCTTGTTTGTAATTCATACGCAAACAGAAACATAAAACCAACAATTTGTGGTTTCAGGAGGAGCAGCTTGCTCAAACTATTATGAAAAACAATAACTGAAAATATATTTGACATTAATCTTAATTCCTGATTGGGAACTTAAATCCAAAACGTCATAACTTCAGGTTCTTGTTTTGAACAGCTGAGAAAAGCTGGAAATTCATCCCAGATATTAGCTTTAATTCTGCATCACAGTGTTTATGTGGCGTGTTTGTGCAGCAACTTGACAGAATGCAATTATGTGACAGAACCCACAGGCGCTCAGTCAGCAGCAGGCAGACGCCAGCCTGGTTCTGCCGCAGGGCTTTTCCTCCCGATAACCTTCCACCCTGCAGAGCGCTGGATCTGGATGAGCTGCCTGCTTCTGGAACCTCATCTTTGATTCTTCTCTACTCAATGTTTCTCATTAAACTTATGATTAGACTTCGCCCATTTCCTAACTGGCTGGGCTCTGAGCGGCATCTGGAAAGTTACATTTCATGGGCAACATCCAGGTGAATCATTAAAGCTGCAGAGTGTAACTTTTATGAAATATGATTTTAAAATTGTCATGTTGAGACCGATAGTCTGTCTCCTCTGCCTACAGTGGCTGTCAAAAACAACCAATCAGAGTCAGGAGGAGGGTTCTAGCGCTGGCAATCAAGCTCGTGTATACTACTTTGTTCACCACAATGGAGTCAGCCATGAATGCTCATGCTAGTTAGCTTAGCCACCGATAACAGTGGATAAATTGTTTTCCTGGAGGAGTTGTTTCTCCGCTATTAGCACTTTGAGAATTATAGAATAGTTGATTAGAAAAATAATCATTAGTTGCAGACCTACATCAAATGTTTTTCTGGATAACTTTATACCTACTTGTCTTGTTTGTTTTACATCTAAATAAAAATGAATAGCTGAGAATGAGAATGACTCACTATAAAAGGATTTCTGATTTTATGGGACTTTCATTTGTTAGACATGTTTTATGGTTCTTGAGCGAACACAGAGGAATGTTAACTCTATTTTTATTAATCTTACTAGAAAAAGGAAGCAAATCTGGAATCAATTTGCCGATATCTTGCAATCGGTCTGGGAATCCTTCAGACCTCATGGAACCAGGTCTTCAGCTTTTTACTGTTCGATCAAAGCCAAAAGAACAGAGTGGATTAATAATCGCCCCGCTGGTTTAGCGGAGCGAGATGGCAGGATGAAGAGCAGATAAACCTGAACACACTGGAGGTGCCATGGGCCGGGGCGGGGGGATTTATTACACAGGGACACCCAGGAAATGAGTGATTGCTGGCTCACACGGCGCTCGTTGGGCACAGACTGGAGCTGGAAGCTGCCAGCGGAACCGAGCCCAGGCAGAACAAAGGCCCGGCTCGGAGTGTGAGTGAGCGCCGGCCTGCCGCTGGAGCCCCGCAGCTTCATATTTACATACGACGCTCAGGAGGTAATTGCAGTGAATTCCTGTAGAAGGCGCAAACAGGGGGCTGTTTCTTTATCCCACACAACAAACACACCAACGGGGAACACTGCAAAACTGCAAAGACTCACCAGGTAGTTTTGGTTGAGTTTTTCTTGCAAATACTTTAGTATGCTTGAAATAAGACCAAATTAACTGATAAGTAACTTTTCACCAAGACGTAGCAGCTTGTTTAAGATAATAATTTCTCAATATTATATTATTATTTCACTTACACAAATGGAAAAATGTCACACTTTAAATGAAATAATCTACCAATGGAAAGAAAACGTTACAATATTAATGAATTACTTAAAACGAGCTCCTAAACCTTGCTGGAAAGTTCCTTCTAAGTTAGTTCACTCCAAATAAGGCAAAAAAAGATATTTGCATTAGGAACTAAGCAAAAAATACTCTGTAATATATTGTGTTTTTGAAGTGTAAAGACTGCCAAATCTAAATCTTATCATGTATTCTTGTCTAGTTACTAACACAAATATCTCATTACAGTTGAAATAAGACAAAACTAACTGAGAAGCAAGAAGTATGTTCTTATACTTAGTCAATAATTTCTTAATAATGACTTAAAACAAGTAAAAAATAAATAAAATCAAATAATTGTATAAACAAACTGACCTTTCTATTTATCTTGTAGCTATTATGTAAGATCTGTGTGACTCCTCTAATTGTCTCTTGGGGATAAACAACATTTTTTTTAATTGAATTGACTATTGATTTTTTTAAAAAGTGCAGATAATTTCATTTATAACATGGGAAAATGTGTTTTAGGTGAAGTAATTTGCCAGCGTAACTTTTTCATCAATATTAAGAAATTATTGACTTAAAATATGATCACGGATCTTACTGAAACATTGCTTGAAAGTTAGTTTTGACTTAGTTTTAGTGTAGAACCTAGACAAAAATAAAAGTTAAGCTTCAGTGTTTTTGCCGTGTAAACAGATTAACTACTGCTTGTGTACCCAGATTAGGGAAGAGAGGTTTCCATGGCACCAAGAAATAATTAGCATTAAAATCAGTTTCTCTGAAAGTCTTGTTTAACGTGGAGCCGCCCGTATCTAACCAGACGTTCACAGTAGTTGATGGGCAAAAGCCAAAACGTGTCAGGGTTGCTACGGTTCGTGAATTTAAGTAAACGAGCTGCGCCCTCGCTGCTCTCCAGTTGGCAGGGCCGCCCCATGCACATCAAAGTAGGGTCTGACCTTGCATACCAGATGAGGTTTCGATTAATGAGGTCTGAACATCAAACACTGAGATTCCTCCCCCTACAAATCAAAGAAATTTACAGCCTGAAAAGAAAGAAATAGCTGAAATAAGAAAGGAAAAGGACTCCATGTCAGCATCTCCGTTTGAACACCGGCAGCAGGGAGAGGATTCAAAAAGCCTCCGATTATCTGATGACTGGGAAGCCACAACTTTCACCAAGCAAATAAAACTTCTTACAGGAGGTTTATGTTTCAACCAAACAGCAAAACCAGGAAAACAACAAAGACGACGTCTTCAGTTACTGTTCCGGTAAACAGCAACCGGAACGACTTAGGATTCCTCACAACGAATGGCAATAAAATGCAGTAAAATCAAATATTGGTGCCGAGAAATGTTAAAGCTGATGGTGGTAAGTGGTTGACTACATTATAAAACAAGCAGTTTCATAAAGAAGGGAAGAAGTAGAAATCGAAACAGACGTGGTGTTCAGTGGATGACTACAGAAATTTTACCTTAAAGTTATGAGATGCTGAAATTAAAAAGTCCCCGAAATCAAAATGAGATCATCAAACATGATTAGTTGGAGAAACAAAGTAACGAAAGCATTGAGAAAAGTTAAAGTAAACTTTTTCATTGATATTAAGGGCCTGAATTGATTCTAAAATTGTGTAGGAAACTAATTGGCACAAACCTTAAAGGGGAAACATCCCACAAAATTCACATTGTGCTTCCATTTGGTTCTCAAATGTTTCTAAAAAACAACCCATGATTAAAAAACACTTGGCTCATCTTGGTGATAAGTTAATGTTTTGGCATCTGAAAAATTGTTCAGTCCCATTTGACGAGTGCTGCACCGTTACCTAGCAACCACAGTCGAGCTCCAGCACATTTTGTCA
Source organism: Xiphophorus maculatus (assembly GCF_002775205.1). Taxonomy (NCBI): domain Eukaryota; kingdom Metazoa; phylum Chordata; class Actinopteri; order Cyprinodontiformes; family Poeciliidae; genus Xiphophorus; species Xiphophorus maculatus. Next base: position 2,616,819 of record NC_036458.1, read on the forward strand.
GCGGGTTTTCCTGTTGTATTCGCTGTACAATGACTGCTGGAAAAGACAAGAGTTGACTTGCCATGTAGAAACCACTTGCTGCATTCTTGCTGGTTGGGCAGGTGGCTCCATGTCTGCTTTTCAAAGATGTACAGTTGTGTAATTGCGCATCCCTTTGCAGCCATTTTCAGGTGAAAGTGTAAATGTTGAGTCGGGGGCGTGGCCAGCAGCAGCTTATTTGGATTTAAAGTGACAGAGGCCCTAAAACTATTTAATTCTCTACATTTAGTGGTTTTACATTTCTCAGTTTTACTCATGTTCACTTTGATCCAATATTTTTTAATCTATGAATACTGAGCCACTCACATTTTCCCAAACAGAAATCTGCTAAAAGTTTACACTTTTAATGGTCTATTAATGCAACTTTTAGGGCAAATTTAATTTTGCATTAAAAGTGTAATTATTTAACGAATGACACTACATTACAGTCATAAACATTGATGAAGACTTTCATGTTCATAACAGGTGTTATGATGTCAAGTTTATGACAGTCTCATGTCAGTCTTACACACACTCCTTCACATAAAGTGCTACCAAGTCCAAAAATGTTCAGAAATCCCCCAAATAAAACAGCAAATCAGAAGAAACGCCTCAAACCAACGATCAAACGCGGTGGTGTAGGAGTCAGGATATGGGCTTGATTTGCAGCTGCTGAGAAAAAAACAGCAAATCTGAGCAGAAATTATCAAGTTAGAAGAGAAAGAGAGAAAAAAACAGTAAAATCTTAAGTTTTCTGGAAGAAGCAGCTTGTGTGAAAACCTGAGGAGCAACGTAAAGATTCATCGCTCAGAAAAACGGGTCAAACTTTCCTTCAGAGGGTAAAGCAGACAGAAAGTTTAAAATGAGGGACAGGTTCATATGGGAGGTGTGTTAACAGCAGAGACAGCTGTTCACCGTCCCCATGAGACACAACACCTGTCTCCATTCAGATGGACATCTGGACATCCTTAGATTTGATCCTACTGACAGACAGACGCTGACAAGTCATTAGAGGAGTCCAGTTTTAGTGAAGGGGAGCTTTTAGTAACCAGACTAGTAGGATCAGTTTGTAGAATCTGCTGGTTACTGTAAAATAAAACTGTAATTCTAATTTCCATGAAAAAAAAGATATGTGGGGTTTAATGTATCAGTTTAAATGCAAAACAAACAAACAAAAACAACTTACTTTTTGTTTAAAATCAGGTTTCAGAAATCAGAAAATAAGCTTTTTATCTTTTTTATGTCTGCAGTCATGCATAATGGTGAAGTGGAAGGAAAAAGGAAGATTGGCTGAACGTCTTTTGGAGTTTGTCTCCACCTTCAGACTGAAATGTTTACGCCTCCTTCTCTGGAAAACAGCTGAAGCTCAGTCAGATCGAATGGAGTGTAATAATCTACCAGTGGAACTAAAACCTTTCTATCAAAATAAGAAATTATTGACTTAAAACAAGCTCCTACATCATGGTGAAAAGTTACTTTAAAGTTAGTTTTGTCTTATTTTGAAGTCTAGTCAAAGTTTATTTATATCGTAGCTGACCAAAGTGCTTCACAACAGTCATGACATTTGTTTAAAACTTAATTTAAATCAGAAAATAAAAAGGTTTGGTGAAAATAATGAAAGTGGCACAAAATACTAAAAACTAATACCAAAAAAAGTGTAAAATATGTACAGACTTAGTAAGATTTTGGGTTTTTGCAGTTTTGGGAGCTACTTTTTAAAGTCTTATTATAAATTTAATAATCTGTCGATGGAACTACCACTTTTTAATCTGTCGCTTTGTCTTTTTTTAAAGTTATGAACTTCGTTGGTAAGTTGTTTTTAACTTTAGTTCTAGTTCTATTGGCAGATTATTTCTGTTATCACACGGGGGAATATATATTGTTATAAATTAAATAATCTGTCAATGGAACTAGTACTTTTAAAATCTGTATTAAGGAATTAAGTTATTTATAAGTTCATTTTGTCTTTTTTCAAGTGTACTGAGATATTTGCACCAAAAACTGGACAAAAACGCTTGGTAAAATTTTTTATTTTTGCAGTGTAGATCAGCCACTGCTTCTCAATCATGCACATTATTAGATTGTTGGGTTCATGTATTAGAACTGCAACAATAACATAAACTAAAAAAATAAGAAGATTGATTGTTAAAGCCGCTGTTTTAATGTGAAACCTGGTTGGTTCTGGACAGTCCAGTCGCTCAGGTGGACAAACGATGGCTGCAGGTCGAACTCTGCAGAGCAGAAACTCGTTTTTGAACTTCTCACTCAGCTCGGCCGGGTTTTATTTAGAGTTTAAGGGATATATCTGATATGAGAAACGTCTCATAATGGCACCGTTTCTGTTTGCCAGCCAATACCGTCTCTGAGCTTCCAGCTTTATCAAGATGAAAGAGAACTTCTTCTCTTTCATCACCGCAGAAAAGCACAAAACTCTGCATCATTTTATTACAGAGGCGCAGTCAGAAAGGAGGAGTGAGTTTGTGTTTGAAGCTTTCAAACCTGATCTTTACGGGGCATCCTTTCATGTCCCGTTTAGGAGGATTATTTGCGATTTGTCATTTCTGCTGAATAAACATCACTTTTCTGCCTGGCTTTCGCAAACTGAGAAAAACAGCGAAGGAAATCAAACCTCTGACTCATTAATGAGCAGGTCAGACTTATTTAAACCACTTTTATCATCCATATAACTCCTGTTTTAATCATTGGCTAAACTAACAAGGAGAGGTTTGCTTTGATCAGGAAATTATCTGAATTTAATCAGGAGTCAGGTTCTGGGCTCAGAATATCTGCAAAGAACAAACGGCTGATTAGGGAGGAGGGAGGAAAATATCTGCGGGAAAAGCTCAAACACCGAGGCCTCGTTAAGGTAATGGATGGCTGCTGATTAAGAGCAGAAGATTGTTGGGTTGGTGAGACTTCAGGACATTTAGAGATGAAATATGACGAACGGAGTGAAGAGGCATCCAGAACTTCATGGACTGATCTGTTAATCTTCACACTGCATACAGCAGGGCGGCTTTACGGTCTACAGCTTCCCTTTAACATTTTATAATCCTACAGATGATAAACAGTCCATGTCGACTCTTCAAGATGAATCTCGATCTGAATATCAAAACTTATTTCATGTAATTTCCATGTACATATAAGGAGCTTCAGTTATAAAAATCCTGTACATGAACATGATTTAAAAGAAATTTGATGCCTTAAATTGGGCCTCTGTCTCTTTAAGAAGCTCCTACTCTTTCAGAGACTCATCACAGCAATGCTCCTCGTTATGCCGTTTATAACCATTCTTAGGAGTGTTGGACTGAGAAGTAGATTGCACGATGAGCTCAGCAGACATCCAGTACCAGCAGGTGTTTTCTAATTGCTGCTGCTGCCACTAGTCTGGAGGAGCTGAGTGGGGCAGGGATGTTCACTGAGGGGGAGTTTGTGAAAATAGCAGCATTTTTTTTTCAAGCATTTATTTCAGTTAACTCTAGTTTACAACTTAAAAAATAGGTTTTTTTTGTAAATTAAGTTAATAATTAAAACATGGGGAAGACTGCAATCATGGCAGCAATTTAGCTGACCCCCCAAGTAAGGTAAAGTTTAGTGGAAGGAAAAGAGGTTGTGGACAAAAACTGGGTTTTCATCAAGTCCAAACTCAGAGCAGCCAGGATATTTTAGAGCACTCCATGCTGCTGATTTCACTTTCCAACAGGACTTGGTTCAGGAAACACTGCCCAAACTACACAATACCTGCTGTAATCACCATGGCAACAGCATCAACTGTAGTCAAGAGAACCAACAGTGGAGATCTCACAAAGCAACCTGGACTTCCTGAACACCTGAGCAGAACCGCAGGCTGCTCTCCTCCATGCTGCGATGCAGTAATTCATGCAAAAGGAGCCCAGACCAAATACTGAGAGCAGAAACCAAACTGAACAAAGACAGTTTTTATAAACTGTTAGTTAAATTACTGGAACGAATAAAGTTTTGTATTGAAACGAAAGAGATGGATGAACAACCAGATTGTAGCAGAAACAACTTTGACCTCCATTTACTTATTTATGATGTTTATTTCATCTGCCTGTAACCTTTGTAATTGAAAGAGCCGTTTTGCCCTCAGCCCAGCTCAACAAAATTTGTTTAGAGCTGCAGATGTTACATATTTTGAAAAAAGAAAAAGAAACTGCTTCTAATTTTTTACTGCTTGTAATTTGTTCTACTACAGAAAATGTGTTCTTCCACTTAATATTATTTCTGCTTCAAGGTTTTAAAACAAAGAAAGAAGTTTTTGCAATAAAGTCGGTGGAAACATTTTCTTCTATGGGATGTTGATATTTTTCAAAAATGCTATGAAAAATCTGCTAAAGTTTATATATTTACAGTTAATTTATAAGTTGATAGCGCTTGAAGTAGAAATTCTTGTGCACTGCAAAAACAAAATATTACCAAGTATTTTTGTTTTAGTTTCTAGTTTAAATATCTTAGTGCATTTGAAATAAGACGAAACTAACTTACAACTAGCATTTCCACAAGATGTAGAGCTTGTTTTAAGTTAATTTCTTAAAATTTACGAAAACGTGCCAGGTCCACCTTCAGATTTTTCCACTTACAACATGGAACAAATGCTCCGTTATAGATGAAAGAATCTGTCAGAGGAACTAGTACTTTTTAAATCAATATTAAGAAATTATTGGTCCAAAGGAAGCTTTTATATCTTGTTGAAAAGTTACTTGTAAGTTAATTTTGTCTAATTTCAAGTGTACTGAGATATTTGCACGAGAAAATTACTCTAAGATTTTGGGGTTTTTTTGCAGTGTGCAATTACTTAATAAAAAATAAATAAAAATAGAAAGGAGAAAAACTGCTAAAACTTTAATATTATATCCTTCTCCATTAACATTAGTAAGTTCATTATTATTCAGCCAAAGTTAGTGAGAGCTGCAGGTTGAAGACCCCTGTTTTCAGCCAAAAGGTAATTTTGCTCTCAATGTAAATTTATAATCAGAAACATCAGAGTTAGTTAGTTTCTACATTTCATTTGTTTAGGCTTCACTGGACCGACCTTCAGCTTTACGTTACAATCCCGTGACAAGTTCAGGGATCTGTCAGCTGTGCGCGTACATGCAGAGCCGCCTCTGAGGTTAAGGAGCATCATTACGGACTAAACACAACTAAAACAAAACACAGGCTCCCTGGTGCCCCACAGTCTGCCCGACTAAAACCCTGGAAGGACGGGAGGGAGGGACCTGACTCAGAGACGGAGACCCGACTGCACAGGAGACAATACGGAGGTTTATTTACACTCACACTGCAGGACTTTTTGTTTGTGTGCAGAGATCTAAAGCAGTGGTTTTAAATGTGAGACAGTAAGATGTTTTGTTTTCCTTGAGAAAACCCAGTCAGCTCCGACCCAAACCCAGCAGGACTGAAGCCGGGGAAGGATTTCAGTTTTCACACAGAAACGGTTTCAGCAGAAGAAAATGATTCAAGAACCAAATGTGACAGAAAGTCGCCTGATGACAGGTGATGGACAACAGATCTCCAGACTACACCTGGAGAATGTTTCCATGGCAACGGGAGGCAGGATGCTGACAGTGCACTGTAAAAAACACAGTCTTATCAAGTATTTTTGTCTGGTTTAAAGTGTAAATATCTTACACTTAAAATATGATAAAACTGACTTATAGGTAACTTTTCAGCAAGAGAGAAGAACTTGTTTCAAGTCAATAAATCCTTAATATTGATGAAAAAGTTCTACTTCCACAGCAAGATTATTTCACTTCTAACAAGACATTTTTATAAGTGAATTAATCTTGCAGTGGAAGTAGAACTTTTTCATCAATATTAAGGAATTATTGACTTGAAACAAGTTCTTCTCTCTTGCTGAAAAGTTATTTTAAGTTTGTTTTTTCTTGTTTCAGGTGAACTAAGACATTTGCACTAGAAACTAGACAAAAACATTTGGTGAGATTTTGTGTTTTTGCAGTGTGAATGCTGACATTAAATCAAAACGTTGCACGTATCCAGGTGGGTTTATGCAGAGTTTTCATTTTATTTCAGTTGAGTTTTATAGTTAAATGCCACATTGATGGGAAACATTTTTAAATAATTCATCATGGTTATGTCTTCTGGATGCATCTATGTTAAATATAATGCAAAACCTAAATGAAATGTAAGAAAGGAAGGTTCATGATCCATTTTATTTATAGTTTTGCTTGTATGTGTGGGTTTTTATTTTATCTTTGGTCATTTTGTTTATTTTCTTTAGTTATTTAAAATATCCTACAGCTGCAGTGTTGAGTGATTGTAACAAATTTAAATTTATTGATCTTTGAGAGGACGATGTCCCATTTTCATGCCGCCATCATCATCATCATCATCATCATCATCATCATCATCATCATCATCATCATCATCATCATCATATTACTTGGAAATGATCTAAAAATAATAATATCGTTTATCAGGATCATTTCTGGGACAACTGATCATCCCGGTGATGCGGCGGAATCATTTTTCAGTCTCTTCCGGTTTGAGGAGGAAGCAGCTTTGCTCCTGCTGGGCTGTTCATGGCAGGAGGGTTTGTGATGAAACACATGGAGACGTCAGAGCAGCTGTTGCTAGGTAATCAGCCTGTAAGGTGTCTGATGCAGGCAGGAACTGACCGCATTGTTGATGATTTGATAAAACGGTTTAATGGGAAGCAAAACAGAAAAACCTGAATTATACCAGAAATACGCAAAGCTGTGGAAAGTGAGTGCGTAAAGTTGGCGCTATCGTTGTGCGCAGAAGGCTCGGTGATTCCAATCAGTCTGCATGGAGAAAATGAAAAGTCATTTTATTATCATGTGTGTGTCGTTTTATTGTACGAATATAAAGAATAAATAGTACATTTCCCAAATTTACAGGATAAAACATGATTGTATCAATAATCAATAGTTCAACTCTGAGGTTGATCCGCTTCGTGCAACACAAAGTCCGTGTGTGCCTCTGTGCGCCACTTCTCCATAAATACAAAATATATAAAAGCAATATTCTGCACAAATAAAGTAGACTCTGGTTACAAATAATACTGACTTTGTACAGGAAGTTGGTCACACATATACAGAAATACATTCTTACACTCTTTAGTGCAGGTGGGGGGATAAAGAGGATAAAATGGCCGAGCTTATAAGTTAGAGTTCCCAGCAGTCCTAGCTGGAGCAGGAGCACTTGCAGTCCGTGATGACCGGGTACTGCACCGGGATCCAGGCGCATTTCAGCCCGCTCTTCCGCTGCACGCAGCGCCACCGCAGCACCGTCAGGTGGGTCGAGTTCGCGGGTCTACAGACCATCCCCTCCGGAACGGAACACGACCTTTTGCTGACGCAGCCACCGACCCGGACGTACCGAGGCCAGAACCTGCAGCCGAGGTCGGTCCAGGTGTGGACCACCGGGCAGAAGGTGTAGGCCCACAGCCACTGCTGCAGCCGCCGCTTCAGCTTCTTGCTCGGCTTGTGCTTCTTGCCGATCTGCACGTCGAAGTCCACCGCCCGGATCTCCTTCGGCAGAACTCCGCCTGCCTTCAGGATGTCGAAGTGATCCGACTCGTCGGAGCCGGAGTGTTTGTCCTCCACGGGGAGCGACACGGACAGCAGGCGGCCGTCAAAGTCTCCCAGGATGCTCCGGAGCTCGGTCTCGTTAAGGTCCCGCTCCTTGGGGTCAAAGGCCGGATCCGGGTCCTCCTTTAAGTCCACCACCGGCAGACTGTCACTGGGGATGGGGCGGAGAAGGAAGAAGTGCTGACAGATCGCTCTGTCCGTCAGGAGTCCAAGAGACAGCATCAGCAGACACACGGCAGCGCACTGCTGAGGCTGATCCATGGCGAGCCGCGGGATCAGCGCGCACACGGAGCGGAGAGAAGGCAACTTTACGCGCCGGCGGTCTCCAAAACTGCGTGTCCAGAATCCCTCAAAAATCACTTTTCCATCATGAAACTCCCCGTGAGCAGGAAAACATCAGTGGAAGCGGATTTGATCGATCAGCTGAGTTCCTGCGCTCCGCGCGTCGCGGCTCGGCATGACGCTCCGCTGGCGTCCGCTGCAGAAAAGCGCCGAGCCGAAGCCGCCGCCTCCGTTTTATCCTCCGCACGCAGCGTGAGGTAATCCCTGCGCCCCGCTTTCAATGTGGGTTTGTTGTCTAGGAGGAGATCCCCAATACCTGCTCCTCCTCCTCCTCCCATCGCGCCGGAACGCGAGAGGAGACGCCCCCTGTTGGTTTTCTGATACATTAAATCGGACTTTCATTCTTTAAGCTGTAGCGTCTGATGAGCGGATCCTCCCTGGAGTTTCTGCAGAAACCAAATACTCAAAAAACCCAAAAACAAATTTAGGAAACTTTGAAATTCTTGACAGTTTATCAAATTTCATCCGCAAACTTTATGTAAATTGTTGAGATTTTGAGATTGATCAATTTGATTTTGAGACTGATAAACTGCTAAAAGTCAAACCTCTATAATGATCAATTTATTTGCAATAACCACCAGGTAAACCATGTAAAACACAATAAAACACAAGAGGCAGCAGAAGAAAAAGATCATTAAAAATAAATACTATGGAAGAAATTTGCTCAGACGAGCCCAAACTCTGAAACGAACAGAAACATCCCCATGGTGAAACACGGTGGTGGTAGCATCATGTTGTGTCCCAGAAAATGGGGACATTCTGTTTGCAGATGTGCAAAACTCCCAAATACCTGCAGCTGGAATGGCAGCCAAATGTGTTACTGACTCAAAGGAGCTGAAAACAAATCCAAGCCACACTTTTCAGATCTTTATCTGTTAAAAAAGAGAAAGTCTTTAATCGTTTTCCTATAACTTCATAGTGTCCACTAAGTTATTTTGTTTTTTCACATAAAATCCCAACCAGTTCCTATTGAGCTAAACAGAGCAGATGTGAGACAAAAATATTTTCACTTGGATTATTAAACCAGATTAATTGGAATGGGATAAAACGGCAAAAACAAACAGGAGAAAACATTAAAAAAAGCAGCAATTATGCATTAATTTTTCAAATATTCATGACATCAGTAAAAGCTGTCCTGCTGCCTCCAGCTGCGTCTCCATTACAAATGAGAGAAAATCTTTGTCCCTTTTCCGCTAATGTCGAAAAACAATTTCACAATTTGAGTGTTTCCATTAAATAAGTAACACAGTTAAAGTCACATATGAATACGTTTGTTTTGCGATTAATCATTTAAGGAAAAAAAAAACTACATCATCATCCTCCCTGCACTTCCTGTCTTCTTCATCTTTCCACCAGTGGTAGCTTCCGATTCTTGATCACATGACCGCATGATGCAAAAAAAGTGTTTCCATTGTAGTTTTGCAAAATACACCAATTGTAATACAACTGAATGCAAGGCATACTGGGATTTTTTTTTTAAAAAGTAAATTCCTGCAAAAAATTTCAGAAATGTCAAAGTTTTGTTTCAAAAATCAAAAATTTGCTAGAAAAAAACCTCATATTTTGTGATTTATTAAAGAAAAATGGAAATTTGAGTTTCAAAAGTCAAACATTTTCATCTTCTGAAAGTTGTATTTGTTTCTAGCACATTCCATGTTTGAAACTCAGACATTTAATTTTTTTTCTAGAAAAATTCAGAGACTAATTTCAACATTTCTTAGTTCTTTGTAGCAAATTTTTGAGTTTTGAAACACAGAAAATTTCCTTGTCTTTTTTCTGGAAAATGTCAGATTAAATTTAGTATTTTCTAGCAACATTTCTGAGCAACATATTCTATCAAAAATTTTCTAAGAGAAAAAAAATCAAAAATTTTCTAGAAAAACAAACAAGGAAATTCATGATTTTTTTTGCGGAGATTTACTTTTTTCAATCTAAAATTCCCATAATTTCCCATCATATAACTGAAGAACCATCTCATCATAGCGCAAAAACGTTATTTAAAAAAAAATTTTTTTTCAAATTTGCCATATTTCCATTAGGCAAATTTATGATAATAATTCCAATTTGCGCAATTTTACGCAGCTAGTGTTACTTCAACTCGTGAAGAGAGAAAAGCCATTTCCAGATGAGGTGGGCTGCCAGCTCCAGTTTTTGCAGTGTATTTACTGTTTGTGTCCAGCTCAAGTGGGACAACATTTCTGGAGCCACCTTTCAATAAAGCTGCTCAAAACGAGCAGCAGCAGCGGAAAGTATCACAATTTGTGAACCTGTCCAAGTCCGAGTCGCAGTCTGAGAATCATTCCTTGAAAAATAATTTAATGGAAGAACTTAGCCAGCTGCTACATCAGCCATAAACCATGCACTCTAGATAAATGCATCTCTGTTTCATTTTCAATGAGCTAATTCACACAAGCATCTGAGCACACGACTCATTTAGTTTACGGTCAGATGATGGTGAAAAGTCTGGAAAATGTCAGCCTTATATTTTTCATCTGAGCAGCTCGTATCATAAACCATCGGTCCTGAAAGCGGCTGACAGATAGGCTCAATCCGGAGCATTCACGCCGGGACGCGGCGGGTAAACAGCGGACACAAACAGCCTCAGAGTCCAGCGCAAAGTCTCATTCTCAATTACACGTTTCACAGATTTTAATAGTGCTGTGCAAAGGTATTTCATGTTTTAATGTTTCAAATTAAACCCAATAAACGTTCCTTCAATTAAAAGGTTCGCAAAAAGTCCTTTAATACAGCCATATGGAGAGTTTCTACACAAACGGCTGATCTCAACCAGGTACCCCCCCCCCCCCCCCCCCCCCACACACACACACACACACACTTAGGGAGAATTTAGAGAAACCAATTAACCTGACAGTTGTGTTTTTGGACTGTGGGAAGAAGCCGGAGAACCCGGAGAGAACCCACACATTCACAGGGAGAACATGCAAACTCCATGCAAAAAGACCCCGGGTTGGGAATCGAACCCAGAACCTTCTTGCTGCAAGGCAACAGCGCCACTGTGCAGCCCTACAGAGACACATTTCTACCAATATTTTAAGTTTGTTAATGGGTTTTATTAAACTCTTCTTTTGATATGACTTGTCAGTTCTGACATCGTTCACTGAAGGAGATCATTTGAAATATATCTATATTTATTCAAGTTCTTGTTTGTGACTAAAATTTGCTTGAGGATCTAAACATTTTAAGAGGAACAAATAAAAGCAAAAACAAAGTATATATTCCAACACTTGATTGAAATCCAAAATAAAGCTAAAATGACATTCCAGGCGGCGGAGCGCTTCGTTTGTGACGCGTCTGCCTGGGAGAACTCCCAACATGGTTCTCATTAGGAGTCATCGGGAGCGCCAGGCTCATTTAACGCCGAGTTGTTTTGGTTTCTTTTAATCCCTTCCTACTGTTTAACCACAGGAACACTCAGATAGAGGATCATTCCTCCTTAAAGCGCCAGCCCACTTGAGACAGACGCCTGCTTAATTGAGGGCTTTTTTCCACTCTTAAGTTAAGCAAACATGGTTCTTTGGGCTAATAAATTGCCCGATGTAATGAGCTCTTTGTTAAATGCAGGTCTGGTTCCTGAAGAGTTTAGGATTCAGAATTAATCTCCACGTTTGAGGCTGGAGCGGGTCACGGTGGCCCTCCCTGCTGGTTTCTCATTTACTGAGAAAAAACAGACTTGGGTCTTGGCAGCCATCTTGACAACAGAGAGCAGCCTGGCGCTCAGGTAGCTTTCAAACCTGTATGCTTAACATCTGAGGAGGGATTTTCTGCAGGGAGCGGTTGGATCCGTCCCTTCAGCAGCTTTATCTCGCAGTGGTAGCGCGCCGTTTCACACCGCTCAGCCAAGCTGAATACACAGACACGAAGTGGGTGCCTCTCTGTTTACTCTGGCACTTGGGAGGTGTGCAAATTGCTAGTTTGTTTCACACACTTTTCCATTCCTCTGCAATCCAAAAGCACACAATCCCAATAATCACTCCTGCTGGGAGCTTAATTAAAATTAATGGCTGCTGCTGACTGCTGACCATGAGTCAGATGATGGATCGTTTTCTTGCGTGTCACACTCCTCCTGTCCTATTTATCAACGCAAAGTACCAACATGTACAGCCAGAACATGTTTACCTAAACTAAGGAAATATGCAATTCATCTTTTTATTTATGCTGAGCATTAAACAGAACCTAAATTCACATGAAAAACTGTTCTATAAGAATGTAAGAATGTTCAATATCTTTCAAAAGTTTCTAGAATTAAAAAATAGGAAAGTACTGACAGCTCCAGTTACACATATTTATATTTCTGCACAGATTGGATCAGACTTTTTAATCCCAGATATTCCAGAATAAATTCCTGGAGGGAACGACCTCGTCTTGGATCTTCTCTGAGGGATTTAATGTCTTTAGATTTTCAATCCTGTTTAGTTTGGAGGATCACCAGGACTATATAAAACACCCAGCTGTTGTCTCTCAGTGTGAGAAAATAAATCAATTTCTAAACTGTCTTCATTACTGCTGGGATTTCAGCAGATTCAACAAAAAATCCAACACATCAGAGTTCCGTCTCTAATCAGCAACAATCGAGTCGTAAAGAAACCAAATCGTTCACTTTTCTCAAAAACTAACAAGGCAGCTAACGGTTAGCTCAGTCATCGATTATTGTAACATACTGCAAACTTTTATCAGCCATTAAAACCTATTTTATATATGAAAGCAAACAAATAATTTTTTTTTCTACTAAGAAAAATATTTTATTGATCAAAATGAAAAAATGTTCCCTTAATGCAGCAAAATTTGAACGAGGTGAAGCTAAAACCAACACTTGAATTCTGAGTAGAACATATTTTTAAAAAAGTTTTTTGTATCGTAACTGAAAAAAAAAATATTTGTACAGTTTTGACTTAATTAGATTTACTTTACTGTCATTGCACAAAGACACGGCAGTAAATTTAGAGTAGACACAAAAAATAAAAATAATACTGACAAACTGCAAGTGTGACTGTCAATATATAAAGATTTATAAAAGTGTTACTTGTGCAGGTAAGAAGAGAAAAATATTTATTGAATTGAATGTGTAGTTTTTTCACTAAATTGCTTTTTTTTGAATAAATGTATTCCATCTAATCAATTAATAAATTATTTGATAGTTTCAACAATCAATTCATCATGATGAACCTGCTTAATCATTCAGCCCTAAAAACAAATATAGGATCACAAAGAACGAGTTCTCAGAATTATTTATGGTTAAATAAAATATCAGCTCCAGTTTGAAAATGTATAATTTCCTAAACGAGAAAACGTCTGGAGAAATGACCTTTGAACCAATGATTTATTTTCATAACAAACCAAAGCATGGTGGTGGCCGAGTCATGATGTGGGCTTGCTTTGTGACTTCTCTACATAAAGTATTTGTTAAATGTGGGTCCATCAAACTGAAGTTTGGTCCAAACTGGTTTATCAACAGAGCAGACGGAGCTTTTAGTAAACTACGGAAAGCTGTCTTGTTACATAATCAGACACGCGCTTCTTAAAACGCACTTTTATTCCTCTGTTTTTTAAACGTTTTGCTTTTGCTTATGTTTTAGTGTTTTAATGACACTGTAGTTGTTTAAGGTCTGATTTTCTTGTCCTTTCCACATTTTGAATGTTGATTGATTTAATGTATTGGTAATTAAAGGTGGCTGTATCGGCTGTTGAATTATGGGATGGGCCCCCCATCCACCAACACACAACTTTTCAATTTTTGGCTCTGTCAGGGTTTAATTAGGTCATTAAATATGACCGTGTGAAATATGTTGTGAAAGAAATCAAAGAATAAACGACCCAAATCCAGCAGATTGTACACAGATTACAGCAGTTAAATTACATAGTTTTACAAAGAGGCATGAAGACCCAATAATCTGTGGCTCCCAATTATGAACTTTAAAGTCTGAGGCTAAAGCTGCTCCTGTACGAAGTGAGAAAGCATTAAAGTTTCTGGATTTTTGCTCAAAGGGTTAGATAGTCACTCCAAATACAAATCAATCTCATAAATTAAGAAAATTCTCCTCATTTCCTTTGTATTGGGAGATGAGGAAAATTTCCTGATACAATTTCCTGTTTCACTTTGAAAATTGTGCAAAAACACTAGTGGCAAACAGATAAATAAGGATTTCTAAAGTCAAATAATTACCATTTAATTCTTTAATTTGAGTTCTCTAGACTTTGATTTGATCTTTTTCCAACTTATTCTTCTGTTTCTTTTAGCCCATATAGGTAACAATTATTATAATAAGCTTTGAGAAATGAGAAAAATATCTTGTTTTCATAAATCTATTATGAAAATACATACCTACAGCTTTAAACAAGCAGTTTTAATGAGCAAATTCAGTGCAATTCTTTGCAGAGTTGATAAACAACCCAAAACCTGATGCAAGTCAGTTTTCCTTCCATTCCTCCATAAAACTTTCACAGACAGAAAAGCCAGCATCCAAACATGGTCGTTAAAGCAAAATGCAGAACAAAGTGCTCAGTGATTAACCAGACGCCTGGGTTTATAAAGCCGGCTGACAGAAAAAAAAGGTACAAACTTAATCAGAATCATAAACTAAACAGAAAAACAACAGAGTCCCTCCAAGTCTCCAGTTGGAGGAAAGGCTTCAATAGTGTTAAACATCAGCGCTAAAACATAAATGAAATCCTTACATATTTTTGAAACTTTTGTAAACTTTCCTCAGTTGAAAAGTTGAGTCGATGTAAATAAAATCATGTTAGATAAAATGTTTCTGTGCAACATGCAATGAAAACCAAACAAGCGAAAATGAGGAGGACTTAGTTGTAAAACACAAAAGTCAGGTATGAGAACGCAGCCTTGGGGAACACAAAGGTTAAAGGGCAACAAAGGCAGGCATTAAGCGCCTAATGGACCTGGTTCTGACATGCAATTTATATAAATGTTTTTATTGTTATCAGGGCTGCTGGTGTGGAAACAGCTCCATCTTCGTATCACATTAGAAAAGTTCAATAGAAACAGAAAAAAATGCAAAATCATTTCCAAGAAAAAACTTTCAAGCTCACTGGTGGTTTTTGGTATTTCCGAAACTTTATCTGGCTCTAAAGTTGCTAAATAAGTTCTGATGTAACAAACATTTAAACATTTAGGCATTTTTCAGTGAATTGAAACAGGTCTCATTCGCATTTTTTTAAATTTTTTGCAAAATATTAAAAGTTTGCTCAAAATTTGCAATGATTGGACAGAAACAACTTAATCGTCTGTTCAGAAGATGGCCCAGCAGTGACTGGACTTCCTGCAGAAAAACCAGAACCACAGCAGCAGCTGCAGGTCATTAGTCAGTCCATCTTGTGCCGATTCCTTACTGAAGCATTTATAGGTGATGTTATCACCAATAAATGGTTTATAGGTGATAATATCTATTATTTTCTAAAATAATAGACAAACAAGGAAGTTTGTTTAACAGAAGCTTCTATTTAAACAAGTTAAAAAAGGCAGCATGTTTCAGTGGCTTCCAATAGAAATCATTTCAGCAAGTTATTGATATTTATTGATATTGTCAATAAACTTTAGATTAACTCATTAATTTGCTAATAATTAATTAGTATTAAATGGGTCGACTGTCCTTCAATAACACAAAGTGCTAAAGTTTTCATAATATGACAAATAAGACATAAATAAGCAGATTATTATATTTTATGTTATATTTTAACTGTATTAAATACTGACTGAATAAACAGAAATATATAATTAAAGGTGAAACTCCAGGAGTTTGCCGAGTGTTTATATTTCAAAACAGAACTGCATAAAATACATTTTGCATACCAGATCAAACTGTGTTTGGACTGTTTCTCTCTCCTGTTCTGGGATGACTCTGCCATAATTATTTCAGTGCTAACTGGCTGCACTTAAAGATGACCAGTGGCGCCCTCTTCTGGATGGCAGCCAAACCGCAACACTGAAAGAACGGTCTAAGCTTTTGAGATTTTAACGATGACAAAATGTAATGTTTGTTGTTGGTCTCCTTAACTGTTGACTACAAGAAGTGTTTATGTCTTCATGGTTTCATAAGCAGACGTTATTAGTTAGTTGATAGGATTATCTTAAGTCTATTAAATGTTTGAAACCCTAATTTCAGCGATCAGCAAAAAGCAGAAAACTGTTATGCAGCTGCTTATCTGCTGAAACTTCTGGATAAAAATTTTCTCACTTTCTTCAATCTAAAACTCTAACATTTTGTTTAAAGCATACAACTTTGCATTTTCAGTTATATTCCCCCAAAATGATGAGTGTCAGAGCAGGGATGCATCTAAAAGTTGCAGGATTGAACTGGCACTGCCGGTTTAGATCAACAGGATAGGAAAGTCTAGTCAAAGTTCAAATCAGAACTGAAAACTGATGTTTACAGATGTTTTTCATCCAATCTGAGCTTGAGATGTTTTGTAAAATAGAATGCGTCTGATGATTACAAAAAACTTTTCCTTATTTATGCACCTTCGTGTTCGTCTGTCACATAAAGTAGCAATAAAATGTGCTGTTAAGCAACAAAATGAGTAAACGCTTAAAGGGTGTTAATACTGCACACTGTATGCACCAGAGCAGTGGTGAGTTGCGGCTTTCGGGCAACCGACCGTCTGGTCAGCAGGTTTACATTGGCACACACTCCATGTTGGCTTAGAGGAGAATGAGGGCCAGCAGCTTTAGATGAGCCTTTACATTACTGGGATCTGAGCAAACACTGCAGCTCCTGATGGATGGAGCAGCACTCCATCAACCTGCCCTGGGATTCAAATGAAGCCTGACGACCAGCAGGACTTTAGCGCGTTGATCTCCATGCAGAGATCTGGCCGCTTCTCTGCTGTGAACCGGAGGGAGCAGGGCAGGAGGCAGCGGTGCTCTATGGCAGGCTGATCGTACACACAGTCAGTTTCATCTGACTATCAATGATGGCATCCCAGATATCTACAAATGCATTTCTACTGAACAACTACATTTTATGATGGAGTATTAGAAAAGAGAGGAAATAAAAATTATGAGAATAAAGCCTCGTACAGAACTAAACTCGTATTACGAGAATAAAGTCAAAATAATGAGTATAAAGTAATAATTTTGAGAATAAAGTTGAAATAGAGTAAAGTCATAATATGATAAAGTTGTAAGAAAATGAGAATAAGGTAAAAACATACAAGAATAGAGTCATAATAATTTGAGAATGAAGTCATAATTTGAGAAAAAGGTCAAAATAATGTTAGAGTAAATTCAGAGAATTACGAGAATAAAGTTATACAAGAATAAAGCTGAAATAATACAAGAATATTAGAAGTGTTGAGAAGTCAAAATGAGAATAAAAACATTGCATTTTGGGAATAAATTCTTAAAATTGTGAGAATAAAGTAGTAATATATGACAAAGTTAAAATATTTCAGAAAGTCATAATAATAAAGTCAAATTAATATGAGACTAAAGTCATAGTATTAGGACAATAAAGTAATATGACTTTATTTTTGTAATTTTATTGTTTCTGTTCTGTAACTTTCTTAGTGTTATAAAACAGATATCCCATAAACCATTCTCAGGAATCTGTAAAGTAGAGTGAAGTGGATTTTATGTGAAACTGGCTTGCCGTAGCGCTGCTGCAGTTGGTGGCGGCGGCGGTTCACGGGGGAATGACGGGAGGTTGCCGCCGTGTCTCCATCCTCTCAAAAACACAGACGGCTGTTTGTGCGGCGCAACCTCCGCCTCCCCACCGAACCCCACCTCGGTCTCCAACTCTCAGCTCCTAATTCACACTTCATAAATCAAGACGACCTGTCCCCATGTGAATTCATCCCTCTCTGCGTCGGATAATAGTGGCCCTATTGTTCCCCGACACAAGGATTCATTTCAGGGGGGACAGACCCTCGTCGAGTCTGACGGGGCTCTTTAATAGCTGAGCGGCTCCTGCGTGTCCGGGGCCCCGGCCCCGCAGCGCCCCGCGTCAACCCGCGTCTGCTTGGTAGATTTTCAGCAGCTCTGGCAGCTCCTGCAGCTCCAAAAATAAGAACGCTAATTGGCCCGTGTTTATTTCTGCATGGGAGACATAAGTGTTTTTAGCAGGTTGTTTGTGGCACGACGCTTTAACAGTCGCGGCTCTCTGGGAGGTAACTGCACGGAAAAAAGAGCCGACTTTCCCCATTTTTAATAAATAAGCTCTTTTATAAAACATTCTGGTAATACAGTATAGTTGTGTGTGAGGCTGGCATGGCAGAGCGTGACATCATGAGCGTTGACTCATGAGCAGATGAGTGATGCACACTGAGCTTTTTGCCTCGTATTTAGTGGCACATAAACAGCAGTAAAGCCTCATTCTGCTCCTGTCTGTCTCGCTGCAGCTAACGGGAGGGGGGCAGCAATGAAGCAAGTGTTTCTATGGGTTGAGGGGCTCTGAGCTCTGCACACAGCAGACCTCTGTCACCTGTTGCCACCAGCGGGAGGCTCAGGCGACGGGCGGGGGGCCAAGCCTGGCGGCCAGCGGCAGGACCCTGGCTCCACTTATAGACAGCTCCGTGGGGTGATTTACTCCCCCCCTCCCGCACGCCTTCATGGTGGGATGATTCGGGCACACGGTGTGTTACAGGAGCGGCGGCATGCAGCCAAGTTTGCATTTCTAATAATGCACCAAACTGCTTTCCCCAGATCCTGCAGGAAGCTTAGATGCTAATAATCGAAGTGAAACCCTACAGTTTTAATCCCAATCTGAGGCAAGGACTTTCTCTCCTGGCCCAGTTGTCCTACTGTGTTTGTTACACACAAACACACATTATGTTACTGGACAAACTGGAATAATGAGGAGCAGTGCATTCACACTGCTTTAACTCCAGTCCGTTTGTCTAGAAAGTCCGGTTCATTTGGGGAGATCTGAATGCGTAATTGAACTCTGATCCGCCTAAAAACCTCGTTCTCATTTCAATTAAAGTCAACTCTGGTGCGGTTCAAATGCATATGTGAACACCAATCAGACCAGGAACCGCTCAAAAAGCAGCAAGCTGGTACAGCGCAGGGCATTCTGGGTAAATACAACCAAAACAAATGTGAGAGTCTCGTACTAGCAGGAGAAATGGTTAAAATCTGCTAAAATCTGAAACTACTCCATTTTTCCAAAGGAGGAAGTTGCACTCATATAAAGAAGTTTTGGGATCCCAGGCTGCTGAGTCGTTTTAGCAGTTTGATTTGATTCTAGTTTCATTATTTTTTTGTTTTTATTTTGGTTAGATCTATTTCTGTTGTCCTTTAGGTCATTTCTTCTTGGTGTTTCTGTTGCCACTTTCTCTCCCCTCTCATCAGTCTGCCTCCTGCTCCCTTCACTCACACCTGCAGTCAGTTAGCTCATCAGCTCAGGTCTTTTATTCAGCATTCAACCTCCCCAGTATTTAAGCTTCTCATTCTCAGTCACTCCTCGACAGATTCGCTCATCTTCTCCCTCCTTTTCCCGTTTTTGTTCTTCCTTTTATTATTAAAATTCCACTTCAGTGTCTGAAGCCTGCTGCTATTGGGTCCATCACAAAAAGGTTTCTGTGTTGTTTCCTTCAATAAGGAAGTCCTGAATCATAAGCATTCAGGACTTTCATAAGCATTAGTCTGATAATATTTTGTGTTATAATGATGTGAACAAATATTTTCATTCCATCAAATTCTGTCTTACACTGAGCAGGAGGCTAGTGGAGATAACCACAGGAGAAATATATTAAAATACTTAAAAGGAGCTTCAAGGTGACTCTGGAGGAGCTACAGAGATCCACAGCTCAGGTGGAGGAATCTGTCCACAGATGGTGCTGAAAAAAGACATCTATTGCTGAAAGAAAACCATAATGAGTTTTGTAAGAAGTTTGTTAAAGACAAAACTAACATGATCCCAGTTGCTAGCAAGATAGATGGAGCCAAATATACTTTTACTGCCTTTAATTTAGTCTAGATATGCAAACTACCCCCCCAAAAAAATAGCTGTAAATACAGAAAGAAAATGTTTTAAAAGTATTAATGGCTGTTTATTGGTTGGCTGAGCAGGCAGCATCAGGCCACATGGGACAGACTAACCTATTACTACAAATACTAGTCACTCAGTTAGTCAATTATTTGCTGGAAAGACTTGGGGGTTTTTTGTTGTTTTTTTGGCTGGGCTCCTTTCTTCTAATTTGTTTTTGTGTTTATTATCATTAAACTCAGTTTTAATTATAGAAACATTCTGACTTTTAT
Source organism: Xiphophorus maculatus (assembly GCF_002775205.1). NCBI lineage: Eukaryota > Metazoa > Chordata > Actinopteri > Cyprinodontiformes > Poeciliidae > Xiphophorus > Xiphophorus maculatus. The sequence goes on from NC_036458.1 coordinate 2,637,003, forward strand.
GACCTTTGAGCCACTGGTAACTCAAAGACTGCAACAGGTCTGAAGAGGAAGGCGGGTCCAGCTTAGTTTAGGCATTGTGATATAAAATATGTGGAGTAATTGATCCTCTATGTGTTGGTTTAAAGGGCATCTATGATGCAAATTTACTTTTTCTATGTTTTCGTACATAAATTTGGGTTTTCTCTGCTTCTAAAAACAATCCAAGTGCTTAAAAAAACATCCAGATGATTTTTGGTTTCTGGAAAATGAGCCATTTCAAAAACCAACTGATTGTTGACTCACACTGTGCTGTTACCCAGCAACCCCAGTACGTTACCTAGCAACCCAAGCTGAGCTCCAGCCTGTTTCTTCTGCTGGTTTTCCCACTGTATGCGCCAAACAATGGCTGCTGGAAAGAACAAGTGTGTTGTTGACTCACCATCTTACCATCCAGAAACTACTTGCTGCATTCTTGTTGTTTGTGCAGGAGGCTCAACTTCTGCTTTTCAAAGACGTATGGTTGTATAGTTGTGCATCTGTTTGAAGCCATTTTCACATGTGAGTGTAAACATTGAGTGGGAGGTGTGGCCCGCAGCAGTCTTTTTGGATTAAAAGAGACAAAATGAATGCCAAAACTGCAAAACTGAGCAGACTAAAATCTCATTATCTGAGAATGATTTTGTGCAAATGCAAATGAAGAGAACATGTTTTGCCCAGCCAACAGACCAAATGTGTTCAAAGAAGCTTAACAGGCCATCTTTAAGGATATAAACTAATCTTTGGTGAAATTCCAAACTGTCCTACAAACACAAATATATTCACCAGGTAAAAAAAACGGAAAACATTACATGTTCCAACTTTGGTTTACACACAACTGTCAGACCACAGAGTGTCAGCTTCTCTGACTGGTCAACAAACAGAAAAGCTGAATGGTTGGAAGCCGTGACGCTTGTCAGGCGAGCCTGTCGGCCCGAGCCGAGGAAGGAAAGGAGCCGCAGCGGCTCGGGCAGAAATGAAGACTGACAGCGAGAGGAATGAGACCTGCACCAGAAGAAGAGGGAGGGCAGGGCTCAGTCCTCGCCGGCAGCTTCAACAGCCCTCAGTCCTGCTGTGGAAAGGGTTAACACGAGACAGTAAAGTGAATCCAGATGTGCTGTTATTATTAATATCTGTGGCTGATGAATGGGAAGGTAAAATTACAGGCGCCAGCCAGGGAGGCCCCCGTGCGTGGCCCTGCCACCCAGGAGCTTCCCAGCTCCCTCCTCAGGCTCTCACAGCAGCAGCGCGGGATGAGACGGCCAGCTGAGCGAGAGTCGGTGAGGCTTCAATGAGTCCAACAAGCAGGGGGGGAAAGAGCGGGCTGGCAGACAAGTCTTCACTTTCACCGACCGCCGGACTGCAGACTCAACCTCAGACCTTAAATTCAGCTCCGCTGCTGCTCTTCATCTCTTCAGTCATTTCATTCCAGCTTCTGACTAAAAGTAAACCACAGATCGGATCCTTCACCCATGAGCTCCATGTCTGTGAGGCTACAACACTCTTAATACTCGCCACAAATGTTTTCTGCACCAAAACGAAGGAATTTCCCTTTATAAATGGGAGGTTTCTGCACCCCCACCACCAGTTTCAACCTTGCTGTGATAAAACGGAATTATCATTTTCTCAGGAGATTGTTGGTAGAACCATTTTTTAAAATAAAATCCTGTTCAAGAACGTCAACTTGGCACAGTTCTTCTGGTGAGTGCAGTCAGGAGAAATGTTTTCTGGACTGTAAAAACTCCCACATTCTTGCGTGTACTGCACGTAATCTGTGAGCGGAATGGATTCTGCGAACTGACAAATCTCCTGTGACAAATTTCTACATTTCCCACAATCCGAAGCTAGCAAGTTAGATGAGCTCGCGGGCGTTTTGCACAACATGAAGTGGCTGCTGTGCATCCTTGTGACTTTCAGTTTTATCAGTTTGCATGCAAAATTAATTAGCTGGTAATACTAAGTAGTTTTTGCCTTTTTTCCACCCTTTTTTCTAGACCTATAGACTTTTAATAAGTCCAAATGTTTTGGCACTGCACTCAAAAATGTCAAGTAGCAACTACTACAGGGGCCACAACATTTTTTTTGTATTTTTTCTAAATGTAGTCACAAAAACTTGTAGTTTTACAAGTTAAATAAAACAGACTAACCAAGCACACAATATTTTAATAAAATACGCAAAGTAGTCAGATATCTGTAGGTCTTTGTAGATTCAAAATAAGAAAGGCTCTTCCATATTTTGTCAGACAAAAAAAAAAATCTACATTTTCCATCTTTTTTCTAGATTTTTTGTGGGTTTTTTAGCCACAGTGCATGGCTCACTCTTGCTTTATTTGTCCAAGTTTATTAAATGGCTGTGCTCAAGTCTGCATTTTATTAGAAACCACTGGATGTTTGTGTTTGTTACTAATAAATTAGAATTTCAATAGCCTGACATCAGTGTAAATTTCGCCAACATTTTAAATGCAGATCAGCTGCATCAGGTTATTAATAAACTGTGATCGAGTGCCACCCAAAATTGTTCCGAGGACCACAAATAGCCCCCGAGCCGCACTTTGAACACTCTTGGTCTAAAGCATAGACAAGTGTTGAACGACGCAACGTGAACAATTTTATTTTAGGGGTTAAGATGCAGTTCATCAGCGTGGGGCGCAGCGCTGCTCAACCCCTCGTCACGTATCGCACTCAGCACAGCCGCAGACCTAGACCTGCATGCCGGTACCATCCTGTTGAAAGCAAAAGTTCTGCAACTTATCCTGAGAAACTTTCCACCTTTATCTTCAGATTTTATTTTTAGTTACTCAATTTTAAGCCATTTATCTTTTATTATGTTTAGTAAAATAATAAAAGTCGTGATGGGATAAGCTAACTTTATCACGTCACGGTATGCAGTACCTTGCAACTCACTAGGTGGCGCCCAGGGACCTCAGTTTGGTCTAAACCTGGATGGATGAAGCCTCTTAAAGCTCCCTGACTGAAGCGACAAAGCGGAGCAGATAGAAACCAACAAGCCGAGTGAAGCTCACTCCGGCACATCTGTGGGCTTGATGGGAAGGAGCTCATAATCACTTTAGTGCCTCTATAAGCTCCTCACACCCTGCAGGTCTCACCTCAGCCAGCCTCCTGTGGAGGTTCAATAAAGTCACACCGGTGTTTATGCCTCTTGCAGACATGGAGACAGACCGTTTTTAATTCAACTACTGTTCTCTGTTTTCACCTCGTGTCATAAAACACGACACCAAGCTGGCCCGGTTTGTGTGCTCCAATATTAAAGAGTTGTTCTGTTGTTTTTGCACCAAACCTTGGTGCTCAAGGAGGTGGCAGGAGGTTCTTCTGCATTTTCCCTACAAGCTGTTATTGCACAGTCCAAAACATACACTAACAGAATTACTGTCAGTAAAGTTGAGGTTGTCTTAGAAACACAAGCATAAGCACTCACTGCACATTTTTAAGAGTTCTGCCGTCATAAAATCAAAACAAATCCAAGTGGCTTAAATGCAGTTCTGGTTAAAACTAAAACTCAGCTTGATTTTTACAATGTTTCCCTGCAAAGGGACATTTGCTTGACTGAAATTGGTCCAAGAATCAGAAAAACATGCATGTTTTTGTAATTTTAACAAAACTTATAAAAGTCCTGAACTTAATGATGGCCCCTTTTTAAAGGTGAGTTATTATGATTCTTTGAATAGGTTAGGATAGGTACAGTATATGGCCTGTACAAAACATGCTCATTAAATTTTTTTTGCACAAAATCATTTTTAGATTTTAGTCTGATCAGTTCAGCCTATTTTGAGGGCCTCTGTTACTTTAAATCCAAATGAGCTGCTGCTGGCCACGCCCCCAACTCATCGTTTACACTCGCACGTGAAAATGGCTGCAAACAGATGTATATTTATACAACTGTACATCTTTGAAAAACAGATGTGGAGCCTCCTGCACAACCAACAAGAATGCAGCAAGTGGTTTCTGGATGGTAAGTCAACAACAAAACTTTTGTCTTCTCCAGCAGCCATTGTACAGTGAATGCAAGCTGACCAAACGTGCTGGAGCTCCACTTCGGTTGCTAGGCAACAGGCAGAACTCTGCTGGGGTTGCTAGGTAACAGCTGGGGTTGCTACGTGACGGGCAGTGCCTGCTGATTTGTTAAATTACTTCCCGGAGGTTTTTGAAACGGCTCGTTTTTCACCAAAAAACACAAACGTAATGCCAAAACAACAGCCGGCTGGTATTATTAAGCACTGCGCCTGTGTTTAGAAGCAGAGAAAAACCAAAAGGGAAGTAGAAAATGTGCATAAATGTGACTTTTACATATTATGCCCCCTTTGAAACTTTATTACCAGGGATTTAGGAAACACAGTAGGAGCATATTATAATTTTCCTATGAACAGGAATATTTGTCAAAAAGTAGAGTTGTAGTTTATATGTGAAATGTTTCTGAAATTCCTGACAACATCTCTACATTGCTTGGATTTTGTGGTTCACCTTTAGCGATGCAGCAGACAGGAAAAGGAATACAGTTCCTAGAAGTCGCAGGATGCAGCAGGGAGAGACCAGAAATGAAGAAAGGAGCGTAAATCCAGTAGGGGAGAGTTTGGAGGCCGGCCGGCCACAGGAGCTGCTGTTTTAACCGTCCGGCTGCAGGGAACGGGCGGCTGGTCGTCGGGAGGAGGAGAAAGGGGGTGTGGAGGCATCCCGCTCGGCTTGCTGCTGTTCCATGCAGCCCTGTGGGAGCCGAGCCAGCCACTGTGTCGCTGTCTGCCCCCCCCAGCCTCACCCTCAACAGGACAGCTCAGAAGACGAACTCATGCTGGCTTTACTCGCCCTCCTTTGTGCATTTTCAGCACTGAGATACCAGACAAATTATGCTTAATGACTAGCGGAGGTTGCCAGAGCAATAGCTGCTTTGTTGCTACTGCCAAGTGTGTAAATGTTAAGGGTGCAACCTCACACAGCTGCCCTCAGTGCTGCTGAGCAGATGCACTTCCTGCTGCTGGAATAAACACGACCAGGTCTCTATGGTCCGCTCTAAAGATGGACCCAAACACATGGACTGACTCCAGTACCAAAAACAAAGAAAATGAGTGGCTGCTGTCGAGTCCCCACATCATCAGCCCTCCACTGCCGTGCTTCACTGCAAAACACCAAATCTTACCAAATATTTCTGTATAGTTTCTTGTGCAAATGTCTTAGTACAGTTGAAATAAGACAAAATTAACTTACAAGTAACTTTTTCCTTAATATTAATGAAAATATATAAGTGAAATAATATGCCAGTAGAATTGGTGCTTATTCCATCAACATTAAGGAATTATTAACTTAAAAAACAAAGTGCTGAAAAGTTACTTATACGTTTGTTCTGTCTGTTTCACTTTCAGTTTGAAGAATCGCCAATCCCTTGGGCTGAACTTTCTGTGCAGTCCTGGGAAGACTCAAATGTTTTCCTTGTGAATAATTTTGGTCTTATTATAATAATCTACCAGATTAAGGTGTAGCTGCTGTTGGTCATTGCTGATGTCTTTCAGACTTGCCGTTGTAGCAGCGAAATGGAACAATGGTTTGATTTTTCAGAGATGATCACCTGACCTCACAACATTCGGAAAGCGGCCAACTCCACCATGAGGGACGCCAAAACAACCTAGAGTTGATCAGAAAAGATTCAGTAGCCTAACGTCGCTTTTGTTTTGTTGATTTCATTTGATTTCATGACATTTTGATTAATTGGTCTCTAAATTGCCTTCCAGTATCTGTTTGTGTGTCTCTGATGGACTGGAAACCTGCCATCCCCAATCAATCCAACGTGCCAGTTTTTACAGCAGCATCTACACAGGATTCACACCAATCAATACACCTGATTGATCCAGATTAGATGAGAAGATGTTCAGTCAACATGGGGTATTTTAACTCTAAAATATAGCATGGCTTTTGTTATTATGCAGATGATATTCAGGTTTATGTTGCACAATAAATCAGTCATAAATTTTAGCTCCAAAGGTTTCTGAACGATAATTTATTTTTGGTTTTTAATCCAGGTGAAGCTGCAGCCTCAGAATGTTTTTTTTTTTTATTTTTAAGTATTTTTGGTCAATTCTGTTTAATATTACTGGATTTATCAACTGAACATTTACCACATTGCTAATTTAGTAAAAACTTAAATTTCACTTTTTTGTTTTGTTTATTCCCATTATAAAAAAAGCCAGAAAACCAGTTCAGAGACGTCGCCGTGGAGAGATTCATCCTCACTGGGGTTGAATTACAAAGAAAAGCAGGGAAACGTTAATTGATTCCTAATCGTTGTAACCGAGCTGTGTGGGTAGAGCAAATGTTACAAGCTTAGATTTCCACCGAATGGAAGACTGAAAAATGAGGAGCGGTGGAGAGAGGAGACTTTTTTAAAAAACCTGGAGTCGCTCTGATTGCTCCCCAGGGAGACATTTCCACCCCAGTGTCCCACAAATGACATGTTTGCATGTAACATGATCTGCTTTCTTTAAGCGGGGACGCTCCAGTCGGAGACGCATTCTTCCCCAGCAGCCCTGCAGTCAGACCCTGAAAATGTACCGCTTTCTTTTTCTGCTCCATTTTTCTTCTGAAGCATTTGGGAGCTCATATCCTGGACTAATGAACATAATTCCTGGATTGTAAGGAAGTCTCTTAAACCCGATATCTGTCAGCTCTTTGTAGGGAAAGAGAAGCAAACTGTCGGCGAATTTACAGCCCTGAAAAATCCTTTGCTTTGCACACAGAAAATTAACAGGCAATTTGTAGCAATGAGATGTGTTGTAGTTTGGATTAGACAATCACATAAACGAAGAGTTTTCCACTGCTGCATGCTGAGCAACGTTTGTTTCCCAAAGCATTTTTCTCACGCCGACACACAATATAAAGGCCTCCACACAGTGGAGCTTCCAGCACAGCTTCAGTTGGACAGAGAGGAGGGAAACCTGTCTGAACATTCAGCAAAAATTAACTTAAAAGGCAAGAAAAGCAATTAAATCTAAAAAGGTGAAAAAAAATCTGAAGATTTTCCTCCAGACCAGGAGAAGAAGAAACACAGAAACGTCTGCAGGGATTAGAGCAAAGGGTCCCCAAATGTTTCCACAGATTACGCTACAAATATGTAAAGAAACATGAACTTTTACAATGATTTTTTCCTCACTTTTACCCATTATTGATCTGTTATTACATTCATTTAGAATAAATGCTGCTTCGCACTTTCTGGACGGCTCCTTCGATCTTTTTCTTGACGCAAACTTTTCCATTTTATGCTTGTTTTGATACCATACTGATGAAAAAAAGTAAAAGAAAAAAGTATAAGTACAAAAAGTCATATGATGAGAATAAAGTCAATATTTCTAGAGTAATGTTACAAGAATAAAGTTGATTGGGAAAAAAGTTATAATATGAGAATAAACTCGTACCGGAACAAAAATCAAAACATGACAATAAACTCATAATATTATGAAAATAAAGTTATGACTTTATTAACAGCATCATACTCCTATCAGACAATCAGAAAGATAAGCATAACAAACATCTCAGTAAGCTGCTTTAGCCAATACTTTATAACAAGCAATGAAAAACAGATTTTAATTTAAACAAATTTAAATCTATTAGATTCCACTTTTTATTTTCCATCTCATTTTCCCTTCAACTTTCTGCTGCCATCTTTAAAAATCATTGAACATATCTTTACAGTTGGAAACGGCATAATGGAGGAGCGTTGTGATGATATTCAGAGGCAGAGGGCCAGAAAGAGCAGGAGCTTCTTAAAGGGACAGAGACCCGATTTCAAGGTGTCAAATTTCCCTTGGAGTATACGTCTTTTTTTTCCTTTTATTTCTGTTATTTATTCCCTTTTCTGGTTATTTTGCACTAATTTGTTGGTCTGTAATGTTTGTTCTGTGTGCATTAATTGGTCATGTTTGATGTTTACTTCATTTTCATAACAACAGAAGGTTTTGATTTTGTTATAAAATGGCACTAAATGCGTATAAAATAATAAAACTGCCCCTTCAAATTAACATCTGTTTCTGACATTTAAAGTTGAAGTTGCTTTGTTTGTTTTTAAACAAAATCAGACTAAAACATACAGAAACTGAAACCATTTCATTTTAATTAGTTCTTTCCTAAAAGACATTTGGGTAAAGGAAAGTTTTATTGGTCAGTTTTGTTGTTTGCTAGTTTTCAAAAAGTCAAACTTCCTGTCACTCCTGGATTTTCACCACTACAGAACGATACTGGATTGTATTGCTAAAGGTGCTTGAGTGTTTACATTTAAGATTTCAAATTCTTGATTTTAAATGCGTCCAACTTTTGGTTTTTAATAAACGAGAGCGTTCAGAAACCGGCTGCAGCAGCCGAGCTGAAGGCGGGTCACAAATGGACGAGTGCTGCAGGGAACGTTTCTTTAGTTCGTCACGGCAATTTGCAGCATTTCAGATCTGCAGCAGAGAAATCCGGATTGACAGATGAGCCGCCATGTTGTGACATGGCAATTTGGCACGGAGTGCAGCGCCGTCACCGCGGTCCAGCGATCAAAGCAGCCACAGGGGTCAGAGGGAGAGTCTTCACACCATCCAGGTTCTGTGTGTTCCTCCATCCGATCCCCCGCTGCTTGGACGACGCGTCTGGAATGTGGCTGCCTGTGATTCAAAAGTTTGGTTTCTAATTTGGTTTCAGAAATTAGACAAAAACTGTTTAGTCTTTTTGTGAACTCCATGTTGCAAAGGTGCAGCTTTACTACAAATCAAAACCATAATAGGACTATTTTTGGTCACCACTGAGCCAATCAGAGAACAAAATAAAAAAATTTCACATCAAAATTTCATTTTTCAAATCAAAGTTTCAACGTTTCATCAAAATGTCCACAACCTTCATTTGATGGTCCATGTCCTCAAAGGTATCAGTCACATGTTTCAATATTATTTATGTTTATTTTATGAGCGATCATATCAGTTTCAGGTCTAATGAATGAAAATCTGAAATGTGCGGCGTGCTTCTATATCCAGCCCTGTGAGTTTTTTCATTGTAGAACCACATTTTGCTCAGGATTCTCTGATATTTTATAACTCTTCCAAACTCAGACCGGATTACATGAACCCTGATGGAAAAGAGCACAACACAGCATGATGCTGCCACCACCAGGTTTCACCATGGGGATGATGTCTACACCAAATATTTTGCATTCAAACATTTTACATATTTTTTAAACCGATAAAAAAATATGTGATTGGATTCAGTCCAATCACAGTTCTCAAGCTAAGATTTGTAAATCGGAGTTACTTTAACTGCAAACATTGTGTTGACCTACTCATATAGATTAATCTCTGTTTCACTTTGTTTATTGTTTGTGGGATTAAAAAGCATCATCTTCTATTTTCAATCATTCCTCACTGAGATTACTGGAAACAAATTAAGGTATGTTTAAAAAAAAAGAAAATAAATTTTACTGGACGATAAATTGTCCCAGAAGTTATTGTCATGAATGATAATATTGTTATTTTGAGGCATTTTTAATGGTTATGGCAAAATAAACATGCAAGAACACATTCTCAAAGATGAATCACCGTGACACATGATTCACTGGAACTGGAAGACTTTTTAAATATCCAAAATAAATAAACAACGGAAACAAATCAAATTAATTATGAAGTTTCTGTAAACAAAATTGTTCTTCAAAAAAAGACTTTTCTCCAGACTGAAGACTTTTCTCATTGAGTTTTTGGTAGAAAAACAATAAGTCATGCAAAAGGAAATTGTTGAACTCGTTTTAACGATGATACAATTGTTTTGATTATTGCAGGAGGCATGCTTGTGTCATTTAATTTCCTCTAACAGAAAGTCTTAAATGTGTGTATTTAAGAGGAAGAACTCTGCATTAAGTTGCCCTTTAGCTCAGATCAACATCTGATGAATCATCTCACGTTTTCTCCATTTCGCTGCAGGCTTTGGCTTCGCAGCAGGTTGGTGGAGTCTGACCGTTTTCTGGTCAGTCAGTTGGTTTAATGGAAAAACTGGAGCAATTTCAGAGGAAGAGGTGATGCAGCTTCCTGATAAATATGACATCTTCCTCCCTCCATCAGCTGCATCTGGTTTTACACTCAAACCCACCAGGCTGATCTCCAGTCCAGCTGCTCCCATCATGGCCTCTATGAACATTTATTGCTTCAAATCAGCTTCCCAGACACTGCACTGCAAAAAATACCAAATCTTAGCAAGTACTGCTGTCTAGTTTCTACTGCTAATATCTTAGTACACTTGAAATAAGACAAAATTTAAAAGTAACTTTTTAAAATGATACAAGAGTTTATTGTAAGTGAATAATTCCTTAATATCAGTGAAAAACTACAAGACATTTTTGTCATGCTATAAGTGAAATAATGTGCCAGACAAACCTGAACTTCTTCCAATCAATATTAATGAAAATTCAACTTAAAATAAGCTCTTATATTTTGTTAAAAAGTTACTTGTACGTCAGTTTTGTCGTATTTAAAGAGTACCAAGATATTTGCACTCGAAAGTGGACAAAAAATACTTTTTTCTTGTTTTTGCAGTGTGGAGCACGGCATCGACCCTGGGCATGATTCAGTTTCAATCCTTTATTTCCTTTCCCTTCTTAAAGTTTCACTGACGCCAGCTGATGTCTGCAGGAAGGGCAGATGCACACGCTGCAACAATTAATTAGGAGACATTCAGGAAAGCTGCTCTGATAATAGAAAATTAAAACAGGACAGCCGCCTGAAGGGGGCAGAATACCTGGAGACTACACTCAAGTAAGAGCAGAAATACCGGCTCAACATATATTTATTCAAGTAAAAGTAAAAAGTAACCATCCAAGAAATTACTCAAGAATAAAAACATATTTGTTAAAAAGTCTACTCAAGTATGAATTTAAAGATCAAATTAATCATTTAATATTGAAAAACTGCATCATCAGAAGAACCAAAATATAAAGTTAAGTTGAAATTTTGGTGTTTTAAGGACAACAGTGACAATAAATCATAAAGTATTAAAGAAATAAAAAAATTGGGCAAAATAATTTTTTTTCCGTATCAGTTTTTTCATTAAAAAAACTTTTTAAACTTTAATAAAAACTGCAGGTTAAAACATATTTGTTTTTCTTCCAGTGGGAAGAGAATCCAGAAATTTTACTTTAAAGTAAGAGTAGGAATACTTCAAAATAAAATTACTCAAGTTAAACTAAAATGTAAATTTTTTTCCCAAAACGTTACTTGAGTAACTGTAACTACCAAACTCTGCCACCCACATTTCTTTCTTGAATAAAATAGTAGGAGAATGAATGCAAACATAAAATCCAGGAGAACTGATTCTATTTTTTATATATATTTTGAGCAGTTTGAGAAAAAATATTTAAAGTTTATCATTTGAACCCGGATATCTGTGCTTAACGCCCAATAATCTCCCTGTGGAGTTTCTCTCAACACCGAGCCGGAGCAGAGAGTGGAGGGGAATCACGACAGTCGCAGCTTGACTGACAGCAGTTCCACATCCTGAAGCTCTGCACAGCTGATTCATTTTACAATTTTAACACTTTTTAGATAATTCCCATCATTAAAAAAACAAGACAGCGCTGGTGAGGACAGACAGGAGAGTGTTGACGGTGGAAGCTGAGGAGTCTGCGGTCAGCTCGGTTTTATTGTCTCTCCCTTCCGGCCTGGCAGGACGCCTGCTCCTGCTCCACTCTGGGTTGGTCTTCGGTTTCCTCTGAACTGTGACACACATTACAGAGCTTTAGGGGGATTCACACCCGCTTTAATCCAACTCCAGTCCGTTGAGGTCCGGGTCGTTTGGGGAAGTCTGAATGCGTAATTGAACTCTGATGTGGACCAAAAATGCGAACGCTGGCCCGCCTACCAACCTCGACTTGGATCAGAGGAGGGCAGAGAATCCAAAAGAGTAGCAACACATTTTTACTCAAGTAAAAGTAAAAAAGTAGCCATCCAGGAAATGACTCACGTTAGAGTAAAAGGTATTTCGTCAGATTAATCATCTAATATTTAAAAATTACACAGACCAAAATATAAAGTTAAGTGGAAATTTTGGTATTTCAAAGAAAAAAATGACAATTTATATAAATAACGAATAGAATCAAAATCAGGCAAAATACATTTTTCCAAATCAGTTTCTGTCAATAAAGAAACTTTAACAAAAGCTGCAGGTGTGTGTCTGTGTCTAGTGAATTTTTGGTTAAAACATGTTTGTTTTTCATTCAGTGGGAGGAAAAACCAAAAGGTTTACTCAAGTAAGATTAGGAATACTTCATAATAAAATTACTGAAGCAAAAGTAAAAAACACAGCATAGTAGAAATACTGATTTTTCCAAGTAAATGTAATTGAGTACATGTAACTAATTACTACCCAATTTTGGTCTTGGTTCAGTTAAAATGACATCTGGTGCGGTTTGAACGCATATGTGAACAACAAACGGACCAGAGACCTCTCCAAAAGCAGGAAGTGGAGTACAGGGCAGGGCATTCTGGGTAAATACAACCAAAACAAAACACTCTAGTCTAGCAGCAGAAACAGCTAGCAGTCTTCTGCCAAAGACAAAACAGAAATATGACCTCCAAACTCCACTTCTGTTTACATTTTGTGAAGAAATAAGTTTAGCTGTGTTTCCATTGGCAACCATTGGCAATGCAAATAGCACAAATTTGCATTAAGAAACATTTTCTTTAAAAAAACAAAACAAACCAAAAGCAAACAAAACCCTCATGTTTTTGTTATGTTTTTGCGTCAAAACGAGGAGGTTTTTCGACTCTATTGAACTTTATGCATTTCAAAAAACTGCAATGGAAACTTTTCACAACACATATGTCAAGTGATCAACATCCAGGCGATACTGGCGGAAAACACGAAGACTACGATAGGATAATATTTTTTTATGTTTTATCGCAGGAACAAACGTATCCATGTGGGATTTTAATGACATTTGTCATTTAATTGGAAACACCACAATTGTAAAATTGTGCTTATTTGATGAATATCGACAAAGTTTTGTGAATATTTGCGAAGGAAAAGCAGCTACTATCTTCCTCAGAGGCTTTTGTGTTGTTTCAGTAGTTACTGGCGCAGCGCCCCCACAGGCCAGAAGGGGAACAGGTTGCAGATGCTGATGATCTTCCTAAATTAAATAGAATATTATTGAAACCATTTAATCCCATAATAAATAAAATTATGATTCCAAAACAACTTTTTCTAATTGGTCAGTTTTTCTCGTCTGATCTTAAAATCGAATGATCTGAAACGATAGTTACAAAAAAGGAAATCTGTAAAACATCAGAGCAATAATCTGATATTAATTTGGAATTAGAACTAAAAAAGCAGACAGACCTCAGAAGTCGGAGGCGGCAGTTACTGATGGGCTGCGTCTCTAAAGACGCTGAGGTCAGACTGAACAAAGACCCGGTCCGCTCTGGAGTCTCTGGGGCGGCAGAGGGCAACGCTGCGCCTCTTCAGCCCTTTGAGTCCCGGCCACCGATACAAAAGATGCTCCACAAAAACAAACACTGGCAATGCACGCAGATCAGATCCCCGCAAGATAAACGCTAATAAAAACAAAAAATAAAACAGTGAATTCTGCACTGATCACTTGACAAATTTCTTCAATCAACAAACACATTCTATTACAACATTTACTAAAAGGAAGCAAGAAGAAGAAAAATACTTCAGAATTCCTTAATACTGATGAAAAAGAACGAGCTGCACCCAAAATAATCTGCCAGTGGAACAAAATAGGCAAATTATTTCACTTAGGAACTTGTTTTAGGTAAATAATTCATTGGTATTGAGAAGAAAGAACTAGTCATATTTGTAAGTAAACTTAGTTTTGTCTTATTTCAAGTGTACTAAAATATTTGCATTATAGACTAAACCCAAAATACTTGATAAGATTGTGGTTTTCCAAGGTATTTCTTCTTCCTGCTCGCTCTTCACTAATGTAAAAAAAGTTGTAATCAAATGTGTTTGTGAATTGATAAAATTAGCACTAGAAATTAAAACAGAAATATTTGGTAAGACTGTTTTTGCAGTGAAATCTTTCATAAACCTGCCCAACTCTCAATACTTACAAAATCATTTTTTATGGCCATATACATTAATTCAAGTTGCAAACTTGGATTAATGTAAGATTTTATGTTTTACTTATAAAGTGTTTTGAGCTGATTTACAGTTCAGCACATTTTCAACTCTTCTGACTCTTCCATTCACTGCAAAAACAAAAACATCTTAGCAGGTATATCTGCTCTGGTTTCTAGTGCAAACATCTTAGTACCCTTGAAATAAAACAAAATTAAATGAAAAGTAGCTGTTCAGCAACACATAGGAGCTCTTTTTAAGTTTTATTTAATATTGGTTTTAAAATGTACTTGTTGGTTACATTGGCAAATTATTTCAATTGTGATATGGTTAAAATGTCCTACAAGTGAAATCATCTGCCAATGGAACAAGTACGTTTCCATCAATATTAAGGAATTATTGCTGTAAAACGGGCTGCTCTGTCTTGCACAAAAGTTACTTGTAAGTTTATACATTTGAACTAAGATAAAACTAAGATATTTGCAGGAGAAACTAGACCAACATTACTCCATGGACATTTTTTTAAAGTAGTTTTACTTCTGAATCACTATAATAACTTTAAGACTTATTGGCAATAATCTCTACCTTCCTCTGTGTCTGCCAGACTTCAGCTCTGTTGATCTGCGGTGGGATGAAAAAAATAGCTGCAAAGCAAACAAGAAAAATCTCAGGAATATTATTAAACTGGAGTCCTTTATTCATGAGGAGAGGAGGGATGGTGCCAGCAGTTTTCTGGCTCTGAACCAAGTTTTAGTGAGACTGACAGCTCAACAAACTACAACATGGGAGAATCATCCCACTTAAGTACCACGGCACCAGCCTCATCCAGTAAAGAGCAAACAGCAGACTGTGTGAGAATTCAGGCCGCAGCTTGAATTCCTTCCAGCACTTGAGAGACGACTTAATAACTGCAGAATTAAACTAATTACAAACACAGCGTCGGCGGCAGAACCGATCCGCGCCAAGCTCACAAAACCCCTAAGAGTCTGGATGGCAGCCTATCTTCTGCTTCCAAAAACACACCAATAAAATAACCAAATTAAAGCGAGGTAGATTGAATAATTTATGTACACAAGTCTCAGTTTGTTCTCTCTGTTCTGTTTGTGGATGGAGGAGGTTCCGCCAGTCTGCTGAGCCGCAATGAAAATCAATGAGGAAAATACAAAAGATTTCACTCTGTTTTGATAAAAAAGACTCAAACTCTGGATAAATCAGGAGAGTTTCTGTTGCTACGGCTGCAGCCAGGAAGCACTTTCGATTTGTGTTCAAGTCCAAAGCTGTAATGAACAGAGGCAGGAGTGACGCCCGAGTTCTGCTGCTGACCAGGCTTGTAGCTGCCAGGCCCTCTGCAAAAACACAAAGTCTTACCAAGTATTTTCAGCTGGTTTCTAGTACAAGAACCTTAACAGATGCACTTAAATAAGATTAACTTTTAAGTAACTTTTCAGCAAGATGCAAGTCAATATTTCTTGAATATTGATTAAAATAAAAAGTACTAGTCCAATGGCAGATTATTTCACTTACAAGAAGAGATTATCTACCAGTGTAACTAGTATTTTTTAATCAATGTTGCTTAAAACAAGCCGCTATCTTACAGACAAATTATTGTAAGTTATTTTTGTCTTATTTCAAGTTAAGCATATTTGCTCTGCGAACTACACTGTTAATCTTTTTCAAAATGTTTTATAAAGTCCTATAAATTTGATGCTAAAACATAACATCTTATTTTTGCCAAAATTCCACCATAAAATTACGGAAAAAACATTTTATTCTTTCACGGATTTTACGGTTAAAAGTGATGCTGGAGTCAATGTTGTACTGCAATAAGAAAATTTAAAGAAAAAGAATGTGTTTTTTTCCTAAAATGAACATGAAAACAATAAATTAATGTAGAAATGTGAACTATACAAACTCACCAATTTATAGATTTTTCCTGTCACAATTTTACCATTTATCACCGTTAAATATACAGAATTGGTTTTTTTACAGTGTAGACAACACTTGGTAAGATTGTATGTTTTTGCAGTGCATGTGTCTGAAACGAACCCACAGATCAGAATTCGATCACATCTGAGTGCATCAGAGCAAATCAGGGAGAGGATTTACAGTCGTTACCGCAGAGGAGGAAGAAAACTGCAGATTCTTCTTCTTGTGAGCATAATGAGCAACTTGGCAGCAGGAGTCACATCCATTACTGCTGTGTGAACAGCAGCAGAACCAGAATCACAGTAATTCTCTCAGAGACATCAGGAATCCTCCTGCACCACTGAGGCTCTGCAAGCTGCAGGCAGGTCTTACAGGAGAGCTAAAGACGCTCTGGTCATTAAACCAACTGAATGATGCCAAAAACCAAAACTCAGCTCAGTTCACCACCATCCAGTCACCTTTTAGGCTGATAAGCCTCTTAAAGGGGCAGTTTTGTGTTTTCCATGCACAAAGTGAAATTTTATGGCACAACCAAATAACTATTATGTTACATGACTTAAGAGAAATTTAGCTACTTTGAAATTTTGTCTCTGTCTCTTTACAAAATTCCAACACTTCATCTTTGGCAAATTGTCACAATGCTCCTCATTATGCCGTTTGCAGCCGTTCACAGGACAGTTGGACTGAGAAGTAGGTTGTGTGATGAGCTCAGAAGATGTGCAGTTTCTCCAAGTGTTTGCCAACTGCTGCTGCCACTAGTCTGGAGGAGCTTGGTGGAAATAAGCAGAGGTTCGTGAGAATATGTGCTTAGGTTGACATAGGAGATTCAGCAATTCCTCAAACATGCACGAAAGAATCAAACAAAACTACAATTAATGAGGGAACATAACATGAAATAAAACTACGTCGATTTTATGTAATACTGCCTGTTTGAAACTAGATTTTAATCGTTTGGGTTCGATTTTAGACTTTTTAAACTGGTAGACATCAGTGTGAGATTGAACAGTTCCTTCTCCAATCAGAAGGATCCATCTGTTGTTTCACAACAGGTTTGCTCTCTCTACAATTCTCAGTTCCTCCAGGGTTTTGTAATGTTTTATCATAATTGTTGTGCCCTTAAAATACAGATTTTGCAGCACATTTTTTCTAAAAGTTGCAGTGAAAGTTCCGATTTTTTAAGCTTGAATTTTGCCATAACGTAGTCTGACAAAAAAAAAAAATTCATTGCTACACAAAACCTTCCCAGGACTATTTCAAGAGCAAACAACATTTTCAAGCACCTTTTTGAAATGGCAACATTAATACAAATAAAATCAGAAATAAAAAAAGAACAATTCTATATATATTGGACGGTCAAGTTGAAATGAACTGTATATGCAAATCATACAGAACATCTCAAAATGGTTTTTACAAAAGGATATATTTTTTAACATTAGCATTATATGCTTTCATTTTGTTGGTTTGGCTTTCCAGATACAAGAGATGCAGAAATGTGAAGGTGATTGGTCAGATTTGCAGAGAAAAGTCTCAACATCTGGTGAAAAGTTCAGGAACGTGTAAAATTTCCAAATGGTTAGTTAATTTCAATTAATATTTACAATCACAACTTCCTGAAAGGAACAGCCTTCTGTACATTTTATAAGTCAGTGACAGCCGTGGTAAAGAAGCCAAAAGGCTTTTCATCATCGACACGAATGTGATTTTTTCCCCCACCCCGAACAGCTCCAACCTTTTCAATCCCCCTCATAGAAATAAACTGTAACTTCTGAAAATGTCTGCAGTTTGAATGCATTTTGTCCAACTTTTATGCAACTGATGTGAGACATGCGTCATAATTCTGCAGCAGATGAAGCCAGACGCGGTAAATCTGGACATAAACAATGGCAAGTTAAAACCAAAAGGAAAAGAACATGATGTTTACCTTCTGCTCTTTAAATGACACCGTTCTCCCATCAACGTGTAGATGATTAGAGCTAAGTACTTAATTTAAGCAGAGAGATTACGGAAGTCTGAGTAATGAGGTGTCTGTATTGCAAACAGAAAAAGTTATTGTTTAGTATTTGTTTTATTCAGAGTCTTTTTATTTTTGCTGCTTTTTTCCAAGCCGACTCTGGGTCTGGTCGGCTGATTGCACAGATAGACATGCAGAAATCTGGAGCTGGCTGCCAGAAACCACAGAAAGAAAAAAACACAGAGAGGAGCCCCAGTCTGCTGCAGGGAGAGTAACTCACTGGTATGTAGAGCTGCAGGAGGAGGAGGAACCCGTCTGTGGTGTCCAGAGACAGTTACTACTAATGATCCATCAGCTGCTATTAGAGGCAATGAGTGTTTAAAACTGAAAACCGTTTGGGCTAAATAAACCAACTAAAACCTTTTTATATTCCTCCTTTAAGGAACAGATGAAAACTTTCTCTTTGAAAAGTTTAAAACTTTCCTACGGTAGCAGGGAAACACTCTCATGTACTCAGAGTTGGAACTTGTATGTCTGTACTTTTGGCCTGGGTCATAACTTTAAAAGGTTAATTTTTAATAATTACATAAATTTTAACACAAAACCAAATTTTAACGCAACAAATAATTTTTTTTAAACATACAAATTCCTGAACCGGAACCTTTGTCTTGCGTTTCTGGTACAGCCATAAATCTGACGCACAGGCTAAATCCGCAAACAGCAGCGATGGACGACAAAGCCGCTTCTCTCGGCCAGCTGGAGGTTAATTTCTGCTTCAAAAAACGATCTGATGGGATGCTGGATGAGACTATTGTTGTGTTCAAGTTGTGCTAAAAGGAGTTAGCCCATCAGCAAAGCTACTAACGGCCAAATTAGCATCTCAATGCTAAACATGTATCAGCTAACGCTAATGTCAGCGTCCACAGTTCTATAGAAATTTCATGAATGATTATGAGTTCCTGAAACAGTGAAACGCTGAACTTTATTCCAATCTGATGGTTGAAAAACATAAATACAGATGATTAAAACCAATATATTTGTTGTTGAGTTCATATGCCTATTTTTTCAATATTTAGTAGCCGAAAGGTATTTTTAATTGAAATGTTGCTTATTTGGTTGATATGGTTTTCAGTTCATTAACTCAGTCAAATCCCACCACTAGATTGTGTTTAGTACAGCAATAAAAAGTAACATTGATGTAAAAATAGAAGGAAAATTAAAACATTTGAATAAATTTGTACTCAGCCCCCTTAACTTTGGGGATCCTTAATAAAATCTACTACCAGGAGAAGTGAACGCTGGAGTTTGTAAGAAGCCAAACATGGAGTTGGAGTGATAATTTCCAACAAAATTATAATATTTAGAAAAATTAGAACGTAAAAAGGACAAAGTGAAGAACTAAAAAAGGCCAATTATCAACCACAAAATAACTGCAGATTCCAAGGTGGACCGTTTCTTCTTATAACTCTTTTTTGTTTGTGTTTTGATTTTTTTTTTAATACAAAAAAGAAAGTTTTCCAAAATGGCTACCTGCTAAGCTGTGATGCATTCATTAACCTAAATTTGAAACTTTATTGCAGAGCAAGCCACTCATTCGCTGTGTTATTTTTTGCCTGCATCCTGAAAGGTTTTTTCCTGCATGAACATTTTTGCAACATAATGTAAAAAAAAAAAAAAAATCATTTTAATCAAGTGAGGCTGCGAGAAAAAAAACAAGACAACAAACTAACTTAAATCAGCCATCAAATTTTAAACGTTCAGCATTGCCTGAACATTTAAACAGCAGTGTTGTTCTCTGTAAACACACAGAGAACAAAACTGTTCAAGAAACTCTAGCATTAAAAAAACAACAAGTTTTATTAAAAGTGCCTTCAAACGTAAACCTCAGCAATGCGAGTTATTTTTTCAAACAAACAGATTAGGTCCAGTCTGATGCTGGATTTGAATTCCAGTTATTTCATGAACACACAGATTGTATCTAAACTACATCGCCTGAAGGCGTCTTCATGTCTCACAGGAAGCTGGTCATGTGAGTGCGTACTCAAGCAAAGTACAGTTAGATAAAATATCATTCGCCGAGGTACAGTTGACCCCAAAATGCAGCTTACGCAACCGAAAGTTGGCAGAAGAAACGCCGGCGTAGACGGCAAGAAGAGCACATTATGAGCCTCTCTGCCTGGAGGTGAACATTATCAACCTATATATCTGATTTGTGGCTTTTCTGCTTGTAAAAATAACTCTTTATTCAAATCAGCACTTATCCACGGGCAGTCCGTAAATATTATTTTAAACTTTTACAGCCAACGATGGAGGTGGATGGGGCCGACACTTTCTGAAGCCCAGAACTGAGCCAGAACCGTCATTAAAAAAGCCGGGCCTCCAGCGCCTCGGTTTAATACTCTGTAACTGAAGTCTAAAGGTGAAGCTTTTACAAGCTTTAGGCAGAAACGCAAACATACTTCAACATGCAGAAGCACTTCTGCCACTGCGTGTAAACGTATTATTGTCTGCTCCCGAATCACTGCCTTCAAATTAAAAAATAAATTTTATCTTTAAGGGTATTTTATTAATGAAAGATTCACATTTTGCATGTTTTTTTGTACTTCCATTTTTGTTTCTACTGCTTCTAAAAACAACTTATGTGCTTAAAAAAAAACATCCAGACAGTTTTTGGCAAGAAGTGGTGACGTCACAAATCAGCAGGCACAGTCCCTCACCTAGTAACCCTAGTCCCTTCCCTAGCAACCCAGGCAGAGTTCCACCAGTCACTTAGCAACCCAAACTGAGCTCTAGCACATTTGGTCAGCTTGTTTTACTGCAGTACAATGGCTACTGGAAAAGACAAGTGTTTTGTTGTTGACTTACAATCTAGAAGCCACTTGCTGCATTCTTGTTGATTGTGCAGGAGGCTCCATTTCTGCTTCTCAAAGGTGTAAGGTTGCATAATTGCTCATGTTTGCAGCAATTTTTATGTACGAGTGTAAACGTGGAGTCGAGGGGTGTGGCCAGCAGCGGCTTTTTTGGATTTAAAGAGACAAGACCTTTCATCCTGACAGGAGCTCATAAGCAGAGAAATCTAATTATCCAAGAAAGACTTTGTCAGAAAAGTTTTGAACACATTTTGTAAAGCCCACAAACCTACCCTAAGATGTAAAAGGAAGCATAATAGATCACCTTTAATCTATTTCAGCCAAAGAAATAACAATAAATGCACCTCTACGTACTTGAAACATTTCATAAAGTGTTTATAGGCCTTCCCAAGTTCAAGAATCCCCTCCAGTGACTAATATCTCCAACAATAATCTGCTAAAACACAACAAGACAACTCTGAAAAATTTGCTTCCAAGTGGAGCCATTATTTTTGTTAGCTCTGGCAGACTGCGAGGCACCTGGGAAATCTGAACTGAGGTTAAGGGGGGCTGCTGCAATCCAAGATGACTTTCTAGCGCTAATTAGCGCTGTATATTAGCAATCAAAAGAACTCCACTCTGACACATAGTGGGCAGCCAAGAAACATATTTTCCTCCATGTGTGAGACTAGCAGCAGAATGTTGATCCAGGAGATACGGGGTTATGATAAAGTCACGTCTAAGCATCTGATGACGCTCCGCTCCTCAGAGACAAACCGGTGCCAAGAAGGGAAAACATCAGAAAATGTTTACGCTGAATATAAGAGTGTTTCAGGAGCAGCAGCTTCACTCTGACCTTCTTACCTTATCAAGAAATGCCATATGAAAACTGTGGAGTCACATCTAAACACACACGCATCTTTCTCAGAAATAAACCGTTGTTGGAATATTTCCTGGAACCACTAGGTGGCGCCAGAGTTTCAGCACCAGCCCATGATTTTTTTTACAACAATTAGATAAAAAAAATTATAACAATCTGGTGGTTCTGTGAAACATGATCAAAACTGAGGAAATGGAAGTTAGCATACATGTTGTTAGGGTTGCCATGCCAACAAAAGAAATGCAGATATTAAAACATGAATATAAAACCACAGAGTAAAATGAGCTCCAGTTAATCCCTCTGGTAAAAAAAAAAAATTGAGGAAATTTTCTTTTCTCTCCACATTCAACACATATTTGTTCAGCTTCTCACCAAATACAAATAAAATGTTTTTTTACAGATCCATCCGTCCGTTTTCTAACACCTTTGTCCATAGTGGGGTCAGGAGGTGCTGGTGCCACAGGCAGAGGCGGGGTCACCCTGGACAGGTCGCCAATCTGTCGCAGGGTGATTTTTTACACAATTTATACATATATAAATTATTTATATGTTTTGAGAACTTTTTATCTTCAGAGTTTTATATTTTTTTTGATGGAGACAACGCAAAATGTGCAAAAATTTCCAAAAAATAAGATACTAAAGGGAAGATTTGATACCAACATTGATTTTGATTAATTAATAGATTGTTCATAAAGGAAGAAAAATTAAAGGTTCGATTGGACAGCAACAAACTGGATTCATTTATCTAATTTTGAAACATTAACTACATTAAAAATGAGCAACAGTTTCTGCTTCTGTGTGCAGCTCCGGTCAGGGTGTCCGTTTAACCAGCAGGGGGCGCAACAACATCAGAGATAACAGTTGCTCTTTTTGCTCAATAATTCTTGTTTTTTTTGCTTTAATATTCTTCATGGGAAAAGATGTTTATTTACAAACCAGAGTTGTTTTTAATGTACTACTTGTTAAACATCATTCCATTTTTTTATTGTTTTAAATCTAACAAAAACCTGTTTATGTTAATTTTTCATGTTTTCAGGCTATTTTATAAGACACTAATAAGGTGAAATGAGTCTGAGGGAGCTACAAGTATGACTTTTAGATAAAACTAAAATAATAATTTAAAAAAACATCCATTAAAGATTTTAAGGACTTTAAAAGATTTTTAACTTATTAAAGTTTTTAATTTCCTCTGTCTAGTTTTAAAAAACAAAAAACTGGAACTGTAACTCATGTAAAGTCAACTAACTGCTTTGTTTTTCTCCGTGAAACTATCAAAGTTTTGTACTTTATTCCATCTAAACCGTCACTTTTTAGCTTTACGGGCAATAAACCAATAACAATATATATATATAACGCAACACACAGGTAATCAATATCTACAGATAATACATCTGAGAATATTCAATATTAAGAATATTCACTGAACTGAGATCCAGAACCGCACAGCATTCTGGGAGACGTAGGCAGAGGAAACACTTCAGCCACTCAACCTCTCACAGCTAGCTATGCAAGTTGGGTGGTATCAACTCTCTCACTCTTTGGTTACCTAGCAACTACCTGCTGAGTAGCTTATGGTTACCTAGCAACAACCTGCTGAGTAGCTTATGGTTACCTAGACCACACATTTGTTTTTCTATCGTTTCTGTTTTTTGTGTTGAGATGTTTTTAAAGTCTTTTGTGGAAACCAATAAACTTTTTCCAAATGATCTTCATAATTTTAACAAAACAATTCAAATGAAAAATCATAAAAACAGCAAAATGTCAGAAGTTTGATGATACAACAAACGTAAACAATAAAAATTATCTGTATCACCAATACTGGCTCTGTATTTACTTGATATTGGATTGACACCAAAACTTTATAACATAAATTATGTCGTTTTAATTTGATTTTAGCTGAGAGAATCAACAAGCAGCATTGGTGAATTAAAATGAATTTATATGCATTGACACAGCTCCACTCCATACAGCAGAACAAAAGGAGCGTGAACTGATCCAGCGTCCATATGCAGCGCTGCAGACATTCTGCACCTGTGAACATTTGTAAAATATCCCAATTCAGTAAAATATATTGCATCTCCCTCAATCAACACAAACAGTAAACAAGACAAGGTCATGAAATCCTGTGCAAAAAGATTGTTTTAGAAAATACAGCCAAAAGGAATGATTAACATCTTCAAATCATCTAAACAGTCAATTCAATTAAAATATCCCCTGAAAAGAGAGGAGTAGAGCAGCAACTGGGAACACAATCGATTCGCAGCAGCCTTTCACTTCATGGCCAAGTAAACAGGAACAGCTGCAAAAAAACAACGCGCCACATGCACCCTGAACACAACAGAGCAGCAAGAAAACTCTTCAGCCGCCGTCACCATCAGCACAGCAAAAACAGAAAACTCACCAAGTAACTTCAGTTTCTAGTGCAAATATCTTAGTTGACTTGGAATAAGACTAAAATGACTTACAGGTAACTTCTCAGCAAGATATAAGAGCTTGTTTAAATTCTTTAATATTAGTGAAAAAGAACTAGTTCCACTGGTATTTCACTTATAACATGGAAAAAATTTCTTGTTATAAGTGAAATAATCTGGCAATTGTTCCTATATCTTGCTGCAACATTTCTTGTAAGTTACTTTTCTCATATTTTAAGTACAACAAGATATTTGCACTTGAAACTAGACAAAAATACTTGTTGAGATTTCGTGTTTTTCCAGTGAGCTGCACTCATTTCTTCTCGCAGTATGTCTTGTACTTGTTGCAGGCCTTCTGCAGATCTTTAATGAAGCCTGGGACCCCGCTCTAGAAGAAGTAAAAAAACAAAAACACACACATCAGTCCAGAAGATGAGACAAAAAGACCCATATAGAACCAGTAAACAAAAACCCAGGAGAATCGTAAAGCAAGGGGACAAACGAAGAATCCCAGAGGGTCTGCAGGGAACACCAAATGTCTGAACATGCAGATAGCTGCAGAGATGTGGGAAGTGCTTTACTTTCATTTATAAAATTCTGGAAAAATGCTTTAATTAAAGTAACTGAAGAGGAAAAAAAACAAAACACACCTGGTGAGTCGTCTCCCAAAAAAACATATCTCATTTTGCAGGTTTTCAACGTGGCATAATTTCTGCACTTTGTTTAGACCATTTTGAACATGACAGCTCTCACCTTCGCTGCCCAGTTCACCAGCCAGGCAGGGATCATGCCGCCAGGATTATCAAAGTAGTTCATGAACACTGAAACACAGCACAAGATTAGTCCTCACATGAGGGTTTCAACTGCTAACTGCTTCACTGAAAACATTAAGCTGATCACATTAAGAAAAGAAATTTAACCCTCCAACAGCCAGAAGGTGGTTTCCAGTTAACTGAAACTAGTGGAGGTGCTGATCTCTCTCCTGGAGACAAGACGTTGTGCTTTCCAGCTAATATCGGGTTATTATGGTCATTTTTCCCCCCGGTAGCAGGAAGTGAAATTAATCTGAGTGGTATTCTTTTAATAGACGGTAAATTGTGAAAATACTTTCTAGATATTGAAAGTTCCAGTTGTTATGGATAAATGGGGAAATATATATTTACTCACTGGACATTTAAAGAATTGCGTAGAATTAAAATAACCAAAAATATCCATGCAGAGGTTTTAAATTTAGGACATAAAGGATTAAATATAAGTGGCCCAAGAAACAAGCCTTGTGGTACACCAGAAATATATTTTGTTTTAGATTTTCTTTCTTGTAGAATAGATTTTATTAAATAGAAGTGGCCCGAGAAAGCAGCCTGGGGGAACTCCAGAAGTAATTATTGTTTACTTAAATTTTCTCTTGTAAAGTGTCACGTTTTTAGCTCTATAATTATTCAAATCATTAATCGAGCATCAGATTTTCATTGGCTTTGTTGTATATTAATCAGCAGTTAGTCACCTTTAGTGCCGTCGGCTCCGTCGCTCTCCATGGCGACGCTCTGCTTGTAGTCGCTCACCCTCAGAGCGGCGCTCTTCTCTGGACACGCCGTCTCCGCTGAGCTTCTGGCCAGGATCACAAAGATCTTTCTGCCATTTATGTCCAGGTCTCTCCGCTGCCTTACGTAAACATACTGAGGTTGGAGCAGTCAGGGAACATGGATGTTAAGATTGCATGAAATTATCATAACTACAAAGTAACAAATAAAAATGGAAAGGAAGTTGTCTGTTTGCTTTTGAGAACTAAAGGATACATCTCTGTTTTTCAGAGGAAACGGGTATTTTACTTCCCAGTAAATCGCCGTTTGTCCATCGAAATCCTTCTCATAGAGTTCTGAGGAAACAAAAATAACAAAAAGCTTCATAAAGCAGCACTTACACCTGCAGCAGCAGTTTAATTTCTATCTTTCTCCCAGGAACATTTTGCTTTCAATTATTTTAATATTTTTATTGGATTTTCAGCAAAATAAATCCCCAACCAATACATTCAAATCCACACATCTATTACATAGATATAGAAACAAAGCAAAAGAAAACAAAACAAAACAAATCCTGGTTGACTTTATGCCGAATTGACTGGGAGTCTCATGGGAGTCATTTTGTAAAATGTGTTGGCAGAACCATGAACAACATGCCTCTGTTGTTCAACTTTGAGATTTGAGAGCAAGTCTTCAATTCACATTTCGCTTCCATGACGTTCCATTTTACCTTCTTCTACTATTTCATTCTCACGTACCAAACTATATCAGCTTATTTGTTATAACCATTAATAATTTAATACTAAGAAGCAGTTTCTGTTGAGTAATTTGCAGTTTTATTCCATTATTTTTTGCAATTTGTGGTTTCAAAAAAGGCAACATCCTCAAATATTTGTCAAAGTTCTAAACATTCAGCCTTGGTCTTGAGTTTCGCTTCCCAAACTGACCCAAATATTCAGAAGATTTCCAGCTGAATCTTCCTGTTAGTCATGGAGGCTCAAATAAACACAGCTGCTTATTTTACAGACAAATCTTTGACCTTCTGATGGCATTTACTGCAACACATGAAACAAGACAGAAACACCTCAAACTCAAACTACAAAAAGGAATGCATCAACTTTAAAAGTGTTTTCTAAAAGCTCTTAAACAAGGAAGTAGAAAACAAAACTAATCTAATTGTTTCAAACAATAAGCAGTTGGAGGGGTTCGGATGCAATCCGAGACATTCTCTGTGTCCTCCAGGGCTGAAACGATTAACGGGATTAATCATGATGAATTATAATAAATCGATTATACAAACAATTGTCAACTAATTTATCAACCAATTAATTGCTAACTGGAGTATTCAGAATAAAAAAAGAACAACATACTCACAGCAGTGAGTACAAAAAATAAATACATTTTTCATTTAAGATAAAAGATAAACCTTTATCTGTAAATATTTGTAGCAGTGGTAGTTTTGGCTTCACCTGGTTCAAATTACTTGTCAACAAATTATATTATTGCGTTGTTTATTTGCAACTTTGATGCATTTCTAATTAGAGATGCACAGATGCTATTTTAATATTTGTTTCAGTCCATTTTTGACCAAGCTTGTAAAGATTGGTGTATTTAAATGAGCTGTACTGGTGAAGAGTTATCAAATAAATTTGTAATTCAGTTAGTTAATGAACATGTTTTATTCATTTCAGAACTCTTTTTCTGTATTGGATCGGTATCAGCCAATACTAAACCTCAGATATCAATATAGGTATCAGAAGTGAAAAAGTGGATGGGTGTATTCCTAAAAGGCTTATATAAAAAATCTACGGAATGCAGCTATTTTCTTAGCTGATTAATCATCAGAATAATCAATAACTAAAAGAACTGACCCAGTTTCGGTATCTGACGTGTTTCTGCCCGTTTTAACCACTTTCCCTCATCGCCAGTCTGCAGCTCAACCAAACTACATCCACTCTGAACCATTCCTTCCTTTCTGGATGGTACCAGCCACTACCAGCTGCAGCCAACACGTTACCTGCTTGGTGCTGCAGATGTGTATGAAACCCAAAACAAAAATCTGAGTTTTTCAAAGATATTCTAAAATAAACAGAGACAACAGGTGTGAACATGTCTTTTTACCTTTCACATAACTATCCCATTGTTTCCGATACATCAGGTCCATGTAGACGTCTGCACAGAGTTCTGGGCTGCAGCTGTCCAGCGCTCCATAGACTTTGTACTCATAAAGTCCAGTTTCCTGCAAACAGCAAAAGGAAGGTAGGTCTTCACTCCTTTTTCTCTCTCCCACAGAGGCAGATTTATGGATTTACTTCAACAGGTTTTAATAAACATTACTATAGAATAAATAATACTGCCTTGAAATTGGGCGTCTGTCTCTTTAAAAACTCCTGCTCTTTCTGAAACTCTGCCTTGAGGAAGTTATCATATCTATTAACTGTTTAAAAACATTTTTACCAGTGTCACACTGAGAAGTAGCTCATATGATGAGCTCAGCAGATGTTTGCTGGTTGCTGCGGGCTAGTCTGAAGGAGCTGAGTGGCCAGAACGAAGTTCACCAGGTGTTTTGGACAACTGAATGGTTGCCTTGGGAGATTAAAGCAACACTCCAAGCATGTTTTTGATGAGGGAATAACATTACACCATGGTATAAAGCTTAAAAAGGGTTGGTTTTACACCCTTTAAAAATGATTTACTTTTTCCATGCTTAGTTTCCGTTCCCTATGACCTGCTTTTCCAGTTCTGGAAAATTTTACAAGCAAAATTCCCAGTTTCCTGAAGGCTGCAGAGAACCTGCAGAGGCGGTTTCTGAGTAAATCAGCAAACTGTCGCTCAGTTCCGGATTTTTCCGCCTCTGGCCGCTAGGACATCCCAGATGAAGTATTATTAATATTAAGACAAAATAAAATAAAAAAAATATCTGTTTACGTTTCAAGACGCCAGGGCTGAGCGGCTTTCATATGCGTTAATTATACACCTGCTGCAGGTTCTGCAGAGGTTCTGTTCAGTCGGACCGACTCGGTTCTGCCTACCCGGTCGTAACGCCGGTGGATCTGGACCCCCATCGCCTCGGTGAAGAGTTCCCATCCGTCCAGCTGCGGCTCGTCCAGCTCCTGCCAGGCTCTCTGGAACTCCTCATCCCCGAACTGCAGCGACATGACGGCGGCTCGGCTCCTCCGACAGCGGCCGCCAGCTGACGGAGCTGCCTGGCCGGACACAAACTCCCAACTTCCGCTTAGAAACACTCAAATAAAAGATAGGAAACGGTCACAAAGTGTGTATGGTAAAAAGGTCAAGTACTGAGTAACTGATCAAATGATCAATCATTTCATATTTAAAAATGGCATCACCAGACGAATCAACATATACAGTTAAGTGGAAGTTTTGGTATTTTAAGAACCAAAATGACAATAATTCATATAATAAAATAATAATTTAAAAAATCAGGCAAAATACATTTTTCCAAATCAGCTCCGTTCAATATAAAACCTATAAAACTTTAAAAAATAAACTGTAGGTGTGTGTATCTGTGTCTGGTGAATTAATGGTTAAAACATGTTTGTTTTTCATTCAGTGGATAGAAAATCCAGAAATTTTACTCAAGTAAGAGAAGAAATACTTTATAATAAAATTATTCAAGTAAAAATGAAAAGTACTGCATAGTAGAAATACTCCTAAATATACATTTTTCAACAACAACAAAAACAAATACTGAAGTAAATGTAATTCAGTAAATGTAACTTGTTGCTGCCCAGCTCTGGACACTATGATTTCTTTTGTTTTTAATTTATTCAGTATTTTACACAAGGTGAATATAAACAAATTAAACACAACAATGTAATGATATTGCAGAGTAATATTTTTCTAAAGTAAAATGAAGATAAAATTAGAACATTTGTAAATGTTTTGGAAAGTCTGCTTACTTGTTAGTCACTGACATGCAGACAAATAAATAAATTATAATAACAATAATAATCTTTGCTAAAGAATCTGTGTCCCGCATCCTAGTATTAAGGAAAGTTGAGTGGAAGAAAGAAATGTTGTAAAAACAAGCAAATAAAATGTTCATAAGAAACGGGGAATACGTCAGATAATATTTGAATGAAAATGAATCAGTTTTAATTGTCAACATTTGACTTCCAGTTCAGAACAAAAATCTAACTAAACTTAATATATTTACTTGGATAAACTTAATTTGATTAGTTGCAAAAAATGTATCTAAATTTTTTTTAAAGTTGTTTTTTCCAAATAACTTAAAGGCGCAGTAATTTTAAACTTCTGTACTTAATTAATGTGATAATAAAAAAAACAGCTAACCTAAAACATCAGATTTAATTTCAAGATGTTTGACTTTCAAATAGCACAGATATAACGAAATCAGATATATTTTTTATTTTCATTTTGGCTCTTTTAGATGCGGCTGTAACTTATCTTATTTTGGAAAAACTCAACCGGAAGTATCCACTTTTCCCTGATCACCGTGAACTTGACGCAGACGTCGATACTTGACACGGTCCGCCTCGGTGAGGATGGCAGTTCGGCCCCCAGGACTGTAGGAGAGTCGGACTGCAGCCCGAACCGAACCAGACAGATACTTTAGGAACCACTTTGCTTCAGAAACAAGCGACTTTTACTGCAGCGGTTCGGAAACGTGGTGTTGGAATAACTCATGAGGTAACAAATACTTTTAATTTTTCTAATTTCTACTAATTTAATTAATCTTGAAATTATTTTACTCCGCCTTCAGTAGATTTAATTCCACTTTTCGGGATTTAATTTGGTGAATATTATCTGGCTTGATTATTATCTATTTATTTAGTAAACCTTTAGTTGCTTTTATTGCGAATTGTCGCTGTGAAAATAAAGGAAGCTGAATTTGTAAGTGAATCTGTGGGATAATAAAGGTTTAACTGATTTCAGATTCCTTGTTGCTACATTATTTCAAAACGATTTAATCGTCAGAAACTTTCAATTTGGATTTCTTTCATTTTGGCTTGAATTGCAACAAAACACACTAAATAATTAACTCTACAAATTTATCCAAAGAAATCTAAATGTTTGGTTTTTACTTCTGCAGCAAACCTAACCACCAGCAGCAGTTTTATTATATAAAAGCAAAATTTGCCTGTTTGTTCCTCAAATAAGTAAAATAACATACCAGCCTGCAAAGTTTCAAAGGATTTTATGAGAAAACATTTTTATTTTTTCACTGCAGTTTATCATGTTTTGTATGCATAGATTGGTACCATCTCTTTAAGATCTGAAAATTAAACAGCGTCCACTATACACAAAATTCCCAACAGTCATTAAAAATAGTTTTTAATATCTTATCTATTCAATTAATGCAACGTGTTGCCGTTTTAATATTTCTAGAAATTAGTTGAGAACACCAAGAACATTCATTTATTGTTTACAACATTGTAGCAAACAAGAAATAAACCTATGCAACATTTTACAAGTGGAAAAAATCTTAGAAATTAAGTTTTCAGTTATTTGATCAAAGAATTTCATCCCCTCACAACATTTCACAGGAAGAAAGTTGATTTTGTTTCTGCTGAACTATTTAGCTGATTTTGGCTGAAAGACCGAACAGTGAAACACTTTTAAGTTTCTTCCACCTCCAGATTTTTATTTTAAAAAATGTTCTTGTGTTTGTGATGGTCGGTAAGAAATAGGTTGTGGTAACATGTCTGATTTTAACTATGATGTTTAAAGTGTTTTTAATCAGGTAATAATATCGGTTGTTTGAGGAAGTGTTTTTTTGGTTGTGTGATTTCAGACCTGAACCTTCAGAGACACATTAAGACAGTTAGAAATTCAGCCTTTTATCACTTGAAGAACATTTCTAGGATTAAAGGACTAATGTCCTGGCAAGATAAACTTGATCATGTGTTTATCTTTAGTTGCATTGGTTACTGCAGCAGTGTTTTTACAAGTCTGTCTAAAAAATCAGACAGCTGCAGCTGATCCAGAGCGCTGCTGCTGGAGTTCTGACTAAAACCAGGAAGACAGAGAAGATAGACTTTAAAATACTGGTAGTTTATAAATCACCGAACAGCTTAGCACCACAACCCATTAAATATCTGCTGTTGTTGTATCAACCTTTCAGATCTCTCAGGTCTTCTGGTTCTGCTCTGGATCCCCAGAACCAGAACCAAACATGGAGAACCAGAATTCAGCTTCTATGCACCACAAATCTGGAACAAACTTCTGGAAAACTGCAAAACAGCTGAAACACTTGAGTTCCTTTGAATATATGCTAAAAACCCACTGGTTTAGTCACCTTTTATTAACAACTGGAATTATCAGTTATTGATCAATTATAAATTATTGATTTATCGTGTTTTATATATATATATATATATATATATATATATATATATATATATATATATATATATATATATATATATATATATATATATATATATATATATATATATATGTATACAGTATATAGCGATAGACATGTGATCAATATTGACTGATAATACATCTAATAAAATTTTCAATAATTTCACTGAACTCTGATCCAGAACCGCACTGCATTCTGGGGGATGTAGGCAATGGAAAGGCTTTTATTTTAGTAGCTCAACCTCTCAGCCAGCTAAACTGGGTTTTTCCAATATACTCACTCACCCAGCAACTCACTCATTATTTGGTTACCTAGCAACTCATTCCTTGGTTTCTTAGCAACAACTTGTTGAGTGTCTTGTGCGGCAGCAGTTTCAGGTTTTGCCGCCGTGCCTTCTAATTGCTTAAAAATAAAAGAACAGCAGCATGAACTGAAAACTGTTGATAAAACAGGAAAATAATCATTCGGGCGGCTGACACTTGACTTTAACTTGGACAAAATGTCTTGTGAATCTCTGGTGTGGACTCTTTCTCGTTCTGGGTCGTTTTACTTTCAGAGACATGAACAAATTAAGTCATTATTACTGATTTTCTGTTTCCTCTGTGTCCCTCCCTCTTCAACGGGATGCTTAATTCTAACAAAAAGAAATCTGTCGCTTAGTTTAGAGAAAAATCAAACATTTCAGCCACATGCTGGAATGTTAAACGTGGAAGAATTTCAGGTTCAATCCAAAGACTGACGCTGAACCTGAGGTCCAGTATCAGCAGTGAGAAAACAAACCTCCAGGAAAGCTTCCTATATGCAGTGACTGTTCTGGGATAAGAAAGATGAACTCCAGCAGCATCTGGCTGTGATGAAGCAACTTGTTTGTCTCTCAGCGTCTGAATCCCGGCTTCGCGTTGGGAAAACACGCCGGCGGAAGAAAGGAGGGGACGGTTGTGAAACTGCTTGTGATTTCAGATGCTTCTTGCGTTTCAGCAAGTGCTCCGTATCCTGCGCTCTCCAGGGAATGTCTCAGCTCGTGTCGGGCTGAGCGGACCTGCGTCATTCTCCCCTGACTGGGCTGAGGCGGCCTAGATTGTGCAAAGGGGTTACATTGGTTTATTGAAGCAGCGTGTGGTGGTCAGAGTGGGCTGGCAAATTGTGAAATGTGATGTGGAAATCAAACCAGAAACATCTGCTTCAGACTCGTTTCTTCTGCGTTGAGCAACTAAAGTTGGCCTTTTGACCAGGGCTGAAACGATTTATCCAATTAATCATGATTATAGAAATAATCGTCATCTAACTGAATAATTGTTGCCTGAGGATACAGACTAAATATTTTCATTTTCTGTAAAAACAATAAATAAACCTGTAATTAAGCACCTTTGCTATCTTTTTATTCATCAAAAATATAAACAGATTAGTACACAGTATTTGTTTTTAGCTGCAGATGCATCCTTTGGTATTGATCAAGCATACACGAAAGAATTACTATTGTTATTGCAGGCATTATTTACATCTTTTAATATATTTCTAATGTGTAAAAACTAAAATAAGTTAAATAGAAATCCTGCTGAGCATGCCCATTTTTAAGCCAATTAATCATAAGAAAAGCTGATAGAATCATCAATCACTGCAATTATCATTAGTATGCATGATATCTCCTGCATATGGGTGCTGTACGAGAGGGGGCGCCAAAACAAAGGCCTAAAAATTACTTTTGTCTGTTTGAAAATGATTCGATCTGCAGTTGCATTCACAACAGACCTGTTTAGTTCACTTTAATTGAACTGTAGTTCATTTGTCTAGAAAGTCCAGCTGTTTTGGTGAGTGCATAATCAAACTCTGATGCAGACCAAAAGAGCCAACTCTGGCCCACCTACAAACCTCGGTCTCAGTTCAGTTGAAGTGTACTCTGGTTTGGTTCGAATGCATATGTGAACGTCATAGAGACTGCTCCAGAAGCAGGAAGTGGACTACAGCACGGGGCATTCTGGGTAATACGACCAAAACAAACGTGGGAGTCTAGTTTTAGAGGGAGAAATGGTTTCTTAGTCTTTTACCAAAGACAAAACAGAAATCGTCTGACGCTGCTCCATTTTTGTTTACATTTTTGAAGCAGCAAATTGTGCTCAGTGTCTTCTTTAGAGGTTTTTGTGTCATTTCCTTCAATAGTTCTTGGTGCAGCGCCACCACAGGCGAGGAGGTGAACAGGTTTTCAATTACTTTGGATTGTTTGATTCAGTCAAAAAGTGTGAAAGTGAATCACAGCAGCTGAAAATGCAGCAAATGTTGCAATTCTGGCCTCCAAGCTGAGGGCGTCTACTGGACTATCAGATGTGTAAAAACCCTAAAACAGAGTCACGCTGCAGTGTCCACACACCTCAGACAGTATAAAGTTGTGCCCTGATATTATCGATATTTTGGATTGATCATAACTCTGCTGGTTTGCTTACTGGTTGGTTTGTCTCTCCTCAGACTGGGAGCCCCAGAGCACCGCAGTGAGGAGCCAACTGTAGTCGGTTCATCCTAATCCTGCGATGCCAGACGAACTCAACAAGGACGCAATGAAGACGCCAGCGACCTCTGAGAAGCCCAAAGCCCCCGAGCAACCACCAGTCGCCATGACGACACTGAACATCCCCCTGGTTAACGAGGTCCAGCTGACGGCAGCCACCGGCGGCGCGGAGCTCTCCTGCTACCGCTGCACCGTCCCGTTCGGCGTGGTGGTCCTCATCGCCGGCATCGTGGTCACCGCCGTGGCGTACAGCTTCAACTCGCATGGATCCACCATCTCCTACTTCGGGTTGGTGCTGCTGTCGGCCGGGCTGGTGCTGCTGGCGTCCAGTGCCGTCTGCTGGAAGGTGCGGCTGGAGCGGAAGAAGGAGAGGCGGCGAGAGAGTCAGACCGCCCTGGTCACCAACCGGAGGAGCATTTTCACATGAACCCGCCAAACTCTCTGGGACGTAATCAGGCATCATCGTAGCGTTTCCGACCTGCAAAAGCTCCGACGCTGCGGGCTTTGAAGACACTGGCAGGGGTTTATTTGTCAAACAGACGACGAACATCTGGAGTGCTGGGAACGCAGCCAGGAGGAACGAATCCCAATTAAACTGAATTACCACTGTGCACAGCGGTGGAGAGGAAGTCCTGCATTAATCCGCTGCAGCATGTGGCGGCTGATTGCAACAGGAAGGAATGTGGGAAAAGAAAAAAATCAGCCCAGGATGGAGGACGGAAACAGGGAAATCCAGAGTCATAATAATATACATGATATTCTGGAGAAAACTATTTAACCTTTCATGTGTTTTCTCCTGGGGAATTTTAATCCTCCACATCGTTTTTGATAATAAACTTTATGTAGCAAAGTTTGAACTTATCTTCATGGTCTACTATGTAAACTTTTGAAGTCATTGCATGTATAACAAGATGAGTTTCAATAAAGCCACTGATTCGCCAACATGGTGCAGAAAAAGATTTGGCAAGCTTTCCGGTCACAATAACAAATTTTGGTTGACCATAAAATATCCAAGAAATTATTGCGGTAATCTAAAATAAAGTTGTTTTGAGACCATTTTCACTTCTTCTTCTGTGACAGAAACTGTGTTTAATTCAAGCCAGTTTCATAAAATCCACAACCACATTCCCCAGATCAACAAAACTTTACATTTTTCCCATGTTATAAGTGAAATAATCTGCCAATTGTACAAATACTTTTTCGTCAATATCAGGGAATTATTGACTTAAAAAAGCTCCAAAATCTTTCTGAAAAGTTACTTGTAAGTCAGTTTTGTCTGATATTTGCACTAGAAACTGGAATAACAATTCTTGGTATGATTTTGTGTTTTTGCATTGTACCCTTTGTTTTTTACATAACACTCTTTGCTGACTCATTGCTTTCCCTTTGCAGAAGTTTATTCGTTTACAGTTTTTTACTTTATTTTGTCTCCAACACTGAAAGGAAGCTGAACTCTTCGGTTTGACCCTATTGGTTTTAAAATAGCCCGGACAGGGAAGTATATTTATAGGCAGCATTTGCGTTGCTATGCATCCGAGTGACACCAGACACTACAACTAAAAGGTTTCCTTGCGTCAGAGGAGACCCTACAACAAACGGTGTCACTTCTGGGAGCTCACCACCCCTCTGGTGCGCGGATCGCTAACACATTCATGGGACAGGCGATGCTTGGAGGGCGTCTGCTGCCCGGCTTCTCGGGTTCAGAGGAAGCCAGCCCGAAGCTGGAAAAATGGAGAGACTTGATATGAGGTTTGACAGCTGCTCGCCGTCAGCGTCTTTAGCCTCATTACGCGGGCTCCTGCAGGGTCTGCGTGCGTCACTTTTTGTGCCTCACATGGTTGTCATTCCAGCCAGGGCCGCGCTGCCGGCTGGAGGAGTTCGTCAATAAACAGGAGGGAATCTGGAGGAGGAAAGTCGCCACAATGGAAGATGTTCACTTACTAATGAAGCAGATCAGGAGCGTCAAACTCGTTTTCACTTTGGGCCACATTAAGATCACAAATGTTCAATAATACACTGGGTTGTGCCAGAATGTATCGATAAACCAGATAAAGCACGTGTCAAACTGAAGGCCCGTGGGCCAAATCCTGCCCACCATAGCTGTTTATGTGGCCCTCTAGATTCTAGACTAAACACAAAGTGTGCTTAAATATTATGTTATCAGTCAAATCAATGCAGTTTTTATCTGTTTACTGCCAAATTGTATCAATCAGTCCCTCCAATTTCTTCAGAAAAATTTACGCAAAATCAACAAATCCCCACATGTTTTTAGCTAATAATTGAGAGTTTATTGTAGATTTTTCTCCAAAATTGTCAAAAACTTTCTTACTTGTACTAAACAGCTGCCTCAGCCTGAATTAATGTCAGATTAGAGTCCATAATCTATAGAGCGAGTCATAAAAAGTTGCATTTACCGTCATAAATAAGTGCAAATATCACAAATATTTCCAAATTAGTACCACTAACACTTTGATTTTTTATTGTTAGTTACATTATGTAAAACAAATATGTCAGACGTATCAGATGTAGTCAAGCCTGAAAAAAGGTGTGAAAAAAAATTTAAACATAATCTGACAAGTTAAGGTAATCTAATAACCAAAATAGTTTTTTTCTTGTTTTAAAAAAAGTGTGATAGAGAAAATAATAACAAAGAGTTTTCTAGTAGTTTGACATTGTTTATCATATTACACCTAATTTTATCATATGTCCATGAATTTTACAGATAAGAAGCGGTGGCAGAGTTCCTTGTGATTTTGCAAAGTTGCAATTGAAACACTTTGAATCACTTTGAATCACTTTGAATCACTTGAACAACAACTGGATGTTGCCACGGCTACAAACCACGAAGAAGAAGACAACAGGAAGCAGTTGGATGATGATAATAACTTAATGAGTGAACAAACTAAATGTGATTTTAATTTAGTTTCTAATTCAATGAAATTGCACAGTTGTGCTTTTTTCGACATCAGTGGAATATTAGCTGCATTTCCATAACAAGTGTCTGCTGATATTCTGGTAATTATGTCATAAAAAATAACCATTTTACAATTCCAGAGTTTCCATTAAATAAGAAACATGATCAAAATTACATGAATAAGTTTGTTCAAGCAGTGAGTAATTACAAAGCATGATGCTACATTATCCTCCTACCACATTTCTTCTTCTTTGTCTTTTTAGCCAGCAGGTTCTTGATCAAGTTTCCACTTTTGCAAAATCAATTTCGAAAGTCCAAAGAAAAAAACATCTCATCCTAGCACAAAAAACTTTTAATCAAAAACCAAGTTTTTCTTTTTTTCAAAATTGCCATGTTTCTATTAAACAAATTTATTTTTGTCAAATTGTGCAATTATATGGTCAGTGTAAATGCAGCTACTGAGAAAGTTTTGCACACATTTGTAATGAAAACACAACTAGATGTTATGCAGATGATTCTGCTAGTGAACTTTTCACCAAAGATTCATATTTACAAAGAATTCATGTATGTTTTTGGATGTGAATTGGCATTTAGTTTCAGTCTGCTTCTATTTTTCAACCAGTAATTCTATTGTTGAAATTTGACAGAATAAGGGTTAAAACACAGCCAGCAGAAAGCAGCAAAAATGTAAAAACACATGTTCACTACTCAAGTCTTCAGCTTTTAACCTTTTCTCTATAAAATCAGCATCACAAAAAAAACCTGACTGCACAAAGATGGATGCACACCCAGTGGAAAATATGAGTCTACGAGGACTGAAACTGTCAAGTTTCTCCAAGACATATAAATAAAACATAAATATCACACTTCAGGGTTGCACAGAACCTTTATCTTCAGTGCAGAAACGGTAAATAGCCGCATGAAACTCCAGCCTTGCAGCACAGCCGACTGCACATTGCTGAAATTCTCCACAATTAAACATAATGAGCTGAGCTCTTGCAGCTTTCTCTCCAGTCAAACAGCTGTGCAGTCTGGAGATAAAGCGGGTCAAACGGACCCGATCCGAAGGCCCCCGACCAGCTGGCAGGACCGGCGTAACCCAGACGACGGTGCAGGTTCTGACTGAACTGATCCACAAACACTCTCCAAAGTCCAGACGATAAACAACAGAGAGACATTCAGCATCATTTTAGGTTTTACTTCCTGCAATCAGCAGAAAATGACTTTTGTCCAATTTC
Organism: Xiphophorus maculatus; assembly: GCF_002775205.1. Taxonomy (NCBI): domain Eukaryota; kingdom Metazoa; phylum Chordata; class Actinopteri; order Cyprinodontiformes; family Poeciliidae; genus Xiphophorus; species Xiphophorus maculatus. Next base: position 2,675,656 of record NC_036458.1, read on the forward strand.
TGGTGGAAATATTTTTATACTTTTGAATTAAGACCAAAACTAACTTAAAATGAACTTTCCAGCAAGATATAGAAGCTTGTTCTCTGTCTGTTATTCCTCAGTACTGATTAAAAGGTTGTTTCACTTATCACAAGACATTTTCCAATGTTACAAGTGAAATAATCTACCAATGGAAATTGTACTTTTTCCTCAATTGAAAGTAATTATTAACTAAAACAAGCTCCTATATCTAGCTGAAAAGTTGCTTCTAGGTTAGTTTTTTCTTATTTGAAGTGTACTAAGATATTTACACTAGAAACTAAACCAAAAATTCCTGGTAAGGTTTTGTGTTTTTGCAGTGCAGCTGCTGTTGATGTTTGCTATGTTTGTGGTTATAACATTCAGCCCCCAAGACACATGAGGTCAAGAAATGTGCCAAAAGAGTCAATTCACATAAGATTCCCTTTTAAAATGTCCCAAAACTGATTTAAAACACAAAAAATAAAACAAATGTCTTGTCAGCCTCCATTTTGCAGTTATGGTCCTTTTAATAAAACGTTCTCAGTCTTTGAAATGATCTAATTGTTTATTAAATCGGATCTTAGATTTTATTCATGGCTGTTTTATCAAAGTCCGGTTCGTTTGATGTGGACCAAAAAGCGAACTCTGGCCGCCTACAAACCTAGATCTGGGTTTGGTTGAAATGAACTCTGATCAAATCCAAAAGCAGGAATTGGACTACAGCGCAGGGCATTCTGGGTAAATACAACCAAAACAAACATGCTATTCCAGCGTTAGCTAGCTAGTTGGGATCTTTTACCAAGCACAAAAGAGAAATTCTACAATCGACAAAATCTGATGCCTCGCCATCTTCGTGTTTTTTGCTCTCAGTGTCTTCTCCAGAAGTTTTTGTGTCGCTTCCTTCAGCGGTTTTGGTGCAGCGCCCCCACAGGTGAGGAGGGGAACAGGTTTTTTAATTAGTTTGATTTGTTTGATTCAGTGCAGCATGAAAGTGAATCACAGCAGCAACAAACGTTGCAATTTTGGTCCCCAATCCAACCAAATCTACAGGTGTAAACCCTAAAAAGACATTTTTGTTATCATTTTGAAACTTTTTTCTATAAAAATATTTTCTAGATGAATGCATTACTTCAGGTTTAGTGTTGAAGTGCTTTCGTAAAATGTGACGCTCATAATTATGAGCCATCGCAAAGCATCTGCTGCACTTCCCTCATCTGAACTCTGATTTGACACGACGCCGCCCAGCGAGAGGAAGTCCAGAATCAGAGGAGGCCATAAAATTGAGCCAAACCGAGTCTTTAAACTCTCCTCAGTGTCACGCAGCAGCTCAACTCCTTCCTGCAGGCAGAGGTGTGTCCGCCCCGTCAGCCTTTGGTTTGTTTGGATTGAAGCAGAGAGTTTATGAAATGAAGAGTCTGAGGCAGAGAGAGAAAACTTCTGCTGCAAATCGAGTAATGAGATGCACATTTCGAGGGGAACCGGAGGCAGTTTTGCTTCATGACGAGCCAAGAGGGAGAAAAGTCAAAAGCTTGAGTGGACCTTTGTTCTAATTTTCCTGAAACATTATGTGCACTTCTATGCTAAAACATCTGCGGGTCACAAAATGTGTGAGAAGCAGAGCAGGACTCACTTTTTCTGATCCTTTCATGTGATGCCAGAGGTTCCTGGAGTGGCTGTTGTGTTGGTTGTTCAAAGTCCCAGAGGTTCTGGTAAAACCCCCGTTTCACCAGATCATAAAGACAAAGCTCTTCCAGGCTGTTTCCTCCCTTTTTAATGATGAGTCCCACTTCAACAAGACAACTGTCACAAATTCAAATCCTCTTTGTTTCATTCGGCAAAGGCTTCAACCAAACTGGACAAAACTTCTCAGAGATTTGCAGCAGAGTACTTTGAAAAAAAATCATTAAATAGATTATAAAAACAGGAGGGAAAGAAAATCATATAAAGTGAATAAATGAGCAGACTGCAAAAACACAAAATATTAAAAAGTAGTTTTGGTCTAGATTCTAGTGCAAATATCTAGTTCCTCTGGAAGATTATTTCACTTATAGCATGGGAAGATGTCCCATTATAAGTGGAAATAAAAACTACTTGATCTAGTACTTTTTATCTACATTCAAGAAGTATTTACTCAAAACAAGATCCTTTACCTCTGTTCAAGAAATGACTCCAGTCAGAGTAAAAAAGTATTTGGTGAAAAGTAACTCAGTACTGAGTAACTGATCAAATTATCAATCATTTAATATTTAAAGTTTGTAAAATGTAAAGTTAAGTGGACATTTTGGAGTATTAAGGACCAAAATGACAAAAATTCATACAAGTAACAAAAAAATAACAAAATTAGGCAAACTGATTTTTTTTCAAATCAGTTTTATAAATAAAAAACTTTAAGAAAAACTGCAGGTGTGTGTCTGCGTCTGGTGAATTTTTGGTTAAAACATTTTGTTTTTCATTCATTAGGTAAAGAATCCAGAAATTTTACTCAATTAAGAGAAGAGATACTTCATAATAAAAGTAAAAGTATAAGGTAAACAGTAAAAATATTTCTAAAAGTACATTTTTTCCAAAATAAATAAATAAATAAAAGACACTCAGGTAAATGTATCTCTGTGCTTCAGATTGCAGATGTGACTGTTTTCTAGTGATTTCCACCACAACCTAACAGGAGCGGTGAGATGAAAACAGATATTTGTTCATCTAACCAACAACAGAAAACATGTGAAACTCATAAAGAAATGACCTAAATGTGCAACCTGTAAAAACTGCTTTGATGCATGTTTATGAAGCTTTGGGTGCTTCTGAGCCTTTCCTTTCCTTACTGGACTGTTCTCCCTGGAAGCAGGACTGTGCTGAATCACATTCAGCCTTTCTGGCTGGCAGATGGGCGCTCCGCTTCCCGGCTGAATGCTGAACAACATCTGAATCATCTGTGTGGAGTTTGAGCTTGTGGTGAGCTACAGATGCTGATCCTCTCCACCAACAGAACGAAAAAGAACAAAAGGAAAGCTGACGCCCAGATTTCAGCCTCACGATGCATCAAAGTTTATTACATCTGTATGTTTCTGGAGTAAATATCGGACGAAGAAGACAAACATTCAAGTGTTCGGTTTGTCTTCTTTGTCCGTGCTCAGGCTCTCCCGGGTTCTGGAACAACGATCCAGCTCTTTCTGTCACAAGAAACATAAATCAATTAATTGCATGATAAATTAAAACAAGCTCAATAATTTCCACTTGCATAATTTATTGTTTTTCTCTCTTTCTACCAAAAACTGGATGACAAAAGTCTTCAGTTTGGTGCTTCAGTCTCAACGAGCCCTTCGTGTACAGAGACTTTATCATTCATTTTATTTGTTGTTTCTGTTGTTTTGTTTATTTTATTTTGGATATTTAAAATGTCGTCCAGTTCCAGTGTTAAATGTTCATGAAAACGTAAAGTTTATGGATATTCGAGAATGCATTCTTCCATTATTATGTCATTATGTTACTTGAAAATGATATCAAAACAACAATATTATTGTTCATCACACTAAACAAAACTTGTCATTATGATAGGGCTAATTGTGACATTTTTAAAGTTTTGCTTGGTTTGATGGTAAATAAGATAAAACCTCTGAGATGAAACATTTCTAAAAGAAATCTAACATCAGATATTAAGAACCAGATGTATTGTCCATGTTAGTGAAACTTCAGAATATAATGAGAAGTAATAACAATGGAGAGAATCCTGCTGTTAAAAATTAACTTTCTGTTGCTTCTGTGATTTATTACAAACATTCCTGGATCATTAAATAATCAGCTTTATGTAAACGGGCCCTGGAGGAAATATAAAAGGTGTGTCTGATTCACCCAGAGGTCATTTAACAGAGTGATGTCATGGGAGGGAACTTCTCCTTTTCCTTTTTATCTGAGCAACTCGTGAAGTTTCCACAGTCCCCTCCGCCCCTCAGCCATTACTCACTGTCACACATAAAACTGAAACGTAAAGGAAACCTTTCCAAAGAGCTTGAAGCCAAATAATTTCAGAGAATCAGTTCAGATCTGAATGATAAACCTCTTTGTTTTTCATCTTGCATTCACACCAGCAATGTTTAGTCCACTTTAATCAAAGTCTTTCTCGTTTGTCTAGAAAGAGAAAGGTGTGAATGCGTAACTCTGATGTGGACCAAAAGATCAAACTCTGGTCCAACTAAAAACCAAGCAAAGTAGAACATAAACCGCTCCAAAATCAGGAAGTGGACTACAGCACAGGGCATTCTGGGTAAATTCCTGCGCTAGCAGGAAACCACAGACAAAAGAGAAATCCTCCCACTGCTAAAATCGACGCTACTCTATTTTTGTTTACATTTCGTGAAGGAGGAAGTTGCGCTCATTTCTTGTTTGAAGGCTTTCGTGTCGTTTCCTCCAGTGGTTCTCGCTGCAGCGCCCTCACAGGGGAGGAGGGGAACAGGTTTCTCAATTAGTCTGGATGGTTTCATACATTGTAGTGTGAAAGAGAACCGCAGAAGCTGAAAATGGAAGAAATGTTGCAGTTTTGGTTCCCAACTGAACCCCATGAAACAGCCTTAGCCTCCCATAAGAACTGGAAGTAAGAAAATGAAGGCTGGAGGAAAATAATGATGAAAACAAAACAGAGAAACAACACAAGCAGAAATCTACTACTGGAAAAGATATGACAATATTATTTATAGCATATTCGGGTTGTGGGCCTTTTTGTTGTTGAAAAAGTTACTATGTAAGTAATTATTTTAGTATATAATTCAGAAAATAAGTAAAAGTGTTCTTGCATTATTTATGCCATTACCATTTGTGAAAATGGTCACAAAACAAGAGTATTTTAGTTTATCGCCATAACCTCTGGGACATTTTATTCAGCAGAATTTGTTATGGTGGCAGGCCGGTTTCCAGTAACATCACTTCTCTCCACACACTGCTTTGGAGGAAACTGTCCCAAACTTTATCCACATCCGCAGAACAAAACATGAGCCTCATTACATCATCAGAGGGTAACAATCTCCACCAAAGACACTCCTAGACATGAATTCCCTCATTTCTTCAGTCAGTAAGTGGATGAAACCACGCTACCCTACGTCACTGTGGGCTGGAAAAGTAATAAAAAGTGAGAAACATCCATCTGGAAATCACAACCAAGCCAGATGATCATAAATGTTTGATTGATGGAGTATCTTTGGTGAGAAACTAATTTGTTTTCTTCTGTTGTGTGCAGCAGAGCCCCCTGACTCAAGCCACTGCCTCCACCCTCATCCTCCTCCTCTTCTTCCTCAGTGAAGACAAACAATCAGTGGGAATACCAGCAGGGGAGACGTGTTTGGATGAAGTCTGGGGTTTTATCAGCTGTGGACATTCCTGCCAGGCGAAGAGCAAACAGGCTGTGGAAGTGATGTTCTCACTGATTCAGGCTGCGGCTGCAGTCATGACATGAAAATGAGGCAATTCAGGGATCAATCAATGAGATTTACAATAACAGACTCATGGAAGGAGGAAGAGAAGTCTCACTCTCTCCTTACTCTGTAGCTTTGATATACTGTAGTCATAATATAACAGAAAATGTTTTAGTTTACATTCATGTCAACAGTTTTTGTAGCTCTGATCTCATAAACATTCTGCACAAAAACAGAATCCACCCACAGACGAATCTTAAAGGGGACGTGTTATGCAAAATTAAAAATTCACATTTTGAGCGTTTTGTTTTTCCATTCGGGTCTCAACTGGTTCTGAAAACAGCCGAAGTGCTTAAAAAAGTTATCCAGTCATTTTCTGGCTTTTTGGTGTCTAGAAAACGAGTCGTTTGTTGAGTCAAACTGCACCGTTACCTAGCAACCCCAGCTAAGCCCAGCCCATCACCTAGCAACTTCAGCAGAGCTCCAGCACATTTGGTCATCTGGTTTTGCCGCTGTACAATGGCTGCTGAAAATGAAACGTATTTTGTTGTTGACTTTCCACCCAGAAACCAGACTGTAGCAAACTGTAGTTTGTCTGTAGCAAACTGTAGTTTGACTGTAGCAAACTGTAGTTTGTCTGTAGCAAACTGTAGTTTGACTGTAGCAAACTGTAGTTTGTCTGTAGCAAACTGTAGTTTGTCTGTAGCAAACTGTAGTTTGTCTGTAGCAAACTGTAGTTTGACTGTAGCAAACTGTAGTTTGTCTGTAGCAAACTGTAGTTTGACTGTAGCAAACTGTAGTTTGTCTGTAGCAAACTGTAGTTTGTCTGTAGCAAACTGTAGTTTGACTGTAGCAAACTGTAGTTTGTCTGTAGCAAACTGTAGTTTGTCTGTAGCAAACTGTAGTTTGTCTGTAGCAAACTGTAGTTTGACTGTAGCAAACTGTAGTTTGTCTGTAGCAAACTGTAGTTTGACTGTAGCAAACTGTAGTTTGTCTGTAGCAAACTGTAGTTTGACTAAAATTAAAATTAAAAATGAGTTTCTACAAAAAATGCAATGAAGGTATTTTGCATGGCCATTGGTGATTTTCCCATGTTTTAGGTGAATTATTCCAGTACTTTTTCATCAATATTAATGAATTGTTGACTTAAAATAAACTCCTACATCTTAGTAAAAAGCTACATATAAGTTGGTTTTGTCTTGTTTCAAGTGTATGAAGATATTTGCACCGGAAACTAGACAAAAAATACTTGGCAAGATTTTATGTTTTTGCAGTGCAGATTCACCTGTAAGTAAATATAAATGATAGAAATAATTTTTAGGACTAATAGAGCTGTTTAGAATGAATGGATGTGCATCAGATCAGTGCGAACTGCTGGCATCTCCATCTGCAAAGCAAATGAAACACAACATCTTTGTCTGAACGTCTTAAATATTAAATTAAATTTAACATTTAACTTAATGTTAAATTTAGGTAAAAATCAGATTTTTTTTCTTGTTTTACACAAACGTTTTGAGGCAGTCTGAGTGATACCACCCAGTCTGGTTGGTGGCGGGTACTTAGCGAGAGGAAACCAGGAACTCTGGGAGGAGCAGCTTCCCACACCCAGAAGAAGAGACGCACATCGCTCTAACACAAACAGTCCTGCACTCAGGAAGGAAAGGACTCTTTTTTTGGGGACTTTATCAGATCTGCAAGATCCTCAGTCTGTCTCTCATCCACTGCTGTGTGACAGCAGCTCATTTAGTCCTTACGAAACTAAAAAAAAAAAAATCACATTCCAGTTGGAGATTCTCATCTTTCCTCAAGATGTTCCTGATTCAGAACCAATTTATTCAAATAAGCTTGTTTTATTATGGATTCTTCAGAACAATTGGGACACATCATCATAAATAAACCTCCTTTAATCTGTTCCAAATTAAAGGGAACGTGTGAAAACAACTGCACCAATAAAACATGATTAATGTCCTCATAAAATGATGCAATTAAATATCTTCACATGTTGCACACCATATTTTGTGAAACCGCAATGAGTCTCGTTTCACTTTTTAATTTCACAGTATTTGCACTGAAGAATAAGAATGATAGAGTTGGAGAACAGAACTCCAAACCACACTCTGGTCTCCGCTGAAATGCGGCTGGTTTGCTACAAATTCAGGAATCCCCATTTTCACGAGAAAGCAAGCATATCGCTCCATTTCTGCTAGTTCTCGCAAAATACGTTTGTCTCTTGGACTTTAACAGCTGTCCTATCAGACTGCAGTAGAATATCTCCACAAAATCGACAGAATATCTTTAAAAATACGGGAGCTTTCTGCACCAACAAGCAAACACATCAGTATTTTTATCTTCTTATGAGCAGTATCACAGGATGTAGCCAGAGCCTGTTACCTAGCAGCCCAGCAGAGTTCTGCCCGTTGCCTAGCAACCGAGCTCCAGAACACTTGGTCAGCTGTATTTTTTTTCTGCTGTATGCGTTGTACACTGTAAAACGTTTGAGCAGCATTTAGTTGTGTCTACAACCTTCTACTCTTCAAGTCAAATAAATTTAGTGAGTTTCAGATTTTGAACTTAAATGTGAGTTTGTGAAAGATAAACTTACAGCAGTAAGTTGTGTTAATTTTTTATTAATTTGATCAAACATCTAAAAGTCGAATAAACTAAAGTTTGTAGGTTAGCATTTAAAAACACTGAAAGAAGAAAACGAGGAGTGGGAACTATTTCCAGAGTCCTTGGCGGCATGTTGTCGTATCCTGAGATGGAAATGTGTTACATTGATCTGACTCTTGTGTGTTATTACACTACATGTTTATTTTAATGCAACTTGCTCAAAAACATTAAGTGTGAACAGGACATTATCCTGAAATTTTGCAGAATTTATTGTGATGTTTTTTACCCCTCCAGGGTCTTTTGTGGGCTCTAGTGTACCTTATATGACAGCAGGCTGACAGGAAACTGGGAAGGAGAGGGAGGAAGACATGCGGCAAATATCATCGAACCCGGGACGGCCGCGTCGAGGACTAAAGGCTTCCAAATATGGGTTGCGCTAACCACTACGCCACCACGGCACGCCCTATTGTGATGATTATTAAAAGTCATTATCAGATCAGAAATTTTGTTCATGTGATTTGAAAGAAGAATTTTAATTATTCCAAAGTAAAATAAGTATTTATGTTAATTTGATATTGAGGAAAATAATAGAGAAATGTGGCTCTTTAACTCAGAGAGGGTAGATTTTTTTAGTACATATTGTGAAAAAATTATTTGGTTTAAATTGCAGCATTTACTTAAATCTCCCAATTTAATGTTAATGACCTTAAAAAACAATGTTTAGACAACTTATCTCTTGTTTTTAAATCAACTTCATGAACTTTAATTTCTGAGTTAAAACCAAAACAATTTTCTTGTTGATGTAAATTGCATTTTCAAGGCACCAGTTTTACTTTCATCTTCAAGTTAAAGCACCTTCAAATGTTTTACAGTGTACAACGGCTGCTGGAAAAGACAAGTGTTTTTGTTGTTGATATACCATCCAGAAACCACTGGATGCTGCATTCTTGTTGGTTGTGCAGGAGACTCTACTTCTGCTTTTCAAAGATTGCACATCTGTTTGCTGCCATTTTCAGGTGCGAATGTCAACGTGGAGTTGGGGGGCGTGGCCAGCAGCATCGTATTTGGATTTGAAGTGACAAGATGTCCTAAAACAACTCAAAGTAGGAAGAACTAAGAATGGTTTTGTGCAGAAGATGCGTTCGGTGATTTCACACAGATTTTCTGTTTCCCTCTCTGTTCTGGATTTCTTCAAGATTGATGTGATTCATGTGAACTGTCAAACAGGAAATGCTGGAAGAGCTGAATGAGTGACAGGACCTCTTGCACAATGCCAGTTATTATGCCAGAGCGGCGTTTCGAGAGGTCAGCGCAGCAGGAGCTTCCCTCAGCTGTCTCCTGGTTGTGTAACAGCAGCTCCTTGCTGACGTCTCGGCAGGAACTCTGGATCACGTTCACCTCCCTCATTTGTGCCCTCTGCCCCAGTAACCAACGCAGGCTCAGGGAAATATCTCCCTCTCACCCACAGAATGAGCCTGACTTTAAAGAAATATACTGTCGTGTTTTCTGATAATCCTGAACAGTTACTGTGTCATACAAATTTATCCACTTAAGTCTGTTAAGACCAAGAAAGAATTTATTTAATCTAAGGTGAACATCTTGAAATCTGGAGTTTGTTTTAAGTCAATAATTCTTTAATATTGATTACAAAGTACCAGCTACAAGTGAAATAATTGACTATTAAGATATTTTTATGTTATGCGGAAAATGTTTTGTTCCACTCAGATTATTTCACTTGTACTTTTTCATCAATGAGTTATGAACTTAAACTCCTACATGTTGCTGAAAAGTTAATTGCAAGTTAATTTTGTCTTATTTTAAATGTGTCAAGATATTTGCACTAGAAACTTCACCAAAAAAATGTCTGGTCTATTTTAATTGTGTGTTTTTGCAGTGTAACTGATTGAATCGTCAATCATTTAACAGTTCAAAATGACGCCATCAGGTGGATAAAAACATAAAGTTATGTAGAAATGTTGGTATTTTAATGACCAAAATGAAAATAATTCCTACAAATAACATAATTACAAAATAACAACAGCAGGAAAAACATTATGGAAACAAAAAGAAAGAAATAAAAACAACATCCAAGAGTTTAACCCTGGAATAGCTTGAATAATAATACTGTTTTCATTTTTTATCAGGGGGAATCTCCTGACCAAATTCTCTTTGTCAGGCATGGTGGTGGCAGTATCATGCTATGGAGTCATTTCCTTGCCATTAATGATGTCTTGCACCAAGTGAGCATAAGGAAAACTACCTCCAAATTATTCAAATTCAACTTTCACACATGAAAATGGTTGAGAAAGAATAAAGTTGTTCAACATTCCCAAACATTTGATTTCAACATGTTTGAACATTTCTGGACTTTTCTTAACCGTTAATCTTAATATTTATGGTGGATCAAAGAACGGCTGCTTTAAATTACTAAGTTATTGTGTTTAAATTCACTGAAGCTGTTTCTGTTTAAACATTTCACCTCAAAAAAGAACAGCTTAAATAAATCATTAATATGCATAAATACTGAAGAAGGTTTGGTTGTTGATTTTGGCATTTAAAGTATTTACACTGCAAAAACACACAGTCTTACTAAGTGTTTTAGCCTAGTTTCTAGTGCAAATATCTTAGTACACTTGAAATTAGCAAAAATGAACTTTTCATCTTTTCAGCAAGATTTAAAGGAGCTTGTTTTAAGTTGATAATTTCCTTAATACTGATTTTAAAAAGTAGTAGTTCCTTTTGCAGATTATTTCACTTATAACACTGGAAAAATGTCTTGTGAAGAAGTGGAACTACTGGCCACTTTTTATCAATATTAAAGGAATTATTGACTTAAACAGGCTCCCATAGCTTGCTGAAAAGTGACTTATTTCAAGTTCTCTAAGGAATTTTACTAAACCAGAATTACTACATAAGGTTTTGCGGTTTTGCAGTGCTCCTCTAATCTAAGCAAGAGGAACAGGAAACAGTTCCTGCAGACAATTAGAGTAATTTATTTTGTCAAATGAAAACCTTTTGTTTGACTTGGAGCCATTTATGGGCCTTTTACTCCACTTTTATGAGGCACAAACTCTCCCACACTCTCCTGTTTCAGTGTTAGCTCACACTGGGAGGTCAGGAGAACCTGCTGGGATTCTCCCTCCTCATTTGTTCTGGCGACGATCAATGGTGGGAGAGCGAGACTGAGGTCACAAACATGTCGGATCAAAGGGAGGATCACTGCTGGGAGAAACAGCCAAACAACCGCATGGAGAGAAAACAAGACGAGTCCTGAAGTCGTCGGTTCACAGAGACAAACAGCTAAAGTTCCTTCTCATCTGTCCCTCCTGAGTGTCTCTGTGGACGTCCCAGCGGGACGGCTGGACTCCCTGGCACCAGAGCCTGGCGCTGGGGGAGATGTCGCTCTCAGATAGGGTCAGGAGAAGCTCCACCCAGCAGGAACGGAGCAGACTCAGCCAAACCTGAGAAGCACAACAACCCAGGAAAGAAAATGCAGCATTCCTCTGATTCACAGAACGTTTCTGGTTCTGAACCCACAGCACTCAGTGGAAAGTTCTGCCAGAACATTATGGGGCGCCGTTTGTAACGCTACAGTCAATTAATGGGTTAATTACACTTTCTAAATGAATAAAATGCAGCTTCATTGGTCAAAGTCATATTTTCTCCATGTTATCCATTTACATTCCATAATTTCAAACTAAATACTTAATTAACAAACTAAATATCCAGATCCAAAGTAAATATTCAAATACCAAGCTAAATATTTAAGCTTAAATCAAATATTTAATTAGCAAGTTAAATATTTAGAAAATTGTCCATATGTCAATTTACTTGCTGGTAAGCGGAAGTGGATTACCAAAATAAAAGCTGGGTCTTGTGATGCTCTTTAGTTTAGACTAAATATTTAGTTTGGCGCTACTGTTTTCTATTAGCACACAGTCACAGATATTAACATTTATACTCCTGCTGCCTCTTTGAAGAAATAAAAACATGAATAAACAAATCTTAAATTATATACTAATGTTAGTTTTCCATGAAGCTGGACAAATTAAAACAGATTGTTTTTTATCTATTCCTGTTACGGCCGTCGGCTTTAACTTTAAAAGAGGAACCCAGAGAACCTTTTCTTTATTATGTAAACTAATCTAATACGGTTTGATCTTCATTTCAGATGACAGCTGTCCTGTGAGACTGCGGCGTAATCTCTGTTTTTAGTGAGAACAAGATGCAGGAACATGAAAACGTTCCTCGCTGTAACCAAAACCCTCGCAGCTCTGACTCCTTCCAGATGCCAACTTCTGCAGCAGGATCTGTGACGCACAGAGGTCATTGTTGTTCGCCGACAGATGATTCCTCAGCTCCCATCCTGAGGAGCCGGGTGGAAGTCACGCAGGATCGGGGTCAAGCCTTTTGACCCTGACATCAGTTTCCTGAACACATAGGCCGGGACCCTGAGAGGAGAGTGAGGTCATCCTGTGCGGCGCAGATTAGCAGCTGATTTTATGCTCCTCACGTTTATGTGCTGCTTGTTCTGCGAGGAAAAACTCTGGTTGGTTTCCTGCCATGTTTCTGCAGCTGGTTGAGCTTTAAGTGTTTGTGTCTCATTAGCAAAGAAACAACTGCTGGAGCTGTAAAAATTAAATGCATATCGTGGTTTTGATTTTTCTGTTTGATGTTAACTTGGTTGCTGTACACACATGTCTACAGTTACTGCTTTGTTTATGACACAGACAGGGATTGCTGGGAAATTACCATTAAGGTAACTAATTCTCAGAGTTGTAGCTGTTGCTGAAGCACCACAGCGAAGTTCCTACACTGCAAAAACACAAAATCTAACCAAGTCCTTCTGGTCTAACTTCTAGTGCAAATATCTTAGTGCATTTGAAATAAAACAAAACTAACTTACAAGCAGAGCTGGGTGGTAACTAGTTACTCAGTTACATTTACTTGAGTAACTTTGAAAAAATGTATTTTTAGGAGTATTTTTACGATCCTGCACTTTTAATTTTTACTTGAGTAATTTTATTATGATGATTTTCTACCCACTGAATGAAAAGCAAACATGTTTAAACTAAAAACTTCACCAGACACACACCTGTAGAATTTGTTGAAATTTTATAAGCCTTGTACTGAAAAAAAGAAAAAGGATTTGGAAAAAGTTCTGTTTGATTTTGTTATTTCTTAATGATGGTATTTATATGAATTATTTTTATTATTGTCTTTAAAGCAATATTTCCACATATCTTCATGTTTTAGTCCATCTGATGAAGTAATTTTTAAAAATTAAATGATTAATTTGATTACTTACTCAGTACTTGAGTAGACTTTTTACCAAATACGTTTTTACTCTTAGCTGAGTAATTTCTTGGACAGCTACGTTTTACTTTTACTTGAATAAAAATATATTGAGGAAGTACTGTTACACTTATATGAGTTGAATGTTTGGTTATTCTACCCGCCTCTGCTTAGGAGAAATGAGTTTGTTTTAAGTCAGTAATTCCTTAATCTTGATTATTTCACTTAAAAAGAAATGTTCTTCCTTATATTCATAACTAACTTGTTTTCAACCAGTACTGGCAGGTCTCTCTTGATATTTGTAATCTCACTGAGGCATAAATGGTTAAATAAATGCATACAAAGATGCAGACAGAGGGGAAAATACTGGAAAACTAGAAAAAAAGACAAAACAGAAATAATGCTGAATGTGGAGCGACAAAGAGTAGGAGCTTCTTAAAGAGACAGAGGCCCAATTTCAAGGCGCTAAATTACAAAGTAAACTTTCTTTTAAATCATGTTTGATACATATAACATTTTTATAACAACTGAAGGTAACATAGTTATTTAATTGAGCTATAAAAAGGCACCATATCCCTGGAAAATACATGATGCCGCCCCTTTAACTCAGGGTTTTCTCATGGCGCCATTTTCTGATGCTCTATTAAGAAGTTTATGATACATTTAAATTATACTGACCATCAGAAACAGGTGAACAACAGTTTTAACACCAAAAGGAATGGAGCAGTGATGGTGTTAGGATTTAGTTTTCAGAACCGACACTAGAGGGCAGCAAAATGAGAGGAGAAATGTGTTGTCATGCAGTTTTACTACATCAAACTTTTACTTATATTTAGTTAATAGTACTATTAATGTTATTTTGGAGTAATGCTGCTCCTTTTTGAGTAAAATCTTTGCCTATTTTACACATGTCAGTATCATCTGACTGCATGAAACAGACGTTTCTAACCAAACAAACACAAAGTTTCTAGCAAAGTGAAACTTGATGTACTTTATTATTCTACTATTGCTCAAACATACATAAATTACCTTCTGTATTGGATCCCTTCAGAACCGTTAGGTTGTATTTTGTGTATTTGTCCTGCCTTACATTTTCATTTTGAAATAATTGTTATTACTACTTTATAATTTTTAAAATACAATAATTTTCACAATTAATTAGGTTACAATTAATTGTTTCATAAACCTACCGCTTTTCTCTTTTAAAGTTACTCTTAGTTGTTCTAACATTGCATGTGATTCTTACGCCCTCTGGTGGATGTTCTAGACATTTCAACACAAATTATTTACAGTTTAATAAAGCCGGAACTTCAAAGCTTTAATTTAGTTTATTTAATTTTAACCAGTTAAAATTTAACGCAATTAATCCATTTTTTTATGTAGAAAACTGCCGAGACGGAACCTTTGTACTCACATTTCTGGTACACCCATTAAGCTGCCGCACAAGCAACGTCCGCGAAAACAACGCAATAAATGACAAAGTTGCTTCTCTTGACCCACTGGGGATTAATTTCTGCCACAAACAAATTATCTGATGATCGATTATGGAGCCATGGCCATCCTGCAGTTCCGCTCCATAAATTAATAAGTAAATTAATTAATAATAATCAGATGTAAGGATCTCAGCCATCTAATCCCGCCCACTAATTTTAATGAGTGTACATCATTAATTAATAATGGATGATGTGCTTCAGCAAGAATATGAAATCATTTATTTTAAAAAATGTAATAGTTATATTTATTTTTGTATATATATCAAGACATTTATTTGAGGCACATATAATTAATTCAATATTTGATCAATTTAATTCCAGTGCTGATAAGTGAATGACACATTCATTTTATGAGTTATTTTTTATTTATTTGGCACTCTTCACTCTCCAGAAAACAGGAAGTTGCAGCAATAGCTTTGCCGATGGCGTCCAGAAACGTCGAAGCGACAAGTCGACTGTAAACTGTTTTATGGTTTGATCTTTTTGGACTTTGTCTAAAAACGTCAGAAGTTGTTAATCTGGATTATTTGCAAACGTTGATCAGAATATCAGTCCCAGTCCTGATCTTTTGAAAACTGCTGCCGTTTAGCAGAAACACAATACCCTATATATATATATATATATATATTACAAATATGTCAATATTCTGCTAATTTAAAAAACACAAACAAAATTTGCAGTTGAACTTGCACTTGAAATGATTTAAACAAACTCAAAAGGGACTTTTCAGCAAAGAAAATAATAGCTTATATAAGTAAATAATTCCTTAATTTTGACCAAAACAATACTTGTTGCATTAGCAGATTATTTTACTTATAACATGGGAAAATGTCTCATCATAAATTAATTAATCTACCAATGGAATTATTACATTTAATCAATATTAAGGAATCATTGACCTAAAACAAGCTCCGATATTCGGCTGAAACGTTACTTGCAAGTTTGTTTTGTCTGATTTCAAGTGAACTATGATATTGTCTCTAGAAACTCGACCAAAACACTTGGAAAGGTTTTGTGTTTTTACAGTGTGCTGCACAGACAAGTATGTTGCGCCATCATCTTCCAGCTACTTCCTGTTGCCGTCTTCTCTGTGGTTTGCACCAGTGGCAACATCTGGTTCTTGATCACGTGACTCCTGTGATGCGAAATAAACCAACTTCGATACGGACAGAACAACCATCCTGGCACAAAAACTTTTTTTAAATCAAAAAACAAGTTTGTTTTCTGTAATTGGCGTTTATTTTAAGCTTATTTATTCTTAAAATGTCAAATTATGCGATTACATGGTCAATGGAAACATAACTGCAACTTTTACACAACACATTCATTCTGTACATGATGCATAATCTCCTCTCCGATTCCCCAGACAATGGTCGCTGTAATCTGCTGGGATTACAACTTCAACAAAATAATCTGCAGGACACATTTCATGAGGAAATTGATTTCTGCTGAGCTGATTCTGTGAGCATTTTCTGAATAGCTATTTAGTGTTTAGCCAGATGGCTTCCTCTGTCAATCCTTTCTCACAGCCAAGATTAGGATTACACACACAAACATACACACGCACACACACACACTGGTTTGTCCTCAAATACGCCTGTTTCTAAATGTTTGCTTGTTGGCAGAGGATGGCGACACAATGCAGAGTCTGATGAGTTGCAAGTGCAGCTTAAGTTATTAAACGGGGAGCTGAAATTACAGGTTAGAGGAGCGAGGCGGATTAAAGTATTTTTACCACAAAGCCACAGAGCAAAGGCGCTGATCTGAAACAGAGAGGTTGGAGACGGAGGGAAGGTGAGAGGACAGATTGAGGAGGATCTAGTGGCAGAGAGCTGCTGCCTTCTCCTCCAGATCTCCACGGCCGGTGGGCCAGCATGAAGCAGGCACCATGGGCTTTCTGGAAAACTACCAGGAGATCGACCCCGTCACTTTGAACCTTTGCATCCTCATCGCCAGCTACGTTATCTTGCTCCTGGTTTTCCTCATATCCTGTATCATGTATGACTGCCGGGGCAAAGATCCCACCAAGGAGTACGCTCCGGACCCGCAGCCCACCCAGTCCCCCATCAGGCTGGTGGTGATGCAGAGCTCCTCGGCGCCGATGGGCCGGTGGGACACGGCCAACATGATCACCACCTACCACGAACCGTCGCACTCGGACTTCAGGGAGAAGAAGAGCACGATGGTGTGAAGGACACAGCGCTGATAAACTCTGTACATACCTCACTTTTTTTTTTTTTTGCTTTTTATTGCTGTACATATTCGTTTGCTTTTACATGTTGCTGTTTTGTGCCGGGACAATGCTCGGATTTGACCTGCACAGGACCAGACTCAGAAGGTAAGAGGTCGTGACGTAGTTGTTTAAGTGACGACTGCTGCATGTTGGGGCCACTGTAGATTTTTTAAAAAAAGAAAAGAAAAATAAGGAAGAGTAAATTTCCCACACAAACTGCAAAAAATAAATAAATTGGCGTTTAATTTCAGAAATGTTTTAAGAAAAAGTTGGAAATTTCGGAGTTTGAAAAGTAGAAAATTTGCAAGAAGAAACTCAGAATTTTTATTTTATTTTTATTAATCTAGAATTTTTTCAGAGAATTTCTAGAAGAACACGAACAAATCTGAGTTTCAAAAGTTGAAAAATTTAGACTTTCGGAAATTCTTTGAGTTTTAAAATAAAAATAAAAAAATTGACTTTCTAACCCCAGGAAATTACATGGATTTTCTGGAAATTTTCTGACATTAATCTCAAAATTTCTGAGTTTGTTCTAGAAAATTTCTGAGTTTTTCAGTGGATATTTAATCCTTTTTTCTCTCAACACTAGCTCTAATACGCCGAAGTAAAATGTGCACTGCAAAAACACAAAATCTTACAGAATATTTTTGGTCTAGTGCAAGTATCTTAGGACACCTGAAATGAGACAAAACTAACATAAAGAAAGAAATATGAGCTTGTTTTAAGTCAGTAATGATTGAATATTGATAAAGTAGTCCCTCTTGCAGATTATTTCATTTATAAAACATTTTCATGTCATATACGTTAAAATCTGGCAGTGGAAATATTACTCCTCCATCAATATTAAGTTATTATTTATTTAAAACAAGCTCCTATAATTGCTTCAAATTTACTTGTAAGCAAATCTTATTTATATGACACTTTACAACAATGAATGCTGAACCAGAAGGTTTTCTATTAGTGCAGTAATAAAACGTTAGTAACTTAGTTTTGTCTTATTTCAAGTGTGCCAAGATGTTTGCACTAAAAACTAGACAAAACACTTGATAGGATTTTGTGTTTTTGCAGTGTGTGTGCGTGTGCGTGGGGGGATGTATATGTGTGTGTGTGTGTGTGTGTGTGTGTGCGCGTGTGCTGGTAAAATCCCTCTTTATCTCAACACAAAGCTGGCTGTCTGCTGTGGAGGGGAAATGTCACAACTAATAAAGTAGGAGGAATAAAGGCAGGATGGTGGGCGTTTGGGTCATTGGAACCAAGGAAGGACTGGAGATTAAGGTCAATGTTGGAAAAGATGCAGGTGAGAAACTATTTTCCCTCGAAGCCACTGGACTTTGCACTTCTCAGTCCAGACGGTGATAAAAGTTATAAAATCCAGAGCGAAGTTCAGGTGAAACCTCAGCAATACTTCAGCATTTTTTTACTCAAGTAGAAGTGAAAAGTAACTATCCGAGAAATTACTGAATAAAAGTAAACAAAAAAAAAAGTATCTGGTTAAAATGCGACGCAAGTACTGAACTGATCAGAACATCTGATTTAAAATCTATAAATGCAAAATGTAAATTTATGTCCCAATTCTGGCATTTTAAAGACTAAAATAAAATAAAATAAAATAAAAAACACGATTATAAAATACAATATTCAAGCTTCACTTTTACAAATCATAAAAAACAAATGAAGCTAACACTTACAGAAGACAATGCAAATATAATGTTTGTTAGAACAGATTGAAGTAAAGAAAAGGTTTAAGTTAAGATATGAGAAATTTGTAGAATATACCATTTTTTATCTGATTAATTAACTAATCGTCAGAATAACTTAAAGGTTAATTGATTACTAAAATAATTGTTAGCTGCAGTGCTAATTTCTTCTAAGTCATGTTTGATATATGCTGCATTTTTACAACTACTGATGGCCACAGCTACTGGTTGTGCAATAAAATGACTCTATGTGCCAGGAAATTGCATAACACCGTCCCTTTAAATATCTTTATTTGGATTATTGGATACAACTGATCAGACTTATCAGAAACATAACAATAGAGATGTAGTGTTATATTGAGAAATACATTTAAACTCAAGTCGTTTATCAGTTTTATAAAAAAAAAAAAAGTGTCTGAAGAACAAAATAACAACAAAAAAAATCCTTTAATTTTCGTGTAAATACAAACAGGACAACAGTAATTTAAGTAGCAACTTAAGCAAATATTTACAAACTTCCTCCTGATAACTTTTTATCCCTATTATATTTTTATCCTTCTCTCTCGTCCATTTCAGCTTTTCAGGTCCTTTTATGAAATGCTGTTAGTTTTACGTCAGATTTAAACCTTCTGAAAAGATCCGTTAAGATGTTTTTGGTAAATATGAGACACATTTTTGTGTAGTTTCTTGCTTTGAAAGGAGGCTTTTGTTTTTTTGCTCAGCCTATTTTTCTTATTGTTGAAGCACGACCTCTGACCTCAACTGACAGTTCCAGATGTTGTGATGAGTCGTTGATGAATAACGCTGGAGATCGGCCAGTTTTGGTAAGGTTCTCACCGCGGTTCTCTGGAGCCCCAGAACCTTGGAAATGGTTCCGGACTGATAGATATCTACGACTTCGATTGTCTGAAGTGTTTCTTTTTGTCTACTTCCTGTTGTCAGACAGGTTCTAAAAAGGCCAGTTTTTTAACTCTATAGGTCTGACACTAATCCAATGTCAATGTGACAAAATTAAACCAAAAACATGAGAGATAATTATTCTTTTATATCACTGTATTGAGACAGGCGTCCTGTTTGAAGGATTGTAAGTTGCGTCACTCATATCATCCACTTGCATGTTACAATGTAACCCCATATATTATCAGTTCCACATAACAAGGACGTTGCATGTCAGTAGATAACATCTGTTTAATGTGTAACCAGAAGCCAGCTGACATACACAATGCAAAAACACAACATGGTACCAAATGTTTCTGTCCAGTTTCTACTGCAAATGTCTTTTTAATAAGACAAAACCAACTTACAAGTTACCTTTCAGCCAGATATATTACATAATTCCAATTTTAGGGAATTATGTAAATAGTTCCGTAAAATTGATTATAAAATCATACTAGTTCCACTTGAGGATTTTTTCCACTTATTATAAGACATTTTTCCGTGTGAAATAAATATGGAATTTATGTTAAAAGTCAAAAATCAGCCAGTGGAACTAGAACATCAATATTGAGACATTATTGACTTTAAACAAGCTCCTCTATCTTGTTGAAAAGTTACTTGTAAGTTAGTCTTATTAAAAAGTCTACAAAGATATTTGCATTAGAAAGTGGACAACAATAGCTGGTAAGATTTGGTGTTTTTTATCAGTGGTTCTTGGTGCAGCACCACCAGAGGTGAGGAGGGGAACAGGTTTTTTAAAAGGTTTGGCTTGTTTGACACGGTGACATCAGCAAACCACACCAGCTGAAAATGTAGTTCTTACAAGTCTGACATAAGAACAATGTGTTCAGCATTTCATCTGAACAAGCTGAATCAAGAGAAAGACTGAGCTGTTGGAAAATTATCCTGCAAAATACACAGACATACAGACTGCCTGCTAAGAGACAATGTTTTATTTTTACGTCCCAGCGTTCAGCTTGTGTTGCTAAAGCTGGACAGAAATAGATGTAAGAAAGCCGCCTAGACTCAGGGATGGTGCTCAGAGTAATCCTCACTCTTCTAGGAAATAAATGGATTCAATTCATAAAACAGAAATTCTGTAATCTGACTATAGCCTGGAAACACATGACTAATTAATTAGTTTTTAAATTACACAGTTTTTCTGGAAATTATCATTTACACCCTATTAATCTAGCTGGTTTTAGCAGATTATGGTAGCAGGGTTCTGTTAAACCAGAGTTTTATTGCAGATTATGGCGAAGAATGGAAACACAGATTAAATCAAACAGATGTTACTGAGGCAGATAAACTGGAGCAGGAAAGCAGCCATGATCTTCAGCCTGAAGCATTAACTTTTATGTCTAAATTATTTAGACAACATGAAGCAAACTCACTGGCATGCATTTAATCTGGTAGATTATTAGAGAAGCTCCAGTGCCAATCCCAGGTGGGTATCTGTCCGAGGTGGTGCTGGTCTGATGACAGATTAATTCCAGCTGTAACAGCCAGTAGTAGCTTGCACACACAAACTCCAACCCACTTAATGGCAAAAATACAACAAAAAGATCATGTGAAAATATATTTTAAAAAATTAATTTGATAAAATAATAAAAAGTGGACTTGGGTAGAAACTAGTTACATTTATTTGAATAACTGAAAAAAATTACTTTTAGGAGTTTTTATATTCTACTTTTAACCAAAAGTTCACCAGGCACACACCTGCAGCTTTTGTTCAAATTTAATAAGTTTGATTGTGAAATAAATTGATTTGGGAAAAAAATTTCTTTTGCTTGATTTTGCAATTATGTTATTTATATTAATTATTTTCACTTTGGTCTTTAAACTCCAAAATGTCCATGCAAATGTATATTGGTTTGTCTGCTGATGTAATTTTTAAATGATGTTATGATTTATACTTGAGTAGACTTTTTTACCAATTAGCTTTTTTTACTCTAATGAGAGAAGGGGAAGACATGCGGCAAAGGTCGCCAGGCCGGGAATCAAACCTGCGACAGCCGCGTCGAGGACTAAGACCTTGATATGTGGGCTGTGCTTAACCACTGCGCCACCACAGCACACAGAACAGCTACATTTTACTTTTACTTGAGTAAAACTATGTTAAAATAGTGCTACTCTGCTATCGAATGGGCTTCTATGCTGGAAAATATACAATATGACTAATTTACACAGCAGTGCTTAATTCCATTTTTTTTTTCTACAATCACATTTATTTATTTATTTATTTATTTATTTATTTATTTATTTATTTATTTATTTATTTGTGAGGTCGTTCATACAACTAAACTGACCGCAATCAGTCTTCTTGAGAACGGTTTGGCCCTCAAAGCGAGCCGCATGCGCAGAAGAAGAATGTTGACGTCATAGAGCAGCGCCTTGTTTACGGAAATAATAATGGACGCCACCGTCTACGGATCGATTTTGAGCAAGTGGAGCCGACAGTATTATCATAAACACAACAAGACGAAGGAAACTAATGAAAAGAAAATACAACTAATAATTACCAGCTTCTGTAGAGAAGTCTGATTGGATGACCGTTCAGACCGCAGACGCTATGAAAGCTATAAAATATGATTTAGTTCCACATATAGGCACAGATCACATTTTTAGGTGAAAAGTACTTGTATTATTAGCACCAGTACTACTTAAATGTTGGTTCTTATACTTCATTGCATCCTTGGAGATGATAGGAGCCATTAGAGGAGTAATTATTCACGATAATATCTGGGACCATCATGATGTGATCCACATGAGTCCCTTGAACACACAAAAAATTTACCTTTAAAAAAATTACCATTAAATATATTTTTAAACTTATTTATGAATGCAATTGTTTTATCTTCAGTCCTCACTGCCACATAAAACAATATTTATTTATTTTCAGAATTTACTAAGCTTGTTTTAGTGATTATTATTCAAACTATTTTTTTAATGTAGTGGTGAGGCGTGTTATGAAACCCAGAGTAGCAAAATGCAAGAAAGAAATATGTTCACCTTCACAATTAACAGAAAAATAGAAGTCCAACTGCAGAGTTAATGTATTTATTCATTTTAAATGGGATTCAGTGGCAGGAAACTGTAGAGAAGGAACATTAAAGGGTCTGTTTGGTATGAAAAGCATAAAAAAGATTTGGCTACATTTTATGCTATTTACACAGACAAACTTAAACAAAAATAAAACTAAAAAAGGACACAAGAACCATAGATTAAAAATTAAAAACTCACTTTCCTACTTAATTTAGGCTCTGACCTTCACACTGTGGTTGAGATTTTAGAACACCATGACTGGATGTGACCAATACACCCTGTCCAGGAAAGTGTAAACCAATTAGAAAGCTATTTAACTTGCTGCCATGTGTGTACCCAAAGCCTCTTTAATTCAAGTCTCTCTCCTGCATGGACATTTTTCACAGCAGACTCCTGGACGTAGTTCTGCTAAAACCCAAATATGCTCTCTGGGGTGCCAGTACTCACTTTTATTTGGTTCTAAACATGTACAAGTGACATATTTACATGCAAGCTCAGTATTATACTCAAAAGTTATAAGAATCTGCAAGATAACATTTAGCAGAAGCTTCACAGCTAATTATTAGATATTCAGCTATTTCTAAAATTTTATTTTGATTAGAAAACCTTTAAAAAACAAGAAGAAGTCGCTTCTATGTGGGAAAAGTATGAAGAACAGACTAAAGTTCTGCAAGAAGCTCAAAGATATAAAGCAAAACACTTGGATCAATCTTTGTTTCACTCATAAACCAGATCTAATGCAAGATAGAGAGAAAAACAATCAAAGAATCGTTGTGGATTTGCAGGAAATATCTCCAGTAGCAGTCAGTCCTGCAACAAACCTGAAGAGGCCTCTGACTGCAGACTGTTGTTATATGATGGTCTCATAATTATCATGACATGTTAACAGCTCCATATCCAGACAGAAGAAACAATATTCCTCAGTAACACCATCAGTTGTTGCAAAGCACTGCTAATCCACCACGTTTGCTTTTGCCACTCCTCTGCCTGGCCCTATGTTTAGAAACCTGATCAGAGAGACGATGGAGTCGGATATGATCCTGCGTCTAATCAGGGACATGAAAGCTGTACCCCAGAGTAGAGAAACTTTAGTCTTACCCAAAGAATGACGAGTCAAAGCTAATAAAGATGCCAATGTGTGGTTAATGTTAGCTTAAAATGTAAGTTTGGGTTTTTTTGCTCACTAATTTGATCATGAAATATAAAAATGTTCTAATTTAGCTGTAAACATCCAAATAATTACAGATTAGCTTTTAAATCAGAGGTTCTGCTCTAGTATCTGCTAACATTACCAGTTAATCAAATTCCTCTGATTATCAGCAATTCTCTGAATCATTGATTCTATACAACTGAACAATTCAATTTGTTTTTCTTAATGATATGATGTTACTCATGTAATGTTGTAAAAGCAGATGAACATGTTATTCCATTTATTATTGATCAGTTTTCTTGTCATATTCTCAATTTATTGGATGATTTGTTTATTTCTATTAATACTTTAAAAAGTAACAGAATCAGTAAAGTTAGCATTTAATAATATTTTAGAAATACAGAAATAATTAACTATTACTTTGTGATTAAATAAAATATTTGGTCAAAATACTTGTTTAAGATTTGAAATTAAAAGTTAAAGAGTTGGACTCAATTTAACCAGAGAAGGATTGTTGTTGGTCTTTTTAGATCCAGATCTTATCATCCAGGCTGAGAATAAGTGGAAAATATTTGATCTAGATCAACTTTGAAGGAAATTTGTTTTGCATTCAACAAAGAAAAAATGTCTCAATTTTTTTCAGTATTGTTTTTTTTTCCCTTTTGACTTGCGAATGGAAAAGTTGTTGTTTTTTTAAATGACAGAAAAAAATAACTAAATTTACTTTACAGCAATAGAACATGTGACAAATCTTTATTCCTCCATGTGATGTTTTATCTTAAATCTAAATTTTAAAAAGCTCCCCGCTCAGAAACATTTACACATCTAATGCTGGTTTGGATGTCAACTACGTACTTTGCTGTAGGATAGGAGTCTTTTAAAAAAATAGACATATAAAAACAAATTAAGAAATAATGAAATTTAAGGTTCATTATTGTACAATTTGAAATGTAAACTCAATCACTGTTTAAATGTTACAATTATTGTTACAATATGTTACAATTAATATTTTAAATGAGTTTTATGTTACAATTAATATTTTAAATGAGTTTTTATGTTACAATTAATATTTTAAATGAGTTTTTATGTTACAATTAATATTTTAAATGAGTTTTTATGTTACAATTAATATTTTAAATGAGTTTTTATCGTTTTTATATTGGTTAATGTTTTAGTTTTAATTCGGTAGCACTTTGAGATTTAAATGTAGAGTGTATTGTAAACTACATTTTATTATTATTATTATTATTATCCTGAATACAGTTTTTGATTTACACCTTCTTAGGAGAAACATTTTACCAGCAGTGTGTGATATTTCATACTTTATTATTTATCATATTTAAGTTTCATATGAAATCAAACTTCTGATCTTTAGGTGTTTTCTTTTCCTTTTGATTACCTTTTCAAACCTTGGACAGAATTTGGAAAAAGTTTACAGTTGTTTACAAAAATCTTTAATAACATATTAACATGATTTGTGTGCAAAATACAAAATATTATAATTTGAGAGCAAATCAAACCAAAGTTTGTTTTGAGGTTGAGTTGCTAAACTACAACACAAAAATAAAACTCAAACAGGACATTACTAAATAAAATCCACCCCATTAGTTTGTGAATGTATTCCCAGTTGTTTGTTTAGACGTAAAGATCGTTTGACCAGGTGGAAATTCCCCGTGTAATCTGACGCAGCGTCTCCGGTGAGAGCAGGTTAAACGGCAGAGAAACCTCATCCTCCACCCACCTGAGAAAGTGACTAGTGGAAGTCAGATAAACACTCAGATCAGTTACATCCAGCCATGATGAGCGACTGCCAACCTGCAGCACTGCGACGTCTGTAGAGATGTGAGCAAAACCAGGGAGTGCACAAACAAATGTAGCTGCGGATTAGAAATATTCCCAGAAAAGAGGCAGAAACACACAGGTTTCATTTTGAGGTCGAGTACAGAGCGAACTTTACTAAGCCCTCTGTGTTCTTACATAAACACTCCTTTACATCTAAACAGCATTAAAGGAGTCACAGTGCTGTTATGTAACCGGGCTTTACCAGCTTGACATGGCAGTGTGTGCAGTTCACTGTCTGGATTCATGGCCAAAATCTGTCTGAAGGTTTTTACTCAGATTAAGTGTTTGAATCAGAAGAAGTTTACCACAAAACAAAAAAACAAAAACAAAGTGGTCTGTCTCATAATAATAATGAAAAGACTTTAAATGATAATCTGTGTGTCATGTTTCTTTATTTTATAGATAGATAGCTAGATAGCTAGATAGCTAGATAGATAGATAGATAGATAGATAGATAGATAGATAGATAGATAGATAGATAGATAGATAGATAGATAGATAGATAGATAGATAGATAGATAGATAGATAGATAGATAGATAGATAGATAGATAGATAGATAGATAGATCATGTTAATCTATCTAGTTATTTAATAAAGCGTGTTTCACTTTATTGTGTATTTAATACATGATTAACAGTTATAAAAAAATCTATCATTTTTATTTATTTATGGATTTATAGCAGTTTTCTTTTACGTTTAAATATTAATTTGATTGATAAATTATTTGTTGAACTATAATACCTTTGGGTCAGGTGTATAAACAATTTATGAAAGTTATTATTTATGACGTTACCGTCTACCTCAAATCTGATTGGCCCGTACTGCAGAAGCGTCGCTCCTGATTGGCTCAGCCCACTGCCAATCAACGCCGGTAGAATACAGCAGGATTCAGATTTTCTTTACTCTCAGCAGCCTGGTTTTCGGGGCGCTATGGGCTTCCGCCTGTGAGACGCTGGTGCTTATGGACATTTCCATCTTCCAGATGAGGCGTTGATTCGCGGTTTCCATCATAATGGTGTTGAGAAAAAGGCTAAAATGGAGCTTTAGCAGTGGGCGGGGTGATGCCGACGGTGCCTTGTAGCTACAGTTAGCTTGTAGCCCGCTAGCTGGATGTTAGGCCTTTCGATTTGTGCGGCTCCTCGGGCAGGTTTATTGTTTTATTCCTCCCCAGATACATCAGGTCTCTGTTGTTTTCATCTGTGGAATATAAAAGGAGCAGATATGAAGGGTGTTTATAGTTTTCACAGGTAAGTGAAGGCAGTTTTGGCTCTTTTTAGATAATAAAAATTTTATTTTTTGTGTGAATAAAGTTTGTATAAATTATATGAGAATTTCCAGAAATGCAAAGTTTTAACAATTGACTAATCTAAGGCTACAGTTATGATAAAAACTATTCATAAATTTGATAGGCTTCCTGGATGCCTGTTGATCTATGAAAATCAGTTTTTTTCTCAATAAGATGGGGAGGGTTCACTTCCGGTCTCTTTGTCTTTCGATATGAAATCGGTGTTAATCATTATTTATATTAATCATCTTTGGGGTTTTAGATACTTCTGTTTTGGCCAAATAATACACTTTTTAATATTTAAATGGTTTTGCAATCAAGTAATTCTCATTTCGTGGAATTTGTTTTTATTACATAGAAGAATTTAAAACATAGTTTTCACCACGTGAATATATTTAAGCACTGAAATTATAAAGCATACTAACATCTGTAGTATGCATACTACAGATGTTAGTATTTTGTTCATAAACCAGGAGACATTTGGAATGTATAAAATAAATAAGAAAACAGAACTGTTTCATTATTATTTTATCATACACCTGTTCAGATAATGGTGA
This sequence comes from Xiphophorus maculatus, assembly GCF_002775205.1. Classification (NCBI taxonomy): domain Eukaryota; kingdom Metazoa; phylum Chordata; class Actinopteri; order Cyprinodontiformes; family Poeciliidae; genus Xiphophorus; species Xiphophorus maculatus. Next base: position 2,703,199 of record NC_036458.1, read on the forward strand.
ACTGCATTAAGCAACAAATATGACTACATTAGTTAGCTAATACTGCTATCAGTTTGATCAGTTATGTTGTGACAGTGGTGAGGTGTACGGTTGGACAAACAAGTTGGTTGAAGCTATGATTGCATCAGGGTTCAACTCAGAGCCAACATATTTATAGGCCTGTTGCAATAAATCAATTAATCACATGTTAAATTAAAACGAGCTCAGAAGTTTCCGTTTGCATGATTTATCATTTTTCTTGTTTTTCTCTTTCTACCAAGAACTGGGTACAAACGTCGTCACTCTGGTGCTTCGGTTTCAACTAACCCTGTTTTTGAAGGACAGTTTTGTTTTTTTACAGAGACATCATAATTGATTTAATTTGTCTTGTTTTGTTTTATTTTGGATATTTAAAATATCTTCCAGTGTGAAATGTTCTTTAGAATTTAACGTTTATTTTAAAAGTGATTTCAAAACAACAATATTATCGTTTATTGCAATAACTCCTGGGACAATTAATCGTCTGTCAAAATTTGTTATCGTGACAGGCCTATATATTTAGCTTCATTTGAATGTTTGGAGGTGATGCTGTGATTTCCAAACACGCTCACCAGAGTAGGCTTTCACGGTATCCACAAGTTATTGTGACAAAAGATAATATTGTTGTTTTGAGACCATTTTCAAGTAATATAATGGTAATTGCATAGTAACGCAATTCTCAAAGTTCAGTTAACTTTAAATTTTAATGAACATTTTAACACTGGAATACACCAGAAGACATTTTAAATGTATAAAATAAATAAGAAAAACAACAGAAACAACAAATAAAATGATTTATAAAGTCTGTGAAACAAAATTGTTCTTCAAAAATGAGCTAGTTGAAACCAAAAAACTGAAGACTTTAGTATTAATTCATGCAAATGGAAATTACTGCATTGCTTACTGTGACACCAAAACACAAACTCGGTTTTATATTTCAGCCTGTTTTTTATTTTGAGTCTTTCTGACTCAAAAGTTTCACTTTTCTGGTTTCAGATTCATGAACCGACGGGCTTCTGCTAACTGCCGCTACCAGCCCACCGTCTACGAACATGCTGCCAACTGCTACACTCATGCAGTGAGTCCCGTCTCTCTGAATGCCGACCCGCTCCGGTCTGGGACTGTCCGCTGACTGCCGTTTGTTTACTCTCGTCTCCGCAGCTCCTCATCGTGCCGGCCTTCGTGGGAATGACGCTCTTGCACTGCTTGTCCGACAACAACTGGGAGCGGATCACGGCCTGGGTGTACGGACTGGGCCTGTGCGCCCTCTTCGTGGTCTCCACCGTGTTTCACATCATCACCTGGAAGAAGAGCCACATGAGGTGAGAGGGTTTGCATTCATTTCCTCGCAACCAAGCCTCCATTTTAGATGTTACTTAATGTTGGTGCTCTGGTATGACCCAGCATCTCTTCCTGGAACCAGTTTAACCAGTTTCTCTGTGTTACAGGTCAGTGGAGCAGTGCTTTCACATGTGTGACCGAGTCGTCATCTACTTCTTCATCGCTGCCTCTTACACACCTTGGTGAGCGTCCGGCTAAGAGCAGAACACACACACAGCTGCCGTTGAAAGCGAAGCCTGACTCTGGGTTGGTTCTGTTTTTGTCTCGGTTCAGGTTGAACCTGCGGGACCTCGGACCGTTAGCGGCTCACATGCGCTGGTTTGTGTGGCTCATGGCTGCTGCCGGGACCATTTATGTCTTCAACTATCATGAAAAGTGAGTTTCTGTTCAGACTGCAGCCGTTAGCGGCGGGTGTCCAAACTCATCCTGCGCATGTTTGTCTTCTCAGGTATAAACTGGTGGAGTTGGCCTTCTATTTGACTATGGGATTTTTTCCTGCATCAGTCGTGGCATCAATGGTAAGAAGATCCTGCCATTTTGCCAGATTACGTTAAGGTCTATAATTAATTAAACTTTATAGGCAAAATAAGCTAAATTTTCGATTCAAAAACCCATTTTCCTGTTTAATTGTTGAATAAATAGACATATGAGCTCAAAAATAAATATATTTATTGTTTTTAATCTGATTCAACCATCATGTTGGTGCCAAATGTTACTCGACTCATTTAGTTTTCAAGTGTTTCAGGAACTCATGATGTAGCATCAGCATTGGTGACGTCTGCTTAGCATTGAGATGCTATTTTAATTTACAATATCTTCGCTGACAGGCTAACTCTTTTTAGCATCAGATCAGAAATTAATTCCCAGTGAGCCAAGAGAAGCAGCTTTATTGTCCGTCGCTTGAGCTTCAGATTTACAGACAGAAACGTTTGAGTAGCTGGAACCTTCATTTGTTAAAAAACTAAAAATGCAATTAGTTGCATTAAAACCAGAGTTGGGTAGTAACTAGTTACATTTACTCTATTACATTTACTTGGGCAACTTTTTGGAAAAATATGTTTACTGCTCTGCACATTTTATTTTACTTGATTAATTTTATTATGAAGTATTTCTACTTTTACTTGAGTAAAATTTCTGGATTCTCTACCTGCTGAATGAAAAAATAAAAATGCTTCACCAAAAATGTACCCAGACAGACACACACCTGCAGGTTTGTGTTAAAGTTTCATAAGTTTCTTATTTAAAGAAATTGATTTTGAAAATTTTCTTTGGCCTGATTTTATTTTTTGTCATTTTTCTCCTTAAAATGCCATTTAACTTTATATTTTGCTCCATCTAACATGTAATTTTTAAGTACTAATAATCGATCATTTGACCTTGAGTAGTAAATTTTTACCAAATATTTTTTTACTCTTTTTTTTTTTTACTTTTACTTGAGTAAACATATGTTGAAGTAGTGCTACTCTTACTCTAGTATAATTTTTGGATATTCTGGGTATTACCTAAATTAACAAGTTAAAGTCCCGCCCCTAATCAGAATTTGATGTAGGTGTAAGAGTATTTGCGTTTTTCTCTCTGCCGCTCCCTTGTGGTTATAAAGAATATGGTGCCTTTGAGTTTCAGTGCAGATTCTAGGAATACATTTTTCTCTGTTTTTGTTTTTCCAGAGCAACACGGACGGCCTGCAGGAGCTGGCGTGTGGAGGACTCATCTACTGCCTCGGCGTGTTCTTCTTCAAGAGCGACGGCGTCATCCCCTTTGCTCACGCCATCTGGCACGTGTTTGTGGCTCTGGCTGCCGCCGTGCATTACTACGCCATCTGGAAGTACCTGTACAACGCGGCCAGCTCCAAATCCCTCCTCCAGTCCTGACCATCTCTCCGCCCAGCCGCCCCCCCACTGCTCAACCAAGCTGCAACAGTAAAAGTTTACGACAACAACCTTAACTTGTTTACTGTTTTGTAACCAGGAGGAAAGCAGGTTTGTCACAGTCCTCTGGTGAAATCAAGTGTTTTTTAAGAGAAGAAATCTCCAAAGCTTCAGTATTTGTGACGTTTGATAGCGTCTTTTTAAAACCACTCAAAGCGAGTCACATTCCTCTTTAAGGGTTGATCCGTTTCATCCGGAGAAAATCGAGCAAGGTGCTAAAAATCATCAGCTCTTATTTCTACTGAAATAAACCAAAGCTCCAAATAAAGGCAGCATAACAAAAACTTCAAAGTTTTAATAAAATTTAATTGGTTAATAAAGTGTTACGGTAATGTTATTCTCATATCTGAACCAAAAATGTTGTGTTAATCATGTTTTCTTCTATTTATATCTGTTTAGGGCATTCTCTCTGTCTGTTTCTACTGGAAGTTGTTGGCGCCCTCTGGTGGCAGCTGGGTAGCATTTCTCAGTATTTCATAGTATAGAAGAGAAACAGGAGAGCTGGGTGTTGGTGAGCCAAATGAGGAGACTCCCAATTAAAAGCAGTTTGATTTATCTTTTTTTTTTTTTAAATAAAAATGTGAATATTGTGTGTGTGTGTGTGTGTGTGTGATCTGTTGTGTGGTGTAACATTTCCTGTTGTGTGTCTTGTGATTTTTGCACACTGATGTTAAAAAGTTTCATATCATGAGGACTTTATGGTTTTGTTTTTTTGTACGTTTGCTTCCTGTTTTGTTTTTCCTTCCTAGCAACGTCTGAAACCAAATCACAGCTCATGTTTTAATAATCATGACTCTTCTCTTGTGATCCAGTCTGTTTTCTATGTTGATTCTGATGATTCTGGCCTTTTTGCAGAGAATACTTGCTTTTGTTTTGTCTCTTTCACTGGCTGGAGATGGTTCTTTGTAGAATCTGAACGCTCCACTGTACTGAACATCACCTTGGTAATGTGACAATAAAGACAATATCTGCAGCTTGGTGTCTGGACTCAGTTCATTTTGCTTTCGGTAAACTGCAGTTCAAGAATTATACGTTTTAAAAATATTTTTTTTTTAAATTTTGTTTTTGTTTTTTAACCAAAGACAATATAAAAGTCTTACAACAGCTAAAATCTGACCCCACTCCATTGGGCTCTTTGCACCTGCCGCTCTGACGTCACAACCGCATGCGCAAATGCGGCTCTTTTTTTTCCGCTTTGAGTTACCATGACAGCTAGAAAAGACAAAGTCGTATTTCACACGCAAATAAAACAATATTATGCACTTTGCTGTCTTCCTAACATAATGGGCTTTTAAGTTTTCATGGATTTCCAAGCGGTCCTGAATTAAGAAGACGGTGGCTTGTAAATATTCGTCCCCATCAGTTAAAGCTAACGCTGCACAGCAAAGTTTACAGCCTTCACTTCACTCTGGATCAACTTCTTCAGCCTAAGGAAGAAGGTAAAGGAGCCTCCTGTGTTATTTCCATGGACTCACTTCTGTATTCAGCCTGAATGATCGAGTTTATGGGAACGAGAGATCAGACCAGAGCCAGACAGCCGAGCTACTGATCCGCCTGTACAAACTGCTGTAAACACCGTCCTGCTTCACAAGAAGCATGCAAAACTAATAAAGTGAAATAACACGGAGACCTTTAGGAACACGGCCATATTTTTCTAAAAGCAACAACTTTGAACCTGAACCGTCAGCTGAACTAGAACTCCGACACCAGAGCTGCTCTACTGTTAAGCTATGGGCTTGTTGTTCCTCAGGCTTCAGAAACAAAAAGCCTGAACCGTAAAATCCCCGTTACTTGGTCTCTGACACTGACAACAATAAACCACATAATATACTTGAACATAAGGTAAAAACATTGTCCGTTAGACTGGATGAAAAATGTTTAGACACTTAAATAGCACATTTTTACAAGACAAATGTCCGAGAATATTGCCTACTAGCATAAGCTAAAGCTAATGTTAGGCACAAAGTTTAAATAAAGTAAAACTCACCTTTGTATCTGTGAACTTATAATGAGGCGAACATATTAAAACCTTTCTCCAGCTTATTGTTGGGGCTTCGGATTGATGTTCACCATTAATTGTTACCTTGGACAAGCCCTGCAAACACCCAGTGTAAAGAGCCATTTTCAATAGATCGGAAACAATTGAGCCGCTTTTCCCCGAACGCGGAAGCTGAGGTGCAAAGAGCCCTTTATCTTCTGAGTTTTGAGTTTTTTCTTGCCTTTCATTAGTTCTTGGTGCAGCGCCTCCACAGGCGAGGAGGGGAACAGGTTTTTCAAAAGGTTTGATTCGTTTGGCACAGTACCAGCTGAAAATGTAATAAATGTTGCAAGTTTGTTCCCCAATCGAAATATCAGGTGTCAAAACACCTTAAATATCTTCACAAGTGATGCTGGATTGTAGCATGAGGCGGACAGAAGGACTGGGGTCACATCCGTCACGGTGAGCAAAATAGCGAAGCTCTGGATTAACCTGTTCTTGGTCATGAGACTCGGATCTTGACTGAAGGAACCCGGATGTCACTGCTTTTCTTAATCAAATGGGAGTCAACTGGGACCTCACCTCACCACTTACGCCCTCTGGTGGCCATTTTAGAGCAGTTCTGGGAATTGAACCATCCCGTCAGCATGGGACCGTTCTGTTTTTGTTTCATTCAGAAAATAACTTTTCTTGTACAACCGTTCCCGCTTGTTTTGGATGCTCTGAAGATGGACTGGTACTTTTTATGCTTTGCTCTTTTAAGATGCGTAACCATAGCAACAGGGTGCTTTACAATAGGGAGCAGCTGATGAACATTAGAAAAGCTGAAATAATATAACTGAAGCCAAAAGCTAAAACTGAAAGATTAGAAACACCATAACCAACAATGGACATAATCTGAAGGCTGTCATCAATTCAACCTGGACTTCCAGAACCTTAGCAGAACCACAGGGTGACCTCCTCCACGCTACGACACATTGGTGCAGTACTTCATCCAAAAGGAGCACAGACCAAATATTAAATGCATAGAACTGAACATACCTTTCAAAAAACTATCTCTGCTTAAAATGTCCCTTTTTTATTAATAAGATGTAGTATTTTAATTTTCTTTTGAGTTTTCATCATCTGTGAGCCACAATTTTAAAGATTACAACATATAATAGCACAAAATATTTTACTGTGTGATAAATCTCTATAACATCCAAGTTGCTAGAAATACTAAATATTTATAGCAATATTTAGAATATTTAAAAATATTAAACTTTTTCACAATATTCTAATATTTTGACATATGCATCTTAGTGCAGAGAATGAAAACACATGGAAAATAAGTGGTATTTTTATTAGACACTAGAAATTACAGACAGAGAGGCAGAGGGCTGAACAACACGTAATACTCCTTTATGCTTTAAACACTCTGAAACAGTCTGTTGGTGTTGCCATGAATACAATGGTTACAAATCTGCTGCAATGTTTGAAATAAAAAGAAGGTTCAGGAAACCTTCCGGCGCCAATCTGTACGGGACCAAAACACTGGGAAACAGTCGGTGAATTAAAGGCACTGGAACAAACTCACGATGATTATGGTTAATATTTCCAGGTGAGGTAGAGGGATCACTCCACACGTGAGGTACGTTTGGGATTTCACAGATTCATTACTGGATTTTTCCTGCTTGATTCTAATGAAAAACAAAGACGCCCTGGAAGCTATGGAGCCTCAAAAGGGATAAAAACTCTGAGTAACAAAATGGTCGCCTAATATCGCTCACACCAGATCGATAACGCTTCGAAAAGTCTCAGTGGAATGTGAGAGTTTTGTTTTACAGAGGTGAAGGTTCCAGGATTTATTTTATTTCACTTTACCAATCTTTAAATGAACCAAATACGGAAGATCCAAATGAGCATGACCTCAGGAGACAAATACGGAAGTCCTGAGATGCCAAAAACTTATTGGAATTAATGAGCAACTAAAAAAATCTTAAGAGTATATTAAATGTGTTATTTTGTTGAATTATTACACAGCTTCTGCCCACTTGAGTTCAAGAAGGATGTAGTGTTGCTTTAACTTAATGAAAATTTTATGGCAGGAATGGAAACTGCTAATTTAATCATTTGCAGAATATCTAATTTTCAGGCGGAAAGTGCCAGCTGAAAACAGCAACTGTCATTAAAAACCATGATGCTTCCGAGATGGTTCAAATTTGATGTAATATTTCATGAGCCTTTTAACAAAATATAATGCAGTCATTTCAAAACCAAATGAGAAAGGCACTTATGGCAAAAATATTTAAAAATAGTTTTTGCCATTAACCGGGGGTCAAATTAAGCAGAGCTGGTTTATTTGAATAAAATAATTAGTGTGCAAATTTGTGATGTTGATTAAGGATAATTGCTTCCAAAACAATCTTTGGTATTGGTGTAGGTTATGCGACATCTGGCATTAGTGGCCTCATCTACTACAGTGAGATGATGTTTGAGGTAAATCTTTCTGCAACGGGTTACGTTTTGTACAATTAGAGCAAACTGCAAACATTTGCAAGAAATAATCTTTAGAATTCTCATCCAAAAAGATGCCATCATTTTGGGACCTCTGGACTTCCATACATGCCATGATCTGCCTTGTGAAACAACATATCCACATTGTAGACTGATGGCTGTCTAAAACATGACTCATAAATCCAGCTTCAATCTAAAGACTCTGCAGTAAGCCCAGTTAAAAAGAAAACAGCAAAAACAAAACAAAAAGTTCATCACTCAGGTTCAGGGACTCGCTACAACTGAAGAAAACAATCGCAGAGCAGCAGGAAGAACCAGCTATAGTTTCCCTGCCGTCATAGTAACGCCATCCCATGTTTTTGAGAACATTAAGCACATTGAGTGTTGAAATCATATTATATAATTACAATAATGCCCCCAATATTTTGGTTTCCTTCCCATTCCCTCAAATAGAAAATCAAAATACCTTTTTATTTATTCATTTATTTTATTAAACACATTTTTTATATTTCTCTGGATTTGTTGTGCCTTTAAAATACACAATTCACCAATTCTATATATATATATATTGGAAAAATACTGTACAAAAAAGGAACAACGTACAGATTTATAGAAACATCTCTGGTTTGGTCTGCAGGAAACAAACTGACTGGGTGAACCACAGTATTGGACAACACCATCCAACCTTCTTTCTCTTTTACATTCATACAGCCATCTGTAAAAAGACGGCAAACAGACGCCACCGACAAAACATCTGCACTGAGTCCTACAAGAAAGAAAAAAACTAAACAAAACCAGTCGGACTAGTCATGCCAAGTCAAACAGAATCCAAAGAATCAACAACTAGTCCAAAACAACAGAGAGAAACCATGCTTCAACCTGAAGAGAAGGAGGCTAAACAACCACAGCTTTCAGAGCAGTAATAATACTAACAATTATATCAACAGAATATATATATATATATTTATTTATAGATATAAAAACAACAAACTTCCATCTGAGAAATAAAAGGGAGATAAATAGGAGGAATTTTCTTGAACCGGATCCGATTGTGAGACGCTAGTTAGTGCAGGAGCAGGAGGTGGAGACATATTTAAAATTATTGCTCAAGAAATTAAAACATAATACTAACAGAGAGCAAAATGTTCCTGGATTGGACAGGAAATACTAACATAAGTGGCTAAGAACGACAAAATAAAGAGGATTTTAGTCCTGGTCTGATGTAGAGAAGGAGGCGGGCTCGAACTCCTCACAGTGGGAAGTACGCACATGTAAATATATTTATATCTATTTATTCAAACCGTGTAGAGAAATCAAAGGAGGAGCAGACGAGATGAAGCTTAACAAAATACCAGAATCATACAGGTGGAGGTGCCGCCATTAGAGACATTGTCCTTTAAACAGGAGGGCAAACTGGAGGTTCTGGGAGCAGAGATGGGCCACAGGAGGGGCTCACAGGGGCCCATGTCGCGCCTCGTATTTAGCCAGAATGTTCTTGCAGCGGCCCAGCTCCTTCCTCAAGTCGGCCACCTCGAGACGCAGCGCGGCGTTCTCCTTCTCCAGGAAGCCGGCTCGGATGGCGATCTGGTTCTCTTTGAGGCGGCGCGCGTCCCGCGAGCGCTTCGCCGCCACGTTGTTCTTTCTGCGTCGCGCCCAGTACCTATCATCCTGCAGGGAGCAGCAGAGGGCTCAGTCAGCAAAACAACATGGCAATAAAATACTAAAAATAAATTATGCTTTTATTTTGAAGGTGAATCCTGCCACTAACTATTAATCATCAGTGACGATTCCAGTGAAGGTTGGAACACGCTGCTGATCTTTCATTTAACTACTTAAGTTAAATTTATACAATATTAGAAATAGATTAAAAAAAATAGATAGTTCAATTAATTTTTAAATAACAAATTAACATTTTATTGCCTAAAATGCAATAACAGCATTGCTTTAGTGAATGCCCAATCAGTCATAGCAAAACATGCAACTGCATAAACATCTGAAAAGATCAGCTGTTTCTGACCGACTTAAGAAAATAGTGTAGGAAGGAAGGGAGGAAGAAAGAGAGAGAAAGAAAGACGGAAGGAAAGAAAGAAAGAAGGAAAACTAAGTTAATATTTTATAGTTAAAATCTAAATACTCTGCCTAAATAAAAAAATAAAGATTTTATTTCCCATGTCATTGTGATGGGTTCCTGTTCTGGGTTCTGGTTCCGGTCTGGCCCACAGACTCTTCCTCACCTTCAGGTCCTCGGGAATGAAGATCTTCCGGGCTTTCTTGATCATGGGCTGCGGCTTCAGCTCCTCGGCGGAGAACTTGCGCTTCCTGGGATCGAACATCTCCTGACCCGGAACACTGGACAGCGCCAGGTCGGCCGGGTCCGGCTCGTACGTCATCGGGACCTGGATGGACTCCGGGTCGATGGGGCTGGGTGTGTCTCTGGCTGCGGACCAGACAGAGGAGAGAGACAGAAGATCAGAACTGGGAGGCCACGTTTGTTCCCTGTGAAGCATCCAGTTCTGCTTGAGGCGGTAATACCTCCACCAACCAGCGGGTGGTGCTGCCACACAACGGTTACACAAACACTGGACCAACAGCTGATCCAGAAGCAGCAGGTTCAGATTTTTTTCTGAAATCTGTTATTTTTTTGCAACTAAACCCGACTGCATGAATGCTTTACGTCCTCAAAGCGACCAGAAAGCACAGAAGAAGAACGTAGGCATCACACAGCAACACATCGTTTACTGAAGTAATAATAGATTATGTTTAATAATCAATTTTAACATTTAATCAGCAGTGGGAGTTCTAATTCAGACACAGTGGAGGCTTTAAAGGGGCAGTTTTGTGTTTTCCTCTTTATAGCACAATCAAGTAGTTATATAATCAAATAGGACTTAAAAAGACGTTGACATTGTAATTTAACGTCTGTCTCTTTAAAACCTCCTGCTCCTTCTGAAACTCGTTTTTACCAGATGTGCAGTTCCATCAGGTGTTTGCTAATTCCTGCTGGCTAGTCTGAAGGAGCCTAGTGGGAGAGGGTTGCTCTGTGAGGCCGAAGTTTTGTAGCTCTTAGGAGGAGCTTCGTCCTCCAAGGCGGGGCTAGGCCCACCCGGGGGTTTTGCCCAGCTGAATGGTTGCCATGGCGATTAAAGGATTTCTCAAACATGCATGAAAGAATCAAAGCAAAACTCCAGCTTTGTTTTTGTTGGGGGATGTAAAGTTCAAAAAAGTGCATTTTACATAATACCGCCCCTTTAAATTAACTTTTTAACAGATAAGTGAGTCATTTTTTTAAGTGAGCCATTGTTTTTATCTTAATTTGGTTAGTTTATTTCTGAACTGTCATTTTATACCCTCTTAGCTTTATTTCAAAGAAAAACATTACTAATTTCTTTTAGAAAAACCTTTGCACATTTCTTGAAACAGATTGTATGTTTTGCAAACTCTATGTACATTTGGCAAAATGACCTGGATAATGCAGCACAACATCATGAATCAGCTGCAAAAGGTCACATCTCTCCAAAAACACTTCATGTATGCTTCGAAACTAAACTGACGAGTTGTAGGTATCATAGATACCCACCCCCAACATGGACTATTCACACTCCCACCTTCTGGCCCGACGGTCAACGACCACATGTACAATAGAAGAATAGAAGAATGGATGAATGGATGCTAATTTGAGCCATCAGAGTCCTCAGTTTGGACTCAGGGTCTTTTTGGCACTGTTTCAGTAAGTCTAGGGAGAAATTTGAGGTCCCACCAAAGCAAGTTACCTGAATCAGAGACCAGACTTTGAGTAGGCCACTTAAAAGCCTCCATTTTGTTTTTCTGACCCACTCCGAGTTTGATCTGCTGGTGTGTTTTGGGTCACCCTGCTGCTCAACATCAACATGTGAACAACTCAGCTCTTTCTGCTTGAATTATTAATTTTATATTAATAATTGGATGTAAAACCTGCTTAATATGAGATTTAATTTATTTATTTTTTTTTTTTTTACAGAATTTGAACCAGGTGAAGGAAAAATTACACTAGAGTTTAGGGTAGAACATATTTACAGAAAAATAAGTTTTCTTTATCCTAATTGTGAAATTGTAATTTTTTTTTTTTTACAGTTCTGGGTTAATTCTGCTCTGACTGAATTGTTGTTTCAGTAAATATCTTTTGGAGTCGGTATATTCCAGTTAATGACTGTTATGGTTATTTGAATAACCGATTAATCGTGATTAAACCTGATTAATCGTTTCAGATCTAGTTCCTCTGCCGTTTCAGACTGACAATGTCTCAGACTTCGTTTCTCATCTGTTCTTTCATTTCTAAACCAGAGACCAGATTAAAGATAATCCGTCTTTAAGCAGCGACACAAATAGTCCGACCTGACCTCTGCGAGGCGAGCGCAGGTAACCCAGGCAGAAGCGGTCCGAACAGGAACGTCTAAACTCAACGACCCGGTTCTGACCAGACCCAAGAGGAGGAACAAACTCAGATTAATCAGCTACCCTGCTGGGTTTCCATGGAAACCTCTAAACCACATTCAATAAAGTTTTCTTTATATTGAGTGTGGATTTATTGATTTTACAGATTATCATCTGGATCCAGCTTGACGTCACGCTCAGCGATCGTATTGGGCTTTTTATGATTTTATGGGCGCTGTCGTCATGACGACCAGGCGTATCTGAACTGTTGAACTCTGAGAGTATTTACAGTAAAGAGAGTTTACCCTCCCGTTCATCCACCCGACTCAGTGGAAGATCATTCCAGGTCATGAAAGTTTTTTATTTCACCTCAAAAAACCTTCCAGCTGGAACGTTGAGCCTCAGATGATAAAATATACCAGAGACAGAACAGCAGTGCATCAACAAGCTGGCTGCTTTCCCATCACTCTGCTGGCTAATTAGTGAAAATTTAAAAAATCTGCATCCTCTGCAGTTTCAGATGAAGAAGGTTAGTGATGCATCATCTGAGGCATGAATGGGGCGGATTGTGCAACCTGTGCACATTCTGCAGAAATATTTAAAAGATTTACAAAGGAGGTTTTATTTTTTTATGTTTGTGGTACCTTTTAGTAATGTTATTTTACCCTATTTTATTGATAATATAAACAGAATATAGTCATTTTAATTATTAATTCTTTAGAAAAAATAATGATTAACTGTGAGAATTAACTTATTTTCTGATATTTATGTTTTAAATGTGTGTGAAATGTATTTGTGAAAAACCTTATATTCATTAAAAAACGGGTTATCTGAATTTTACTCAAATTAAATAAACTAGATGGAAAAGTTCTGATTTAAAACCCAGCTTGTCTCAAGACGGAGCTGATTTCTTCCTTCAGGCACCTGGAGTTGGATAACTGGAATCAGGCGCAGCTCGGCCTGCAACCTGACTCCCCCTCCGGCCGCTACGGGGTCAATGTACTGAATGCGACCTTCGACCTGTGAAGGCCGTAGCAGTGGCACACCCAGGATGTTATCTGCTTCAGCAGGACGAGCGCCGCCAGCTGCAGGCCCTGCGACGCTGCGGTTGGACGAGACCAGTCTCGCTGAGCTGGAACAATGCAGCGTGCACGTGACCGGAGCACGCCCGAGTCCATGTGACCTCTGCAGGGTACAGCGTGTGCTCTGAGTCTGGGCCGGGTCCCGGGGGGGGCGGGGGGACAGGAAGCAGAGCGGGTGGAGTGGGTGTGGGAGAAAGTGAGAAATGAAAAGGAGGGGGCTCCTGTTTGCAGCTCAGCGTTGCACACGGCTGCCCGCATGCGCCCGTCACATGGCGCCGCACGCCAGAGGAAACCCCATCCTGGCTTCACGCGAGAGCTAAATGTGAACTGCTAGACGGACCCGAAAAGAACCCAAACAGAACCCGGACACATGAATGTCAAACAGAGCAGGAGATCCTCTAACATTTGAGCTGAAGCTGAGATGCTGCAGCCTGAAAAATCCTCAAATGCCTGAAAATATGGAGCCAGTCCGACTGCAGGATTGTCTGAAGAACATACGGAGGACCAAACCGGCCATAATTATTTAAATAAATCACTGAATGATTTTTTTTTGTAATTCAGTCACATTATAAATAAATGTTTCAGTCATGTCACATTATAATTCATTGAAATGTGAATAATAAAAATATTTACCTAATTTAAAAAAACAGTGAAATTATTTTGTGCAGCAAGTGGGCGGGGCAAATTTAGTAGTGGCGTATTTAACGAAGCACATTAACTTTTATTATAATGCATTCATTTATTTCTTCTTCCTACTATTGATATTTATTCAATTCAGGATTTATTCATTTATTTATTTTCTATTAAACAAAATGTATTCTTTTATCATTATTGTTAGAATTACTACCATTATCAATAATTTTTCTGATAATGTAAAATGAAACTAAACAAAATGTTTAAATATTCCATCAATTTAAATTGTAACATAAACACACATTAGGAAATGTGAGTAAAAACATGCAAATCTAAATTTTTATTGAGTGTTTTTCACAATCTGATAAATTTCCTGAGAAATGGGAGCAGCAAATTGTTTCAAGAGTAAAAACAAACTAATTTAATTTCGCCTGGGTTTGTTTTCATCCCTCCAGCTTGTTGCTTTATTTTAGATGATTTTTCTCCTTAAAACATGAGAAGATTCTGAGATTTTATTGAACAAGATGTGGAATAATCCCCCTCCCTGGCGATGCATTCAGCACATTAAAGATGAGGTCAGACCTGTTTACAGAACCTCCAGCCGGGTTCTTCCTTCCTGACCGGGGAAATGTTTGGGAGGAGACCTCCAGCAGCAAACACCTCCAACTAAACCAGACTCAGCAGCTGGAATCAGACCGATCCATTATCGTTTGATTAACCTGAAAACATCTGACTCACTGGGTCAGTGAGGCCCTCCGACAGGCACGAGAGGCCCCTCACTGGGACCCCGCCCCTTCAGGTAAACACCCTCAGGGTCTCCATCTGTTTATCTTCCATGATCTGATCCGCTGCCAGCAGCCGGTCAGAGTCTGGAAGGGCACCGGTCCCAGGATCAGGCAGGAAAAGCAGCTGCCGCCTCCTGGATGCCAGCTCGTTACGTAACCGCTTCCTTAACGAGAAGTTTTCTGCGGTGACCAAAACGCCACACAGATTCAAAAACGTGTGAATCTGAAAGTTTCCACCTTGTGAAGTCGGGTGAAGTGAGTTTATGTGGTTCAGCGAGTTCAAGCCTGAGGCACAGCTTTAAAAAACCAAACACGGTGGAGTAAACAAAAACAATGAGGGGGCGGAGCTTCTTTCAACCAATCGGAGCTCAACGAGAGCCGTCCTGCTGCATACTTAGACCTGAGTTTCATCAGCCTGCAGCATTACTAACAGATTGAGTCATTTTCATCCCAACCTGAAACAGCGTTTAGCAAGTCAAAATTAAGACTTTGTAAGACCTTTTTAAATGCCACCTTAAATTGTATTGAGGGCCAAAACAACTACAAATATAGGGGGCTCTTGGGGGACTTAACTGTGCCAAACTTAAGATTTTTTTCCCTTTTTGAACAAAATCCACCTATAATTGTATCTGCCTTGTAACTGAAGTGCCAACTAAGCATTAATTTGCCTTTACACTTGATGAAATAAAGTTAGCTAGCTAGCTATCAAATGTATATTATCAATTACTGGCAGCATCAATCGCCTGAATTTAAAGAACATAATGAAGATGTCCCGCCAGAAAAATAGAGTGCATAGAATATAGGAGACTATATCACCCTGTCATGACAATCTTTAAGACCTGTGATTAACGTATTTAAAGCCAACATAATTTTTTCTAATGAATTTAAATCTTAAGGCCTTAATTTTAGATATGCAACGTCAAGACCTTTTTAAAGCCACCTAGAACAAAATTAAGGCCACAGAAGTAGCTGTTTGGGAACGGTTCTGTTTTTCCACAGCAGTACTTGTGTTTGTGAGACTGTCATAAAATCACAGCCATACTGTTATCTAAGTAAAGACGCAAATATAGTTCTTAGCATCACTTTTATTATTATCACAAGAGTACCACAAAATATCATGGTAAAACTTTAAGTTCATGTCACCTAGCCTAATATAAAAGACTAAATAATCCTGCCACGACAAAATTTAAGGCCTGTGATCAACGTAGTTAAAACCTACTTTAAAATTTTCTAATGACTTTAACACATTTTAAGGCCTTATCTTCAAATACATTAATTTAAGACTTCATAAGGCCTTATCTTTAGATGCATACATTTTAGACTTTTAAAGGCTTATCTTTAGACCCAGGAAATTAAAACTTTTTCAAAAACGTAACTTTAGATGCATTAATTTAAGAATTCATAAGAGCTTATCTTTACAGGAATTTAAGACTTTTTAAAGAACTTAACTATGGATTCATGAACTTAAGTCTTTTAAGACCTAAATTTTAGATGGATTTAAGTCCTTTTAAGGATGCACAGACACCATCTAAGAACATGTGGAGGACATTTGAGGGCCCACGTGTGTGAGTGAGCAGGTGTGCCTCTGTATGCTTCCTACCTGCAGCGGTTGGGCTGTGCAGGCAGGTCTGAGACGGCATGGCTGTGTGAACGGAGGTGGTGGCGCGGCTGCTGAGGTCCACCACTGAGGGGGTGGGCGGCTTGGGCGGCGAGACCTGCTGCAGTGCTGCCTGGGACGGCTGCGCTGCCTGCTCGCTCTGGGCCGTGTTGGCTGGGATGCCGTTTTCCGACAGGAACTCCTCCAGGTCCATGTACTCCAGCTGGAAGTTGTCGCCGTCGTACGGCAGGGTCTTGTCCCACAGAGTGGGCCCCAGGAAGGCCGACTGGGGGTGGCTGGCTGTGCTGCTCTCATCTTCCAGCTTTTTCTCTTTCTCCTTATCCTTCCCAAATCCTGAAAGAAGAAAACAAATCCCATCAGATTTCATCCTGGGCTCATCTAGCAGGAATCTGCGTCACTTCAGTCTAATCAGGACCAGAAGCTGTGGTCAAAACAAAACCACAACTGATTTAACAACAAACACCAATTAGTAGGCATGTCAGAATAAATCAATTAATCGCATGATAAATTTAAACTATCTCAATCATTTCCATTTGCATCAAGTTTTTCTCTTTTATCTTTTTCCAAAAGCTGGCTGGCAAAAGTCTGGTGAACTGGTCTCAACTAGCCCTTAGATTGAAGCACAGTTTCATTTATAGAGACTTCATAATCTGTTTTATTTGTTGTTTCTGTTTTGTTTATTAAATTTGGATATGTAAAAAGTGGTAAGTGTTCATTAGAATTTAAAGTTTATTGATCTTTGATATTGTGTTCTGAAAACAACAATAACGTCTGGGACAATTTATCGTCCAGCAACAGTTGCTTTTGTGGCAGGTCTACCAATTAGGCATGAAAGTTATCAATTAATGAGTTAATGTAAAGTTGATTGATAAGCAGTCAATTTCGTCTCGTGTCAAGAGGGCTTACGGTCTTTCCATAACATGAAGGGCTAAATTTAAACATCATAAAATTGTAATATTTCTTTCTGTCAGTTGTATTAAATATTGACTGAATAAACAGAAAATTCTTGTCACATTATTAAACTTATATTTCTAAAATATAACACAGGAACCTCTTAAGTTGCAAAATTGAAAAATAAGAGGAAAAAATTCATACAGAAACCGCCTGTGGTTGCTCTTGACAGAATATTAAAACTTCACTCCAGGAAGCGCTTTAACTCACAACTATCTCCAAAAATCAAACTTGCTTTTTAGTGCCATGTTTTTTCCATCTTGTTATAATTTTGTGTTATAGTTTTTCTGTCGTAACATCATCCTCACCTTCGTAGCACTAACTACCTTAGTAGTTTTCAGTTTATAAAGTTGGTGCTGCTCTACTCTTTCAACTTTAACACCATTAATCTGTTTGTATTATCTTTGAAAAATACATTTTTGTACCTTTTGTTGTTAAAATCCCAAAAGTAAAGTTGTTTTGGCATTATGATAGTTGTGAAATGATTATTTTTTTTTAATTTAATTTATTAACTGCTTACATTGATTTTATATTATAAAGAAATGCATAAATTATAACAAGTTTAGCATTCATTTGTGGTTCAAGCTAAACAACCTAAAATCCCTGATACTGATTGCAATTGATAGCTGAAAAATATTGCTTAAATATTAATTAGAATATTTTTTTCACACTTATCCAGACAAGAAAATTGATTTAAGAGGGAACTACCCCATTCATTTGTTGATAATGCGTAGGAACCCAGAAACCTTCTCACCCAACTTCCTGTTAGGTCGGAAGTGGGACTTTAATTTTTGAGGTTTCCCACTAATGACAAGCTCCAAAACCATCATTTCAGCTTGTATTATATATTGTAAAATCAATTACTTTTTGTATTTTGATTCAAAAAGTGAAACTAATGTCCAATCAGAGTTACACAGTTAAAGTTTTTGTTTCTGTCCATGTCCAATATTTTATGTTCCAGTTGATAAAATTCCAAATTTAGTTTCTTAGACCAATTAAAGAGACAAAGATAGGCCTACAAAACAATATGCCTATGTGAATTCAATAATTGGTTGTGGCAAAAATCTTGAATATCTACAATTCACTGAAGTCTGTTGTTATCCATATGCACCTTTTTCCACCACACTTTTTCCCGCCACTTAACTTTCCATTAATACTCTTATATACAGCAGCTTCTTTTATCATTTACCTCCACATAGCAAGGCAATTCTGTATTGAAAATAATATTTTTTCTTATTATTGGTCTGATAATATTCCATTTTTATGAGAAACTGAATGTTCGATCTTCTTTAAGTGTAAACCATAGTCACCATAGTGCAAACCATGTTTATATATGAAATATAAACAACTATACTGACATAAATTACGTTTTTAATTATATTCTGATGTGTTGAGATGAACATGCAGGTGTTTTTTTATGTTTAGGGTCCTTTCTAAACAAGTCTACCCATCTCTCTCTGTCATCTGACTGGGAGAAACATTAGAAGCTGTGGAAATTTTCACTAAACCGTGAGAAATTTAATATTTGAGCAGCCTGGCCCTTTAAAGGTAAACATTATCCGTCATTCATATCAGCTAACATCCATTTAACACGTCCTAAGAGAGGCTTCAACATGGAAAACGCCCTCTATCGACAGGTATTGGTACTGCTAATGAGTCCCATTGAAGACAGCGGGGTTTAAATGTTATAAACAGCACTTTACGCTATTAACAGCGCAGACACAACAGCAGCGCGGTTAAATCTGGACCCTTATGTGTTCACTGAGAAAATAACTTCATGTTTAAATCACCTGCTGGCTGAATTTGACGCCAAATCTGCCAGTTAAAAACATTAAACCCGAATTACACAGCATTCTGATTTTTCTATCTTTACCGC
This sequence comes from Xiphophorus maculatus, assembly GCF_002775205.1. Classification (NCBI taxonomy): domain Eukaryota; kingdom Metazoa; phylum Chordata; class Actinopteri; order Cyprinodontiformes; family Poeciliidae; genus Xiphophorus; species Xiphophorus maculatus. The sequence goes on from NC_036458.1 coordinate 2,722,315, forward strand.
TCCTGGCCAATCAGATTACGGTTTAATTTTTAACAAAGATCGCAAACTACAAAGACGCGCCACTTTTAGGTGATTTGGTTGACCTGTGTCCTTTAAGTCCGCTATATCTGTCAGATCAAAGTGCGCCAACAAGCAGCCCTACGTGCACCTGTGTGCGCAGTAAGTTTTGCACATTTTTTTAAGACAGCGTACCTTCATCGTGGTGAAACGGGAGTTTCAGCGGGTTTTCCAGCAGGGATTTCAGGACTCCATGAGTCGGCGGCAGGAAAGTTGGGTTTATAGGAAGAGGTCTGGCCATTTTCTCCATTTCACTTGAAGGGCAGCAGGAGTAAAAAAGATTAAATGTCCCCAAACCCGGTTAGTAATTAATAAAAATAAAAAAAAATAGTTCAAAAATAATAATAAAAACTCGCTGTCCGGCTCGTGGAGAAACCCACTCAGGTGGAAAAAAGGAGACCACACTCCGCTCAGCGGCGGCGGCAGGAGCAGGACGGAGAGCGGCTGGATGGCTGTCTGTCGTCTGGGCTCTCTGGCAGAGAGGGTGGAGAGGAGGAGGAGGAGGAGGAAGGCGGAGAGGTGGAGGGAGTCGCTGCTGCACTCCCCGGTGCATGTGAGGAGAAGGGCACCAGTGACGTCAAAGCACCGGGGAGGGCGGGGACTGTACGTTCAGGGACGTCAGGTAAAACCCCATGTCCGTGCTGCCTTTACTGACAGTTGGGTGCGACCGCGGATCAGGGCCATTGTAGATGGGAAAAGGAAGAAAAATGAGAATATATTTATGCCAAAAATAAAAACTCTAGAAAATTTGCTAAGTAAAATAAAATAAAGGCTTAAAACAAGCTCTTCTCTTCTTACTTCTCAGTTAGTTTTGTCTTATTTAAAGTGTAATAAGATATTGGCACTAGAAAGTAAATAACAATACTTTGTAATATTCTGTGATTTGCAGTGTTGGCAAAAAGCGAACTTCCCCTTCAAGTGAAAAAAGAATGTGGAAGAAAAACATGAAAAAGTCAGTAAAAATGCCCCTTTAAAAATGTTTGTAAACAATAAAAGAGATGCTTTTATTTAAAATATGCAAACTTTTGTGTTTTATGCACACAAGAAATCTCTCTGGTCTTTTTTTATGTGAGTGCTGCACACAGTAAACCCCAAAGCAAACAGTAACTCCCCTGGTCCAGCTCCTATTGTGGTCTCATGATGTTTCATATAATAACCTATCCTGTTTACTCACACAGACGCTATCATTGTATTTTCTGCTGGGCGTGAGTCAATGCTGTAACCTATTTCTAAACACTTTCATGGTTCCCTGACTTTCATGCAACTGTCTTGCATTTGCAAAATTATGCAAAGTATTCAGAGCCATGTCGGCGTTTACAGACTGAGCCTCTTCAGCTATGCTGCGCTCACACGCCAGCTCTGACAGCTTGTTCTGTGCAGCCAAAAGCATTTCAGAAATGCTCACAGTAAGAAAACAACTTTGTGGGGCTTTTACGATTTGCCTGGACATCAATTTAATCTGGAACCAGGAGCAAATGCACTACAAAAACAAGTATTTTTGTCTAGTTTTGAGTGCAAATATCTTTGTACGCTTAAAATAAGACAAAAATGACTCATACGTTTTTAGCAAGATATACGAGCTTGTTTTTAGGAAATTATTCCTTAAATATTTGTTCCACTGGCATATTATTTCACTTATAACAAGACATTTTCCTTATGATTTTTTTTTTACTTGAGTCTTGCTCCGATATCTTACTGAAAACTTACCAAACTAACTAAATTAGAAAAACATGTCCCCCTCCTCGCCTGTGGTGGCGCTGCACCAAAAACCACTGATAAAAAACGCCAATAAATCACTAAAAGGTTTGAGACACATCAAGGTTTAAACCTGGTAGTGAACCTCAGGTGTCTGAAGATTTTCTAAATTAATCTAAATACTATAACTTTATCACGTATTTGCCACCTGATGCAAAAGCAGTTTTTGTGAGGAACTAATACCTTGTTGCATTCATGATAACTGAAGATGAGTTTGTTTAGGAGCTTTGACCCAATCTGCTAAAATTCAACCACATTGGGAGGATTTTCCAGTTGAGCCACACCAATTTAACTGGTTCGAAGTTTGAGCCGTTCCAGGATTCTAAACCAGTTTTTGCACTGGTTGAACTGGTGGACCAGCACAAATACTATAGGGGAAGGGACATTTTCGCATTTAAAATAACAGATTTCCCAGGTTGACTTTTTTTTTAATCACTCTCCATACGGACATAAGGTTCTTTATTTAAAGCAGAACTGTACCAAAATAATTACCAGCAGAAAGTGTAACAAATGTTCCAATTTTGGACCAGACTAGGAAACAGCCTTAGATTTTATTTTTTCAGCTCTTCTAGCATATTTTGTTTTGTAATTTCAGTGATTTCTGGTGCGGCAACATTAGCGTATAAACTAAACTCAACAATCACATTTAAACTTTTTCTGTCTATTAATTAAATAATTTTTTTATATATATTGAAACTGATCCAGATTTTAATTTCAAATCGGTGCATCTTTGATTATCAGCCCAAAAGGTTCAGGAGGTGTAAATACTTTGTGGAGCAGCATCTCTGCTTTATCTTTTAGTGACACTGACTGATCTGGAGCCTAACTGTTGCACCGTCTCCACTGTGTTGGCACATTTCTTTCTTTTAGCCTCCACCGTTGTCTGCATGCAAAGCCTGTTTAAACTGAAGCCAGCGCTCCGCGTCGCCGCAGCGATCTGCTGTAAATCACAGGAAAGAGGAAGTAATCCGCCGCGTTCCCACATCCAGAGATGACGTGAATCTTTGACCTATTTTCAGCCAATGGGTGTTGTCTGGCTGCTGCTCTGTGCGACACATGGAGGCTCATGCTGTCCGGTGTAGTAGTGGCTGAGTCATAGTTTAAGGCTCCTCGCTTGGCTCAGCCCGTTTGTTTGTTGTTAATAATTACCCTGTGTCATTTACAGAACATATGTGCTCCCTAAAATTAGGAACAAGCCAAAAAAAGACTCACTCTATGAACAGTTTGAAGACGATTAGACTCTGGAAAATTATGCTATCTAGTTCTCATTTAAACCCAAAGGGGGAAAAAGGCAGAAATCTTCTTGCCTCTAGAGTTTGAGTGGTTTGTTTTCACAGCTTTTAGTCTGGTAGACAACAAAACTGCAACATTTGTTACATTTTCAGCTGCTGCCAGTTCACTTTCACATTGCACAGTCAAACAAATCAAAACATTTAAGCAGCACGGACATGTTTCCCTCCTCGCCTGTGGGGGCGCTGCACTAATAAACACTGAACACAACTTTCTTCTTCACAAAATGTAAACAAAAATAGCATCAAATTTGAGCAGTTGTAGGATTTATCTTGTGTCTTTCTCTAAAGACCAAGAGCCATTTCTCCTGCTAGCATTAGATTGGCGTTTTTGTTTTGGTTGTATTTACCCACAATGCCGTGCGCTGTAGTCCGCTTCCTACATTTGGAGCGGTCTCCGGTCCGCTTGGTGTTCACATTTGCATTCAAACTATGCCAGAGTTCACTACTGTAAGTGGACCAAAGTTCACTTTTTTGGTCCAAATTTGATTCCATATATTGAATAATTTCGCTGATATGCTAACTCCTTTTAGCACAACTTATACAAAATTACCATCAGATCGAATCGCTTTTTAAAGTCCAAATTAAACCCAAGTGCACCGGAAACGTATGAAAGGATCAAATCTTTGTCTATTTAAAAGAAAAAGCGATTAATTATGTTACATTTTTTATTAAAACTTCATTTATCCAAATTAAAGAGCTAAAGTCCTACCCAGTTCATTTTGTTGCTTAAAGGGGACCGCGGGTTGTTTTAATGTTTTCATACATCCATATTTTATCTACAGGATGGGTTTCACCAGATCATAACATCATGTGTTCATCATGAATAATCCTCTGGATATTCCCCCAAATTTTACTGTCTGTGGTTTCCTTTCATGTTCTGCCTCAATCTGATTAGACTTCATTCTCATTTTCTGTGGAAGTCTAGACATGCACTCAAAAATATTGCAGTTTAGGGTTGAGTCATGTTGCTGTCCTACTTTTCAGCATCCAACTGCATCATGTATGTGGGATTTATACTAAAGTAAACCTCAGGATTGTTTCCTATGCTTCCAAACATCCATCAAAGAGCTGCAAAATTCCCCAGAGTAGACCCCAGAGTTGTGAATTTTCATGCAAACAACCAAGGAAAATAAAACATTTCTATTACTTTCGGTAGGAATAAACAATGTTGGCACATTCTCTTTTTGTTGCAAACAGAAATCCAGCCGAGTGGCCTTGATTACCCTTTTATCAAACCGAGAAATCTCTGATTCCACACAAAACTCCTGCAATCACATTTTCACAGAACTGATGTTCCTTGAATTTGTCTATTTTTCCTCTGTCCTTGACTAACTCAGTGATTCAGGAGTATACTGCTCTGTTCAGCTGACTGCTTTCATACAATACAGGTTTTGTTCAGCTTTCACGTCACTAATTTTCCTTCTGCAGAGTTTAACCACACATACTGGACTAAGAGGGGGATCTCAGTTTAATAAGGCTTCGATTCTGAGAAGGACATTTTTAACAACGTATAAGACATCACACATCACTCATTAGTACAGGGAGGGTGGCCTGACTTTGGATATTTGTTTCACAAAATAAAACAATTTTGATAACAACAAGGCAAACACAAGATAATTCAGCGTAATCAGGTGTTTCTTCAGTGGTGAAACTTAAGTTTTAGTCAAGTTTGGCAGATCACAAAGAGTTTGAGATAAAGGGACACAGACATGTAAACTTTCACTGCAAAAACACAGAATCTTACCAATTATTTGACTTTGGTTTCTAGTGCAAATATCTTAATATATTTGAAAGTAAAGAAGCAACTTTTCAGCAAGATACATGATCTTGCTGTAAGTCAATAATTCCTTAATATTGATGAAAAAGTTCTACTTCAATTGGCAGACACTAGAATGGCTAGAGTTAGTCCACTTTGACGTATACCTATATCGGCTTCGATAGTCCAACTGGCCTGAAGGATTTTATCTAGCAGGTGCTTTTGTTCAGTAAATAGGGCCATTACCTTATCAGTACCCTGGTAATGGCCTCAACGCATCTCACAGTTGCACAATAGACTTAGACTTCGACTTCGACTTAGACTGACTTTGTTGTCATTTTCAATGCACAGGGTGTATAAAGAACGAAATTTCGTTGCATACGGCTCAGGATAATGTTTGAAGTTCCAATGTTGTGAGTAAAATAAAAGTCTGATGGCAAGTAGGAAAAAGCTGTTTCGGAACCAGGTGGGCCTGCACCGGATGCTGCAGAACCTCTTTCCAGAGGGCAGCAGGGAGAACAGTCCATGGTGGGGGTGTGAGGGGTCACTGATGATGTTTCGGCCTCAGGACACGCATCCTGCATCGATGGTTGACCTGACACTTCGCCCTTTTGCCTGAGCTGGGTGTGGAAGGTTGTTGCCGAAGCAGTTTCTCCTTGTGTGCCTTCTTCTCACTCACATGAGAGTTACCGAACTCTTTTGCAAGCTCAACCAGGAAGTCCACCCGTCTCTCCTGCACCCCAATGCATGCCTGATAAAGCACATGTGCATTCAGTGCTGCCATGTCAATCATGTTTGCCAGGTTTGCTGACCAGCTGTCACATAGTGATGGAACCTTGGTCACCCCCCGCAAGATTATGACTGAAATAAATGCCATTAGTTCTTGTGAACTAAATAGGTGAAGCAGTCACCTATTTATCCTCCACAGCACAAAAGGCTGCATGCAAATTTGCATGTGCAAAGTCTCCCAGATTTCTTTTGCTTACACTTTTTGCATGATTTTTTTGAGGTGGATCAACACAATTAATTTGGTAAGTTTATTTCTAAACTGTCATGTTATACCCTCTTAGCTTTATTTCAAAGAGAAACATTACTAATTTCTTTTAGAAAAACCTTTGCATATTTTTTGAAACAGATTGTATGTTTTGCAAACTCTATGTACATTTGGCAAAATGACCTGGATAATGCAGCACAACATCATGGATCAGCTGCAAAAGGTCACATCTCTCCAAAAACACTTCATGTATGCTTCAAAACTAAACTGAAGAGCACTACCTACAGGAGACCTGATCTCCTGCAGGTATCATAGATACCCACCCCCAACATGGACTATTCACATTCCCACCTTCTGGCCCGACGGTCAACGACCACATTTACAATTGAAGAAGGGATGCTAATTTGAGCCATCAGAGTCGTCAGGGTGGACTCCGGCCTTTTGGCCCTGTTGAGCCGATATGGGAAGGACTCGAAAACTGTATCATCCTAGTGTTAATTCACTTATAACACATTTTTCTCATGTAATAAGTTAAATAATCTGCCAGTGCAACTAGAGATTTTTAATCAATATTAGCTAATTATTGACTTATTTTGCTTGAAAGTTATTTGTAAGTTCATTTTCTTATTTCAAGCACATTAAGATATTTGCGCTTATCAAATAAAAATACTTGATAAGATTGGTTGTTTTTGTGAATAAAAAAACTGCAAAAACAACCAATCAGAGCCAGGAGGAGGGCCTCAGTGCTGTCAATCAACTTGTGTTCTTGTTGCTAAATGTGCTAATTGCAGAGAAACAACTTACCATTCCAGGAAAACTGTTTATCCTGTTTATAACAGTTACATACTGCAGCTTTATCTGAGAAGTAGCTCCTATAATGAGCTCAGCAGTTTGTCCAGGTGTTTGCTAATTGCTGCTGGCTAGTCTGGAGGAGCTGACTGGGGGAGGAGGAAGCTCTGAAGCCTGGAAACTGCAGCTCTGAGGAGGAGCTGCGCCTTGAAATTAAAGGATTTCTCAAACATGAATGAAGGAATCAAGGCAACGCTCCAGGTGTGTTTTTAATGAGGGAATCATTTCTTCATAAACATTAAAACCATAAAAACTTAATTTATGTCAACTTTTTACATAACTGCACCTTTACCATTAGGAGCACCAGCATTTAGCTTGTGAGCTCCTTCTGTCTACATACATGGATTATCTGGTAAATCTCCACATTTGCTAATTTTCCCTAAAACACTCCCTGTAATGTGTTCATAGTATTTCCTTCAGTATGAGTTAAGAAACATGAACATGTGCTGACTGAAATAGAATCAGAAACATCAATTTCCAACCTGATCTGATGTAATAATCTGGTCAAGATGAGTCTTTCTCCAAAAGGAGGATCTGAATTGAAAGAGCTGTATGAATTAATCCAGCAGCAGAGACTCTAAGCCATCTGGAGCTTCTGCTAAAATGATCCTGATTTGTCAACAAAACGTTATGTAACACTTTGTAAGTCAGTTGCAGGGACTGTGGCGGTTATCCTGCTCTAATCACAGCAGTGAGCTTCGGCTGTACTGACACAGACCAACAAGGACTCAATATTCCAGCTAGGACAGGACGTCCGCTCTCATGAAGGGAGGTTTATACGAAAAAGCTGCATACATCTGAGATTTAACATGTTTAATTAGACAAATCTGCTCATATAGTTTTATTATTTTCTAGTATGAAGTGATGCCACACTTTTCTGACTCCATTGTGTTAACGTGTATTGAAGAGGAGATTGTGATCCTATTGAGTTAAATGGTAAATAGCCTGAACTTGTTTTGACCCGACCATTTTTACAGTGAAATTAACTAAATCAATCAATCAATCAAATTTTATTTGTATAGCACATTTAAGCAGCAAGGCATCAAAGTGCTTTACATCATTACAAACACAGAAACACAATGCAACATAGAATCAATAATCAAAACACAGCATTATATTAAATAAAAGCGACATTAGGCGACCAACGGCAGAGTTGCTGTAACATCCGTTTTTGACGTTCGTCACGTTTTTGACGTTCGTCACGTTTTTCTGAAGTTCATGACGCCACGTGGAAAGGGCCAATAGCGGCTCAAAACGGCGGACAACACTGTTTACAGGACAAACTGCTACTACAGTCGAATTTACTGTCTTCCTCCATAGGATAATTTACACACGTAGAAAGAACTCAACAACCTCATGAACAGCCTAGGTCCAGTGAAAAGACCAAATTCTTCAAAATACCAAGACAGTTTGGACAATTTATTGCTTGTGACATGGAGGGCGAATGACTGCAGACCAGTGCAAAGGTGTGAGGTCCACCACAGTGGAAAACCTGGGCTGGTCTGAACCTGATGGAACTCCTTTTGGATGATTTAGAGACTACTATAGCTGCATTTCCATTACAAATTCAAAACTTTCATCAATATTCCCGATTCTGTATTTCCTGAGTTTCCATTAAATAAGAAATGCAATTAAAATCACAAATGAATAAGTTAGTTGAAACAGTAAGTCACTGAAAAACATGCAGTGTTGTGATTCTCCAACTACTTCCTGTTTTCTTCTATGTGGTTTATGTCAGTGGCAACAGTCAGTTGTTTATCATCTTACTTGTGTGATGCGGGAAAAAAACGTTCCCATCGCACTTTTGCAAAATAAATACATTTTGATACGACCAAAAAATAAAATCCGCCTCATCCGAGAGCACATGTGTCAAACTTGAAGCCGGTGGGCCAAATCTGGTCTGCTATAGCTTTTTATGTGGCTCTCTAAACACTAAGTGTGCTTAAATATTATGTTATCAATCAAATCAATGCAGTTTTTATCTGTTTACTTCCAAATTATGTCAATCAATCCCTCCAGTTTTTTGAGAATTATCTTGGAAATTCATGAAAAATCATCAAATCCCCACACATTTTGTGCTAATATATAATTGGGAGTTTATTGCAGATTTTTCTCAAAATCTTTCAAAAACTCCTACTTGTCTTACTGCCTCAACCTTAACTGATGTCAGATTATAGCCCATGATCTATACAGCGAGTCATAAAAAGTTACATTTACCACCATAAATAAGTGCAAATATCCCAAATATTCCAAATTACCACAAACACTTTGATTTTTATTGCAAAAAAATCACAAAAAGAATCATGAGATCCTGGAGGGACTGAAAAGATGTTCAATGATATTATTTTATTTTAAGAATCCATTAATATTTTAACATTTTGTGAAATGGTTTAGTGAACGCATTCTGGCGCACCGGCCCTTTAAGAGCATTCATGATCTTGAGTTGGCCCAAAACAAAAAGGAGTTTGACATTCCTGTAGAGCCAAAAAGAGATTTTCTTTTTAAATTGGTGTGTTTCCATATTTTGAGAGTAAATTTCCTTTTGAAATATCAAATTGGGCAATGATATGATCAATGGAACTGCAGCTTATGAGTGTTTTAGTTTGAAGTTTTGTTGCTATTAAATGATGCTACATTTACAAATTGACTTGTTGACGTTTGTAATCTGTCTGGACATCTGCTCTCGAGAATCAACTGCATTTAACAAGCAGTTAAATGCAGTTTAAAGTCATTTAAAGTCATTTTCACAAGTTCTGATTTGTTGTTTACATTTCTGTTTGTTTGTTGCTTACGCTGTTTCCTTACAGCTAGGCTAATCTCTGACCCCTGAAGCCCAAAATGCCCTTTGGTCTGGTAAGCTTGTGTTACGGCTGTGCTGCCGGTAATAAGCTTACATTTGGAGCCAAGATTGGAACAAACAAACTTTCAGCACAGGTTAATCCATCCCTTGTACTTTTGCTTGTGTATTTTTGGTTTAGGAAAGGCTAATGCCTCCATGAAGACATTCCAGCTCCATGTGGGTGTAGGAAACGTCGTCTGTGAGGCAGGCAGTGACATTTCTCTCAAGATGTAGCGCTAGGTTCAGCTCAGACAGATCAGAAATGAATAATTCATGTTCAATGTCACAGAAGACTCAGACAATAACTGTAGAGGGATGCAGCCTACCTGGGTACACTTACTCTAAGACATTTGTCCTCAGATATTCTAGGCGAAGAAACAAAATTGTCATCTGCATAGAAAGAAAGCTAAGTGTGATTAAGATGCTAAATCGCCTACAAACTTTGGAGGTTTTTCAGGCAATGGGGAGAAAACAGAACTTCCTTATGGAGCTATATACATCTTTAGTTTGTGCATTTATCACCAGCAGAGTTTGGTAGTAACTATTACATTTACTTGAGTAAGTTTTTGTACTTCTAGAATTATTTTTACAATGCAGAACTTTTTACTTTTACTCACAACTCTAACATGAGTAATATTTCTCTACCAGCTCTGAGTAACTTCACTTGATGAAGAACAAACGTGTTTTAACCCAAAAAAAAAACACCTGCAGTTTTTAGTAAAGTTTAATAAAGTTTATATTGAAAATGGTTACTTTTGCCTGATTTATTATGTTATTTATATGATTTTGTTGTCATTTTGATCCTGAAAATACCATAATTTCCACACCGGTTTATATTTTGTTCCATTTGACAATGTAATTTTTAAATATAAAATGATTCATGTTTTGATCAGTACCTGAGATACATTTTTTTTACTTTTACTTCACTCTGAGTAAGTTCACTGAATAAAGAACGAGCTTGTTTTCACCAAAAATTCACTTTTTTGTCAAAGTTTTATAAGTTTTATATTGAAATAAATTCATTTGAACTTATTTTTCTTTGGCCTAATTTAATTTTTTTTCCAGACCAAAATTTACCCATAACTTTATAATTTTGTCCATCTGTTTATGTAATTTCTAAATATTAAAAGATTAATGTTTTGATCAGTTACACTTTTTTACTCTTACTTTGTTTATTAAGCATCAAACACTGTTTATTGTTTGCAGGAAACTTGGAATCAGAGCCGAGAGATTAGGAATATTTTACCAAACTATAATTTCAGGGACAATTTCTCAACAACTTGATTCAGAAAACAAGCTAATCCTGACGCAGACAGATGTCAGGTTCATGATTTTTCTTGCATCATCAGTTGTCTGGTTGCTGAAGCGTCTAGATAACGGATAACATTTGAGTGAAGATAATGAGTTTTGCAGTCTGGAGAAAAGTGACGGCGTTGTGCGCATTTCCCGCCGACTCCCCACCCACCCACTCATCATCTCCACCAGCAGGTGAGAGATGCCGAGGTTTCAGGTTGTTCATCTCCCCTTCCCACACACTACATTAAAATCACTCCCGCTTTCCCCCTCACTCGCCGCCACACACTCCAGTGCCCACACACACGTCGAGAGGGCCCGGGGTGAAACAAGTGGCTGACGGCTGCGGTGTATTTCTGGATCCTTTAATCTGTTTAAAAAGGAAAAAGAGACGCATGGCTGAATGGCTGTTCAGATGCAGCGGCACAGATTCAATCAGAGAAATTAAAATGATTTCTGCTGGAGGGAACTGGACAAAATGTTGGAAAAATTATTAATTTGCAGAAAGCAAAGAGTGTGAAACTCGATTTTAGCACCAAGAAAATAAGCATTTCACACGTTTTGCTAATTAATCCCAACGGTTTGGGGAAAGCCTCATGCAGCTAAGCTGTTAAAATGAGTTTGGATCGTTGCCTTTTTACTTTTGGAAAACAACAATAAAAAGAGGCTGAAAATATCTATCCGCCAGTTGTCTTTCCATCAGGTCGCCACGGTAACAAATCTGGGAGGAAAACCCAGACATTCCTGTTCCCAAAGAGAATCCAGCTCATTTCTGGAGATCCCAAAGCAAACCAAAACCAGGAGAGAAAAGCTAACAAAGCGGCAAAACCGCATTAGCTCACCAAGCTGATGCTTGTACATTTGTTGAATGTGAATCTGCACTGAGGATCGTTTGATTCTGTTTCTGTTCGGTAGAATCGTGAGTACAGGGGATCTGTGACACAAAATTCACTTTTCTCACATCCATTTAAGTCTCCACTGCTTCTAGAAAGAGCCCAAAGACCCACTTAACTGTTTTTGGAAATAAGTTTATGTTTTTTGTTATTTGGAAAATGAGCCATTTTGAAAAATCTCTCTTTTGTTGCGTAACTGCGTTGTTACCTAGCAACCTAAGCCACGCCCAATACATTACCTAGCAACCCAAGCTGAGGTCCAGCATATTTGGCAGGCAGTATGCTCTGTACAATGGCTGCTGGAAAAGACAAGTACCATTCTTGCTGGTTGTGCAGGAGGCTCCACTTTTGCTTTTCAAAGATGTACGGTTATACAATTTTGCATCTGTTTGCAGTCATTTTCATGTGTGAGTGTAAATGTTGAGTTGTGTTTGTTTGGATTTAAAGTGACAGACGCTCATTGTGAACTGAGCAGACTGAAATCTCATTATCTAAGAATGATTTGGGGCACAAAAATGAAATGAACATGTTTTGTATAGACCATAAATCTAACCTAACCTGTTCACCGATTCATAATAGATCACCTTCAGTTAACCTACTTTCTGTCTTTTCTGTTGTCATATAATACTCCCTGCTGTCTGAGTCAGTGTGCAGGTTTAAGAAAAGCCAAAACTTCAGCCTGCAGACATTAAGTAAACAACCAAGACTGTCTCCTCTGATTGGGTGGATATAAGTTACCTGGTTTGATTACATTCTGGGTGAATTTCATCCACACTGTTCATTGTTCTGTCTGCAAAGGAGTGGCCATAAAAGGTCAGACAGACAAAAAGATACGTTCCCCGTACTGCTGCTGTCTGCTCAGTCACATGCTGTCAGCGTGGACCGACACGTTTCCCCACATGAGCTCTGCCTCCCCACCGATCTTGTTTTTCTCCTTCTTCTCAATTTTTAGATTCTCTGTTTTGACGTTCCGCCTGCTGTTTATTCTTTTCCCCTTTTGTGTTGCTGTTGTGGTTCCCTGTGTTTCCACTTCCATCCCTCTTGAAACATGGGCATCCGAGCAGACCCGTTTAATGTGGGCCTCATTTTTTCCATGACACGGAGCACAAACAATCTGGACGCAGCAGAGCGCCTCGTTAAGCGGCCGCTGTCTGCTGCCATTCCCCCGCCCGGTCCAGTGAAGCTGCTGCCACTGCAGCGAGGCGTCCCTCAGTGGAGGTATGACTGCGATGTGAGAGTAACAAGAGGAAGCATCCATCCACCCATCCAACCCCGCTGGTTCCTGCTCAGGTTCCATCGCTGCACTTTAACAGCAGGAGGATCTGGAATAAATCTGAGCAGAATGGAGATAAAGATGGATCCAGATCATTTTAAACTGCCGCAAAGCTGAAAATATCTGGATTTAATTTAATTTGATTTGATTAGGACAGCGCACATTAACCAACCACGACTCATGACAGTGTAAATATGCAGGAACTAACTAACTAACTAACTAACTAACTAACTAACTAACTAACTAACTAACTAACTAACTAACTAACTAACTAACTAACTAACTAACTAACTAACTAACTACTTCAAACTAAATATTAATCTTTGAGCTAAATATAAGCAGAAGCTCAGAGCGAAATAATAATTTTAGACCTAAATATTAAGCTTCAAACTAAATGTTTAGTTATTTATGAGCTAATCTGCAGGTATAAAATATGGAGAATTATGTCACTTTACACTTTATTTGCTCGTAGCGTTTAGCTCCAAGTTGCAGTTCTAAACTCAGATTTAATGTTTCGTTTCCAACTCGTCTCGTATGTTTCTGACCTGCAGAACACAGAAAAAACTTATCAACAGTGAGAATTTCCATTTCAGGTTTTGCCGTTGGGACGACCTGGTCGTGACTCAAGCCTGATGCGCCGACTGGATGCAGCTCAGACGTGAAACTGAAGCCTTGTTGTTCTGATGATTATGCAGCTCATTAATTCATCAAAATGACAGGCCACATTTTCAGACTTGCCAACTCAAGGATCTTATTTCAATCCCACACATCGACTTCTGATTGAGCTGGAATTTAATTAACAGTTTTGGATCAAACTCGTGTTTGGAGTTACTTAGAAGTAATCAAGTGAAGCTGATTGATCATGAAAGAAAAGCCCAGTTTTAAAAAAAGTTTTCTGTGTCTTTCTGCTCCTCTCCGCAGGGATCTACACCTTTTACAGAGGGAAGTGAGTGAGACACGGCAGCGCTAACTGGAGCGTCACACTCTGTCCTCCTGTCTGACCGAAATTATACACACCAGGGGACCATTATGTAGTCCATGTTCTCCAGTAATGGGGTCTTCTGTCGCCAACATTATGTCAGAGAGCAATTTGAACGAAGCAGCCAGAACCGCCATGATGCAGGTGAGAAAAACAGACAGTAAAAGACCAGAATCAGGGCTGGTCCAAGACTTTTTGGGGCCCTAAGCAGGTTTTCATTTGGGACCCCCCCTACCAAAATGTCAACACCAGATTCTGTGTGCAGCATACCTGCTATCATTAGCATCATATGCAATTAGCTAATATCATACCAGTGTAATTATGGCTGTTGATTTTAACATTACAGGAACTAAAAAATTGTTTTTTGTTTTATTATTTTAACTATTTTAAAGTAGCATCAGGTAATAAATACCAAATTTGCAGTAAACAAGAGAATAAGTTCTGCATCTTCTATCTTCCCAACAACGGCAGCAGCAAGAAATCAATCTATTATTTGTGTAACAACTATAAAAATAACATGGAACATTTTTTTCCATGTGTAGCAGCATTTTGTCTGCGTTATTCACTGGTACTTCAAGTATATTTATAGTGCTAGCTTTGTGTTCAAGTTAAGCAGCCACTTAACTTGCATATGCTTTGGGCCGACTCAGAACTGAATTATTGCTAAATAATGCAACTAGTTCCTGAAGTTGCATCTTTGCAAACTGTGATAATTCTTCAGCGTTTTGCCTGATTGGCCTCTCAGGTCTCTGATTGGACAGATCATCAGAGGTTACACAATCATTCTCCACTGTTGTCCAGAGGAGCGAACCTTGTGTGATGCTGTGAAACGTAATGAATGAACACTAAAGATTAACTGTGTTTGCATGCTCTCACTAATCCGACCACTGGCAGAACTCCAGTTCGAGTCCATGAAGTTTCCATGCTGCAGGCTCTGATATAATGTGAACGCGGGCCAAGCATCCTAACTGGGTTTCTGCTAATTGGATCTATTCATTCACAGAAAACAGAGAATCCAGTTTATTCAGCTAAGTTTAGTGAAGCACAGGCCACTCTCTGTGTCTGCCACTGAAAACAGCATCTGTTGCTACGACTGTAGCGACAACCCGCCGTTATCAGAGCCTGAACGGCTTTAGAAATCAATCTCAGAAATTTTCTAGAAAAAATACGGACATTTCTGAGTTTGAAATGTCAAAAATTTGCTAAAGAAATGTAGATATTATCTTTATTTGAAAAGTTTGAAAAGTTGAAAACTTCTGGAAATCTTCTGCGTTTCAATGATGGAAAACCACAGAAAATGGTCCAAGATGCTGTTTTTACTCCCCCAGACCTGTAGATGGCGCTAAATATGAAGTCGCTACAAGAGGTTAGTGGTAAATACAACAAGAAAACACCAGTGGTGAGAAATAAACGCCAGTAGAGTATTTTATGTGAAAACAAAATTCAGATTCTTCGTGTCAGATTATAAAAATAGTCGGCCATTTTTGCTATGCGTGATGCATTTGGGGTTTTAGTTCAGGTTCCAGGTTTGGCTAATGCAACAGCGTTTTTAAGAAAGAAACCAAATTAATTTCATTCTGAAAACCGTCCATTGAAAAACAGTTTTTGTGTGGATGCGTAACAAAAATGGTCAACAACTTAAAAAAAACAACATTTCTGTGAGAAAGAGGCCGAACTCCGCAGACTGGTTGTAGTTAGTTTGACGAGCTGATTGGAGGATTACGCAGTAAAACCCTGGGTGTCCTGGAAATCATAATGAGCATGTCAAACGTTTCTGTAGGTCAGTAAAACTACAAAGTCCACAAAGAGTTGCATGAATAAAGTCATCAAGTTATTTTCTTGTTTCGGTTTGGTTTTCTCAGCAGAGTGACAGCTGGTTCTACGTTACTGCAGTAGTAATGAGGGATTAGGAAATGTTCCTGCAACCTCACTGGAAGCAAAAACCACGACAGACACATGTGACCCAATCCGCTCAAAACATCATGTGAACTTTCAGCAGGTTCTGGACACCAGAAGCAGCTGCATATTCTAAATATTCCGATAATCTTCCAAGGCTGAAACAGACTTTACCTCCTGTCTGTGACTCAGATTTCAACTATTAATACTATAGATTTTAAATCAATTCATGAAAATTAAAAAATCATTTTAAAATGAGAGTGATCAAATCTTCCAAATTTCTAATGTTGCATTTAATTTTTATTCAATAATTGGTTAACTTCAAAGTAAATAGCTTTTTAAAAGATTTGATTAAAAAAAAAAGTACAGTTAATAAAATATCTATAAAAGTTATTGATATTGTTATAAATGTGCACAGTGATAAATAGAATCTAATTAATAATTACAAATAGACAGTATATTGAAACTAAATATTAAAAAAACAATAGATTATTGTATTAAAACAAAATAAGATAAATTAAATGTTTTTTATAAATAAATAATGAACGTGAGAAGTTTAAGACAAGTTAAAGTTCTTTTCTAAAACATTTCTGATTTTAATCTAAAAATTTCCAGTTTTTTCAAGCAATTTTTCAACTTTTTAAACTTACAAATTTCCACGTTTTCTTTAAAAAATGTCTGAGATTAAACTCTAAATTTCAGTTTTTTCTTTCAAAACTTTTACTTTTGAAGTTCAGAAATATCATTTGTTTTTTCTAAAAACGTTTATTTTAATCTCAGTATTTCTGAATTTTTTCCTTGCAGATTTTTGAATTCTGAAACTCAGAAATTTTCAAGTTTTCAAGCAAATTTTTGAGATTATTCTCAGTTTTTTGGTAGACTACTGCGACCTTAACGCTCTCATGTCATTGCGTGTGAAGCTAAAATAATTTGATGACTAGGAATGTTTAGGAGATCGGGTCAAGACGAGAGGAACCACAAAGACGAGGAGATCAGAGTTTCATGCTGAGGTTTTATTTGTCACATTAATCACATTTAAAGCCGCAGAGCGACGTGATGTTTTTCTGTTTCTAAGCAACAGCGCCTCAGCTGATTTCCCAGGATCAGAAGGAAGTTCATTCTGCAGCTTGAACGTCTTCTGGCTGACGCGACCTAGTTTCAATCAAACGCGGGTCGCCTCTGAGTCAGTCACCTCTTACCTCGCTCTGTCTGGCTGCTCTCTGTTAATTTATTCCTGCAGGATAAATTAACAACAACAAAGGAGTTTTTCACCCAGCAGCTTTTCTCAAGCGGCTCGGTCAGCTCCACTTTAATAAAACGACTATTTTTGTCTTTTCCAGTGATGCTACATTCATTCACTGCAATGTGGGAGGATTTTGTTCAGCAGGAAACGGAGGAGTGTGTCTGAAATAAAACATATTCCACCAGGAAATCTTCGTGTCTTCTCTCATCTTCTTACATAAATGTAAAATTTGCTGAAAGCCGTTTCACACGATTCACTCAAAAATAAAAAGAAAGAAAAATGGCCTTCGTGGGATTTATTAGTGGCAAAGGCAGGAAATGAACATATAAAACACAGTATAAGTAAAACATCAGATTTAAATGGAAACTTTTTTTAACTAGGACAAATTATTTTAGTTAGATTAAAAATAATTTTACAATAGAAAATATTGGCAACAACACAAAGTATTTGTCTTTAATCAACCAGGCTTTTCTCTTTCTCCTGCAAGATCCACGTCTATACTGTGACTTTGCCCAAATCGTGAATTTGCCAAACTTGGATAAATACAGGAAGCATTTTTCAAATAAAGACCGAATCTGTGTCTTTCTTTTTTCAGTTGAGACCTAAATAAATTTGAAAACCAGACACATTTCTTTTATCGAAGCAAACCCGCAAATTCCTTTTTACATTTGGATCAACCATAATTAAAGCATTTCTATACAACAAGAAATAAGACCACTTACTCTGCTGTAGTTCATTGTTGGGAAGGAAGAATATATATGATTTTGGTCCATGTGACAAAAAGTCTGGACGCCCCTGATTTAGAGAAATGTCTCATGGTTTTTGGTAAAAACCAAACCGAAATCCAACAACTGCTAAAATCTAACGCCGCTCATTTTGTTTACGTTTTATGAAGAAAGAACAGCAGCCGACTTAACGTGCTGGAACTCTGCCTCGGTTGCTAGGTGATGGGGTGGCTCAGCTGGGGTTGCTAGGTAACTGCCATAATATTGGTCGTAATACAGGAGGTTTTTTAGACAGTTTTTCTTCCAAACACCAAAAGAAAAAAAAAACTGGGTGTTTTTTAAAGGGTTGGATTATTTCTAGAAGCAGCAGAGACCCAAATAGAAGGATAAAAATGTGTAAGAAGCGAATATTAAAGCTAACGTTAGAGTTTATTTGAATACTTCATGTCAGAAACAAAGTGACAATTGGGGACATCATTCAATCACCAGTTGTGAAACAAGAAATAAACATTGCATTTTGCATGTTAGGTCACCTATAAAGGATCAATCAGTAATCAGTAGCTGATTACTTTATCTGGGTAAACATGGTAACCCTGCCCAGAGGAGATTTATGTGATTTAGGAGTTTAACCAGTTAAACTGGGTAAGTTGTAGAGAGGAATGGGACCAAACCCCAGCAAACTCTGGTGAGAAGAAAATGTAAGTTTAAAGTCATGCAGTTTAGATTGTAACTGTATCAAACTCTGAAGAAAGCTACTAGTTTGACTTTAAAACATTATTCTTAGTATTTTACTAATTCTAGCTAGTCTGGTTTAATGTATATACAACATTTATATCCAAAATAAAAACAGCTTAAATGTCAAAATAGACAAAGTAACAAGTACAAAGACATAGAACTATGAATGTAATGTTTGTGTATCAGAGAAGACGGCTTGAATCCTCCTCTGTGGATACAAACCTTAACGAATCAGAAAACAGTCGTCTCTCCTGAGCAGAGCCGCCGCTCTGCGGGACGCCGTGGAGGATTTCCTGTTGTTCCCCACAGAGAACAAGACAGAGAACAGAAGCTGTTACAACCTCAGCTGTGAGCCGCGTGGGCCGAACGTTCCCGCTGAAAACACCTGAGCTCCTGTTGCTGCTGCCGAGACGCAGCCGGCGCCTTTAAGGGACGGTATTATTTCAGCTTTACGTCTGAAATAATGTGATTCCTTCATCAAAAACATACCGCAAAATGTAGCTTTGATCCTTTCATGCATGTTTGAGGGTAATTTAATCTCCATGGCAACCATTAGGCTATGCAAAACGCATGCTGTCACAAAGCTCCACCTACTTCCATTCAGCTCCTCTAGACTAGTGGCAGCAGCAATTAGCAAACACCTGCACAAGGAGGCGCGTTATTGTGACGATGCGCTAAAGAGTAGGAGCTTCTTAAAGAGACAGAAACCCAATTTCAATTGTGAAGTCAAATGTATTTTAAGTCATTTTAAAGCAACTGAAGGTAACATAGTTACTTAATAGCATTTTAAAATTGTATTTTCTGCCTGAAAAATACACAATACCGCCCCTTTAAATGACTTAATGAGCTAAATGTTGTTTTGTTTGTTAAAATTTGACAAAGTGCTATAAGAATGTGGAGAAATTTGTTGGTTTTGAAGCTCTTTCCTTCAGACTTTGAAGATAAACGTCTTCCTGCTTTGGGAAGGAGGATAAACAGGTCAGAGGTTCTTTCTGCACCAATAAGAGACAAAATACATAAGAAAAATAGTTTTATGTCTCATCAGAAGTCTTGCTGCAGGATTTTGGATAATCTGAAGGCTAGTATTAAAAAATTAAACCATTTCTGCCTTAAAGTAACAAATGCATGAAACCAAAACATTAATGTGTTTTTTCTTTCCATCTCAGCTAAAAACCTGAACTTATGTTTAATTGCATTTCTCTGTGACACACCTGAACCTGTTGGGTGAGCCGTTTCACTTCAGGTCAAAAACAAAACCACAGAAATGTTTTAAAGCAGCTCAACGAGTTTTCTATCTAGAGCCACAGGTTGTTACTCTGTCTTTATTTTTAATCATTTTTAAAAGTCAGGAAAAAAGAAAGTTTGCGGCTAAAAAAGAGCCAGATGAAGTCCTGCCTGCGACCGTCTATAATCTCCTAACGAGGAAATGAAAAGGTCAACAGGGTCGCAGCAGGAAGCAGCTTCACATCAGCAGCTTCACATCAGCAGACATTTTTTATTTCCTGCAGCTGCTGGGGAAAATAATTTATTCCCATCTTGAAGGAGGAGACAGAATGTACCTTTCATTCTGCATGTTTTGATTTGGGTCCTAATTGCAGTCAAACACTTTTCTGTTTAATTTGACTATTTTTAACAGAAGCTGCTTGTTGTTTTACAGTGCAGTTGTTTATAGGTTTCTATGAGGCTCAAAAAGGAGTTTATGGTATTTTTCTAAGTGATGAAGCTGAAATCAGGAAATATTCAGTCAATCAGTTTATACACAGATTTAATCTTCACTTCATGACGATACTCTAAGATTATTTACTTTACAAATAATGGGGAGCAGGAAGGAGAAAACGTTTTCTATAAAACTGCCTAATTTAACACATAAGAATTTATCATTTTTTTTCTTTTCTTCACCCAGATTGCTCCAACTTGTTAGTCCAATAATTAAAAGGTTACATAGAATAAAAATCTGTTTTATTTATTATTCCTACAGTTTGTGAAGAACATCTGTGAACATCACTTTTCAAGTCTCACCACAAATTCTAAGTAAAAAACACTTTTCTGATATTTATTTGTAATAAACATTCTTAACTACATGTTCTTTTTCTTCTACTTTGATTTATTGCCCAGATGTTTGAGATGGGAAAAGGCTAAACATGTAAAGTGTGTGAATACTTAAACAATCTGCAGTGAAACTTAAAGTTGTGGAAAAAAACAGAATCTGGAAAATTCTGCAATGGGATCTCCACCTTGACTGGAACTGGAATTATGGTCTTTCAACTGGGGATATTTTGAGCTCAGCAGATTGGGCAAAGTTCCACAGAAGAGCTAACAAACACAAAAAGCTATGTAATTATCCTGGGGGGGGGTTACCTATTACAGCTTTATAAATGTTTAAAACTGTGGGGAAAACTTTAGTTTTGCACATCTTGTTTTGTGAAAACTTTGTCCAAAAGTTTCCAGTCGTTTCTTTGAATAAAACCTTCAGATTTGTTGCATCTTCCTGCAGATGATGGCAACCCAACGTCCTCCATCAGCAGAAACAGAACCAGACATTTTGACAATTTCTACATATCTACTTCATATAGCCTTATGCGGGTTTGTGTATGGAAGAAGATTAGTGCCACTTGGAAAAAAAAACTGACTTTAATCTCAGATTTCTGACTTTAAAGCTGATGGGAGGAACCAGCTTCAATGACCAAGACGCAAGTTGTGGAGGAGGACAACAAACTTTCTGGAGGAATATGATGAATTTAAGCAAATTTTTGACCAGAGGCAGTTTTGTCATGCCATGACATCACAGTGCCCATCTGCCATTAAGTCAGGATTTTGAGAAAATAGTCAGAAATTTAAGGTTAAAGCCTAAATGCTGAGATTCCAGTCAGAACTCTGAGAAAAAGTCAAAAATTTGAAATTACAATTTGAAATTTTTAAATTAGATTGCTGAGATAAAAATCAGAATTCTTTTCTCTTTTTTTTCCAGTATTCCTCTTCCGTACTTGGGCTACACACAATACACAGGAAAAAAGAGAAAATTTCAGAAGGGTTCTTTTTTTGTCCAGAGCAGAACCAAATCAGAATAACTTCCCAGATGTGATTGTGATACGTGTTTCTAAACATCTAATCTTTCCCTAATTTTTGTGATGTTCCTGCAAAGTTTATTTTTGTTTTTTCCTCCATACCTCTGATGAGCTCAGCGCCACTCTGACTGTTTTTTAAGGGCGAGTGATTGGATCCAAATATCAACCGGGTTAGAGGAACCAGCCGCTCCCATCAGGGTGGTTCTTGATCTGATTTTTGTTTTTCAAACGTCTTTATTCTCCCCGTAGTAACAACCTTTGTCTGAAAATCTGTCTTTTACCTCCCTGTTGCTTCTGTGTCTTGTTTATGTCGGGTTGTCTGCTTTATTTTGCATTTCTGTTTCCGTATTTCTGACATTTCACATCCCAATTCCTAATCAACTTCCTCCCTGTTCAGGAACAAACTCTCTATCTTGTGAATATTAGAAAGCCTCTCTGCAGTTGATGACCTTTGAAACCTAAAATACAAAATATGTCATATTGTGAATTAATCTAAAACATGCAAAATATCAAAAATCTAATTTCAGCAAAAAAATCAGAACTGAGCATCTAGCCTTGCTATGTGAACGTAGCATAAATTAGCTCTCTGTTAGCGCCAGCCTGTCTCTTTGTGTTCCTCAGGTATTTTTCCATGGACTTCTTCTAGTGGAAGATTTTTTATCTATTATTTTATGAAGAAAATAACAATTTTTTCTCTTTTCATTAGAGTCCAGCCCTTCACTGTTTTACTGTAGGTTCTCCGGACCGCAGGAAGGCTTTCTGCTGCTTAAAGAGGCGTTTCAGGGAAATGAAATTAGTTTGGAAACTTTAAAATCATCGTTTCCTTTCTTTTATCTCCATCACACCACTATACACCAATTTAATAATCTTAGATATGATTTTTTTCTTGTCCTCCATGTTGCAGTAGTAGTTTGCCTTTAAGTTTCTTTTCACTTAATTAAATAATTTGAAGAAAAACAAGGTTTCCCAATAAAAATGATAGCATAACCTTTATTTCAAGGATAATTAAATCTTATATAGAGAAATATATTTAGTTCCTTAAAACAAAACTTCAGACTGATTATGATATTATTCACATGGATTATTGCAGCTCGGTGTAAACACAGATACATTAGAATAGATTTTTCTGTCTGAATTTAGAAAACCAAGCAGAGTTCCAGGTGTTTTTCTGCAGCAGCATTAGGCTGCGGTTACCTTTTTGAAAATCTTCCACTCCTTCTTTGTTGACATCTCAGTTCAGAATGTGGTTTCACATCTTTTTCTTGAGGAAAGAGAGTTGATGGAGATCCACACTGCAAAAACACAAAATCTTAACAAGATTTCCAGTCCAGTTTCTTATTCAAATGTCTTATTACACTAGAAACAAGTCAAACTGACCTACAAGTCCATAATTTCTTGATGTGGGTTTAAAATTATTAGTTCCACTGGCAGATTATTTCACTTAAACATGATAATTTTTCCACATTATAAATTAACTAATCTGCCTGCAAAACTAGCATTTTTGTATTCTAGCAATATTAAGGTTTTATCGCTCACTGAAATAACATCGTATCTTACCAAGTATTTTTGTTCCAGTTTCTAGTGCAAGTATCTTATTACATCGGAAATAAGACAAAACTAACTTTCAAATAACTTTTCTGCAAGATAAGGAAGCTTGTTTTAAGTCAATAATTCTCTAATATTGATTAAGTAACCTACTAATCCCACTGGATGGCATTTTTCCATAAGTGAAATAATTTACCAGTGGAAATAGTCATTTGTTAAAATCAATATTAAGGAATTACTGACTTAAAACAAAGTCTTATTTCCTGCTAAAATGTTACTTGTATGTTAGTATTGTTTTATGAAGTGTAAAAGACGTTTGCACTAGGAACTAAACACATACTTGCTAAGATTCAATGTTTTTGCAGAATACTTCAAAAATCTAATAATGTTATATTTTCTCAATTTGAAATTGAAATTTAGTGCCAATTTTATGACGTCAAGCCCAAAAAATCACAAAAAATCAGAGTTGTAAATTTGTTTTGTTTTGCTTAAGGTGTACTAATTTATTTGCACTAAAAACTAGACCAAAAATACTTGGTAATATTTGGTGTTTTTTCCGACAAAGCTGCACCTTTTTTGGAATAAATAAGTCAAATCAAAGCAACAGGATGGAAAGTGCATCACCAAGAGGTCATCCAAAGTCCTCTGGGTTATGCAACAGCCCTGCATTCCAGGTTCGGATCCCGGCCTGGACTTAATATGAATTCAGTCGGATCAAAGGGAAATAACTATTTTTTCTCTTTTTATTAGAGTCCAGCCCTTCACTGTTTTACTGTAGGTTCTCCGGACCGCAGGAAGGCTTTCTGCTGCTTAAAGAGGCGTTTCAGGGAAATGAAATTAGTTTGGAAACTTTAAAATCATCGTTTCCTTTCTTTTATCTCCATCACACCACTATACACCAATTTAATAATCTTAGATATGATTTTTTTCTTGTCCTCCATGTTGCAGTAGTAGTTTGCCTTTAAGTTTCTTTTCACTTAATTAAATAATTTGAAGAAAAACAAGTTTTTCTACACACTCGGACTGAACTCAGCATTCGTTCACCTCTGCACTGGTTCGGCCTTTCATGTCCCCAGGCGTGCACTCTGACACCTTCTGCTTTTGTTTCTGCACCGACCTCCTCTGTTTGTCAGACACTGAGGTTGCAGTTGAGGTATGAGGAAGCCAGGCTGAAGGGGAAAATCCCTTCTCCTTTCCATGGGCAGATATGAAATGAGTTTGGGCAGGGCGTCGAGCTGCTGCCTGGCTGCTTGCATGTCACCAGGATCACAGTCAAGATCCCTCACTGCACAATCATTCCAGTTGCTAAATAATACAAAGCAAACAGTGACCTACTTTCAAAGTAGGGAACAAGCTGGAGAGAAAACCCGGAGCGGGATTCAGCTGGTGAAGCGGAGCGGAGCCGGATAAACAGGCGAATGTGAAGTTCTCACATTTTCTACTTCACACAGCACAGAAACTTGTATGAAAAAAAAACTCTTGTAAAAGTACGTGTTGAACTCTTTTACTAAAGTAGAAGTAAAAAAGTACAAGTTTTGATATGTCTTTAAGACGTAAAAGGTTCACTGCAAAAACGCTAAATCTTAAGTATTTTTGGTTTGGTTTCTAGTGCAAATATTTTATACTTTAAATAAAACAGAACTAATTTTTAAGTAACTTTTCAGCAAGATATAGGAGCTTGTTTTAAGTAAATAATTATTAAATATTAATAAAAAGTAGTTCAATTGTCATATTATTTCACTTACAACATGAGAAAAATGTCTTGTTATAAGTTAAATAATCTGTTTAATTAAACTTTTTAACCAAATTTAAAGAATTACTGACTTAAAATAAGCTCCTATATATTGCAGAAAGTTATTATTTTATTTAAAGTATAAGAGATTTGTGCTAGAAACCAGACCAAAAATACTAGGTAAGATTTTGTGGTATTGCTGTGTAAAATTCACCTGCAAAAATATAAAATGACTTCTCAGATTGCACCAAACTCAGCACTTTTGTCACTAATCAAAGTTTGAGCCGACATGGTAAAGGATTTTTTAAATGGAGAATGTTTTGCGTCTCTGAATGTGTTCCTCTGTTGTTTGCGATGTTGCAGGTTAAAGTCTCCATCCATGTTGTTTTTCCTCGTGCTGCAGTCTGTTGTTCTTCTTCTTCTTCTGCTTTGGTTGCATCCAACTGAACGCTGAATCACAGACACTATAAAACTCTTTTTGTGCAAACTGTGGATTTTTTCCTTCATACTTTATTCATCATGGATGTAACAAAGAATATGAGAAAATGTGAGGTTCAGAAAGTACAGCTATTTCTCTTAAAATAAAACGTCCTCAGAAAGATTAATACTCAAGTACTTTTACTTTTTTTACTCTAAAACTTTGGTGAGAACTCCACAGATTTCATCTCCACCAGATTGATTGAAATGTGAGCAACTAGCGTGTCCTGCCATGTGAGAGCCAGAATCCGATCCGGGAATTCCTATAATCCGGCTCCAAGGCTTGCAGCCTCCTTTAAATGTGATTAAATCAGGCAGGCAGGGATACAGCAGAGCCCCCATGCTGGAGGCCTCCTGCACCAGGAATGCAGTTCAGGGTATCAGGGCATGTGTCACACAATCAACCCGAGCAACGCACAACTTTGAGCTCCGGATTCCTCCTCGTTCAGCCCCCAAAATGTTTGTGTGGAGCTCACCTCTCCGGCTGAGGGAACATTGAAATATTTCTTACATTTCCAGCTCCTGTGGTTCACTTTTAAGTAGCTGGTCCAAGTCGTGTGCGAGTGAAAAAGTATTTTCTATATATATTTTTTAGTTATTACACAAATATTAGGTCAATATCTTGGTGTCGTTCGCTGCTGTGGAAATAAGCCGCAAAAAGGCTTGAACAGGCCCTGACACCGAGTCAAAACAGAAAAACCCTTTGAAAAACCAGTTCCCCTCCTCGCCTGTGGGGGCGCTGCAGTGAAGGAAATGACCTGAAGAGTATTTTTACCCATAAAAGTAAATATTTTACTTTAGTAATTTTATTATAAAGTAAGCATAAGTTTTTCTTCTCAAAGTCTCAGAATAACATTCAAATTGTCCGATTATTTAAAATGTCAAGTTGAATGTTTTTTTATTGAAATTATAAACACACAACTATCCAGGTGATTCCTGTACCAGTGGAGCACATGATGCAGGAACATAAACTTGACATTTTGTAATCAATGTTCAGGTTTTAGACACTTTGCCCTCGTTAATCAGCCTCGTTAGTCGCTGTTCTCTCCGTGGGGAGTCGTCTTCTGTGATGGATCGCCGTGGTGATGTCATCCATCTTGGTTGCGTAAGAAGGGGAGGACAACCAAAAAACAAATCTTTTTAGTACAACTTTTGGTTTTAAATTATTTTTAAGTATAGATGTTGTTGAAATTCCTTGTATCCATTCATTCATTCATCCATCCATCTATTTTAACCCTTTTGTTGCTCTTTTTATTATTTCTGTAAACAATAAACCAGTTTTTAAAGTTTCATCTTCTTCCTCTGTTTCCTCCAGTAAATCTCTCCAGTTTCAGGCGATTATTCAGTGAAGTTCAGATTTCATTTGTTTTTGGAGGCAGGGTGTGTGTGTGTGTGTGTGTGTGTGTGTGTGTGCGTGTGTGTGTGTGGGTGTGTGTGTGTGTGCGTGTGTGTGTGTGCGTGTGTGTGCGTGGGTGTGTGTGTGTGTGTTTGAAGGGGGGTTGTGATGTTTTTCCTGGATGTGAAATCAAATTCACTGGGAGGAAGCAGCTCGTTGTCGGGGTCTGGGTTATGAAGGTTCAGCAGCAGGTTTCCAGGTGCTCCTTCCTCTCAGCAACACCAGCAGGCTCGTGTGTTACAAAAGCCTCATCATCAGAGAGGCGGTAGCCGTGGAAACGTAATGCAACAGGTCAGCGTTATAAAATGGAAACATGCTGGTTAGATGTGATCTTCAGCAGGAAGTCTTTTCTGAAGCTGTTTGCAAAGCCAAAACCAGCATCTCTGCTGCAGTCTGAGTGAAAACCGCTTTGCTGTTTCCTTGGGAACAAAGACGAGCGCCGGGCGAAAGTGACACTGACCAATTAAGAGGTGAGAAAGGCAGCGGCGCTTTGCCTCTCACGTCGCCTTGGTGAATTATCATCAAGAGCTTTTCTGAGTCACTCAGAGAGGAATGTCATTAAAACAGAACAGGCAGCAAACCTCTGAATGATTCAAGAACTTCAGAAACCTTTTACATAATTCTTGAAGAATTATTGAAGAATGTGAAACGTTGATCAGTATTTGATGTATATTTGATTGATGATGATGATGATTTCTGACAAATGTGATGTTTATAGCTTCTTGCATGATTGGTTACTGAATAAGAAGCACTTTGAACAGCCTTCTATACTACAAACTTGACTTGTCAGTTCTTAATAAAGACCAGATCAGTTGTACCAGGACTGAATGGGTGAAATGACTGTTGAACCATTTGTTTTGACATGGCGGACACCAACATACGGTGAAGAGGCCAGATGATCTGAGTTAGGGTCATTGGTTTGTTTCGTGTCTGTGAAGCTCTCAGTCTCTCTCTCTGCCTGACTGGACAGATACACTCCCCGCTCTCCCTCTGAGGCGCCTCTCATCTCGTGATGTTTCTGAAACCTCTTCATGAACCGGAGACGTAGCCTGACCTTCTGACACCTGGTTCAAGAGGACAGATATCCCAACTCATCCACTGGAGCAGGGGAGCCCAAAGTGGGTCCTGGAGGGCCGGCATCCTGTATGTTTTAGTTCTCTCCATGTTGGTAGCAACAACCTTTCCAGCATGTCAATGTTCTTCTTAGGCCTTCTAATGAGCCATCATTTGATCCAGGTGCGTTAAACCAGAGAGAGAACTAAAACATGTAGGATGCCGACCCTCAAGGACCGAACTGACTTTGGGCTCACCTGCAAAGAAGGACATCTTAGAAGCTTTAAAAACAGCATTATTAATAAAGTCAGGAGTTATAGCATCATTTTCTAATGAAGTTGCAAAGCTTCAGCTCACTGATAAGCCCCTCGCCATCTTTATTGAAGCCAAATAGAGTGTGATGCTAACCAACCGAGGTAAAGAGAAAACAAAGTAAATATATTTCAGCTTTCATTTTTAAATATATCAGTTTTTATTCTCCATAGCAGAGAACTGCAGGTGTAAAATGTGTGTAAATGTTCCTTTCTCATCTCAGTTACCCTTTGTGTTGTTCTATAAAGTCTTATTGAGACAGACAGATGAGAAGCTGCTAATATTTTATAGCTCGGTTGTTTCTGAATCCCATTAACATGTAGAGATCAGCGGGCGTCTGAGTGCTCTCAGCATCCTTTTGCAGCTAGAGAGGCTTTTAAATAGACAGATGGAGGACTGGATGTTTGGGATCTGTTGCAGGCCAGGTGTGGAAACGCTCCACCAGCAGCTCGGCTCATCCCTGCAATCCGTCGAGCGCAACAAACACCCACACAGCCTCCTGGAGTGGAACATCTTTTCCTCTCCACCGCCTACATCTCCCGCTCCTTGCCTCTCTTCCACCGGTTCCTGCCTCCGCTCTCGGATGTTTGGGTGCAGATCAGAGGCCGGGACAGCTTTTGCAGAGGTGGCACCTCTGCTGGAGTTGCAACAGTCTAATCTAGTCCACGAATAAGACTTTATTCTGTCTGTGGAAGCTAAATGTGCTGCTCTGTGCTGCCACCATGTGGTCAGGAGTA
This sequence comes from Xiphophorus maculatus, assembly GCF_002775205.1. NCBI lineage: Eukaryota > Metazoa > Chordata > Actinopteri > Cyprinodontiformes > Poeciliidae > Xiphophorus > Xiphophorus maculatus. The sequence continues at coordinate 2,751,211 of NC_036458.1, forward strand.
AACAGAGCGCCAACAGAAACCGTCAGGTTGTTGGGATGCTCTGAAAAAAGTGTGTGATGCAGATTAAAACCAAAAGCAAAAGTTTATCTTAATAATTAATGATCAGTAAAATCAATAGATGGATGAATGTATTGATCTGATGTTTTGCTGTGCAGTGAAACAAGAAGAAGAAGAATGGGGTGTCATATGAAGGTTACACAGTAAAAAAGTAACAGCAATAATTTGCTTTATTTAGCCTCTAAAAAATGTGGGTGTTAAGTTCTTAAAGTCATATTTTCACCATGTTAGTCTGACACTTATGTCAGACTAACATATATGTAAATATTGAATTTGAAAGCTAAATATTTTGTTTCAAACTAAATATTTATTTTCCAAACTAAATATTTAGCAACCAAGCTAAAGTTACACTTATTTTAACTAATGTTAATAATTTATTGTAACTATTTAACAAATTAGCATTTTATTTTAAAAAATTATTAGATTACATTTTTTTTTTGTCTTGCATTTTTCTCGTTTTCCGTCAAACTTTCTGGTCTCTCTAGTGCCTCCTAGTGGCCTCCACTTTTAATAACACAGCTAAAAAAGGTATTGAAAAGAGACTGGAATTATTATCAGCAATAGCTCTGCACTTTAAAATTAATTATCATGTTTATACAGATGATGAAAGAAGAAGAATGCAAAAATATTTTGATAATCTTAAGTTTCAATTTCTCAGATTTAGGGCTGCAAATTAATCAATTAATCTATCAATAATTCCACTGATTAATCAGATAAAAAAGACATATTTTTATGCAAATAGATTCAAAGAGGAATTCTGTGTAGAATATTTACAGAAAAAGGTTTTATTTATCTTAAATGCTAAATGTATATATTTTTGTGAAGTTTTGGTTTAAATACTGTTTTGGGTCTATTGTTCTTTCAGTCACTAACCTTTTTTGATTCTATATATTCCAGTTAATGATTAAATGATTACTAAATTAGCTGACAATTAGTTGACAATTATTTCAATAATCGATTATCCATCCATCCATCCATCCATCCATCTTCTTCCGCTTATCCGAGGTCGGGTCGCAGGGGTAGCAGCTTCAGAAGGGAGGCCCAGACTTCCCTCTCCCCAGCCACTTCTTCTAGCTCTTCCGGGGGAATCCCGAGGCGTTCCCAGGCCAGCCGAGAGACATAGTCCCTCCAGCGTGTCCTGGGTCTTCCCCGGGGCCTCCTCCCGGTGGGACGTGCCCGGAACACCTCACCAGGGAGGCGTCCAGGAGGCATCCTGACCAGATGCCCGAGCCACCTCAACTGGCTCCTCTCGATGTGAAGGAGCAGCGGCTCTACTCTGAGTCCCTCCCGGATGACTGAGCTTCTCACCCTATCTCTAAGGGAGAGCCCAGCCACCCTACGGAGAAAACCCATTTCGGCCGCTTGTATCCGCGATCTCGTTCTTTCGGTCACGACCCAAAGCTCATGACTATAGATGAGGGTGGGAACGTAGATTGACCGGTAAATCGAGAGCTTCACTTTTTGGCTCAGCTCTCTCTTCACCACGACGGACCGGTACAGCGCCGGCTTGATGGCAGACGCTGCACCAATCCGCCTGTCGATCTCCCGCTCCCTTCTTCCCTCATTCGTGAACAAGATCCCGAGATACTTGAACTCCTCCACCTGGGGCAGGACACCCCCCTTGACCCGGAGAAGGCACTCTACCCTTTTCCGGCTCAAGACCATGGCCTCGGATTTGGAGGCACTGATCCTCATCCCGGCCGCTTCACACTAGGCTGCGAACCGCTCCAGCGAGAGCTGCAGATCATGACCTGATGAGGCCAGCAGGACCACATCGTCTGCAAAAAGCAGAGATGAGATCCTAAGGCCACCAAATCGGATCCCCTCAACACCTTGGCTGCGCCTAGAAATTCTGTCCATGAAAGTAATGAACAGAATCGGTGACAAAGGGCAGCCCTGGCGGAGTCCAACTCTCACCGGAAATGAGCCCGACTTACTGCCGGCAATGCGGACCAGATTCTGACACCGGTCATACAGGGACCTGACAGCCCGTATCAAAGGGCCCGGTACCCCATACTCCCGGAGAACCCCCCACAGGGCTCCCCGAGGGACACGGTCGAACGCCTTCTCCAAGTCCACAAAACACATGTAGACTGGTTGGGCGAACTCCCATGCACCCTCCAGGACCCTGCCGAGGGTGTAGAGCTGGTCCAGTGTTCCACGACCAGGACGAAAACCACACTGCTCTTCCTGGATCCGAGGTTCGACTATCCGACGGACCCTCCTCTCCAGGACCCCTGAATAGACCTTGCCAGGGAGGCTTAAGAGTGTGACCCCTCTATAATTGGAGCACACCCTCCGGTCCCCCTTTTTGAACAGGGGGACCACCACCCCGGTCTGCCAGTCCAGGGGAACTGCCCCCGATGTCAATGCGATATTGCAGAGTCGCGTCAGCCAACACAACTCTACAACATCCAGAGCCTTAAGGAACTCCGGGCGGATCTCATCCACCCCCGGAGCCTTGCCACCGAGGAGCTTCTCAACCACCTCGGCGACCTCGTCCCCAGAGATTGGAGAGCCCAACCCAGAGTCCCCAGGCTCAGCTTCTTCAATAGAAGGCATGTTGGTGGGATTGAGGAGGTCTTCGAAGTACTCTGCCCACCGGCCCACAACGTCCCGAGTAGAGGTCAGCAGCACACCATCCCCAATAATCGATTAATCAAGATTAATTTGATTAATCATTCCAGTTTGATTTGTTATATTGCATATTTCTGTGTGTTTTGTCCTTTTGATCACAGACTGAATCGTAGGAGTAAACCTGAAGGAGATTCTGTCTTTGAAAAGCATCAGGCTGACAGAAGTGAGTGAAATTAAGTGCAGCTCCCAGGCAGCTTTTCTGCTCCACTTCCTCCCAGAGCTGACACCAGATTTAGATTCTGTCTCGCTGAAAAACACCAAAAAGCAAAAAGTCCAAACAGCAGAAAACAAGTTTAAAGGACAAATGAATAAAAATGAACATTTTTGCAAAAGCCTTTCCTCTTAAGTCCCCCTGTTATACAGAGATACATGTCTCAGGAGGAAGATGCAGATAATATGAGGGGGAAAAGAGAAAAACTAGCTAATAAAAGATTAAAGTTGGAGCTTCATTTGAAAAAAAAATAATAAAAAAGAGGAACCAGCTTTGAGGGCAAGCATATCTCAACACTCCATACTGATCCTTGTTGCAGCCAGCTCTGGTTTCTATGGAGTCCGCCTACACAGCCAGCAGTGAAGGCAACACAAACGCGCTCATAATGCCAATCTTCACCCACTCGGCATCCGCTGTTTTAAATGCCTCTGCCTCCCGTCTCCTGTTCCCCTGTGTCTGCAGCGCGCTGAATATCTCATCCTTCCAGTCTGGAGCTCCAGATTTTATGTAACCAGAAACGTTTGTAAAAGAGTAGGCAGTTTCTACTGGAGGAGGAAAACAGTTTCCATCTTCCTGTGATTCTGTCAGAATCAGCTCAGAATCAACTAACCATTACAGGAAAGCTAACTGAGCTTCTGGAGCCACAGCTCTGCGTCCTGTTAGCCTTTAGCATAGGTCGGGGCTTGTATGGGATATTTTTTCAGTGTTCTCTCAAAACCCAAAGTCTTATCACTGATGTGTTCTCTGATTCTGCTGGAAATATTTTCAATTCAAAGTGGGTGTTCCTTCCCACTTTTGCCATGTGCTTGCTCAGTAGGAAAGATAGCTGCAAAGTCACTGACTCAAAGTAGTAGATTTATAATTACCAAAAATATATTCTATAAATTTGACAATATTATTGAAATGAATAGGTTCTATTAATATGGACTAAATTTATTCAGGATTTTCTGCTTCCTATTAAAATATTACATTAAGGATTAAAATGTTAAATCAGACAAATACAAAGTAATACATTTTCTTATACAGAAATGTCAACCCCATGAGTACTTTTAATGTGTGTATATGTCTGATATAAAATTTTAATCCTAAATGTCAGAAATATATATATATATATATATATATATATATATATATATATATATATATATATATATATATCCCATTTTAGCAGAGCTAGTGCGCGGTTCATTTCTGTTCTTGGTTCTCAAAGCGAATTTGACACTCACAATATGGCGGACGCGCTGCCGCATTTGTCCTACACGACAAGGAGGGGTGTTGGGTTGTAGAGGGAGTCCAGCACAGTTCCACTAGATGCGCCTACTGCGGTCAGGTTCTCTTAAGTTAATTCAGTGTAGCATCTACGATAGTACATCTGTTATCATTACGTAATGTTAGCCCTTGTTTTGAAGCCATAATTTTGAAAGTCTGAGGCTACTTCCGGTTATCTCCAGCTAACATCAGAAACATCACGATGGCAGCTGAGTCCGAGTGAGTTTGCCGTCAATATTTCTGATATTTGTTCACAGATTACAAATGACAGAAGTAGACCCTGTTTTACCTTTTCCAGTGCCAAACTGGCCGCTGTTTCCATGGGAATACCTGGAAATATGCCGAAGCCTCCAGCTAACGCGAAGCTAACCGGTTAGCTTTACTGTTAATAAAACGGTAAACCAGCTGAAAGTTTGTTTGTTTGTGTTCACAGGGTTCAGTCTGAGATCGAGGTGCTGAAGTCCATCTACCTGGAGGAGCTGCAGGTGGACAGGAGAGAGGACGGGTGAGGAAGCAGCAGCTCTGCTGGGATCTGGACAGAAAATAATGATTTTTATGGAATAAACTGTTATAAAAAAAAAGGCTAAAATAATCTAGAATGTTATTAATCACCCATAAATATCACCTGAAACAGTAAGTATATCAGAAAGATGTTGGAGGTCAAAGTTCATTCGCAGCATAACTTGAAATCTTTATTGGTTCTATAGCTGAGCTATTGTTTGCAAAGAGCTGAACAGGGATATAAGTTTATGTTTATGATGGTGTTTTCCAGGTCGTAAAGATCAGAAAACATAATATTGGTTTTTCCAGTCGTTATGATGCATTAAGTGGTCTGAAAGTTGTAGCATTTAGCCTGTGTGTCTTGTTTGTGCTGCTGCAGGGGCTGGCAGGTGAGTCTGGTTCTGTATCCATCCACTGCAGAGGACTCGGTCTCCCAGTTTGTCCGACTCACTCTGACTCTGAGCCTCGATCTGCAGGTACCACGACCTCCCACCCGCCTGAGCCGCTCCTGAATTTACACCCTTCTCTTCTTTCTTTCTGCCTCCAATCTGAGTTTGTGTGTTTTTGATGTCAATCACATGTGAAAATTACAGCCACTTTAGTGTAAATTTGGGTATGATGTGAACTGGATTCACCAGGCACTTAAGGAATGACACAAACTCTTCAAACTCAGTATGATGATTATTTTGTAATCGGAATTACAATCACTGCATACTTCCATGAACATGTAATTCACACTTCGACCACTAGATGGTATCAAAGCATTTCTAATAGTATGAACAATAATTTGCAGTGTCTATTTCCCCCATTTGACTACATGCACAATATGAAAGGTATGAAGCTAATTAGCGTCATTAGTCCAGAATGGGTTAAAGGTGATTGACGACTTTTCTTTGTTCCATTTCTTCAGTATCCCTCATCGTCTCCGGTCATCTCTATTCACAACCCGCGTGGGCTCTCCGACGATAAACTCGGCAGGTAAAAACTTTCCTGCGCCGCCGTCGCTGCAGCCCAGAGACTCGGTTTTTAATAATGATGTGATTGTTTCTGCGCAGCGTCCAGAAGTGTCTCCAGGCGGAGGCTGAATCTTGGCTCGGCTCTCCGGTGCTGTATCAACTCATTGAGGTCAGAACATAATGGCTTTAAATAAAAATCTGATTATTGGAGACATTTTGTCATTTCTGTGACCTCTGGTTTGCTTTATATCTACACAGAAAGCTAAAGAAATCCTGACTGAAAGCAATATTCCTCATGGGAACTGTGTCATATGCCTTTATGGTTTCAAGGTAAGGTGTTTCCATCCCTCAAGGTTAGATCTGGTCATCAACCTGATGCCTTAAATTTGCTCGCTTAGGCCTTTCACAATAAATCAGTTAATCATAGGATCAGTTAAAATAAGTTCAATAATTTCCATTTTCAATATTTATTGTTTTTCTCTTTTCTCTCTACCAAAAACTGGATGACAAAAGTCTTCAGACTGGTGCTTTGGTCTCAACTAGCTGATTTTTCAAGGGATATTTTTGTTTACAGAGATTTCAGTGCTCATTTTGTAGTTTCCGTTTTTTTATTTTATTTTGAATATTTAAAATATCTTCCAGTTTTAGTCTTAAATATTCATTAGAATTTAAAATTTATTGATCTCTGAGAATATGCTCTTGCATTATTTTGCCATTACGGTGGTCTCAAAACAACAATATTGTTGTTTATCATGATAACTTTTGGGAAAATTGTATCGTGACAGGTCTATTCTCACTGCGAAAACACAAAATCTAACCAGGTATTTTTGGTCTACTTTACAATGCACATGAAATCAGACAAAAATAAATTATAAGTAACTTTTCAGCAAGATATGAGCTTGTTTAAAGTCATTAAGTCCTTAATTTTGAGTAATTAAGTAGACTAGCAGATTATTTCACTTAAAACAAGACATTTTCCCATGTTAAAAATGAAATAATCAATTTTCTTAACCAACAAAAAATAAGCTCTTATATCTTGCATAAAAGTTGCTGGTAGGTTAGTTTAGTCTTATTTCAAGTGTACTAAGGTATTTCTACTAGAAGCTAAATCAAAAAAAGATTGTGTTTTTGCAGTTCTGATGTGAGTTTATTCCTGTTTTCGGTTCTCAGGAGGGAGAGACCTTCACCAAGACGAGCTGCTACCACTACTTCCACTCCCACTGCCTCGGCCGCTACGTGGTCCACTCAGAGCGGGAGCTGCGGCAGAGGGAGAAGGAGCTGGAAGAGGATAAAACCAGAGATGGAAGCAGCGTTCAGGTCAGATACCAGCAGCTGGACGGAAAAACTCAGTTTCATCCAAATCCTCCTAAATCTGGACTCTCCTCCGACAGGAGCTGACGGTGGTGTGTCCGGTCTGCAGGGAGCCTCTCACATATGACAGAAACCAGCTTCTAAAGTCTCCTGCACCGGAGCTGCCTGAGGTAAACACAGCTAGCATGAAGCTAATCAGGAGCAGCTCTGAGTTGCAACGTGGTATTGGGGTTATTGTAGGTAAAAGACACTAAATATTTGGCAACAGACGATTACATTTTAGCCAGAAAACATGGGACAATTTTTGCGGTTGAAAGGTCGGAAATTTGTATAAAAAAACTTTATAGGTGACCTATTACGCAAAATACACATTTTGCACTTCCATTTGGGTTACAACTGCTTCCAAAAACTCAACTGGTTTTGGTTATAAAATTAATTTATCTCCTAGATTTACCACTTGAGTTTCAAAGAACTTCCTGCAAATTTCTCACTTCATAATCTTAGAAATTATTCTAGTTTTCAGTTCGGAGATGTATGCCTTTCTTTGTGGAAATGTTTTGGAGTAAATATTCTCCTATGTGTTTGCATATTTTTGTGCCGATGTGCTGACCGTAGCGGTCAGGAGTCTAACGGCAGTTTCCTGTCAGCTCGATCAGGCAGCGATCGGCTCCGACTTTCAGAGGAAGTGGGGTCAGCTCCAGAAGATTCTGGAGAAGCAGAGGTGCAACGGCGGGATCATCGACACGGAGGAGGAATCCAACCGATTCCTGATCCACATCCAGGAGGTAGGGATGCCATTCAGCCAGCTGATTAATTCATCAAGTCTAATTAAATCATTAAAACCGACCACATATTTACACATAACCTACTTTTTTCCCCACTGTTTGAATAGCAATAGCTAAAAAAGAACATCCTGTTTCAGGTCAGTTAGACTTATTAAAGTAATTGTTATTGCTATTCCTTAAAATCGAATGATTAAAATTCATAAATGTACGTACAACAATCTAACTATGTCCTTTAAAAACAAAGGCCAAAGCAAAAATTATGCCTTATAAGATTCAGTTGAGGTTATTCCTTCAACATTTGTCAACATTTCTTAGTGTAAATTAACTGCTATTACACTAAGAAACAGCGCATCTGGTATTGAAATACCATTCATTTGTATGTCCATAATTATACAAATAAAAAAAACAAGCCATGTATCAACCTGGGCTGAAATGGCGCTCAGAAGAAGAAGAAGCCACCACAACAAAGGCTACATGAAAAGCCATTAACCTCCAACTTCTGGAGGTTTGTCCTCTGAAGATGAAATGATTAAACTTTGATGAACAAGTTCTGATGAAACGTAAACATTCATATTAGAAGATTTAAAAAATAATTGAAAGAAAACTCTCCAGTTTTTCTGCTGTTTAGCTAATCTGAACTATCCTGACCAAAAATAAGTTATCAGATTTAGTCGTTTTCAACTGTAGATTAAATTGATAACACAGAATTGATGATTATATTAATTGTTAATTTGTGTGGCTGAAGCCTCCAGCTGGTTCTTAGCGACGCCTCTTGTTCTGGAACAGACAGAACGTGTGAAATGGATTTCTGAAGGTGTGAAGCTGCTGAAAAAAATAAGCTGTGAAATTAATTAATTGCACAATAAATTAAAACCAACTCAATGATTTATCATTTTTCTCTTTTCTTTCTACCAAAAACTGGAGGACAGAAATCTTACGTCTTTTTGAGGTTGAGAGACTAAATAATTTTATTTATTTTGCATATTTAAAATGTATTCCAGTCCATTAGAATTTAAAGCTTATTGATGTTTGAGAGTTTTTTACATTATTATGGCATTAAATATTGCATTACTTGAAAACGGTCTTGAAACAACAATATTGTTTATTGCAATAACTTCTGGGACAGTTTGTAATCCTAACATGCCTAGTCTGAGTTGCCTCTGGTTCTGGTTCTGTTGTTCCCTGCAGGCCCCTCCAGTGTCTGAAAACGTAAACCCAGAGGTCGATGCGTCCCCCGCCCTCCCAGTTTCCTCCTCCTCTGATGAAGCCGGCGTCCGATCGGAGCGGTTTGTTCCCGGACTGTCCCAGCTCCCAGGCTTCCAGGCCCAGAAGCACCAGAACCAGGCCAGAGCGCCAAGAGGAGGAGGAAGACCCAAACCCCGTCCTGGGCAGGGCCCCCCCATCGCAGAGCACCTGGAACGGCTCGCTCTGTCAGACTGCACCGACCAATCACAGATGATTCTGGGAGACGGTGGCCGACAGACGCGATGCCGGATCGGGTCGGGGGAGGAACCAGAGAAGCAGGTTCCTCCAACTGATTTAGACTCTGAGGGCCCAAAAGATGGAGCCAGGGGTCACCGAGGGAGAAGAAGGGGCCCCTACCGGCCTGCCCTGCACCACATCGGGGCCCCCAGGCCCCCACAGCAGCACCGCGACAGTCGGGCCAGAAGTCGAGGAGGAGGCGGCGGGCCCCGGCGCGGCCATTACGGCCAGGGCCTCCAACAGCAGGTGGTGGAGCGGGGAAGAGAGGAGGTGGTATGACAAAGGGCGACCGGAGGGTGGAGGAACGGCAGAACGCGAGCCTCCATCATCAGATTAAAACGCCGCGACAGAAAGGACTCTGGACGCCGCCTCCTGTCCCGCTGTCTCCAACGCACTTTCGTCTTTGCTCCAGTTGTGTCCAGCTGGTCGCTGCTTTGTGATGTGATGCCAAACAGCTTAAAGAACTATAAATTAAATCTACTCTGGGTGTCAGTTTGGTGCAGTAGTCTCTTTCTATTGGTTCAGTTTATTCCATTTAAAAGTAGTTTTTTTGAAAAATATATAAAGTCTTTATTATGGATGTCGACTAATGGTTTAGATTAACATTAGTTTCCATCGATTACGACTTCTTTTGACATAGTTTGGCTGCCATCCAACAGGGGGCGCCACTTGTCATCCGTAAGCGGATTTCTGATGGAGCAGCGTCACCTTCTAATGTAAAACCTGATGTGCTATTTAGGTGAGGATGTGACAGAAAAATGGAGGTTAAAGCAAAAAATAAAAATTGTAATATGATGGGGAAAATCATGCCATGACCTTAAATATCTTGGAAAGACCCCAACATGGCTGAAATAAAACATTTCTGCAAAGGAGAATGGGTCAAATATCGGATGAGGCTCGTTTGTCAAACATACTGTACATACAGGCAAACACTTTTCTACCAGCCCACATCTCTGTATTAAAATGTGCTGATGTAATATACTAAATATGTTTTCAACAACTGGAAGCAGAAAATAACTTAACAGAAATAAACAGTTTATGCTGAAGTAATGTATGTAATGCCAGTGGTCATTTCCTCCAGATATGGAGATCGGTTTGTGAAGGCCAAAAAGAAGGTCCAGGGAAGAAGTGATGATCCGGGTGGAAACAAACCTGCTCCACCCATCCTGGAAGAACTGAGGTGGCTCTCCCAGTTAGTGAAAAACAGAGAAACGGACCAATATGGACAGAGATGTATGGACTACTGCTACACTTTAGCATACAATTATTGTGCAAGTTGTAGTTTGAGGATTCATTTTATTGTTTAACTACAGCACTCTGTCAATCCAAAACATTAACCTCTCAAACCTGAATATTTAAATAAGTAAAAGTGAGAGTTTGGCTTTCTTAGCCAAAAACCACATAGCTATTGTCCCAACTATTAGTTTTCCCCAGAAAACTTGTTGAGCTTGATGGAAAAGTCAGTAAGGACATCCATGAGCAACCTGCTGTGTTTTTGGTATTAAAAAAAAATACTTTACAAAAATTAAAGTACATGTGAAGTTAAATGAAAACTGTAGGGAAGGCCCAGTTGGTGCGCTGTTCTTCATGGCCAATCAACTACAAACCTAGCATAATCAGTCACTGTTACTGGTGTATAAAAATCCCTATTTAGAAACAAACTGGCATTGTGGGATTTTGTGTGGTGGAAAAACTACAAAACACCAAGTCTGGATTAGGGGGATTTTTCTATTTATTCAACACAACAATATGGAGATATTAGCATTAGCACATAGCATGCGCTTCAGAGCTCCAGCCAGATCTATACAAAATAGCATTAGCATCATGGTCATAACACCAAACATTTAGCATGATCTAATGTTACACAAGTGTAAAATCTTAAATTAATATATTAAACAGTGTTGTATAAAGTACTGAAATCTCAGAGTCAAGTAAAAGTATAAGTACCTCTCCAAAATATGACTTTGGTAAAAGTCCAAGTCACTGACTGAAATGTTACTTGAGTTAAAGTCTTAAAGTATCTGAAACTTCTTGTACTTAAGTATGGAAATTACTGTAAAAATGGATGTACTCAAGTAATGTAATGAAAAGTAAAACAAGGCAAATGCAGTTTGAATGACATTTTTTATATTTTGGTAAACTTGTCAAATACACTTAAAATAATGTACCCAACCAAGTGCAGGCAAAATTAAACCTGCTAATAGATATACCTGCAGGCATCATTTAGTTAAGAAAATTAGGTGCTTTACCTATAGCACAAGGTTAACTTAACCTGCTTTACAACTGAACCAGCTTCTTAGTAAACCCTCCAGGACAGAAAATACAAAGTTTTTGTAAACCTTAAGTTTTCCCTTCAGGTAAGGTCAGTGCTGAAAATGAGAAAAATAAATAGTACAGAAAATGCGGCCAACATGAAGAAAAAGATCTGTTACGATTACTAACCCTAACCGTTCCTCTCTCGCTTTTTTGTAACCAGTAACTAAACCACACATTGAAAATGTATCGGAGCAAAAGTACGCAATTAAGTTCGGAAATATAGTGAAGTAAAAGTGAAAGTTATCAAAAATTTTTCCATACTCGAGGAAAGTATGAAGTACTCCAAAATATACTGAAGTAGTGAAGTGTTTTTACTTCGTTACTATACAACACTGATATTAAAACATCATTAGTACAGAAAGAAAAAAATAAAATATAAATAAAAGGATTGCAGCAAGTTATAAAACTTGCCTCTTTGCAGTGGAACAAATGAAAGCAAAGAGGAAAATAATAACTTTATAATGATTCTGGAGAAAGTAAAGCAGGGCTGGAGAACCAAACTCCTAATGATGGATTTGGGGGAACATAGTCAGGTATTGTTCGTACCCGACTGTTTGCAGTTCCTGAGTAATACTGTTGTATTAATGACTGTCAATTATACAATAATGTGTATTGTCGTGGAAAAAAAAAAACTATTTCCAAACACTGTTCAGGTAAAATCACTCAATCAGGTTTATTCATGAATTGTGAACAACTCAGAGAGCTCACAGGAAAGTGAATAATGAAGCAAGTCTGAAACAAAAAGCTCTGCCAGGCAGACAACACATGAGTTTTGTACAAAGGGATAAGGGATCCAAAGCAGGGAATCAGACTGGTTCCCATGCAGCTGGGGAAAACAACATCCAACCTTGTGCATGTAACCCAAACAGCTTTAATTTGGTGGGAATATACAGAACGTAGAATAAACATATAGCAATACAGCTAGCAGGTGTGACCCTTAATATTAATAATCATTTCCCTCCGAGGTTAAAAGATACAACATAACACTATCCTGGAAGATGTAAGAAAAGGAGAAACAAATAAAAATGCCCCCCAAAAAAACAAAACAAAACACACAAAAAAAAAACATATACACAAGATACGAAAAACCTACCGGCATTCACTTATTCAGCAATGTAACAATATCACTGTGTGAGGTAGGAAAAGTTATCTTGCAACCCCTCCTTGCCAGGGAGGCGGTTCTGTATATGTGCTAACCAGGATAAACACGGAGGTATCACACCTACGATTGAAGACATGATAAAAATCAATAACAACTATTGTAATAAAAAAAGGTAATATAAAAACAAAAATTAGAAATAACATCAAATAGCAAAAAACAAAACCCGACCAGAGGCATGAAGCCTCTGACGGCTCCTAGGATCTCTGGAACACTCAAACCCTTCCACCACAATAAGGTGGCAGGGGGAAAATAAAACCAGAAACAGTGAACTGATCTGAATAGAGGCCTGAAGGTGTCAGAACCTGGTAGAGGAAGACCTGACAGGTTTAACTCATATTGAGGGACAAACTAGACAGTGAGTAAGACAACATATGAATAATAATTGGTATAAACGGCTAACGTTTTATTTTCCGTTTTTCTCTCCATAGGAGCTCCACCTGGTCTGGCTTTCTGATTGGCTGTGGTTCCTTCCTGCAGGAGGGCACTGGCTGGCATGATGCTGCCATCACCTAACAGTTCTCCCTCTCCTGTTAACGTTCCACTTCCATGAGTGTAGAAAGTTCTCCTGACCAGCTGACCTGTTGTTGTCTCTGCTCTGTCTTCTCTCAGCTCCAGTCGGTCGTGGCAGATGACTGCTGGTACTGAGCCCGGTTCTGATTCAGCTGGAGGTTTCTTCCCGTTAGAGGAGAGTTCTTCCCCTCAACTGTCGGTACATGCATGCTCTGTCTGAGGGATTGCTGTAAGGTCAAGGACTCAACACGAGCGACTTGCTGTCGCCCCCTGCTGGTCAGGAGGAGTGACTGCTGGAAGTCAGTGACTCCATGCACTCTGCTGGGTTTCCTTTGGTACAAACTGTTTAAAATACTTTAACCCTCTACGGTCCATAGTATAAATGATCGTTTGACAAATTTAGATTTTACCTTTATATTTCTTAATAGAAATGATTAATAATGTATAATATATTATGTGGTATAATTTTTTTTCAGGACAACCTGAACTTTGTCAATTTACACTTATTTTTGTCATTTGGATGTACTGATATTGCATTTTGGGCCTAAAATTGCATAAAAAAATTTCTTATTTGAGTAGAAAAACTCATTTTTTCACTGTGAAACCCACAAATATGTATAATGAATGTTTTTTATAGTTCAGAATACTAAAGTAGTAGCAGTTGCACAGCGCCGCCTACTTCTCAGATCAAGGCTGCACAGTTGCGCAGCGCTCCCTATCTAAGCTGCACAGTTGCGCAGCGCTCCCTATCTAGGCTGCACAGTTGCGCAGCGCTCCCTATCTAAGCTGCACAGTTGCGCAGCGCTCCCTATCTAGGCTGCACAGTTGCGCAGCGCCCCCTACTTCTCAACATCTCAGCGTCGCCCCTTAAAGATCAAGGCTGCACAGTTGCGCAGCGACCCTACTTCTCTATTTGGATCTCTGCATAGCTACCTCACCACCGTGTTACTGCTCATACTTTTTTCACGCCATTACTTGCGTCAATGTCCAAAGTTTCACAGCAACAAAATGTTGTCTACTCTTATCAGTTGAATATGTGAGATCGAGTCAGGGCATCTCCTGTTATGTTTTCTTTTGTATGTTGCAACAGCAATTTTTTTTACAATTTTGCTGATTGAAAAAAGATGGTTTAAATATTTTAGCATAACTTCAGTTTTACTTCGCCTATTGACATAATTTAAAAACTGGTTTATAATGTGCACTTCAAACTCAAGCGAAAGTGAGACTCGGGGAGGCGGAGTCTTGCTGCTATGTCACCAAATCAGACATGTAAAAAAACAACAAGTATATCAGTCCATAGACCTTGGAGGGTTTTAATAAACCAAACTTGATGCTTTGATAAGTAGGATCAATTGGAATCTAAGAATTAAAATTACTTTCTAAAATCCCTTGACGACATAGCTGTGAAATGACACTATAAATACAAATTAATAAATGTTATTTTGCTCTTTAATTTCTGTTTTTGTTTATAGAGTTTTTGTATTGAAGTTTTTGTTTTTAGAGTTTTTAGGAGTTTTTGTTTTTAGAGTTTTTGTATTGGAGTTTTTGTTTTTAGAGTTTTTGTATTGAAGTTTTTGTTTTTAGGAGTTTTTGTTTTTAGGAGTTTTTGTTTAGAGTTTTTGTTTTTAGAGTTTTTGTATTGGAGTTTTTGTTTTTAGAGTTTTTGTATTGGAGTTTTTGTTTTTAGAGTTTTTGTTTTTAGAGTTTTTGTATTGAAGTTTTTGCTTTTAGAGTTTTTGTGTTGAAGTTTTTGTATTGAAGTTTTTGTTTTTAGAGTTTTTGTTTTTAGGAGTTTTTGTTTTTAGAGTTTTTGTTTTTAGAGTTTTTGTTTTTAGAGTTTTTGTATTGGAGTTTTTGTATTGGAGTTTTTGCTTTTAGAGTTTTTGCTTTTAGGTTTTTGCTTTTAGAGTTTTTGCTTTTAGAGTTTTTAGGAGTTTTTGTTTTTAGAGTTTTTGTATTGAAGTTTTTAGGAGTTTTTGTTTTTGAGTTTTTGTATTGGTTGTTTTATTGGCTATTGGGGCGCATTTGTTCGTTTAAGTGTTTAATTTTATATAGTGCCAACTCACAGCAAAAGTCGTCTCAATGCACTTTGAAATTATTTGAGTTTAATCTCATATTGCAATTGCAATACAATAAGCTCAGTTAAATATTTAAGTATTTTAAACAGTTTGTACCAAAGGAAACCCAGCAGAGTGCATGGAGTCACTGACTTCCAGCAGTCACTCCTCCTGACCAGCAGGGGGCGACAGCAAGTCGCTCGTGTTGAGTCCTTGACCTTACAGCAATCCCTCAGACAGAGCATGCATGTACCGACAGTTGAGGGGAAGAACTCTCCTCTAACGGGAAGAAACCTCCAGCTGAATCAGAACCGGGCTCAGTACCAGCAGTCATCTGCCACGACCGACTGGAGCTGAGAGAAGACAGAGCAGAGACAACAACAGGTCAGCTGGTCAGGAGAACTTTCTACATTCATGGAAGTGGAACGTTAACAGGAGAGGGAGAACTGTTAGGTGATGGCAGCATCATGCCAGCCAGTGCCCTCCTGCAGGAAGGAACCACAGCCAATCAGAAAGCCAGACCAGGTGGAGCTCCTATGGAGAGAGAAACAGAAAACAAAAAGTTCACTGTTGAAATACATAATTAAGTAGAAAAAGAAAATGAGAACACAATTAAAATATCTACAACAAATAAAAACAACAAAATGAATTATGAAGTCTCTGTAAACAAAATTGACCTTCAATTTTACTGGAGACTCGTTAAGTTTTTGGTAGAAAAAAGAAAAGAAACCGAGCTCGTGTTAAATGTTTCAAGTTCTGTCATTTTCTTTCCATCCATTGGTGGCGGGGGCGACGACAGCCTTCTCCATCCGGCAGGGGACGACGGCCTTGTCCATCCGGCGGTGAAGGTCCAGGATGATCCAAGAGGATTCCTGAAGGACAACAGACGGGTGCAGATTTCCTGTCAAATCCTTTAACAACTCAGAATGTTCACAAACTCACTTCTAAGTGTGATGCCAATACCTGTTGCATTTCTTGAGGAAGACTGCAGAAGCCAATGTGGTAGGGTCACTGAGGTCATCCATCAGCAGGGGGAGAGGCAGGTGAAGAAGTAGGGCTGGGGGAAATGAGGAAAATTGAATATCACAATATATTTTTGCTTCATCACTATACACTATATACATCATGACATACTTAAATGAGCATCAAATGTTATTTTAAACTATAGCCCCCTTGCAGCATGATGTTACACAAGTTTCCACCCCCATTTCCCTGCTAGACTTAAATGTAATCTCAATATATGAAATAAAATGGATCCAGTGTTTTGCTATGAATTGTTGATTAGATAACAAGGTCAGAAAAAAGCTTTATTCAAGAAAAAAAATCACGAGGGAAAGCGTGTTGAGGAATAAAGTGTGTTTTGGTTCAGCTTAAAAAGAAAAAAGCAACCTACACACAGACTGACAGATCATCAGTAAAGCAGGTGTTTAAATTAGCTAACAGCAGCGCTGGCTAATCTACCACAGTGATCACTTATCAATACACACCTATAACGAACTGAACGTTCTGCTCTATGCGAGGGTAATGTTTGAGTTTTTGGTGCTGAATCCTGATGCATAAAGTTGCATTGTTGTCAGTTGCTACGGCAACGAGTCGACATGTAGCGTAAAGCTGACGAGATTAAAAAAAGAATGAGTAGTTTTGAGTTATTTTCTCCATTGCACGGCACTAAATGAATCATACCTACGTCTCCAGGTTTCACTTTAAAGGACTAGTTCTACTGGCATGTGCAGAAATTGTCTGATTAGGGAGGGAAATGCAATCTTTTGTGGCAACAGTTTTATAACATGCTTCACAAATTACCTCATTTTGTTCAAATGTCCTCCATATAAAATCTGAACTACTGCCAAATTATTGATCCAGCGTTGTTTCTCTTAGGAACTAGACTAGTTCATCTCATTCGTCTTCAGTTACCGTCTCATTCACAGCTTTCCTCAAACTGTCACTGCCACCATGTTAGTTTTCTCTGCATAACGTGATTGGCAGAAAATGTTCAGGTTGGGAGGGGCGACCGACTAGCGACGCATTTGTAGTCAAACCATACTGGAAGTGAATTTGATGGCAAAACCTTATTATTTGAACAACAATTTATACACTATAGTTGCGATATAGCCATTTTAACTATCATGAATAGAAAATATCACAATACATCGAGTATGCTCGATACATCGCCCAGCCCTATGAGGAAGGCCTTTTCCGTCCGTCTATAGGGGGGCGACGAGGGGTGAAATCAGAGACAAAAACAAGATGAAGCAAAATAATTCCTAAAGGACAAGAAAGGTGAAGGTTTTACCTCAAACCCTTTAACAACTCAATGAAATCATCCCTCTTCAAAACCTCAGTTGTCAGTATCACTTAAAAAGCAGCAAAATAACTGCAGGATTCGAGGAACACTGCTGAGAAGGTTTCAAGTCAAAATGGAAAACTGGATCAGGAAGTGTCTGCCTTACCTGCTCACACGGGAACGCTTCCAGGGTTTCCTCCAGAAAACCTGCCGAGCGTGGTGGCAGGGTCACCGAGGTCATCCATCAGCAGCAGGGCGATGACGGCCTTTCCATCCATCAGTGGGGGGTGATAAAGGATGAAGTCAGATGAGAAGCTGACCCAGGTGGATTCCTGTAGCACAATAGGACAGGAAGAGTTTAGGTTTCAGGTCAAACCCTTTAACAACTCAATGAAATTTTCCCTTTTCAAAAACTCATACTTGTAAAAATTTCTAACAGCAAAATACCTGCAGCATTTCTTGAATTACACTGACAAACCGATGGTGGGGTCACCGAGGTCATCCATCAGCAGCAGGGCGATGACGGCCTTTCCATCCGTCAGTGGGGTTGATTAAGGATGAAGTCAGATGAAAAGTTGACCCAGGTGGATTCCTGAACTACAATATTACAGGAAGACAACAGGTGTAGGTCAAACTCTATTAATATGGTATCCCAAAAATGCCATGTCAGCTGTTAGGGTCAATATTGAAATTTGTTTTATTTTTCAAAATGTCATTTTTTAAATAATCTTCATATTTAAAGTAATCCATTTAAACCATGCATTATCATGTTTTGCATTATGATTTATATACATTTAAGAAATGTCATTACTAATAAGTGTCAAATTGATTTATTTTTTAAGAAATCAGCTTTCAAAAACCCCATCTTTTTCTGCTCAAAAGTGTTCAAGGTACACCCACCCCCCAAAATCTCAAACACCGTTGGACATAACAGGCTGGAAGTCATTTTGTTCTTTTCTGGTAATACACCCAATAGAAAAATGCATTTAGAGTATTAAAAATCTAAAGAAAAAAAATTGACTGCCGGCACCTACTAACAGCAAAATACCTGCAGCATTTCTTGAGTTAGACTGCCAAGCCGATGGTGGGGTCACCGAGGTCATCCTTCAGCAGCAGGGCGATGACGGCCTTTTCATCCATCAGTGGGGGGCGATTGAGGATGAAGTCAGATGAAATGATGACACAGGTGGATTCCTGTAGCACAATAGGACAGGAAGACAACAGGAAGAGTTTAGGTTTCAGGTCAAACTCTAACAACTCAAAGAAATTTTCCCTTTTCAAAAACTCATACCTGTAAAAATCTCTAACAGCAAAATACCTGCAGCATTTCTTGAGTCAGACTGCCAAGCCGATGGTGGGGTCACCGAGGTCATCCATCAGCAGCAGGGCGATGACGGCCTTTCCATCCGTCAGTGGGGGGTTGCTAAAGGATGAAATCTGATGTAAAGTTGACCCATGCCTCCTTACCATACTGAGGATGCATGAGAATAGAGAAGAAAAACTTCCCTTTAAAAGGAAGACTCAAAAAGAGGTCAACATTGCACCAATTATTTAAATTGGTTGAAAGTTGCACTAAAGCAATGCCTCATATTGAGGATGCTTGTAGTGACAGTGGAGGAAAAACTTCCCTTTAACAGGAAGAAACCTCCAGCAGAACCAGAATGTGGTTCTGTATGAAAGGCCATCTGTCACTACCCCCGGGGGATTTGAAAGGACAGAGGAAAAAATAGGACAGAAGAAGAAGAGAGTTTTCTACAGGAGAAAATGGATTTAGCTGCAGTAGAAGCTCCTTTTTGGTGGCTTCATCTCTGAAAGAAACAACTTAATTGTGATTTTAAAGGCTTTAGAAAGGGAGGGAAAACAGTTAGGTGCAACAAAAGGTCAACCATTCATTAGACTAGGAGAGAAACTGGGTTTAAAACATACACTTAAAAACACTGAAACAGCTCCCAGTGGTGCTAGGAGAAAAACATGGAGTTAATTTCAGCTGAAAACCTGTGAAAAGAGTTTGATTAGACAGTGTGAACATTACCTCTGTGACCTCCGACCTGCAGCTCCAGTCGATCTCTCCGCTGAGCGTCGTCGTCGTCCAGAAGAAATGAAATTCCAAAATGAAATCGCAAGAGGCCGCGCTTTGTTGTTTCGACACAATAAAATCAGTTTTCACAGTTTTTGTGAAATTGTTTAACGTAAATTTGTTTGATTTATTGAATTATTAAAGTATGAACCCTGCCTTTGAAACATTTAAATACAATTTGAAACTAAATATTTAGTAGGTACAACAAACAACAAAGGTATGCATGTAGAAATGTAAATGAAAGACCTTATTTTCACCCAGAGATATTTGATAATATTCATCAAAAAGATAATTACCTTAATGCACCTATGCCAATATGGCAACATAGCCACATTAAATATGTAGGTATGTTATCAAGGTTTATTTGCGATATTTACCATTTACTAGGGCAAATCACTTCCTGTAGCCTCTAAACTGTATTTGCCAAATCCTTGGCAGCCATCTTTCTTTCACATCACAACAGACTTTTAACCATGAACTTAAGATCCCAACAACTAATTGCACCTAAACCTGCACAGGTCAACATGACCACAGCAGTTGTTTCAAAAACAGCAGTACAAAAACCAAAGCAGAAGGATTTAAACCAGCAGAATCCTTCTCAGCTCATAGACTCTCAGCAGAGAATCAAACCAAACCAGCAGAGCGCGAGGCCTAGCGTAGGCCTTCAACCAGCAGCTCCTACCCTGAGACGTCTTCTGGACCCGCCATCGAAACCATCCATTGATGGATCGGGCGGATCCCCCAGGCAGCTCGAAGCGATCCTCAACTTGATTGCAGATCAACGTAGGTAATCCATTGTCGATCTACTGCCAAGTCCAGACGCCATTTTTATTCCTCAGATATTTTCGGGACGCCAGCAAACAAACAATCCGCCGTTGAGACGCCATGGTCGGTCGCTCCTCCTCTGCTGCTCTGTTTAAACACAGAAAACGGCTTCAATAACTTCATCACCGTCGAAGCAAACAATTTCGAATAAGGTATCCTAAAGGTAACTTACCGAATAACAAACGCAGCGATTTCAATCATGGCGCTCCCGTGGCCTGGTGGCGTCCACGCTAGCAGGTGGAGGCCACCCTTCTAGGCCCATTCGGCAAAGAAACCATTTCAGGTTCATCCACGAAAGTTCAGTTATTTAAGTTTGGCGTCCACTCGGATTCAGCGTCTTGGAAGATCAGAAAAGTCCATTTTTTAATCCGGGTTCCAGAATGGATGTATATCAGCACGCTGCTTTCATGTCTCCTGCTCCCAGGTGCGAACCGCGTCTTCATCAAGGGCTCACGTGGCGTCATAAGGCTATATAGCTTGGCGCATGCGCCTCACGCTCATGAAAAGCAAACATGGCGCCGTTCGGCGGGGTTGCCGGTTGCAGTCCAAATTTCAACGTCTAGTAAAACTCATGTTAATAGTACTATATGTTTTATAGTCCATCCCTAATATAGTTTTAGAATAATTAGAGAAAAGTAATATTTTATTTAATGTAGGACTGAAGAAAATATATTTTTTATGTTTTCAAAATGTAAATTTTTAAGAACATTATTAGTTTATCTTTAGAATAATTTAGAGAAACAATGACAATTGATTTACACACACATGCAAACACACACACACATACACCCCCCCTATATATATATATATATATATATATATATATATATATATATATATATATATATATATATATATATATATATATATATATATATATATATATATATGTATGTATTGTATCTGGATTTTTTTAAAATAAGGTTAAAAATGGGAAATGTGTTCCTCTGTTGTTTGCGATGTTACTCAGGTTAAAGTCTCCATCCATGTTGTTTTGCTCAGGCCACAGTTTGTTCTTCTGCTTTGCTTTGGCTGCATCCAACTGAATGGAGACTTACTGACACTATAACACTTTTTGTGTGAAATGTGGATTTTTTTATGATTTGATTTGACTCCTCGTAATTATTTTTCATTATGGAAGTAACAAGCCATAAATGAAAATGTAAGGAGAAAAATACAGGTATTTCTCTTAAAATCTAGGGAGTAAAAGTAAAAAAATCATCAGAAAAATAAATATTCAAATAAAGTACAGATACCTGAAAAATCTACTTAAGTACAGTAACAAAGTACTTTTACTTGTTTACTTTAAAACTCTACTTATTTGATGCTGGATCACTCAGAGAGATCTCTGTGGGTGACTAGTGCTCCCTCTAGTGGACTACAAGCAAAACTCATATCATCGACTTTGGTTTGACCTCCATTCATTTTATTAACCCTTGCGTTTAAGTTCTAAGAACATCTAGATTATACGTTTTAGACGCTTATTATTGAATATTTGGATTTATGGTTATTAAAATGTGCATTAAAGACAGCAACAGATAAGGAAATGTACAAATCAGATTTTTTTAAAAAAACATTCAACAATAACTTAAAAGTTCCTCCTATTTATAAATGGAAACTACCACTAATTTATACCACTGCATAAACCTGCCTGCATTATAACATCAATTAAAGTAATAGAACATTAAACATAATTTAACACATCCATATTTTTATTGTGATAAATTCAAAAACAAACGAGGTGTGAATTTAGCCAGACCTTCTCCAAAGGTCCTCCAAACCCAAAATCAGATTTTCCACTGAGAAACTGGGAGCAATTGGTCATGACTTCTGAGGCCCTCTGCATTTCAATATAGTCGCTCCTCGCATTCGCAGCTGTTAGACATGGTGGAAACATGTTTATTTTACAAGACACATGTAAGACTGCCTCTAAAAGTAAAGCTTAAGATTATGTTTGTAACCAAACAATGTCTATGAGCATCACCATGTTGAGATTCTGACCCTTTAATTACAACGCTGCTAAGATCTCTGTTGGTTACATTGTTCTGCTCTGTTGCTGCCGACAGTTTTAAAAAAATGCAGTTTGGTTCTAGTAATGGATCATTTCCTTTCTGTTTATTTATGCATGTTAGATTTTGCATCATTTAATTAATTTCTCTGCACTCATTATTGCTCAAAAGGTATTTCCATCCCAGTGTAATTCCTTTGTGTTTGGTTTCTTAGGATGCATTCACACCAGCCCAGTTTAGTCCACTTTAATCCTAATCCAGTTCGTTTGTTTGGGGAGATATGAATGAACTGTGGTCCACCTGAAAACCCAGGACTCTGTTCGGCTGAAGTGAACTCTGGTGCGGTTCAAATACGTTATGTAAACAACACCGCTCCAAAAGCAGAAAGTGGATTGTACCGCAGGGCATTCTGGGTAAATTCCACCAAAAAAAAAAAAAAAAACCCGGAAGAAATCGCTCTTATTCTTTTAAAAAAGACAAAAGAGAAATCCTACAACCGCTAAAATCTGACGCCAGTCCATTTTTGTTAACATTTCGTGAAGATGCAAGTTTCTCATTGTCTTCCTCAGAGGTTTATGTATCACTTCCTTCTGTGGTTCTTGCTGCAGCTCCACCGCAGGCGAGGAGGGGAACTGTTTTTCAGGGTTTGGTTGGTTTGACACAATGCAGTGAGAAAGAGAACAGCAGCAGCTGAAAATGTAACAAAAGTTGTGATTTATCAGGCTAACAGGCGTGAAAACACTCTTACTTTATTCTTTTGTCAGGCCATTGATTTTCAGTTTCTCTTCAGTTTTACTTCAAGTTCAATTGTTGTGTTAATTAGTCTCGCTCCCTCATTTCTTCTCTTTCTGACTGTTGCTGCACTTCAAATCGTAAACATGACAAGAATAATAATGAAGCTGAATATGATACAGAGGAGACAGAGCAGAGAAGACACCAGGTTGGATTCATCATTTCTTCTTGCTTCTGCATAGACAGATCCTCCAAAGCCTCAGTGTGAGGTGGTGATGTCTGTGCAGAGGAAGGTTGATGCCAAGTGGTTCTGGTCGAGGTTTGGGTTTTAGTTCTCCTCCTGCGCAAAAAAATACTAACTAAACCCAGGTCACATCAGACCGGAGGGAAAAAATAATTAGCAGGGAACTGATGAGCATGTGGCTTCCTGTGTGTGTGTTTCTGTGTGCGTGTCTGAGAAGACACACTACCTGACCTCTCATGTTTCAGTCAGAGAAGCAAAGCTGAAGACGGCAGACGGACCCAGAGAGAGGAAGACGAGCTGGAAAACAGACCGATAGGTAACCGTCCTGCCGGGAATTGGATGTTTACCGGATTTAGTTCGGAAAAAGCAGAAGAAGGTAAGCTGGAGTCAAGTGTTTCAGATGGAAGTGAGGTGCGATATGAACCGTGTGTGTGTGTGTGTGTGTCTGTGGTGGAGCATGCAGAGCTGAGATTACACAGTGGGGTCAAACCTTGATCTGTTGGATGGGTTTTCGATGATTGTGGTTTCTAAAAACAGCTTCTCCACAGCTCCAAGTGACACTTTCATCCGGAAACCTTCTCTCCGATTTACATCTCGTCTTAATTCAAGTTTCTTGTTTTCCACATGAACTGATTGTTATGTTTACATTTTTTAAAGTGAAAATAGAAGCTCATCAATGGAGGTTTTGATTTTAAACCGGTTCTGGATGAGTCGTGCTCCTAATAAATTCAATTACAAACTTCTCAAAATAAGAAGGAAAATGTAAGGAGTAGGGTTTTATTTTGCTCTTAAGTTGGTTCTGGGGCAAATTTAACTGCTACACAACACAAAAAATGTTTGTTTTACTTTAATGGATTCAAAACTGAAGGGGAAGTCAGTAAAGGAGCCCAAGAAGCACAGCTATGTGCATTCGTTGGCTTGCACGAGTTAAAGAGACACATTTTGTACTGTAGCAGTGAGAGGGACACCTGATGAAATCCAGTCAAACGAGAGGTACAGTAATTCAGGCATGAGGCGATAAAAACATGGATCAGTGTCTCTCTGTGGCGTCTAGACATGACTGAAAGCAAGCGGACTGGACCGCAGCGTTGACAAGTGAGTCGACTTTTAGGCTGGGATCCATTTTTACACCAAAGTTAGTGGTGTTGGGTTTTTTATGCAGGACTAAATCAGAAGAAGAAAACTTCCCCCAGAAAACTTGCTAAGCCTGAAGGCAGCGGGTGTTTATTGTGTTTTTGAGTTAAAAAATGTTAAAAATTGACAGGAACTTTGAAAATACACAATAAAAAAACCCCAAAAACCTAAAATAAATAAACAAACAATGCTTAGCCTGATGATTACTTTTACTCAGGTAAAAGTAGCAATACTTCATCATATTATTATTCAAGTCAAAGTAAAAAATAGACATCCAAGAAATTACTAAAGAGTGAAAAAGTCTTTGGTACGAAGTCCGCTCTCACACCAAGTAACTGATCACATTATTAATGATTGAATATTTGAAAATTACATCCTCAGACGGACCAAAATATAAAGATAAGTGGAAATGTTGGTATTTTTAGGACCAAAATGACAATAATTTATAGAAGTAACAAAAAATAATACAGTTAGGTTAAATAATTTTTTTCCAAATCAGTTTCTTTCATTAAAAAAATTATGAAACTTTAACAAAAACTGCAGGTGCATCTGTGTCTGGTGAATTTTTATTTAAAACATGTTTGTTTTTAAATCAGTGGGTAGAAAATCTAAAAATTTTACTCAAGTAAGAGTAGAAATACTTCATAATAAATTTACTCAAGTAAAAGTACAATGTATTTGGTAAAACATCAAGTGCTGAGTAACTGATCAAATCATTTAATATTTAAAAATTACATATTAGACAGCCCAAAATATAAAGTTAAGTGGAAATTTTGTAATTTTTAGTACCAAAATTACAATTCATAACAAAAAATAATTAAATTGGGCAAAAGATGATTATTTCTTCTTTTTCTTTTCAAAATTTACAAATCAAATTTTTGAACTTTAATAAAAACTGCAGGTATGTGTCTGTGTCTGGTGAATTAATGGTTAAAACGTGTTTGTTTTTCGTTCAGTGGGTAGAAAATCCAGATATTTTACTCAAGTAAGAGTATAGATATTTTATAATAAAATCACTCAAGTAAAAATAAAAAGTACAGCATAGTAAAAATACTCCTAAATGTACACAAAAAGTTATGCTAGTAAATGTACCTAGTTACTGCCCTAGAACTGAGCCCTGAGGTTCTCCTAGGGGTGAAGAAACTGGACCTGGAAGCTGATGGGAGAAGAGAAACTGTGTTTTTCTGCGGTTTGCTGGTCAGAGCAGCAGTTTGGATCCCATCAGCAGCGCCGGAGCTCAGATGGTTCTGGGTCCGACGTGTGAAGCAACATCAGCAGGACTATCCCGTGACTGTAAACCTAAGACCGCAGCAGAGATCTACGCTCTGCCACATTATCCATCACTAAATATGACTCAGACTTTTAATAGTTTAAGGAGCCACTTGTTGATGATGATGAAGATGATGAGCTTCAGGTTCAGTTTTGTGCAGCACGGTCCAGTCTGGGCTTAGCATAAACTAGCAGATGGTATTTATAGATCGGTCTGTGTTCAACCTACCGATAAGAGATCAGATATTAACAACTGCTGCCACCAACAACTGCTGGGGTTTAAATTAGCTCAGTGAGGCTGTGGCCCGGCTAACCGCTAACTGAACAGGGTCACGCTGAAAGGTCAACCATCTGCCACAGGAAGCAGCAGTTAGCCGGTCAGATTAGCACGGCAGGCTTTGCATTAGTACGGTATGTAAGCTAGGAGATGAGCTCGCGTTTTCTTTCTCGGCAAACTTTCAATCTGGGCAAATTATCGCGCAGGTCGGGTTCCTGAAGCTGCATCACACAGGTGAGCCCCGTGGGAGAGAGCGGTCAGCAGGTTGAGTCTCCAGCTGCACTGCAAAACATTAAATATTACCAAGTCATTTTAGTCCAGCTTCTAGTGCAAATATCTCAGTACAAATGAAATCAGGCAAAGCAACTTAAAACTAACTTTTCAGTAAGAAATAGAAGCTTGTTTTAAGTAAATAACTCCTTAATATTGATTAAAAAGCTCAAGTTCCATTGGCAGATGAATTAATTTATAACATGGGGAAAATGTCTTGTTACAAGTGAAATAATCTGCCAATGGAACAAGAACATTTTCATCAATATTAAGGAATTATTTATTTAAAAAATGCTTCTACATCTTTCTAAGAAGTTAGTTTTGTCCTATTTTAAGTGTACTAACATATATGGATTAGAAACTGAAGCAAAAATACTTGGTAAGGTTTTGTGTTTTTGCAGTGTAATTAAATTTACAACAGATCTCATCTCAAGGTGTTTCGCAAGAGAAAAAGAGCAGATTTATTAAATTAAACCACATAATTTAAACTCAGCTGCATACACGCTTATCTTGATAACAAAATTTGTCTCTGAAGTTGTTATGATATTTTGAGACCATTTTCAAGAACTAGAACACAGTAATAGAATAAAACCACAAGCACATCCTCTCAAAGATCAATAAACTTTAATTTCTAATAAACATTTAACACTGGAACCAGAACACTTTTAAAATATCCACAATAAATAAACAAAACAACCGAAACAACAAGTAAAATGGACACTTAGGTGTCTGTAAGGAAAATTGTCCATCAAAAGAAGGAATACACAAAGAAAAAATCAGAAAATATAGCCAAATATTTTTGGTCTAGTTTCTAGGGTAAATATTTTACTAAATTTAAAATCAGACAAAACAAGCTTACAAGTAACTTTTCAGTAAGATATAGCAGCTTGTTTTAGGTAAATCATTCCTTAATATTTCTGAAAAACTGCCAGTTCTATTGGCAGATTATTTCACTTATGAGAAAAACGTTTTGTTAAAAGTGAATTAATCTGCCAGTGGACCTAGTACTTTTTAAAAAATAAATACGAAGAAATTACTGGCTTTAAACAAGTACATTTTTGTTGAAAAGTTACTTTTAAATTAGTTTTGTCTCATTTTAAGTGCTCTAAAAATATTTGCACTAGAAGTAAACCAAAATACTTGGTAAGATTTTGTGATTTTGCAGTATAGTTGTAACCATAGCAACAGACTGAAGCCTTTACTCATCCAGTTTTTGGCAGAAAGAAAAACACCAAAAAAAATCAATCATGCAAAAGAAAATGATCAAACTTGTTTAAATTGATTATGCGATTAATTTACTGAAGGCTTAGTTGAATACATTCTGATTTAAAGCAAAGCAGTCGACCTCAGGTAATATTAATATTTATAGTGAGTAGGGTTGGCTGTACAAAATGAATCTAATGCAATACAATCAATCAGGTTGATGCTCTGAGACTAAATAACACAAATTGTTAGCAAACGGGCCAAAATATAAAGTTCAGTGGAAGTTTTGGTATTTTAAAGACAAAAATGACAATAATTCATATAAGCAAAAAAAAATTATAAAAACATTTTTCCCAAATCAGTTTCTTTCAATAAAAAACTTGTGAAACTTTAACAGAAACTGCAGGTGTGTGTCTGAGTCTGGGGAGGTTTTGGTTAAAACGTGTTTGTTTTTCATTCAGTGGGTAGAAAATCCAGAAATTTTACTCCAGTAAAAGTGGAGATAGAGAAGATTAGAGATGCAATTGGTAAAAAAAACACTTATAAAAGTACATCATTCCCCAAAATGAACGGGAAAGTGATGTTCTGACACAGAGAAATAAAAATTGGTAGCTTTTAAAAAGAACCTCATTCTGAAGAACCCAAATCTGCATGGCTTTAAACCCACAGGTCACAGCGAAGTGTTTCTTCAGGATCAATATTTCCTCCACATTAAGTCAAAAAATCTCTTCATGTTTATTTTTATATTCTAGCAGCAGTTCTCTCCTCGACCACTAGGCGTCACTACTGAGAGGAGTAGCACTCCTCCTCCACAGCAGGAATAGCAGCAGAATAAGAAACCTACGGTCAGAAACGTCATCTTTTACCTGAAATAAAAAAGGCTTTTTACAGTTGTGTAGTAACAAGTTACATTTACTTGAGTAATTTTGGGGAAAATCCACTTTTAGGAGTATTTTTGCTACGCTACACTTTTAACTCTTACTTATGTAATGTTATTGTGAAGTAATTCTTCTTCACAATTTATTGAAGTAAAATTTCCAACAACACAGCTGCACGATTCTTTCAATATATAGTTTATAAATATCATATTGAAAGAAATTGATTTGAAAAAATATATATTTTTGCCAGATTTTTTGTTTTGTAATTATGTTATTTATATGAATTATTTTCATTTTAGCCCTTAAAATACCAACATTTCCACTGTACTGACATTTTTATACTTAAGTCAGTTCTCGGACGGCAACTTTTTACCTTTACCTGAGTAAATTCATGTTTAAGTCGTGCTGCTCCTCTTCCAATCTCTGATTTTAAGATACAAACAGCTTGAAAAAGTAAATAGTCTAAAATAAATTCAGAAACAAATCAATGAGTGACTGAATTAACACAAGAAATAAACTAAGATGGCAAGAAATAGGTGAATAAACAGTAAATAAATGATCAAAACAGACATTGATTAAACTAAGATTGTATCAGTTTCTATAATTGCTTCTCCACATGTCAACTTTTTAAGTTGCATTTTCTGTCAAATATAATATTTGAGAACTTCTCTATAAAACAAAATCTGTGAATGGATTCATTTCCTGAATATTGCTGCTGACTCAGTTATTGTTACTTAATTTCTGTCTTCTTAATATTGAGTTTTAGCCTTTAGAGACAAATAACCCGCTACTTTATCATCCGTCTTGATGATCCCGTAATGTTTGTAAACTTTTATTTTAACTGAACGTCACATTTCTAACTTCCTCAGAGCGATTTGTGCGTTCAGATAAAATGACAAATGTTTTCTGATTGTATCTTCTTCCTGGCCCGATCAGAGTTTGAGTGGTTTATTTCTGGCTCAAACCATAAAACTGAGAGATTTATGAATTTTTTCAAGCATTTTGCTTCAGAAGCAAAACCGAACTGGAGTCTCCGACACACGTGTGACGGCAGCACATATGCTTTAGGAGTTAGAAGTTTCTTGGCATCTGAATTGCAATGCGATCCTTTTGCGAGTCTGCGATGGTGTGTGTGTGTGTGTGCGTGTGTGTGTGTGTGTGTGTGTGTGTGTGCGTGTGTGTGTGTGTGTGTGTGCGTGTGTGTCGCTGTTTGGCAGCGGCTCCACTCTGTGGCTCGTTTCTGTCCGCAGAGATTTCCGAGGGAAACTGGAGAAACGGGCGTGGACTGTCACAGAGTTTGTCTCTCACAACGACTCAATCAGAGGCGAACGCAGCAAAATCCAACACCAGCATTCAGGGCCGCCGCGCTCCAGAGAACACAACCCGGCTGCAGCATGCGTCTGTTCGCAGTCCATGCAGCTGTTTGATGCATGTGGTGCTGGATCAGTTCGGCACGAATACTTAGCTTGTTATTTGGTGGATGTCAGCAGACGCTGCAGCCATTAGGCGTGAACTGAAGGGAGGGAAGGAGTTGTCTGTGGTTTTATCCTGACCTCATCAAGCTGAAGGTGAAACTGCTGCCGGGATCATTGACTCTGATCAACAGACTCAGGTTTTCAGTGGGATTAAAGTTGCTTTTTGGGTGAAAATGCATTTAATTGTCAAAAAGTATATGAAAAAAACACTAAGTCCCAGAATTTATTGCAAAAGTGATAATATTGTTTTGAGACATTTTCAAGTCATATAATGCAGAAACACATTCTGAAAGCTCAATAAACTTTACATTCTAAAATGTAAAATATTCGAAATAAATAAACAAAAAAATTTATTATAAATTCTCTGCAAGCAAAATTAACCTTCACAAAAGGAGCTAGTTGAAACCAAAACACCAGGCTGAAAACTGCAGTCATCCAGTTTTTGGTAGAAAGGCAAATAGAAATGAGAAAAACAATCATGCAAATACAAATTATTGAGTTCATCTTTATTTATTATGCAATTAATTGATTTATTGCAACATGCCTAGTAGTTCCTAGTGCAAGAAGGAACTGCTATATTTATTTACTTATATTTTGTATGTATTTATTTGAGTTGCTATTTTTTGTGTGCTTTCTTGCACAATAACAATAAAGGAATCCTGATTGTAGTAAGATATTCGCAGTAGAAATGAGACAATAATACTTGGTGATATTTACCCGAAATGTTCACCGGTCCTCTGCTCTTCTACCTTTACTCTGATTTAGAGGATTTGTTAAATTGTTGGGAAAATCTGCTCTGCGCTAGCATTTAAAAAATAGTGTAAAAACCTTGACAGACTAAATCCTATGAAGCAAAAACAAGTCAATGTTTTGTTCCAGATGTGCTGATTGAGGAGCGTTTACCTTTGACTTCCTGTCCCAGACATCCAGACATCGGCCCGTTTCAGACTCGTCTCATCATGTAGATCTTTGAACGACTTGCTCTCCACTTCCTCACACCTCAGCTCCGTCGTCCACGCAGCCGTCCCGGTTTTACAAAGTGAGCTGGTGAGAGTTTGGTTCCAGGTTCTCCAGTTGCCGGCATCTGAATGAAGGCCTGAGCATCAACAGCATTGGAGCTGTGCGGGAAGCTGCTGCTGGTGTTACGCCCGCCTGCGGGGTCTAATGTCGTCTTCAAAAACCAGATGGAGACTTTGGGATCCATTTTTATATTAATGACTATTACATGGATTTATGCACTCGACATCTTGTGAAACATTCTGATGCTCCAATGAATGAGTTCTTCATGCTGCTGTGGAGGCATAAACAAAGTCGTTAAACTGAGCAGAGTTGATAAATTGTCTCTAAGCAGACATGTCATTAAGATATCAGCTGCAGGGAAATGTTAAAAGTTTTCCCAGTCGGCTCTCTGGTGAGGCGTTCACTGTCACAGACAGTGAAAAGGGTGAAAGACCAGAACCTTGTGGTACTCCAGAACCGATATGTCTGAAGTCCAATGTATGTTTAAAGTATTTTAGAGAGAAAGTCTTGGATCCAGCAAGATCAGCTGAACAATTATTAGCATTCTGTTTAAATAGAAAACAGATGGAAAGCAGACAAAATATAAGTCTAAATATGTTTTTAACTCATTTCCTTCATGAAACTTTTCTGCTATATTTTATCCGCTAAGATTGAAACTAAAGACTTTTCCAAAAAACTAATTTAAATCTCTGTGCAATCTGAGTGTCTCTCCTCTTTTCTACCTGTGATCAGGAGGATAGTTACCTGCAGAATGTTTGTGTAGTGAGTTGTGATCTCATTCCAAACATCTTTGCAATAAAAAGCAAATAAACACAAAAACCAAAGTTAAAATGTTCCAGTTCCAGCATTGTGTGCAGAGATGAGATGATCCTGATTCCAAGAAAAAAATGAAAAACACAACAGCTGTCAAAATGTTTAAACTAATTACACTGAGATTACGCTAACAAATAGTATTGTTAGGGTTGTTTGCTCATGTGCACAGCTGCGTTCACTGCAAAAACAGAAAATCTTACCGAGTATTTTTGGTCTAATTTCTAGTGCAAATGTCTTAGTACAATTGAAATACGACAAAACAAACTTACCAGTAACTTTTCAGGAAGATATAGTCAATAATTCCTTAATTTTGACTAAACATTACAAGGTCCACCAGCAGATTATAAGGAAAAATGTCTTGTTATAAGTGCCATTCCTCAATATTGAAGAAAAGAATCATCAATATTGAGGAATTATTAACTTAAAACAAGCTGCTATATGTTGCTGAAAAGTTACTTGTTAGTTAGTTTTGTCTTATTTCAAGTGTACTGAGAAATTTGCACTAGAAACTGGACCAAAAATACTTGGTAAGATTTTGTGTTTTTGCAGTGCTCAGGAAATATCAACAATTCGATTGTTTCTGTTTTCTCTACAGAGAAACTTCAATGAAAAAGATCTAAAAAGCCTCCAGTGTTTGTTTTTCCAGTACAGGGATCATTTGGTTTTCAGGTGTTTTGGTTTTTCTACAGCGATAAGATCGATTCTTCATCAGCTTTCATGGCTGCTGCAGTCGGAACAGGACTGAATGTTTTCAGTCCTGCAGTGGACTGAACTGTTCCTACAGCATGTTGTGTGGAAGTAAAAATCCAGTGAATTGTTAAAGATATTTGGCTTTTTTGCAGGTTTTAGAACTCATCTTGAATTAGACTGTTGTTTGTTTTGTCTCCACTTTCCCTCTGAAGCTGGGTCAGTTAGGAACACTTGAATTTTTACAAATCATTTTTTCTTTTGTCATCCAGATGTTTCAACTGAAGCTGCTGGATTGTTGAAAAAAGACAGACTGTTGCTTTGAAGCAGCTTTATTAGTGCAGTGAACAAAGATTTGTTGCATTTAAGTTGTTGCTGTTTTGGAGAAGCTTTTTGGTCATTCTTTTGTTTCTTTTTTTTTTATTCAAACAGAACCCACTGTTCATGATGCTAATTTTTATTTTCCCACTGTGATTCGGTGACGGCTGCATGCCGGGGAGGCGCTGCAGCCTTGCAGCATGAAGGTCAGGGGTTTAAATCCCAACCTTTCTGCATGGATATTGCATTCATGGGTTCTCTCTGGTTACTCAGTTTTTGTTGAAAAGTCCATAATAGTTGGGTTAGTTAGTGCTAAAGTTTGAGTGTGTGTATTACACTTTCTTTTTTAGATAAAAGACCACATACTAGAAAACACAGCCAGACAACAACAATGAAGTCTTAGGGCCATTGGTAATAGAAAGAAATGAGTACATTTCTGCTAAAAAAAATCAGCAGAAAAAACAAGGAAATTTCTGAGGTCCAAAATATACAAATTTTATAATGAAAATCTATATTTTGATTAATTCCAGAAATTTCCTTGATAAATTAAGGAAATTTCTCAGCTAAAAATGTTAAATATTTGCAAGAAAAAGACTCAAAATTTTTTAGCTTAACCTGAGAAATGTTCTGGAAAAAATTATAAATTTCTTTGCTTGAAAAGTCAAAAATTTCCCCTTTTGAAACTCAGAAAATGTTTAAAAAAATTTGACTTTGTGAGCTCAAAAAATTTCACATTTTTTTCTAGGAAATATTTAAAATCTCAAAATTTTTGCGTTTCTTTGCACACATTTTTGACATTTCAAGGTCATAAATTTCCTAATTTTTTCTAAAAGGTTTCTGAGCTTAATCTGAAAATTTCTGAGTTTTTCATCTACAACAGCCATCATAGACAACCAAACAACTCTTTGAGAATTTATAAAGAAAAAAAAGAAATATATGTGTGTGGTGTGTTATTATTATTATTATTATTAACTGTAATGCAATGAAAGAGACTAAAACTGAAAAAAAAAATGTAAACAATGACAATTTGAAAAAGTGTGCAGTTAAACAGCGCCCCCTGCCTGCAGGAGGACTTTGATGGTCCGTCATTGGCTTCCTGCTCAAACTTAGCAGCTGACTTTAGCGTGAAAATCCAACTGCAAGGGCGGAAATACCGAACGTTTCTGACCTGATCCAGCAGCGTTCAACCGTCTACGATTACACACACTCGCATGCATGAGTGTGTGGCTCCATTAGAAACAGGAAGACTTTTCTCTATCGGTGTGAAACAACATCCCAGCGAGCTGGAACAGAAGCCTGATAGCGGCTCAGAGAGCATGATGGCGTTATCAGTATGTTCCCTCGAAGCGACGAGTGTCTCATGTCAGCAGGAATGAGCAGAAACCAGTTCAGATTGTTTCTTCTAAGTGGATAAAAGCTGCAGAGGTGACTTCTTGTTTCTGATAATTTTTTCAGAGATAATTGATGACAGTTGCATGATTTTAAAACTGTTTCAAGTTGTTAGAACATCGCTGCTTCAGACTGCAGGAAAACATCTAAACTGAGTCCATGATGCTGCCAAGTCCTGACTCACAGGCAGAGTGCAGGTGTGTGTCTGTGTCTGGTGAATGTTTGGTTAAAACATGTTTGTTCTTCATTCAGTGAGTAGAAAATCCAGAAATTTTACTCAAGTGTAGAAATACTTCATAATAAAACGACTCAAGGAAAAGTAAAAAATAGCCGTTCAAGAAATTACACAAGTAAGAGTAAAAATGTATCTGGAGTAACTCCAGTACTGATCAAAACATTGAGTACTTAATATTTAAAATTTACGTTATTTGATGGACCAAAATATAAAGTTATGTGGAAATTCTAAAGATCCAAATGAAAGTAATTCATATAAATAACACAATTACAAAATAACAAAATCAGGCAAAAGAAAACATTTTTCCAAATCAATTTCTTTCATAAAACTTTAGCAAAAATGGCAGATATTCAGTGAAGTTCCTCACAGTGGGGAGAGGATCCAGAAAGTTTCCTCAATTAAGAGTAGAGACAAAGATAAAGTACAAAATACAGAGCAGTAAAAATACTGCGTTACTACCCAGCTATCACAGATTAACTGATTCTGCTTTAGCTGAACAGATGCTAACAGATATTCCTGAAAGTCTATAATGACTAAATGTTTTGGGTCAGATGATATTCAGGAAGTTGAAACAGTTGAAACCATAAATAGAAATTGTTTGCAGATGCGACGTCCCCATCTAGTGGCGAAAAAGAGACGAGCATGACGAGGATTGAAGCAGACTGGGAGTTTGTGTGTGGCGCCGGTTATCAGCGTGACAAGAGACTCGGTGACTTGTTGGTGATGGATGCACTCCAAGCACACACACACACACACACCCACCCACACACCCCCACACCCACCCACACACACACTGTAAGGTCTATTAAATCAGTGGAGAAGATCACAGCAGCTGGAGAAATAGGACTCGGGTTTCTTCATAAACGCGTTCACAGATGCACCTTAAATACGTCCATACCCGTCTCATATTCCTTGCAAGTGCTCCGGCTGTTTTGGGAAGTGATGTTAATGTTTGCGAGTGTGTGAATTTATCGACACCTTGCAGGGAACACCGGTGATGAAGATGATGAAATGATCTTCACAAAAAGAACTGCTTTGAATTGAGAGTTGCGATGAGCTTCATGTTGGATGTAGTTGCAGAAATGCAGCAAAGGGATAACGAGGGCATCTAATTAGTTGCCGTGGTAACCACATCTTTAGTAAGACACCACCAAAGGATCTCAAACCTCTCCAGGTTCAGCTGAGTTGTTTTGTCTTCTGGTATTTATCCACATTCGCCTGAAGATGTTGTTTGGTTTGCTGCGGAGGTCAGAGGTAAAGGTCTGACCTCCTCAGAGAAGCGACTAAAGGTCGTGACCCCGTGGTTTATTAGTGGTACAATGTGGCTCCTGCAGACGGCTTCCCGAGTCGAGTCAAATCCAGGATTCCTTCCAGGCTTTTCTGCTCATCTGGATGAATTAGTTCAGCTCTGGAGATGAAGATGTGTTGCAACATTTTGAGTCAGAATTTTGTGCCCATCAGAATTTTGGCCTTTAAAACTGTTTTTAGACACAGTTTTAAAAACCTGTCTCTAAAAACCATTTGCAAATACAGAAACCTGAGGCTGTGTTCATAAATTAGTAGAAAAAATTAGAATTTAATCATACTGTGTGCTTCTGGGCTTTATTTCTGGTAAAATTGTCTAAAACTGTAACAAATAATTTTGAAGGGGCAGCATTATGTATTTTCAAGGTACATGGAGCCATTTTATAGCACAATGAATCATCCTAGTGGGATTGCTGTCTTCATATCTCCACAGACAAACTGTACCAAGGGGGGAAGAGAGCAGAGTTTATTTCAAATGGACTAAAGAGCTGCTGATTGGGAATTTATCTCTCCGAAGTCCAATATTTATGTGATCATCTGAGACTTGAAAGAATGACTTGGACTGACGAGGGTTGAACGATCTTCATCAGAAAATATGTGAAGGAATATTTCACACATCTCTGTAACTCAGACATTAAGCTCAGTTTAGTTTGAAGCTTCAGAGAAAGCATCAACAGATTAATCTGAGGACAGAGAGGAAGGAGGGAGGAACGGTGTAGAGGTCAGAGGAGGAGGAGGTTAGCGGCTGATCAGAGGGAGGTGAGGAGGAGCTGAAAGACAGCCATGTAGGAACACATGAAGGAATGGTGTGTGTGTGTGTGTGTGTTGGAATGAGCTGGGTCATCGTCCTCCTTGTAATTTTACACCAGAAAGTAAAACTGATGACTCCCAACAGCTGCTGGTGCCACGGAGACGAGAAGGCGGAGTAAAACCTGGAAATGAGGAGGAAACCAGAGACAGGGGGCTGAGTGTGTGAGATTTATACCGACTGAATCTGCCACCACGATTACAGTTCTGCTCATCACAACACAAGTTTCTGATCACACACCCATCATCACACACTCCACAGACCCAGATCTGCTCACCTTACCTCCCTCCACCTTCAGGTACCAATGACCTTCAGTTCACTACTTCTGGAAGTCACATCTGTAATGGAGGTCTTGAACATGGCTCATTCAGATTCCATGTTCTCTAAAGAACAGAGGCCACCAACCGGTGATCATTGAACAGCTTTCATACAGTATCTGAGAAAAAACACAGCAAATCTGATGATTCAATTACAATATCCATCATCAACTTTTGGTTTATTTTTCAACTTTTCAAGGATCCATCTTCAGTGGAGAGGTCAGATAAAGAAAGTTTTGGAGATTTTGTGATTGCTCGACTTCATCCAGATTAGGGCAACTGGGAAACCCTCCTGAAGGCAGGCATGGGGAAGGAGTTTGATGATGAGATCTTGGCTCCAGGGGTTCAGAAGTGCCAATTTATAAAAAGCTTCAGGAAGCCATCTCCATGTGGGTTCAGTACCTAAGGGAGCAATGGGATTTCAGTGGCAGATCAGTTTGAGGACCTGGATGTGCCAATTCCATCATCATTTGGGTCTAGAGACATGGAATATCACCTCACTAGTGGGTTGGGGTCATTGCACTCCTCAAACTCATTTACCACATTAAGATAGAGGGGTTAATTCACTGCGTTATGGACTGGTAACCTGCTTAGGTTGAATCCGATCTTCACCATATTGACATTTGCGAATGCGTCAGAGACGGTCTCATTCTTAGGGTGCATTCTCACCGGCCCTATTTAATCTCTTTAATCAAACTCTAGCAGACTAAAGTTTGTCTATGTAGAAAGTCTGGTTCATTTGGGGAGGTGTGAATGCAAGCTCAAGTCTGGTGAGGGCAGAAAAGAGACAGAAAAGCAAACTCCGGTTCGTCCACAACGTAGGTTTTGTTTCGCTTGAAGTGAACTCTTGCACGGTTTGAATGCATGTGAATGACAAGTGGACCAGAAGCTGCTCCACAAACAGGAAGCGGACTACAGCACAGGGCATTCCTGGTAAATATACCAAAACTAATGCACAAGTTTGTTTTGGCTGCTAGCTAGTGGTAGCAGGAGAAATTGCTCCGAGTCTCTTGCCAAAGATAGAAGAAAAATAAATCCTACATCGGATAAAATCTGGTGCTACTCCATTTTTGTTTACATTTCATGAAGAAGGAAGTTGCTCTTGTTGTGTTCTTCAGAGGTTTGCATGTTGACAAACAGGTTGCTCAAAGGGTTTGGTTCTATGGAGGAGTTAAAAGGTGCCTAAACTCATGGAATATATAAATAAAGAAATGATACAAATTCCCTCTGCTCATAGCCAAAACGGGAAGAGATTTAATGCACATCTGAAGAATCAAAACATCACATTTACATCATTACAGGACTTCTGCTTCTAACATCAGTTTTTTATAGAGTCCCAGTTCTACTGGTGTGTATTGGGAAGCTTCGACCAATGGTGTTACTCCCCTTCATTTGTGTAGCAATTCTGGCTCCGTTTTACACTGGATGTGTATTTGGATGTTCTGAGAATTAGGAGTCGACCTCCTGGAATCAAATCAGCTCCATCAGAAGAACTATTAGTCAAGTTGTTGTTCCTCATCTGTCCAAACAGGTTCTTTACCAAGTCTTGGGCTCTGGCCCGGTTCCTTTGCAGGAGAGCAGGGGAAAGGTCAGGTGCCAGAACTTTCTTGCACAACAGCTTAAAACTAACATCTTTCCTCTCTTAAGTGATTGTTATTCCTCATCTCTTAAAAATCTGAATTCCTTCCTGACTTCTAGGTCAGATTGACCCAGTCCATTTGACACAGTACATTTCTTTTAGGTTAAAACATATCTTAGTGCGAACCAACCAAACAACATAATTTTTAACTATTAATATAATCATATTCCTCTACAGTTCATTTGACACAAGCAACAAAGTGTTTGTTTGATAGTGTGAATGTGAAACGCACCAGCTGAAAATGCAACTCATGTACCAATTTTGGTCCCCAACTGAACCAAGTCTTAATTCCTGAGCAAAGGAGGTTGATGGTACGAAACTCAATGTTGGAAAAATCTAACCAGCCCTGGAGCAGAATAGGTTTTCATTATCAGCTACCTTCAGGAAAGACTCAGGTAATTTTTACTAGAACAAAGCCAAGTTTTCTTTGATAATAATTCTGCTTGGCAGTAAAGGTTTATGGTGGTTTATGGTGAGTTGTTTCTGATCGGAGGCTGTTAATGGGAGAAAACACAGCAGGAAGGCTCATTGTTGGTGAACATCATCTGTTGTAGATCAGAACAACTGAAACTCTGTCTTCTTGAACGTTTGACCCCGCTGTCATTTCCTGTTATTTCCAAGCAGAAAGGGATTAGCAGGGACTTCAAATTCCACATCCGGCTTCAAAATCAAAATTCCTATAACTAATCCTCACTGTGACTGCTAGCAGAGACAAAGATAGCTCTTCTATTTCTAAATGAAATGAAATTGGTTAAGTGTTTTTGTTCTAGTATTTACTACTGTACTGTAGAGGTGTAAATGTTGGTGAGAAAGGAAAAGTCTGTGAGTGGTCAAATTAATCTGATTAAAGCAAAATGAGGAAAC
The DNA here is from genome assembly GCF_002775205.1 of Xiphophorus maculatus. Classification (NCBI taxonomy): domain Eukaryota; kingdom Metazoa; phylum Chordata; class Actinopteri; order Cyprinodontiformes; family Poeciliidae; genus Xiphophorus; species Xiphophorus maculatus. The sequence continues at coordinate 2,790,537 of NC_036458.1, forward strand.
CTTTAGATTGAAAGGGCCAGAGACAGAGACGGTCAGTCAGGTGGACACATCCAGAAACAGGCAGATCCAGACAGAACCATGGTTACCAGGAAGAGAGGAACATCGTTTCATAAACTCTGGAGGAGTAACAAGGAGAGAGGAGCGGTTCTAATGAGAACAAATCAGCCAAGAACTGCCCACCTATAAGTCTGATATTAACAAATATCTAAAGAAACACAATACAAGAGCTGAAGGACAGTAAAAATTTGGAACAAACTTCCAGAAAACTGTAAAACAGCTGAAACACTGACTTCTTTTAAATCTCAACTAAAAACCCACCTGTTTAGAATTGTATTTGAAATGTAATCAATTACAAATTTATGGATGGAACTTGACTTAATGCTTTGTTTTGATTATTGATTCTATATTGCATTGTGTTTCTGTGTTTGTAATGATCTAAAGCACTTTGAAATGTCTTGCTGCTGAAATGTGCTGTACAAATAAAATTTGATTGATTGATTGATTGATTGATTGATAAAAAAAACTTTATGTGGAATAGCAGTACTCCATTCTCCTGTTCTGCTTTATTCCCCTGTCAGGAAGACCTTCCTGATCGGTTCTGAGCACAGCAAGTTAAACATGTTCAGAACTTTACCTGTCACTTTTCTTATGCAGATTATTTTTCTGACATTTTTTAAGAAAGAATTTATCTGTCTAAACCAGGGGTCTCAAACTCCAGTCCTCGAGGGCCGCAGACCTACAGTTTTTAGATGTGCCACAGGTACGAAACACTGGAATGAAATGGCTTAATTACCTCCTTGTGTAGATCAGTTCTCCCAGCCTTGCTAATGACCTAATTATTCTGTTCAGGTGTGGTGCAGCAGAGGCACATCTAAAAGTTGCAGGACTGCGGCCCTCCAGGACTGGAGTTTGAGACCTCTGGTCTAAACCAAACCTCTCCAATATGAAGGCCAGTAAATGAGTCAATATGTGGAGAGTGCGTAATTAAACTTTTGATCCACAGCAGAAGCTTCCAGAACGTAATGATCCATTGAAAGTGGAGACTAAATATTAAGTGTGGAGTGATTGTTCAGATGGAGATAAGATGAGAGAAACACCTGGAGTTTTCTATGTGATTGACTTATTGCTAGCTTATCATCTTTCAAATGCAGCAACATCCTGAGAACTGATCAGAACCAGTATGACCATAACAGAACACAACCAACCCTGAACTTGACCGGCCTCAAAAGAACTGGTCTGACCAATACAGGACTGGACCGATCAAAGCAAAACTGAACCAATAACACCAACACACAACTGACCCCACTACTCACTGGACTGCATATCTCAACCAGAGCTTTACCTGTCACTGGAAAACTGGTCTGACTGAACAAGAACTGACCTTCCCACTCCAAAACTGGAACAACCAGTCAACAGATCTACAATGAACTGGATGTGTTACAGAGATCAGATGAATCAGGTGATTGGTGTAATCTGGGACTCAGGTGACAAAGGATTGCAGTTGGCTTCTTGTTTTGATCAAAGCGTCTCTTCCTATTGGCTGCTGTAGATTTGCTTCCTTCCTGTTTATGTTTTTGTGTTTTTTCTTTTCTTCGTTGAATTGTGTGGAAAGATATTTTAGACTTTTTGTTTTCCTTTTGTCAGGAGGCGGTTGCTAGGCAGCACAGAAGTTCGGGCGGTTCGCCAAAATGTCAATATGGCACCTCTGCTGCCCCCTGTTGGTGCGGAGGTGTTTAGACGGTTCACACCAGCCTCACTGGAGGAAATTCAGCGGAGGCATGAAGCTGAAGAGAAGGAGCAGCAAATCAGAAAGGAGCAGAACATTGAGGTATTGATAGCCTATTAGCTGTCAGTAACAAAATCAGTCAAGCAATACATGACAAACCCTGATCTGATTAGTTATTCTCTGGCAGATAGCAGAGGAGGATCTTCCTAAACCAGCAAGTGACCTGGAAGCTGGGAAGCCCCTCCCCTTTATTTATGGAGACCCGCCCGCTGAGTTTCTCAACATCCCATTGGAGGAGCTGGATCCTTTCTACCAATCACAAAAGGTTTCACTCTCCACTGAAATTTGACTGTGCAACCTTCTCATCAGTAAATGTTAAACTAAATTGATCAATTTTCCATCAACAAAGTGAACTTCCAATTATCTGTTGGTTATCTGATCTTTATTTGATGTCAGATATTTTTTTACATTGATGTTCAGTCTTGGTTAAAGACTGAGATAGAAAAAAATCAGGAAGTTTAGTTCAAACTCAATTTGTGTGATTTTAAAGCTTTAGATATTATCAAACATAAACACTAACTGGAAAATTTCTTTTTTGGTTTCTACAAATGAATGTTCTCATTTGAATTAGGATGTGTAAAAATCAAATTGAAGATAATAGATTTGTCTGAGAAAATCAGTTTGACTCCATTGTTTCTGTTTTTCCTGTTTGTTTGCAGACCTTCATCGTTCTCAGTAAGGGAAATGTCATCTACAGGTTCAACGCTGAACCAGCCTGTTACGTACTGAGTCCCTTCAGCCCACTGAGGATCTTCTCCATCAGGATCCTCATCCATTCATATCCTCTATCACAGGGGTGGGCACTCCTGGTCCTCGAGGGCCGGTGTCCTGCAACTTTTAGATGCATCTCTACTTCAACACACCTGAGTCAAATAATGAGGTCGTTAACAGGACTCTGGAGAACTTGACTGCACTTAGGAGGAGATTCAGCTGTTGGATTCAGGTGTGTTGGACCAGGGAGACATCTAAGAGTTGCAGGACACCGGCCCTCGAGGACCAGGAGTGCCCACCCCTGCTCTATCATGTCACTCTGTTTCTGCTGCTAAAGCTTTTCTTTAGAAAACAAAGGTCTTGAAAACATCTGGACCAAGAGAGCACTTTCTTCTGGTTTCTGAGCTCCTGATTGTAGTTGCATCCTTTTAAAATCCACAGTGTGCTGGAAGGTTACCCCAGAGTGGTAATGTCCTGTTTGAAACAGAGGAACCTCCTTCATCAAGAGCTAAAATTGTGCCAAACAAGAGTCAGTGTTGCATCTAGTCCAAGTTTTAAACCGTCTACAGCTGCATTCCTATAATAAATCCAAATTTGCAGTTGTGGTGTTTCCATTAAAATCAGACATGAATGAGTTTGTGCTCCTCATAAATGATAAAAAACATGCTGCATCCTGATTGTTTCCTTAAAATTAAAACTTTATTCAGCTTGTTTATCATGGTGACAATCCTGACCAACTGTGTGTTCATGACCATGAGTGATCCTCCACCATGGAGCAAGACAGTGGAGTAAGCACACACACGCACACACACACACACACACACACACACGCACACACACACACTCACTCCGTTTATGGAAAACTGTTTTGCGCCACTGGAGAAACAAAAATTTAAAAAAATAAAAATTTATGAGGTGTCACAATTTTGACTTTCACCGCCATAATCCATTACTAAGGAAATGTCAAAAACTTGAATTCAACATACAAACTCAAAATTAAGTGTTTCATCTTGCAAAGCCACAACTATTGAAAACAAAGTAAGAGTTCTGACTTATAATCACCAATTTGAGAACCAATCATAAGTGATAATGGCATTGATACATTTGAGTTACTTCTAACCTTGAGATGCAAAGTAAAGGTCATGAGATTCATTGTTGTGGTTAAGAAAAACAAAATAAATCAAAATTGAGAAAATAAATAGCACTTTGAAACTTATATTTGTGACATACTGTTCCTATTTTGTGTCCTGCCTTCCAAAATGGCTGACCTTTGGTCGTTTGATAGTGATATTGTGCAGAACTTTTTTCACAGTGTGAAAAGGGTTGGAGAAAATATATATCAGCCCAGATTTTCAGTTCAGTGCATTCATGTAGAAAACTAAACACCTGACTTGTGCAGAACATGTAAATAGGTAAGGAAAGGTAATTTTATTTAAATAGCACATTTTCAGCAACAAGGCCGTTCTAAGTTCTTTGCATGAATTAGAAGGAAATACAAACAAAACAAAAAGAAAGACAAAAAGGTAAAAGTATAAAACTACATATTGGTTCCCCATGCTTAATAACATGCTCAGTATGTTGGGTTCTTGTCTCAAATATGTCTTCCTGTTGTTGCACAGATACGTATTCACAGGCATCTACACGTTTGAGGCAACCATCAAAGTTTTGTCCAGAGGGTTCTGCATGGGAGACTTCACCTTCCTGAGAGATCCGTGGAACTGGCTGGACTTCATGGTCATCAGCATGGCGTAATAATAAAAAACTTCCTGGAGAGATTGTATTTCACTAAACTTAGATTAGTTGAAATTAACTTTGCTCTGAGATGTGTCTTCAAATGAAGATAGATGTGAGGATAATGAGGAATGTCTCCATTTCACAGATACCTGACAGAGTTTGTTGACTTGGGAAATGTATCGGCACTGAGGACGTTCAGAGTTCTTCGAGCCCTGAAAACCATCACAGTAATCCCTGGTCAGTATGTCGGTTTCAGTTATGGAAACAAGCCTGGTGGTTGGAGTTGTGATATTTTTGGGACTTTTAGAACTTATGAGGAACTTGACAAACCAGATAAAACATAACTTCATGGGTTCTGATATGGATAAAACAGCAAACGACATTATATTTGGACCGAAAGAGAAACTGATGTTTTCTATAGGTTGAAAATTATAAAAGTGGGCAGTTTTCTTCTGGTAGTCCTTGGACCCCCACTGTTTTCAGGATATTCAGTGACCCAGACTACGAAACCATTTTGAGGTTCATGAAGACAAAGAACCCCATCAAACAGTTCAGAAAAAAGTTGTGGAGATGTTTATAGTAGGGTTAAGTTGTACAACATCCCACGCTTTGATGTTGGGATCAAAGCGTGGGAGTTCTGTTCAATCCATCATCTGGTTCATCTGGACCAACCATAGACCCACCAACACATGGACGTCCACCTAAACTGTCAGAAAGTAGAGCACTGGTTAGAGATACATGGCAACATTGAAGGAACTGCAGAGATCCAAAGCTCAAGTGGGGCAATCTGCCCAAGGAACAATGAACAGTCATAGACTCAAAACAATGTAGAGAAAAAAACAAAGTGAAAGACAGTAATGGATTATAATGCAAATGTGGACAGTAGTGGGCAAAAGTAGCAGACTGAGAAAAATGGGTCAGTATGTCCTCCAGCAACCTAAGCCTATAGCAGCTGCTGTTTTATAACCTAAAACAGTTTAACTATGAAAAAGCTTTACGAAAAGGGAAAGTTTTAAGCCTGGTCTTAACAGTAGACAGGATGTCTGCCTCATGGACAGAAACTGGGAGCTGGTTCCACAGGAGAGGAATCTTGATCATTCAATAATTAAACTGTAGATGAATAATTGTGACACTGGCAGTTAAAGCTGACAGTAACTCTGATATTTCCTTTGCAACATTCTCTGCAGGTTTAAAGACGATTGTCGGAGCTCTCATCCAGTCAGTGAAGAAGCTGCGTGATGTCATGATTCTGACTGTCTTTTGCCTCAGTGTCTTTGCTCTGATTGGTCTTCAGCTATTCATGGGAAACCTCAGACAAAAATGCGTTCTGATCCCGCCGCTACTACGCAACGACACATCAGAGGGAGCTTTCAACATCAGTTTCCACGAAAACAACAGCAGTGACTTTGAGTTCTACACACACATTAACAACCCAGGTAGTATGTTGAGTATTTTACCTCACAAATCATAATCAGCTACCTGCTCAGATGCAAACATCAACCTGTCCTTGTGTCTCACAGACAATTATTACTACCTACCTGGTCAACTTGATGCCCTGCTGTGTGGAAACAGCTCTGATGCAGGGTAGCTTTAAGAAAACATTACTATTATTTTTAACATTATTGATTATGGTGATAATGATAATGATGATGATGATGGTGTATCCAGGACCTGTCCAGATGGATACATGTGTCTGAAGGCAGGGAGAAACCCAAACTATGGATATACCAGCTACGACAGTTTCAGCTGGGCGTTTCTGTCTCTGTTCAGACTCATGACTCAGGACTTCTGGGAAAATCTCTTCCACCTGGTCAGTACCCAACATCTCCCTAATGCTGAGGCTGGTCCCAGCATCATCTCACCTCTGTTTATCTACATAGACGCTGCGAGCTGCAGGTAAAACCTACATGATCTTCTTCGTGGTCATCATCTTCCTTGGTTCCTTCTACCTCATTAATCTCATCCTGGCGGTGGTTGCCATGGCGTACGCCGAGCAGAATGAGGCTAACATTGCCGAGGCCAAACAAAAAGAAGAGGAGTATGCCCAGATTCTGGAGGCACTGAAGCAGAGAGAAGAGGAGGTAAGATGTGAAGAAGAGAAACCCCCCATGACGCTTCAAGACAAAGCTGAATGTTTGTTTTTTTGTCTTTACAGCAAGCAGCCAAGAGGGCGGCGCTCTTGGAGAATCAAGACCCCACATCACAAAGCCAAGAGGAGCATACGAACATGGAAGGTACTTGGACACAGTGAACATACTGGGGTTACTGACTCTCTTTCTGCCATTCATTAAAGTCTTGAGGTTTCTTCTTGTAAAAAAAAGATTCATCATTTGATTTACGTATTCCACTGGCTTCACTAGATATCAGAATTTGAAGTACTCTAAAAGAGTTTAGCACCATTCAGTTGAGTTTACCTTACATGAAATTAACTGAATTTACAGATTAAGAAAAAAAACTAGTTGGTGCTTAGTTACTCCAAACACTTATTGTGCAGTGATACATTTCACATTACTCAGCAGCTTTCTGTTTCAGAGTTTGAGGATGACCAGAGACCATGTCCTCCATGCTGGTACGTGTTTGCTAACATCTTCCTGAAGTGGGACTGTTGCGGCTGTTGGCGATGGCTGAAAAAGCTTCTGTATACTATCGTCATGGATCCATTTGTGGATCTCTCCATCACCATCTGCATTGTCCTCAACACTGTCTTCATGGCCATGGAGCACTATCCAATGACTGAGCAGTTTGAAGATCTTCTCAGCACTGGAAATTTGGTCAGTAACAGAGGAGAAACCGAGTCAAAGTCTACACAGTAAGGTTGAGTCCAATGAGTTAACATTGTATTTTGGTGTAGCATTTGGTAGAAGGTTAGCTTAGATGAGTAGCAGGGTCTGGTAACAGGTTAGGCTGGTGTTTTTCAATTCTGGTCCTCAGTTCCCGCTGCCCTCCATCAGCTGGTGATGTTACTCATAAAGAACCAAAGTAATCATTTTTTGTCTGATGTCTGATCCCCAGGTCTTTACAGGGATCTTCACAGCTGAGATGGTTCTCAAACTTTTAGCGATGGATCCATATTATTACTTCCAGGTCAGGATTATACATCAATAAAAGTAGAAACGTTTTGATGGTGAGCAACTGCTCCCATGGTTACAGTCTCTTGTTTTCTTGGTTACAGGTGGGCTGGAACATCTTTGATAGCATCATCGTCACCATGAGTCTGGTGGAGCTAGGACTGGCTAATGTTCAGGGTCTGTCAGTGTTGCGGTCCTTCAGATTGGTCCGTTCATAACTTTCTCACCATGATTAAACTGTGACCCAAGTTCTGTATATTTCTATCGTCATATGTCTCTGTCCATCTTACCATGTTATCTCCAGATGAGAGTGTTTAAGCTAGCCAAGTCATGGCCGACTCTCAACATGTTGATAAAGATCATCGGCAACTCTGTGGGAGCCCTGGGGAACTTGACGCTGGTTCTCGCCATCATTGTCTTCATCTTCGCTGTTGTTGGGATGCAGTTGTTTGGAAAGAGCTACAAAGACTGTGTCTGCCGCATTGCCCAGGACTGTGAGCTTCCTCGCTGGCACATGAACGACTTCTTTCATGCCTTCCTCATCATCTTCAGGGTTCTGTGTGGCGAATGGATTGAGACAATGTGGGACTGTATGCAAGTTGCTGGGGAACCTATGTGTCTGATTGTCTTTATGATGGTACTGGTGATTGGAAACCTGGTGGTAAGTCTGTGCAGAAAAATTCTTTCTAATCTGACTTTGGTTGGTTTTTAAAAACCATATGACATTTCATGTTTCAAAACATGAAACTTCAAAAAGTTTCAAAAAATGAATATGTTTTTGACATCGTTTCAGGTCCTGAATCTGTTCCTGGCCTTGCTGCTAAGCTCATTCAGTGGGGATAATCTTGCAGTTACAGAAGATGAAGGAGAAAATAATCTCCAGATTGCAATAAATCGGATCAGCAGGGGTATAGCCTGGACCAAGGCCTGGTTCCTGAACCACATCTGGTCTTTAGTGGGAAAGAAAACAAACGTGAACTCAGATGCGACTGGTGGGAGCAGACTTTATTTGTTAACATATAAATGTTCATAGAAGGTTTATTTTTTGCACTTAATAGTTATTTTTGTCTTTGTATTTGAAATCAATGTTTTTAGCTGTACCCTGCGAAGAAGGCGAAAAATCAAAGGAAGTTTTAGCTCTGACAATCGTGAATTCAGAGCAGCCCATGGTTCAAGTTCCCAAAGTTGATCTGTCATTCCTGAGCAGCTACTACCTTAACATCACATCTTTGAAGGTTCCCATTGCTGAAGCTGAGTCTGATTTTGACATGCCTGAAAATGAAGACGATGAAGATGAGGATGAAGATAATGAGGAGGATGACATAGAAGAACAGCTTTCACAAGTAAAATCTTGGGTTTTGGGTTCTGTTGGGGATATGTATTTTCCTGCAGTAGTCCACCTTTGTTTTCATAGTGGATAAATTATTTTGAAGTCATTTGAATGTTTTTTAAAAATAACCTTTTAATGCTAAGATCTGTCTATACTCAGGGTGACGAGTCTTCGGTCTGCAGCACTGTGCAGAGAGCTCCTGAAGTCCAAAAAATAGAAGAGGTAGAAGAAACTCCAGAGGACTGCTATACAGAAAGTAAGTGCACTGAGAAAAACTAATGTGTTGAATGTATCCATTTAATCCAGGTTGTATAGGGCCTAGTGTGTCAGCTACAGAAGAATATTAAGTTTTTAGCAACCAATGGCCCCTTCAAGGAAGGTTCCACAGCTACACAGAACACCAGAAAGAAATGGAGAACAAGAAGATAAAAACTGAAATAATAGCAAATAATGGAAAGTTCCTCTTCGCCCATCTACACTGCAGTCTTTTACATCAACTTCGCATACTGCCAACTTCAGAAGTTCTCTGATGACTCTCCCATAGCTGGTCTCATCAAAGACTCAAAGTACTGACAACAGACTCAGGACTTTGTGGACTGGTGTTAGTGGAACCACCTCCTGATCAATGCGGGGGAAAACCAAGCTGGTGGTGGACTTCCACAGGTGCAGACCCACCTGACTAACACAGATGAAAATCCAGGGAGTGGACATAGAGATAGTGGACTCTAAGTACCTAGGTGTTCACCTGAATAATTTTTTATAGCTACGGCCATGTTTCACTTTGGGACTACGGTTCTTTTGGTGATGCTCTGTCATTTTTGGGCCATACATTTTGGATGACCCAAGAAGCTTCAAGGTTGAAACTAAAAGGATGTGGACAGTTATGATCAAACAAACTGGGTTGTTTTTCAGTTGACTTGTGCAAAGTAAATGTACTGAAATTATTTCAGAAACAGCTGGTAACAGGAGTGTGTAAACATCATACATCTGCTGTCCATTCAGTCCCATAAACACTATTATGTTTGAACTGTATGGGTTTCTATTGCAGAGTGTTACAATCGCTGTCCTTGTCTGGATATAGACACATCCCAGAGCAAAGGAAAGATCTGGTTTAATTGCAGGAAAACTTGCTTCACCATCGTAGAGCACAACTACTTTGAGACATTCATCATTTTCATGATCCTGCTGAGCAGTGGAGCTCTGGTAAACTTTATAACGCAATATTTAACATAATTTTTAGCACTAACTCTAACCGTAATCCCTTGTTGTTGATGTGTTGATGTCTTTAACATCTCAGGGTTTTACTCTGAGGTGTTTTATTGGTTGGTTCAATGAGGCTGAGCAGGTCTCAGCAAACTAATCTGATGGTTGGCGTGGCTAGCTGTGGACTACAAGCATGGCTGACAGTGTGACTACTAACATGGCTGCTAAACATACACAGGTGAGATGATTTGACTCTATTAACCCCTTCAAAACAAAAACAGTAATATGAATGACTAACAAAAGAACCTTGTTTGGTAACTGGAAGGTTGCAACTTTTATTCTGATTATTTGATAAAAGACAGAGTCCCATCTTATCCCATTACTCAAAAATATACAACTTACTTTAAGAATTTTTCAAGCCTGGAGAGCTTTTTATAAAATTAAATTAAGTTGCACATAAAAAATATTGGTGTCTGAAAAGCTTTTCACATTTTAACCGGTATTTTGACAGTTTATCATTGGTGATGAGCTCAGTGTTTAGAGGTTGAAAGGTCTCCTCGCCATCACCGTAATCTCACTGGTTAGGGTAAAAACATGTTGGTAAAATTAAGATTACAGCAGACCCTGCCTATTTGCAGTTTCTTTCTGTATTTTAGACCTAAGTGGCAAGGGGTGTAAATAATTTTGAGCCTATACATTTCAAAAGGGTCTTTATTTCGTAACCTTGGCAAACAAAAAACAAAAAAGGTTTATCTCTCAGAGTAGCTTTGCTTAAATTAATATCATCTGGGCTTCTGGGTCCCATTTTTCAGAACATGGGCCTAATAGTACATCCCCAACTCTGATGTATCTAGCTGGGATAGCATTGATAATATCCAATCCATTTCACAAACACCTCTGTCAGTACTAGATGAAGATTGTGAATATTAAACCATGACATATTAAATGATGAAGGTTTATCCATTAAAAACTCTAAATATTGTTGACAGGCCTTTGAGGACATCTACATTGAGCAGCGCCGTGTAATCAAAATAATTCTGGAATATGCAGATCAGGTTTTCACCTACGTGTTTGTGGTGGAGATGATTCTCAAATGGGTCGCTTATGGATTCAAGACCTACTTCACCAATGCCTGGTGCTGGCTGGACTTCCTCATTGTAGATGTAAGAAACTGATTAATCCTGCATAATTACTCCATCGTATTTCCACCGAAAGTCTTCCTGTAAAGGTTTAGCTCATCGACACATGTTGTTTTTCAGGTTTCTCTGGTGTCACTGACAGCAAACATCCTGGGATACTCTGAGCTGGGAGCTATTAAGTCTCTGAGGACTCTGAGAGCATTAAGGCCCCTAAGAGCCCTGTCTCGCTTTGAGGGCATGAGGGTAAGATTGGCAGGTTAAACAGTGACAGATGGATAGGGAACTGTCTTGTTTTTGGTTGGTTTAGCATTACACTCACTACTGTTGTATCTACTGGCCTGCAGGTGGTGGTTAATGCATTGGTTGGTGCCATCCCCTCCATCTTCAACGTGCTGCTGGTCTGTCTGATCTTCTGGCTCATCTTTAGCATCATGGGTGTGAACCTGTTTGCAGGGAAGTTTTATTACTGCTTCAACGAAACATCAGAGGAGTATTTCTCTCCTGAGGAAGTCAACAATAAAACCCAGTGTCTCGATCTGATTGAGAAAGGCTTCTCCGAGGTTCGCTGGAAGAACACAAAGATCAACTTTGACAATGTTGGGATGGGCTACCTGTCTCTGCTGCAAGTGGTCAGTCAGAAGGCCAACATTAAAGGATTTATACTGGGGTTTTTTTACCAGTTAACATTCAGATAGCTTTCAATTTGTAAAATAAATTGTATGTTGTTTTCTTCAGTCCACATTTAAAGGCTGGATGGACATCATGTATGCAGCGGTGGACTCCAGAGAGGTCAGAACTTCTCATACTGTTACTGGTACAGTTCCTGGTCTTATTAATACTAGTGTACCTAGGAATTGAGGTTTTTATGATGTTGATGCTGTAACCAGAAGCTTTCCTAGTCCCAGAACTGGGAGAAACTGTTGCTGTTATCCCGTGAGACATAACTATATTTTCTCTCCATCCTGGGATTTCAACCTTCTTGATTTAGGTGGAGTCCCAGCCAATGTATGAGGACAACCTGTACATGTACATGTACTTTGTCTGCTTCATTATCTTTGGGTCCTTCTTCACCCTCAACCTCTTCATTGGAGTCATCATCGACAATTTTAACCAGCAGAAAGCAAAGATAAGTTTCTTGTCAATGACCCTATATTGAGTAATTTTCTGTTTCCCTTTGTCAGCCATTTAATATTTATGTTTGGGTGTTCACCTCGGAGGAACAGATATATTTATGACAGAAGAACAGAAGAAATACTACAACGCCATGAAGAAACTGGGATCCAAGAAGCCTCAGAAGCCTGTTCCCCGGCCTACAGTAGGTTCAAGGACTTTCTGGAGAACTTAAATAAACCAAGCCTGTAAATATTAGTATGATGGATGTTGAACAACTCTATTTCTGTTTCTGTCTAGAACAAGTTCCAGGGTCTAGTCTTTGACCTTGTGACCAAGCAGTTTTTTGATATCCTCATCATGGTGTTGATCTGTCTCAATATGGTGACAATGATGGTGGAAACAGATGAGCAGAGTCCTGAAAAGGAAAACATCCTGTACTGGGTCAACCTTGTCTTCATTGTCATCTTCAGCACAGAGTGCTGTCTCAAAATGATCGCTCTACGAAAGCACTACTTTAATGTCGGATGGAACATATTTGACTTTGTAGTGGTTATATTGTCCATTGTTGGTGAGGAGGAAGCAGATTAGATGGTTTTGTTATGTCTAACAGAATGTTTTTAAAAACTTCCCCATGTATTTTCTTCCTCTTCAGGCCTTCTTCTTGCTGATATCATTGAGAAGTACTTCGTTTCTCCCACTCTCTTCCGTGTGATCCGACTGGCTCGCATTGGGCGGATTCTTCGTCTCATTCGTGGAGCTAAGGGAATTCGAACACTGTTGTTTGCCTTAATGATGTCTCTTCCTGCCCTCTTCAACATTGGCCTCCTTCTCTTCCTCATCATGTTCATCTTCTCCATCTTTGGGATGTCTAATTTTGCTTACGTGAAGAAGGAGAGCATGATTGATGACATCTTTAACTTTGAGAGCTTTGGGAACAGTATGATCTGCCTGTTTATGATCACTACATCAGCTGGATGGGACGGACTGCTGAATCCCATCATGAACACACCTCCAGACTGTGATCCAGAATTTGAAAACCCAGGCACAACTGTCAGAGGAAACTGCGGCAGCCCGGCAGTGGGCATTGTCTTTTTTACTTCATATATCATCATGTCTTTTCTGGTGGTGGTCAACATGTACATCGCCATCATCCTGGAGAACTTTAATGTCGCCACAGAGGAGAGCGCTGACCCACTTTCTGAGGATGACTTTGATATGTTCTATGAAACCTGGGAGAAGTTTGACCCTCGAGCTTCGCAATTCATACACTACAGGTGAGTCCTAGCAGGTGAATCACCTCCTACGAGACTCTGTTTCCTGTCTGGGTGAACCTGATTGTAATTTTATGTGTTTTGCAGTGAGCTGTCAGACCTGTGTGATGTTCTACAGGATCCTATGAGGATTCCCAAACCCAACACTATCAAACTGATACAAATGGACTTGCCTTTGGTTCCTGGAGACAAGATCCACTGTATGGACATCCTTCTAGCTCTCACTGCAGAGGTAATATCACTCATCTTATCTTTTTTCTTGGAGACATATGTAGTGTTTTTCCACAAAAAGAACACTCTGTGTAGTTACGTTCCTGTGCCTTTGAATGTTGGTGTTTTGTTAAGAGCCCACATCTACTTTCATCCATTTTAGGAACCGAGCATGCATCATCAACAGGGGGCGTTACACAACACATAAAAAGAGCGTAGTAGGAAGATAGCAAATACCCTGCAAACTTCTGTGGCATCTGTTCACCGCCATGATCGTTGTTTCTTTCTATTCAGATTGACAAGCGTAGGTATTCCACAGTGCCCAAGATGGCACATGTAATCCTTGCTCTTTTAGTCAAAACATTCAATAGCATTCCAAAATTTTGTTTAGGAACCAGAACAGGCTCTGGAATGTGTTAGTGGAGCCCTATTGGAGTTGCAGGTTGTCATCAGGTTTGCAAACATTGTAAGAGATTATAATCTTTTCTCTTTATAGAAACTCTAAAATCTTCAAGTTTCAAACTAAAGCTTCAATTTCTTCTACAGATTTTATGTGACCTCAAAGGGATTAGTATTAGGTGGACTGTTTTGTTTACTACGTGGTGTTCTTTAGGTCATTATCACCATACTGGAAGACTGGCTAAGAGAGCCATAATTTTATGGTGGAAAAGCCATTCTATTAGCTGCTCAATTCACTGAAGTCATCCTGTTCCCTTAACAGAAGCACATCCCCAAAGTACAATGTTTCCACATACGTGCTTAGCTGAAGAAAGTTGCTTCTCCTCTTTTATTTTGGTTGATTAAAAGCGAAACATGCAAAGACATGTTGATCTCATTCTTTCGCAAACACAAGCAGCTGAAGTGAGTTTCCTCTGCAGAGTGTCTTGCCTCTCAGAGATAGGGTGACAAGCTTAGTCATCCGGAAGCAACTCAGAGTAGAGCCACTGCTTCCCCACACTGAAAGGAACCAACTGGGGTGACTCTGGCATCTGGACACCTCCCTGGTGAGGTGTTCTGGGCATGTCCCACCTGGAGGAGACCCTGAGAAAGACTCAGGACACGTTGAGGGGACTATGTTTCTCGGCTGGCACAGGAATGCCTTGGGATTCCTCCAAAGGTGCTGGCCCGAATGGCTGGAGAGAGGGAAGTCTCGTCCTCATTGGTTAGGCTGCTTCCTCCACAACCCAACACCAGATAAGCAGTAGAAAACAGATGGAAAGACATTTCAATTTTAGTGTTATCTGAACCCAAACCAGCAGGGGTTGGGAGGCTGCAGATCAGTCCACTGCAGCAGTTAGCAGTGGCTCTCTGCAACCGACTCACAAAGTTGATCAAAACTACTTGCTGATCTGCCTTGTCTGTCTCTTTGGGTTTTGAAGAAGTATTTGGTAGAACCGATTCTTGGACAGCTGTGGTTAGAATTAAAGACCTTTTCCGCTTACAGTCATCCGTATCAAGTTTTAACTTCTAGTTGGTCTGGATTTCTGGTTAAAACTCTCTCAACAACAGAATTAAACTACAGTAACAATTGGTGACCAAAATGTGTGAGAGATCTTTGAACACCTCTGTATACATATTTTCTTTGAATATTTTTCAGGTTTTGGGTGAATCTGAGGCAATGGATGCTCTAAAGGCAACAATAGAGGATAAGTTCATGGCCAACAATCCCACAAAGGTTTTATCCTTATTTTTTTTGTCATAGTCTAAGTCAGGGGTCTTCAATGTTTTCTCAGCCCTTGTTATGGCCTAATAATGGCACTGCCATTAACAAACTGTTATTTGTCAAAATGTTCAGAGCTAGAATGTGTATGTCTACCTGAAACACATTATTTTATGCCTTTGTTTATCAATTTGTTTCATGTTGGATTCATGCGATATATAACTTTGAATGAAAAAACAAGAAGAATGTCAGTGACCTCACTAAGGAACCTGACCAACACATTGAAGACCTCTGGAAAAAATACCAATATAATCTCCAAAAGATATCCCTTGTATATTGAAAGTAACTGCATTTAATGTGGTTATTCATTTTTGCAGAAGTTGTATGAACCAATCAGCAACACTTTGCGTAAGAAACACGAGGAGCTGGCAGCAGCAGTGATCCAGAGAGCCTACAGGAGACATCTTCTGCAGCGAGTGATCAAACTGGCGTCCTACAAGTATAGAGAGAGAACAGGGGGACAGCGAGACGATCTGTCTCCACCAGAGACAGAAGGATTTCTCTGCAAACGAATGGACCAGCTTTATGGAGACAGTGAGACGGCTCTGGTTGCTCCAGCTGAGGACCGGACTGTCCAGGTGGAACCACAGAGGGACATTCTTCTCCACTCTGCTCCTCCGCACAGCGACTGCAACTTCCTACACGATGAGAGCCTGACAGAGACGATGATGCAGCTGGAGACAAACTCGAATCAGGAGTGTTTCCTGTCAAAGAAGTAGCAGACTGACTAACCCAGATGACTCTTCTCTGTTTAACAGAGCTTTCTTCAGTTCAGTTTGACACAGAAACCCACAAGGAAAGTGACTCTGGGTTCTTATTAATGCCACAAAAGAAACAGATAATAATGTTTCCAAACAGCTCTTCACTTCACTGCTCATCACTTCAAAGCCAAGACATCTGTACTTATCCTTCCTTGTTTCTTTCTTCTGAATGGTGGATATTGAGGTGATGAAAAGTTGAAAAAACCAATGGCTGCTAAACAGCCATTCAGACAGGTTTGGATTAGGTGAAGAAAGTGGTTATGTACCATTAACCAGCCAGTGGAGCATCGGATAGTTGGAGCTTTGGAGCATGGGCTGCATGAACGCCCACTTTAACCACGTCACTCATATTCATATAACCAGGCTGCTTTAATGCAGAACCTAAATGTCTTAAATTAACGAGTAAAGTCAGTTAATCTGCTGGACAGCAGGGGATCCAGGCAGTGGGTTAACCAGCAGGTGTTTGGGATTTTATTCCTGCACAGTAACAATGAAATGAACACAGAGAGATGTGACAGCTCACACCTGGTTTAAGGTGGCACCTCCTTCCACCAGCAGACACCCAGCCCTGCATGGAGGAAAACTCCTCCATCAGTCCCCAAGTCGTCCCCCAGCAGACTGCAAACTGGAGGTGACAATAACTGACTGTGATGTCATCACAGGTGTAAATGTGGGTAATTCGTAGTTGAATAAAGGTTAAACCAAAGAATGTTACTGTGAATGTTATAATAATGTTACTGCGCTTTATTCTTCCTTCCTTTCTTCCTTCCTTTCTTTCTCTTTCTTTCTTTCCTTCTTTCTTTCTTTCTTTCTTTCTTTCTTTCTTTCTTTCTTGCTGCAGTGCACGAGTCTGTACTCAGATTAAACACTTGTCCTTTTGTTCTGTGAAGAAATTCAACGTTTTTTTCCTATGAAATAATGTTGCATCATGTGATCGTTGGCTTAATCAGAATATTTGAAATATTTTACCTGCAATAACATCTACGCGATTAAAGCTTCAAATTGTACTGAGCATGATTTCTGGAGTTTTTGTTTAAATATCTTTGTGTGCATCACATGTACCATGGCATGGATTTACTCACCTGCTTTAAACAGATGCTGAACCAGCATTTATTTCATTTCTGACCTGAACTCAAGTTTAAAATAATAGTTTTATTGCTGACTAAAGGTACTGTTAAATAAAATTCTGTCCAACACAAATGTGCCGGGGCTGTTCTGGTAAAAAAGTGGAGGAGGTTATGTTCTTCTGGAGTTTCAACAGATGCAGACCACCTGAACCTCCTTCACAGAAACACAATCTGCACTTCAAAGGGCAGTATTATGTATTTTCCAGGAACATAGCACCATTTTATAGCACAATCAAGCAACAATGATGCCTTCGGTTGAAATGTTACATATATCAAATCTCAGTTGACAGTAATTTGACTTTGAAAACTTGATGCCTTAAAATTAGCCTGTGTCTCCTTAAGAAGCTTCTCCTTCCAACACTTTAACACACAGAGCTTTACCTGAAGAAACACACACTAGCCAGTGGCACAATGGATGTTGTGTCCCGTTTGGAGCACAACATCCATATTTTCCAAATAATTCACAAACAAAATATTTTCTTGAAGTGAATTATTATGTGCCGGTATTTATGAATTTATGATAAGAACACAAACTATTCCCAGATCGCATCAGACTGGAGTAAATAAAACATTTTAGTTGGGAACTGATGATTATGTTGCTTCCTGTGTGTGTGTTTCTGTGTGCGTGTCTGAGAAGACACACTACCTGACCTCTCATGTTTCAGTCAGAGAAGCAAAGCTGAAGACGGCAGACGGACCCAGAGAGAGGAAGACGAGCTGGAAAACAGACCGATAGGTAACCGTCCTGCCGGGAATCGGCTGTTTACCGGATTTAGTTTGGAAAAAGCAGAAGAAGGTAAGCTGGAGTCAAGTGTTTCAGGTGGAAGTGAGGTGTGATATGAACCGTGTGTGGGTGGGTGGGTGTGTCTGTGGTGGAGCATGCAGAGCTGAGATTACACAGAGGAGTCACCCCTTGATCTGTTGGATGGGTTTTTGATGATTGTGGTTTCTAAAAACAGCTTTTCCACTTTCATCTGGAAATCTTCTCTCCGATTTGCATCTTGTTTTAGGTAAAATCACTTGTTTTCCACAGGTATGGATTGTTACATTTACATTTTCTTGAAGTAAAAGTAGAAAAGCATCCCTGGTTTTAAGACTAATCAGGAAGAACTAGTTATGGTTCAGTTGTGCTCCTAATGAAAACTCCAATTTATGAAAGATGCTATTATATTTGGGCTTTATGTGAGATAATTTAACTGTGATTTAGAGTTCAGATGCAGCTGTTTAAGCACAGAAAAATGTAAGGATTCATTATGAACTGAAGCAGACAATCAGAAACAAGCACAAAATCAGACTGATATAAAAAATCTTTCTTAAATGGATTCAAAATTAAAGGGGAAGTTAGTGAAGGGACGCTAAAACCAGAGTTATGAGCTTTTCTTTCCTTGTACCAGTTAAAAAGCTGCATTTTAAATATCTGCAGATGTGAGAGGGATGCATAATTAAATCCAGTCAAGTGAGAGTTACAGTAACCCAGTCGTGACACGATAAAAGCATAAAATAATGTCTGTTGGATGGGCCACCTCAATTAAAACAAGAGGACTGAACCACAGCACTGACAAACGACTCAAGATTTAGACTGGGCATTATTTTTACACCTAATTTAGTGATTTTGGATTTTTCAAAAGAAAAATTAACACAAGTCTCACAGCTGGAGTTATATTTGTTAAAAACAAAGCGTGAACAGAAAAGGACCAAGAATTGACCCCTGAGGTATCTCAAGGGACAGTTTGTATCTGGAAACTGATGTCTGAAGAAAGAAAGATGGTTTTATTCAACTCTCCTTCTCATTACTGACCCGAGGAAAATTTTGGGACACAGAAACTCAAAAATGTTCTGTGTCACAGAAAATACAGCAAATAAAATGCTGCAGTCACAGAAAATGGAAGCAAAAATGTAAAAATGTTTCAACCACTGCAAAAAATGCAACCACATCAGATAGAAGCAAAAAGAAAAGTGCAGAAACAAGAGCAATGCAAACTGGCTTTAAGAAACAGAAGACCATTTGTTTGCACCATTTGCCCTCCATTTAATGTTGAGCAGGAAACAGATTTACTGCAGTTCAATTCTTCCATTAACCAGAATTCACTCCAACTCAATTCAGTCTAATTTGATGTAATACAATCAATCAGGATGGAATTGTTCTGTTATCTCCAGGATAAAACAGTTAACCTGATTGCAAAATATACAAATATGTTAAGAAGTGGACGTGCTTCTCAACAGAAGATTATCAGCTGAGAAGATAATTAAACAAGATTAATTTTTAAAATTAAAAATTTAATGGGAACGTGATGCTCATCTGACACATATGGAGCTAGAAATAATCTACATACCATAAGAGCTCAGATATTTTTAACAGTTGAGTTGTTTTTAATTGTTTTCTGTTAACTGAACAACACATTTATAACTTTCTCTGAATAATTTGCGTGTTTCAATAAGAAGACAAACGTTTCCTGTCTGACCAACTTCTTCCTGACATGAAGTCCCAGGTGGAGTTTGAATAGAGTCTCAGAAGGTTTTTTGCTGTTTTTGCTCCAGCAGACCTTAAGTTTTATGCTTCAGAGGCAAAACTGATCTGGAGTCTCTCCAACACACATGTGATTGCAGCACATAGTCTGTGTGTGTGAATGTGTGCGTGCGTTCCTGTTTGGCAGCAGTTCTACACTGCGGATCGTTTCTCTCCACAGAGATTTCCAAGGGAAGCTGGGGAAACAGGCATGGACTGTCAGAGTGTTTGTCTCTCACGCCACCTCAGAGGCAAACGCAGCTAAATTCAACTCCAGCATTTAGAGATGACAACCCTCCTGAGAGCACCATCTGCAGCTGTTTGATACACATGGTGTTGGATCAGTTCAGCACAAATACTTTGCTTGGCTGTTTATACTGCAGATATTTGGCTTCAACAGAAGGAAATAGAAGGAGTCGTCTGTGAATCAGTGGTTTTATCCAGACCTCATCACGCTGAAGGTTTGTTGGGAATCATTGCCTGTGATTTCCAGAGTGTTTGACTAGCATGAGCATAAAGTTGTTAAAATTAAATGGATTTAATTGTCAAAAAGACAAAACAGGGTGTCAAAGTGGAGTCCAGTCAAACCACTAATCTGGTCCAGACTTCGTCTGAATTCATAGATTTTTATGTGACGTGGTCATGTGATGTACCACGACATGAGTCTGTCTGTATGGATACTGGATGTTCTCCCTGTGCATGCACATGTTCTCTCTGGGAACTCCGGCTTCATCGCAGAAGATTTTCAGGTTAATTAGTCCTTAGAGGTGTGAGTGTGTGCATCATGTATTGTAATTTTTCCTGGGTGTCTCAGTCATGGACTTGTAAGCTGTCTCAGGTCTGTGTCTCACCCAGTGACCGCTGGAGATGGGAAGTCAGTGGGTTGCATCACCAAGGAAACAAGTTGTACTGCAAAGACCAAGGCAGGAAATGCCAAACATTTCTGACCTCGTCTGCCAGCATTCTGCCGTCTACAATTACTCTCACATGCATGAGTATGTGAAGCAACATCCCAGAGAAAAGGAACAGCGGTTCTCTGGAAGCACGTTGGTGTTATTAGCATGTTCCCTCAGAGTGATGAGGAATGAAAACTCCTGGGTTTTCTATTTAGTGAGCAGAAACCCTTTCAGGTTGTTTCTTCAAACTGGATGAAAGCTGCAAAGGTAAATAATGTAAATATAATATTTAATGTAGCCTTATGTTTTTTTCTATGAAACTGTTGCACGCAAATCAGTCCCTGCTTTGGCACAGCCTCGGTCCCCTACACTGAGTGTGAGTCTCATAGTTGTCTTCTGGATAATTTGATATTATGCAGTCAAAGTATTACTAATATTAAATTATTTCTTAAAAAACCGGGTCCACCGAATTAACAGGTGTGAAAACAACAGCTGAAGTGGAGACCGCTCCAAGACAGGAAGTGGACTATAGCGCAGGGCATTCTGGGTAGATACAAACAAAACAAACACGCATGTGCCGCCATAGTTTATCATCTTCTTGACGGTACCCCAACACACAATACCACACAAACCTGCCCATGGGGAGGCGCAGGGTTTAAGCTTGCAGCATTTACCAGGTAGTTACTGTATATTGCTTCAATGTTGAATCGTGTTTTCTCCACAAGTGAACATCACTAGAACTTATTTTGAACCCTAACGAGACGGTTGGAGGATGTTTTTACAGAGAAACCATCAACAGATTAAATTGAGGAAGGAAGGAAGGATGTTGAAGAGGTCAGAGGAAGTTAGAGGGATGTGAGGGGAAGTTGTATGACAGCCATGTAGGAACACACTGTACCTAGGAATAAGGTGTGTGAATGTGTATGGCCTTGTATTTGATACATTGTAAGGGCAATTTCTTTTCAACTAATACTGCGTTGAGGAGCGACAGCTTCTTATGGGGCCCAAAGCAGAGGTCCTGTTTTTTGGGTTATGAATTAGGTTTAGGACTAATGTGTAATTTGAGATTAGGTTTACATTTTTTACCTTTAAACTTTAATATCTTCAAAACCAAAGTAGCACAAACAAAGATTCTTGCTGCACAAACATAGTCGAGTTGATTGTCACCAATTTTGTCTTATTTGAAGAAGGTGGGGGGGCAACTTCACTCAGGTGCTGTAGCCCCCACAGTCATGGCAGTACTCGATACCCTTCACATGTCAGTGTTATAAATCCAGAGTGTGGAGATTTAAAAACAAACCAAGTGACTATCAGCTTTTGGAATCTATAGGTCTGACATTTGGATAAAGCTGCTTTTGTTTAAGGAGAGGCCGCAGAGAGGGAGCTGAATAAGTGGGAGTTATGGAGTCGTAGACTGAGTATCTTCCCACAACTCGTATCCAAGTAGATGAGTGGAAGTGAGACATGGCCAGAACAGATGGAAAGAAACTCCATATAAGGCAGCAGGATTAGGTATTGAGAAATCAGCACACTGTACATCAGCTCAGAGACTCTGCCTTCAATTCTCATATTTCGCTGTAATCCCTCCTTTATGTTAATCATGCATATTTACTCATATAAAAGCTTAGAAAACAAATGTTAGACAGACATTTAGACTTGTTGATACTTTTTAAGGAGGTGGTTTTTAAGGACGTTCCTGTAATTGTAACCGTTTTTTGCTTTTGATCAATTTTCCTTTATTTTTCTTTGTATATCCACAATCTTTGCATCTGGGAGTTTTTTTTGGTGAGTGTCCTCTGCGATATAGTTAAAGTTTCTGGTTGCTGACTGAGTCATTATTAAAGAGCATGTGCAGGGATTTTGAAGTGATTTATCTTAACCTCCAACTGGAATCAGTGCAGGCCTCAGCTGGGACAAAAGGAAACTGTCTAAAATGTTAACTAAGAAGAAAGGGGGTCAGACTAGGAGCTCCGGGATGAAAATTGCATTAAATGATGCAGGTGTCTGATGTAACATATCAGGGAAAATCTCTGTCTTAATCTCTTAGCAAGATTATTCACCTTGATTTTGGAAAAGTCTAACTTGCAATGGAGCAAGATAGGGTTTTGTTAAGCTACCAGGGGGACAAACTTGGGTAAATTTGACCAAAACTCAACCTAAGCTTTCTTTCATAAACTACTAATTCTGCTTTGAATGAATGGATGAATAAATGAATTTATTTGAATGAATTTTATTTATTTTGAACACGATAGAAGTATAAAATCCCACACATGAACAAAGAATGCAAAAGACATATTTTTCTACTACAACAATCTTAACAAGCTCGAAAAGGAGCAGGAAGAAGTAAAACTTATGAACTCCTACCTCATAAACTCATGCCATAGTTTCAGATGGACCCTCATTATTAAATAAAAAAATAAATAAACATAGGTTGATTAATTTTCCATTTTATCTGTGCTTACATATGTCTAAATGTATTCATCCATACATCCATACCCTCACTCATTCATATGTGTTTGCCTCAATTTACACATTAGTGCTAACTCCCACCCATATTTCTATATGTTGTGAAAATGGCCTCTTATTTTTCCTTTTAAATTGTATTAAATTGTTACTCTTTTTTAACTCCTCATTTAACTTTTTCCATAATTTTACACCATAAATTGAAATACAACTGCATCAAAGGTCCTGTAGCTGTTTCTGATCAGAATGGGAGAAAACACAGCAGGAAGGCTCATCACTGGTGAACATCTGTTGTAGATCAGAACAACTGAAACTTTGTCTTCTTGTGATTTCCTGTTATTTTGAAACAGAAAGGATCTGCAGTGATTTCACAATCCACATCTGGCCAGAAAAACTAAATTCCTATTTTCCTCACTGCAACTCCTGGCAGAGACAAAGAGAGCTCTCATATTCCCAAATGATATGAAATCTAACAATGTTCTCTGTGTCACCAAGTGATTTTATTCGAGTGGGTGCTGTACTGTCATGAGACGCAAATGAACCAATCACACCGTACGAGAACTGGGCTGCATATCAGACCAAACCCATCAGAACTGTACTATTAGTCGAAAACTGGACTAACCAGTCGACAGATCTCCAAGACCTGCATGTCTTAAATTACATGAGTAAACGAGAGTCATGTGATCAGATGAATCAGGTGATCAGTGTTATCTGTGATTCAGGAAGGACTAAAGCATCCGCTTCTACTCGCTGCAATAGCATCAATAAAATTAGCCACTCCTTTCCTTCCTTCACGTTTATGTTTTTGTTGACGTTCTTAGACTTATTTCTTTTGTTCAGTTGTGTGGAAAACAGCACCAACATGTATATTATGGGATATTTTAAACCCTTTTGTCAGGAGGCGGTTGCTAGGCAGCACAGAAGTTCGGGTGGTACTCGAAAATGCCAATATGGTCCCTCTGCTGCCCCCTGTTGGTACGGAGGTGTTTAGATGCTTCACACCAGCCTCACTGGAGAAAATTCAGCGAAAGCATGAAGCTGAAGCAAAGCAGCAGCAAATCAGAAAGGATAAGAACATCAAGGTACGGATAATCAATCAGAGTACTATGTGACAATAACAAACCCTAATCCTGGTCTGACTGGTTTCTCTCTTACAGATAGCAAAGAAGTATCTTCCTAAACCAGCAGGTGATCTGGAGGATGGGAAGCCCCTCCCGTTGTTTTATGAAGACCAGGCCCAGGAGTTTCTCAACATCCCATTGGAGGACATGGACCCCTTCTACCAATCACACAAGGTGTTACTCTCCATTGAAATTTTCAGAGAATTCGAAAATAGTTCTCTTAAAAAAAGTCAGAGCCGAATGTGGAGCAATTCCAAAATCTCAAAGTCCTAAATGTTCCCTTCCTAATAGAGCATTTCTACACTGAAGACCGATCATTATTGTGTGGCTTTCTAGTGTGTGCACACCCTCTGACAGAAAATACAACCACAAAACTCAATCTTTCGACATTTCACCAAGTTTAAGTTATTTTCTAGCAACTGGAAAAAACTATACTTTTCTTTTTACCCAAAACATATTTATTTTCCTCCACAATAATCAATAAATATCAGACAGTATCAATAGTAACTTTACAGGTTTAGTTGGTCCAACAAATTGAACTTCCAATTATCTGTCAAATCTAATCCTTTTCATTTGACTTCTGCACTTTTTTTAACTTTCTAATTGCAATGATGTTCAAAAGTTAAAGTTAATGACTAAGAAACTTTAAAAAATTATCCAGAAAGTCAATTTAAACCCAATTCATATGATTTTTAAAACTGCAATCAAATTACCTGTGATGGTTTTCAGTCAACCTGAATACGGTTGACTTTCAAAGATGAACATAACTCTGGTTTTGGTTTATACAAATAAATGATTTGAGTTGAATTAGGATGTAATTCCGTTTTTCCTCTGCGTCTTTGCAGACCTTTATCGTTCTCAGTAAAGGAAAAACCATCTACAGGTTCAACGCCGAACCAACTTGTTACCTGCTGAGTCCCTTCAACTCTCTGAGGATCTTCTCCATCAGGATCCTCATCCATTCATATCCTTTATGTCTTTATCATGTAACTATGATTCTTTTGAGAACACTTTTCTTAATAAGCCAATAGTTAAATTTTAAAGAGAGCAGCAGCACACTGAAAAACACAAAATCTTGCTGAGTAAAATTTGTCTAGTTTCTAGAGCAAATATCTTTATACACTTAAAATAAGACAAAACTACCTTACAGGTGACTGTTCAGCAAGATTTAGGAAATTTATTATACGAGAAATAATCTGCCAATGGAACAGGAAAATTTTCATCAATATTTAGAAATTATTGACTTTAAATAAGCTCCTAAATATTGCTGAAACGTCACTTGTAAGCTAGTTTTATCTTATTTCAAGTATACTAAAATACTTGGTAATACGTGGTAAGATCTGTGTTTTTGCAGTGTAGGTTGTACCTGTCAAAAGAAACATGGTTTTGATTTCAGATAAATGGACATGCTGAAGACTCAAGGAAATAGACAGAAGATGATATTAATGAGCTCTAATCATCAGTTGACCAACTGACATACATATTGCAAAAACTTTCCAAGGTCAATTCTGCAGAGTTGTGATAGGAATATCACATGAAACTGCAGTTTTGGAGCGCCGCATTTCAGGAACACTTAACCGACTTTACCTCCAGAATGTTGGTCATAATTGAAAGCATTATGGAGACCGTCTAAGTTTGTAGAGATGTGATATATTATTGTGCTCTATTATGAAAAACATGAGCAGAGCCACAACAAATAATAACAATCCCTAAACAATGTAGCCGAAACAGAACCCGGTAAGAGTAAGAACTAAACCGCAACAGACATATAATAAACCACAAAAAATCCAGAATGGAGTCAGAATCAAAGTCACAGGAGAACTAGGGACAGAACTGGAATAGAGCCAGAACCAGAAACCTGAAAGAAATGACTAAATAAAAGCACCATGTGACTTAGAGTAACCAATCAGCTTTCAGAACCCACTGAAAGATTATTTAGCAGCTGAAGGGTTCTTGTTGAGCTGAAAACTGGTCCTTTTCCTTAAAACTAAAACTTTATTCAGTTTTTTCATCATGGCGACTATCCTGACTGACTGTGTGTTCATGACCTTGAGTAACCCTCCAGCATGGAGCAAGACAGTGGAGTAAGCATACACACACACACACACACACACACACACACACACACACACACGCACACACACACACACACACACACACACACACACACCGAAACACATAGGCTTAGTTTATGGAAGCTCATTTCTGCCATAATACATATATAATATCAATTAATATTGGTTATCCGCCATAATATTAGCTCATATTTTCAGTTCAGTGCATCCGTACTGAAAACCAAATGCCAACGGTGACCTATGACCTATGCAGAACATGTGAACAGATGCTCAGTATGTTGGGGTCTTGTCTCAGCTCATGTCTTCCTGTTGTTGGACAGATATGTTGTCTTTGTGATCTACACGTTTGAGGTAATCATCAAAGTTTTATCCAGAGGGTTCTGTGTGGGAGACTTCACCTACCTCAGAAACCCGTGGAACTGGCTGGAGTTCATGGTCATCAACATGATGTAAGAATTAAAACATTCCTGGACAGATTGCATCCCACTCAGATTTGTTGATATTAACTTAGTTACGATGCTGAAGAACGAGAAGATAATGAGGAATGTCTCTGTTTTACAGATACCTAGCAGAGTTTGTCCACTTTGGAAATGTATCAGCACTGAGGCCATTCAGAGTTCTTCGAATCCTGAAAATCATCACAGTATTCTCTGGTCAGTATGTCCGTTTCATTACAGAAACATGCCTGGTTGTAGGAGTCATGATCTTGTTGGAACTGACAGAATAAATGCTGCGTTCAGAATGAATACAATTTGAGTGTCGGGGGCGTTTGATTTACATGCGAAGTCTATGTGGACGCAGCTCTACGGCTCGTCTCACTGAGCGTTTTAAGCATTATATGCATCTGGCGTTGCGCGCTTGAAGCACTTTGAGCGCAGCTACAAGATGGCCGACGCTGGAGCTGGAAAAACGGAACTTTTGCAGCTGGGTTTGGAGCATCAACCAATCAGAGAGACTCCACTATGTGGCGTAGCAGCCTGTAGTTGGTGTCCTGCCCGGAGATGTACACAGTGACACAGTTCACCAGATCATCATTAGCACTAAAAGCTACCCTCGTTAGCACACAGCGTGAAACTCGCCAAACTCACAACACCCCTGAATTATCCGGTGAATTCAAATACGCAGCAGAGAAGCTCAACAACAATATTTTCTTGCTTTCTGTAAATAAAGCCAAGACATTTAGATCAGAACAGCCGTTTCACAAAATGTTCACCAATTATCAATTTAGGGCAGCATGTTTTCCAGAAGCCATATAAACAACCTGTGGATAAATTATATAATGTGGCTAAGTATATCATCACGGCTTTTGTACAGTTCATTTTAGATTTTTTTTTTTTTATGTACAACTGCACCTAGAAAAAACAGATCATTCATAAACTAAACCCTACATGATTAACTGACTATTTCTAACTAATTGTTCTGTAACTTTCTCTGCAGGTTTAAGGACAATCTTTGGGGCTGTCATCCAGTCAGTGAAGAAGCTGCGTGATGCCATGCTTCTGACCTTCTTTTTTCTCAGTGTCTTTGCTCTGATTGGTTTACAGCTTTTTATGGGAGACCTCAGACAAAAATGCGTTTTTACCCTGTCAAGCGACAGCAACACATCAGGAGCTTTCAACATCAGTTCCTACGAAAACAACGGCAGTGACTTCGATTTTTACGAGTACATTAACAACCCAGGTAGCATGTCGAAGTATTTTACCTCAGAAATCACAAACATCCACCTGAAAAGATGCGAACTTCAACCTGTCCTTGTGTCTCACAGAAAATCACTACTACCCACCTGGTCAACTTGATGCCCTGCTGTGTGGAAACAGCTCTGATGCAGGGTAGCTTTAAGAAAACATTACTATTATTTTTAACATTATTGATTATGGTGATAATGATGATGATGATGATGATGGTGTATCCAGGACCTGTCCAGATGGATACATGTGTCTGAAGGCAGGGAGAAACCCAAACTATGGATATACCAGCTACGACAGTTTCAGCTGGGCGTTTCTGTCTCTGTTCAGACTCATGACTCAGGACTTCTGGGAAAATCTCTTCCACCTGGTCAGTACCCAACATCTCCCTAATGCTGAGGCTGGTCCCAGCATCATCTCACCTCTGTTTATCTACATAGACGCTGCGAGCTGCAGGTAAAACCTACATCATCTTCTTCGTGGTCGTCATCTTCCTTGGTTCCTTCTACCTCATTAGTCTCATCCTGGCGGTGGTTGTCATGGCGTACGCCGAGCAAAACAGGGCTAACATCGTCAAGGCCAAACAGAGAGAAAAAGAGTATGCCCGCATCCTTAAGGAGTTAAAGAAGAGAGAAGAGGAGGTACAATGTGATGGAGAGAAAGCTTCCATCACTTTTCAGTACAAAGCTGAATGTTTGTTTTCTTTACATCAGACGGTCCAGAGGGCAACGCCCTTGGAGAAAAACGGCTCTGCATCACATGAGGAAGATGCTACCAGGGATGGTACACAGACACACTGATTATTTTGGTGTTGTGCAGCAATAGGTGTCTAGTTTTGGATATAAATAACCATAATAATTGCTTAGGGCAATTATTTATAAATTAGTCATTTATATTTAAACTACTGAGACAAGGCAAGACATTCAACATCAGAAAAAAATATTAGCCAAGTAGTTCAGTCTCGATTATTGTTGACCGAGTCATAGATTTCAAAGTAATAGGTGAAGGCACAATTATGGAATAAATACAAAAAACTTTTCTCAAATATACAATTATAACTACAGTAATAATTAAATAAATTAAAAATCTACACAACCTGCATTTATAAGGTTCCTTCTGCAGACTTCTGAGTAAAATTAGCCTCAAGGTTTATGGCCGTCCAAAAAATACCTAATAAAAGACCCAAAGCTCCTGGGACATGTAGTGGGTGTTCTCTCTGCCAGAAGGGTTTAAAGTAGTGTGCCTTCTCTGCAATGCTGCCCTCCCAAGCAATAAGTGAAAGAGGAAGATGGTTTGCGATTTTTCCCTGATAAAAGTTTTCATGACATCACTGAGATTCCTCTTCCTGCTGAAGCTCCTGTCATTATTCCATCGCTGGAAGTCCAACACTGGACTTCTATTTCTTGCACTCGTATTAAGCCTTGTTCTGGTTCAGTAGGAGGTTTCTTCTTGTTAAAAGGAAAGAAGTCCACCCTACTTAAGTTTGGTCAAGATGGGGGATATCTGTGAAATCAATCATTTGTCAACTGGCTTCATCTCAATTACAAGTACTCTAAAACTTAGCCATTCAGTTAGATTTATCTTACATTTTCCGTAACAATCCCAAAGATTAAGTAAACCGAAGAGCAACAATAAGCAGATTAAGAAAAAAAAAGCTGTACCTGATGCTTAATTATTCTGAGCACCGGATGTAAATGTTAACTTACTCAGCAGCTTTGTGTTTCAGACCTAGAGGACAACCAGAAGCCACGTTCTTCACGCTGGTACGTCTTTGCTGACACCTTCCTGAAGTGGGACTGTTGTGGCTGTTGGAGATGGTTGAAAAAGCTTCTGCATACTACTGTCATGGATCCATTTGTGGACGTCGCCATCACCATGTGCATTGTCCTCTACACTATCTTGATGGCCACTGAGCACTATTATATGACTGAGAAGCTTCTACAGCTTATCGAAATTGGAAACCTGGTCAGTAACAGAGAGGAGGAACTGAGTTAGAGTACATGTAGTGAGGCCAAGTCCAAACGAAGACTGATGTTTTGTTTCGGTGTAATATTTAATGAAGTTATTTAGTTTTGGACAACAAGCTTGTAATGTTAGTGTTTAAGAGGTAAAGAAATGATCTAACGTGTGATATTTGACCCCCAGGTGATTACAGGGATCTTAACAGCTGAGATGGTTTTCAAAATTCTGGCGATGGATCCATATCATTACTTTCAGGTCAGGATTATATTTCAAAACTAATGTCATAGTTGTGATGGTGTGCGGAAACTCCCGTGGTTACAGTCTCTTGTTGTCTTGGTTACAGGAAGGCTGGAATATCTTTGATAGCATCATCGTCACCATGAGTCTGGTGGAGCTAGGACTGGCTGTTGTTTATAGTGTTGTGTGGCGGCCCCTCAGATTGGTCCGTTTATCATTTTCTCAGCATGATTAAAAAGTGACCTTGTTTCTGTATTAATCTGTCCTAATGTCTCTGTTTGCCTCCTTATGCCATGTCCAGATAAGAGTGTTTAAGCTAGCCATGTCGTGGCCGGCTTTCAAGGTGTTGATAAAGATTATCCGCAACTCTTTGAGAGCCCTGGGGAACTTGATGCTGGTTCTCGCCATCATTGTCTTCATCTTCGCTGTATTTGGGATGCAGTTGTTTGGAAAGAGCTACAAAGACTGTGTCTGCCGCATTGCCCAGGACTGTGAGCTTCCTCGCTGGCACATGAATGACTTTTTTCATGCCTTCCTCGTCATCTTCAGGATTCTGTGTGGCGAGTGGATTGAGACAATGTGGGACTGTATGCAAGTTGCAGGGAAGCCTATGTGTCTGATTGTCTACATGATGGTACTGGTGATTGGAAAACTGGTGGTAAGTCTGTGCAGAAAAACTCTTTCTAATCTGACTTTGGTTGGTTTTTAAAAACCATATGACATTTCATGTTTCAAAACATGAAACTTCAAAAAGTTTCAAAACATGAATATGTTTTTGACATCGTTTCAGGTCCTGAATCTGTTCCTGGCCTTGCTGCTAAGCTCATTCAGTGGGGATAATCTTGCAGTTACAGAAGATGAAGGAGAAAATAATCTCCAGATTGTGATAAACCGGATCAGCAGGGGTACAGCAAGGACTAAGGCCTGGTTCTGGACTTTGGTGGGAAAGAAAACAAACATAAACTCAGATGTAAATGGTGGGAACAGATACTTGTTAAAGCATAAACATTAGTTTAAGGTTTTTCTTTTGGTCTTCATAGTTATTTTTTTCTTTGTATTTTATGTTTTTAGATGTAACCTGTGAAGAAGGTGACAAGTCAAAGGAAGTTTTACCTCTGACAATTGTGAATTCAGAGCAGTCGGTGGTAAAAGTCCAAGACCCCAAAGTAACCAAAATCTCCTCTGAAGCCAAGTCTGACTCTGAGATATCTAAAAATAAAAATGATGAAGATAATGAGGAGGATGACCAAGATGAACAGCTTGCACAAGTAAAATTTGAGGTTTTGGTTCTGTTACAGACTTGATTGTGCTGTAGTGGTTTCCCTTTACATTCATAGATAATAAATGCCTCTGGAGTCTTTTAAATGCATTCAGGAAGAACCTCTTAATAAATACTGTATGTTGTTCATGCTAAGGTCTATCTTTGCTTAGGGTGATAAGTCTTTGGACTGCAGCAACATCGAGAGATTTCCTGTAATCTCAATAGTAAAAGAGGCAGAAGACACTCCTGATGATTGTTTCACAGAAAGTAAGTGAACTAACAGAAAAATGTCTACTACCTTAGAAGGTGATCATTGGATTTAAAATTAACTGGGCCCAGTGGATTATCTATAGAATAAGAACATTAAGTTATTTGCAGAAATAGTTCAAACAATGCCCCACTGTATTATAAGTCTAGTGGGCCATCAGGCTTTACCTGCTCCCCCAACAGGCGAAGCATTGTTTGTTTAGAGTTTTTATACACCAGTAACACTGACAGTAAAGATTATAGTAAAGATTATACTGTAGTTGAGGCAATGAACTGGCCTGAGGCAGGTTCAGGGACACCAACTGCGCCGTTCCTGAACCTTCCCGTTGGCTGTAACACTTTTTAACACAAAAGCAGTGGGCTGGTGGACTGCCATAGTGCCCCTACCACTGGGCTTAGCAGGTTTTCTGGGAAAAATCCTCCTCCACGGTTTCACATTTCTTTCCATCAAGTCATTATTGTGTTTATATACATGCATATGCCTTGTTTCCTTGTTCCCACTGAGCAGTACAATGTACGTCAGTGCAGTTCAGTATGCTCCTTTGTCTGCTTCCATCGTGCAATAATGGAAGCAGACATTATTGCAAGTTACAGACTTTGCAACTGTAACGACTGTAACTGACAAAAACCCTTTGTGGACACAGCTAAAACTGTCTTTGTGTGAACAGGTCCTCAGCAGGTATTTTAACAGCAGTATGAAGACCCATTCTATCCAGTCGTTTAGCCCCATAAACAATAATATTTTTAAACTGTATGTTTTTATTTCAGAGTGTTACAGTTGCTGTCCATGCCTGGATATAGACACATCCAAGAGCATAGGAAGGATCTGGTTATATATCAGGAAAACTTGCATCACCATCGTAGAGTCCAAGTACTTTAAGTCATTCATCATCACCGTGATCCTGCTGAGCAGTGCAGCCCTGGTAAACTCCATCAAACAATGTTTAAGATAATTTTAGCTGATCTAATCCCTTGTTGTTTATGTGTTGATGTTTGTAACATCTCAGGGTTTTACTCTGAAGCTTGTTTTATTGGTTGGTTCAATGAGGGTGAGCAGGTTTGAGCAAACTAATCTGATGGTTGGCATGGCTAGCTGTGGACTACAAGCATGGCTGACAGTGTGACTACTAACATGGCTGCTAAACAGACACAGGTGAGATGATTTGACTCTATTAACCCCTTCTAAAAAAGAGAATGTTATAAAAACAAATAACAGCAAACTAAGACCCATCTGATCCCTCTATTTTTCTGTGTAATGGAAACTCTAAAATTAAATGCTACTTGACTTTTTATTAGCTGGAGTTTGCAAAGCAGCCAACCTAGGAGCAGCATTCCTTTTCTTTGGAACTGATTGCCTGTAAAGGGAAGACTGCAGATCTTTCCTTCTGCAGTAGTGCTAAGAGGGTTCCCACCTGGGGTGCACCGATTTATCGGACAGCCGATTTACTTCATTTTGAGAGTTCGGCTTCTCAAAATGCCAAACCTACCTACCTCAGCAAAGACCTAAAAATCTACCACTGTCCTCTTTTGTCACCCCACTGTTGCAGTGACTTTCTTGCTATTATTTAGCAATATTTTAGACCAAAAAAATGGGTATTGACCAAAATAGAAATGGGCATTCCAGGCTTTTTAAAAATCGGTAATCTGTGATTGTCCAGAACCCCTAGTTCCCACTGCACGCATTCATACATATTAAGGTATATTTGGTGTTTGAACAATTATAATAGGCAGTTATAAGATATTTTAGAGAGGGGTCATAATTGAAGTCACAGATTTTAGCTAGTCATGGAGATTTGTGATTCGTAACCAATGAGAACCCCAGGGGTGTACCGTACTGTAGACCTAAATATGCCAGGGGAATGAATAACTTTGGGCTTATCTGTATCAACAAATGTTCAGGATATTTTGTATTTCTTAGTCTTGTTGTAGGTTCATGATTGGCTCTCAGGTCAGCCTTCTTTAAATTAAATCTCTTCTGTGATTTTCAATAGGGCTTGGTACCAATTCTCAGAACATGGGTCTGATAGAACATCCTCACTCCAATGTGTCTTCCATTTGGCATCTATCTCTGACACTACTAGATGACAGTTGTGAATATCAAACCGTAACAGATTAAATGAATGAGATTTATCCATTAAAAACCTGCCAATGCACTAATTGTCCAGCTGGTAACACCAAATTTTGTTAACAGGCCTTTGAGGACATCTACATTGAGCAGCGCCGGGACATCAAGATAATTCTGGAATATGCAGATCAGGTTTTCAACTTTGTGTTTGTGGTGGAGATAATTCTCAAGTTGGGTGCCTACGGATGTAAAACCTTCTTCTCCAGTGCCTGGTGCTGGTTGGATTTCCTCATTGCAGATGTAAGAACTGCCATTAATCTTTCTATGAAGGCATATATACTCCTTCATATCTTCACCAAGAGCCTTCTTGTAAAGGTTTAACTCATCTACAGAAGTTGTTTTTCAGGTTTCTCTGGTGTTACTGTCAGCAAGCATCCTGGGATACTCTGAGCTGGGAGCTATCAAATCTCTGAGGACTCTGAGAGCATTGAGACCCCTAAGAGTCTTGTCTTGCTTTGAGGGCTTGAGGGTAAGACTGGCAGTTTAAATAGTGATAGATTATTTTTTGAATGATTTAGCATTTCACTCACTGCTGCTATATCTACTGGCCTGTAGGTGGTGGTTAATGAATTGGTTGGAGCCATCCCCTCCATCTTCAACGTGCTGCTAATCTGTCTGGTCCTCTGGCTCATCTTTAGCATCATGGGTGTGAACCTGTTTGCAGGGAAGTTTTTTTGCTGCTTCAACGAAACATCAGAGGAGTATTTCTCTCCTGAGGAAGTCAACAATAAATCCCAGTGTCTCGATTTGTTTGAGAAGGGCTTCTCCGAGGCTCGCTGGAAGAACACAAAGATCAACTTTGACAGCGTTGTGATGGGCTACCTGTCTCTGCTGCAAGTGGTCAGTCAGAAAGCCAACATTAAGGGAAATATACCGATTTACTGAACTCACATGGTTTGAAATTTGAAAAATTGTTGTTTTTGTTTTCTTCAGTCCACATTTAAAGGCTGGCTGGACATCATGTATTCAGCGGTGGACTCCAGAGAGGTCAGAACTTCTCGTACTGGTGCTGGTACAGTTCCTGGTCTTGTTTAGCATTTCCCCTAGTATATCATAAACCTGTTGGACAATTTCCATATTATGATACCTGATCATGCACTTGTACATTGTATAATGGATTATCCACGCCACTTTTCACTCAAAATCGTCTGTTTGGAAGGTGCTCTTGTTGAGCAGGTTTGCATGAATATTGCACCAATGTACGCATCAAGTATAAAATCCTGACTGGTTTGCTTGGTTCGGCGCAAGTAGTGGTCACGCTTAGAGGTTCACGTTGAGAGCGCAGTGAGACTAACGTGAGCACATATGCATATCTCACACGCTCACTCAATACATTTTCTGGCACACGACTGGGTCCAAGTCTGTGCTTGGAACCTGATAAAGCTTGTTCAGTTTAATGAATTAATAAATTACTCTATCGATCCCAAAGGGATCTTAAATGATGTTGTAACTCATTATTCAAGGTTCTACAAGGAGTTGTTGTAGAGGCTAATGGTTGTGGGCAGGAAGGATCTCCTGTAGCAGTCTGAATTACTGAAGGCAGCATTATTTTACGTTTTATAAGGTCTCAGGGTTGTCATTATTTAAATGAGCAACACCATCAGCCAATCACAAATAAGTGTTTTTCATCCAATCAGTGTATTGTTTGCAAATACAGCAATGGCTTAAATAAAAGACAACCAACCACAATAAGCAAATTAAACTACTGCAACAAGACAGACATATCCAAAGAAAAAGGTAGGATTTTTGGAAATACACTTAAATTTTGGACCATAAGAACGTTTAGTTAAGCATAAAAATACTTGTCATTGTCCATTTTAGGTAATATTTTATATAATTTATTTTACTTTGAAATATCCCCAGGATTACGTTGTTTGTTTTACGATCCATTGGCTGATAACTTAATTAGGATTTGACTTAAGTGCAAAAAAAACCCTATTGATATTAAGTAGTGTATTTTTCTTTATGTCTTCCTGTTTGAAACTCTGTAGGTAATAATAATTTTTAATATTTTCCAATAACATAATTACCTAGTCATATTCTCAAATTTCCGGTCAACTTTTAACAGTTTTCAACACAAACACACAGTGGGCCACTGTTGGACTGCTGTAGCGACCCGGCCAAGTTTCACCAGGACTTGATGATTTATTGATGTTCATGCTATTGCTTTATTAGCACTGGAATTGGTGTTGAACATGATAAAACTGTTGATGGTGTATTAACTTCTATGTTGTCCCTGGTTACCGGGATTTAGGTGGAGTCCCAGCCAATGTATGAGAGCAACCTGTACATGTACATGTACTTTGTCTGCTTCATCATCTTCGGCTCCTTCTTTCCTTTCTGCCTCTTCATCACCTCACTCATCAACTTCAACCAGCGTAAACCAAAGATAAGTTTCTTCTCTATGGGCACTTCTCCATTAGAGCAGATCTAACCGGTTCTGCCAAAGTCAACCTTGACCAGATTCATCTCCATTAGCAGATCCCATGCAGCTGTTCTCCATTTTTCACACCCACTTAAAGGGCAGTACAAGTCATGCAGAAACGATTTAATTGACACAGATGGCATTCGTTGATTGGTCCAAATTGAGGAACAGCGGTATAGGGGACATGTCATTGACTGAAAGAGAGCACCACAGTGTGGAGGAGTGTAATTATGAGTTTAATCTTTTGGAGCCAATAACCGTATAAGTAGCACAGCTCTCTAATGAACAACAGTAATGAAGAAGCAAGAAACGATACAGCTCTGGTCAGCAATCTGTCAGAGTTATAGTTTTGTGCCGATCATGCATTTTATTCTTTGCTTGGAATTTTCCTTGAAATAAAGTTCGTGAGTGGACATTGGTGTACATCTTTTGACTGCATCACCAAAATCCAAAAGGTTGAACATCTAAAAAAATTAAATGCTACACTATATATACGTAGATTTGTACGCATAGGAAAAATAATCAGTTGAACTGAATTATT
The DNA here is from genome assembly GCF_002775205.1 of Xiphophorus maculatus. Classification (NCBI taxonomy): domain Eukaryota; kingdom Metazoa; phylum Chordata; class Actinopteri; order Cyprinodontiformes; family Poeciliidae; genus Xiphophorus; species Xiphophorus maculatus. The sequence goes on from NC_036458.1 coordinate 2,827,274, forward strand.
TTCATTTTATTTTGTTTCTATAAGACAAAATGAAATATCTAGGATTATCTGAGAGTTCATCAAACCACAAGCTCAAAGTTCTGCATTGCTGAGTGTTGCAACAAATATCATCATTGGAGAGCCGACGACAACTGGTGCTTATTCGCTGCCCGCCCAAAACAGTGATGCACCTGTCCCTTATGTACTGGGGTACAACCAACCCAGATAGTAAGCAGTTAGATCGAGACTTGGCAGTGGAAAAATGACTAATAAATCAATAATGAGCAATTTTCTGTTTCCCTGTCAGTCATTTAATATTTATGTCTGTGTGTTTACCCTATAGAAATAGAACCCCCGATAAAATGGATCCCCAGAGAGCCTCCTTCCCGACCGACAGTATGTTTACAGATCTTCTGCAGACCTCTAATAAAACCAAACTGTTAACATTTGTCGAATTTTGAACAACTTGACTTCTGTTTCTCTCTAGAACAAGTTTCAGGGTCTAGTCTTCGACCTTGTGACCAATCCATTTTTTGACATTCTCATCATGGTGTTGATCTGCCTTTATACATTGGCGATGATGGTGGAAACAGACGAGCAGAGTCCTGAGAAGGAAGAAATCCTGTACTGGGTCAACCTCGTTTTCATCATGATCTTCAGCATAGAGTGCTGTCTCAAAATTATCGCTCTACGAAAGCACTACTGTTATGATGGGTGGAACATATTTGACCTTGTGGTGGTTATACTGTGTATTGTTGGTAAGGAGGAAGCACATTTCAAGGTTTTGTTAAACTATTTTGCTTCAATTAGAGAAAGAACAATATATTTCTACCTCCCTTATCTCTGTCCTTTCTCTTTCTCAGGTTTTGTTGTTGCTGATATCATCGAGAAGTACTTCGTTTCTCCCACTCTCTTCCGTGTGATCCGACTGGCTCGCATTGGCCTGATCCTTCGTCTCATTCGCAGAGCTAAGGGAATTAGAAAGCTGCTGTTTGCATTAAGAAAGTCTCTTCCAGCTGTATTCAACCTATGCATCCTCCTCTTCATCATCATGTTTGTCTTCTCCATCTTTGGGATGTCTAATTTTGCTTACGTGAAGAAGGACAGCATGATTGATGACATGATTAACTTTGAAACCTTTGGGAACAGTATGATCTCCATGTTTACGATCACCACATTAGCTGGATGGGACGGTCTTCTCTCTCCCATCTTGAACACACCTCCAGACTGTGATCCAGACTTTGAAAACCCAGGCACATCTGTCAGGGGCAACTGTGCCAGCCCTGCAGCAGGTATTGTCTTCTTTACTTTGTATGTCATTGTGTCCTTTCTGGTGGTGGTCAATATACACATCACCATCATCCTGGAGATATTTAACGCCGCCGCAGAGGAGAGCACCAACAAACTATCTGAGTATGACATTGACATGTTCTATAAAACTTGGGAGAAGTTTGACCCACAAGCTTCGCAATTTATTCACTACAGGTGAGTCCCAGCAGGTGAATCACCTCCTGTGAGACTTGGCTTCTTGTCCTGGTGAACCTGATTATAATCTGATGTGTTTCACAGTGAGCTGTCGGATCTCTATGATGCTCTACCGTATCCTCTCAGGATTCCCAAACCCAACACCATCAACCTGTTACAAATGGACCTGCCTTTGGTTCAAGGAGACAGGGTCCACTGTCTGGACGTCCTGCTAGCTCTCACTGAAGAGGTAACATCATCATATAATCTTTTCTCTAGCAGGCAGATTGCTGCAGACCGTAAACAGGTTGCTCAAAGGGTTTTGTTTGGTTGACACTGCAGTGTGAAAAAGAACTGCAGCGGTTGAAAATGTAACTAATGTTGCAAATGAACCGGGTCTATCGGACAATCAGGAGTGAAAACACTAGAGGTGGGAATCGAGTTACTTGATTATGCTACAAAATGGCACTATGTGCCTGGGAAACACATACTACTGCTCCTTTAAGACTGATCGGAGCTTAAAATACCCATGCTAACCTGTACTTTTGCAGGAAATGTAAGGGTATAACACTTGCATGTGCTTCTGTAGCTGGGATTTGCAGGACATCTGACCTTTGCAGCAGTTAGAGATGGGTGTCTTAGTGACTGTGGTGTTTTGGGGCGTAGTATAATGTAGTATAACGTAAAATAGCGTAGCGTAATACAGCACAGTGCAATGCAATGTAAAGTAGCAATCCTTCAAAGCCGCCACTTTTATACCATCAGGATGAACTGACGGTATAAAAGTTGATTATCTTCTAGATCATTCATGCTTTGTGAAGACTACATACTTTGTCCTTCAACAACTTTCTTGATCTTTTAGAGGTGATTGGTAAACTGATTCTTTGGACACATGAAGTCAGGAATATCTTTCATTGATTGACTAATTGATTGATTGAGATTGATCTGTAATTTTATTGATTCCCAGACAAAATCAATACAATTCTGGGTACTCTCTTTGATCAATATAAAGTTTTAACTTACAACTGGTCTGAATTTGTGGTTAAAAATCTTTTACACTTCTGTAAAAATTGGAAGCTAAAAAGTGTGACAGATTGTTCTGTTAACATTCTTTTTGTAATAATTTCAGGTTTTTGGTGAATCTCAGGCAACGGAGGAACTAAAGTCTACCGTGGAGTGGAAGTTCATGGCCAACATTGCTTCAGAGGTTTTATCAAAATCTTATTTCTGTTTCAGTCTTGACTTATCTAAGTTATCTTTCATAGAGAGTACAAAATATTTAAAAGATCATTTATCCAACTGCATTAATGTAGTTATTTCCTTTTTCAGGAGAGTTTAAGACCAATCGTCAGCACCTTTCGAAAGAAACACGAGGAGATGGCAGCGACAGCGATCCAGAGAGCCTACAGGAGACACGTTCAGCAGCGAGTGAACAAGCAGGAGTCCTACCAGTAAAGGGAAAAGCCAGAGGGACAGGCGGCCAGGGGGACAATCTGTCTCCACCAGAGACAGAGGGATTTCTCTGTAAACCAATGGATCAGCTGTACGGAGGCATTGTTAAAACTCTTTAAAAGGCCTGCCTTTTACCAAATGTGAAAAGTAATTCCAAACTTTAGATACCCTATAACTGAGAAAAAAAACTGACCTCTAGTTAGGAAGATAAAACGCTTAACTTTGGCGAGTTAAGTAAGAACGAAACTGCATATTTGATTTAAAGTAGTGGGTGAAATGCTTTGTTATAGACCCTTTGCAACGTGACATGACGCGTGCAAGATCCCGCCCTCATCTCCCTGCTGGAGGACAAAAGCTGCTCGCCGATGTGACTACCATTGGTTTTAACTGTCAAGTTGTCAACATGCCACACTAAATCTTAAATGTACAGATGATATTTAAAAGCAAAATGGACACAGTGTTTTACTACTAATTGTCAACTCTACCACAACTAGATAACAAGGTCAGAAAAAGTTTTAAGTAGGAGAAATAAAATAGCAAGGGACAGGGAAGTAGGTAAGTTATGCTAGCTTGACTTTGACAACCGTAACATGTAGACGTGACGTGGAATGTGGTGCGTTTCGGTTCAGTTAAAAATGAATAAAAGGCGACCTAAACATCATCAGATCATCAGTAGAGCAGGGGTTTAACTTAGCTAATCAACCACTGCGGTGCTAGATTAGCTAATAGCACCGGTAGCTAATCTACCACAACGATCACTTCTTAATCGGAAATTAAACATCAAGCCTAAAATCATAAAGCTCCATCAGACTGAATGTTCTGCTCTTTAAGTGTTTTTCAGTGTTGAATCCTCAAACATGTAGTGGCGTTATTGTCAGTTGCTATGGTAATGAACCTATGTGTAGCATAGCCGACACAGAGAGAGAGAAAAAGATGGTTTTGAGTTATCCTTCAACGTTTTTTTTGTGTTATTTTCCCTTTGATGTGGCTCATGACACTAAATTAATAATACCTGCATCTTCAGGTTTCATTTTGTTGATGGAATTGTTCTATGGCTGCAGCGCAGCTATGGACCCCATGTAAGAATCACCTTTTTGACTCCAGCATTGTGCGGATGTGCAAAATTTCTGGATGTCAGTAATAATGTGCAAGGAGTCTGCAGCCTCCTAACTTACATAAATCTTGTAAAGCAAAACCTGTAAGAATCTGTAAATTCTTACAGAGAGAAGCATAAAGACAATGATAATCTGAACAAGTTGAAATTATAACAAATCTCTTTTAAAGATCCAAAATTTTATGCAATGGTGCTTCCCCAAATGATATTGCAATATTGGTATATCACACTGTAATAAAATAATACATAATAATAAAGTGCAAACATTCAGCAGTGATATAATGACAAACACTCTTTCTTTTACCAATCGATTTATGCATTTTTCTACAAATTCAATTAACTTCAGCTCTCATCAACAATAACTCGAAGAAATGTTGTTGAAGCAGAATACTCTTTGAAAGATTTGATACTCCACCAAACTTGTATTTAACAAAAGTTGTTTTGATTTAAACCACTTTTCCATTTTAGCAAGAAGTTGAAACATTTTAATTAACATATGAACTTCATATCTGTTTTTTTATTTTATTTTTTTTATAGACAATTGTGTTCCTTTGTAACTGTGCATTGTTTTTTCAGATGTTTCTGTTGAATGCAAGACATACATATGACAAAAAACAAAGAATTGTATGACTTCTGGCCAGATGAACCACCTTTGTAATGCCTTAATTAGTGGTCGTCTTAGACTTAAAGGAAAGTATTAACCTATTCTTGTAGTTTTTAACTTGTATGAAGAAAATGGTTTTACACCTTTAATTCATACTCAGCTAACTGTGAACTAATCATGTAAACTAATCATAGAAGTAATCATTCCATTATCTTGTTTGTTACTGGAATTTTGTTGTATTTATCTATATACCCTCCAATTACAATTGGACAATTACATTGTTATAAATCCTGTATCAGTTGTTGTTTGCAGAAATGCATGTAGCTTTCACTTGTTATTGTAGTTATCCAATATTTCATGCATAATTTTGTCTACCATTATTTTTCAGTAAGCATTAAACACATTGTTTAAACCTTACCCAGATTTTGGATATTAGCACTTGTTCAACATGCAAGCACAGACTGGAATATGTATTTATTAATATTATTACGACAATTAAATCACGAAGTTATGAAAATTAAAAGTTATTGTACTTACACTGTAATATATGGTGCACTGCAGAAAGCTGTAATGGCTCCTTCTGTGTTTTCTTATAAATAATCCTCTTCACGGCTAGGCATCGACATACAAAGAAAGTAATAGTAGTTCAGTGAACAGAAGTACTGTAAAATGTTATTCTTCTAAAATTTTAGAACAAGATTTTCCCCTGTAAATCTTTCTAAATTACTATCAGCACAACCGCAAAGAATTGAGTATTATCTGAAGCTAATTAGCATTAGCTTAGCTTAACGGCTGCTAATAGATAGATAGATAGATAGATAGATAGCATTTATTGTCATTGAACAGAATTCAACGAAATTTCCATTGCAGCTCCCGTGCAAAAGGTCAAATATATACAGTATAAATAAGCAAACACACAATAATAATAATAACAATATATACAACTAATTTAACTAAAGGCACTCAACCACACCAAAGAAGTAGCAGCAGGTCCAATTATGGCAAAGTACAGATAATGTGACAGTGCAAAGTGCAGAACAATATGGCCGTGTGGGGGTGGGGGATATGTATGTGTGACTGCGAGGTTATGATATGTGTGGGAGGAGGGGGGGGGCGGCAGGGAGTAATGGCTCTGACGGCTGTGGGGAAGAAACTGTTTCTCAGTCTATTTGTTGTAGTCCATATATTCCTGTACCGCTTGCCTGATGGCAGCGGCACAAACAGTCTGTGGCCCGGGTGGCTGGAATCCATCGCTATGGATCCAGCTCTCTTCTTGACCCGGTCTGTGTAAATGGAGTCCAGGTCTGGGAGGGGGCATCCCACAATGCCTTGTGCTGTTCTCACCACCCGTGTCAGTTGTTTCCTCTCCAATGCTGTGCAGCTACCATACCACACAGTCATGTTGAGGCAGAGGATGCTCTCGATCATCGCCCTGTAAAAGTTCACGAGCAGCCGTGAGGAAAGTCCAGCCCGTCTCAGTTTCCTGAGGAAGAAGAGCCTTTGTTGTGCTTTCTTCACCAGGTGGGAGGTGTTTGTGTTCCAGGAGAGGTCAGAAGTGATGTGGAGGCCCAGGAACTTGATGTTGTCCACACGTTCCACCACTTCTCCATCTATGAGAAGGGGAGTGTGATCCGTCCTCCTGGACCTTCTGTAATCCACAATGACCTCCTTGGTCTTCCCTGTGTTCAGCACCAAGTTGTTGGCTGAACACCACTGAGTGAGCTGCAGAATCTCCTCTCTGTAGTGGGTCTCGTTGTTGTCTGAAATGAGACCCACTACTGTTGTGTCGTCCGCGTACTTCACGACTGTGTTGGTGGGGTGGATGGCCACGCAGTCGTGTGTAAACAGGGTGAAGAGAGCTGGGCTGAGCACACAGCCCTGCGGCGTGCCTGTGTTGAGGACCAGTGGGGACGATGTTGAGCCACTTATTCTCACCACCTGAGGCCTGTTGGTGAGGAAGTCTCTGATCCAGTGGCACAGTGAAGCGGGCAGCCCCACCTCGAGTAGCTTCAGCACCAGCTTGTCTGGGATGACGGTATTAAATGCTGAGCTGAAGTCTACAAATAGCATCCTGACGTAGGTGTTGGGATGCTGCAGATGGGTCAGGGCTGTGTGCAGAGTGATGGAGACAGCATCCTCTGTTGACCGGTTCGCTCTGTAGGCGAACTGAAGGCTGTCCAGGTTTGCGGGGATGAAGTCTCTGATGTACCTCAGAAGAATCCTCTCAAAGCACTTCATGATCACCGGGGTCAGAGCGACGGGCCGGTAATCGTTCAGGCTGGTGATGGACCTCTTCTTTGGTACAGGGATGATGGTGGAAGACTTGAGGCACTCAGGAACCATGGCGAGCTGCAGGGACAGATTGAAAATGTCCAGAAACACTCCTGCCAGCTGGTCGGCGCAGGTTTTCAGCGTCTGGCCTGACACCTTGTCCGGTCCTGGAGCTTTGTGGGTGTTGATCCTCCTCAGGGTGGATGTCACCTGATGCTTCTGTAGGACGAGAGGCTGGTGCTGCTCTTCCAGTTGGGGTAGATGTACGGCTTCTCTGCTGCCCGCCGTGTCAAAGCGGGCAAAGAAACTGTTTAAGGTGTCAGGCAGGGTGGGGTCGCGGCTGGTCAGCTGAGTGCTGTGTTTGTAGTCCGTCATGGTTCTAATGCCTCTCCACATGCTTCGGGGGTTGTTGTTGATGAAATGTTCCTCAATCTGCTGTTTGTACTGGAGCTTGGCCTGCTTAATACCTTTTTTCAGTTCCGACCGGGCCCTGCTATAAGCCAACCTGTCTCCAGACCTGTAGGCAGCATCCCGGGCTTTCAGCAGGGCCCGTACTGTGCTGTCCAGCCATGGTTTCTGGTTTGGAAACACTTTTATGGTCTTAACAGGGAGGACAGCGTCGGTGCAGAACTGAACATAGGACAGAACGGACGATGAGTATTCCTTCAAGTCTGCGCCGTCCCTGAACACACTCCAGTCTGTATGCTCAAAGCAGTCCTGAAGTGCAGAGGAGGCCTCCTCAGTCCAGACCTGAACTATTCTGGTGGTCGGCTTAGTTCTGCAGGCCAGAGGCTTGTAGACAGGAATCAGCTCCACTGAGATGTGGTCAGACATGCCCAGATGTGGAGCTGCTACAGCCTTGTAGGCTCCGGGGATATTGCAGTACCTGATCCAAAATGTTATTGTCTCTGGTGGGAAAGTTTATGGATTTGTGGAATTTGGGAAACACAGCCTTCAGTTCCACGTGATTGAAGTCCCCCACCACAATCACGGCCGCCTCCGGGTTGGAGTTCATCTGCACGCTGATCAGGCAGTACAGCTCCTCTAATGCTAGCTTAGCATTAGCCCTCGGTGGTATGTAGACGGCCACGATCACAATGGACGAGAGTTCTCTCACCAACTTGAAGGGTCTGCATTTCACCGCCAGATATTCCAAGTCAGGAGAGCAGAATGTTCCGACAGAGTGTGTGGCTGTACACCAGGCATTGTGTACATACAATGCCAAACCTCCGCCTCTGCCCTTACCCGAAGCTGCAGTCCGATCCGCCCGGAACAGAGCGCGCCCCGTTATCTCCACCGCTGCGTCCGGGATGTTGTCATCCAGCCAGGTCTCTGTGACAACAGTCACACAGCTGTCCATCCGGCGAGAAGTAATCCGGAGTCGCATCTCGTCTATTTTGTTGACGAGGGACCTGGCATTGGCGAGGAAGAGGCTGGGGAGGGCCGGTTTATGAGGGCTAGCTTGTAGCCTAGCACGCACGCCGGCTCTCTTACCCCTCTTTTGTTTGCGCTGCCTCCTCCGTCGCCTTGGCAGCAGGGGGGGAATGATCATAGTCCCAGGTGTTCGTAGCAGCTCTGGAGGAATAAAGTCCAGCTTGGTGGGTGTGTGAAGTCCAAACTGTGTTCCTATGTCCCACAGTTCTAATCTGCTGTAAGTTGTAACGGCTTCCAGTAGTGTGTTGAGCGAAGATATCAATAAAAACAGGCTAAAAAAAACGAAAACACGGGAGCTCCGAGCCGCAGCGTCTACACGCGCCGCCATCTTGTTGATGTAGCTGCTGTTAACATGTTTAAAAACCGTTATCAACTAGGCCTGTCACGATAGCAAATTTTGCTCAACGATTAATTGTTTCAAATATTATTGCGATAAACGATAATATTGTTTTAAGACCTTTTTACACTGATTTAACGAAAATGATGTAATAATGCATGCGATTTCCTGCCAAAGATAGATACACTTTATTTTCAAAAGAACACTAAACACTGGAACTGATAAACAAAATAAACAAAACAACCAAAAACAAAAATAAAATGGATTCTCTGTCTCCATTAACAAAAAACTCACTTGGAAAAAAAAAACTAAACAACATAAAGCCAAAGTGGAAATAAATACTGCATTCAACCAAAAGAGTGCAGATTATGAAGTCTGTATATTATGTTGCCCTTCAGTAATAATTAGATTTAATAGAGAAGATGGGCACATCGACTACCTGATGCAATAGTTCACACTACATGATTTTTTGCTCCTATTTTTCCCCTTACAATAATCTTAGATCGTTGGTCTTTCTAAGATTGTGTGGTGTGTTACGGTAGATCGTTGTTGCCGCTCCGATCCAAATCAGGGTTTTTCCCCGACTGGGATCTTTAATGCAACCTGTTGAATGTGACAGGGAGCCAATCAGAAAGCGAGGATTCTCCTCCAAGCTTACTGAGGGGAAATTACGGAGGGGAATCCCAAACAGCTGACACGGCGCAACCCGAAGTCCAGCGGACATTGGAGATGATACATGGAAACAACATTAATGTTTATTCAACATGCAAAGAGGAGTTGGAGCGAAATTGCTACTGCAGTTGATAAACCCGGTAACTTTTCAGCTGTTCTTCGTTAACGTGAGGTAAACAGGTTCTAATGATTTTCATTCAGTCAGCACTTTACGCTGACACTAGCCACATGCATTGCAGGTAGATTGTAATAAAGCATTGATTAATGCCTGGTTTTAAAATTAGTTCACTGGACTTGTAGCCATTATTTTGTGCCCATTGTTGGACACCACAGGGCAGGACCGAACCCAATCGAACCGTTATACCTAGGATTTCTGTCGGCTAATGTGTGGTCTGTCAAGGTTTGAACATGGGCCGACAATCGGCCGACAGCTCTAAGATCGTGTAGTGTGCGCTGCAATGAGGTCAGAGGTCAGTGGAGAGCACCGGAGTTGAGCCTTTTTTCATTCGGTGTCATCAACAGAAAGAGAAAAAGGCCGGAAGAGACGATAATACGATAATTAAAATGACGTTGATAGTTTTAATTTATCGTACGATTAATTGATTTACCGTTTATCGCGACAGGCCTATTATAAACTGAGCAACAGCGCATGCGTAATTAGTTCTTACTATTAGCTAAAAATACAAGCTTACCTGTGTGAGTGTTTTGTTTTGTTAAGTTTTGAGCAAAATTCTTGAAGTCCAGAACCTCCTAGTTTAGTTACTGGTATCCAACCGAATGGTGAGTTAACGGTTTTTATGAGGTCGTGCTAGCACAGCAGGTCGAAAAAACGGAGGAGCAAATACTCAACAAAAAAGTCTAAGAAAATTTCTGGAAAAACATATACATTTCGGAAAATTTTAACTTTATTTGCTCAGTTTCAAAAGTCAAAAATGTTCAACTTTGAAACTCAGAAATAAAAATAAAAAAATTCTACAAAACCTTTGCAAAATTTCAACTTTTCAAACTGAGAAATTATTGTTTTTCTAAAACAAAAGGAAAGAAAATTTTGAGATTAATCTCAAGTATATTTTTTCTAGGAAATTTTCACATTTTGAAACTCAGAAATTTCCAAGCTTTTTCTTGAAAATTTCCATCAAAATGTATGACTGTATGTATGTATGTTGAAATTTAATAATTTTTTGTACAATGGTCCTAATACATCACTGTAGTTTTGCAAGTTGTATTGCATTATTATTGTTGTTATTTTTCATAATGGAATTTAGTGCCATTTGCAAAAAAAAGAATAGAAAATACATTTATTTCTCTTGAAATTGCAGGGAAAGTAAAAAGTCTTCAGAAAAATAAATACTGAAGTAAAGAACAAAGTAGAAATATCTTCTTGCACTTAAGTATCTTTACTTCAGCCCCCGAGTCATCGCCCTGTTGACTGGAAACAATGCGTCTCTTTCCACAGGTGATAATAACGAGCTGTGATGTCATCTCTTGGTGTTTATTTTTAGTTTTTTTAGCTGACTGAAACAAGTTCACACAAATTATCCAGTTACAACCAAATCGTATCAAACACTCATTAAAAGTTCTATTTTTTTGCATTTTTAAGAACTAAATATACCATAAGTTTACACTGAATAAAACGTTTGTTTTCTCTGTTTAAAGTTAAATCAGACAGATTTTTTCTTGTTAAACTTTCACTAGTGTCCAGGATCAAGTTCCAAAAATTACAACAATAAGTTGTAAGTTTTGTCTGACGATGCATCAGATTCATGAATATCTGCAGACCAGTTTCAGCCTCGGCTTTCACATCTAAAATTAGATTAAAACGTTGAACATTCGTCTCCTTCACATGTTTTAATTCAAACATTATCAGTGAAGTTAAGCAGGGAATCTGCTGCAGGACACAGATTCACTGTACAGGTGAGGTGGTCAGTGTGACAGCATCGCCATGGAGACAAGAACAATGTAAATATTTAAACTGAGATCAAGGCCACAATGTCTCTGTGATACACATATCATTAATAAACCAAGTGGCATTTAAGACAATATGTTCATAAACAAGAGCAATGCAATGATTTTACTCTGACAAACAGGCGGTTATAAAACCGTGACGTCGCGCTCATCTGGACCCGACAACAAAGAATGCACAACTCAACTACACACTGGAGCACACAAAGTAATACACAGAAACACACTGTAACAAACACCAGTATACACACTGTAACACACACCGTAACACACCTCAGTATACACAGTAACACACACCAGTAACACTGTAACACACACCAGTAACACTGTAACACACACCAGTATACACACCCCAACACACCCCAGTAACACTGTAACACACACCAGTATACACACCAGTAACACACACCAGTATACACCCCGTAAAACACACCAGTATACACACTGTAATGCAAAGAGAAATACATATTTTCTGTCTGTTGTTGCTGCAACAACACATCATTGCAACACACTAATTTACACGCCAACACACTGCAACACACACATCAACCAATCAAGTTTATTTGTGGAGCATATTTCAGGAACAATCAGTTCAAAGTGCTTTACATCGTAAGGATGTCAAATAAAAAAACATAAACAAAATAAAAAAATAAAGAAGTAAAAAGTAAAAACAAAACAAAATACAGTTGACAATTGAGAAACCAGTGACAAACATCACATTTTGACCATAATTAAAAATCATCAATAGATTTAGAATAATTAAAAATGTTCCATTTATTACGGTTCAAAAGCAACTCTAAACAGATGGGATTTAGCCTAGACTTCAAAGAAGTCAGTGTTTCTGCTGTTTTGCAGTTTTCTGGAAGTTTGTTCCAGATTTGTGATGCATAGAAGCTGAATGCTGCTTCTCCATCTTTGGTTCTGGTTCTGGGGATGCAGATCAGACCAGAACCAGAAACCAGAACAACGTGGTAACACACTAATGCATATAGTAACACACCAGTACTCCCACTAACATCTGAATCAATCTACTCCAAAATAAACCTGAAGACAATAATAAACCAGTTTTCAGCGTTCGGTACCTGACAGAATAAGACCTAATGAGCATTTCAGGCCTAAATCTGTAGAATCTGGTTCTTTGTGCAACTGCAAAATGAAATCATGAATTTAGTGCCTGACGTGACACAACATCCCTGTGTTCCCACCAGGGCCTAATTGGGACGTGTTCGGGTTGGTGCAGTAAACCGGTTTCAGTGTGTGATTCTCTCCATTTCCTGCAGGGCTGAATAAATTCAGAACCATGTGTGATGCAAGTCTGATCAACTGAACATCTGTGAATAAATTCACACATCTGAGGACGAAAACATCAAACATCCGAGATGAACTCCGACATTTGGACCTCATGTTTTCTTGATTTCATTTCACAAGCCACAGCAGGCGAGACATTTATTGTTTCCTGAGTTTTACTTTGACGATATTTGGTTTTTATCAGAGGTGAGAAAAGTAAAAGTATCACTACTTCAACATGTTTTTACTCAAGTGAAAGCAAAAAGTATCCGTCCAAGAAATGACTTGAGTAAAAAAGTATTTGGTAAAAAGTCTACTAAGTACTAAACTGACCAAATTATCAATCATTTAATATGTAAAAAATTACATCATCAGATGAACCAAAATATTAAGCTAAGTGGAAATTTTGGTATTTTAAGGACCACAATGACTAATAATAGTATTATATGAATAGTAATTCATATAAGTGACAAAAAATAACATCAGGCAAAAGAAAATGTTTCCAAGAAGACACTGAGCGCAACTTCCTTCTTCACAAAGTGTAAACAAAAGTTGAGTGGCGTCAGATTTTAGCGGTTGTAGGATTTCTCTTTGGTCTTTGGTAAAAGAGCATGAGTCATTTATTTCTCTCGCTAGCGCTAGATCCTACATTTATTTTGGCTCTGTTTACCCAGAATGCTCTGTGCTGCAGTTCGCTTCCTGCTTTTGGAGCGGCCTTTGACCTCGCCCAGCTTCTACCCCAGACTTCACAACCTGTCACAATAGAATCAGAACCAGACTGAGGCATGAGTCCTCACTCCAGAAACGTCACTTTGCAGTTCACTGCAAGTCACCATGTTGACCTTGAAATCTCAAATCTAAAGTTTGGAGGTGTGAATCCACTTCTATGCCCCACAGATCTGGAACAAGCTTCCAGAAAACTGCAAAGATGCTGAAACCCTGAGTTCTGGAACATTGATATCATATATTTGCTTGATAATTTTGATGATGGCCTTTGATCAAATGTAATGCTTATTACTTGTTTCATAATTGGTTACTGTATTGTTTTCATATGTAAAGCACTTTAAACTGTCTTGTTGCTGAAATGTGCTATACTAATAAACATGACTGATTGATTGATTGATTGATTGATTGATTGATTGATTGATTGATTGATTGATTGATTTTTTTGTCGTTTTTCTGGAAGCTAAAAGAGATAGATAATTGCTTGAATAATAAATTAGTATGAAAACTTACTTAAAAATATGACTTTACGACTGTTTACGACTTAAACGGTTTGGATGACAAAAACATTTGGAAATGTAGGAATGTTTGTGAATATACTAAGAGATGTACTGAAAAAATATGGAAAATTTCAGTTCATAATAACATGAAAAACTGTTAAATTGTGGAAAAATTCTGACATAAATTCTGTGAAAAAAACAGAAAATGTACTGGCAGAAAATTACCGGAACATTTTCTGGGATTTTTTTTTTTTTTTCTTTTTCTGTGTAGCTATAAATTTGGGATGTAAGTTAACACAGAAACTACAAGAGACAAACATTTATATCCTGGAAATGCAGGAAAAAATTTACATGTGTCCTAAAAATGTATTACATTTTAGCTTCACTGCATAAAAACAAGTTCTTAAGACTCTATAAAAGTCACTTCAACATCACCTGTTAGCATTTTAGCTGTCTGGATCATTTCCATTGATGCAAACTCGACATGAAAACTTGTTCTGCTAAGTAAAGAGATTTCACATTTCTCTCTATTTAGCGTTAAACTCAACGCTAAAGCAGGCACCTGAAACTCCACAAGCCCATTTTTAGCAGTACAGCACGGGTCGGTACAATACTTTATGGCCTGATGTGTTCAGGAGAGTATTTCCACTGCAGGTCGGACATGTGATATGGTCAAGAAATATAAATGAATACATGAAAAAGAACAAAATGTTTTTATTATTTCGTCAGTGTGGTTTGTTCTTTAGTTTTATACAATGTAGCAGTCGAAATGTTGGAGGGTTTGGATGGAGCCGGTGCAGCTTGGAGAACATCGTGTCTGGAGCAGGGTTTCCAGCTCCGACCTGCTTTTAATGCTGCATGAGGATCACTGGAAGGTGTCCATGTTAATGAGACCAACACAGGCCTGTTTGCTCGTTTCATGTTTCTGCTCCTGAATTTAAGCATCAAACTTTCAGCTATAAAACCTGAAAACTCTGAGCTGGAACGTCAGAACGCCCAGCAGCCCAACTGAGATCAGATCAAGCAGAACCACAACTGATCCCACATCAGCCATGGACCGAGGTAAGACCCGGACATTTTAAACGTCAAACGTGTCAGGTTGCCGTGGAAACTCTGGTGATGCTGCCGCCACTCACCTGTCTCACCTGTGTCTCCCAGCCATCCTCCTGCTGTCAGTCATGTGTCTGGGCGTCTCCTCTCAGCCAATCACAGACAGCCAGCGGCTTTTCTCCACCGCCGTCAGCAGGGTCCAGCACCTCCACCTGCTCGCTCAGAGGTTCTTCTCTGAATTCGTAAGTCTACGGAAGCTCTGAAGGGCAAAAACTGCAACCATCAATGCAGTTACACTGCAAAAACACAAAATCTTATCAACAAATGTGGGCTTTCACTCCTAAATCTTAAAACAAGATTTAGGAGCTGGTTTTCAGTCAATAATTCTTTGATATTGATGAAAAAGTTCTAGATCCATTGGTAAATTATTTCACTTATAACAAGACAGTTTCCCATGTTATAAGTGAATTAATCTAGAACTTTTTCATCCATTTTAAAGGATTATTTACTTAAAACAAGCTCCTAAATCTTGCTGAAAAGTCACTTGTCAGTTAGTTTTGTCCTACTTCAAGTGTACTGAGATATTTACAATAGAAACCAGGGTAACACTTTATTTGAAGGGGAGTGTGTAAGACTGACATGACGCTGTCATAAACATGACATAACACCTGCTATGAACATGAAGGAGTCTTAATGAATGTTGCACTAAAAGTCCATTAAAAACATTAACTTTACATTTTTCTGTAAAAAAGACACTTTTAATGCAAAGTTTCATTAAAACTTGCACTAAAAGTCTATTAAAATGTCATTATTTACTGAATAATACAAAGTTTACACTTTTAATAAACTTTAATAAAACTTTTAGTGCATTTTTGTATTATCAGTGTCATTATTTAATAAATCACATCAGTCTCAGTCTCATGCACACCGCTACAAATAAAGTGTTACTGCAGCAGAACCAAAAATACTTGGTAAGATTTTGTGTTTTTGCAGTGTACAGTGTCTATGGCTGTGACTGATGTGTACTTCTGTGTACTTCTGTGTACTTCTGTGTACCAGGAGAGTTCCCTGCAGACGGAGGAGCAGCGGCAACTCAACAAGATCTTCCTGCAGGATTTCTGCAACTCGGATTACATCATCAGCCCCATCGACAAGCATGAGACACAGCGCAGCTCCGTCAGTACACATCGCAGTACTACACAGTACTACAGAGTACTACACTTCACTACAGGGAATCACATTTCTACACAGCTCCAAACAGAACAGCAGAGTACTACACGGAAATATACAGTACTACGTTTGCATAGGATGACACAAAACTATAGGATACTACACAATACTACACAGTACGATAGAGTGCTACACAGTATCAAACAGTGCTACATAGTTCCAAATATTAGAACAGAGTACTACACAGAAATATAGAGTAGTACACTTAAATAGTACTACACAGTACATCAGAGTATGGCTAACTTATATACAATTCAACAGAGTATTATACTGTACTACAACAACAACAAAAATAGAATACTACACAGTATCACAAATTATGGCTACAACACAGTACTAGCAAAACTGTAGAGCATTATACAGAAATACACAGTATCAAACAGTACCTGATAAAACTACAAAATACTATGCTGTACTACACTAAACTTCACCATACAACAGAGTACTACACAGTACTACAGATAATTATAGAGTACTACATAATATAGCACTGTGCTATATAGAACTACACAATAAATACCATGCAGAACTACAGAGTATTAAACTATACTAATACACAAAAACATATGACAGAGTACTACACATAGCTACACCGTTTTACTCACTACCACACAGTACTATAGAGGGCTACACAATATCGAAGAGTACTACATGGTACTAAACAACAGAACAAAGTACTACACTTGCCAAGTACTACACAGTATTACACAGTAAAACAGAGTATGGCTACTACAATAAATAAAACTACAGAATACTATAGAGTACTGCACAATGCCAAACAGTACTAGGAGGAACTAAAATTTACTCTGATGTAATACATAGAGTACTACACAATATAGAATTGTGCTACACATGCCTTCAAGACAACACACAGGGCAAACCTGACCCACCTACACCGGCGGCCCGCCTGTCAGACACTGAGTAGGGCAAATTAACCCACGAGCGTGCAATACTTTATCAGATTGTTGTCCAATAAAATGATGGGAAATAACATTTTGACCCCTGGATACAAGCCCGGATTTTAGCATGGGCTCAACGGGACCCGGTACCGGTACCGGTGCATTAAAGGTCCAACTGTGTAACGGTGATTAAGTAGGGCCTGCACCTTGGCTCAAGCCCAGGGGCCCACACCCTCCTAACTCCGGCCCTGCCTGGATACTTTCAGTTTGGGAATTTTTAGCCCTCAGTGCAAAAAGTTTGGACACCCTGATTTAAAATCCTTCCAGAACTGCAGCTTGGGTCCATTACTAACGGTTCTGAATCTGGTGGTAGTTGGTTCTAGCTTCCGAATCCGTTGTGGATCCGCTTTGCATTGATTGGTTGCAGGTGCTGAAGTTGTTGTCAATCTCTTACCGCCTGGTGGAGTCCTGGGAGTTTCCGAGCCGATCTCTGTCCGGAGGTTCTGGTCCGAGGGCCCAGATCTCACCCAAACTGACGGACCTGAAGATGGGAATCATGCTGCTGATCAAGGTGGGAACGATCACTGCGAAAACACAAAAATATGAACAAGTATTTTGGTCTAGTTTCTAGTAAAAATACCTTATTACACGCAAAATAAGACAAAACTAATTTATAAGTAACTTTTCATCGAGATAAAACAGTTTGTTTTAAATAAATAATCCCTTGATTTTGATGAAAAAGTATTTGTTCTTTTGGCAGATTATTTCACTTATAACATGGAAAAAATGTCTTGTTATAAGTGAAATAATTACTTTTACACCAATATTAAGGAATTATTGACTTAAAACAAGCTGCTGTATCTTGGTGAAAAGTTACTTGTAAGTTTATTTTTCTCTACTTTCAAGTGTAATATATATTTGCAATAGAAAAATACTTGGTAAGATTTGGTATTTTTGCAGATATTAAAATTGTCAGACGATTTTTTAAAACCTGAGACCCCCCAACATGAGGATGAAAAGTATCATAGGTTTGGTCGTCGAGCCACATTACACGCCAACCAGTTTCACTCATCAACACTGAAAAAATGTTTCTGTGAACCAGGTTTAAAAGAAAAAAGAAGATTAATTTGTTCCACATTATTTTATTCTTCATGATTGTCTTGGGTAAACAGAGTGTCTTCAGTCAGAGGCTTCTTCCAATGCGCTGTAATACAGACTGCTATAAGAGATCTATTGTGCCAACAATCATCACTATCTATTAACTATTCAAGGAATTTGAATTAATATGTTACAGCAACATTTAGTTTTCCTTTGGGATAAATAAAGTATTTTTGAACTGAATGTGAATTTGAATTAGTTTTGCTCAAACTATAATTCTGATTTCAGAATTGTTCAAATTGAATTTATAGTTTGAGCAAAACTAATAAGATTAGTTGTAAGAAGTTAGTCATTTTTAAAAGTTGGTTCAAATAAGCTTTTTTTCAGTTCAAATTTTAGATGGGAAATCTTGTTTACTCTTCAGAAGAGTAAACAAAAATGGCCGCCTGGGAAGAAGCAATGCTGAAAGTTTTCAGACTATTTAACAGAAAAAAATCTTATGTTCTGACATCATTCCAAGTTAAAATGCTCTTCCAATAATCGGGAGTACTTAAAACTACAGTAACTTTTTTTTTTTTTTTTTACATATTTGTTGAAACTGACATCATATTCTGACAGATAATCTGTGAAAAAAATGATTTCCTCTGCCTTCTCTCAGTGCTAACTGAGAAATACGCCACTCGTTCTGAAACAACCAATCAGAACCAGGAGGAGGGTCTTAACGCTGTCAATCATGCTTATGTACATGCTCCTCAAACCACCCCCCTGTCTCTCTACGACACTACAGCTAGCACAGCCTGTCATGAATACTAAGGCTAGTTAACTGTAACTGTAAGTTGTTTCTCTGCCATTAGCACAGTTAGCAGTGCATACATGAGCATAATTGCTAGCGCTAAGACCTTCCTCCTGGCTCTGATTGGTTGTTTTTGATTGGGATTATTGTATTTGTGCAGATTGCTAAAATAGCTCAGTGAAGAGGTAGAGGAGCACGATTTTTTTCAGATTATCTGCCTCATAGCATTCTGTCACAACAGACATTTTCAAAATAAAAGTTAATACTGCATCTTTAAGATTGTCGGATGAAAATCGGCATAAAAATCTTGCATCAATCATTACTGTCTCTCTGTGAACCTGTCACCTGAGAAACTTACCACCTGAGCTTGCAGGCCAATCAGGACGTCCCAGAGATCTTTACTGACACCTCAACCCTCCAGTTGGCGCCTTACGGAAATTATTATCAGAGTCTGGAAGCTGACGAGTCGCTGCGGAGAACCTACGAACTGCTGGCGTGCTTCAAAAAGGACATGCACAAGGTAAACAAAGGGTTAAAGGAAGCCGCCGTGATTTAACAATGACACATTGATGACAGCAACAAATGATTGTTGTTTCAGGTGGAGACTTACCTGACCGTGGCAAAGTGTCGACTCTCTCCAGAGGCCAACTGCACTCTGTAGCCACGCCCTCCCGGACTAAGCCCCGCCCCTTGCAGTAGTGGTGTGTCGTTCCAGCTGAAATTCTGACGTTGCTGTGATGGAAGCTGCCAACAGGAAGTGATGTCACAGCAGTCGTACTATGTAAAATAAAGTGTTGTCTGTGTTGCATTTATCTCCTGTTGTTTTCTCTGACTGTTAAAGGACGATCCAGATGAAAAACTGCAAAAACTTTCCACAGATCACCTGAAGCAGAACGCTCCTTCTCTGGTTTTAACAGAACTTACTATTCAAGACCTGATTAATTATCATCATCTGGTTTATTACCTGCAAAATTCACAGTTGAAAGAGCCATTTCTGCCCTTTATTCAGCTACATACTGTACCTCTGCTAATAATGCATAAAAATATATGAAAAAAAAGCCATCAGAATTTTTCTGTTTTTTAATAACAAGTGCGTCTATAAGAGTTGTTAGGTTGGACAGTGCAATAGCACTCAATAGTAGCACTACTTCAACATATTTTTATTTAAGTAAAAGTAGAAAGCATCCGTCCAAGAAATTACTCAAGTAAGAGTAAAAAAGTATCAAATTAATTATTTAATATTTAAAAATTACATCATCAGATGGACCAAAATATAAAGGTTAGTGGAAATTTTGGTATTTTAAGGACAAAAATAAAAATAATTCATATAAGCAACAAAAAGAACGTTTTTCCAAATCAGTTTCTGTCAATAAAAACTTGTGAAACTTTAACAAAAACTGCAGGTGTGTGTCTGTGTCTGGTGATTTTTCTGTCTAAATCACGTTTGTTTTTCATTCAGAAGGTAGAAAATCCAGATATTTTATTGAAGTAAGAGTAGAAATACTTCATCATAATGTTACTCAAGTAAAAGTAAGACCTAGAGTGTAGTAAACATACTTCTAAAAAAGTTACTCAAGTTATTGCAACTGAGTAAATATGACTACTTACCACCCAACTCTGAATATAAGTACAGCAGGAAATACAAATCATGACATGAACTCCGTCTGTACAAGCCGTCATTCGATCCAGGATCATTCTGTTCTGAAGAGTCATGAACCTCAAAGCAGCTAACTCCGGTTTAACGTCCTGAGAGCAGCAGCAGCATCAGGATTCAACGCCGTAATTTAAGATTTCAGCACGCAGCTAAACTTCCCCCGTTCCTGTACTGATGAAAGGAAGGATAAAATAACATCTCTGCTGTTGGTCCAGAACTTTCTATCTTCTGGAATGTTAGAGCTTCGTGTTGGTCTGCTGCTGATGTTTGGCCCAGATTTAAGGAAATATTCCACCACCACACGTCCACCTGGGACAGGGTGTCCAAGTAGGTCTGGCACCTGGAGCAGCGCACATAAGACAAGTTTAGTCCAGATAGAGATGCTGAAAATGCTAGATAACTTTTTGAAAAAATTACTGCTTGCAAGTTTTTGATATTATTTTTTATTTTTTGGGGGGGGGGGGGGGGTGCAAAGACAGCATTCTTGCAATAAAATTGATGGATACATTTTCTAATATGTGATGTTTATATTTGTAGAATAAAAATTCTTTATTGTATTTTCTTTAAAATGTATTTATGTGTACTTTATGTTAGTATGCTGTGAGCTTTGGAAATCTAAGTAAAACGTTTGTGTGGGCACACAATTTTGCCCTATAATGCTGATTTTGAATATGTACTAAATTTCCAACCTTACTTATTAGAGTATTTTACTCTAATAAGTACATAAATACATAAATAAATAAATGAAACAAAATATTACTTTAGAGTAATTTTTAGTGGAAATTTGTTGCAATTATTCCATCAAAAAACAAAAAAAAAATTCAAAACTGCATTTGCTATAATATCTGTATTTTAAAACAAAGTTGCTTTTTTTGTTACCTTAATTGAAATGCTGTATAACTTCAGTTTTGAAACCAATTCGTTTGTATTTGACCTTTTGAGATCGAATTTTGAAGTAAAAATATGCATGCATAAAGCATTTGTTGGCCATTTTATTTAAGTTGCTAGTTCCACATGAAAGCTAGAGTTTTTTAAAATTTACTTTTAATTCTCAGTGCAGTTGATTATTTCTTAATTTCTACTAAAGTAAAATGAAACACTCTCTCCACACGCTGTTTTAGCTTACGTTTGATTTTGTTCGCGTTTTAATTTCGTTTTTTATCGCCTTAAGTATTCTGTATATTTTTCTAAATCTAAAACCTAAATCTAAAATTATTAATATGAATAATTATTAATAAAAACATTGCATCCAGAAAAAAAAACAGTACGAAAGCAGAGAACTTAAAAAATCGTGAGTAAACAAACAGACAAAAAATACACCAGGGGGCGACAACACAGATTTATTATCACATTACCTAATTTGTCCAGCAGACGGCGCAATCAACTGCTTCGGGTCTCTTCGGCATTCTTCGGCTGTGTTCGGCAGGTAACGGTCGGTACATTCAAATGTTCGGCCGGAGCTCCTCCAGAGAGTGAAGTGAAGAAAGAAACGGACGAACGGAGCCGATAGACGGCGTGCGGAAGCGGAATGACGGTGCTGCAGGAACCTGTCCAGGTAGGAACACCGTGTTCTAGTGCTGTCATGACCCGGGAGGGCAGAGTTCTGGAGCCGGCCTGAGCGGCTGGTTTAGTCCGCGCTCGGTGAGCTTCTCCCCGCACCAGGCCGCAGCTCGGCCCGTAGCTTTCCTGGTTGTTTCACCTGTTTATGTCCACATACTTCGGCTTCCTCAACCGTCAGTCTGGGGTTAACCCCGAACTGATCCTGTTACTATCTGCTCTGTGTTAACTGACCCAGAGGGCAGAGCCAGACTTCTTTAAAAAATGTCTAATTTAGGATGTTCTTTGCGGCCAGGAAAAGAATCCGTGTACTGGAGAGGATCTTCTGACCTTTCCTGACATGGATGGTTTATTATCTTTACTGGGGACAGTTTACAGTTTTTGAGTGCTCTTTTTTAATATCAAGAAATGTTCTGAACATATTGGTGTTGTGAAGAATCAGGCTGGTTGAGATTCTGTACTGGAAGCCTCTGACTCAAAAACCTGTTTTAAAGTCCAGATTTAGACCAATCTCAGATGGTTTGGTTAACTGTGTGTTAGCCGAACCCTTCAGCAGACCCGGTGTCTTTTATATACTGAGATGTAATATTATTATTTTTCTATTTATGAGCATAATTTACATAGTCCACTATATTTTAAACAGAGTTCTGTAAATCAGCCTACTTAGCCCTGCAGAGCTAACTGTTAGCTTACTACTACCGGGTGTTAGCCTTCTCTAGCCGGCTTCAGGTTGCAGGATTGAGTCGGTAACGCTGTAAAGGCCCGGTTCTGTTCTTCTGGGACAGTCCCTCCTGTTCCTTGGGTCTATTCTGAGCCCAGATCCTGTGCACGAAACCGAATTAGCCCGCAGCTGGTTAGCTGCAGCGGCTAACATCAGCTAGCTGAAACTGTTAACGCTTACCTGGACAGGTGTGCTGGTGACAGAGCAGTCATTCATGTGCCTGATGTTTGCTGTTGGACAGATTAAATTGAATAGCTTGATTATTAAACAAGTTCGCTCGGAAGAAACGACAAGAAATCGGTGAAACAGTCAATGTCTTGTGTTTACCTACAGTATGGTCAAGGTCCGGAGAACCCCCTGTGGGAGGGCGGGTTGTGGTAAACACAAACAGAACCATGTTCTGGTTGTTGTTCTCTGCAGTGTGTGGGTGTCCCAGTTTCCTGTGGGACTGGAGTAAAGCAGTGGGGTAACTGGGCTGACTGGGATTGATTAGCACAGAATCACCTCTGTTTGGACTGAACCCACCAGGAGGGGAGACTTTCTTGGTCAACCAGAACCTGTTAAAATGGTTAAATCTGGTTCTAGATCTAGAACCCAGGAACATGACGATCCAGTCCCAGTTTGCTCCCACTGTGATCAAACTACAGGTGATTTTCCTGTTAGTAAATCCGACTGGAACAGGGATGTCCTAACGTCTTGTCACACGGGTCAAAATTCAAAAGTACTTGCGGGGCAAAAAATGTAAAAGAATAAATAAATAAATTATAATAGAAAGATTAAAATATAATTAAGCAATTAAATGTGTCTGTTTTTGTTGTCCGTTTGTAGAAGAGTAATGTTATTCTTTGTAGATCCAAAACTTTAAAACGATTTTTCACATTTTCTGCATTAGAAGAAATGTCATTTAGTTTTCAAATTCTTTTGGGCTTGATTGAACAAAATATTTGTGTCACTTTCTTTCAAAAACTTGTTATATTTAAACAAGTTAAGCAAATTAAATAATAGGTGATTTAGGGACAGCCAAGTCAGCTCAGTCGACAAAACCGTGGTTCTGGTTGTTATGCTTGGTTATAAAAAGAAACATACTTGACATTTTGTGTTGTAAAAAATTATCTTGGTAATAATTTTACTCTGATAAAAAAAAATTACATTTAAAAATTGAAGTTGGAGGCCACACAAAATAACTCCAAGGGCCAGAAATGGCCCACAGGCCGCATGCTGGACAACCCTGGAATAGAAGGTTCTGCTGTTCTCAGGATGAACTGTCCGGTCCAGTAATTATCTGGTTCTGGTTCTGGTGACTCGTATCGCTCCTTTTACAACCTCATACTGAGTGAAATATTTCAACCTTTTGTTTCTTATTACTTTCATTGTAGCTTCGTCTCAGTAAATTAGAATATCACATCAAATTGATAAAAAAATATTTTTAATACTTTTTTCATGTCCATTCTCTGTGTTTATTCTCAAAACAGGAATTACTGGAACAATTATTGTTCAGTAAAATATGTTACTGTGACAGGCTTAGTCTAAAATGTTCTGGTGAACGTTGATTTGACTGTGGACTTCAGAAAACCCAGTGGACCAGAACCGGCTGCTGCCATGGCGACCCAGATGATTTCTGACTGAGGAAACTTCTGGACTTCCAGAATCATTAATTCTGGTTCTCTTCACTTTTTCTCCAGACTCTAGGAAGAGTGGAGCGGTTCTAGACCCTGCAGATACTGGAACGTTGGTCTAAAAATGAAAAGCAAACACTGAGCGACAGTCAGTCCAGTTTCAGGAGTTCTGGTTCTGGAATGGTTTGATACGAGGAATGTAACTTTCGTAGCCCAGGTGTGGGATTTGTCTGAATTCAGAGGATCTTGATTTCCTGAGGTTGTCCCTGTTCCTGGTGGACTTTGTCCTTCCACTCAACTTTTTATGAATAGCTGGGTCACAGCATTCAGTGTCTGTCCAGTCAGCAGCTTTCCCCTTGACAGCATTGGTCTATAACATGAACAAAACATTTGTACATTAAAAAAGCTTTTTATATTAATAATCCAGAGGCGCTACCAAGTTTAGTGTGAGTTCTCCTCTGTTTTCTCTCTGTATTATCAGATAGTTAATTGCTTAGATCATGGCATTTATGTTCATAATGTTCTGCATTAACAATTAAAAATGTCGTCCAGCAGCTGTTGCTGTGTCCAGTTTGGTGATCCGTTCAGATCTTAAATTAATTTTTTGGGGGTTTTTTTTGAGACTGGGAATAAGATTTATAAAAATTGGGTTTAAAACCTCCAAAAACGTGTAGTGTGTCCTCAAAGGTTTACTCAATGGTCCTTTTTAGAAAATTCTTACCTCTTTGTCTTGCATGTTACTGAGCCAAAGTCAGCTTTCCACTCGGGAGGACAATAAAGACTTATTCTGTTCTATCTGATGGTTCTGGTTCTGTCTGTGTTCAGGCTGCGGTGTGGCAGGCTCTCAACCACTATGCCTACCTGGATGCTGTTTTCCTTGCAGAGAGACTCTACGCAGAAGGTAAAACCCGTCTATCTGTCTGTCTGTCTGTTTAGTGTTCTATAGGTATTCCAACCTGATATTGATATTGGAAATTGGTCTGATTTCAACCAAAAAACGAATATCGGATTATATCAACCTGCATCTAAAAACTCCAATAGAAGCACTCCTCCTACATGTTTGTCTGGTTAGTTTTTCCTTCTGTCTACCTGTCTCTCTTTGTTTACCTGTCTCCATGGTTACCTGTCTGTCCTCCACAGTGCGTTCAGAGGAGGCCCTCTACCTGTTGGCTACCTGTTATTATCGCTCTGGGAAACCGTACAAAGCTTACCGACTACTGAAGGCTCACAGCTGCTCCACGCCGCAGGTTCGATTCCTGCTGGCCAAGTGCTGCGTGGAACTCAGCAAGTAAGAACACACACACACACCTTCACACACACGCCTTCACACACAGTGATGTGTCTTCCTGTCAACCTGTCTGCCTCCCAGGCTCGCTGAGGGAGAGCAGGTTCTGATTGGTGGAGTCCTGAACAAACAGAAGAGTCAGGATGACATCATCACTGAGTTTGGAGACTCCGCCTCCTTCACGCTGTCGTTACTGGGCCACATTTACTGGTAAGCAGCCGGTGCTCCCAGCGTCTTACTGGTGTGTGAGGCGTTCCAGCTGCTGACTCCTGTCCTGTTTCTGAGTAGCAAGACGGATCGCGCTGCTAAGGGTGCCGAGTGCTTCCAGAGGAGTTTAACCCTCAACCCGTTCCTCTGGTCGCCGTTCCAGAACCTCTGTCATCTAGGTAACACACAGACACACACACACACACACACACACACACACACACACACACACACACACACACACACACACACTTGCTACACGTCATGTGACTGTGTGACTTCAGAAAACATTGTGCGTTTTATTCCAGGAGAAAAGCCGGATCCAGATCAGGTTTTCAGGTTGTCGGCTTTGCAGAACTCCTCTTTAGCCCCGCCTCCTCCTCACATAAGCCCCGCCCAGAACCCGTCTCATCGCCTCGACACTGCACTGATGGAAACGCCGCAGGACACACTGGTACAAGAAAATGCACATTAATTACCTGATTAAATGCTCAAATTATATTACGGTCAGGAATTCTGTTTCATACCAAATCTGATTTTAATCCTTTTTTCTTGATTTATTTTCCAAATAAGAAACAATGAAAGAAAATATTTATTTCAGTCATCCTTCTTGTGAGTTTTTCGGGCCACGCTGCAAGAATTTTTATTTAATCACGAGAATATAATATATTAGCAGAAGAAAGACGTAATTTTACCAGAAGAAATATCCTAAAAATCTGTAAAACCTTTATGAAAGTATAACTTCACAAAATGCTCAACATTCCTGATTTACACTTTTTATATTTCATGTTAGAATTCTCAGAAAATTACTATATTATTCTGCTGATATTATGTCCAAATACATAAAAGGTGTAAAACACCCTCGTCAAACAAGATGGCCGCCCTGCGTGTGGTGACATCACTCTGAGCTATGAAACCGGAAGAGTGCATTGGTGACAACATAAAAAAATTAAATCTTAAAAAAAATTTAGATTAATCAATAACATCGATTTATTTTTCATACTATGTAATCTGATCATGTTCCAGTAATCAGATTACTTTTGTCCCTAAATCTGTCCCCGTCCTCCAGGAGTTGAATCGTCTGAATCTGGAGTCGTCAAACGGGAAGCTGACGTCTGATTTGTCGATTTCATACATTGACTCCTCCCTCATCTCCCCGGAAACTGGCTCGCTATTGGGCAACACGGTTTCCATGGCATCAGCTGGCACTCTGCTGAGTAAACAGAACAAACCCAAGAGTGGGCGGAGCTTACTGGGGGGTCCTGCCGCCCTCAGCCCCCTGACGCCCAGGTGAGTGTGCCGGAACAGGTTCCACACCTGCTCAGGTTTTAGCTCCTCCCCTTTGCTTTGATTTCTGCTGTCTGCACAGTTTTGGCATCCTGCCCCTGGAGCCCAGCCCCGGAGACCCCACGTACCTGCAGAACTATTCGGCTACAATGGAAACGCAAACGACAGCTCCCAGCAAGAAGGTGAGAACTCACCTGAGACCAGGCTGTGATTCAGCAGGAAGTGTTTGACCTCACCTGTCTGCCTCCCCGCCAGGCCGTTTCCAGGATCAGTCAGTCCAAGTCCGTTTTCAGTCAGAGTGGGAACAGCAGAGACGTTCTTCCCATCCCCTTCAACCAATCGCAGACCTCAGCACCTCACACCAGGTAAGTGCAGCAGCCAATTGCATCGGCATCAGTTTTGGCCCAGAAATTATTACGATAAATGATAGTACTGCATGTTTGAGAAATCCTTTAATTTCCATGGCAACCTGTGCAAAACATCCGGGTGGACCTAGCCCCGCCTTTGTGGCATAGCTCCTCCTCAGAGTTGCAGCTTCCAAGCTTCAGAGCTTCACACTCAGTTCCTTCAGACGAGCTACCAGCAATTAGCAAACACCTGGTGGATCTACTGCGCTCCTTATAGGAGCTGCTGCTTAGAGCAACGCTGGGAAAAACGATGAGGGGTCAGTGAAGGAGCCATGTTGTGATGACTTCCTGGAGGCGAAGTTTCAGAAAGATCAGGAGTTTTAAGTAGACAGAGGCCCAATTTCAAGGTGTTAAATTATGAAATCTTATTTTTTAAGTCATATTTGATCTATGCAACATTTTTAGAACGACTAGAGGTAATAAAGTTTCTTGATTGTGCTATAAAATCGCTTTTTGTACCTGGAAAACACATAAAACTGCCCCTTTAAACACCCCATTGATCGTGGACAATCAGTAAGATGGAGACACTATAAAAACAAACAATCATTTAACTGGAAATTATTAACTAATTTTAATTTATCATGTGATAAACTGATTTATAGCTTATAGTCGCCTGTCTGTCCCACAGTGGTTCTCCTCAGGTTCTCAGTCCCAGTATGTCTGGTCCTCCTAACGTTCAGCCCAGAAGAAGCTCCAGACTGTTTACCAGTGCCAGCTCCACTGCCAAGGTACCCGCCTCCCACCCACCGTCCGATTCCCAGTGTTCCCAGTGCAGGGGCTGCAGAGACCCGGTGAAGTAACGCCGGTTCTGTTTCCGCAGGAGAACAGCAAGAAGCTAAAGATGAAGTTTCCTACGAAGATTCCCAACCGGAAAACCAAATGTAAATCTGCGAAGACGGCAAACAGCAGCAACCTGAACGAGAGTCTGGACATCCTGAGGCTGGATCCCAGTTTGAACCTGCCAGACGCCAGGATCCCCCAGTACCAGAGGGCCGCTGCAGGTACCGCCAGAACAAACAGCTTCCTCTGGGCTGCAGGGTTCACATGGTGCTGGAAATCCTAGAAAATGTTTGGTCTGGAAAGTGATTCAGATTTAATCTGCACAGTTTTGTGTTAAAGTTTTAAACTTTTAGGAGAAACTTGACCTTGTAGAAAGTCAAGTGATTATTTGTTATGTGTTTAAGCATTTAATTTGAACACAAAGATAATTTACCTCAACAAAAACTGAGTTGTAAGTTACTGAAATTGGGGATTTTATTTATTAAATTAGTGGGGGACCAATCAGATGTAAACACTGGGAAAAAAAACAAAACAAAATCTTACCAAGTATTTTTTATTTATTTTTAACTAGTTTCTAGTTACAATTATCTTATTTATCTTGTAACACCTAAAATAAGACAAAACTAACTCATAAATAACTTTAAAATTAAATTGATAACTCCTTAATATTGATAAAAAGGTTGTAGTTCCACTTTCAGATTATTTTATTTATAAAATGGGAAACATGTTTTTGCTATAAGTAAAGTAATCTGCTAGTGGAAAAAGTATTTTTATCTACATTAAACAAGTTTACAAGTTTATTTTTTGTTTTGTTTTTAAGCCAATAATTCCTTGCTATTGATGAAAATGTTTTAATTCTTTTGGCAGATTATTTCACTCATAACAAGACATTTTTCCCATTTTGTAAATAAAATAATCTGCCAGTAAAACTAGTACTTTTGATCAATATTAAGGAATTATTGTCTTAAAACAAGCTCCTATATCTTGCTGAAAAGTTATTTTATGTTACATTTTTTATTTCAAGTGTACTAAGATATTTACACAAAAAATAGACAAAAATACTTGGTAATTTTTTTGTTTTGCAGTGTAGTTTGAGAGATATTTCTAAACACAAATTGTAAAAAGGCATTATTAATATTGGTAATAAACGTTGCCACATAACAGTGAATTGGAACTGTCGTCTTTAGTTCATGTTTGTTTTTATCTGCAAAGTTACTTTGAAAACTTGCCTTGAAAACTTTTGAATTTTACGGTGGGAAAAATTAACGAACCCCGAGGTCAGCTGTTCTATCTTCACCTGAATAATTTAATATGTACATGTTAATATTTAATTTCCCTTTGGGTTCAATAAAGTACTTTTGAATTTGAATTAACTAAACCGGTTTTGGGCCAAAGCTTCAGGTTTTTTTAACCTGTTATTAACCTAAACCTGAAGCCCAGAACTAATGGTACCACCCGTGGTTTGTTTGTGTTCAGACAGCGTGATGGCGTTGCTACGGGAACTGGGTCGGGGCTACCAGGCGCTGTGCTCCTACAGCTGCAGAGAGGCCATCAACATCCTGACGTCTCTGCCTCCTCAGCACTACAACACGGGCTGGGTCCTGACGCACGTCGGCTGCGCCTACTTCGAGCTGGCCGAGTACATGCAGGTGAGTCCGTCCGACCCAAACCCAGCAGACTCTCTGAGTTCATACGTGTTCCTGAAATCCTGGAAAATGCTTCAGTTTTGATTAGGCGTTTTCAAAATTAGGAAAGTGCCTGATATTCAAACTCTACAGTTTTGTAATAAAGTGGAATCTAATGTTTGATTAAAAGCATAAATTTGAAAAACATTACTTAAAGTTCAAACTTGAAATTTTTTAATACCTAATTAAGTTAAATTAAATCAAGAGTAAACCTTTAGTTAGAATTACCAAAATAATTTCCATTTGCTAGAACATTTTTTAGTTTGTACATTGTGTTTTAAGCATTTAGTTTCACCAGGAAGATCATTTACTTTAACCCAATATGGATTGGTTTGATGTAATGAGTATGTCTTATTCCCAGTCACTCAATAACTTATTAATCTGTTTAATTAAAATAAAAGTTGCCATATCTTTTATACATTAAACAACATTATTGAAATATTTCTTTTTGGTCAGGTATTTAGGGTGTAAGACATTTCAAAACATAAATTTTTATACTTTAGTTTATTTTGTCCCTGCTATAAAATGAAGAACACTATCATAAAACATTTTTAATAACAGTAATAAATTATGCCACATAATAGTGAATTATCTCCAAAGTGTGGTCCAGGAAAAGTTTGGAAACTTGCCTTAAAAAGTGCTTGAATTTTACTGCGGGGGGAAAAGTGTATGAATCCTGGATTTTGCTCCACCTGTGTTGGTTTGTCACCTGATCGCCATGGCGATCTGTGCTGCAGGCGGAGCGGCTGTTCAGCGAGGTGCGCAGGATCGAGTCGTACCGCGTGGAAGGCATGGCGATCTACTCCACCACGCTGTGGCACCTGCAGAAGGACGTGGCGCTGTCGGCGCTGGCCAAGGACCTGACAGACATGGACAAGAACTGTCCTGAGGTGAAGAGCGCACCTGAACGCTCAACTGGACCCTTAGGTGAGCTCAGGTGAGCCGGCCGCTCAGGTTAACGCTGTGTGTGTCTCTGCAGGCCTGGTGCGTCGCAGGAAACTGTTTCAGCCTGCAGAGGGAGCACGACATCGCCATCAAGTTCTTCCAGAGGGCCATCCAGGTGAGCAGCTTTAAAACGATTAATTGAAGTTTTAGTTTTTGAAGATTTCATTTTTAGAAAATCTGGATGTGTGTTTCCCATGGCGGCCATCTTGTTTGACAAGCCTCTTTTACAGTTTCTATTTATTTGAACTTTGAATTAATGTTAGAAAATAACAGAAGGCCAGGCTAGGATTTTATTTTTAAATTACAAGAATAAAGTCATGATATAACCAGAATCAAGTCCCAACATTAGGAGAATAAAGTTGTAATTTTATGAGGCCTGTCACGATTACAAATTTTGCTGGATAAATTGTTCTAATAGTTATTATGATAAATGATATCGTTGTTCTGAGACCATTTTCAAGTAATATAGTAATAATGGCATAATTCTAATTAACATTTAAAACATTTTAAATATCCAAAATAAATAAACGAAACAACAAATAAAATGAATTATGAAGATTCTGTAAACAAAATTGTGACTGAAGACCAATTTTGGCAGCAAGAAAAAGAAAAAGCTTTTTCGCATAAGTAAATTTTTCTTGCCAGTTGGTTGGATGAACTTTGTACATTTCTGTGGAGAGATTTATTAATAAATTCTGAAATTTGAGTTGGTGAAGCCTGCAGAAACCCCGTGCAGATGTTCCCGAGCTGCCAGGTGTTTCCCTCACCTGCCTGCCTTTCTCACCTGCCTCAGGTGGACCCAGGTTTCGCGTACGCCTACACCCTGCTGGGTCACGAGTTTGTTCTGACTGAGGAGTTGGACCGAGCTCTGGCCTGCTTCAGGAACGCCATCAGAGTGAACAATCGACACTACAACGCCTGGTATGGTAACCATGGAAACGCATGATACGGGGTGTAATCATGCTGTGAGATATAAAGTGTGCGTGTGTGTGTTCAGGTATGGACTCGGCATGATTTACTATAAACAGGAGAAGTTCAACTTGGCAGAAATCCACTTCAAGAAAGCTCTGAGCATCAACCCTCAGAGCTCCGTGCTGCTCTGCCACATCGGAGTGGTACGTATGTTTCCTTCACCTGCTCACCTGCGTGCAGCCTGGCTGTAACTGTGTGTGTGTGTGTTTGTGTGTGTTCAGGTGCAGCATGCTCTGAAGAAGTCTGACGCTGCGTTAGAGACTATAAACAGAGCCATTGGCATTGACCCCAAAAACCCTCTCTGCAAGTTCCACAGAGCCTCCATCTTGTTTGCCAATGATAAGTACAAGGTAAGCCAGACCTGATCAGTCGACACGGAGCTAAGCGATCAGACCTGATCAGTCGACACGGAGCTAAGCGATCAGACCTGATCAGTCGACAGAAATGAGCGATCAGACCTGATCAGTTGACACAGAGCTGAGCGATCAGACCTGATCAGTTGACACAGAGCTGAGCGATCAGACCTGATCAGTCGACACAGAAATGAGCGATCAGACCTAATCAGTTGATACAGAAACGACAGATCAGACCTCATGAGTTGA
The DNA here is from genome assembly GCF_002775205.1 of Xiphophorus maculatus. Taxonomy (NCBI): domain Eukaryota; kingdom Metazoa; phylum Chordata; class Actinopteri; order Cyprinodontiformes; family Poeciliidae; genus Xiphophorus; species Xiphophorus maculatus. The sequence goes on from NC_036458.1 coordinate 2,859,861, forward strand.
CACTGATTTCTGACCAGACCCAATAAGTCGACATGGAGCCATTGGACCAGACCAGTTTAGTAAAGCAGAACCTACCTGGGTCAGTGAAATCAGAACTGTCTCCCTGCAGGCAGCCCTTCAGGAGCTGGAGGAGTTGAAGCAGATTGTTCCCAAAGAGTCTCTGGTTTACTTCCTCATAGGAAAGGTAAAAGTCGGTTCTGTCAATCAGCTGCCTCTTCTGATCTCAGGTTGCGTTTCTTTGTTTTGTTTTGGGGTTTTTTACGTGTATGACCTTTCTTCTCAACAGGTGTATAAGAAGCTGGGTCAGACCCACCTGGCTCTGATGAACTTCAGCTGGGCCATGGACCTGGACCCTAAAGGAGCCAATAATCAGATAAAAGAAGCCATTGATAAGCGATACCTGCCTGAGGACGAAGGTATGGTTTGCTCCACATGTCTCTCACTCGTCTGTCCCTCTGACTCACCCTCCCCTCCCTGTTTCTGCAGTGGCTGAGGTGGATGACAGTCAGGACAGCAGCTTCATGACGGACGCCGACGACACGCAGCTCCACACGCCAGATAGCGATGATGTTCTTTAGCCCCGCCTCCTATGATTGCCCCGCCTCCTGCTTGTGCCCGCCTCCTAAATGTCAGGAGGAAAGGCGTTGCTAGGCAACGTGCTGACAGACAGGATTTACGTTTAGCTCCACCCAGTCCTTCCCTCCCCGTCCTCTGACTGGCTGAAACAGACTGCTGCTGACCTGAAGCCCCTCCCATTAATCCTGTGACATCACAGCTGTTTTTTTTTTAATTTTCTTTTTATCGTTCTGACGGAAATAAATCAATAAAACAAGTAAACACTGCACACTGCTTTTCTGTCTTTGTTCCATTTGCGGGGCAGAGTAACTCCCTGTGGCAGTTGTAACGACGTCGACTTGAGTTTATTTGTTTAGCACATTTCAGTAACAAGACACTTCAAAGTGCTTTAACATAATACAGAACCAATGCCATCTTCAAGAAAATATTGATCAATGTCCAAGTTATTAATCAAAGGCAACTCAAATAAATTAGGTTTTTTGTCTTGATTTAACTCTGTTTCTGCTGTTTTGCACTTTTTTCAGTTTTTTGGATATGAGGAAAAACTGAATGCCGCTTCTCCATGTTTGGTTCTGGTTTTGGAGATGCAGAGTAGACTAGAAACAGAAGACCTGAGTGGTCTTTAATGTTGATACAATAACAACACCTCCTTAATGTATTTTGGGGATTTATAAACTAACAAGGATTTTCTCCTGCCAGTTGAAGGACTTTAAGGCTGGTGATATGCTCTGTTCTTATAGTTTTAGTGAAAACGCTAGCAGCAGCTGACTTTTAAAAAAATATATTTTTAGGCAGACCTGTGAGGACACTGCAGTAATCAATGCAGCAAAAGATAGACATGGATTAGTTTCTGTAGAGCTTGATGGGATATTAGCTTTTTAATCCTGGAAATGTTTTCCATGTGATAGAAGGCCGACTTTGTAACTGTCTTTAGGTATCTGAATGTTCAGGTCAGAGTCTCATTACTCACCCAGATTTCAGATAGCTGCTTTCTAGCTGTAATAACTGAAGCTGACTCTTGATGGCTCCTTTTTTGGTCCAAAGACAAAAACTTTTCTTTCTGTTCAGCTGGAGAACGTTATGGTGTTGATTTGGAATCGCCTGTTGACATCATAATGTAGAGCTGTGTATCATCAACGTAACTATGATAGCTAATCTTACTAGCAGGAACATGTAGATATTAAATAGGAGGGGTCCCAGGATTGAACCTTGGGACCCCTCCCAAGCAACAAGTTGAAAGTAGTCCCTGTTCCACCACCAGGTGGTGCGTCCCCTCAACAAATCAACCACAGACATTTTGAGCTAAGAGAAACTTTATTGTTCCAAAGCACTTGGACAGCTGACAGGCACAGACAGAGCAGCGGTTTGGCACCTGGTATCAAACGGCATTCTGGGTAATTATGGGGGCGGGGGGGCAACTGCACAGTCACTTTCAAAACTGAGAGGATGGTAAATTGGCTAAGAGAGATCACATCAGTGAGAAGTCATCTGTGATTGGAGAGAATTTATCAGAGTCACCTGATTGGGAGGAGCAGTTAATTTGCTCTGGACACCAGCAGTGGTTCTTTTCAGGTCCTAATCTCTGGTTTTCCTTGGATCATGGATGTTACCTTCGTGATCTTTCTTTATAAAAGGGTTGACTCTGAACGTGTCTGAGGTCAATCTGATTTAAAAGGCAAATATGTCCCAGTTTCCATGAATTCATCCTAAAATCTGGGATAATTCCTCTCTGATCTTCTCTGCCTGACTGCTGAAGGCCTTCTTGATCATCTGAATCTAACATTTGGTCTCCATATTGCCTCTATTGGTCACCTGGGGTCTGCGTCATGAAGCATGCTTCAAACGAACACCTCAGGTGACACCTGAGGCAGTGGCAGGAACAGGTAAAACCAGGTGAAGATGGAGGGAACAGAGACTACCTGAGTCACCTGGCTGGCTGAACTCTGACTGGCTGCTGTTCACTCTGATTCATAAAGTCTCCCCAATCCCAGCGTGTCTTCATAAGATGAAGTTAGAAATATTTTGTTTCTGCAGTCTGTTGGTTTCCTTGGTAACAAAGAAGGTGGGGGAGTTGCAGGCACAGAGCTGGTCCAATCACAGGCCTTGTTTGGCGAGGGATGCAGACACCTGACAGGAGGAGGCTGGTTATTAACACATTACCAGACTTTTAAAAGATTTTCGAAAAGGTGAGCCTCACCTGGTCAGCCAGAGTATCTAGGGGCGGAGCTTCATCAGCATTGAGGCTTCCACGGGAGGAAGTGTTGCTAAGGCGACGGGGGGAGGAGTCCTCCTGAACGACGATTTCAGCACCATGGTCAGTCCGAGCTTTAGCATTCTCTCTGAACATCAGCTTGTGACTCTCAATCTGTGAGATAACCCACCAGAATAAATTATGATCAGTCGAGTAAAATCAGAACCGTTCACTGGAACAGAGTAAAATCTTCACAGTTCGGAGCACATCTTTGGATCTCAATGAGAAACTTGCTTCACTTGATCTTATGATGATATAGTTGGGAACAGATCAGCCTGGGTTCTGTGGCCTTGACAACTCGCCTGATTGGTCTGGAAACTCATCAAACTGTTAGACTATACCTACTGATGACAAGGACAAGTGGACTTGCTGAAGATAAAGCCAGGTGCCAATGAAGATGCTACTAGTTAAGTGCAGCCGCAATGACACTGGTAAAGTCAGCAGTGCACTGTTTACAGTAGTAATAATGGATGCTGCCATCTATGGATCAATGTTTGTAACTTCTTGAGCAATTGGAGTTGACCGTATTGTTATAAAGTCATGGCCAAATTTAGGACGTTGGGAAAAACGAAAACACAAATAATAGCAATCGTCTTTTGGGAATCATTGGTTGAAACTCTGAACCAGGAGTGACGCAATAGTGAAAAAATTGGAATTGGGCAGATCAGACTGCCATGACAAAGTTGACATTTGTTTTGCATTTGGTGCCATGTGAATTTCATAAACAGGCTAATTGGAGGAATAACCCTTGACCTTCATGACCTGCTCTGTATGTCCGGAGGCTTGCTGGTTTTGCTACATCTTGCCTGCTGGTCTTAAAAGACATCTTGTTGCCTAATGGATCTTTTGAACTCCCACTAATGAAGTCTCCAGTTTTGCCTCTTACTTCAAAAACATTTAATAAAACGATAAGCGGTATTTTAAAACAAGGAGATCAATGGATTTCATTAGTGTCTTATTAGCATGACGCTAGAAAGCACCTTCTTCTTCCCTCCTCCTGGAATGTGGGTGACATTTTCCATAGAACCAACTTTGGACTGAACAGTTTTGAAATCCACCTTCTCAGACTTGATCTCCACCTTCCCTCCACCTAAGGAGCAGAAAAGTTGTGGAGCTTCACACAGTCTGTCACACACAGCACATGCGGAGATGTAACATTATACATATAAAGTTGATAAACATGATGAACAGGTGAGTTTATTGTTAATAATCCCTTTTAGAAAGCAATCTGCAGTCAGAGCGTTTACATGTTCTTACCTGGTTTGTGGCGGAGGTTTTCCTTAGAACCGCACTTTGATGTCACGTTACTTAAATCCAGCTTCTTGTGGACAATTTGAATCTGCAGATGGACAGTTGTGGGGGTCAGCCCTGACCAGGCTTTCAGAGATACACACAGAAACAGGTGTTACCTTTCCCCCTCCCGGTGAGTGCTTCAGGTTCTCTGTGGATCCCACTTTGGACTTCACACTGCTAAGGTCAGGCATAGGATGGGAGGTGGAAGGTGTTCGGCCACGGGCAGAACCAGGAGACCTGGGAGGGGTCCGGACAACAGCCACCTGCAGGACAGCGCCAATACAACTAGTTTAACCAACTAGTAGAAACACCATAAACCAGTTCAGCATGGTAAAAATGGTAAATGGCCTGTACTTGTGTAGCACTTTATCAAGTCCAGAGGAGCACACAGTGCTATACACCACATTCACTCCCTTGATAGAGGCAAGTCTGCCTCTTGTTTCTGGCTTGTTTCTGACAAGGTAAGGCTTATGAAGTGTCATGCCCAGGGACACAACTATTGAGGCAGACGAGGCAGGAGTTCAAACATGGTGTTTGTTGTAGACATGCCTTTTTTGTAGAAGTCTAATAGCAAACCCTTGCTCAGATTGAGGTCAAAGAAGTTGTTTCAATCACACCTCTCCTGGTATCTACATCATTCGCCAAATGGGCAATAATGTTCCTCAAGGAGCACAGCAGGATCCTTAGACGCCACTCTTTCCAGGACACCATTCAGAAACTTGAGGAATTCTGGGTAAGCCACACAGTTAATAGTCTGAACCTTCCTTCTTGCAACTTGATGCCACAAAGAGGCATTAAGTTGTCACAGTCACCTCTCCAAAGCCCAGGCACCAAGCTTGCAAGGATTCCCACACCCACCCAACACCTGCATTAATGGGCAACTTTGGAGTATGAAAGAACCCAGACCCTTTCCAGGAGATGGGTTCCAGACTCCAAACGGTGTGTGGAGTTAAGTCTTCCTATATCTGGTTGGTAATGCGTAAGGTACTCAAATACTCAGGCGTACTGTGTATTCTGCACACTGTCCGCAGAAGTCAAGTGTACCTCCTCAAATAAGTTCAGACCTCCTTGGACCAAAGTACATCTGAGTATATGGGTACCTTAAGCCATACACAATGCCTCCAGCTTATTTCCCTCCAATGCGATGATGTCTTAAATGCCTTCAACCAGATTATGCTGCCATCAAACTTTCCTCCCTGTGTGGAGGGGGATTACTTAAGTGTCTTCAGACTGGGTCCAGCCCCACTACCCAAATCATGACACAGATAATTAGGTCAGGCACTATTCAAGACCCTTCTAACCACATCAGGCTTGCCTCTAGGAGGGTATCCTGCCCCCTTGTCTCAGTGAGGTCTTCTCTTTTCCTAGTCAACTTTTTCAGTTGAGATCAATAAACTCTAGCCCTTTGATCCATCCAGATCCCTGTGGTCAATTTGCCATGGGAGAATCTACCATGGGCTGAAGACGCAAACAACATATGTACCCAGGATCACAGGGCCAATTAAACACCTCTACGATGTTACAGCTGCCACTCAATAGGAGGTCTGTGTCCACCTGTTCTGGACTCAATAATTGTCTTCTCCCAAAGCTTTGGCTCATTAAAGCAAAATTGGTCTAAACCAGTTTGGATGAGTCATATGTTCAGGTGCCCTGACCTTTTTCACATCTCGGTTGGGGGTGGATGATCTGCTGGCAGGTGAGCGACTTCCTGGACTGTTGACGCCGTCCATGGACTCTGACACACATGTGGTACACAGGTGGATTTGTGGCCACTGGTTTTGGTGGTTTCACTAATTACACTGGTTCAGTTAATGTAGTTTACCTGTACTCTTGGCTGAGATCATCTTTGCGGCTCTGCTGCCCCCTGCTGTCCTGGAGACCTGAAAACACCAGGAAGATATTAACAGCGACAAATTTTACTCCCAGACTCTAGATTTAGTGTTTTGATCATTTACCTTCACAGGTTCATCAACTGTCGCCTTCACAGCTGCTTTACCTGAAGAGAACAAAACATCATCATCATCAATGATCCATCGGTTAAATATCTGCCACTGATTCTGATTGATGAGGCTGTTTCCATGACAGTCGGGAGGAAGTGATCAGTCTGTGTCACCTTCAGGGGGAGAGCCTGTCCAGAAATCTGACACAGAGGAGGGAGGTGATGAGGGGGATAGGTGATAAGGAGATGCAAGCAAGGCAGGTAAAAAGAGAGCAGGAATTGGGAAAAAAGAAGAAGAAGCAGGGGGCGCTGTAGCAAAAAGAAAGGTTGCAACAGCAAGAGGTGCAGCAGGGGGCGCTGCAGGACAGACCTTTGTTGAGGGGAGGAGGAACGCCTGATCTTCGGAGAGGAGAAGAGGAGGCCTTTGCGTTACGTTTTGGAAGAGCACCTGCAGGAGACGCTGAGGTTTTAGAGGGAAGATCCACAGGAGAAGCGTTTGTTTTGTTGCCAGGGAGCTCCTCGTCAGCTGTGGAAGGAGGTGCAGAAAGTTCCGGTTGCTTCTTTTCTTCAGGAAGTTCTGTATTTCTCTCCTCTGCAGGAGCTTCTGGTTGGTTCTCCGCTGCAGGAGCCTCTGGATGACTCTCCTTTGCTGGAAGTTCTGGTTCAAAAGAGGCACTTGTTTTAAGATTTGAGAGCTCTTTGGACTCCTCCTGCACCTTCACTGCTGACAGCACCACCTCACCTTCCAGTTGCTCCTCCTCTTTATCATTATCATCATCAAGTCCTGCCTCTCCTGGAGGAGATGCAGGGGAGGAACAGGGACCCTCCTCTCCTGACATCTTATCCTGTTCTTCTACGTTGTTCTCCTCCTTTCCTCTACCTTCCTCCTCCTGTGGTGGAGGAGAAATGCTGGAGGAGGAAGGAAGCTGCTTCTTGATCTCCTCATCCTCAGTGTGGATAATGTCTTCCTCTTCTTTCTTCTCTACCTGGTTGCATGTTTTTGCATTTTCCTCCTGACCAGCTCCTTGTGGGTCTCCAGAAGGAAGCACTTCCTGTTTTCTCTCCATCCTCTCTTCTCCTCCCTCTTCCTGCAACTCTGCGCTTCCATTAGGGAGTTTCTCCAGAAACCCGACAGATTCCAGGTCTGACAGAGGAGGAGGAGGAGACGAGAGGGGGAGACAACAGGAGGTGAAAGACAACCAACAACATGACAGATGAGTCGAGTCACTCTGGTTTTTATCTATGTCTGTAGGGGGCGCTTCTCTCCCTCTGGAAACGTTCTAGATTTACCTGCAACCTGCAGCTGGATAAAAATAAGATTCCCTACTGTCTGTCAGTTACATTGCAAAGCTTTTTTCATCCCAATAGCATCTTCCATTTTTGTTTTGTCTCCGAGAACTTGATTTTCTCTCTCTTTATTTTTATCTCCCTATCATCAGATGACAATACAATTCAAATGGGAAAAAAATAGTTTCTAGTACAGCACCAACATAGTGAATACTCATTTTTTTTCACCACTGGCGTAGGTCATTCTGAAATGTGGAACTGTAGGAACTTCAAGAATTAGGAAAACCTTCATGTGGAAGCTTTTGCAGCCTAACTTTTTATTCAGTCTGTCTCACAGGAGTCAGACGTTAAAGGAGGAGTTGCTGCTGTTGTGGTTCTCTTACAGATGGTTCTGATCCCAGTTCTGTCTAACTTCTAACTTCAGATGGTTGGACAGAACTATAGGAATCTGTTCATGTTCATGAAACAGTTCTTGAAACATTGAGCTCAGTTTGAACTAAAACCTTCTGGTTCTCCCGATTAATTATTGTTCACAAACCTCCCATCGTGCTTCGCTGCTCCTGGGCGGGGCCATCATTGACGGGGGCGGAGTCTCCATCCATCTTTGCTCCTGCAGAGAACAGGTGGAAAACTATGAGGAACCCAGAGACATGATAAAGCATATGAGGTGCAGTTTGTAAAGTTACACAGTAAAAAAATGAACAGCAATATTTTTGACTTATTTAGCCTGCCATAGAAAAAAAAAGTAGATTCATTTTTCAGTCATAATGTTATTCATATATTTATGAATATATGAATAACTTCCTCCTCATGTGGTGGAGGAGGAAGGAAGTTGCTTCTTGATCAAGAAGTTATATGTCACTCATATATTCATAAATATATGTCATTTATTTATTTACTAATATATGAATGGCACATTTATTATGAACCATAATAAATACAGTTGTTTATTATGAACCATAATAAATGTGAGTTCTATACCTCAAGTCTGAACCCAAAGTGATCCGCACCATCTCAGTAAGCGCATGCGCATGGCGTAGCGGACTCACGGCTTAGAGATCAGCAAAAATATGAGGGCATTCTTTGCGGTGTTCGAGACAAAGACATTCACTTCTGTCGAAATCGGCCCGTATGAGATGGGGAATGAAAATATGTCCGACGATGTGGACAAACTGCCTCCGATCTCACTACGATATAGTTAGTGAACATGAAGAGCGCACACCGTGGAGGGGCTTCGCAGCCTGAAATCCACGGACGCATACAATCAATGTTGAAACGGATTTGTAAAGGACGAACGGACCTGTCGTGTGAGTGTGAAAGCTCTGGTGACTGGCAGCGTAAGTACATGTAGTAACATACATGTAGGCTACATGTCTGTCTTACCTTGTAGACAAAAGCTACTAAGCTTATTTTGCTAGTTTGGCAGTAAGTACTACAGTAAATATCACTTATGTTTATCTTAGCACCACACAGAGGTGGGTACAACACTCAAAATGTATAATTGAATTATATTTTTAATGTACCTATATTGTTTTTAAGTTAGGAAGTAGGGGAGAACTAGTGGCTTGCTTATTGTTGCCATAGTAACTGCCTGCCAAGATAGCTGTCAGTTACGGATGTGTGACGTCACATAATACCTACGTATTAACAAGTTAAATTAAATATATAGTTTGCAAACTAATTCATATTTAGTTCAGAACTAAATATTTAGTTCCATTTTACATATTCATTTTGCTAACTAAATATTGAGCCCCAAATTAAGTATTTATTTTTTAACTAAATATGTAGTTCCAAACTAAACATTTAATTTCTTATCTAAGCATTTAATTTTCAAACTAAATATTTAATTTAATAACTAAATATTTAGGTTGCTAGCAAAATATTTAGCTATTATGCAAATTAGCCTGCCGATAAGCGCAGGTGGAATATCAAAATAAAAGCTGGGTTTTACGGACCTCTATATAAATCCCGCCGCTGGCCGAAATGAAAAGCTTCATTCTTCGCTCCATTTGCGGGTTTTCTTATATATATAATTGATTCTTTTGCTCTTGACATGTCCAGCTTGAAAAATAGGACGTGCAGTTTTAGGTGCTATCTAAATGTTTATTCATGTCTCTATAGCAACAGTTTCTGCATCAACATACGGCTTTGGTCAAGCCAGAACACTTCCGGTTCATGTTGAGCTGCTAAGAACGTTTTTACCCAATCAATATATTGATTCATTTGTTTATAAATAATTTTGTTTTACGAATGAATAAAGAAGAAGCGTTAAAATTCGACAGCCGCTGTAAACCGCAAGTTTTTAGGGTTGGCAGTAGTGAATCTTGATACAGAAACTTAAGGCATCACTAAACATCTGTTAAAACCGCGTTTTCAAGTAACACGTTGGAAAAGAGTCGATGATTAAAAAAAAAAAACAAAATAAAAGTTGAGCAACGATTCCTCAAGACGCAGCGTTTATATTCTCTGCAAGCTGCATATTTAGGTAATATTCATAAGATATCTAGTTTTGCAAACCAAATATTTATTCACCATTTAATTAGTTAGAACTTTGGATGTTTGGTTTTTAACTTTGATGTTTATAAATGAATAACATGATGAAATAGTTTTTTTTTTCTCTATGACAGGCTAAATAAAAAATATTGCTCTAAATTTCTTACTGTGTAACTTTGCAAAAAGCGCCCCATAAAACCAAACATCAGAACCTGCTGTGTCTCTGACCCAGTTCAGTTCGTCAGAATCGGTCCATCGATTTATCCGTAGATTTCAATTTGAATTTAGTTTCCAGAACTTCACACAAATATTTTCCAACTGGTCGACCCTGTTTGATACCCAACCCGCTCCAACAAACAACAGAACCCTAATTTAATTCGGACTAGAGAAACAGGGTCACGGTTCTGTTTCGTCCGGACTTTCCGGTTTTCTGAACTCGGTACCTGGCCCGTGTAACTGTAGGTACCAGTCACGTGATCCGATCTGATTATGAATCAGCAGGCTTACAATGAAGTACCGGGTCCAGAACCAGACGGACTCAGTCTCATAAGAATGAATCCGAACCGAACCGAACCACTCCGGGCCGAGGACCAGGAGAACATGTGGAGGAGTTGATGGGCGGAGGAGGCCTCATTGAGCATGCTCACAACCGTTTCCATTATGATGCAGCAGTCAAACATAAAGTCCGGCCCGGTTCGGTTCGTTTCACCTTCTCGGTATCTCTTCAGCGGCTCCTCCTGTCTGCGCCTGACCGACCTCTTCCCTGCGGCGCGCAGAGCCGCAAGGCTGCAGCAGCAGCGGAGCCGAGCACCCCTCCTCTGCTGCGGCCTGCGGAGCTCCGAACCTCCCGGAGGAAGAAGAGGAGGAGGAGGAAGACGAGGAGGAGCAGCTGAGCAGGAGGAAGATGGAGGAGAGATGGAGGAGAAAGGTGCGGGCCTTACCTCCTGCTGCTGCTGCTGCTGCGGTTCCGTCTGCTGCTCCACCCTGCTGCCGCTCCGAGGAAGAAGGGAGGGGTCGCTGTTACCATAGCAACCACGCAGCATCACTAAGGCACATGTTTCCGAGGAAGTGATGTCATCTAAGGACCAATTCCATTTCCTCTGACACGTTTCTGTCCTGAACAACTGTAGACGAGTTCGGACCAGGAACCCAAGAGACTGGAGAACGTTGAGCCGACTGGAGAACGTTCAGCCGACTGGAGAACGTTGAGCCGACTGGAGAACCGTCAGCCGACTGGAGAACCGTCAGCCGACTGGAGAACCATCAGCCGACAGGAGAACGTTGAGCCGACTGGAGAATCGTCAGCCGACTGGAGAATCGTCAGCCGATTGGTTGAACGTTCAGCTGACTGGAGAACCTTGAAATAACTTTTTTTTATATACATATTGGAATATATTTCCTGATTATTTATTGATTCTCTCTGCTGAATAGTTTTAGACTTTGAGGTCCAACCGGTCGCATCGTCATGGTAACCCCGTCATCTGTCTGTTGTTCTCCACTGTGACTTCAGAGACCCAGTAAAAACAGGAGACCGAGCTGCATTCTGATTGTGTCCACCAGGTGTCAGTGTTACCCTGAGCAACAGAGCTGCTGTGTAACATTTGGACATATCTGATCTATTTCATTCAATAATTGTTTCTTACACTGACAAGAACATAGTTTTGAACTAATTTGCATTATAAATTAGCCTCCAGTTTTTAATTTGAGATGAGATTGATTGTATCTATAGTAACGTGGCGTAATAATAACAAAAACTCTTTCAAGAATTTGAATCAATATGAGTTACAACATTTCATTCCCCTTTGGGATCAATAAAGTGTTTTTTATTTGAATGTTATTTTGGTAATTTAAACTGAATTAAGGTTTTGTAATTGGTTAGCTGCCAGAGACTGAAGCTACACTGCAAAAACACAACATCGTAGGGTGTTGTTTTTATATAGTTTCTTGCGCAAATGTCTTGATTATTAAGATTAAAATTGAGAGAAAACTAACTTACATGTAACTTTTTATCAAGGTGTGGAATCGTATTTTTAGTAAATAATTCCATTATATGGATTTAAAAAAGTACTAGTTCCACTTACAGATTATTTCACTTATAGCAAGATATTTTTCCCATTTTATAAGTGAAAAAACCTGCCAGTAAAACAAATAATTTTTTTATCCATATTGACTTAAAATAAGATGAAGAATAAGTTAGTTTTGTATCATTTCAACTGTAGATATTTGCACTAGAAACTAGACTAAAATACTTGGTAAAATTGAGTGTTTTTACAGTGTTATTTATTGGCATAATGGTGCTTTAACAAGGCAGGAGGTCTTCAAAAGCACTGGTACATTTTTTTCTAGTTGGAGATCTGCTGTAGGATTCTACATAATCTGTAAAGTGTTTACTTCCACTGGAGCTGAAGTGCATTCAATTGACTGCTGGAGACAGATGAGAGGCAACAGGCACAGGCATTTCATGACTGAAGACGACATCGAGTGGTACAAAAATACACGACTGAGATTGAGGATAAAATAATTGAGGTGTGACAGTTGTGGCTCAAGGGATGGTGAGGGGCTAGGTGAGGTGCATGAGAAGAACTTTTTCCTGAACTGAACCCAAAAAATATATTCAGTTTAGTCCCGGCTTCCACTGATCAAATCCTCCTTTTCTTCCTCCTTGAGCACGCATCTGTAATAAGGTTCTGCTCCTCTTGTTTGTTTTTGTATATCCCCACAGACTTTCTGTGATCATCTCCTCATGGATTTTTAAATTTTTTTCCCCCACTGAAAAATGGGTTTAAACACAGATCAAATAAAGACCAAACTCTGACCTCCCTTGCTTAGTGAGATAATCTCAGATTAACGACCCTGTTGTTTTAAAGTTTGCATAAACTCCACCTCACCTGATTGTTGCTGCGGTTTCAGATGAACGAATCAAGCACTGCTCAAACATCATTAGAAGGAGTTTAATCTGACATGAACAACACAAAGTTTATACAGTAAATGCAGCAGCTTTTAATCAATCAATAAATCAATCAATCAATCAGTCAGTCAGTCATTAGCTTGATAATCACTCACATTGTTAGGCACAGGAACACAGTTCAGAAAAAAGGAGGAAGAGAAGCAGTTTTCATCCTGAGTTTCTTTCTAGACACCTACTGACTAAGGTTACTATGGTTACTACCAGTTTTCTCAGGACCGACCAGAACTGGGTCGGGTTAGTTTATCGACTAATGGACTCAACTGGGCCCAGACGTGCAAAAATATCATACAGTTTATCAGAACAAAACGGGATGTAAACAGAGTCGATAAAGTGCAAAAACTACGATGGCCACGTAATCGGGTAAAGAGCTGGGTGGTTACATCAAAATACAGAATATCACAGCAAAATTACTGTAATACTAAAGTAATATTACTGTAATACAAAAGTAATATCACTGTAATTACAGATTACTAACGCAATAACACTCATATCTCTGTAATACCTCACGAGTATCACTGTAATATCAATATTACTGTAAGGAAAACAAATCTGACAAGTTGAATAAAGTGCAAAAACGATCAAAAAATTCAACTCATGGTTACACTGTAAAACTGAAAATTACTATAATAACTGCGGACACTGAAGTAATGCTGCAACGTTACAGTAGTAATACTGTACTGTTACTGCTATGGGTGTAGTAACACTGCAATAATAATAATAGTGCATTCCACAGTGTGATGAAGGATTATTGGTACCAGAATATTCATCTCTGGATGAAGATTTGGGGACACAGGAAGTGCAGTGACATCACATCCTGCAGGACAAATAAGACAAGTAGATACAAAACCTGAGAGGGAATCTGAATCCGTAAAACCCTATTCCGACTGTCGGGTCAGTTCTGGTTCTGGACCAAACTTTTGACCTTGAGCCTCCAGCTTGGAGGTGCGGTGCTGAGCCTCCCTGTTTCCTGGTTCCAGCGGATCATTCGGGTTCATGGAGATAAATCAAGCGGAACGCCCGTGTTAGCCGCGGCCCACCGGGTTCACGGGTCCGACTGCCGCTGACCTTCTCCCCAGAGCTCCTCAGCGCCTGGACGGCGGCAGGAAACTGTGAAGAGCTGGATTTTGTCAGCAGGAAACAGAGCGGTGAGGAGGAGGAGGAGACCTGATTTTAGGCCAAGGATGTTCAAAGTAGGTCCGGGGGCCGTTTGTGTCCCTTGAGCTGAATTTTTGCGGCCCGCCTGATCACAAATTTTTCTTTTCTTTTCAAACTACTCCTTTCCATTCAAAACTTCTGTGTTAAAATGTGTTCATTTTAAACTGTATAGTGAATCAAATACAAAGCTATAATAGAAAGAATAAATTTGACTTTTGAATTAAAATCTACTTACAAAATAAATGCTATATGCAAGACTTTTTTTTCTCCATGCTTTGTTGTCATGGTAACTTAGACAACATTTACTCATTGACTTGCACTCTAAAGTACAGCAAGCCTGGTTTTAATTGGTGTATTAAACTAAAAACACAAGTGGTTTAAAAGTTATTCTGTTTTTATTGCTGACAAAAGATGATTAATTTTTCAAGCTTTTTTCATTCAAGTCCAGAATAATAAGTTTTGGATCTACAATCCCATTACAAAAACAAAAATGTATTGTTAAATTAAAATAGTCGATGGTAAGTTATGGTTGAGTAGCTAAAAAAGTTTTTAAAATAATATTTGAATACCTTTGAGTTGACAATTTTGGCCCATGTGACGAAAGGTTTGGACACCCCTGTTCTAGCTGTTCAGAGTTAGCTTTAGCTGCAGTAGTTTGGGAAAGATTCAAATGTGGAAACCTCCTTGCTTATGATTCCCGACTATCAGAACCTAACAGAACCTTTATAAGTTTGTGCTTTGATGTGGCAGAACAGAACCAAGCTCAGCATGATCCTTAACAGCAACACAAACCAAAGAACCAGGCTTCACATGTTCAGCAGCACCCCCTGCTGGCCCGCAACAGAAAAAGCTGGTGATTACTATTATACACACACACACACACACACCTGATCAATAAATACATGAACGTAGCTGCCTGGTGCGTCATGTGACCCGTTAAAAGCAGCTGAGTCATGGAGTCCAATGATTGGTCAACTTGTGAGCCAATCAGAGTCTAGACTGACAGTTTTCCTTCTGATTGGCCTCGCAGACGCTTGTCCTGCGCTGTGATTGGTCCAATCCAGGTGACTGATTGGTGATGGTTCACATCAGAGGCTGTGATTGGACGGGGCGGCGTGTCAGAGGTTAGAGGACTGTTTGATGCTGTGGAAGGATACCCTGCTGGGTGACGTGGGCAGCGACGTGGCGCGGACCGTCCGGCTGCGGATGGAGTGACGGTCGTGCCAACGTATCCAACGCTTCTTCACAGTGGAGCGCACCTGGAAGCAGACGGACAGGTGGACAGGTAAATCACACGCTCACGCTCAGAACCAAGTGATGCTCACCACATAACCTCTGGGTTAGTTTCAGAGTTTGGTAGTAACTAGTTACATTTATTCAATTAAATCTACTGGGTAACTTTTTTGAAAAAAATATTAATTGTTCTGATTAGCAATTTTATTATGAAGTATTTTTACTCTTACTTGAGTAAAAATACAGAGACACAGCTGCAGTTTCTGTTAAAGTTTCATAAGTTTATTACTTAAAGAAATTGATTTGAGAAAATGTTCTTTTTCCTGATCAAGTTACTTTTAGTTACTAATATGAATTGTCATTTTGGTCCTTAAAATACCTAAATTTCCCTTTAAATGTATATTTTGGTTCCTCTGATGATGTCATTTTTAAATATGAAATGATTGATAATTTGATCAGCTACTCAGTACTAGAATATACTTTTTTTACTCTTACTTGAGTAATTTCTTGACGGCTACTTTTTACTTTTACTTGGGTATAATTTTTGGATTCTCTAACCAGCTCTGGTTAGTTTAAATTAAACTGACGTTAACCGGCTTTAACGTCATGGGGACTGATAATCTTCCCAACAACTTGCAGTTCTGTTTTATGATAAACTAGGGCTAAAACAACAAATTATTTCAGTCATTGATTAATCCAACTAATCTGATAATTGATTCATCGGACAAAATATTTGGCACGTTCTGCAGCTTATTCTGTTTTCTGCTATATGATATCCTGTTGTAAAATGTTTTAATGTTTTCTGAATTTGTAGTTTATAGTTTTGGCTTAGGTATAGCTCTCAATATGTTGTTTCTTCAGCAAATGACATTTTTGAGTTAATTAATTGATTTATCACAATTAATCTGATTAATTGCTTCAGTCCTCATATAAAGTTGTTTTTCCCAGGTTGTTGCTTTCATGGTTGCTCTGCTTTGCTCTCTGGAATCAGTTTGTTTTCATTTGAGTTGGGAAAACTTCTGTGGGTGGAAATTTATCTTGAATTACCTCACTGTTGAGGAAACAGTAGAAGACGGAGACGAAGAAGCCCTGCAGAGACAGACAGAGGGACGTTAGCTCAGATAAACAGACTGCTGTTCATACAGTTTGATCAACAGAACCCAGTCATGATCTGACAGGAAACTATTGAACTTTATTTCTCTGAACTAAAGAACTACCCAGCTCCACTTATACCACAGTGGAGCTGACCAGATTGGGTCAGAGTCTTAAACTCTGACCCAATCTGTTTGAATGGCTCTGGAGAATTTCCAGATGTTGCTGCAGCGGTTCATCCTGACCAGAACCAGGAACACGGACCGACACAGAAGAGGCTGCTTCCTGGAGGATGTTTGTCTGCAGCCTCAGATTTTAAATGGTTAGAGGAAACTCAACGAACCTGGAAAGACTCCAGGATGGAGTTAAAGTAGATGAAGACGACCTGAGCCACTTCGTCTTCTCCTCCTGGATTCACAAAGAAAAGCATGTAGGTGATTCCCAGCAGAGGCAGCAGCACCAGTGTGGCCTTCACCGCCTTTCTGCAGGGCACAGGAGAAAACGACTGCATTTACTGGAAAGTTTTAACTACATTTACTGGACATGTTCAACTGCAGTCATTGGAAATGTTCAACATATTTACCGGAGCTATTAAACTACATGCACTAAAAATATGTTCACTACATTCTAGTTTCACTGAAAAAATACATCTGGGCTCACTGGAAATGTGCTACTGGTTTCACTATAAATATTGTGATCTAATTGGAAATATTTATTTGCATTTGCTGGAAATTCTCTGCTGGTTTCACTGTAAATATTTAAGTGGATTGAGTGGATACTTTCTACTGGACTTCTGGCTTCATTGGAAAGATTTTGTCCTTCAATATATTCCACTGGAGCCACTGGTAAGCCTCACCTGTGGGAGGGTTTGTTCATACCTGTATTGGATGGTCTCTGAGGTGGTCGACGCCCTCAGTTTGGTCATCAGAATCCGAACGATGTTGAACAGGAAGACGAAGTTAATCTGAGGAGAAACCAAGATGTTTGGACTTTATAGAAAATCTGCTGTAAATATGAATCTTGATTTGATATTTCTGTATTTTTTCTTGAGGCCTGGAGGTGAGGGGAAGGTGAAGGTTCAGAAACCTTTTGGGTTTAAGGTAGACTGGAAAGATTAAAAATGCACTGGTGCCATTAAAAGAAGACTTTCTGCTCGGGTTGGCTGAGCTTAAGGTAGACATTATAGATTAAAAGTGATTGTTGATTGGGTTTAAGGTGGACTGAGTTTGTTCTTACCAGCAGGACCAGGATCATAGGACCTTGGTAGATGTAATCCGTATAAACACCTGTCTTTTTGCCAAACCAGCACCTGGAATTCAATCAGGAGCCAATCAGATGAAGAAGGTGCGGTCTTTAAGAAAGTGACATCATAACCCATTGATTTTTCTTTATGTTGGCTGCATCACATCGAAAACTGCTCTTAGCTTGACTGGAAAGTGTTTATTGAGATCACAAACAATCAAGCTGCTGTCATGTGACATCAGACAGGTACAGGTGTGTTAAATCCACCTGAGGAGAGGACAGAAGATCAAAACAGTTGAGCAACTCACTTCTCATTGTCGTAGTACAGCTTCCCAAAAGCCCACGCCACGATGATGGGAAACGGAATGCCTGGAAGCAGAAAGACAGGTGGACAGGTGAGCTGAGAGGGCAGACAGGTAGATTAATTTGTTGTGAAGTCTGACAGGTGTAGAGAGAGACAGGTAACCAATCAGCTGGTCAAAAATGTGAAGCGGTACACCTCGTTCACACAGACAGGTAAACAGGTAGACAGGTGAACCGACCCCAGCCGATGCAGATGAACATCCACTTTCTGAGTTTGTCGGTGGAGTAGGTGAGCACCACGGCGGTGTGCAGGTAGCATCCTTCCCCAAACATCCAGAAGAAGTTGGTCACATGGAAGTAGTTGTAGGCTGCCGTCACCAACCTGCACCACACCTGAGGAGGAAGAGGAGGATGAGGAAGAGAAGGAAGGTTCGTTTCCATTTTCAAAATGGCCGCCATGCTTGTAATGGAGGGAATATGTTTACACTGAAATCGGCAGCAGCTATTAACCACAGCCAACCAAAAAAAGTTAGGCGTCTTAGCGGACGCTAACGCTAACCATTAAGGCGACTGTCTCTCTATTTGAGTCAAACATCATCTTCTTCCAGTTAACTACTGGTGTGACACTTTCAAACAACAAAGTCCTTATTTTCAGTTTTGGCATCTGATTTTATGGCAATATTTTGGTTTGAAAGGCTCATAAACTGGCGGCCATCTTGAAAAATGGCCATCATCCTGACATTTAAGTGGTAAATGGAAAATATGAAGAACATCTGACCTGAGGGGAGAGCATATACATTTTTATGCTTTCATCCACACTTTTAAGGTTTTTACAGAGTGGCTGTCACCTGGTTGCTCTCGGTAACTGAGGGGTTCATGGTTAACTGGACGATGAACCAGGTGGCGTTCCTCAGGATGAAGGCTGAGATCAGATTCCAGTGAATGATGTTCCTCAGACAGCGGATGCTCCTGGAACAGACAATATGCACCTGTGTCTTTAAAGAGGCAGAATTATGTGTTTTCCAGGCATATGTTGTCACTTTATTGCATAATCACGTAAGTTTATTAACTTCAGTCGTCATAAAAAAGCTACATACTTTTACGTCCTAATTTAACAGCTTTAAATTGGTTCTGTCTCTTTAAAACTCCTGCTCTTCCTGAAACTCCGCCTTCAGGAAGTCATCACAACATGGCTCCTCTATTAACTCTCTAACAACGTTTTTACCAGCGTTGCTCTGAGAAGAAGCTCCTATAATGAGCTCAGCAGATATGCAGTTCCACCAAGTGTTTGCTAATTGCTGCGGGCTAGTCTGAAGGAGCTGAATGGTTGTCATGGAGATTAAAGTATTTCTCCAACATGAAAGAATCAAATCGATACTCCAGGTATACTTTAAAAGAGGGAATAACATTATAGCATGATATAAAGCTACAATTTTACATAACACTGTCCCTTTAAAACACCTGCAACCCCCTGAATATGTGGTTACTAAAGGCTTCAAACTGAATTTCCTGGCTGCTACCAGGTTACCAACGTAACCAACACGCTAACCTTGAGGTGCAAAAACAGAGAGGTGAGTTACCTGAGTCTCATGAAGAGCATGAAGGCGAGCAGCAAAGCCCCCAGAGAGATGCAGTGACCCAGGTAGTTGATGATCACGGCCACATGGTAGTGAACTTTACTCTTCCTCTGAAAACACAGAGACCATCTTTAACATCAGAGCTGCTCTGAGATCAGATCCTCAGGATGACTTCATCTGAGTTTTCTGGTTCAGCTCAGATAAAACTGGGTCAAACTTACAGCTTCAGTCCAGCGCTATAATAGTTTTAAAAATTATTATCATAGTTTAGTTTTATTTTGGTGTGAATTTTTGTTCACCAGTAGGAAGCATCAGAACCGCCAGATCACATGACTCAGGTCACATGACACGGAAGATGACTCACTCAGGTGCGGCAACAGGGACTCGGTGACCAGCTGTTCGAGTCTCTGACTTATTTCTTGTTTAATCAGTAATTTGACTGGCTGGTTATGAATAAAACTGTCTTATAATTAAACAATTATTTTGGTCGCTTTAATTAACCGGAGCTGATTAAGACAAAGTTCTGTCACCGAGTGGCTGTCAGAGCTCGTTAACAGAGATTGAATAAGCAGGATGTGACTGAAATGGATTTATTCATTAAGTTATTGGCTAATTATAACCGAATGTAGTTATTACTTTTCTTCCGCTTCTTTTTCTTATTTAAAATAAACTGGCTAATTGGGCGCTTTACGTTGCACTTTGTTGTGTCTCACTGAGAACTACAAAATTGTTTCTTGCACCCAAATTGTTCCTGCAACAAACAGGAAGTCGGCCATTTTGACACTGTTTTTTTTTCTATTTCAAGTGTTTGCATTTCAGTGAGCTCTGGTAGATCCTTCAAGCTTACTGGACAGTAATGTATTTGCACATTTGTTGCGCCCCCTGCTGGTCCCATATTGGACAAGAAAAGACCTTTAATTTATAATAGTCACACATTTGATGAGATTAACTAAAGATGTTATCGGATTGTACAAAACTACATCCCATATGTTCATGGGAAACATAAATTTATTACTCCATCTTTCCTTTTGTCTGATTAATGTACACAGGCACATTGAAGTGATTTATTTTCTTAGAAAATAGAAGTCAACTCAAATACGCCTAGTAAAATGCAATTATACCATTTGTATCGGTTTTCTTTGTATTCTCTTCAAATCATATACTATTTTCACAATTACAACAAAAAACAGAAAGAAGAGAGAAATAAAAAAAACACCCTTCCCAAATTATTTCTTTTAGCACTTGCAAATGAGCTAATGGTACAGAACAATTTTGTTAGTTCTAGCTAATCCTGTTAGCTCGTGCTAATCCTGTTAGCTCCTGCTGATGCTGTTGGCTTTAGCTTATGGTGTTAGCTTCAACTAATATAATAAACAGAAGATCACAAGCTGATCACATTTGTTTGCTTCAACAAATATTTTGTGTATAACAGCTCATGAAAAATTTGACTCAAGTCGTCGACCCAGCATGCATTGCACATGTGGACAAATGGCGACCTCCATAGGCAAAAAATATAATAAAGAAATGTGATTTTGGAAGTAATTGTGAATTTTTAAACATATTCCAACCAATGACTTTCAGGTTAGTAATTATTTAGGCCAACATGTTCAACTAGTTGTGTATCCCTTTAACTGAACGGCTCACAAACAGCGACATCCAACTGTTAGATTTTGCTAAAGAAACTGCTCAGATTAAAAGCTATGCGGACCGTCCAATGCTCCATGCAGCTTCAGTTCATCAGAACTGATTAAAGTTCTGGATGAGTCACACAACCATGGACCAGTGTGAAGCATCGTCCCTTTTGTCTGCTTACTTGATTTTACATCAACAGAGAAACTGACTGAAGAAAGTTTATACCAGAGAGCCTGAGAGCAACTGCCCTGTAGAAATTATATCAACTGATCAAAACTCAGAAGATACAGATCAGGAGACATTAACCACAGATCAGTGTGAGGTCCCAAAGCCCTCAGACACAAGGATGTCTCTGTGAAGTCTTTCCACTTTATTGACCACAGAGCTGTGATTGGCTGACAGCCAGCTCTGCCGTCCAATCAGAGGAGAGCAGGAAAAAGGAAACAGATTGCCTCAGTGGGACAGAGAGACGACACATGGACCAATGGACACACCCCGGCTGCTCTTCATGTCTCTGTGAGGACACACTGCAGGTTGGGGTCCAGAGGTCGATCCACACCTGGAGTCCATGAAGGAGACATTTAGGTTCCAGAATAAGGAACTGATATGTCTTCACATACATGCACACACACCCCACACACACACCCCACACACACACATGTTTGCGCAGCTATCTTTGCGGGGACTTTCCATTGACTTC
Organism: Xiphophorus maculatus; assembly: GCF_002775205.1. Taxonomy (NCBI): domain Eukaryota; kingdom Metazoa; phylum Chordata; class Actinopteri; order Cyprinodontiformes; family Poeciliidae; genus Xiphophorus; species Xiphophorus maculatus. Next base: position 2,881,602 of record NC_036458.1, read on the forward strand.
CATTCATTTCTACAGCCTAAACCTTACCCTTATCCTAACCCTATCCATTACATACCTAACCTTAACACTAACCAAAACTCAATTCACACCTTAGTCCTAAATCTGACCCCTGACCCAAAAACAGTGTTTGTGGGGACACTGTGTCCCCACAATGTAGTATATGTCAGAAAAATGGTCTCCACAAGGTATTAGAAACAAACACACACACACACGCCCCGGCACGCACACACACACACGCTCTCTATAACACATTGAGGGACACGCGGAGTGAAGGTCCAGATGGTTTCCTCGTTCCCGCTGACATTTGGATCTCAGCTGCGTTGTCACACTCGTCTCTGATTGGCTCAGACCGTTTCCCCCTCTGTGGGTTTCTGGGTCTGTGTGTGTTCAGATCTGTCTGACAGGATTTCTCCCAACAGAACCAAAAGGTTCTGACGTATTTAGTGACTTAAATGAGCAGAATCAGTTCCAGTGTGTAGCTGCATTTTCATTGACCTCAAATTCCAATTGACCTTGTGTAATTAGAATTTGTGCAATTCCGATTGCAAAAACTGGAATTCCTTAATGGAAACAGTCTAATTTGACAAAACTCAAGTTTTTCACTAAAACTTTTTGTAAACTGTTTCAAAGTAAATGTATTTCACAAAAGTGCAGTGGAAACACTTTTTAGCATCACACAAGTCATGTGATCAACAATCGACTGTTACTACTGGTGAAAATGACAAAGAAGACGACAGGAAGTGGTAGAAGGATGATGGCGCGGCTTGTTTTTTATTAACTTATCAGGTGGACAAACTCCTTCACAGGGGATTTTAACTGCATTTGTCATTTAATGGAAACACTTCAATTGTGAAATTGTGTTTTTTCGACATTAGTGAAACAGCGAGAAAGTTCTAGAAACTTTGCATTTGACCCAGGTTCTGATCCGGTTGAATTCTGACCTTCTGCTCTCTGCAAACCGAACCTGTTAAACTCTTCTGAACTCTTCCACCTGACCTGACTGTGATTTTGAAACAAACCGGATCACTGGACCCGTCTGTGCTGTCCCATATCCAAAAGGTGACCAAACACTCTCCATGTTTACCCAGAAATTCAGTTCAGCTGCTTGTCCTTGTTTCCTTTCATTGACTTTTAATTGAAATCCGTGAGTTGCCGTGGTAACCGGAGACAAAAACATGCCTCAAGATCATTTTTATCAGCATTATCAATGGTCTAATGTGATTTTTATTAATACAGATTTCCCACAAAGAAGAAGAATATCAGAACTGAACAGAGTTTGATCAGTAACGAAATAAAGTTTGCGTTAGCATGACCTTGAGGTCACAAGCTGTCAAACAGAACAGCGGACGGTACCAAAGAAGCTCGGTTTTGTTTGGTTTTTCACTGCAAACGCTTCATCCAGAACAGCTGAAGGACGAGGTTGGAAATCAGAGGAAGTCTTCCTCACTTCCTGCCTGAAATTAAACTCCCTGAAGCATCTCAATGAAATAAAACGTTTTTGGGTTTAATCCGGTCCCACTTCAAAGTTCTGGGTCGTGTTTCTGGTTCCACCTCTGCGCCAACTTCTTTATTCGGACCCAAAGCTTCAGGTTAAGCTGGAACCTGGACCAGTTTAATATGTCTGACAAGTTCACTGAGTTTAGAGTTTAAAGTGTAAATAACTCCTAAATCAATGTTGGTTTTTTGCTGATAAACAGTTTAAGTTGGTTCTTTAGGGTTTTATCTTTATGTTTCTGTACAAATTTTGACATTTCCCTGTAAATTTCTTTAGTACTGCAATATTTTGCCTAAAACCGTCTCATTGCTGCCCCCTGTAGGTCAAGCAGTCCTAAAACAGATGAATGAAAGTCTAAAAGAACAGAGAAAAATTTGATAGATTTTTCACTTGTTGGTTTTTCGACAAAACAGCTCTGCGCTTGGCCACGCCCACCAGTGTATCTTGGCTCCGCCCACTTTGGTGGAATTGTTCTACACTGATCTGTGCTTTTTCTAGGGGCGGGGTTACGGTTTAACATGGGACACACTTTCTACACTTTAATTTCAGCTCTACACCGATTAAAGTGTAGAAATTGAATGCTTAATCATGATTGGTCAGTTTGGCGATTGATTAGTGTGGTTATTGGTCACTTTGTGATTGGTGTTTGTATTGATGAGTCTCACCAGGACGATGATCTCGGTGCACTGACTGTAGTTTCCTCGAGGCGCCCAGGTTCCGTTGGATTGGCACTCTCTGTAGACCCGGTCTAAACACAAATAGAACAGAACTAGTTCTAGTTCTCTTTCAGAACCAGTTGTAGTACAAGTTTTCACCTCTAGGTGGAAGTAAGGCTCTGTTCCCTTAGAAAATAGTGTTAGGTTTGCTGCTTGGCCTGAAACTGACATGGATGAGGATCAACGATGGCGTATTAGGGACATAGAAGAAAAACATTTCCACCCCAAAAAAATGTAAAAATCAGACATTTTGAGATTACTATCAGAAATTTTCTATAAAAAACAAGAACATTTCTGAGCATGAGACTTCAAATATTTGCTTGAAAAAACTCGGAAATCTTTAGGTTAATCTCAAGAGTTTTTCAAGAAAAAACTTCTGAAAAAATTTCTGAGTTTGCAAATAGGAAAAATATCTTGTTATAAGTGAAACAATCATTTTCCATCAACATCAAAGAATTGACTTCAAACAAGCTCCTATATCTTGATGAAAAGTTACTTTTGAATTAGTTTAGTCTTATTTCAAGTGAACTGAGATATGTGTGTTTTTGCAGTTGAATCCTGGGTTCTGCTCTGCACTGTGGCTGTTTTTCTGTGTCTTGTATCTGTGAGGGTTTTTGGTTCTGTGTTCTATTCCTGGTTCTGGTCCGGGTTTGTTGTTCTCCTCTGTTCCGCGTCCGGTGTTTTTGAAGTTTTTTTGTTCTCGCACATCGGCTCCTCACACTCACAGAAACACAGTTTGGTGTTACACTCCCACACTCTGCTCTGACGAATCAACACACAGCCGTCTGTGTGCAGCTTCTGTAACCACGGCAACGCCAGCACCGTGGCTGACTGGTACCACCCTAATCCAGCCCAGTCAGCCGAGTCGGGGATGGAGTATTGTTCCGATAAATGATCGGCTGCCTGAATCAGTAACGTGAGTGACACCTGAGGCAGCAACCAGTCAGAGACCAGCGGCTCGATGACATCAGAGCGGAGAGTTTGAAAGAGAGAGGATGAGGATGGTGGTGGTGATGAAGATGGAGTGAGAGAACTCCAGCTGGGTTCGTACACACACACACACACACACACACACACACACACACACACACACGGATGCAGAAACACACAGATGAGTCATTCTTTAAAGTCAGATCGAGAAATAAACCACTAATTAGATGGGATATTCATGGCCACCCACTCATTAACACACACATTAACACACACACATTAACACACACGTTAACACACACGCTGCTAACACGGTGCACCTCCCCGCTGTGCTGATCTGTGAGGAGCCGGCTGGCAGGAAATAAGGAATTGGATCCTCCTCAGCCTAAGATGTTGGTCAGTGAAACTGTAGAGCTTCTGACTGAGGAAACATGGCGGCTCGTCCTCGAAGAGTTCCAGAAGAACTTCCTGCAAATCCACTCAGATTCTGATCAGAACCAGTACAAGGTGCATTCACACCAGCCCTGTTTAGTTTGCTTTAATCGAACTCCAGTTTGTTTGTCTAGAAAGTCTGGTTCGTTTGGGGACCAAAACGTGAACTCTGGTCCGCCTACAAACCTCGGTCTTTGTTTGGATGACGTTAACGCTGGTTCGCTTTCAATGCATGTGTTAACGCCAAGCGGACCGGAGACCGCTCCAAAAACAGGACGCAGACGACAGCGCAGGGCATTCTGGGTAAATACAACCAAAACAGGTTTCTAAAGGGTTTGGTTTGTTTGACTGTGTGCAGTGAGAAATGGAACAAAGGGAATATGCAGCTGTGGAAAAAAGTAGAGCCCACTGCACTGAACCCCCTTGAAAACCTTTGGTTATTTCACCAAATGTTGATTTCTGAACTCTTCCTGTGTTCAAACATTAGTATTGTAGTTTCTAAATGAATATGAACTTGTTTTATTTGCATTACTTGAGGTTTAAAAGCATCTTTTTTTGTTATTTGGACCATTTCTCATTTTCTGCAAATAAATACTAAATTTTTGCTTGGAATTTCTGAGACATGTTGTCAGAAGTTCATAGAATAAAAGAACGATGTTAATTTTACTCAAACATATACTGATAAAAAGTAAATTCAGATCATTTTAAGTGGTCTCTTAAGTTTTTCCAGAGCTGTATTTTTTATAGTTTTGTCTTAATATCTGCTTAGTGTATGTCATTTTTTCAGCAAATGACCTTTTTAGAGTCTGTATACTCCAGTTAACTACCAATCTATTACTAAATTAGTTGATGATTACTTGAATAATTGATTAATCACAATTAATTGAATGAATCGCTTCAGCTCTAGCCGTATCGTTTCAGAACGGAACGACGTCGGACCGAAGGCGTTTCTCCAGGGAACTGCTGCAGCGGTTCTGTTCCCAGCCTGCCAGTCTGTTCGGTTCTGATCTTCCTGCTGTTATTTTTTCTGGGGGTGAGCAGAAGTCGGCCTGCAGCGCTCGCAGGCGGCTCTCCCTGCAGCGATGTAGCAGTGGATCAAACCGCAGAACTCCGTGGGCGGATTCTGATGATCCGAGTGTTGGAGTTAGTCATTCATACCAGACTTCTTCATTCACTTCATTTGAATTGTTGTGTTCTGATTTTTGAATCTTCTCTAAAGTTTTAACATTTGTAGCCCTTGTTGCTGAGGAATGTGTAGCTGTCATCCTTTGAGGGAAACGCTGAGAGAAGAGTTCGCTGAGATATTTTCATATTCTGATTCAATCCTCTGCACTCAATCAGAGTCAGATGTAAAGATATTTTGACGTGTAGTTTTGTAGTTTCTCACTGGAAGGTCAGTACCAACACAGCACCATTATCCCTAGAACGGGCGTTCCACAGGGATGTGTCTTCAGCCCCCTGTTTGACTCTCTCATATCGCCTTCAAAAATGTCGCAAAAACAAGAAAACTGGAGAAGGAAAGCCAAAACTGTGTTATACTTCATGCCGTTTCCAATCTTATGGAACAGCAGCATGTTTACGTAGATAATATTATGTACTCTAGACTCCCCCTTGTGGTCTGGAGGATTTCCATTTTGTGGAGCAATTTTGCAACATTTTGTCGTTGCTGTTGTTTTTATTTGTTTCCCTTTTGGTTCGCAGAGTTTTTCAGTTGCATTTCTTTTTTGTGCTTGTGTGTTTTCACTACAAGATACCAGTTCCTCATTTAGTTCCTCATGCAAATATTTTAGTACACTTGGATTAAGACAAAGCTAACTCACAAGTAACTTCTCAGCAAGATATAGGAATTTGATTTAAATCAGTAATTCTTGCTACAAGTCAAAAAGAATATGCCACTGAAATTAGCACTTTTTATCAATGTTTAAGAATCGTTTACTTAAAATAATCTCCTACATCTGCCTGAAACGTTACTTCTCAGTTAGTTTTGTGTGCTAAGATATTTGCACTAGAAACTAGACAAAAATAATTAGTAAGATTTTGTGTCTTTGCGGTGTTGGAGTTTGCATCGTTTATGTCTACAGTGCATTTACCTGCTGCTCACTGTAGGTTTTTTTTTTTTGCTTGAATCTCAAGAGTCTCAGCTTTCAAATGAAGCATAGAGTATTTATGTGCATATAAAATGTGCTGCAGTAATATTAAGAACCACACATGTTTTTTTCTTTGATCAGCCAGAATATGCTGAAGCCCAGATGGAGTTTGGTAACCAGGATACAACTGGTGCGGGTCAGAACTGACGGCGAGTCCGCAGAGAAAACCGAGGATGAAGGAGAATCTGAAACGCTGCAGTAATTCCTGCTGCTTCATCAGGAGTCGGATGTCAGAGGATGGAGGAAAAGAGAAACGGGTGCAGATGGGGCTGGTGGTGAAATTAATGCGTTTTAATGAGGAGGAGGAGAAACAACAATCAGACGGAGGTGTACAAAAGCTGGGAAGATGGACTAATATCTCAATACTGCTATTACTATTAGAGTCTGGAACTCAGACTCTCCTGTTTCTTGGTAATATTGGGACAAAATCTGTTGAGTTTCCATTGACTATATAATTGCGCAATTTGACATTTTGAAAATAAATGGAAACACGGTAATTTCAAATAAACTTTAGTTTTGCAACAAAAAGGACGTGGCAGTTTTTGTTGGCTGTATCAAAACTGGTTCACTGGAAAAACATAAAAAATCTTACAAAGCATTTTTGGTCTAGTTTCTAGTGCAAATATTTTAGCACTTTTGAAATACAACGATATTAACTTACAATCCAAGTTTGGGCAAGATATATAAGATTGTTGTAAGTCAATAAATCCTGAATGTTGATGAAAAAGTTCTAGTTCCACTGACAGATTTTTCACTTTTAACATGTTTCTATTGTAGATTTGTGAAATAAACTCTTACCAAGAATTTGTGGTGTACTTTCTAGTGTAAACATCTTATTTTACTTTAATTCATATAAAACTAACTTATAAGTAAGTTGATGAAAAAGTTCTAGTTCCATTAGCAAATTATTTCACTTATAACAAAACATGTTTTTTATGTTATAAGCAAAATAATCTGCCAATATAACTAGAACTTTTCCATCAGTATTAAGGAATTATTTATTTAATCCAAGCTCTTATGTCTTGCTGTAAAGTTACTTATAAATTAATTTTGTTGCACTAGAAACTAGACCAAACATATTTGGTAAGATTTTGTATTTTTGCAGTCTATAGAGTACTATGTATTACTGTGTAGTAATCTACTGGTCCTCTGTTGGTACATACTGGTGGTGTTGTAGTGGATGCCATTGAACTGCTCTGGACAGGGTCTGGAGATCAGCTCTCCAGCTGCGCTGCGAGGCCAGCAGGTCCCGATGCCGTCCACCGAGAGGTCACAGTACACACCTGCAGACAGGTGACAGAGTCAGACCCTAATGGCTGAAATCCTGCTCTGATCCAGACTGAGATGGCTGCCATGAAAAAATTACTTTTGCACTGAATTGATCAGAGATGAACACTTTGGTGTGAAATTGTACATAGTTGGATTGATAGAAATCATATTTACTGAAATATTTTTGATGTTTCAAGATGGCAACAATGATTGTCGTTGAAAATTAATCTTTCTACTAAAATTGGCAACTACATGACTGTACAACAGTGTCTTAGGGCTGTTGTAGATTTTTTAAAAATTAAACAAAAAGGAGTTCATTTCCACCAAAAAAAACTCCGAAATTTTAAGATTAATTTCAGAAACTTTCTAGAAAAAAATAAGGGAATTGCAGAGTTTGAAAAGTTTAACTTTTTTTTACTTTTGAAATGTATAAATTTCCCACTTTTGCTAGAGAATTACTTTCAATTTTATTTATTTATTTTCTAGCCAAGTTTTGACTTTTCAAACTCAAATGTCCATAATTTTTCTAGAAAATTTATGAGATTGATCTCAAAACTTCTGAATATTTTGGCAAATTACTCCTTTTCTACCTACAATGGCCCTAATATGCTGCCGTATGAATGTTTTTGGCGTCACATCATAGCCTATCAATTTTGAACCATAGAAACCATATATAATGTCTTGATTTTATGTTTAATTTATCTGGTGGAGATTAATCAAAATGGCTGCCAAGGTTGTAATGGAGAATTAGCACTGAAATCAGCAGTGGCTGTTAGCCACTGCTAGCCAAAAAGTTAGGTTCACTAACCATTAATTCACAAAATAAGAATCTGCCGACGCTAAACTGCTAAACACAGGAAAATGTAACGGAGTGGACAGATAATTGTCTTTATTGCACAAAACTGCAGTAATGTTCCACAGGTGAGCCACAAGGGGGCAGTAGACAGGCGATTTCCCTTCTGTGGTTTTGTGTTACCAACCTGAGGAGTTGCTGATGGTGAACGTCTGGTTGAGCAACACCAACATCCTCGCTGAGAGACACACAGGAAGCAACAATTAGCCGTCAAACAGGACGGTTCTGATCCAGTTCAGTTCTCATCGCTAACCCTGGAACCACAGAGGAAGCTACCTGTCAGGTTGGTGGACAGCAGGATCAACGTCTCACAGGTCAGCTCTAACGAGGAAACCGGTCCACTCAGCAGGAAACACACGCAGACCACCTGAAAATATAAACACAGCAACAAACTGAGTCAGGAAACAGAGGAACCCGTCCTGATGCTCCAGGTCCAGACAGCTGGAAGGAACCGAACCATCAGCGGTCAGTAAGACGATAACAATCCATGTGAGATTTTGGATGGTAAACATCTGGATCAATCTGAAGCTTTTTGCAATTTTTCTGTGACATGTGTAAATAAAAATACTTAAACACAAATGAAAACAAACTGCTGTGTTTCAACAGAACAAGTTTGATGTACCTCATGTTTTTATTAATAACTCAAACATCATTTTATATTACAAGATAGTTGTGCAAACTATCTTGTAATATAAAATGAATGTCTTCTTTTTTAAGACTTGTGTGATTTTTGCATATTTTTACATGTAGATATATTTTTTATCCTGGTGACTATAAAGGATTAAATCCAATAAAAAAAAATAACAAAATGTGAAATATTGTGTGTGACTTGTTTATATAATTATTATTATTTTTATTAAATATCGCTCATGCCTAGTGAATGAAAACAGGGACATATATTTAATTTCCCTTTGGGATCACTGAAGTATTTTTGAATTGAATTTGTTATTCTGTCTGCGCTGCAAAAACACAAAATCTTACTCAGTATTTTTGTCTAGTTTAGTGCAAATATTCTAGTGTACTTAAAATAAGACAAATCTAACGTAAATGTAACTTTTTAAATTAGATATAGGAGCTTGCTTTATGTAAAATAAGTACTTAATATTGATTTTTAAAAATAATTTATCCACTAGCACATTATTTCACATAATGGAAAAATGTTAAAATGTTTTTTCTGTTGCACTTTTCTAAACAATAAAAACATTTAGCAAAAAATGTTATACTATAAGTTAGTGGAACTTATTGTAACATTTACTTCACTTATTTACTTATTTGCTTGGTGTCCGTGACGTCACATAACCAGTCGACAGGTTCAGCGGTCACGTGACAGGAGCAGAACTGCTGAATCAGCAGCTCGAGGACGAGCTGATCGATCCCTGATTGGATCAATCTGTCACCAATTAGCAGATGATTGATGATCAATCAGCCGCTGCTGGTTATTAACTGACGACTAAATCGTTCACGCAGCAGGGCACACACACACACACACACACACACACACACACACACACTCATACCCACACACAGAGCCGGACCGACCGAACCGAACCCAGTGATCTCGGAGATTTACTGCCGTGACTCTGCAGCTAAAATTAGCTCGCTGAGCTCAGAGAAGCGATCCGTCTTCTGGACTTAAATTTTGTGTTGGCAGCAGCTCAGAGGGACGAGCTGCAGCAGCAGCTGCTGCTTTAGGAGGACCAGGTAGTTCTGTCTGGAGAAAGTAGGAAAAACGGCCCATTTTAGACCAGCTGGACTGAAACTGGACCCCATGACATCACATTTCTGCATCCAGTGAAACCGTTTTAGAAATAACTGAAGAACTGTGTTTGGGATGATTCAGCTTTTTGTTTCAGTACGACCATATTTTATTAATAAATTAAGAGAAAAATACAACTTTTAAATCAAAATCTACTTACAAAAATGTTAGATGCTTTGCAAAGTGATCATCTTTTCCAAGCTTTCTAGTTTTCTTCTAACTTCATGGGAAATAAGACCAAATCTGACTTATTCTCTAAAAAACAAACTAAAAATCTGATTACTTTGTTTAATTAAAATAGTTCATACTGACATTATTACGGATTTTTGTTGATTTTAGTTTTTAAAAATACTTTTTGTTTGTCCCGCTGAATTTTTTGGACCATGTGACAAAATATTTGAACACCTTTAACGCTGCATGTTGGGCCCAACCAGCCAAATCTCTAACTAAAGGCAGAAACTGTGAAGGTGGTCAGATTTGATTGTCACATCTCCCTGTTAGAACTTGAAAGCATCTGAATCCGACATTAAGTTTGAACTAGATTTCTGATTGTTACTGAGGAATCTAGTGATCAAACGATTCAGAGAATTCTGGGTAATCAATGACTAGTGGGCGGAGCCTCAGAGCAGCTGCTGTTCTGAACCTGCAGCTGCTAACTGGACCAGAACCACAGAGCTGCTCCCAGCATCTTCTGACCCTCTAACATTTAGACTGCAGAACCGTCCACCATCAGTCTGCAGCCGTTTTACTGCGACTCGGATCAGTTTGGTGTCTGGAAGTTTCAAAGCAACATGAACATCTGCATGAACCGGTGCTTGAACTGCTCCTGTTCTCTCTGAGAGGAACTCAGATAAGAGGATGATTATAAGATGAGCTGCTGCTCCCAGATAATTACTGATTAACTCAGTGAAGTGTGGAAACAGAGAGCATCTGCAACGCGGACTGCTTTGAAGACCAGATGATCTGGTGGGGTTTTGTTGGGCATCGCTGTGAGAGCAGCTGCTACGGGCGGAGGCGGTCTCAGAGGATAGAAACTAAGTCACACGTTGGTAAAACCTGCAGAGAACCGTCCAGCTGGCGCCAGCAGATGTTTTCCTCATGTTCCCTCCATGGAGATCAGCTGATCTGACAAGAAGAAACAGATCAGAGTTTCTGCTGAGCGACTCTAAGAGGAGGGCAGGAAGGAGTTTAACTCTTCCAGAGGAAACGTGTAGGAGCAGCGGATGCAGGGAGGAGCTGCAAAGGTTGCAGCCAGCTGCAGCTCAAAATGACGCTGGGCGGTGAGTCAACACACGGTTCATCTGGGGACAAAAAAATCTTACATTTCAGCTGCACTGAGTCAAACAATCCAAAACATTTGAGCAACCAGTTCCCCTCCTTACCTGTGGGGGCGCTACATCAAGAACTACTGAAGGAAACGACACAAAAAACCTCTAAAGAAGACACGAGAGCAACTTCCTTCTACATGAAACATAAATAAAAATGGAGCAGCATCAGATTTTAGCCATTTTTCCCTCTAGCGTGTTTGTTTTCATTGTGTTTACCCAGAATGCACTGCGGTATGGTCCACTTTCTGCTTTGTGACATTTATACCAAACTATAACTTTAGAAGATGCTCAGCAGTCCTCATTTTAATTTTTGATTTTTCTCAGAAAAATCTGAGCTTGGACCAAATTTTTCATCGCAAAGAAAAAAAGTAATAAAAATGTTGAGATTAATGTCAAACATTTTCAGGAAAAAAAAGAAAAAATTTCTAAGATCAAAAAATTGACAATTTTCAACTTTACTATCTCAGAAAATGTCCAAGTTTTTTCTAGAACAATTCTGAGATTAATCTCAATTTCTCACAAGGTTTTGGGTTTAACTGTGAGATGAATATTCAGTTTTTAAAATTAATATTTACTGCCAAATTTAGTTATTTGGCTCTAAATATCTATCTTGCAAACTAAATATTTTTTTTAGCCAGCTAAATATTTACTTTGGGAAATATTACTTAAGACTTTTAGATGGGAACGAAATATTTAGCTTCCTAACTAAATTCAAAAGCTAAATATTTAGTTTGGAACTCAACATGGTGAAAATATGACTTACTTAAAAATAAGTCCTCTATGATAGGCTAACAAAGCAAACTTTATATTTTGCTGTAATTTTACAAGAGTTATTTCTCTCTGCTCATAATCTGCAGAAACAATGAGTTTTATTTTGAAAATCCAGGCCTCCATCTCTTTTTATTCCTAATGAACGGAGCTGCAGGGTGCAGGGTGCTGAGCTCACAGCTGGATGCTTCCCAGCAGCTTCATCTCAGCGCCAGGAAGCTGCTTCCATCACCTTCCAGTCGGCGCCACTTCCTGCCGTCAACAGGAAACCAAAGAAAGGCGGCTTCCTCCCGGCAAACAGAAACCAAGCTGAGCAGAAAGGTGACAAACCTGGACCCAAGGGTTCTGCTGCAGAGAGCTGGATCCTGAACACATTAATGCGACATCTATTAGTGCGTCCATGAATGCAGACTCTGGTAAAAACCTCTGGAGCTGAAGGTTTAACCAGCGCTAACATTTAAACACAGCGGCTCAGTGTGTGTTAGAGGCAATTAAACACCAAGACACCACCGATCTTTATTTGACCAGGCGAGACGATTGAGAACAAGTTTTAATTCACATCAGTGAAAGCAAAAATAAAGACTTTGCTTCAAGTGAAAATTGATCAAATTAGTTTAAAGGTGCAATCGTTTGCTTAAAAAGTCCGGTTCGCTTAAGAAAGTGTGAACACAATCGAACCAGAAACGTGAACTCCGATCCGCCTAAAGACCTACATCTGGATTAGATCAAAGTGAACAGTCTGGAGGCGGCTCCAAAAGCAGGAAGTTAACTATACTGCAGGGAATTCTGGGTAAATATAACCAAAACAAACAGGCTAGTCTAGCACTGACAGGAGAAATTGCAAAAAACTGCTAAAAAGTGACGCTACTCTACTATGGGGGAAGTATTGTTTACTTTTTGTGAGGAAGGAAGCTGCACTCAGTGTTTTTGTGTCCTTTCCTTCAGTCCTTCTGGATGTAGCGCCCCTAAAGGCGAAGAGGGGAACAAGTTTTTCAACTACTTAGGTTTGTTAGACACAAATCACACCAGATAAAAATGTATCAAATGTTGCAATTTTGGTGGCCAATCGTACCCAGTCTACTGGACAATCAAGCGTGAAAAACATCCTTAAATAAATCCTAAAAAGAATGAGACGTGTCAACAAAGGTCTAGGTCTCAGTAGGGCCACCCAAAAAATAATTTCTGTCTCTTTCTCTTTAAATTTGTAAAACTTTGAGCACTTTTCAGCTTTAATGTCATCAAAGCACAGAGGGATACAAATCTGACAGTCATCTCCATTCAATTGGATGCAATGAGATGTTTTAATGGGAGTGAGGAAAAGAGGAAGAGGCCTAGAACTGAGCCCTGTGGGCCACCATGCAACAGGAAGAACCCAAAAGTTCATTTCACCGAACAGAACCTGAACCACTGCACTGGCTGCCGCTTCTGGGTTTCAGCCTTTATTAATAAATCCAAACATCTGCGTGAAGTTTTTAGCTTAATTCTGAGAAACAAACCGAACCGCTTCAGAACCGAACAGAACTCACACAGAATCTCCTGAAAGCTACATCTAATCTGAGCCTGATTGGCTGCGGCGGGTCAGGTGGTCAGTACTCAGTCTGTGATTGGAGGAGGCCGAACAGTTTTAGTTTCCACTGACAAATCGAAGAAGTCGGAAAATCTGAGCTGCTGAAGATGAAGCAAACCTTCATCGCTCCTCCTCATCGTCATCTCAGTGAGGGGACGAAGAGGATGGAGGGATGAAGGATGCAGGAAGTGATGGATGAGAGCTCCTGTCGTCTCCTCAGCTGCTGCCAATCACCTGACCTCGTTAGTGCCGACACACACCTCGTGTTTCAGAGGCTGAGTTAGTGTGTGTACAGCAGGAAGTGTGTGTGTGTGTGTGTGTGTGTGTGTGTTTTCTAAAAATAGGCCCGGTTCCCTGAGGAAATGGATCCACCTCCGTCTCAGAGTTTCTGAAAGTTTTACAGATCCAGTAGCAGGGAGCCGCGTTCTGGATTATGAATCATATTTCATTTCATGAGTCCAAAGTTTTCCAGAATTCTTTGTTCCTTACATGAAAATAAAAACAAAAAGGGAAAAAGTTTAAATATGGAGCCTGCAGAAAAATGAAGCACTGAGGGAGGGAGGAAGGGAGGGAGGAAGGAAAGAAGGAAGGGAGGAAGGAAAGGACAATATTTGTTTAAAATTTGTAAAAACTTCTATATTTTCTTGTAGATATTTATTTTCTTTTTGAAAAGCGAATCAAACTGAATCTGTTTGGAGCTGCTGCTCAGTGCGACTCCCTGCAGACGGACCCAGAACCCGACCAGCTGCTCACACACACACACACCCAGACACACACACACACACAGAGGAACCGATCCAAATTTCTTTTCACAGATAGAAATCTGAAAAGTGCGGGAGGCTCAGCAAATGTTTGTAGCGCGATGATCCGTTCAGATCAAATCAGAACTTTTTCCCTTAATGAAAATCACAGCATGTGGACGAAGCACCTGAACACACCGTCCCTGCTGTGAAACCCGGTGGTGGCAGCATCATGCTGAGGGCAGCAGCAGAGATATTATGGGATGGTTTAGATCAAAGCTGAGTCATGTCTTATAACGGCCTAGTCAAAGCCCAGATCAGAACCAGCTGATTGTTTGGATCTGGTGTCTAGTTATTCTGGTTTATCGGATCACTGTCGATGTTCTGTAGAACCAGAACCGCTCCGGGTCGGGTCGGTCCGGGTTCCTGAAACAGAACTCTGTCCTGATGATGCCCCATCAACCTGGACCAGGTTCACCAGAACCAGAGCCAAACAACACCAGAACCAGAAAGAAACGGATCCAGCTGAACTACCTGCTGATGATGGGAGCTGGTTCTGTTCGGATTGGGTCCAGTTTATCCAGTAAACTATGAAAGCAGCTGATTTTTATCTGCAGCACGAGCGCGTGCGTTTCTGCAGTGACTAAAACCGGATTCAGATTCTTCAGAACCGGGTTCTGGACCTCACAAGGTCAGACTATACAGCAGCAGCAGCACGCACGCACGCGCGCTCACCGGCTGCGCGCTCCCGTCATACCTGACTAAGGACTTTTCGCTCCATCTCTTCATTCACGCGCACGGCCGGGGGCGCGCGCAACGGCACGCCGTGGTCCTGCGTTCACAGCCCTGTGCGGTGCGCTCTGGTCCGGTTCGGTTCTCCGCACATGTCGGTCGGAACCGGGACAGAACGAGATCCAAGATGCGCAAAAGAGCGAGAAAAAAAGAAGAAGAGGAGGAGGAAGAAGATCCGAACCGAACCAGGAAGGGTTCGACCGAACCGAGCTGGAAGAAAGACAGAGGAGAGTCCAGTTCGGGTCTGTTCCGGTCGGGATCCTTGTAGGTTCTGGTCCGGGTCCGATATGACTCCTGGATGCGCGCGGGTTCAACCTGGATCTGAAGAGGAGCAGCGCCTGCTGCGCGAGACGAGAGAGGCAGCCAATCAGAGGAGAGAACGGGGGGGGAGGGGGCGGGCATTGACCGGCCCGGCTCCCCATACACACACACACACACACTACAGACCGCTAAACACTGATCAATACACACTCTGATCGCATTGATCACGTGACTTTAAATGAACGTCATCAGCAGCTGTGACCGCGCTCACCTGTCCACCTGTTTCTATGGAGAGCCTGAAGTGTCAGAATTATTACTGTGACTTAACTTTACTCGTTAATTGATTGATTACTTTGACGATTAATCGGATAAAAGATTTTTTTTATTTAACCTCTTAAGCTTTTTAAAAGATGCAAATAAACAAATAATTCAATTCATTATTTTCAATAAGTAAATAAAGATTTTACTGCCTAAAATTCAATAACAGTATTACTTTAGTAAATACTTAATTTGTAGCAAATTAAATGAAAAAAATATTTCTAACATGTGAAAATTTATTGATTATTTCATGGATTAATCAATTAATTATTAGATGCAAAAGGAAATTAATGGGTTTTTATTTACATATTTACAGAAAATAATTTTTCTCTAACTTAAATGCAAACTGTATATATTTTGTATACTTCTGTCTTAATTCCTGCTCTGAGTTTGTTGTTCTTTCTGCAATGATTCTTTTTCTGAGTCTTTTTAAATAATCAATTAATTACGATTAATCACGATTAATCGTTTGAGACCGAGTGAGAATTCCAGTTTGAAACACCGTATGAACCAGTTCAGAACTAATTCAGAATCAGTTCAGAACTAGTTCAGAACCGGTTCAGAACCAGTTCAGAACTAGTTCAGAATCAGTTCAGAACTAATTCAGAACCGGTTCAGAACCAGTTCAGAATCAGTTCAGAACTAATTCAGAATCGGTTCAGAACTAGTTCAGAATCAGTTCAGAACTAATTCAGAACCGGTTCAGAACCAGTTCAGTTCACGGCAGCAGGACCGAGGTTCTCCCTGTTGGCAGTGATCTGCTCAGAGAGCCATACATCCCAGTTGGACAGCGCCTCTCTGGGGATTCCACCAGAACCAGAATCTCATCTCAGATCATTTGTTTCAGCTTCAGGAAAATGGGTCAGGCCGAAGAGAACCGGGCATGAATCACGTTCGACCCAGTTCCCGCTCCAGGTGTGTGTTCGTTGTCACTTTCATTAGGAACCATCTGTAAGGTGAACTCTGGGCCATCTGGGCCGGGCTGACTCCTGGGGGGTCCACCTGCCTGACCCCGGTCTGAACCTTTAACTGGATCACACACACATTCAGAACCGGGTCAGCTTGTCCCAGTTGTGGAATGATCACTCTGGTTGTTGCAGCTGCTGCAGGGAACACACACACTTAAAAACAACAGAGTGTATTGAGTTTTTCTAAATAGCCTTCAGAGATGTTTGTTTTGGATTAGAACAACCTTTTAATTTCTATTTTTAGGTTTAGAAACTAAAAAAAACATTTTTTTAAATTAAACTTTAGATATTTTTGGAAAATTAATTCAAATCAAAAGTACTTTATCCCAAAGGAAATTAAAAGTTGTCATAACTCATCATTGAAATATTTTCAAAAAGTCGTAGTCGATGATGATATTATGGGGAGGAAGAATCTCCAGTAGCAGTCAGTCTTCCAATGAATCTAAAGAAGCCTCTGACTGAAGACAGTTACTGTAAGTCTAATGTTTATCATGACATGCTGACGTCTCAGTATCCAAGCAGCAGAGACGATATTCCACAGTAAAATGTACTAATTACACAATCAGTTGTTCCCAAGCTCTGCTAGTCCAACTCATTTGCTTTTGCCACTTCTCTTTCTGGCCTTATGGTTAGAAAGATGTTGGAGTAGGGGATATGATCTCCTCTTTTAGGTCGGTAGACTACCAAAAATTGTACTCAAGAGTATTTCTACTTCAACATATTTTTACTCAAGTAAAAGTAGCTTAGAAATTACTTAAGCAAGAATAAAAAAGTATTTAGTATAAAAAAAGACTAATCAAGTACTGAGTAACTGATCAAAACATCAGTTATTTAAAAATTACATCATCAGATGCACCAAAATATAAAACTGAGGAAATAATAATTCATATAAACAACATAATTACAAAGTAACAAAATCAAACATTTTCCAAATCACTTTTTTTCAAAATACCAGTTTCAGTTTTTGAAACTTTAACAAAACACTGTAGATGTGTGTCTGGTTGAAACAAGCTTGTTTTTCATTCAGTGAAGTTAATCACAGTGGGTAGAGGATCCAGACATTTCATTCAAGTAAAAGCAAATAGTACAGCGTAGTAAAAATATTTTCTTCCAAATACTTACTGAGGTAAATAAAGTTACTACGCAGCTCTGCCAATTAGTAACGGGTCAGAACCTGGCGGTTCGCTGAGCTGCAGATATGAACGTTGTAATATCTGCTGCCCACTGCTGGACAGAACTTAAATTGCAGGACAATTTCTCTGATCCATACATCCATTGCATCTGATCCAGGGGCGCCAGGTCCGGAGCTTTAAAAAGAGGCATATTGGAGCAGGGATGCGTCTAAAGGTGGCAGGTAGCGGGTCTGAGCCCCCCGAACCCCATCTACTCATGTTTTCATAGTTTTTTCTTTTCCTACAAAATCGTTTTAGAAGTAGAGCTGAGAAACTACAATACAAAAAAGAGGAAATCTGAAATTAAAGTATTAATATTACCAAGCTAGTATTGATCCAATACTGATATTTATGATCAATCCGCCCACCTCCAGTGACTTCTGTTCACAATGATCATATTTTGGGATTTGTAGGAAACAGAAAACAGTTTTAAAGTATTAAAAAGTAAGATAATGATTGTTAACACTTTAAAATACTTCTGTTAGTTAAGAAATCACTGAACAGGTTGTTTTCTTTAATGAAAACATTAAAGATCTGCTGTTGTTGCCACAGCAACCTTCCAGACCTCTCAGGCTCTGGTTCTGCTCTGCATCCAGAACCAGAACCAGAACCAGAACCAAACATGGAGAAGCAGCATTCAGCTTCTCTGCACCACAAATCTGGAACAAACTTCCAGAAAACTACAAAACAGCCGAAACACTGAGTTCCTTTAAATCTAAACAAAAAACCTGTTTAGAGTTTCTTTTGGTTAGTAACAAGTAAAACATTGATCTATTATTTAATCTATATTTAGTTGATAATTTTGATGACGGCATTTGACAAAATGTAAAGTTATTTTTTGTTTCATAATTGTTTTATGGTGTAAAGCACTTTGAGACGCCTTATTGTTAAAATGTGCTGTACAAATAAACTTCACTTTGACTAAACACATTAGCTAAAGAAAATACAATTTCACTGTTTAAAATACACTGTGTGTCATAAAATAACACAATGTAGGTTTAAAAAAATTATGCTTAAGGTAAAAGGTCTAAAACAAGTTAAAAGTGCACACATCATAAAACAATAATAATAATAGATTTTATTTATAATGCTCTTTATATCTTTAAATCTCAAAGGGCAAAAACAAAACAAGCAATGATGGCTAAAAATAATTAAATGAATTAATAAATAAAAGAGATTAAAACCAGTGTCTACAGAAATGAAGCCAAAACAACACGGAGGGTGTCAAATATTTACGCCTTTAACATAATTTTAACTCAGAAAGTGTGAGAATTACAGAAAAAGTGTCAGATTTAACTCTGTGAGTTGGTTTTCCTGTGTTGCAGTTGGAAGTTGGAGGATTAACTCTGGTGAATGCAGGAGATGCTTCGCTCCGGGATCAGGCCGCACTCCTTCAGGATTCTGTTTCTGCCAAGCTGAGCCGACCTGCGGCTCCTCAGGACTCATCAGATGTCTCTAATGGAGGGACTGCGGCGATCTGCCGACACCTTCGCTGCTAAATGTCAGCCGGTCGCACGGCTGGATGCCTCGCACACCTCTCAGGTGTCTGAGCAGCTTAAAGCTCCTCTGTGTGCGTGAAACAAGCCTCTGCTCTGTTCTGAGTCTGCGTGAGTCGGGTTTTCCCGCTGAAACATCCTGCAGCTCATCGGCTCGTCTCCAGACACGTGGACACAGAAAAAGGTTTTCATTCAGGAATCTGGGACAAACGGCAGACCTGATCCTCAGAGAACCAGCAGCTCTGTCCTGTTTGCTGACATCCTGTCCACTTTTAGACTTTCCTTAAAGTTAGACAGGTTGAGGTCATCCGGAGCTGTCTCTGTAGTCATGCTGCTACAGACGCAGATGTTTTTCTGAACTGAGGATTTCTTCCTTTCTTTTTTAGCAGGTTAATAGAAATGCACTGCAAAAACACAAAATCTTACCAAGTATTTTCTGTCTAGTTTAGTGCACATATCTTAAATAAGACCAAACTAACTTACAAGTAACTTTTCATCAAGATGTAGGAGCTCGTTTTAAGTCAACAATTGATTAATATTGATGAAAAATTACTGGTTCCACTGGCAGATCATCTCACTTAAAGCATGAATTTTTACCAGTGAAATAATCTGCCACTAGAACTAATCATTTTTCATCAATATTAAGAAATTACTGACTAACTACAAACTCCAGTCTCTTGTTGAAAGGTTACTTTTAAGTTAGTTTTGTCTTATTTCAAGTGTACCAACACACCTACGCTTGAAACTGGACAAAAAATACTTTATTTAAAAAACTTTTCAGCAAGACATAGGAACTTGTCAATAATAATTCCTTAATATTGATTTTTGTAAAATAACTACTTCTAATAACATTTTCTCATGTTCTAAGTTATTTTTCATCAACATTAAGTAATTATTGATTTAAAACAAGCTCCTATATCTTGCTGAAAAGTTATTTATAAGTTATTTTTTGCTTAATGTCAAGTCTACTAAGATATTTACACTAAAAACTACAGAAAAATACTTGGTAAGATTCTGTTTTTGCAGTGCAAGCTGTCCCAATCACCTTTGTAAGTGAATCTGATTAAAATTGAAAATTTTATTTTATTTTTGGTTGTTTTTCAGTTTTCTGCTTGTTAGTTTATTTTATTTTTATTGCTGCTATTTTTTCTATTATCCGGGTATTTATTTTGTTAGTCTGTAATGTTTGTTGTATATGCAGTGATTGATGAATTAAATAATAATAATAAAAAAATTAATAACATAAAATAAAACTGCTCCTCATCATGAGTTCAACACATGAACATGTGCAGCTTTTTGGGTTATTGGGGCTGTTTTTTTGACAAATCTTTTTACATGTTTTATTTTGAAACTTTGCAGCTTCCTGTCTCTACAGTCATAGAGTGCTTCTTCTCAGGTTTCTGAGGGTGAAGGTTGGAGTTGGAGTCAGATCCACCTGAGAACAAATGTCCGTTTTACCTACAGTGAAGATGTTTCAACAAATGGATTTTTTTTTTCTCCTGACAGGTGAGACGTATCCAGGAACAACAAGTTACCTGTGTGATGACTCCGCCCACAACTGAGCCAATGCCACCCACATTAACTTTATAAAAGACAGAGACTCGCACTCTGGATGTAGGCGACGTCGTTAACCTGCAGCAGCACACCTGGGATCCACCTCTCTGACGCTGACAGGTAAGTCCTGAACCATCAGGAGTTCAAGGTGTTTGAGATTTTGATAAAATAAGGAGCTCTAAATCTGATCTATTTACTTGGATCAATTATACGGGAATTTTCACACCTAGTCCGGTAAATTCGGTTCAATTAGGGATCAAAATTACAACATTTGTTACATTTTCAGCAGCTGCTAAAAAAAAAGTTCCCCTTCTTGCCTGTGGTGGCGCTTCACTTAAGGAAAGAACACAAGAACCTCTGAAGAAGACACTGAACACAACTTACTTCTTTATGAAATGACATCAATGCGTTGTAGTCCACTTCCTGGTTTGTTTGGAGCGGTCTCCGGTCCGCTTGGCGTTCACATGTGCATTCAAACCGCACCAGAGTTCACTGCAACCGGACCGAGACCAAGGTCTTTAGGCGGAGCAGAGTTAGCTTTTATTACGCTTTCACACCTCTCCGACCGAACTGGCCTTTCTCAAATGGACCAAAGTTTGATTAAACTGGATTAAGCAGGTCTGGTGTGAACGCCGTCCTGGCGTTGTCTCAGTAGACTCCCAGCCCACCTGGATCTCACCTGTTTTGTTCTTACCTGTTCTGGTTTCTCCCCACAGATGATTGTGATCAGCTGGTCCAGTCGCCGCTGTGATGTTTGTCTTTCGTTGTCTCCGTCTCGTCCTGCGGGACGTCCTCTCCCAGTCCTGCCTGCATCACTTCCTGCTGGAGTTTGTAGGCACCGCCCTCTTCCTGTCTGCCAGCCTATCAGCTGTTCTGATAAAGGCTGACCCGAGGTCAACAGGTCCGACCAATCACAGCGGTCCCCCTGAGGGTCCTCCACCCTCTGGGTTCGTGGCGTGTCCCCTGCAGGTTGTGTTGGTCTTTGGTCTATCCGTTGCCATGGCAGCGCTGTCCGTGGGTGGAGCAGTTCACCTGAACCCTGCAGTTTCCATAGCGATGGCTCTGACCCTGAGGCTCCGCCTGTGGAGGGCAGCGCTGTACGTGATTGGCCAGCTGCTGGGGGGCGTGGCCTCCGCTGCGCTGCTGCTGGGGCTGATGGGAGATGTGGCGCCTGCCGTGAACCAGGTGAGTGTTCCTCCGACAGGCAATCAGAGAGCATGGTCCTCTCTCACTCGCCCCGTACGTGTCCAGGTGTCCTCCGGCGTCCTGCTGCACCAGGCCGTTACCGTGGAAACGCTCATCACGCTCCAGCTGGTCCTGGTCGTCATGGTAACCACAGAGCTCCCGCTGCCTGAGGTGGCCACGCCTCTGTTGGTCGGTCTGACTGTCAGTCTGGGTCACCTGGTGGCTGTAAGTCCCGCCCACCTGTCCGCTGGCCCTTTAAGCAGCCAATCAGCTTCTGTTTCCTCTTCAGGTAGGAGCCACAGGATGTGGGATGAACCCAGCGCGCTCCTTTGGTCCTGCCGCCGTCACACTCGACTTCAGGAACCACTGGGTCAGCGTATACGCAGGCACACACACACACACACACACACACATGCTCACACCCACACACACACACAAGGATGCAAGTTATCAATTAATGAGTCAATCTAAAGTTGATTTTATTAATCAACTAACGATTAATCGAGCCGCTATTTTAAAAAAAAATTGGGCCCCTGGAGTTTCACACATGTGCAATAAACAAATAATCAACAATTGTAAGTTTAATTGTTTGCATCCTTAATGCAAACGCACCAACTAACTCACTAACTCATCCCTGATTGGTCGCTTCCACCGCAGGTGTTCTGGGCGGGGCCTATTCTCGGGGCGTGTCTGGCCGCCCTCCTCAACGACCTGCTGCTGCGGCCGCGCTGGCGCTGCCCTGGAGATTGGTGGGCGGAGCTAAAACAGCTGTATGTGCTGACAGACAAACAGCAGCAGGGGGCGCTGTCACAGCTTCCGTAACGCACCTGAGCAGCGAAGAAGCAACAGATCGTCTTCTTCATCGTCGCCATCATCACAAACGAAGGAGCTGGACTAAAAATCATCTCGGCCTTCTCCCTAATCTAATCCAGATTTATTCTCATTTAATGATGCTAAAAGATATTTTTAAACCTCTTTACCTCACATATTATGACATCAATCCAACTACGGCCGGTTCTTAAGGAAGCAGCAACCAGGCCGGCCAGAACTTTATGATTTCTAGTTTTATTTTTATTATTGTGTTTTCAGCATTTTATACAACTATGCATATTTTGCAAAATACGTATATATTATGCACAAAATGTATTATGTGTCAGGTGTGTGTCTGAACCTGATCAAAAGAAATGTCAAATATCCAATATTTAATCAAATATTAGTGGACGTGTTGCTTCTATTTGAGCATGTATGTATAATTTTGAACCTGTGTGGATCAAATCCTTAATAAATTTAAACCTGAGCACCCAATTTTTGTTTAAAATTTTAACAGTTGTTGGTTTTTAAATTATTCCACTTGTTCATAATACGGGGAAATCTGTTGCTTAAGAAGGCCGACAAAAAAGAGGCTGAGAAACAAAATGGATTATTAACGAGCACAAAGGGAGTATAAAAGATCAACCGAGAATGTTTTACTTTCCGGGATGTTCCTGAACTCACCACCCACAGAAAACTAAACTCAGCAGATAAGCCAGCTTCTAGTTTTATTTTCTATCAGCAGGAAACAGCAGCTCAGAGCGTTAAACACACACCGCCAGCTGTCAGTCATCTGTCAGGACACACACACACACACGCCCACACACACACGCAGACAGACAGAGTGGAGTTATAAAGGCGTGTTGAAGCATCTCTGGTTCAGTCTCCAGACAGGTGAGATGTGTGTCTTCAGGTGTGTGTGTGCGCTGCTGTGTGTCACGGCAAGTGTGTGTCTGAACCTGCTGGAAAAACCAGTGATGTTCAGTGGACCAGCAGGAAGTTTGTTTGGATTCTCCATCGACTTCCACTCCTTCAACAACACGTAAGTTCTTCACTTTATCTGGTCTGTTTACCTGAAACAAAGAATAAAATCGTCACCAGGTGAGTCACAACACCTGGAAAAAACGTTGTCAGCCATTTTCACTGAAGATCTTCTGAGGTTTGTCTCCACTGGCTGTCTTCTCCCATTTCTATTCTTGAAAAGAAATACTAAAAATGAATTTTTTAATGTTGCCACGGATTCTCGGTTTTATTTAGTTTTGGACTTTAACTAGGCCGCTATAACACTTGATATATTTTGATCTAGAGCACATTGTAAGAAGGTGACCTCGATCCCAGTCGTCTGCAGCTTCTCACCGGTTTTCTCCAGGATTGTCCTGTGTTTAGTTTACTTTAACTTCTAAGTTTTTACACTAATCTGCTCAGATTAACGTTGGTCTAATCTGAGCAGATTACATTCTTCTACATCTTTGCTGTGTTTCTTACATGGCTTGAAGCAAACTGCAAACAGGACTTCTATATTGGGGTTATGTTTGTCCAAAAGAAATAAAAAATTGAAACTAAAATATATATATATATATTTTTAATCAGTTTTATCTTTTTTCTTTGGTACAAACTTTATGTCCCCAATTTATCTTCATACTTCCGTTTCTTCAATAACTGTCCCATATCGATGGACTTATTTGGTAATTATGGCGCCATCTAGAGGCTTTGCTGTGAAACTGTGACTAGAAAACTGAAAAAATGACCACATCCTGATGAAAACACTTTCTTGTTGTTGATATTAGGAGATTGGTAAGTCAAATTCAGCTTTATTGCCAATTTGCGATATATTCCACATTTAACATTTTGAATGTTTTATGTTAAAATCTATGTTGGTTTTTGTATGTGAATCTCTAGTTTTTAATGAACCAAAGTACAACTGGGTATATTTTACCAAAACTGTTTGCAGGACAACAGCTTTGGTCAGAAAGCAAGAAGGACATGAATAGATTTTAAATGGTCTAGCAATGCATTCTGGGTACAGAAAAAAAACATAATTAACTACACCTCATCAGGGGTGAAGAATGTGAGGAGAAGAAATGAAACAGACTCCATTATTTTCAAAATAAGGGCATGAATATAGATGGCTAACTACTTGAACATTCAATACCCAAACCCTCAACACAGATTTTGAACTTTATTCAGCTGAATGTTTACAAAACAACCAAGTAAATTAGCGCTTTAGAATTTGTCCAGAAATATTAATTTAGTGGAAGCTAAGTGCGCTAAATATTTTCAACCAGCAAAAACGATAAAGTGCTAATTGGAGAATTAGCTCCGCATTTAGCGCATTAGCTCTGGGTGTTACTGTGATAGCACCAGATCTTTGTTTGGGTTTGGATTGTGAATGAGACGAACAGAGAAGATTCAGATGTGCAAATCGCTGGTGCTCACCGTGAGGTCAGGTCATTTACGGCTGGAAGGAGCTCAGATGTTTTGGTTCTGCAGGTTCTTCGTTGTGATTGGAGCTCCCAAAGCCAACACCAGCCAGCCCGGGGTCACAGAGGGAGGGGGCGTGTTTCTGTGCACCTGGTCACCTGATGGAGCCTGTGACATCATCGATTTTGACCTGACAGGTGAGTTTATGATTTGTTCTGCCCAGAATGTCTTTTGGAAATTCTGAGTGATTGGACCAGAAATGACCCGTCCGATTTTTACACCTGATGTTATGATGTTACCTGTCTGACTCTCCTGTCGTTCACAGGTGATGAGGAATACAGCCTCTCAGGTCTCAGGTTTCACTCCTTTAAGAGCGGGCAGTGGTTTGGAGCTTCTGTTCGCTCAGTCGGCAGCACACACCTGCTGGTGAGAGAACACGGGGTTAAAAACGTTTCCATATCATGACAGACAATACGGCAAAATATGTACAAGAAACATTTAATTTTCCATTTGTTTTCCTCACTTTTATTTACAATTCAGTAATTATTACTCTAATTTAGCTTCTAATTTTAGTTAGCAATGAGGTCTTTAGTGGAAATTTTTGTCAGATAATGAATTGTGACGTTATTAATGTGATGTTGAATATATTACCAGTTAAAATTTTACAATTATCAATTTCCAACAGAATTGGTGTCAAAGGTTTGTGCAACAAAATTTTTTATTTGTGCCACTGTCAATTGAGAAATACTAATAGATATTTCAAGAGACCATAAAAGGTCAACCTGAGCCTCACCTTCTTCAAACCAGACAAAACTGGAGCCAACAACTCGACTACGTTTATGCAGCAAAACCATTTTTTGTGCTGCTTTTGCCTAGAAGATATTAATGAAAGTTTAAAGGTCGAAAGGTCAACCAACCCCTTCCCACCATCATCAAATCTAACAAAATTGTTTGTGCAGCAAATTTCTGTTTGTTTGTGCTGCTATAATTTTAAAGATATTAGTAAATATTTTCAGATGTCATGAAAGGTCAAACAGACCAACACCTTCTTCAAGTCAAAGTTGTAGTCAATCAACTTGACAACATTTGAGCCGCTTTGTGCAGCCAAAAACATTTGTTTGTGCTGCTCCTATTTTGAAGATATTAATGAAAGTTTAAAGGTCAAAAGGTCAACCAGCCCCCTCAGAACATCACCCAAATCTAACAAAATTGGTGTCAAATTTCTGTTCTTGCTTGTGCAGCAAAAAATGTCATTTGTGCTGCATTTATTTTGAAGATTCTGATGATTACCTCTGGAAACTTTGTAAATAATATCTTTAAAATAAATTTTTTTTCCCTCATCTGCCATCCAGCTTTCTGATGAGCCCTAGCGCCCTCTGGCGGCCTAACTTTGAAAAACACTGCACTAGAACATGACTGGCACCTTCGTCTCAGCAGGACTTGTGATTTGTGATGTTTTTAAAGGAAATAGAGACTTCCTGTGTGTTTCTCCACCTCCAGGCGTGTGCGCCACTCTTTCATTGGAACGTCAACCAGAAAGAGGCAGAGTCAGGGAAAACACCTGTAGGAAACTGTCTCCTATTGGACCAAATGACCAGGAGCGCCACACCTTTCTCTCCCTGCAGAGGGGCCTTGATGGAGGACGACTACACGCAGAGTAGCAACAGTAAGACACACGGACGTCTGGAAGGAAAACCTTAAACAGCCTCAAAGGCTGAAACTGTCTTTTGTTGTCTAGGAAACGATCAGCGCTACTGTGAGGTTGGCTTCAGCACTGACATCACCAAGGTGATGTGGTCTTCCTGTTTCCTTTCTAGGATTCTAACGTTCATCAGAGTTGTATAGTAACTAGTTACATTTACTCAGTTACGTTTACTTTTTTTTTAAATTACTTTTAGGATTGTTTTTACTCTGCTGCACTTTTTACTTTTACCTTCCTAATTTTATTATGAAGTATCTCTACTCATACTAGAGTACAAATTCTGAATTTTCTACCGACTGAGTGAAAAACAAACACATTTTAAGCAAAAAATTCACCAGACACAGACACACACCTGCAGTTTTTGTTAAAGTTTAATACGTTTTTTTATTGAAAGTGATTTGGAAACATTTTCTTTTGACTGATTTCATTATTTTTTGTTACTTATATGAATTATTGTCATTTTTGTCCTTAAAATACCAAAATTTACACTTTACTTTATATTTTGATGATGTAATGTTTAAATATTAAATAATTGTTAATTTGATTAGTTACTCGAGAAGACTTTTTACTAAATAATTTTTACTCTTACTTGAGTAAAAATATGTTGAGGTCATGGCGCTTTTAGTTGAGTACAACTTTTGGTTTCTTTACCTACCTCTGATGTTCATGTAATCTTAATTAAAGTTTCATAAGTTTTTAAGGATTTCTTTGGATTTTAGCTGCTTTTCCTCTCATCTACTTTCTACGGTACGGAGCCCTCTAGGGGACATGGGGATTTTTTTTTCTTTTGCGTTCCCTCGCAAAACTTTTGCGTTCCCTCGCAAAACTTTTGCGTTACCTCGCAAAACTTTTGCGTTACCTCGCAACACTGTACTGGTCAGTTATGCAGCATAATTGAATACTGCAAGCCTTTCCTACGGTGGGCGCCGTACTTTATGCTTTAATATAAGGTTATGTGAGGTATTTCCATGAATTTTAGTATCTTTTTGTGAAATATCTGAAGTTTTATATCTTTCCTTAGGATAGAAAGGCACCACAAACCTACGATATAAACAGAAACTTTCCGTAAGTAGGAAAGAAATAAAAACACATTATAATTTGGACTATTTCTGAGTTATTATCGCGGTTAATAAATCATCTGACAGTTTTGATTGTGTCTCTGTTGTGTTCGTAGTCTGAATGGTTTAAAGAGCTGCTTTCAGTCCCGCTCCATCTCAGCCTTAACAGACATAAACATGCAGTAATAAATCGATTTTCAATCAGTGTTTTGCACCAAGCAGTTTTTACTGTTAACAAGTTTTTATTATTAAAAACACGACAAACTAATGATGGTAAAGGGCCGCACTGGGTTAACTCGGGGAATCTCATCTGTCTGTGTATCAATCAACTCCAAACCTTTTCTTTGTTCTGTCACAATTATCGATTAATTCCATTTTGATGATCAGGCTCCAAACTTTGCAAGGACTGACCGCCCCGCTCACCGCTTCCTAATACACACAAAGCCAGTATCCTTCCCATTCATACCTGGTGACGTCACTCCCACGTCGACACACCTAAGTGTCAAAGCCGCTGCTCCTGTCATATCAATAATTACTTATTTCATTCATATGGCTCTTACAGAGCCTCAGTGAAAACTTGTTTATTATTATTAGCTGTTTGGTGCAAAACACTGATTGAAAATCGATTCATTTATTACTGCATGTTTATGTCTGTTAAGGCTGAGATGGAGCGGCACTGAAAGCAGCTCTTTAAACCATTCAGACTACGAACACAACAGAGACACAATCAAAACTGTCAGATGATTTATTAACCGCGATAATAACTCAGAAATAGTCCAAATTATAATGTGTTTTTATTTCTTTTCTACTTACGGAAAGTTTCTGTTTATATCGTAGGTTTGTGGTGCCTTTCTATCCTAAGGAAAGATATAAAACTTCAGATATTTCACAAAAAGATACTAAAATTCATGGAAATACCTCACATAACCTTATATTAAAGCATAAAGTACGGCGCCCACCGTAGGAAAGGCTTACAGTATTCAATTATGCTGCATAACTGACCAGTACAGTGTTGCGAGGTAACGCAAAAGTTTTGCGAGGTAACGCAAAAGTATTGCGAGGTAACGCAAAAGTATTGCGAGGTAACGCAAAAGTTTTGCGAGGGAACGCAAAAGAAAAAAAAAATCCCCATGTCCCCTAGAGGGCTCCGTACTCCGTAACTTTCTGCTATTCGTCTACTGGAAATAACTTTTTGATTCTGAAACGGTTTTATTCCCAATTTGTCCCGTTTTCCCAAGGAATTTTAGAGAATTGTGTCTTGGAGTAACTTTAAAAGGTATAAAGAAAATGTTGCTTTCTAAGAGTGAAACTATAAAGAAATGGAGGATGTATCTAAACCTTTAAACAGGACTGATGATGCTAACTTTAGCCCTCTCTGTTCAGGACGGTCGGTTGGTGCTTGGAGCTCCAGGAAGCTTCTACTTCCAGGGTGAGGGAGACCCCTGCTGGCTGTTGATTGTAACTACACCAGTTTACAAATGGTATTAGGGAAAGTTTCCTGTTCAGGCTTAATGATGTCACTAAGGATAATTAAATATCTGCAGTTAATCCAGCAGTATAGACTCAAGAAGACCAGTTTAACAGCTACACCAGTTATTTTAATCAACTGGATGTGAGTGAACATGAAACGGTGCAGAAATCCAGCAGTCAGACTGATGCCTTTAAGTGGAATAATTTTCTATAAAGTTTAACACTCACTGCTGATTTCAGGTCAGGTGATCACAGTGGGTGTCAGTGACATCATCAACAGTGGACAGAGTGATAAACCCATCCAGTATGTGGCTGGAATCCACCAGTCAAATGAGCAGGAAGGTTACGACCTTTACCGAGGTGAGTGACACATTATGCTGAAATCCTTTGAAAAAGGGCTTTTATTCTGAAAGGTACACATCTTTCATTGGTTAAGCTTTGGTATTTAAATAGACTTTTTTGAAAAGGGCCGTAAGATTTTTTATGAACTGTTAAAAAGTTTACAAAAGTATCATTAAAAGCCTGAAATATACTGTATTTCATGTGTTCATCAGCTTTTACTTTGAAGGGCTAGCAATATGTATGCAAATCTCCTACTTTTAAAAAGCTGAAAGAGACCAGTGTTTCCAAACTAGAACAGAATTTTCTAGATAATCTTTAAAACCGCACAAAGAAATATCTGCAGGTTTTTAGCAGAAGACGGTTTCTTCTGCTGTCTTTATGGAAGCATAAAGTCACATGAGAAAAGCTAAAAAGTGTTTTTTTTTACTCTGTAATTTTTCCTGTTCTGCTGTGCAGCACATATTGCAGTCGTTTTATAAAAACAGATGAAGTGTGATTTATTTCTACATGTCTGTCAGGTTACTCAGTGGCCAGTGGTTTGTTGACTGGAGACGCCACAACAGGTCAGTAAATCTAATCTAATCTAATGTAGTGAGATTTTTCTTTTCCTAACGTTTTCGTTTGTGTTCACCAGATTATGTGGTCGGGGTTCCAAATGACAGGAACACGGCAGGAACAGTAAGTTTTTCCCGTGTTGTTTGGGTTGTAATGAACTGAGTCTGTGACTCTGATGAAGGCGATGCTCAGAGAGACTCTAATGTTGGTCTGCTCTACCAGGTGAATATCTATGATGGCAGGATGGCCGGCTCTCTGAGAGTTCACCATACCTTCCTGGGGACTCAGGTGAAAAGTCAAACTGTTCTGCTCTGTTTGGATGCTAATGAACTGGAGCTAAGATGTCTCCGTCTCCTCTAGGTGGCGTCCTACTTTGGTCACAGCGTCGCCGTGGCGGACATCAACAGTGATGGGTGAGAAGTTACACATCTGGTAGATTTACTGTTTGTCTGAAAAGATGGAGACTGGATCTATTTTCTGGTGTGACTTTGGTTGTGTTGTTGGTTTCCGGTGCAGTCTGGACGACGTGCTGATCGGAGCGCCTCTCTTCATGGACAGAGTGATGGGGCAGCTGCAGGAGAGAGGGCAGGTCTGAACACTGAGTCCAAGTTTTCCTTAAGTCTCATGTTTCAGTCTGTCTGTCAGCTTTTCTGTGTCTTTGCTGTTTTATTTCAAAATGCTTCACAGGCAATAGTCTTCAACCTCATTTGCATCGACTGGTTTGAACAAAAATCCTTAGTTATGTCCTAAGGTCATCCATCCATCCATCCAGGGTAATGATATTCTCCAGCTCATCCTGGAGTATCACAGGGTACTCTCATGTAGTCTCTCCAGAAACGTCTTGGTCTAACTGATAGTCCCTTTCCAGTGGGATGTGCTTGGAAAATCTCCAAAACAATGCATTTGTTATTCATGACCTTATCAACAGACATGCTGAGTTTTAAGTGAATTTCTTTGCTTGTTTCAAAATAAACCATCAATCTGAATGTTTCTCTGTTCAGGTCCTTTTATACCTGCAGAAGAAAAAGTCCTCCTTCTCCTCACAGCCTGACCAATCACTGATCGGTCAGTCGATCTATGGCCGGTTTGGCTCCGCCCTCTCCGTGCTGGGTGACCTGGACATGGATGGTTACCAAGGTAACCAAGTATCCAGCTTTTCAACATCATAAACCTTCTAGCTTCAGAGCGCTAATCCAACACTACCCCTCTGTGTGCAGATGTTGCGGTTGGGGCTCCATGGTCAGATGGAGGTGGTGGCCAGGTGTTTATTTACTTGGGCAACAGCAACGGCCTGTCGGCTACGCCCTCGCAAATTATTAACAGCCCATTACTTAGCAGCAGGTCAGCGTTTGGATTTTCTCTCAGGTCAGGTGTGGATCTCGATGGGAACGGATATCCAGGTATGTTCAGGAGCTCTGGCTTATTGTTTAATAATTACTGATCAATAATCAGCTGCTGCTTGTGTGTTTGTAGATCTGCTGGTTGGAGCGTGGGGTGCAGACCAAGCCTTTCTCTACAGGTGATTCTCCACAGTTTCAATTTTTTTTACAAAAGAACTTTATGTTTTGAATGGCTAAAATTGAGTAAGGTTATTTAATAAAGCCATTATCAATAGTCCAATGTTGATTGGCTGATAAGGCCCTTGTGTTGCTACTTCACTCCAGTAAAGCTTGGCTTTGTGTGTTCAGGTCTCAGACTGTGATCCGGTCCAGAGTTTCTGTCTCACTGCTACCAGACTTCCTGAATCCAGATGTTAAACTGTGTCATCACAAAAACACACCAGTTTCATGGTAATTAAGCAACTATTCAAGAGTTTTCATTGACTTGGATTTTTAAATCAAGAACAACAAACTTTACTCAGTTTATTTAAAGTCAATCTTTCTATAGCCAATTATTCCTGCTCAAGTTTGAGGGAAAATTGTGATTGGTATAATTCTGCTCAGTCAATTTTAAACCATGACAGTTCAGTACAATCCAAGCCTCCACAATCACTTGTTAACACATGCAGTTAGTTTCTGATTGGTTTGACTTTTGCCAGTGTAAGGTTTTTAAATGCCGTCTCATTACCCAGTTCTGTTTCCAGTTTAGACTTGGTTTAATCTAATAATACAAGAGTCAGAACAAGCCACATGAATTGCCAACTGAGCATCTCTCAGCATACATATGTGTGGACGTATCTATCTCAGAGATCTACATCCAATGTAGATGTAGGTAAATTTCAAACTCTTGTGGCTCAAGAAATGGATAAACCACCTCAATAATCTTCTGGAAACCAGTTCTATTACTTAAAGCACCAGTTCTATCAATAGTTAGATTCTCTGAATATCTGATGAGGAGTTATTGTCTAAAATCAGTCTCTTTTTATGCTCCCTTAACTCATATAGTCAGTGTGTTCACAAAGTGAAGCATTTCTACACTCTAACCAGTGCTGATAAAGCTGAAACTTCTCTGAAACAAAAATGTAAATTCAGCTTCCCTGGATTAGGTGATGGTAGGTTTATTCCTGTATAAAGATGCTAGATGAGTATCAGTATAAGTATCTAAAAAGCTTTTTGTGTAGAGATTTTTTGGTATCTGAGTGTTAAAGATGTTAGAATGAGTTTCAATATAAAGTCATATGTCATCTGCATATCATTAAACTTCAGGATATTATTCTTTTTTACATCTATCTGCGTTTCTGTTGGTGTATCTCCTCAGTTTTGCTGTCCGAATGTGCGTCTATGTCTCTGGTCACAGAATCCCTCAGCAGACAGGTAAAGGTGTCTTTAGGGGTATTTCAGAATATGTTAATATCAGTAATCTAATTCTGTCTGTCTGCTGGCTGGTGGTGGCAGCTCTAAGGGTGGAGCTACACCTGGATATGATGAAGCAGCCAATGGCACGAAGAACTCTGCTGCTGTCAAACAATCAGCCTCAGACGTCAATGGAGCTGGTTGTAGAGAGGCAGGTGGGCTTGGTCTGTACCAATCACACAGCATACCTGAGGGTGAGTGGACAAACTAATTACGTGAGCAGAATCACACCTGTATCTGCTGCAGGTGGAATCAATGTTGTAGAGACCTGAGCTCTTTGAATTTTCACATCATGGAGACATGGCTGAGGTTTGATAGGAATGTTGGTGCAGAAACTTTATGCTGTTCTGTTTGTGCGTTTAGTCTGAAGAGGAAGTTCAGGATAAACTGAGTCCGATCTTCATCACTGCTGAGATCAGCCTCCTCAATTCTACCCAGAATGCTCTGCTGCATGGTCAGACACACTCAACAGTCCAGGTGAGTCAGCCTACTTCCTGCCAGAGGAGGGAACTGAACTCAGGACCAGAGTTTCAGTGAACATAAAGATAACCACAGAGTGTCTGTGTGTCTTATAGAGCCGGCTGATTCTGGACTGCGGGGACGATAACATTTGCATTCCTGACCTGAAGTTGAGCGCTAAACCGTGAGTCAACAGGATATTGATGAGGAAATCCACTAAGAATTTCAATAATTGGAAGAAAGCCTGCAAAATACTGAGAGATGAAGATGGAACAGCTACAGAAATAGCTATGTCATCAGCATATACAGTACAGACCAAACGTTTGGACACACCTTCTCATTGAATTCAATTAGATAGTGTGTCCAAACTTTTGGTCTGTACTGTAAATGCATCCCCGATTTAAATAACCAATTTCTGGATAGTGGTTAAAGAACTGAAGGCGGACATATTGTTTTGTGTGTCTCACGGTGTGTGTGACGTTAGTGTATCAGACAGCGTGTTGATCGGAGACGATCAGTCCCTGTTGTTGTTGGTGTTGGCTACAAATGATGGCGAGGGCGCGTATGAGACCGAGCTGGTGGTCCAACTCCCTGAACACACACACTTCCAGAGCTGTCAGGTGAGATGGTCTCACACACACTGATAAAAATTAACCGCTTAAACAGCCAATAAGAACAGTCCTGTCGGGTTTTACTTTGCAGGGTGAAAACCGACTGGTGTGTGTTCAAAGGAAAGAAAACCAGACGGTTGTTGTCACCTGTGACCTCGGGAACCCAATGAAACACAGACAGAAAGTGAGTGAATCTCCAATTCCTCTAAAGCAGATGTGGGTCAGTTTCATCCTAAAGGTTGCAAGGTTTCAAACATCTGATTCAAATCATAAAATTATCTTCCAACTGTGGTTAAGTAGGAAAACATCTAAAAGATGCAGAACTTCAGACCTGGAGGTTTGGAGTTGCTAACCCCTGCTGTAAGCACTGTAGCGCTCATGATGCTAAGCAAACTCTAATCTTTAGTCCGCTGGGATTGGAGTCAAACCAATATGAGGAAACTATAGGCGTAGAACAATCCTTTAGTGATTATGGCTCCTTTACCTGCAGGTCCAGACTGGTCTCCTCTTCAGCGTCGGCAACCTGGAGGAGGTGGACAGTCACATCACCTTCAGCCTAAGAATGCGAAGGTACAAACTCTGCCTGGTACCCTGGGTTTACTGCTGAAAGCTCATATCCCTTTGTCTTACTCTCTGTCCACCTTTCCGTACCAGTAAGAACTCTGTGAACTCCAGCAGTAACCATGTGACAGTGAAGGTTCAGGTGAAGGCCGAGGCCACACTAGAGATCAGAGGGTATAACTCAAAACTAAAACTTTTCTGGATTTAATACCAGATGTACAGATTGACTGTAGTAAGGTTTTGGTGTCTCTGCAGGGGATCCGTCCCTTCAGACGTCCTCTTGCCCCATCCGGACTGGCAGCCAGTAGGCAACCCTATAAGTCTGGAGGAAGTCGGGCCACTGATGGAGCACGTGTATGAGGTGAGGTTAACGTCTGGTAATGAGGTATATTAGCAGGACTTGGAAGAAACAAGACCAGCATTGGACCCAGCTCATGAAACTGATTTGGTGGGAGGTTATCCAGTTCAGAGAGTCACTCCTGGTCAGGTAGACTTCAGGTGAACATTTCTGTCATATCTTGTTGAGACCCCACTGCTTGATGTTGCTTTGACTTATCTTTGGAGGCATTAGGACAGGCTGGACCTGAACATGAGGTAGACCAGTAGGAGCTTTGCTGGTTTACTGCTGTGGACTGGAAGTCCAGGTTCTGGTGGATCTGAAACTCCAGTCACCAGCTGGTGAAGGCCAACATGCTGTTCATCAACTGACATTGATGTTATTGATGATTCTGGTTTGTAGATTAGAAATCAGGGTCCCAGTTCTGTCAACGCCCGACTGACCGTGGACTTCCCTTCTACCTGGCGACATCACTTCCTGCTCTACGTCATCTCCACCCCGTCAGAAGAGTCCTTGAGTTGTCAGACACTGAACACATCAGACGTGATGCCTTTAGAGGTAAAACAACGTCATGTTTCTTTTTATTAATGGAACTTAACCCTCACCTGTCTATAGTTCACCTGTCTTACTCTCATCTGTCTACAGCTCGTAGATAACTCCAGTCTTACTGTAGTTTCTCAGCCCATCCAGCAGGAGGAGACAAACTCACTCGAGCAAACAGTCCATGTGGTAAAAACAGTTTTATTCCTTAATGGTCGCTTTATGAAAGCCACTAATTTGTGATATCTCCTTCCTCTGCACACCTGAACACACCTTCAGGTTACTGAGAAGTATTACAGGTGTGTGTTCCTCTGATCTGAGGCTGACTTACGTTTGTTTCAGAACTGCAGCAGCAGTGAGACGGGGTGTGTCCGGTTTGAGTGTGATGTCATGGATTTGGGGCGGGGCTTTAGCGCAGTGGTAAAAATCTCAGCTCGGCTAAATTTGCACACACTCACACAGGTAGGCTTGAACACACACACGCACACGCCCACACACACACGCACAGAGGTGAGGGTTCTGTTGTCATTTTGTGTTTTGTCCTTCAGACCTCCTATCTGAACTATGACCTCGTTTCTTCTGCCTCTTATGATGTCATCAGTGCATCATCAAAGGTCCAACCACTGCTGCTTACAAGTGGACACACACAGGTAATCAATAACCATTAAATCAATAAATAATACCCCGCAGAACCCAGAAGTGTGTGTGTGTGTGTGTGTGTGCACAGGCTCAGCTCAGTGTGGTGTGGCGTCCTCCTGATGGGGAGAAACCCGTTCCTATTGGCTACATCATCCTGTCAATCATCTCTGGACTCCTCCTCCTCTTCCTCCTCTGTTTCATCTTCTGGAAGGTATCAATCAATCAATCAATCGGTCAATCAGTCAATCAGTCGGTCAGTTTCCTTTTCAGCAGGTTCCCTTTTTTGGTTTAATTAATGAGTTTCTGGTTGAATCAGTGACGTTTTGGTTTAATCTCAGTAATAGCTGTTGCTCTGACCTTTGACCTTCTGTTCAACCTGAAGATTTGGTGCAGAACTTGATAGAGTTGAAACTCACACTATTGGTTTTAAATTGTTCTCCACATGACGAGTTCACACCCCTCCATCTTATTAAAGTTTCCTCCATCTTTGTGTGTGTGTGTGTGTGTGTGTGTGTGTGTGTGTGTGTGTGTGTGTGTGTGCGTGTGTGTGCGTGTGTAGCTGGGCTTCTTCAGGCGCACCAGACCCCCCACTGATGATGATGATGGTGGTGAAGACGATGGAGAGCAGCAACCGGCTGAGGAGAGTCACATGACTGAGTAACGCGTCTTCGCCTGAAGCAAAATGTCTTACAAAATGTTTCACTGTTGCTTTAAACGATCAGCCCTAAATAATCGAGCTCAGAGATCCTCCTGTCAGAAGCCTTCGCTCTCAGATTAACTAAGCCAAAACTGTACAAAAGATATTTACATTTTGCATTTAAGATAAAAAAAAACCTTCTCTGTTGGTAAATATGTTTTACTCAGAACCTTGAGAAAGTTTTAGCTTCACCTGTTCAAATTCTGGAAAAATTTTTTAACAAAAGGTCCTATTAAGCACCTTTTGCTTCCTATTAATAATCGATTAATCTAAAAAATAATCAAAAGCTAAGCCCTGCATTGTGCTGATGTTAAGTGAAAAGGTTGAGCTTTTCATATGTTGTTGGAAATATAATTTTTTAGCTTTCCTACAAATGATCAACATTAAAGGAATGCTATTATTGTATTCTAGGCAATAAAATTTTCATTTTCTTATTTAAATAAGAATTCTAATTTCTTATTTGCATCTTTCAATGTATTTGTAATATTGTATAACATGCTTAAATTAAAAATCTGTAAAATTTGCCAATAGTACTAATTGATTAATACTATTAATCAATAGATTAATAGTATTAATCAATAAATTAATACTATTAATCAATAACTAAAATAGCTGCTGTTGCAGCCCTAGTCTGAAGTTAAATCACACTGTAAAAAATTTGTTTTTAATTTTGTTCTCTAATTTATGACATGTTTTACAGTGCAGGCCAAACTTCTCTTGTTTTAGGACATTTAACATTGCCTAAATTATTTCTAATTTAAGTAACAAATAGTAATAAGAGAAGAAACGCTGAAAAAGTAAAACCAAACATTAAATATCTAAAAATAAAAAACTGCCAAGAAAGATCTAAAATCTCTTTTTCAAGAGGAACCAGGCAAGAACAGCAGAATCATTTACAAATATCAACATTTACATATGAAAATATGACAAACTTCTAATAAAAAAAAGAAAAGTAAAATGAATGCATGCTCTGAGTTGTGTTAACTCCGCCTCCTTCAGTCTGATTGTACCCACAACCTGAACCCATGATGCCTGTTCCTGTGTGATTGGTGGAGCTGGTTGGAGTCCTCAGCCTGTCAGACGGTACTGAGGGAAGTAAAGCCCTGGAGGGAGGATGAGGAGGATTAGAGCAGATTACTGAGCAGTTTATAACAGCAGACAAGGGGAAGAAGAAAGCACAACCAGTTAGGAGATAAATCCTGACCAACTGGGTAAACTGGTCCAAACTGATGCAGTGAACTGGGACAAGCCTCTCAGAACAGACTCTAGGAGGAAGGAACCGCTGTGAGCTGGTCTGGGGTCAGCAGGCAGCGTGGATGGACGGGTTCCAGGCGTACGGAGCAGGGAAGGCCGGCGGCGCCTTCGATCCCCTGACGTTCATCAGGCAGCCTCAGACTGTCATCAGGATCCTCTGCTGGGTGAGGCTCACGATGGTTTGGTTTGGTTCCCAGGTTTACTGAGCAGCTAGTCCTGGCGGGATTTCATTGGTCAGGTATGGGAGGTCAAGCTCTGATTGGTCGGTTTGCATCAACGTCCAAACTAAAGCTAAGAGTTTCTGAACATCTGTAAACAAGTGTGGACTGCAGAACATCAGCGGATGGATGGATGGATGGATGGATGGATGGATGGATGGATGGATGGATGGATGGATGGATGGATGGATGGATGGATGGACGGGCCAACTAGTTATCTCTTTCAGATAAATAACCTTCTAATTTTAATTTTGCTGGTTGACAATTTGTTCCAGAATTTATTGTAATAAACTATAATATTGTTGTTTTGAGACCATTTTCAAGTAATATGATGGTAACAATGATAATAACACTTTACCTAATAAGATATTTACCTAATAATCTGTTCATACCAGATTTAACAATCACTGCTAATTGGAGTAAAAACAGGAAAATATCAGGATGGATCAATAACTTAAATTATGTCTTTTTGTGAAATGTAAATATTTAAGAGTCTTTAAATTATAGAAAAATTAATTTAAAAACCGACATTAACAAATTGAAAAAACACATTTTTTATGGTTGAGTTGAGTTTACTGAACATATAGTGTGATAAAAAACACACAGTTATACACAAATAAACTAAAAGTATATTTAGTATATACAATAAAGTATATTTACACGTTCAACCTTCTAGTAGGTAGAAGTATAAACTTATTACTCTCATCCCTCTTGCAGCAGCAGCATCATCCAGTAAACTACTATTCATGTTAACTTGAAAATAAAATTATTTAATATTTTCTATATCCATATTTATGGTGAAATGCATCCATATTTACAGTAATTTTTAACATGTTGTAATTGTTTTGATATCAATATATCATATTGCAATAATAAGATGTTTTTCCTGTTTCCTCTTGTATTTTGCTAGTTTTGGTACCAGTTCTGGTTGTGTAAATTACCTCTGCAGAACCAGCAAGATTGGATGATTGTTGTGGTTCTGCAGAGCTGACTGCAGGTCCGTTCTCTGGTACTGTTAGCTGGTCAGTTTCCTGCAGCCTCAGTGTGACTCAGTCATGAGACCAGCTTTAACATTCCTGAGGCTCAGCACAAGACTTTTAGAACAAAAGCTCGTTGTCTCAGACTCTCTGGTTCGATGGACCAGACCGGTTCTGGTAACCACCAGACGCAGCAGAACTTTGATCGGATGGTGGAATATTTGCATAAACTGGTTCTTTGAGGAGGATTCAGGTTGAACACTCCCAATCAGATCATTGATGAAGAATGATCTGATTTTGTTGAAAAGATGGAGTCATGTGACTGAGCGCTACATTTAGAGAAAACATGCCTGAGGTCACATGATCACATCAGGAGTCTGGAAATATAACAGGAGAAGAAGAAGCTCTGTTGTCTTTCTGCTAATGTTAAGACTTTATTCTTGTAATATTAGGACTTTATATTTGTATTAAAAAGTAACATCTCTTAGGCTACATTCACAGACGAATGCGACCCAATTCAAATCTTTTCAGTTCCCCAAAAATCTGATTTGTGCCATTTCCAGATGTGGAACTAAATTGAAAACATATCCGATTGTTTTCAAAGTGTCTGCAGTCAGAACGATCTTGTTTTTACATCATTGATGTGAGACAAGCATCATAATTCTGCACCAGCCAGAATGGATCTAAACAATGGCTGAAAAAAATTAGAATTACGAAATTATTTTTAAAAAATCCCACCACTCTTACATCTGACTCCACATCCCAACAGATTCTCTACAGAAGCTGCAGTTGATGCTCCATTAAAGGTGGTTGCTGTTAGTTGTGTTTCTTTTTCTTATCTTTCTTTGTCCTGTTATG
Organism: Xiphophorus maculatus; assembly: GCF_002775205.1. Classification (NCBI taxonomy): domain Eukaryota; kingdom Metazoa; phylum Chordata; class Actinopteri; order Cyprinodontiformes; family Poeciliidae; genus Xiphophorus; species Xiphophorus maculatus. The sequence goes on from NC_036458.1 coordinate 2,921,650, forward strand.
ATTTTGTGAAGATACTGTCAGCTCTCACTGCTGAATAAACTTTAAAATGGATCCATGCACAGCAGATCCACTTTTATTTCCGTAAACAATGCTGCTGTGTGCCGTTAATGATATTCTGTGAATGTCGGTTGCTTCAGTCTGATTGTCTGGTTGTTGTTGCATTTGATTAGTAGAATGAACGACCACATTAAAAAATCATCTGCCTTCTCCCAGTGCTCCCAGTACTAACTACAGAAACACACCAGTCAGTCAGAAACAACCAATCAGAGCCAGGAGGAGGGTCTTAGCGCTGTCAGTCACTCTCACTCTGTCCCATGGTATTTGCTATGCTACAGCTAGTTCACCATAATACATCCTGCCATGAATGTTATTGCTAGTTAGTTATCTAGCCATTTTCATGATAGTTAGCATTAGCTAGTTAGCTAGCAGATGCTATCTAACTAGCCATTTCCATTCATCCAGAAAACCATTTTGGTTTTCCTGGAATGTTAAGTTGTTTCTCTGCCATTTGTACATTTACCAGCATTGATTGGCAGCACTAAGACCCGTCCCCTGGTTCTAATTGGTTGTTTCTGACCGGAGTGGTGCATTTCTTCAGACGGCAATAGTGGTTCAAGGAGGTCTTTTCACGGATTATTTGTTTTATAAAAGTTACATACTGCAGCTTTAAGGAAGAATCGACATTAAGGTTCTCTAGCCTCGCTGCCATCAGACCACCGTAGACCAGAGGTTTCAATCCCCAGCCATTTTCCTCTACACCCGAATCAAATAAACTCCTCCTCAGCAGACCCTGAGGAGGTAAGTCGTCCATTTAATTTGGGAGTTCTGGTTCTGGAATGGTACCGTAGCAAACCGCCTCCTCCCTTCCCGCAGCTCTTCTCCATCGTGATCCTGGGATGTGTCGCCAACGAAGGTTACGTCAACCGTCCCGATGAGGTGGAGGAGTACTGCATCTTCAACCGCAACCAGAACGCCTGTAACTACGCCATTGCCATGGGAACACTGGGTTTCCTCTGCAGCGCCGGTTTCCTGGCGCTGGATGTTTATTTCCCTCAGATAAGCGGGGTGAAGGACAGGAAGAAGGCCGTCATGTTGGACATCGGGGTGTCGGGTGAGACTCCACCTGGCCGGTTTTAGAGCCTGAATGCCTCTGTGTTCATTTCTAAATGCATCATGCGTGTTTTCCCGCAGCTTTCTGGTCTCTCATCTGGTTTGTGGGTTTCTGCTTCCTGGCCAACCAGTGGCAGTTTTCCAATCCTGAAGACAACCCTTTGAACGAAGGCGCTGACGCCGCCAGGGCTACCATCATCTTCTGCTTCTTCTCCATCTTCACCTGGGTACGTAGCAGAACAGTCTGTCTGCTGCCACCTGCTGGTCAGATAGTGGTAATACTAGCTCCATCTGAACCACCATGCCGGTACCAGCTAACTATTACGATCCATTACCGTGGTTCTGTCCGTTCATTAATGTGTGGGTGATAATCAACATCAAGTATCTGCAGGACTATCTGAGTCTTCAGCTTTATTCATGTTTTCATTCATTAATTGATTATTTAGATCAAATGTTTGAACTGATTCTTCTCCTTCTCCTTGTTTTCTTGTTTGTTATCATGTTGCCTTTTGTTTGGTCTTTTTGTCTGATGTTTCTGATGACTTCCTGTCGATATGATGTTGTTCCATGTTACTTTTCTCTATTCTGTGTTGCTCTTCCATGTGTTGGTGTCATTGGCTCTTCATATTGTTGCTCTTTGTTGATGTTCCATGTTATTTTTCTGTTTTTAATTTTCTTTCACTTTGTGCTGCTAATCTGTGTTTCATCTGTCTGTGTTGCTGTTCCATCTTCTATGTTGTTCTATGACTTGTGTTACTTTATGTTCCGTGTTTCTGGTTACGTGTTTCTTGGTGTTACCTGTTGCTTTATGTTGCTATGTTTTGTTCTCGCTTCGTTCCATGTTCCTTGTTCTGTTTCTTTTTCTTTTTTCGTGCTTCTTGCTGTTTTGTGTTTCTTGTTGTTATTTGTTGTTTTATGTTGTTTTTACTTTCCTCTAATGCTGTTTCTTGTTGCACTTTGCTTCTCGTTGTTTCTTGTTGCTACATGTATTTTCCTGTTCCGTGTTGTTTCTTGTTGTTTTGTTGATCTGCATTGTTTCTTGGTATTACATGTTGTTTTATGTTGCTACGTTTTGTTTTCACGTTCTTCCATGCGGTTTCTTGTTCCATGTTTCTTGTTGCTACATGTTTCGTGTTGTTTCTTGTCGTTCTTCCATGTGCCTGCAGGGAGGCGTCACGTTAATGTCGCTGGAGCGTCTGAAGAGAGTCTCGTACGAAGAAGAATACAATAAACTCTTCACGCCTCCTCTCTCCTGAAACAAAGCCTCACCGTTCTTTCTCTCAGCCAATCACGGCCAAGCATCCTCCCCCATTCAATTCCTCAACTCAGTCTGAACTCTGATTGGTCGGTTTAAATTTCTGTCACACACAGTGCCTTACTGTTGCCGTGGTAACAGAACGATGAGGCATGGACTCCGAATGTAAAGCAGGATGCTGAGTTTAACTGCAGACTGTCGCCCCCTGCTGGCCTTTAAACAATGCATGTTAATAAATATTTAGACCTGAGGTTTGAAATACGCAGCAGGAACTTCATGGTGACAGAGACAGGTAAGCTTGGCTTCATCAACCTGTCTCGGTCACCATGGCAACTAATGTTGGAAGCAGGTTCAGACCTTCACCATCTGTAAAATGTTGCTGATATGATTCTGTCATGTAAGTTCTGTTGTGAAATAATGATTAAACCGCTGAACAGTTGAAGCTTTTTCCTGCTGTCTGCGACACCTGTTACTCATTTTAAGGTTTTATTTTCCAACCACTGCTAGGTGTCACTGTTTTACCATCATTTTACCTGAGTTTGTTCTTCCTCCTGCTGCTCTGTGCCATCAGGACCTCATCCATCCAGCTTCTAGAGGTCCTTTTATTAATTAGTTAACCACAATTAGCGGCATTTTATTCGAAAGCCATATATTTTGACAACATGAGCAACAATTTTAATTCAAAACCCATTATTTCTGCTAAATGATTGAATAAATAGACATATGAGCTCAATAGTAAAGATATTTATCCATTATTCAGGTTCTTCAACTACTAGATTGGAGCAAAGTTCAGCTTCCCAGTGTTTCAGGAGCTCCGGATCATTTATAGAGCTTCTTTAGAAATGTCTAGAAAGTCTGTGCTGCTACTACATGTTTAGCACTAAGATGCTTGAATAGCTTCGTTGATAGGCTAGCACCTCTTAGCACAACTTGAACACAACAATAGTCTTTTCCAGCGACCCATCAGATTGTTTTTTTGTAGCAAAAATTAAGCCACAGTGGGCTAAGAGAAGCAGTTTTATCTTCCATTTCTGTTCATGGATGTCGCTTTCTGCGTCAGATTTACCGGCGGACCAGTAAAACAAAAAATCTGAGGAATTGAGTTAAAAACATTAACGATTTAAAATCTATGCAATTAATTGATAAAATATAACATGTTAATGGCTCAACCTTAATTTTTTCCTCTACTTTTAGTGGTTATTAAAACGTTCCTCTCATTTCAAATCATCTTTTACTATTTTCACTCTAAACTCTTTACCTCTATGGCAGCAGTTCCTCTCACTTTCTGATTTTTTTTCATACTGTCATTGTTATTGCATCGCATGCATCATCTGTGTTAAAACACTCGTGTCGTATTTGTTGCTGGTATGAAGGTGTTTCTTGATCCACATGACCTAAATTATAAACCCTGCTTCTGGTTCCACTCATGACCTTCCTCCTGGGGCCAACAGGAAGTGCTGCCATGTTCTGATCAGCTGTGAGAGTAAGCCACACCTGTAACATGTTGTCTGTGACATGCTAACAGTGTCTGTGTTGCTTTTAACCTCATTAATTTGCTTCATGTTTTTCTGATATGTTTCAGGTCTTCATAAAAGGGGCTGCATTATGTAAATGTGACCTTTTTTGAGCTTTACATGATGTTATAATGCTATTCCCTCATCAAAAATATATCTGGAGTGTTGCCTTGATTCTTTGATGTATGTTTGATAAATCATTTAATCTCCATGACAACCATTCAGCTGTGCAAAACGCCTGGCTGGACTTAGCCCCGCCTTCAAGGCTCATCTCCTCCTCAGGGCTGCAGTTTCCAAGAGCTTCCGTCTCACAGAGCAGCCTTCTCCTAATCAGCTCCTCCAGACTAGCCAGGAGCAATTAGCAAACACCTGGTAGAACCGTGCATCTGCCGAGCTCCTTATAGGAGTCACTTCTCAGAGCAACGCTGGTAAAAACGTTGTTGAAGAGTTAACAGAAAAGCCATGTTGTGATGAGTTACAGAAAGAACAGGACTTTTTTAAAGAGACAGAGGCCCAATTTTAAGGAGTTAAATTACAAAGCCAAATTTCTTTTAAGACATACAGTATTTGATATATACAACATTTTTGACAATTGAATTTAATGGTTACTTGACTGCTGTAAAATGGCACAAAATGCCTGTAAAATACATAATGCTGCCCCTTTAATGTCCTTTTATGACTTTTTAAATGTTCTTCCTAACATGTTAACATCCTTCACCTCCTGCATGCTCAGACATGTGAGCATGCTACATGTTCATGCTATGATGTTTTGGTCATAATATTACTTCTTTTTAATGTTCAATCATTTTATTCTGTTCTAGCATGTATTACATGTTAGCATGTTTTCTTAACAGTAAAACATGCTAACATGTCTAACTGTTAGCATGTGACAGTAAAACATGCCAACATGTCTAACTGTTAGCATGTGACAGTAAAACATGCTGTGTCTTGTGTTGTTTCTCAAATGTTCATTACTAATTTATTGTTCATGCTATTAACATTTTCAGACCTTTTAACAATCTGTCTGTTTTTCTGACATGTTTTCTTTCCGTGTTTCCTCTGAGCTGTTCATAACTGACCCCGTGTCGCTCTGTGTGTCTGCAGGCGCTCCAGTCTCTGCTGGCCGTCCTCAGGTTCAAACAGGGAGCAGACACCGCCATCTTCAACCAGGACTACGTTGATCCAGAGCTACAGGAGCCGGTGGAGGCTCCGCCCACATACTAGTAAAGCCCCGCCCACATCCTGATGTAGAGGCGGGGCTTACATTTTGGAGGGAATTAATGTGAAATTCAGGAAATGTAGTCCTGATGCGTTTAGGAACGAGACATAAACTGTTTAGTTTGACGATGTCACTCAGCTTGAAGGCGTGGCTTCTGTCTCCACAGCCAATCAAAACCCAGAACAGTTAAAGTTCTGGTCTTTAAGTTTGTTCTTATAAAAGTGTAAATCTGCAGGTATTTCACACCACATGTGGCCGTGTGAGATCAATAAACAATGGACATTATTGACCTCTTAGGTGGAAAATGTTAGTTTTCTTTTAGAAAATTAGGGTTTTGTTTTGCTTTGAAGAACCTTGAAAGAATAATGTGTTGAAATGTTTGGAGCATCTTCTTTGTATAACCGAATTGCTGTGAGGCACAGCGCCTCCTGCTGGTCAGTGACTCCTTTGTATCTTATGGTGCTGTATTCTGTTAAAATAAACTGCTGTTAAATTATGAGGTGTGTGTGTTAGTCTTACAAGAGCTCAGTGTGGGTCGGTACAATAAAGCAGATTTATTGTTTACTCATCGTTTCCCTGAACGTGCTGCGACCTGCAGGGTTAAGAGGAGGAATGCTGGATCTGCACCTATTTATGGACTTATTATTCTGTGACTCAGAGTCAGACTATAAATTGACCCAGTTAAAGCCTCCAGGCTACAAAACTGAGTAAGATTTTATAAAATACTCTCATTGTACCGTATTTGAGTCATTGTGTGGACGTTTGGGGCAATACATACAAAACAAACATAAGAAAACAGAATACTATCAAATGTCATATTAGGAACATACAAATCCAATATTTTTGAAATTCAAAATTGTACGATTTATATTCAAAATAAGAAAACACAAACTTCCTCAATATACAAGAACAACCAAAAGGAGTTTTTGTAGATGAGTCTGTTGGTAGATTTATGGAATAGATTAAATGATGAGGACAAATATGAACCAGTTTAAAGAACTGTAACTTATATCCAATAACGAGCTTATTGGATATTATGTTGTATAGGATGGATGTCTCAAATAACAAAAATGCTATTATTGATTTTAATATGTAAATAATTGTACGTACAATGATGAAAATGTAAGACGGAAGCATCATTTAATGTGGGAGGATTTTAACGGTTTTATGTAAATGTGTATGAGAGAAGCAGGAAATCAAATTGTGTAAAATTGCATGTCACTTGGAATGACATTTAGTCTTATAATTTTTTTCAGTTTTTTCTTTTTCTTGCCTGTTTGAAATAAATAAAGACATGGGAATTAAAAGCAAACTTTAACCTGACTCGACTGCAGGAAGCAGCGTTGGGGTTCAGAGGTCGTGCATTTCTGAAACTCTGCATTCGTGTTGAGTGAGGACCAGCACAAAGTTTCAATCAGTTACGCTGCGTTCACACAGAAGGCAAAAGCGACCTAAATTAATTTTTTTTTTCCACGTATGTGACCTATAATTGACTTTTAAAAAAAAAAGATCTGTGCCACTTCGATGCAGGGAAATAAATCAGAATTTAACTCTTTACAAACCATCTGCAGTCTGAAGGATCATGCCATGTTTTATAGCCAGAGATAGTAAATCTGATAAATAACGACTCATAATTCTTATTTTAGCTCTGACAGAAGTTGCAGCCAATGCTCCACAAAAGGCCGTTGCTGTTAATGTCTTTTTCTAAGCTTCTTTTGTCGACTTCAATTGCTCAACAACTTTAACTTTGATTCGCAGATGGCAGCATGCGTTATTCCGTAAACACTGCGCTGCTGTGTCTGGGTCGCTTTGGGTATTTAGCACAAAAGTCTCATTCCAGTTGCATTTAATTAGTAGTTTGAACAAAAGAATTATCGGATTTCAGCAGAAAATCAGATCTGATATTAACGTAGCATTGGTGTTGATTAGAAGGAGAAGATGGTGGCCATTGAGGATTCTTTGTGGCAATGGCAGATTCAGCAACCATAGCTAAGGTTTATTGTTTAATTTATCATCTATATAAAGCAAGCTGAGGTTTCCATCAGGTTTGCACCTCATTGTGTTCTTCTTCCTGTTCCAAACCTTTAAATAAGAGCTAGCGGGTAGCAGAGGGAGCTACTGCAGGTCAGCAGCAGTTATGAACCCTCCATCTGAGTTCAGGTTATTTATTTGACAAACATACCTGCAGTAGGTGAGGACGTCTGTCAGCTGCATGATTCACCTGATCTCCTTGATGGGCTCTAGGCTGAACTTGATGACTCAGCAGGAAAGGTTTTCCTAAAAGCAGTAGGAATGTGAGTGAGTCGCTGGCGACGCAGACTGTTTACATTCTGGTTGTTTGTTGTTTTACTGATGAAAAAAAGACAGAAGACATTATTAGACACATGAAATGGGGATAACATTTAATTTTCCTGTAACTCATCGATTCAAGATTTGATTTTGATTCTAATTTCTCTTCATGTTCAGTTCCGGCTTTCTCCCATTGAACTGGATTGTCTCCAGTAGAATTTTTAACCTAACCAATCAGCAAACAGAAGGAAAATTTGTGTATGATGACGTTTTTCTGCACTTTTTTCAGCAAAGACAAGTGAACAAAACCAGTCCGTGTTGGTCATACTTCCAAACACTGAATTGACATGAACGGCCATCTTGTTTGGCTTGACATTTCTCTCTTCACAATGCAGAATGGCTGTTTACAACACAGGCAATTTCTGGTAAGTTTCATAGCGTCGAACTGGTGCATTACGTTATATATTAAGGACCACTTATTCTTAAACATGGGGAACTAATATGTAGTTTTTTACCTTTTCTTCTTTTGCTCTTTCCTTTGGTTTATTATTTTATTTGTATTTCCTTCTATTACATGTAAAGCACTTTGAATTGCCTTGCTGAAAATGTGTTAGATAAATAAAATTATTTTACCGGCCACGACCAAACGTCAGTGACTGGGTAGAATTCAACAGAGTTTAAGCAATTATTTCTCAATAGCTGAGACACTCAGCATGAAACAAAGTGTAGAACAAGGAGCTGGTTTTTACCAGGCTGAAGGATGGTTGTTATGATAGTAAAGTTAAAATTTCTGGAACACGTCAGAGCCTTTGAAGTATCGCATTAAAAAATGTTGATGTAAATGGCAAAATTTTAATAAACATACATTTTTCAAAAGAGTTTTTACGTTTGCTTGAGGTGGTTTTTGGGGTTTGCAAAAAAGAATTAAACATAAAAAAGGGAGATGGAAACACATTTGCAGAGTAGCAAACGTTCCCATTTGTAATAATGAACAATCCCATCTGACCTAAATGCATCTTGCTATCCAGGGGCTGACAGAATGAGTGCATCCTTCCTCACCCAGAGAGTCTTGCAGATTCCAGATTGCTTCAATTTGCTGTTCCCTGATTTCAAAACTTTAGCTGCTGCTTGTAGTTCCCGTCTCCAGCGACGCTACTGTGTGTGGATTCAGCTTCCAGCTCAATTTCAAAACCCAGAGACCTTTTCTAACACATCCAGGTAATCCATGTCCATGTTCATAACTTAAGTTGAGATACATGTATCTGTTTGATTTGTGATTACATCAAAGTCGGTCCTCGAGGGTCGTTGTCCTGCATGTTTTAGTTCTCTCCCTGATTTAACACAACCGGATCCAATGATGGCTCATTAGAAGGCATAAGAAGAACATTAACCTGCTGAAAAGGTTGTTACTACCAGAGTCTAAAACATGCAGGATGCCTGAAAGTAGATTTTGACATCACAAACTCTGGGTGGGATGTCTCTCATCCACTGCTGGGTTTTTGCCTTACCAGAGGCATGAAGCTCAGAAATACTTCTACATCGTACTGCATGTTTTTTCACAGCTATCCGTAAGTCAACATCTGATGAAGCTACACTTTTCGTGGCCTGATTGATTTGCTTCAAACCATTGGAAGTAAATACGCCTAATTCGCATTTTATTTTTCTGTGAGATTTTAAAACATTTGCGTCACAACTGGATGGAAATCCTCAGAAAGATGAAAAATTTCTCATAACTTTCCAAACCCGCCTACATTAACACATCAATGATAAACGCACAGTGGACACATTATTATTATTATTATTACTATTATTATTATTATGTAGCTTCAGTGAAACCTGGATTAGGGTTTGTTTACATATATGAAATAGATTAATCCTTATGTGATTTCTCCTCTTTTCTAGGTGTGGCAAAATTTTCATAGTGCCCAAGAAATTGTATCTAGCACGACAGTCAGAAACACGTCATATCTGGGTTCTGGTTGGTTAGTGGTCGACCACATTCCCGCTCCGTGATCTTTAATATAAATACGCCTGCGCTTCAATGATGTGGCAGTGGTGTTAATAAACCTCAGTGTTTCCCAGTGAACCACATTACCTCAACGGGCCAGACGGTTTAAACAAAGATGGTGCTGCTGGATCTGAGCGCCGTTGGTCAGAACATTCTGACTAATAGGCTGGAAACATTGGTGGGAATTTCTGCTGTTGAGTTAAACTGAATCTTATCAGGCAGATAGGGACTCGTTTGTGGCATCTGAAAATCCAAACTGTGTCCAAAGGTCACATGTGGGGTTCCTCAAGGCTTAGTGCTCGGCCCACATTCACTAAATATCAACAGGTTCCCTCTCAGCTCTCCTTCACAGGGTATGAGCTCGTTTACCGATGCAAACGAGATGGCTGTTAATGTTAATTCAACATCTGGAGGCGTGGCCAACGGGACTGAACCGGTTTGTTCACTTCTTCTGCTGCCATTACTAAAACTACAAGCAGATTGCAAATCTAAAAACAGAGAGCATCACTCACAACTTCTCCTTCTGTTTGCTGATTGGAATCTGCACCACACAGAGGGTGATTGACAGCGCTAAGACCCGCCTCCTGGCTCTCATTGGTGGGAGAAAACAGAGATCGATATTTTCACAGATCATCTGCCTCATGAGATGGCGATAGTTTCAATAAAATATGTAAAAACATTTTTTCTTATCAAATTTATACTGTGAAAAGAATGTTGTATAAAATGTTACTATCTATGGTAAAATGTTATCATTTATGGTGAAATTTTACTGTATAAATATGGTAAATTTTTACTGTACATGTACGGTTCTGGTACCGTATAAATACGGTAAAAGTCTGGCAACCACAGCTGCTGGTATTTTACCATTTGAGAGATATTTTTAGTTTTACAGTGTACATACTGCAGCTGTAATCAAAAATGTATCACATTATTAATTAATCTGCAGTTTAAATGCCGTATCAGGCCTGATTTCTTTAACTGTTTGGTTTTTACAGTAAAACAGAAACCGATTTTTTTTTCTTTTTTGATGCTTTATTAAACAACTGAACAATTATGAAAGGTACAAATATAAACTTTTCTATCATAATGATGTAAAAAAATATTATTTTTGCAAACAATAAATAAATAAATTAATTAACTTAAATAAATAATGGGACATAAAATATTTGAAAAATATGTAAACAGAAATCAGTGAGGAAGGTTGGACTGCACGGTCTCTAGTGGGCTCTGGTCCAGTTGAAGCAGCCGTGGTGTTTGTGCAGCGCCAGCTTCAGAACCTGGAGCAGATCGCTCCTCAGAATCTCCCAACCGCAAGCAGAACCGTCCTGCAGGAGACGCAGAAACCTTTTAGATTTACAGTTCCAGAAAAATAACCCAAACTATGTAACCAGAATGCTGCTCCAGAACCATCAGTTTCAGTACCACCTGCCCAGAGCTGGGACTAACTAGTTACATTTACTCAATTACATTTACTTGAGTAACCTTTTTGAAAAAAATGCACTTTTAGGAGTATTTTTACTACGCTGTACCTTTTACTTTGGTAAGTTTATTTTGAAGTATCTCTATTCTTACTTGAGTAAAATTCAAAAATAAACATGTTTCAACCAAAAGTTCACCAGACACACACCTGCTGTTTTTGTTAAAGTTTCCTAAGTTTCTTTTATTCAAAGAAACTGATTTGGAAATATTTTCTTTTGCTTCATTTTATTATTTGTTGTTATTTATATGAATTATTTTCATTTTCATCCGTAAAATAGAAACATTTCTTCTTAACTTTACATTTTGGTCAGTCTGATGGTGTAATTTTTAGATATTAAATGGTTGTGAATTTGATCAGTTACTCAGGACTTGTGTCGATTTTTTACCAAATACTTTTTAAATCTAGTGTAATTTCTTGGATGGATCCTTTTTACTTTTACTTGAGTAAAAATATTTTGAAGTATTGCTACTCTGACTTGAGTATAATTTTTGGATACTCTGCATCTGGCCCAATGCCAATCGGGTTAATGCTAATGCTAATGCAAATTCCAGAATAACATCTTTTATCAGTTTCAGAACCAGCTACTTTAGTTCTATCTTTTCTGAATCCTACCTCAGTTAAAGTTTGACCCGTTATGAACTCTAGAAACTAGATGCTTGCTTACCTGCTGCTCAACAACAGCGGTGACGTTTCGGAAAAATGGCGACAAAACCGCCGAAGCCTCCGTGGTGTTCAGCTGCAGATAGAAAACCCAATTACTTATGAGTGAAACTGAATCCCAGATCTGGTTTACTTGGGTCCAGTCTGCACTAGCTCTGATACTCACACACTGATTTTCCTCCACCAGACGGTCCTGCAGGTTCTGGTAGTCTTCCAGCTTCTGCTGGGACCATGTGAGTCCACCGTCCCCTTCAGGTACATCATACTCCGTGAAAATAAGATTCGCCTCTCGCAGACACTCGTACACTACCAGCGATGACCAGCGACACTGCAGAGAACCAATCACGGTTAATGATAATAATACCCAGCTCTGTGATTGGCTGGATGTCTGTGTGAGGTCATAGCTTTACCTTGCTGTGTTGGCTCGAGGCCTCAGAAAGGACAGAGTCTGACAAGTGCATGTTACTGCTGAGCTGGTGACAGTGTGTCGGTAGCCGCGGCCCCTAGAGGATAGAAAGAAGGATTTAATAATAATAACAATAAAAAAACGCTTTGATCTACAGAAAAGTTCAGATTTCTTTGATCCAGATCATCCTGGTTCAGTGGGGAAAAGTTTTTACACTTTCTTCACTGCAAAAACAAAAAACCTTACCAAGTTATTTTTGAACACTTGAAATAAAACAAAGCCAACTTACAAGTAACTTTTCAGCAAGATGTTGGAGTTAATAATTCCTTAATATTGATAGAAAAGTAATAGCTCCACTTGCAGATTATTTCACTTATAACATGAGATAAACGTTTTATTAAGAGAGAAATAATCTGCCAGTGGAACTAATACTTTTAAAATAAATTATAAGAATTTTTTTTTTGTCCAGTATCAGGTTGAAAAGTTACTTCTGGTATTTTTTGCACTAGAAACTAGATAAAAAAATACTTTTGCGTTTTTGCAGTGCTGTTTATCAGAGCATCCCTGCAGAATTTAAAGTGATACTCCCCTTTTTTTAACTCATGGAGATGAGAGAAGATGTTTAGGTTGTCCTCTAATTTAAAATGAAGTTCTGCTGATCTGAACTCAGAACCAGAACCTTATGAACCTACCATGTCTTCAAGCAGGTTGTGGGTGTCCCTGACCATTTTCCCTGGCAGCTTACAGGTTGGCATGGAGACCAGCATCATCTGGAGGCAGCAGAGCTGCAGGAGGAAGAGGAGTACTGAGGTGGGCGACATGGTTCTGGTTCTGGTCCCGGTCGGCTCTGAGCAGTGTTCTGTGTGAGCCTCAGGTGAGTTCAGGTAACCTGGAAGAGAGGAAAGCAGCTAATTATGGGGATGTCAGGACCAATCAGATCCGAGTGAGTCAGAACTGCAACGGCAGAAACCTGGACCGGGACCAGGTGAGTCAGATCGCCTCAGGGCCCAGACGAGGTTTTTCGTTGACAAGGAAGACTTTATTTACAGTCGGTTTTTATTTGATATGGAAATGTTTTTTATTTCACTCCATATTTAATCTAGAATAACTGAAAATACTTCAGTTTGATTAATCTCACCGGTACTACAAGCCTGAGGATCTTTTAAAAACAAACTGATTTTGCATTAATAGACAGTTCATCAAGAGCAATGCTATAATGCAAAAGTAATCTAGAAAAAAACCAAAATAAATGAATACATAAAAAGTTGTTTCAGAAATTTTGATAAAATATTTATTCAATTTTTCACCAAAAGTGATTTTGACAATAATAAATAAATAAATCATCACCTTTTTTCCACCAAAAAATGAGTTAGGCAAAACAAAAATAAATCATTTTTAACAAAAAATGATTTATGCCATTATTTTAGGAAGGCGACGATATATGATAATAAAATTAAAAAATATGTTCAAATGAAAATTTTCAGATTGAATGAATTTCAAGGTCCGTCCAAATTTTTTTTTAATTTGTCAGACCTGAAAAAAGTAAAGGAGAATTGTTTCTGAGTTTTTCTGTTTACAAAAAGAAGAGTCACTAACATCTCCAACTTTGCGTGCAACAGGATCGCGACTTCGCCAGGAAGTGACATCACAGACCCTGACCTATGTGACCTGCGAAGGGCATGACGCCGACGCCGCTCTGCTGCGGTAGGGCGTAAAAATGCGATTCTTGCCATGATCGCATTTCCACGGCAATGGCAGGCAGAAAGCTCCGGCGACGAGTTGGAAACATTCGTCATGACCGCGCAGCGGGTTTCAGAGCCGCCGCCATCAGCTGGCGAGGCCCGAGTGGAAACTAATAAAGAAGGCCTGAAAGCGAGAAGGTGCGAGTGAGTCACAGAGATCATCACTGATTCCCAAACTGATCGAGTCGCACTGAAATGAAACCTAAATCAGAGGCTCCTGCTGCTGAGCCTCGACTGGTGGAGGAACGTTCTTCCTCCGCAGAGTGGAAACCGATCCGCTCACGCTCCGATCACCAGTTCATCATCTGCTTTCCATTCCGTAAACTGGGAGGTAAACTGGGAGTTCATCAGCATTTTTCTGAGCTTGTTTGTTCTCCGAGAGCGGTTACATCATAGTGAAACTTCACTGCAGTCTGCTGAGCTGTTTGTACTAATTAGCATTTCAAGATCAGCTGAAGCTATGTGTAAATAGCTACTAAATGGTGGGGTTCTTCTTTTTGTTCGTTGGTACCACAGTGACACTTAGTGGTTGATTTGTGAATTTGTTTTGTGGAGCGGTAGAGTTCTTCTTCGCGTGTTTTTGTGTTGGGCACTTCCTGTTTGCTAACTACGCCGAGTGAGCGTTAGAGCCTGAGGAAAAGACCAAAGAAAATCTGTAAAATAGCGCTCTTGGGAAGCAGAACGAGGTAGGAATGTGCGCAATTGTGTTTGTGAACATTTATGTTTATTTATACACCATGTATCTTTTGTTTATACTGCAGTTTTCACGGTGTCAGACAAGGAAGGCTAATAATAAACTGCACCCGTTTGGAACTCCCTGCGTCTGGCTGTTCACTCCAAGAGGCCGCTACAGTGAAAACTCGCTGCAAGAGACCAGATCTTTCTGCAGTGAAGCCGACACCATTCTACCTGGAACCCAGCTGTCACCGCTTGCATCGATGATGTCACACAGGCAAGATAAATGGACAATTACATGAACAAGCTCACAGCATAACTGAATTGGCATAGTGTGTCAAAGGATAATTAAAAAGTCTTCGGTGAACCAAGGCAGTTGCAGGAAGCAAATAAGATGTCACTTCCAACAGAGAAAACGGATCCTGTAGACATGCCACTCAGGTCTAGCTCCAGAGAAAGAAAGCTAACAGAAAAAGGCCAAGAGATGCACGTCCAAGACAACAAAAAACGTGAGAAAGCGTTTCAGAAGGCTTATGATTCTTGGAAGTGGGTAGCAAGAGAAACTAGGAAAAAACTAAAGGCCCTCTGTACATTAGAAGACCTCAATGATTTACAAGAAAACATTCAGGCAAAGTACGATGCTGTAAGACTGCAGTACGAGCCCATCCTACGTAACAGTAACACCACACCAGAGATTGTCAAAAGGATGGAGGCTTGTGTTACGCTCACAAAGGAAATTTGTGACCTTATAAACAATCGTACAGAGACTATTGATAAAGATTATAATAGTCATCTTGAGAAAGAAAGAGTGAGAGAAACATTAAACAAAGATGAATATGGCTCTATCTTTGGGCACACTCAAACTGAAACCGTAAGCTCATCAAAATCATCAGAGAATTCAAGCAGCCATTCCAGCTCATCTAGTACCAGTAACAGCAAAGCAGATGCGCAAGCAGAGCTTGCTGCTAAAGTGGAGCAATCAAAGGCCACCAAAGAAATTCAAGCACAGCAAGCACAGCTCCAAAAATTAGAAAACGAATGGAAACTTAAAGAGTCAAAAATGCTGTCAGAAATTAAGCAAAAAGAAGTGGAAATGCAACAGCAGCTGGATCAGGAAAGAGCAAAACTGCAGCGGTTAAAAGAAGAAAAGGAAATAGCTGTAGCAGCAGCTCGTGTGAGAGCATATGATGAATTTGAACGCAGTGAAAACAATGTTGAAGATACTAATTACAGAACAAACCCTATCTTCTTTAGAGATAAACCCTGCTTGAGTCCAGAAGCTACATCGTTCCAGCCTTACCAATCAGCTCCGGAGGTGACAATAAATCCTGAGTCATCCAATCTAGCTGAAGCAATCGCCAGCTCATTAAGTATAAGTCGCTTACCAGTCCCTGAACCTACTGTATTCAGTGGGGATCCTTTAAGGTTTACTGATTGGAAAATGTCATTTATGACTCTCATTGACAGAAAGCCCCTCCCAGCTAGTGAGAAGATGTTTTATCTCAGAAATTATCTTGCTGGAGAAGCACGCAAAGCTGTTGAAGGTTTCTTTTACCGAGACTCAGAAAGTGCATACATTGGAGCTTGGAAAGTCTTACAGGACAGATATGGGAACGCGTTTATTATACAGAAGGCTTTTCGTGATAAGCTTGCAAGATGGCCAAAGATTAATGCAAATGACTCACTTGCACTACGTGAATTTTCTGACTTCCTCCATGGTTGCAAGGAAGCAATTCCACATGTCAAGGGATTAGCTATCCTCAGTGACTGTGAAGAGAACCATAAGTTGCTCAAAAAATTACCTGAATGGATTGTTCGCAAGTGGAGTCGAATAGTTGTGGATGAACTTGATGAATCAGGTGATTATCCAGATTTTAAATGCTTCACAGAGTTTTTAAGCAAAGAGGCAAAAATAGCCTGTAATCCCATTGCCTCACCCCTGATAGGAAATTTCAAGTTTGCAGACGACAGAACCCAAAAGAGAGCCAAGACTTTCAACACAAATGCACAACAAAAGAGTTTCAGTCATGGGATACAAGATACAAATGACTGTAAAGCAAAATCATCTTGCTATGTTTGTAAAAGTGAAGCCCATGGCATCACCAGATGTCCCGCTTTCGCCTCAAAGAGTGTTGAAGACAAAAGGACATTCATACACGAAAATCGGCTCTGCTTTGGATGCCTGAGAAAAGGTCACGTGACCAAGGAATGTAAGAGACGACACACATGCAATATATGCAGACGTCGTCATCCAACCTGCTTACATGAAGAGAGGAAGGAAAGATCTGTGGAGACAACAACAAATAGCTCCACTTCCACAGAAGAACATGCAAACCAAGAAACACACAGAGTTGTGTCCCATACATTGACTCAGCATGTTTCTGCCACTACCAGTATTGTACCAGTACTTGTGTCTTCACTACAAGAGCCACACAGAGAAATACTAACATATGCAATGCTGGACACACAAAGTGACTCGACGTTTGTGTTAGAAGATGTAATTGACAGACTGAATGTGGATTTCCATCCAACAAAGCTGAAACTGAGTACTATGACTGCTGTCGACACAATCATTTCCAGCAAGAGTGTTCATGGTCTACAAGTTCGAGGACTTAACTCTGAGAGTCGCATCCAACTACATCAAGCTTATAGCAGAGATTTTATCCCAGTGGACAAGTCTTATATTCCGACGAAAGAAACTGCATTAATGTGGCCCCATCTCAGAAACTTGGCAGATAAGTTACCTCCCGTTCAGGACTGTGATGTAGGGCTTCTCATTGGATACGACTGTCCAGCTGCTCTAGCTCCACTTGAAGTTATAACAGGTGATAAAAACCAACCATTTGCACAGAGATCAGAACTAGGATGGAGTATAATAGGCTCATCAAACCCCCACCTAGACAGACAAGGAGGTCAAAGTTTTGTGCATCGACTCACAGTAAAGGAGCTACCAAGCCCGTCTTCAACTGACATTTTAAAGGTCTTAGAGTCGGATTTTACGGAGAGAAGTTACGAAGAAAAATATGTGTCCCGAGATGATGTTAATTTTATACAGTTTCTCAGTAACAACATCACACAGAGGGATGATGGGCATTATGAAATGCCTCTTCCGTTCAAAGGCAACGACCTGCCTAACCTACCAAACAACAAAAGACTAGCCCAAGTTCGCCTGCAGGGTCTTAAGAAAAAATTAAAGACCAGCAAACAATACTATGAGCAATACAAAACATTCATGGAAGAAACCATAAATAAGGGTGATGCAGAGCCTGCCCCTACAACATCTGAAGGAGAAACAGAGTGGTACCTTCCACATCATGGCATCTACCATCCCAGAAAACCAGATAAGCTGAGAGTTGTTTTTGATTGTTCAGCCAAATTCCATGGTGTTTCTCTTAACGACACATTGCTTACTGGGCCTGATTTAATCAATCCTTTGGTAGGGGTACTATGTCGCTTCAGGAAGGAGACCATAGCTATAATTTGTGACATAGAAAGAATGTTTCACCAATTTTCTGTCACTCCTGAATCCAGAAATTATCTCAAATTCCTCTGGTGGAAAGGTGGAGATTTGGAGAAAGAACCACAGGAGTTCAGAATGACAGTTCATCTCTTTGGAGCTGCTTCATCTCCAGGATGTGCCAACTTTGGGTTAAAGCATCTGGCACAGCAACACAAGGCTAACTATCCTCAGGCAGCCACATTTATTGAGAAAAACTTTTATGTGGATGATGGCTTAGTCAGTGTGCCATCAGTTGAGGAAGCCAAGAAACTGATCATTGAATCACAAGAGTTGTGTAAGAAAGGAGGCTTAAGGCTTCATAAATTCAACTCAAACAAGGAAGCTGCTCTCACATGCTTGGATTCTTCAGAAGTAGCAGCAGCCATCGAGCCCCATGGTTTGGATCCATCCTCATCTGAGCGTGCACTCGGGATTCAGTGGTTGATAAAAAATGACACCTTTGTTTTTAACATCGGCTTAAAAGATCAAGCTTCAACCCGCCGCAGCTGCTTGTCCATCATTGCTTCACTTTATGACCCTCTCGGATTCATTGCTCCATTCAGCCTTAGTGGAAAACTGATTCTTCAAGAGCTTTGTCACCGAGGCATAGGATGGGACGATCCTCTCCCAGAAGACATAAAGCCACGGTGGGAGAAATGGACAAATGATCTACTGAAATTGAAAGAGATCTCAATTCCCAGATGTTATCACCCCCCTGACTTCCACAACATTGTCAGAGTAGAGCTGCACCATTTTTCTGATGCTAGCTGTGTAGGATATGGTGCATGTTCTTACCTGAGATACATAAATGACAAGGATGAAGTTCACTGCAGTCTTGTGATAGCAAAGGCAAGGGTTGCTCCCTCAAAGATCACAAGTATCCCAAGATTAGAACTTGCAGCAGCAGTGATTTCTACAAAGGTCAGTGTCATGCTTAGATGTGAACTTGACCTAAAGATTGATCAAGAATTTTTCTGGACTGACTCACGAGTTGTACTAGGGTACATCAATAATGAGGCTCGCAGGTTCCACATATTTGTTGCCAACCGTGTTCAACTGATTAGAGATAACAGTGATCCTAATCAGTGGCATTATGTTGAAACGTCAGAAAACCCGGCTGATCATGCATCCAGAGGTCTTTGTGCTTCAGATATTCATTCGACAAACTGGCTGCAAGGACCAAGGTTTCTTTGGGAGCATGAGTTACAACTGACGACCAGCACTCCAACGGAATTACTAGTCGGTGATCCTGAAGTCAAGACAATTCAGGTGCTCGCAACTGATGTCAAATGTAGTAATGACATCCTCAATCGCCTGAATCGATTCTCCTCTTGGACAACACTCCTCAAGGTAGTTGCAAGAATCAAGAGACTAGGTTCAAAGCAACAACATGGCGAACATGTGACTGTTGACGAACGTGAAAAGGCTGCTGAAACAGTGATTAAGATTGTGCAACAACAAACCTTCCCAAATGAAGTAAAATTGCTTAAAGGTGAAAAGAACATTCCAAACACCAGCGCTCTTTTCAGTTGTGATCCCATCTGGTCTGAAGGGCTTCTTCATGTCGGTGGAAGATTAAAGCAGTCATCTCTCTGTCTTAAAGTCAAACACCCAGTGATACTACCCAACAACAGTCATATTACTAAGCTGATTGTGTCCCACTACCATGCTAAGACATGTCATCAGGGTCGAGGCCAGACACAAATGGAACTTAGAACCAATGGCTTCTGGGTCATTGGTGGGAGTAAGTTGGTGGCCAAGATGATACGCGATTGTGTGTTTTGCAGAAAACTTAGGCGGCCAACAGAAAAGCAGAGAATGGCTGACCTTCCTAAAGAACGCGTCGAATCCTCTGCACCTTTCACATATAGCGGCATGGACTGTTTTGGCCCTTTCATTGTGAAGAAAGCCCGCAAAGAATACAAAAGATATGGTCTAATTTTCACATGTCTCTACTCTAGAGCTGTCCATATCGAAATGCTCGAAGACCTGTCGACTGACTCTTTCATAAATGCACTGAGATGCTTTATCAGCATTAGAGGAGCTGTAAGACAACTGCACTGTGATCAA
Organism: Xiphophorus maculatus; assembly: GCF_002775205.1. Lineage (NCBI taxonomy): Eukaryota > Metazoa > Chordata > Actinopteri > Cyprinodontiformes > Poeciliidae > Xiphophorus > Xiphophorus maculatus. Next base: position 2,941,577 of record NC_036458.1, read on the forward strand.
GGCTCTAATTTTGTTGGTGCCAGGAACGAGTTCACACAAGCACTGAAACAATGTGACACTAAGTTACTTGAAGTTTTCTTGACGGACAAACAGTGTGAATTTGTTTTCAATTCCCCCTCTGCCAGTCATGCAGGTGGTATCTGGGAAAGACAGATCAGAACCATCAGAAATGTGTTGAATGCTACTTTTGCACAGTGCTCAGGCCGACTTGATGACGCCTCCCTCAGGACATTGTTATATGAGGCAATGGCTATTGTAAACAGCCGCCCATTAACAGTGGATGGAATCAATGATCCGCGAGCATTAGAGCCCATAACACCGAACCATCTCATTATGATGAAATCTAAGGTTTCTCTTCCTCCCCCTGGAGTGTTTGTCAAAGAGGACCTATATGCCACAAAGAGGTGGAGGAGAGTGCAGTATCTCATTGAACAATTTTGGAGTCGCTGGAAAAGGGAATATTTGTTGAACATTTCCATGAGACAGAAATGGCACTCGGCTCAGCGTAACCTCAAGAAAGGGGACATTGTCATTATCAAAGACGACAACCTTCCAAGAAATCAGTGGCAACTAGGACGAGTGGTTGAAACTGTTCAAGGCGATGATGGATTGGTCCGTCGAGTCAAAGTTCAAGTCGGAGAGCGAAAGTCCAATTCCTCTTCCAAACTCTCAATTATTGAGAGACCAATCCAGAAATTGGTTCTTCTTTTGGAAAATGATGAGAAGTGATAAACAACCTTTGTACAGTTTATTCACCATGTTATTCTTTTCTGCAGAAATGCTCATTTAGTAGAGTCAAGAAATCCTGTTCAATTACTTTCCTCATGTCTTCTTATGTTCATTTATTGAGACAGGATTTGGTGGGAGTGTAAATAGCTACTAAATGGTGGGGTTCTTCTTTTTGTTCGTTGGTACCACAGTGACACTTAGTGGTTGATTTGTGAATTTGTTTTGTGGAGCGGTAGAGTTCTTCTTCGCGTGTTTTTGTGTTGGGCACTTCCTGTTTGCTAACTACGCCGAGTGAGCGTTAGAGCCTGAGGAAAAGACCAAAGAAAATCTGTAAAATAGCGCTCTTGGGAAGCAGAACGAGGTAGGAATGTGCGCAATTGTGTTTGTGAACATTTATGTTTATTTATACACCATGTATCTTTTGTTTATACTGCAGTTTTCACGGTGTCAGACAAGGAAGGCTAATAATAAACTGCACCCGTTTGGAACTCCCTGCGTCTGGCTGTTCACTCCAAGAGGCCGCTACACTATGAACTTCGAAATTCACCCAACTGGACCTGGTGGCTCTGTAAAGGGTCTGCAGATGATTTCTGTTTGAACTGGGCAAAACCAGCAAACAGACCTGCAATAAAATGAACCAGAAGTTCGAAACAGCTCCCCATTTTCTAAAAATAAGTTTTATTCAAACTAAAGTTTTGGTTCTTTTTACTGTAACGTTAAAACCTGCAGATTAGTAAAAGACGGGATCCGATCTGAGCGATGAAGCTGCCAAGATTTTAAAAAAGTGTGAAGAGAATGTCAAGAGGAAATCGAGCCGATAAAGACTCTACCAGCAAGTAACCAATCATTTTAAAGCATCACTTATAAAGATGTCAAAAACTTACAATAAAAACTATATTTACTTTTAGCTTTGTTTTGAATTGATAAATAAATTATACAGAATAAAATTTTATTCAATTCTTCGTGTATCAAGTAGCTCAATGATGCAGAATTGAAGAATTTCTGTCACCATTTCGGACAAAATGTTAAATAATAAATAAATGAAGTAGTAAAGGTTAACATAAGTCATTTATTGCACTAATTTATTCTTTCCTCATTTTTAAAGTTAAGTTTCTGAAATTCTCATCTTTGAAACAAACATTTGTTTCTGCTTTTTGAAATTGATTATTTTATTTTAGCTGATAATTTAATAAAAAATTGTAAAATGCATGAAAAGAACTTACTGGTTCTGGAGATTGGAGGGGCTCTGAAGGTTCTGGTCCTGAAAGATCGGGTTCCGTCTCTGGCAGCTTGCTGCTGTGGTTCTGATGATCGTCGCTGTCATCTTGTGGCTTAAATAAAGCCCCAGACTGGAGTGGAAGAAAATGAAACTCGCAGTAAAATTCGTCGAAATTTGGAAATTTCCCTTTCATGTCCCCCTCTCCCTCTGAACCACAAACACCCGGCCCCCACTCAAACCACAGGCAGGTAGAGGCTTCGCCGGCGCTGCTGACTTAGCAAAACGCAACGCACATCAGAAACAAAAATACACCTAATAACGTCAAATCAGAAGTTCCTGTGACGAACCATGGATTTAAAGTTCAACAGAAAATACAGTTATAATAAAATAAAACCATATTCATTAAACTTATTCTTACTTTCAATCGCTGCAAAACTCATTTCACATAAACTTTCTGCCAAGAAATTTATTTTATTAAATAAATGTTTAACAATAGACCATTATTTTTCAGAGGATAAATAATGTAAAATAAAAACAACACAAGTTAACAACTTCCTTTTCTTCTGTGAAATTATCTTTTTTGGTTTTTCAGACGTATTCATGAGTTTAAATAAGCTAATTTTTATCTGTAATCCCTTTAGCAGTTGTTAAAACTGACCTAAAATTTAATTAAAGTAGAATCACACATCATTTACAATTAAGCAATAAAATTACAAGAAATAAAACATTTCATAAACAAAAAAAACATCCTGTCATCTAAAGAGTTTAAAAAGATGCAGCAGGAAAACAGTTTTATAGATTTTTTCTCTCCTTTCTAAAAGGGATTTATTGTGTAAAATAAACTTTTTATTTTTTATATCATGTTATAAAGTTAAATCCTCATCTAAAACATTCCTCACACCACACTTGCTTACATTATGATTGTTTTTGTTGCAGAGATCCAACATTTCACCAGCTGGATTCAAAGAATGCTCTGTTGAATAAGTCACAGTATCATCTGCGTAGAAACTCATATTTGAAAAATTGTATTAGTTTCTACTGGATCTCGGAGTTGTGTAGAACCTGTTTTAAGTCTTACAGCCTTAAGTCAATAAAACAGTGATATTTACAGCTAATGTTAGCAACATGAATGCATTTTATCAATCCAAACAACACAGTTTGTTAAAAGGTGTTTTATGTGAGACGTTTTTTTATGAGAATCAAACCATCAGAAGTTCGTTTCTGTTGGTATCTACAACGGATTGTCGTTTAAATTGATGTTAATTTTCCTTTCTGGAATTTCAACTTCATGGACGTTACAACTAATTTTTGAACTCTCAGTTTGGAAACCATGAGTCAGCATAAAACGCACAGTTTCCACTTGTTCCCAAGTCATATTAGAAGTTATTAAACGTCATTAAGAAACACATTGTAAAGAATAAATAGGGCTGGTGTTGAGTTTTAAAACAGCAAGAAACACAGAAACTTATTTTTCTGAACTATTTATCTGTTTTAAATAACTTATTGCTGAGCCAGAGTCATCAAATCAATCTGCACATCCAGGTTACTCCTAAATACTGATTAATTGGAATAAAATATGAAAATCAAGACTAAAACCCCACCTGTTTAGAGCTGCTTTTGAACCATAATAAATGAAACATCGACCAATATATTTCATGTGTATGATTTTGATGATGTCACTCATCAAAATTTTATGTTTGTTCAATTATTGACTGTACGACATTTTCCTTATAACTTTGTAATTTTGTGTTTTTGTTATGTAAGGCAGCAGTGTTGCTGCTGAAATGTTCTATAAATTTAAACTTGATTGATTGATTGAAAAGCAGGGGAACATTATGGATAAACAATTAAAATAATGCATTTTTTAATTTAAATATTTAAGAAAGTCTGGAAAAAATGGAAATTTAGAAATGATTGAACATTTATTTAAGAAACTATCAGAACTTGATTAACGAGTTGTAAAAAAAAAACATTTTTTTCTTGGATTTGAAGTTTGATTCTGTGTCCCACAAAGTAAAAAAGTGATTTCTGCAGTCATTTATTGCTGATGTGATTTCTTTAAACTCTTGACATTTAGACATGTCATCCTGAAACATCAGGATGGGGGTATTAAATGAGCAATCTGATTTTTTTTAAACCTTTTCAGGGTTTCCCACTACATGCTGCAGTCGTGCTGCTTGTTTCTGTATTGCTGACGTGTTTGGTGAGTTTGCAGCAGTGAAACGCAGAAAGGCTGGAAACGTTGAACTAAATCATCTCTGCGTAAATGTTTCCTCTCAGGCTCTGCGGACACGGCTGTCCACAGATAGTTAGGCCACAAACATGCAGGTTTTCAATCTGCATGTCTGTGAATCAGAGTAAAACTGCGGTTCAACCCTCAGACGCTTCGGTTTAGGTTTACAGAGAAGACGAGTCAACAAACAACAGGAAGTGGAGTCCCGGCGCACATTTAGACAGAACAGAGAGAAGGCAGGAAGCTGCAGTTGTAGAGAAATAGACGAGGAAAGTCCTCCTCATGGCTAGTTTCCACTTCAGCTGCAACAGGAAGACGGAGGTGAAGTTTGGATCAGATGATGCAGAATGTTTCTGGATAAATCTGAGTTTAGCAGCCATCAGCATCATGATTCTGCAGCTTGTTGTTTCCTAGAGAGAACAATCTGAACATCCTCCAGGTTATGTTTTAATGATTTACTCCAAACTCTGCCACCTACTGGGCAATCTGAGTAAGTCAACATCATAAGTACAGGAAAGTTTTTGTGCCCAATTTAATAAAGAATTTGTTGTTTCCAGTTCAAATTGCAGTAAATAAATATAGTCCTGTACCTCAGCATGCATGATGTGATTCATGGTGATTTAATGGCCAGTTGCTCCATTTTGCAGATATTGCAGGTGGAGCTGAAGCTGCTGAGAAGAGGATTATTAACCTATGAGTACTCATAGACTAAAAGAAATGTTTAAGTTAAAAACGAACCAAGTATTTTGTCAAAGAGGTTACATGAATGATCAGGAGTTCCTAAAAAACTTGAAAGCTGAATGGTTAGAATAGCAGTTTGTAAAGATTAAAAATAATAAATATCTTTATTGTTGAGCTCATTCATCTATTTATTCAATAATTTTGAAGCATAAAGGGGGTTTGAATGGAAAATGTTGCTGATTTTGTAGATGTATAGTTTTCAACTAAAATGCAATTATTTGCTTTTAATTAATTACAGACCCAGCAATTAACTTGATTAAGTGTTTAAATATGTGTGTGCATATCTATCTATCTATCTATCTATCTATCTATCTATCTATCTATCTATCTATCTATCTATCTATCTATCTATCTATCTATCTATCTATCTATCTATCTATCTATCTATCTATCTATCTATCTATCTATCTATCTATCTATCTATCTATCTAAACAATTTAACAACTGTGTGCAGGCCAATAAATTTGTAGGGCTTTTACTATGAAATAATTATTTTGTCTGTATATAATTTTTGGTTTAAAATGCGATTATTTGCTTTTATATATATATATATATATATAATATATAATATATATATAGATATATATATATATATATATATATATATATATATATATATATATATATATATACACTGCTCAAAAAAATAAAGGGAACACTTAAACAGGTGTTTAACACTTAAAGTGTTCCCTTTATTTTTTTTGAGCAGTATATAATATAATATAATATAATATAATATAATATAATATAATATAATATAATATGTAATATATATATTATATATAATATATCCATATAATATATATATTATGTATATATGTATATATAATATATATATTATATATAATATATCCATATAATATATATATTATGTATATATGTATATATAATATATATATTATATATATTCTGTATATATAATATACATATAATATATGTATATATATATTATAGAGCGTGTGTGTACGTGCCATGAAGTTACTTATGCAGTACTGCTGCGTCACAGTCTAATCTAAAGTCTGATTGGTTATCTGTGACGACGAGACCCCGCCCATCCGATACAACTCAGAAACCCGCCATTTTAAACTAAACTGGGAAGAAGATACTCGGGCAGAAGAAGTTAAACTTTCTTTTATTTTTCTTCCATTTGAATGTGTGAGCAGTTAAGCCTAATGCCGAAGTGTTTGGTAGTTACTCTCAAACAGAACTCTGCTTCGAATGGCGGTTTGGAGAATCCAGATTTCAGTTGAAACCGAAACGAATTAAAAACGGTTGGGGTTTTAACGGAGTTTGGTGGGTATTTTTTTTCTTCCTGGGATGGAGGTGGACATCCTGGAGTTCAAGGTTCCTACGGACAACAACAAAACCGTGTTCGTTTGGGACATCCCTCCGGTTCTGACCCAGGATCAGGTTTATGTAAGTCCGAACTAAAAGCTAAGATCAGAAACGGGATGAAGTTACAACAGAACTCAGAATGAGGATACAGCTGTTATCGTTTAGAAATCAGTAGATGTTTTTAGGTCAAAGTAAAGTTCACTTCTAAATTGTTTATTTATTTATTTTTTCTCTTAGTTGTTTTTTTTTCCTATGGACAATATTAAATTTTTTTCTAAGCTCTAGTTTCCATTTTATTTTCTTTACATATTTTAGTTTATTTTTAGTTTGAATGTTTTCTTCATAAATACGTAATCAGGATTACATATTTCTTTTGTTTACAAGTTTTTTCTTACTTTTAAATGGCTTCCACATATTTTATTTGTTCAATGTTGTAACGGTTCTGTTTATTTTATTGAAATATTTTCCATCTTCAGTGTTTATGTCCCAGGCATCTAGAAGATGTTTTCTGGAAGCAGCTTCCTGTAGGCGGAGCTCTGTGTTAGAGCAGCCAATCAGATCCAGTACTGACACTGATCTGCTGTTTGTGGTTTCAGGAGCAGCTCCATCATGTCTTCTCCTCTTTTGGACCGCTCTACCTGTTGAAGCTGTGTGCCAACGCTCCGCTCCACCCACCTGGTTTCTACGCCATCATCAAGTTCTACTCTGCTGCTCATGCTGCCAACGCCCAGAGACTCACAGATGGACGCCCTCTGCTTCACAACTCCACCCTCAAGGTGACCCCTTCCACCTCTGGATTATGCAGTGACTTGTTTGTTACTTCTGATTGTCTCACCTGTGTTTGCTCCTACAGGTGAAGCTGAGTTCCAAGCAGACTCCCCACTTCCTGTCTGGCAGGAACTCTCCTCTGAGCCACGCCCGCTGCCTGGAACTGGCCAATCACTACCTGGGCTTCAATGGCTGGACCTCTGACATCATCACAGTGAGAAACGCACACCTCACCTGCTAGTCCAGGTGAGTAAGAGCAAGCAGGTCACTTCCGGTCTGTGTGTCCTCAACAGCTGAAGGAGCTCACCAATGAAAAAGAAGGTGAGGATGAAGAAGAGGATGTGGGTGGAGCCAGACAGAGGATAAGGTTCGGCTGTATGATGAAGCTTAGCTTCCCTCGTTACGGCGTGACGACCAGAGGAGCCGCAGTGGTGGAGGAGACCTTCAACTGTACAGGTGAGAAAACGGCATGTTGGATTACCTGCCTGAACCCAGATCATAGGAGCTGAGATAGAAGAAGTTCAACCATATCCCCTACTCCAACATCAATCTAACCATACAGCTAGACAGAGATGTAAGAGAGGTGGCAAAACCAAAGGAGATGGATTAGCATTCCTTGTTGGCATGTCATCACAAAAGTAATTATTTCTCGAAGGGTAGGACTTTTTATGAAATTTGTACAAATCAGTTTGTATTTAAGTGCAATTCTATAAATAAAAATGTTAATTGACAGTTGTGGAGTGAAATCTGTGTCTTGATGTTTGTTTATAATCTAAGAACATTTTTAAAATGGAATATTAAAATAAATATGGAATGCGGTAAATGGTAATCCAAATGATGTCATGGTGGATCATGTTGGCCCAGGGCCCCAACCAGGCTGGCGCCGCCCCTGGCTCTGATGTCTGAGCAGAACTTTGAGTCAGTGGCTGCTGTCCCTGTCGTCTCTCTGTGTGTCCAGGTCCAGACGTCCTCCTGCAGAGACGCTGCAAGCTGCAGCGGTCGGTCAGAGAGAAGGCCCTGGTCCAGGCCTTCTCCTCCGTGCTGCTCATACTTCTAGGTAGACTAAGTTCGTTTTACAGTACTACAGAGGTGTGTGTGAGCTGATCCCAGATCTGCTGCTGCAGGAAATGGTAAGGTGATGGTGGAGCTGAAGCAGACCTCAGATCAGTTTGAAGCTGATGAGACTGAAGACGTCCTGGAGGTAAGCTCACCTGTCCTCCCCTGCACTGCAAAAACACCAAATCTTACCAAGTATTTTTGTTTAGCTCATATTGTAAAAATCTTAGTACACTTTAAATAAGACAAAATTAAATAACTAACTTCTTAGCAAGATATAGGAGCTTGTTTTAAGTAAATATTTGCTCAATATTGACGAAAACGTCTAGTTCAACTGGCAGATTATTTCACTAATATAAAGAGAACAATGTTTAGTTATAATTGAAATATTCAGCCAATGGAAATGGTACTCTTATATCAGTTTTAAGGAATTATTAACTTAAAACAAGCTTCTACTGTATATCTTGCTAAAAAGTTACTTGTAAGTTAGTTCTGTCTTATTTCAAGTGTTTTGATATAAATTTAAAAAATATCTGGGTGTTTTATTATATCTGTTGTGTTTTTAGATTTAGGACATTATGAGGATTAATTATTGTTTCGACTATAACACTGCAAAAACACAAAATCCTACCAAGTATTTTTGGTCTAGTTTGTAGTGCAGATAGGTTGGTACACTTGGAGTCAGAAAAACAAATACTTTTTAGCAAGATTCAGGAGCTTGTCTCGAGTACATAATTCCTTAATATGTATAGAAAAAAGTAATTTTAGAAGTAAAATAATCTGCCTGTGGAACGAGTTCTTTTTTATTAATATTAAGGAATAATTGATTTAAAACGAGCCCTTATATCTTGCTAAAAAGTCAATTGTATGTTTGTTTTGTTTGTTTGTTTTCAAATGTACCAAGATATTTGCGCCAGAAACCAGACAGAAATATTTTGGTAAAACTTGGTGTTTTTGTTTTTTCAGTGCGATTCCAGGTGTGTGTTTCTCCTCTGCATGCTGACTGTGTGTGTTTCAGGTGAATGAGTTTTCCCTGTCAGAGGCTGATGATGAGGAGGCTGATGATGAAGACTGGGATCTGACCGTGTCTTAGACTCTCTCAGGATTACAGTTTGGACTGATCTGAGGTCAGCTGCAGGCTAACCAGCCTCCTGCCTTCCTGATTGGCTGGTCCTGCTCAGGTGTGTCAGACAGAAAACAGACTCTGAGATGCTGAATGTTTTTATTTCTGAACAAAGCTGTGGTTCTGCACAGGAAGGTTCTGGTCTGAGCCGTTTATCTCCCAGGACCTCTCCACCAATCTGCCAATCTCTGCCTCCCAGCAGGAGTAGAGCTCAGGTTTCCTCCCACCACTACGTAGCCCTGCATGCAGGAAGCAACAGGCAGGAAGTGGTTAGAACGGTGATAGATACATGGAATCTGGTTAACCATTAATAACAGGCAGGAACTAGTGGAGAGATGAGTAAAGGTTGGACATTTTCAGAAACATTTATAGTTTCAGATCAGTGTGCAACATGTGGTTGCATACTGATCTCAAACTATCGGATTCAGATCACTGTTTTTAATTTTAGGGAAACTGAAAATTTTTAATTTTTTGTTGTTAAAATAAAGGTTTCAGAAATGACAAACCTTGTTTTATTGAATCAGTAATCAGTTCACCATGATATAATCCAGGACTGACCAACTAATTTAAAGGAGTTTTTTATGTGGAAGATGGTCTGTAGAGTTTAAAATACTTTGTTTATGAGAGAATAGTACACTGTAAAAACTAACCCAAAGTAATTTTGGGTTAGTTTCTAATGCAAATATCTTACAACACTTGGGATAACACTAAAGCCAGCAGTGAGACAGTTTTAGGTAAAATATTGTTGAACAAAACAAATTTACAGGAAAAGTTCATAATTCACACAGAAACACAAAAACAGAATCCTAAATAACCAATTTAGAGTTTATCAATAAAAAATGACTTAAAGCTACACTGCAAAAACATAAATTCTTACCAAGTAGCTTGATCTAGTTTCTAATGCAAATGCAAATATCTTAGTACACTTAGAAAACGACTAAACTAACTTACAAGTAACTTTCCAGCAAGATGTAGGAGCTTGTTTTGAATATTGATGAAAAAGTTTATTCCACTGGCAGAATATATCACTTACAAGACATTTTTTCCATGTTTTAAGTAAAATAATGAGCAAGTGGAACCAAACGATGTTTGATCATAAATTAGCTCTTTAAAAATTTGTTGTTCTGACTCAGAATTATTTAATATTTTTACAGAAAAATATCAGTAAATCTGAACTCTCTCTGTTTTTGATGCCATTAATCCACATTTCACAGATTGATGTCAAATAAAAAACGAATAGCCTCCCAGAAAGACTCACATCTTCATACTGGACGTTTCCCGGGATGAAGTTAATTTCTGGAGGAATAGGAATCTCAACTCCGTCACCAAACAAACCTGCAGAAACACAATTCATGTTCATGTCACCTTCTGTCATTAACAGACGGGTACCAACTATTTTGACCACGTGTTTGATGTTGGTGATCAGTTCTGATCGATCTCAACTGCAAAACCACAAAATCTTACCAAGTATGTTTGGTCTGGTTTTTTTTTTCCAATTATCTCAGTACACTTGATAGAAGACAGAACTAACTTAGGAGCCCTAACTTAGTTTTTCAGCAAGATATAGGAGCTTGTTCTAAGTTATTAATTCATTAATCTGGATGAAAAAGTATGAGTTCCATTGGCAGATTATTTCTCTTATGGGAAAAAATGTCTTGTAAGTCAAATAATCTGCCAATGGAACTGGAATTCTTTCTTAAAATAGTAAGGAGTTATTTACTTAAAACAAGATGAAAAGATGTCTGTCAATTAGTTTTGTCTTGTGTACTAATATATTTGCACTAAACAGTAAACCAAAAATACTTGGTAAGTGTTTTTACATTGTGCTTCATCAGTCTGACTGTTTATTTTGGTCTACGTCTCAATAACAGCATCCTAATGTAGGTACCACTGTATGTTTTATGCAACATGCTGACGACTGCCCTCAACTTGGTCAAAGTATCCAGCTAACGGCTCTTTGGGAACAGTTGGAGCTAAAATCCTGTTTCCTGTCTGTCAAAGTGTTTTCTTTGGGATTTCTCAGAGTCTTTGTGACAATCTTTTAGTGACAAACGACCTAAAAGTCTAAGTCAGGGTTGGTAGAGAACGAGGAATGTGTTCCTTTCTCAATTTCACGACTTTACTACGACTGTGGCAGAATCAGTCGTAGGTCAATGTTAAGTGACTTAAAATCCATGAACCAAACTGAAAATGAATGGAAATCAATGAAATTACAAAGAAATACCCTGGAAGACCTTTAGAAAGTCTGGAGAAATGTTGACCCTGGCTAGTATAAAGGGTTCCAGGAACGATCTGCCCTGTCCGGTGTGTCTGACTGTCACTTTGAATGAAGCCGTAGCGTAGCCACTTCCTGGAAGATTAAAGCCTGTCTTTCTAAGTCTGAAAACTGTGTCGACCTCCTGAGACTCTCTACTCTGTCAGTTCTTTTCCTCTCCATCATCTCACCTGACAGGAACTCTTTGGCTTTCTTGTTCACCATCTTGTTCAGAGGAACTACCTGCTCAGCAGCAACACAAACACAGACACAAAAAATCAGTACTCAGCAATTACTGCACAGAGGTCTGGGCATGGTAGCTGACGAAATGTTCTTACCAGAACGTCTCTAACTTTATTGCTGGTTACAATTTGACAGCTGAAAAAGAAAAGAAAAAAACAGTTTTAAAAGGAATTAAAGACTCCATCTGAAAGACCTGAGGAGTTTTCATGTTTCCATACTTGATGTCTTTAGAAGGCAAAGTGAGACGATTCCCCTCAATAGTAACCCTCACGCTGCCGGGGCAAACCTGCAGCAGAAATGGAGATGAATGAGAAGAAAACCCCATTGGTCCACCTGAACCTCCTCTGTGGGTCTGTTTGCGTTACCGCGGACATGGAGAAGACGGGCGTTTCAGTTTCAGGAGCAATGGCCTTAACTATGACTCTCATGTTGAAGATGAAACTGTCACGCTGGGTGATGCTGATGGTTGGTACTTCAGTGAGCTCCACCTGAGCTTTAAGAGGTTTGTCCAGGTTCCACTGTTGCTGTGGAAATACTGTGTCATTATTCAGTTTTGACTTCAGAAGCTCAGCAATGATTCCCCTGTTTCAGAACATCACTGGAGTATTTTTTTGTATAACTCTTATTCCACTTACTCTTAAAATGACCTTCAGGGCCTTCGAGTTTATCTGTCGTAAAAGAAAGAGGATTGAGTGTTGTTAGAGTTTTCTTTACTGAGGATTGGACATGTCAGCATAACAATGTCTTTACCTACCTCACCAAAGTCTTTCATTAGGGCTCCTGCTTCATAGAGGCATTTGGCAGCAGAGTTGAAGAAAAATTCAGAGACGCCCACATAAGCCATCATGGTGTTCTCCTTGAAAACCGGCTCCATGACTTCTTCCACCACAGGAGGGGGCTGTGGCTGCCTGTATGCCTGGCCCTGGTGGACATAACACACTGAATCTGTAATCATGAAACTAACAGGAATAGCATGTCAGCTTGCATCAGCTATGAATGGTTATCCAGAGTCTGTGGACACGAGACCACCCACGATATGCCTTTTGGAGATACCACCCCACTCTCTGGAACCCCAACAGCTGTGGTTCCATTCAGGACAACCAGAAGAGACTGATTTGAAGTCAGACGTTGATTGGTTCATTGGCTGTGAGGGTGGGTACATCATAGGTTGCGTCATTTTGACCTGTGGCCTGAAGCCTCACAGAGCTTTTTTCTTGTTCATTTGGACTTGACTTGCACACCTGCATGTGCATGATCAAATGTCTCAGGGTTTTGATGTTTTTCTGGAGGATGAATCCACACTGGAGACTGGGATTACAAGCACTACTTCAGGCAAAGTTTTGAAATCAGGGAACAGTGAGGAGAAGTCAGCAAGACGAGGGGTTCACCGAGGCCCCGAGTGCTGCGTGATTGGTTTAGTTAAAGGTAAAAGTGAAGCGAAGCTTCCTGACTGATGAGAGTGTGCAGAAGGAGCTGGACAAGACACAAAAACATGAGACACAAAAAAGTCTTCCACTATATTAAAACTCATTATCAGGTAATCTGTGTTCATATTGTTCATTCCTTAATTATACACGTCTGACTGAATCTTAAATATGAGACAAAATTTACACGTTTTTGCATTTCAAGCAGGTTGTAAGTTTAAAATCTTAACCCAAATCTAAAAAGCAACAAAGCAAGTCTTTCCTCACTTTAAAAGTCATGTCCAGGCTTGTAGCTGTCACTTGGATGTCTCTGGTTAGGGTATAGTCAAAGTTGATGCCCAGGTCTAGGGGAAGTGGTGCAACCATTGGAATCCTCTTCAGCTTCCAGTTCACAAAAATCGGAGCAAGTCTCTTGAAAACAGGGCAGAACTGTAGTCAGAGAGAGTAGAGAGTTCTGTTAGCCTAAACACTGGCTGCTTCAAAGATAATTAAAGTCTGTGATATCTGGTCACTAAGCAGTCATTCATCAACAGTCAGGTTCAGACAGAAGAGGAAGAAGGAAAACAACCGCATTGGAGAGGAAGAAGGCCGCAAGTCTTCGAGCTTTCTCCTCAAGATTCCTGGAAACAAAATACAGTTTTCAGAACCTTCACAGACCCAGAATCTACTTCAGATAGTCTGGATCTCAGTTACCCTAGCAGAGTTGTTACAGAAAATCCAATTTGGTCGGCTGAAGTCTGGCAGACCCTCATGTCAGCTGCCAGCCCTCCATTTTGATTTCTGACCAGACCAACCTCCATGTTGGCAGCTGCGCCTCTAAGGATGAATTCTGGGGCCGTCCTTAATTGACTGCAGAACCAGAAATGGACCACTTACGTCATGATGATCAGAAATACAATCAAAACTTTCTAAAATCAGATGGGGTTTTCTTTGGCTGCCGTCGCTTAAAGTTAAGAACTGCTGGACACGGATGAACTTTGACACTGAGGATTTAGAGTAAACCTGCAGAGTAAACTCTGAGGAATTAAAACTCTTCCTTTCTAAAGTCATCATTAGTTCTGCTGATTTACTGATGTTACTGAATTCCCCAGCAGTTTGGACACAGAGTCTGATGTTCCACTGAAATAGGAGTAAACAGGATTGAGTACTTACAAGAGACAAAGATTAAAGGTGGTGTCAAAGTGCAAGGTAAAGCCGAAGTTCTGAATCACGAACTGGAAGCCATAGTTCTCCACGAACGAAAGATGAGCTTGATCGACGTTGACCCCAGTTAAACTCACACTGAACAGAAGAGAAGAAAAGAAACTTGCATTTGATAGTTGATTGTTTAGCATGCGAAATAATATTTATCTACCAAACCTATAAGTTAGCTAGGAGCCAGTTCACAAGTACAGCTTTACAAATGGCACCACTTAAGTTAGTGGAATGCAATCAGACTTTGTCAGTGGGTGTCTGGTAAAGATAGTCTCTTACTTGACTTTACAGTTCAAAATCTGGAAACCTTCAAACACTTTTCCTTCCACTTGCTCCTGAAACATGGCAACAGCTTCGTCTCTCACTGTGGAAATACAAACGGCTTCATGACATCACAGGAACTCAACAACCAGAAATTATAGCTCCGTTCCCATGTTTCAACTCTAGGTCAACAGGAACCGTACATATGTTCAGGGCGTGGTTGGTGATCCGGACTTTAAGGGCGGTGGGATCAACGAGTCCAAAGGAGGAAAACGTGAAGCTGAGGAAGAGGAACGAACCTGTAAAGGAAGTCATCCTGTTGATACCTGGAACGTTAGAAGAAGAGAAATTATTTCTAGAGAATCAGCATCTTCTTCTTTGCATCTGGAAGCATTTTAAGACTCTGGTCAACATTGTTACCGGTTTGAGTCTGGTTGATGGTGAGTGTGATGCCACAAGGTTAATTTTGCTGATTTACTCGTGTGTTTGAAGAGGAAAATAAGAACTTCTACAGCGCTCCGATGTAAAGATGCAAAACAAAAATGTATTCCACAGTTTTTGCGTTATCTTTTACAAGAGAAATGAAATCCTAAATAAACTCCACATGTAAGTGTCAATAAAATAGTTTATTTCTTGAAAAAATGTATGTTTATTTCTAAAAGATAGAATAATGTATTTTAAGTTGTTTGGTTCACGTTTTAAGATTTGTGTTAAATGATTGTATTTTATTTCGTGTCAAATAATTTTTTGTCAAATGTTATCGCAAGATTTGTGTGCAATGTGTGAGGCTGTGAGACTTAAATAACCATAGAAGAAGCAGAAGCCCGTGCCAGAGCTATGTGTAGCAGCCTCATGTCCTGTCGTCAAGGTATTTTGTAGTTATGTTTGTAATGTTTTGTGAATTTATTGGTTATGGTGTTTTATGGTGTTTTAACTGCTTAATATTTTGGTTTAGAGTGAACAATGACTAATCATTCGGTTAAAGACCTCCGAAGTGGCAGGCGGCCAGGAGGTAACCTTTTTGTCAAAGCACGTGTCACCTGTCTGTTTGTAAATGTATCTATGTCTAAAGCTTTGTGTTTTATTTCTGTAGTTTTCACGGCAAAAAATAAAGAGCCCGTCTTAAGGAAGCCGTGCTAGAGTTGTCACTTTGGAGCTACACCACAAACCAAACTACGGTTGAAAAACTGTTGATCTTACTTGCAGCGCCTTCCCTTCTCTCTGCTATCTTACCTTCGTTCCAGCGAGGCACACCTCATTTGCATACATTGCAAAATGGCCAATTAAGCTATAAAACATGCAAACTTAAAATAAAACACTTATTCACAATAAAACATTATGAAATTTCCCTTTGTCTATGATGTTACTCATGAAACCTGAATATTCAGTGTATAATTAAGAGGTCTTCTCCGATTTTTGCTTTTGGAGAAAACCTTTCAACCTGTTTCAAAGATGATGCCTGAACCAACAGCTTGGCTCATTCCATCTCTGCTTTCATTCATGTGGAAGATGCAGACAACGATGCACAAGAACCATGTTCAGAAGAGCTTTTATGACTTCGTTTCGACGAAGATGTATTAGATATGCTGTCGAATGGATTAATCTCATCGTTACATTTTTCAGCCTCTGCTGTGCACTTAGCCTTTTCATCAAACCAAGCCAAAGCTGTCTCAGCAAAAGCTTTGAAAGAATCAGCCTTAGGTTCAAACCAGTTTTGTTGATCTAATTTTAAATCCTCTTCTGACATTTGTTGGAGCAGCTCCTTTACATTTGTGTTCAAACCACAAAACTCTCCAAACAGTCTATTAAAATCTTTCATTAACTGGCTTGCTTCAGTTAAGCTGATATCATCTTCAGTTTCTATCAGCCGTCACACCTGAGTCACTGTGCCTGTTAACTTTGCCAACTTGGCGCTTTGTAAACCAATTGCACGCTGCAACTTTTCTTCCGTAGCTTTAGGTGTGACTTTTACTGCTCTAATTTCCATTTTAGCCATGGTATGTTCTTTTTCAACGTTCATGACATGAATTTTCCAAATAGCAAACTCCTTCGTTCATTCGAAAAGCATGCGGATTGTATAGAATCCGCACGGTATGTTGAAAAACCGTGTGGTTCTGTCGATCTTACTTGCAGCGCCTTCCCTTCTCTCTCATCCACAATGACTCAGCATTTTTCCACTACTCACGTTTCTCCCAACTTGGGTTTTTTCTTTGTTGCATTTGAAATCCGTTCACAGATGATAGCAGGTTTTTTCACAGAGCAGGTTTTTCAACGTAATGTGATGCCACAAGGTTAATTTTGCTGATTTACTCGTGTGTTTGAAGAGGAAAATAAGAACTTCCACAGAACAACAAAACAAACTACGGTTGAAAAACCCTGTGGCTCTGTCGATCTTACCTGCAGCGCCTTCCCTTCTCTCTGCTATCTAACTTTCATTCCAGGCGGCAATTTATACACAACTCATTTGCATGTTTTTTAAGTTATAAAACATGCAAACTTAAAATAAAACACTTATTCACAATAAAACATTATGAAAATTAGCTACATGCAATATAATAATGTTACCTAAATCCCAACAAATGCACTTATTAAATTACTAATTAAACAAATAAGTTTTAACAGTAACTGAATATTTATACATTAACTTGGCCTCCACAGTGAGTTCAAGAGCTGTTGTTCTCGAACCAAACCGTCTGGTTTCTGGCCAGTCTGAAGTTTCTGGAATCAATCAGGACTGAAGTGGACGACCGCAGCCGCTGATCTGATCCTCCACAAACCCACAGCTTTAGTTTTATACTCCTGATTCAGCATTTCATCGCAGGAATGATCGTGAGGATGCATGATGGTTGATTCTTTGATTCTTTACTTCCCCTGATTGGGTCAAATGTTTCTCCAACCATGAGGCAGCGTGGGAAAACATGCTGCAGGTTTTCCCACGATTCCCACATCACTGCTTCAGAAGGGAGGCCCAGACTTCCCTCTCCCCGGCCACTTCTTCTAGCTCTTCCGGGGGAATCCCGAGGCGTTCCCAGGCCAGCCGAGAGACATAGTCCCTCCAGCGTGTCCTGGGTCTTCCCCGGGGCCTCCTCCCGGTGGGACGTGCCCGGAACACCTCACCAGGGAGGCGTCCAGGAGGCATCCTGATCAGATGCCCGAGCCACCTTAACTGGCTCCTCTCGATGTGAAGGAGCAGCGACTCTACTCTGAGTCCCTCCCGGATGACTGAGCTTCTCACCCTATCTCTAAGGGAGAGCCCAGCCACCCTACGGAGAAAACCCATTTCGGCCGCTTGTATCCGCGATCTCGTTCTTTCTGTCATGACCCAAAGCTCATGACCATAGATGAGGGTGGGAACATAGATCGACCGGTAAATCGAGAGCTTCGCTTTTTGGCTCAGCTCTCTCTTCACCACGACGGACCGGTACAGCGCCCGCTTGACGGTAGACGCTGCACCAATCCGCCTGTTGATCTCCCGCTCCCTTCTTCCCCCATTCGTGAACAAGATCCCGAGATACTTGAACTCCTCCACCTGGGGCAGGACACCCCCCTTGACCCGGAGAAGGCACTCTACCCTTTTCCAGCTCAAGACCATGGCCTTGGATTTGGAGGCACTGATCGCCCTCCCGGCCGCTTCATACTCGGCTGCGAACCGCTCCAGCGAGAGCTGCAGATCATGTCCTGATGAAGCCAAAAGGACCGCATCGTCTGCAAAAAGCAGAGATGAGATCCTAAGGCCACCAAATCGGATCCCCTCAACACCTTGGCTGCGCCTAGAAATTCTGTCCATGAAAGTGATGAACAGAATCGGTGACAAAGGGCAGCCCTGGCGGAGTCCAACTCTCACCGGAAACGAGCCCGACTTACTGCCGGCAATGCGGACCAGACTCTGACACCGGTCATGCAGGGACCTGACAGCCCGTATCAAAGGGCCTGGAACCCCATACTCCCGGAGAACCCCCCACAGGGCTCCCCGAGGGACACGGTCGAACGCCTTCTCCAAGTCCACAAAACACATGTAGACTGGTTGGGCGAACTCCCATGCACCCTCCAGGACCCTGCCGAGGGTGTAGAGCTGGTCCAGTGTTTTACAACCAGGACAAAAACCACATTGCTCTTCCTGAATCCGAGGTTTGACTATCCGACGGACCCTTCTCTCCAGGACCCCCGAATAGACCTTGCCAGGGAGGTTTAAGAGTGTGACCCCTCTATAATTAGAGCACACCCTCCGGTCCCCCTTTTTGAACAGGGGGACCACCACCCCAGACTGCCAATCCAGGGGAACTGCCCCCGATGTCCATGCAATATTGCAGAGTCGCGTCAGCCAACACAACCCTACAACATCCAGAGCCTTAAGGAACTCCGGGCGGATCTCATCCACCCCCGGGGCCTTGCCACCGAGGAGCTTCTTAACCACCTCGGCGACCTCGTCCCCAGAGATTGGAGAGCCCAACCCAGAGTCCCCAGGCTCAGCTTCTTCAATAGAAGGCATGTTGGTGGGATTGAGGAAGTCTTCGAAGTACTCTGCCCACCGGCCCACAACGTCCCGAGTAGAGGTCAGCAGCACACCATCCCCACTATAAACAGTGTTGGTGCCATACTGCTGCCCCCCCCCCCACCCCCCGAGACGCCGGATGGTGGACCAGAATCGCCTCGAAGCCGTACGGAAGTCTTTCTCCATGGCCTCTCCAAACTCCTCCCACGCCAGAGTTTTTGCCTCAGCAACCACCCGAGCCGCATGCCGCTTCGACTGCCGGTACCCATCAGCTGCTTCTGGACTACCACAGGCCAAAACGGCCCGGTAGGACTCTTTCTTCAGCCTGACGGCATCCCTCACCGAAGGTGTCCACCAATGGGTTTGAGGGTTGCCGCCGCGACAGGCACCGACAACCTTGCGGCCACAGCTCCGATTGGCTGCCTCGACAATGGAGGTACGGAACACAGTCCACTCAGACTCCATGTCCCCCACCTCCCCCGGGACGTGTTCGAACTTTTGCCGGAGATGGGAGTTAAAGCTTCGTCTCACAGGAGATTCCGCCAGACGTTCCCAGCAGACCCTCACAACACGTTTGGGCCTGCCAGGTCTGACCGGCTTTCGCCCCCACCACCGGAGCCAACTCACCACCAGGTAGTGGTCAGTGGACAGCTCCGCACCTCTTTTCACCCGAGTGTCCAAGACATACGGCCGCAGATCCGATGAAACAATGACAAAGTCGATCATCGAACTGCGGCCTAGGGTGTCCTGGTGCCAAGTGCACATATGGACACCCTTATGCCTGAACATGGTGTTTGTTATGGACAATCCATGACGAGCACAGAAGTCCAACAACAGAACACCACTCGAGTTCAGATCGGGGGGGGCGTTCCTTCCAACCACGCCCCTCCAGGTCTCACTGTCGTTGCCCACGTGAGCGTTGAAGTCCCCCAGCAGAACAAGGGAGTCCCCAGGAGGAGCACTCTCCAGTACCCCCTCTAAGGACTCCAAAAAGGGTGGGTAATCTGAACTGTTGTTCGGCCCGTAAGCACAAACTACATTCAGGACCCGTCCCCCGACCCGTAGGCGGAGGGAGGCTACCCTCTCATTCACCGGAGTAAACCCCAATGTACAGGCGCCGAGATGGGGAGCAACAAGTATGCCCACTCCTGCCCGACGCCTCTCACCTTGGGCAACTCCAGAGTGGAAGTATGTCCAGCCCCTCTCAAGGAGGCTGGTTCCAGAACCAGAGCCGTGCGTCGAGGTGAGACCGACTATTTCTAGCCGGAACTTTTCGACCTCACACACTAGCCCCGGCTCCTTCCCCACCAGAGAGGTGACATTCCACGTCCCAAGAGCCAGCTTCTGCAACCGAGGATCGGACCGCCAGGGTCCCCTCCCTCTGCCGCCACCCATCACACACTGCACCCGACCCTTTTGGCCCCTCTCACGGGTGGTGGGCCCATGGGAGGGGGACCCATGTTTCCTCTTTGGGCTGAGCCCGGCCGGGCTCCATGGGTAAAAGCCCGGCCACCAGGCGCTCGCCATCGTGCCCCCCCTCCAGGCCTGGCTCCAGGGTGGGGCCCTGGTGACCCGCGTCCGGGCGAGGGAACGCCAAGTCCAATGTTTTTGCTCATCATTGGGGTTTTTGGGCTGCGCTTTGTCTGGTCCCTCACCTTGGACCTGTCTGCCTTGGGTGACCCTACCAGGGGCATGAAGCCCCAGACAGCATAGCTCCTAGGATCATTGGGGCCCTGAAACCCCTCCACCACGGTAAGGTGGCAGCCCAAGGAGAGGACACAAAATCTCACCAAGTAATTTTGGTAAATATCTTATTACACTTGAAACTAGCTTACAAGTAACTTTTCAGCAAGATATAGGAGCTTGTTTTAAGTACATAATTCTTTGGTATTCTTTGGTTCCATCGGCAGATTAATCACTAAAAATATGGGAAAATGTCTTGTTACAAGTGAAATAATATGCTAAGATTATTCACGTGATTTTAATTTCATTTCTTATTTAATGGAAACAAAATATAAATAAAAATTTGCATACATTTGTAATGGAAACGCAGCTACAGAGCTCTTCCCACCCAGTGGACTGGAAACGGATCCATCTTGCCGCAGTTGTTGGCATTAGCTCTGATTTTCTCTGGAATATCCTAGACACTTGTGTGGTTTAAGGTTAAAGCACACAAGGTTAAACCAGCATCAACAACTGTAGCTAATTGATGCTGGATTACTTCTGTGGTTTAGCTTCAGGAGGAGAAAGGAGAAGTCAGAGTTTGCATGAACATGATTAAGTAGTTCTGATCCTTGAAACGGGTCGGAGCAAAAAGAGAAGCATAATGTCTGCATCACCAGTGAGAGCTGAAGGCAGACCTTATCTCCTGCACAGCGTCTCTCCTGACAGGGTCTTACCCAACAGCCAGCAGCGATTCAGCAGCTTTTCTGCAGAACATGGATGTTTACTAAGATCAGAAAAGGTAATCAAAAGGTTTAGATCGCACTGAAATAAATGGTTCTGTTTGTTTTGTTTGTTTAACTTTTAAGTAAAAGGGCAGTTATCTTTAACAAAACAAAACTAGTAATACAAAATAATAAAAATGAAAAGGTTATCAATGAGAATTATTAAAACAATCCTGAGAAAAGGGAAAAAGGGGTCTCTGGACTATTTATAAGTTTTGGAAATCAGCTGACACTTAAGCGTTTTTTCCTTACTGAAGGAATCTGGAATTAAATTAAATATCTCCAAATGTTGAAAATTATTGACACAGCAGTGTTTGTAGACCATGAAGTATTTTTTGCATCTAAGTTGAACAGTCAAATTAGAGTGTGATGCTAAAAAATGAATCTACATTTTATTGAAATTGGTGATGTGTTTCAGCAGCAAGAAATTATCAGTTGTTGCTAGATAATAACATAAGTTGGAGATATCTCTTTTTAAATGTGCACACGTTATTCAAAACAGGATCCTGATTTGAATAACAGGATAGAGACGTGGAAGGATATCACTTCCACGTTTCTCCATCCTCAACATTGTTGCTGCATGCTCAATGATGTTTGCCTGAGTTGGTTATGTTTGGTAACTCTTGCATCCCATTTAGAGGTAAAATTATTCAATCTTCAGGCAAGTAACCAAAGGAAAGATATTTGGCTGTTGGGTAAATTAACTTGGGAAAAAGTTGTTTTCTAGTACAACCAGAATCCCTTGTTAAGCTCAGATGCATCCAATCTATGAACAACATATCAACTTCATTAGTTACTACTGCTTTACTTTTTTTGGCTGAGAAGATGAAGCTCCTGCAAAGGGGCAGAACATTCCCAATAAATGAGGATGAATCATAATCAGTATATAACAGTTGCTTGTCTTCTCGGGTGTGATGGACTTGTGATTTGGTTCAGGGCGTCAAGACGATCCAGTCAAGCACCTTTGGGATGTCCTGGACTAAAAGAAATTTGTTTTACGAACTTTTCCTTTCGTCTTTTAGGACTTAAAGTATCTGCTATTGATGGATCAAGTCCGAGACTGAGGTCCGAGAACAGTCAGAGATCTTCTGGTGGCTTTGAGAGCCGACAAACAGAACATCATCATCATCACAGCACCACATTTCCTTTAGGAGCATCACAATAAACCAGTGAATAGTAAAAAAATACTTTAATATCATCAGCATACAGACAAAACATCCATCGACACTGCAGGGAATGCTAACACACACAGACTAAAGCTGCTTTCAGTGACTGTCAGAAATTACAAAACTGTACACTAATCTCTACAGCACAAAAAACACTGGACCACGCAGCACCTGAAGGCAGCAGAACGAATTTACAGACGAGTCCTGAAGGCAGCATGGACAGAAACGCTGACCCTGCAGCAATATCCGGTCCTTAAAGGAGAATTCCAATATTTATAACATAGCCCTTCAAATTAAAACCTTGCTGGATCAATTGATCCTTTCCGATGGCTGAGGGCCAATCACACACAGATCAATAAAAATTGTACCAATAAGAAATCTTTAAGTTCGTAGCTCCACCTCTGAGTAACTCAGGGTAAACGGGTGAAGCGAGTGGCAGCAGCCTGGCAGTGTTGATCAGATTTGGTCCGGATTGGTTCAGTTTGGTATAAGATCTGTTTCTATGGATACCAGAGGTCTCTCACTGGCTTTCAGTCCAAATGGTGACCCAGTGTTTGTGGATCTTCCGGTTCTGGGTCGAGGTCACTTGTTCCTGGATCAGGAAACCATCATCATCGACATGCTGCTCGGTGTTACCCATAATCCTCCTCTGCTGGAGCACCGCCGTCTGCCACGCCTCAGGACGCACAAAGAACTGACACTGCAGGGAAAAAAACAAACACTGTTTCCACTCAACCACAGCGGACAGGTGGGCAGGTAAGCAGTCTGACTGGTGAACAGGTAAGTAGGCGGACAGGTGAAGGGGTTAGGATTAGGGCAGGTAAATGTGCAGCAGGTGTGTGAATCAGAGACCAAACAGCCTGAAATGTCTTAAGCTTTATGGTGAACATATTCTCTGATTGGTTAAAAACAGCTAATGATGGGCGTGGCCTTATCTGCAGATAGATACTAACCACAACATGGCTGCTAAATTTAATAAAGTATAAATTCTAAAAAAAGAGATGGACAGAAAACTGGGAAGTAAGTCAGAAATACAGGGGTTAGTTCTTAATTAGCAAGCGGTACTAACGCGTCTTAAAGCAGGCAGTAAGCACCACAAAGCCATGTCCTTGCAACAGGACTTGCCTGCAGCAGTCTGTACAGTCAGTAAGCAGGCAGTAAACAGATTGTAAGCACAAAGTAAGTTTTTCAGTGTTCCTTAAAGCAGAGTTTTCTTGCAGCAGTCAGTAAGTGGTAAACAGTCGGGCTTTGGTCCTTGCAGCGGGAGCCACCTGCAGCAGCTTGTGCAGTCAGTAACCAGACCGTTAGCAGCCAGTAAGCAGTAAACAGCCGGTCACTGGTCCTAAGAGCAGGCCTCTCCTGCAGTAACCAGTGCAGTCAGTAAGCAGCCGGTCAGTGGTCCTTACAGCAGGCCTCTCCTGCAGCAGCCTGCCCAGCCTCAGAGCTCCTCGGTCAGCTTGTCCATGTCAGATGGTTGGCTCTTCATGCGGGCCCTTTGGGTCTTGGCCTCGTACATCTCCCTGGTGCTGGCTCTCTTGAAGAAGCCACACTGAACAGCAGGGGGCAACATAACAATTTACCAACCGGGTGAACGACGCCATGGGGATGAGATGCTGAGAATGTCTCATGTGGTGGATCCTGAAAACCAGCGTCAGGCTTCACAAACCTTCCAAAGCAGAACGCAGATCAGAGCCAGCAGCACAACTCCAGCCAGGACCGACACCACGATGATCCACCAGGGGGCGCCAGAGTTCAGCTGCAGCTCAGACTCTGGGTAAATGTTGACCTCAATCTGCAGACAGGAAGCAGAGACTCAGGGAGTGTGCAGCAGGCCGTCAGGCTGGGAGGGGAGCAGGAGTTACCAGTGAGGGGGACGACTTCATGGTGACGGTTCTCTTCATGGTCTTCAACTTCAAAGTGGCCTGGCCTTGAACCAACACACTGCTAGCATCTCTGTAGTCCTGAAACACAACAGGAGGCATTCTACTCAGTGGCCACTAGAGGGCACTGCAGCACAATGAAGCTCACATCTACAGTTCACATACTAATATTCTTTAGTCAACCATTTTATTTACTTGTTTGTGTTTAGGGTTTGGTATGGATTGGACAGGAAGTGACCATGACATTGGCTGAACTGTTGAAGCTGGTGAGTGTTGCTCAGAACCAGTGGTGGACACACTTATGCTAATCTGCTAATTTTAAATTTAGCAAACTTTAATTTATCTTCCACTAAATTTCGCTGGATAAATTCTAAAGTGCTAATTTATTTTGCTGTTTTGTGAACTTTCAGTTGAATACAGTTCAATTTCTTTGTTAATTTAGTAATAGAATATTAAACATAATTTTATTCATGACTGAAAATTACATATAATTACATACAATTGATGAATTATGTATAATATATAATTTCAGTTTTGATTAGGGGATGACGGTGTGAGTGATAACAGCATTAGCAAGAAAATGCATCGTGAAAAACATGTACATAAAATAAATGGCTAAATCTTTGGTTAAGATTTCTTCAACTAGTTAGACATTTATATTCATGCTCTTATTTTGAAATAAGTGAAGCCTGTTTACGCAGCAGTTCTGTTTTCTCTCCTTGTGTTCTCTCTCTTTTTTCTCCATTAACTTTATTTCAAGCAAGAAACATAAAGGAGGAACATAAAAGAGAACAATAGAGAACAAGCTATAACAATAAATGCAATTTCTAAGTGCTTATTTGGAACTCTTTAGCATTAGCTTCCACTAAATAGCATGTAGCACTTTAGCATTAGCGAGACTGTATAGTGTTAGCACTACTAACATTTTAGCTAGCGGTGACCACAGCTGGTGGAACCTGACAGATGATCACTGTTCTGGGTGATGTTACCTCAATCATGGTGGAGTTCCACAGCCGGCTCTTCACCGTCAGAGTTGCAGAGTTGTTCATGTTGAGCAGAGGACATGAGAACTTCACACACCTGGCCCCACTGCTGCAGCTCTGCAACACATTAGGATGATCACTTTTCTTTTGTTCTCCGTCAACCTGAACCTCCTGGACCATTGAAGTCCATCAGAAGGTTCTCTCAGTTTAGCCTCCAGTGCTAACCAGATTTTCAGAAGTCTGGCTTTTTAGCTGAAACCTCAAAGTTCAATATGTCAAAGTGGAAACCTTCACTTTGTGGACAGGTGAAACTGTCCGTAGTCAAGTCTTTACCAGTTTAAAGGTCTTCCTCTGTCTCTGCATGCTGAGGACTGGGAGAGTTTTCTCTTGTTTTTTCCTTTCCTCCTCTCCCTTCATCCCCAGGTTCATCCTCTCATCATTGGACATCTGAACAAACAAATGCACGCATCAAGTATTTATTCTGACTGTTATTTTGAAAACAGTGTCTGAGGCAGGTGTTGCCATGGTTACCACAAGCTTCAAAGGGTTGATGATGTCGCCGTGTGTGCATTGACGATTCGAGGTGCCTTCCAAGCGGACCTCTGTCAGGTACAGCAGCCACTTTCCGTTCACCACCTCCTTCGGCCAATCAAACTCGACCTCCAGCTCGCCAAGGCGACCCAGAGGCTTCCCCTGGACGTGAACCTGTTGGAGAACACCTGGTTACACCTGTCCTCTCTCTGGTTTAGAGCGGTCCGGATCGTCCAAACAAACCTGAAAGGTGAAGACCACCAGACTGCCCACGTCCTCCGTGCTCTTCATGGCCCGCTCACCAACCACATGACCACCGAAGAAGACTGAACCCGGTTTGATTCTAACAGGAAACAGTCAGAGGACCGCTTCAATTAAACTACTTTATTATTTACTTTGATTCAACAGAACAAAAGCTGTTACTCTGATATGATCCATTAAAAGTAAAAAATAATTCACCTGTTAAGTTTAAGGCCACTAGATGGCACCCTATCACTAACCTTTAGTGAGGTTTGTTTTTACCTCATGAAGCGACATTGTGTCAACCTACTGAAAGCAGAATTGTACCTATTTCATTACCAGCTGTTCATCAGTAAACTGAATCAGTTCTTACAGAGTGAGAGTCGCCTGAACGGAATACTCCACCAGCAAGGAGACGAAGACTGGAGACAGATCTGACTGTTCGCTGAGCCTGAAGACACAGAGACGCACATCAGCATCCGGAGGTACAAACTCAGACCGAGACGTGTGAGTGGACGCCCTACGTGGACAGCACCAGCCGAGACTGGATTTCCTTGGTGTCCAAAGCGATCGCAGATGGCTCAAATTTAATGAACATCTGAATCTGGAACACAGAGCAGAGAGTTCAGACAGATTGTGGTGCTACAGCTGGAACGCCATATGCAGGAACAGGAATTTACCTTCTGGTTGCTTCTGAAGGGATTCCCCAGCTGACAGAGAAGAGTGGCCCCTTCAACAGAACACTCAATGGCTCCTGAGCTGCCCCCCTGAAACAAACAAACACAAGAAAAAAAAATAAAGACCCAGATCCTTTAGGGTTCTCTCGAATCTCCTGTGGTTTTTCAAGGGGACTAGAAAAGTAGGCAACTAAATTCCAGTGCTGAAATGTCCAAGAAATGTTCTGTATGTGACTGATCAGACCAATACCCAATAAACTCAAGATTCATTTGGAAATCAACTTTTTAGTGAAAGATCTCTCTTTTGTAGTCAAACCAAACCCATTCCTTCTTTTATACTGGAAGATTCAGGGAGTTTTCAGCCCTGATACTTCGCTCTACTTGGTTCGATTGGGGATAAAAGTGGCAACATTTATAACATTTTCATCTGCTGCTGTTCACTTTCACATGGTGCCTGTTCCTATGGGAGCGCTGCACCAAAAACCACTGAAGGAAACGACAAAAACCTCCTAAAAGACATGAGAGCAACTTCCTGTTTCACAAAATATGAACAAAAATGGAGTGGTGTCAGACTTAAGAAGTTGTACGATTTCCCTTTTGTCTTTGGTAAAAAAAACAAAACCTTGAGCTATTTCTCCAGCTAGCGCTAAGCTGACATGTTTGTTTTGGTTGTATTTACCCACAATGCCCTGCGCTATATTCTGCTCCCTGCTTTTGGAGTGGTCTCCTGTCCTTTTGCTGTTTGAATCGCACCAGAATTCACTTCAACCTGACTGATATCTAGGATTAGGGTTAGGTCACATGAAACAGATGTTCTAGGCAAATGGACAGGAGTTGGATAAATGCAGACTAAACAGGACTGGTGTGAATCCACTGTAAATCTTCACCACAGGAAGTAAAAATCTCATCTTCATTGCCTTTTTTTGGACTCCAGAGTAAACAAGCGACGACGGGATGCTGACGTTGAGGACAGTGTTGTGAGCATCCTCTGCTAGTCGCTCTGGTGACGCCGTGTTGCTGACGTTGACCTCCAGAAGTAACCTCCTGATGCTGCTGTTGTAGTTCAGCAGTTGGTTGCCGTCTTGCCTGGAAACAAACGGATCAACAACAGAAGCTGATGTGGCTGGAGGAGTTTTTAGGTCCTGGTTGCAGGAGGGGCTCCAGCTGGTGGTTGCCATAACTTCTTCATCTGAACCCCACCTGCATTTGTCTCAATGGTAACCGGTTCTAATCAGATCAATATTCTGACATGATCCAATCAGCTGTTTCACTCACATGGGGAAGGGTTTGTAGTCCTCATCTGTGAACCGGGCCACCATCTGAAGGTTACTTTGACAGACGTTGTCAGACCCGCAGGCCTTCTTGATGTGAATCTGAATGGTGAGAAAAACAAAAATCAAATAGTGTTACAAAAGATATTTCTCTTAAAGCAACTGGATCTGACCAGGGTTTTGATGAGTTGAGGTGTCGGGCTTAGGATGGGAAAACGCCTCAGATCTTGAACAACATTGCTTCTGTTAGGAAGTTTCTCATTTAGAGAGACGTTCAGGGAGAACACCAGAGGTTCCACCACGTTTTGGATGGTACTCTGCAGAACACAGATAAAGAGAACATTTTATTTAGTTTTCCAGAACATGGGTCATGTTTTCCAGCTGACAAAGAGAAAAACACAGCAGATGTGGAAGTAAAGTAGTCAGAAATCAACCTATACCTCCTGAAGGTCCAGCATCAACCAACCACTTCAAAAAATGGGATCCAAGTTTCTGACAGCTTTTTGTTTTTGTTTAAACTCTGAACAACAAGGAGGTGGACTCTGTCACCAGCAGACTGATTAACACGTCGCAGAGACGTTTGTCGCAATCTGTTGGACTTATCTCTACCAGCAGAACTTCCTCTGACCCGATTGTAGTCAGAATTTTGCAGATATCAAACGCAAGTGCCAGAACTCCACACAGAATAGGACAGCAGTAACATTTCTGATAAAAGAAAAGCTCTGATTGATTGAAGAAGCAGCATTTAGCTACAACTAGGAACTTTAACATGTTAACTTTGATTAATTAATTACATAGATATTACGTTGTTACGTCCACAAACAACACCGATAGACGACAAAAGCCGCTTCTCTTGATTCACTATAGTTAATTTTTGCTTAAAGAAAAGATCTGGACAAGATTATTGTTGTGTGCAAATTGCGCTAAAAGCAGTTAGCATATCAGCGAAGCCTAAAATAGCATTGCAATGCTAACCATGTAGCAGCACAGACGTCCCCAACATCAGAAAATACATTTCTAAAGGATTTTTTTCAAATGGTCAACACTTAAAAGATGAATGGTATAAAAGCTCTTTGTATGAATCTGTTGGTTTCTATGACCTAAATAGAAACCAACAAAATGTCTTTGTTGCTGAACTCATATGTTTATTTATTCATAATTTAGCAACAAAAAGGGTTTTTGAATTGAAAAAGTTGCTCATTTTGTTGATGCGTCATTTATATATGAAAATGTGATTCATTGCGATTAACTGATTACAGACCCTTCAATTAGCTCAGTTAAAGATTAGAAAGTGTTGCCATGGTTCATATTGTCATGTGCGATGAGCTCAGCTGCCTGCAGGTGGCGCTCTACCTATGTGTGCATATCTCACCAGCAGTCCGGCTTTCAGGGTTTTACACTTTCCACTTCCTACTGACTGGATGCTGGAGTACACGCTCTGTCTGTTGTCATGGAAACGGAGGCGGGGCGAGAGACTGGTGACGTCTCCAGTCAGAGTTAAGTTGACAGCTGTGAGAAAAACCCCCCCAAAACAACTGAAAACTAAAGTTACAATTTAAAAACAAGAATTCAAGTTTGTGGACATTAGAAAAAATTGCCACATTCTGCAGTTTGTTTTATTTAACCACTTAAGCCTTTTTTTAAATACAATATCATAAATACATTAGAAGATGCAAATAAACAAGTAATTCAGTTTCTTTTTAAAAAACGTTTCATTAAATAAAATGTAATGAAATAGCATTCCTTTTTATGTAGGCTTGATCATTTATAGTAAATAATGCATATGCAGCTAATAAATCCTTTAAACATCAACAGGTGAAACGCTCAGCCCTTTCAGCTCAACATTACCTCCATCCAGTGGTTTTCTGTTTTTTTTCTTTTTTCTTTTACAGAATTTGAACCCAAATTCAAATTCGTAAATTAGGCCAATTGAGTAGTTTTGGGTCGAACATATTTACACCCAAGGTTTTCTTTTTCTTACAGGTAGAACATATACAGTATATTGTTTGTACAGTTTTGGTTTCATTACTTCTGTGAGTATATTGTTCTTTCAGCTAGTGGTCTTTTTTGAGTTAGTTAAAGATTACTAAACTAGTTGATGATTATTTAAATAACCGATTAATCGCTTCTTAAACTTTCTCCAACATTTCAGGAACAGGTTTGTGATGATCTGCGGATTTTCCAGCATGACGGAGCGGCTAAAGCGATAGCAAAGCAGATGAAATCTCACTCAGAAGGACCAAACAGAAGCCAACATGCTGGGATCAAATCCTAAAAAAGAACAAGACTTGGTAACAAACTGAACCAACTGTCCCAGATGTTTGGTGTGTTTCTGCCTTGGCCTGAAGAAGTTTATGTGATTTATCAGGTCTAATACTATTGGGAATATTTAGAGGCTGTTTCTCACTGAGGCAGCCAGGGGAAGTTAAGTCCAGAACATTTTCCTGATCTTCATGTGACAAAGTGTCTAATAATCTAATTAGTCTGAGAATTACACCATTTATTACATCTAAATCAGATTAACTAACCCAAAATTCAGATTAAGAACTTCAGGAAATGCAGATGAAGCAAGAATATTAAAAATGATTAGACTTTAAACAAAATGTGCATGAGGTGACAGTCTTACTCTCAGATGATGATCAGTCCACTTCATCTACCACCGTTTTATTCACCTTATGAAGGAGGTCACCTTGACTCTGATTGGTCGGATTAACGGCAGCGCGCACACACTCACACAGACCTCTGCGGAGGGAGTGAGTGTGTGTGTCAGACGGAATAATATCCGTTTGTTTAATGCGATTTATCATCCACAGAAACACCGGGACACTCAAGGACACGCCATGATGTCATCTGCCGTGTGGGCGGTGCAGGTGTTGTCATAGCAACAGAGTGACCTTTCCTCAGATTGGACAAATTAGCACAATGAGGACATGCAGCTCATCAGATATGCTGATTAACAGCAGGGGTTGATTAGCAACACGCGCAGGAAGCAGCTGTCATTAAGCAGTGCAAGTGAGCTTGTTGCATCTCCAGCTGCAGGAGACGCTCCAGTCTGACTCCACCAACGTGGCGGTGAGGGTCAGTCGGACCTGCTGAGTTTGACCTTGAAGCCAGAAGCATCCAGGTGAAACAGCAGCAGGAGGACGACCGCTTCTGGAAAAGCACAGAGGAAGTCTCAGGAACCATGCAAACCAATGCATCTCAAAGTCTCATTCACAACATTTACAGGAAATGGAGAAACTTTGGTATTGAGAATTATATAGCTGTCTACCACTTAAACTAACAATTATTTTAGTAATCGATTATTCTATTTATTATTTGGATGATTACCTGAGTAAAATATTTACACATTCTGGTGAATTTTTGAGGTTTACCACTTAAGCCTCACAATGTTAGCTAATTCTACGCATGTTTACATGATTTTTCTCACTTTTTCACCATTTTAATTAGGGCTGAAATGATTAATTAGGTTAATCACGATTAATCAAGGATTGAAATAATCAACAACTAATTTAAAAATTGACTAATTGGAGTATTAAGACAAAAAATATCCATTTGCTGAAAGAACAACACTCTCAGAGCAGTAATTAAATGAAATCTCAAATAATCAATGGATAATTCTGACGATTAACCAGTTAATCACAGAAAAATTTACACATTCTGCAGATTTTTTAATTTAACCACATAAGACTTATTGTGCAAAATTAGAAATAAATTAAAAGATGCAAATAAACAAACAATGCAATTAATTTTCTAAATTATAAAATAAACATTTTGGTGAGTAAAACATATTTACAGACAAGTTTTTTTAATCTTAAATGCTAAATGTATATATGTTTCGTACAGTTTTGATTTAAATAATTTTCTGAGTATGCTGTTCTTTTAGCAAATTGTCTTTTTGTTAACTTTAACTAAATTAGTCAATTATTATTTGAACAATCAATAAATCACACATTATTGTTTCAACATATGGTTCTACTTTTTCACAACCTTCATATTGCTCATCACGAATAAACTGCAGACTCACAGATGCTGCTGAGGTTTTCTCCAGCGTTGAACTTGAAGGAGAAGCACATCTTCACCTTGATACTGAGAGACAGATCTTGTTAATGATAATTACCACAATAATAACGATGAAGGCAAACTTGAACAGTTTCCTCTGATTCTCACTCGGTCTCATTTCGGGCGACCACACCTGGAGAAACTCTTAACGTGGTGTTCAGCTGGATGACAGGGCGAGATCTGAGGAACCAGCAGAAAATAAAGACCTTCAGCTCAAGCAGGTAAAGCTCTGTGTTAGAGAAGCTCTCCTACAGTACCTAAGGAGGGCGACGGTATCATCCAGAGAGCCGACCAGCAGGTCTGGGTAGTGGTTTCCATCTACATCCACACCTGCAGCCAGGGAGTACCCGAAAGTCTTGAACCCAGGAGATACAGAACGTCCTTCGATCATCTGAGGGGGACAGGTGAAGGGTAACATAACCCATAGGGGAAGGGTTTCAGTATCCATAAAATGCTGGGGTCTGAGTTGCTTTCTTTCATATACCCATATGCCTGAGATCATAATCTGGTTTAGGGGATAAAGGAAGTCACCTGACTCGTTTGGGATTGAGGTAGAACCCCCATACTCAGCTCAAGCTCCTCTTATCTCCTCTAGATGGAATAAATCATCTCTTATTCTGGAGTTGGCGTTGCCCATGGAGAGCAGGAACACTCGCAAGCTCCTTGGTGTTGGAGGTTTCTTTGGACAGACACTGTGAACCAAAGGACGAGGACCGAGGGCAAACCGGGTAGGTCTGGCAGAGGATCCCAGTAGAAACGTCTTCAACTCACATGACTGGGGTAGTTTCTCTCATGTTCTTGTGTTATTTGGGGACACAGAAGCTAAATGGGCTATTGTTCATTACCTCAAAGTCTATTGGTGTATGTCATAGCAGAAACTACGAAGTGGCAGACACCATTGGTGATGGAAGTCATTACGCTCAAGATGAAGGCCTTGGTTGTCTCTATCATCTTCTAAAGCAGCAGAAAGGTATTGTGGCCAGAACAGCTGCCTCTACATAATCGAATGTAGAACTAACGGTGGACTCAAAGTGGATGTCCACTGGACACGTCAGTTCAAAGGTCAATTTTTATGAC
Organism: Xiphophorus maculatus; assembly: GCF_002775205.1. Taxonomy (NCBI): domain Eukaryota; kingdom Metazoa; phylum Chordata; class Actinopteri; order Cyprinodontiformes; family Poeciliidae; genus Xiphophorus; species Xiphophorus maculatus. The sequence goes on from NC_036458.1 coordinate 2,974,983, forward strand.
TGCATGGTTCACATCAGACTATGTGACATCAGGCTGATGAGGTTGAGAGTTAGTGCAACCAACTGCCAGACTGCCTCTTTGGGCCACACTGATGACAGGTGTGCAGTGTCTGCCCTGGTGGAGAAGAAACAGGCCTAGGTGCCCAATGAGCTCATCAAACATGATAGTATCCATTTGGATTGTGGGAAATGAAAGAATTTGTCACAATAAATGTATGCACTATGGAATCTCAACCATCAGCGGACAGTCTACATGGCTCACTAAGTATGCCCAAGTATGTGGGAGCCTTTAGAGGCCATTAATTATTGAGATGCATATCAATAACTTTCAATCAACCAGTCTATCTACATCCTGACCTTCAGCTCAAGCAGGTCTCTTTGACCAGGAGAGAAGGATCATGATCATGAACAAGCAACAAACATCCTGGAGACAAGCAGCTGAAATGAACTTCCTCTGTTGGTGTCAGCCTTAGAGGTAGTGAGAGAAGCTCCATCATCCATGAAGGATAGAGGTGGTGCTCCACCAAAGGAAAGAGACACAGAGGTAGACTTAGAACTTCCCTGAGGAATGTTGTACCTCTTATAGCCTGGGAATGCCTTGGATCTTCAAGAAAAAGTTCATTACAGGGTACATTTATGTCTGGGGTACCCTCTTGGACCTGTGGATTAATGGATGGACCCATAGGAAGATCATGTTGGAGGAATGATGTTTCTCAGTTAGCAAGGGAATGCCTTTGAATTCCCCTGGGAGAGCTGGCCCAAATGGCTGGAGAGAAGGAAGACTTTGCGTTCTGTTTATTCTGCTACCTAAATAAAATACTGGAGGGGTAGATGGACACACAGATTGATGGATGGATCGACTGGCCTGTGGGAACACTTCTGCAAAGATTTGACAATTTCTGTATCATATCCCACAAGTTCCTGAACCAGGACAGCACCAGGTTTTGTTTGATACCTGGCTCGGTTCTGCAGAGATTCCCTCTTTGCCCCCAGTCCAGATCATCACACATCCGGTATCGTGAAAAGGAGCTCCCACTGCAAAGTCTGAAACACAACATCACATCACCACATCACATCACCCCAACTGATTACTGATTATTAGACGTCAGCATTGTGCTGCTGCCTCACCCTGATAGCCATCCTGGTTGAGGTCCCCTGCTGCAGCAATAGCCATTCCAAAAGCAGATCCAACTGAACCCATCAGAACCACTGTGGGTTCAGAGTGGAACCAACCTCCTGCGTTCATGTAAACATAAACTGCCCCGCCCACCTCCTGCTGGCGGTTGAAGTAAAAAGGAGCGCCCACCAGCAGGTCATTCCACCTGCAGGCCAAAAAAAACAAACAGGAAGTGAAGCAGTTTTCATCAACTGCATCAGAATGCGAGTTCTGCGTCTGTTAGTGCTGTATCAAGATGATTTCTCACCCATCCCTGTTGAGGTCTATGGCTACCACGACGTTACCAAAGTATGAGCCAACCTGTTGACCTCGTAGAGTCTGCTGAATCACCAGATCATTGAATCGCTTGACCGCCAGCATCACAGAACCACGGGCGTCCATTTTATTGTCTCTGGGAGCTCCTGTTCACAAACACATCAACACATTGGTGAGAACATCAACAGACCCCAGGAGCTGATGAGGAATGAAGGTTGGCATCACCTGCTACGATGGTTTGACTCTCTTCAGAGAGAAGGTGAAGAGCCTGAGTGACCGAGTATCCTGCAGGAACACACAGTTTAGTTTTTAAGATGCTACCTTAATTTCAAAATGAGAGCAGCTGCGGTTTGATGTGTTTGACTGACTATCATTAGTGTAAACATCACAGATCACTGATTCACCATAAAGACCTAAAACATCAAGGTTCTCAGGCCCCTTCTGAGGTTCCCTGATGCTCATCAGAGAAGATGAGATCTTGAGAAGGAAGGAAGCTCAGATCAGATTCTCAGGAGAAGAGTCATTAACAGGGATAACTCACCTAAATAAATATTCCTATAACTTAAGCTCTTGTAGTCAAAGGAGTTCTTTGTTGAAATAAGGTCATTGTTCGGATCCATCCAGAAGGCATAAACATTTCCTGGAACACACACATTAAAAAGTAAATAACACTGGAGAAAAGAAATGCATGAAACATCATTTGAAAAATTGCTTCAAAGTTCTGCGGAGACCAGAACACATCTTTTCTATCTGTACATGCCTCTGATTTAAACTTCAATGTATCTGAGTTTGGACCACATTAAGACAAACCAATTTAGTTCCTATAATACTTAAACTCTTCCACTTTTGGCAGGACCTTGCCCCCAACCCAGAGAGGGCACTCCACTCTCTCCAGCTCAAGATCGTTATCTCTGACTTGGAGGTGCTGATTCTTATCCCAGCTGCTTCGCACTCAACTGGGAAATGGTCCAGTGAAAGCTGCAGATCACAGTCGGATGAAACCAACAGAACCACATCATCTGCAAAACGCAAAGACCCAAAAGGCCACCAAAACAGTTACCCTCAACACCTTGGCTGTGTTCATGAACCAAATCAGTGACAAAGGGCAACCTTGACTGAGTCCAACTCTTGTTTTGTGGACATGACTCAGTGCATAATAATGGCGCCTGCAGGTGCACGTCACTTGATCTAGCGGCTAATAGGCGACATCCTATACAGGAGTATATATCAATGGGACTGAATGCTTGTATGGTTGTGGATGTGGAAACCTGGAGGTGAGGAAGTAACCAGACATGTGATGGTGACATCACACAGGGGCGGGACTAAACAGAACAGGTACCCCGCCAACTGTAGCTTCCAGGTGAGCCAAAGATGGCGTCGGTGTGCGTGATGAAGGCGGAGATTCCATAAGTACACATGCCCTCACCGCTGTGATCCCACCTGTAACTAAACACACACACACAGGTAAAACAGCAAGTATAGCCTCTCCCACATACTAAACATGGAGTCATGTGACCTACTCGCATTGCTGCTGTATTTGCTCCCAGTTTAGAGGCTCTTCATCATGAGGTGGGCCGTTTCTATGGAGATAGCACCGGCCAATTATCCTTCTATCTCCTTGGTACACCTTAACGAACCGGTGCCCACATGCCTGCCAAGACACATGGTACACGTTAAATTATTACAGTTGGTGGTTAACGAACATTTTAATTACAGCAGAAAGTTTGGTTGAACTAATCAGCCAATGAGAGCAGAACCTCACCAGGATCCTCCCTCCAGGTCGGCCCTGACTGGCTACTGTGACGCCCAACCACATGTCCTCCAGCAGGTCCTCAGTGGGGTGCAGGTCTGCAACAGCACAAAGACAGAAAACTGGTAAGTACTACAATGAGTACTTACCAGTACTAGTGGAACGCTTTTTGTCTAACTAGACAAAAACTTTCAAATTGAGGTCTGGAATTTGACTAGGCCATTGCAACCCATTTGATTCTTTCATTTATCAGCCTTCTGTTGGAGATTTGAGTTTGTGTTGATGACCATGGTTGGACCAACCTCCAGCTGTTGGACATTTGATTCTAGAATATTTAGGCATAAAGAGGACTTTATGGTTCAATCAGGTTTTTACTTAGAACAAGACAATTTTCCCATGTTATAAGTGACATAATCTGCTCATGAACAATGTGCATTTTCATCAATATTATTAATTATTAACTCAAAAAAACGCTCCTATATCTTGCTAACAGGTTAGTTGTAAGTTAGTTCTGTCTTATTTCAAACGGAAAAAGATGTTTGCACTAGAAACTATACTACCATAGTTTTTAAGAGTTTATGTTTTGCCGTTTATTCCTATTCCCTGTGGCGTACTATCTACATTATCAGTCATCCTGCACCAGCTGTCATGCTTTAGTCTATTTGTTTTTATTTTGGTGTGTTAAATTTTACCTCTGGGTTATTTTTACAGTGAGTCCTGAATATGCCCCACTCAGGATCTTAATAATGGGAGTGTGATTGTGTTGTTCTGAAACAGATAGCAGCTGTCACAGCTCAATGACTGATGGACTACCCATAATGCACCGAGATGGCGATAAGATCACAGGCGGCAACGAATCAGTCAGCTAATCAACTGAAAGTCCAGAGACAAGCAGCTCAAATGGGTTGTTTTCTTCCTGAGTCATGGCTGTCAGGCTGATGGGATGATTCACCTATTATGGAGGAGCTGCCATTAATCAGCTGTTTTAACTCTCTTGTTACTTTCTTAAGATGATATTAAAACTACAGTTAATAACTGGGCTGATGTCATTTCAGTCCAATGTTCTGCCAGGACGTCTAGGATCAAGTCATCCATGTGGGCTCTACCACCTACACTGCAAAACCATAAAATCTTTAGTACTTTTGGTTAAGTTTCTTGTGTTTATATCGTTGTACACTAGAAATGAGACAAAAATAACTTAAAAGTAACGTTTTCAGCAACCCAAATAAGCTTGTGTTAAGTCAGAAGTTCTTGACTATAGATAAAAAAAAGTGCTGGTTCCACTGGCAGATTTTTTTTCCACTTAAAACAGGAAAAATGTTTTTTTTTAGAAATAAAAAAAAATCCCAACTAATACAATGAAACTAATACATTGTGATCTATATTCAAGAATTAAACAAACATATACAGTATATCTTGCTGAAAAGTTATTTTTGTTGTATTTCATGTGTCCTAAATTAGGATTGTGTGTTGGTTTGATTTTATTTAATGTAGCGTACTTTTGCAGTGTACCCTAGCATTGTTTTGCAGATAGAAGTATTTAAATGTAAAGCCTCTGCAGAGGGAGCTGTGTGTCAAACCTAAGTTCCCTTCAGGCTAAACTCCAAAATCCAGAAGCTCCTCTGAGAATAACCAGGATGTTCAGGTCCAAGGCTCTGCCCCTGAGTCAAAGCGGTTATTCTGGATTTGTTGCTATAAAACTGAAAGACTTGGAGATCCTGAAGGATCTTGTCTCTGTATCACGTGGCCTTAAGCTTAATTTGCTCCTTTAGTTTAACTGTTGTTTTTCTGAGAAAAGCCAGTAAGTATCAAACTTTCACCTTATTCCCAAAGATCTGTTCTCCACTCTATTGGGAATTTGGGAACCAGTCTCCATAAACAAACTGTTGGCCAACAAACAATGAGGCTTCAGAGTCTCAGGAAAACATCCACGGCGCCTCAGTGTGAAACAGGAAGTAGAATGACATGTTAAGAGGGGAACTTACTTTGATCTATGAATTTTATCCTACTGCACTCTGACGGGTTAGTCGTGACCGGGCAGCTGTACACGCCTCCTGTTCGATTGGCTGGAATGTGAGGCTCCGCCTTCTCCCTGGGAGCGCCGACCAATAGCCTGTCAGGAACAGAGGTAGGCAGTGTTACCTGCTGTCTGATTGTATCTTATTTTTCACATGTTGATGTTAGAAATTTGTTTTGTTTTTTGCTGCAGATGCATCTTTTACTACAAACAGTCAAGCACTAACTAAATAAATATTCTATTTTATTTTATTTATTTATTTCGAGCAAACAAAAAGTAAAAACAATTTTCAGACAAATAATATAGTTTAATATATTTTCTTATTTAAAAAAGGAATTGAATTGTGTATTTGAATCTAAAAGAACGGTAGTTGTAGCATTTTAAGCTAGAACATGTTAATTTTCTTGTTTAAAAAGTTATTTATTTATTTGTTTAGTTGCATCTTTTATATTAATGTTGCATACAAAGGATTAAGTGGTTAAATTTCAAATCTGCAGAATATGGCAGTTATTAACATCTGATTAATCACAAGGATAATACTGACGATTAATCGGTTAATCATCAGTTCAATTAATCAATTTCTGCATTAATAGTCAGATGACTAATTAATTAATTGATTACTGAAATAATCTTGCAGCCCTGGTGTTAGATGTTTGGTGTTAAAGGAACAGTGTTTTCAACCCTAAATGTTTTCCTGAGCTGGATTGATGGCAGTAACCCGTCATGGTTCTCTGGGTTTCCAGGAATCACAACCTGAGCTTCCCAGTGGAGGTCACTGATGCCTTAAACTGATTGTTTTTATATTTGAGTCACATTTCTTTTGATTCTCAGGATAAATGGAGTCTGAAGGACAGACGGGGCACCCAATAACACAATGACAGACTGAGGACAAGTGTCTCCCTCTGATTAGCTGAAGTCATGTGACATAAATCAGCTGGAGGACAACAAACTGTTTGGAGGTCAGTGTGAGCCAAGCGTGACCGGATAGGACCCATCCTGACTGGAGTGGACTGGAAACACTGGAACAATGAGTCCAACCAGCTGGGAATTCATTTAAAGGTGACCTGTTATGCTTCCTTGAACAGGTTAGGACAGGTTTAAGATGTAAACAAAACATGTTTACTACATCTTTTGCATAAAATCATTCTTCAAAAATGAGATGTTAGTGTGATCGGTTCAGAATGAGTTGATTTAGGCCGTCTTGTCACTTTAAATGCAAATAGGCTGCTGCTGGCCACGCCCCCTTACTCAACGGTTACACTTGCACATGGAAATGGCTTCAAATAGATGAGTATTTATACACCTGTACATTTCTGAAAAGTAGAAGTGAAGCCTCCTGCGTAACCAACAAGAATGCAGCAAATACTGTAGTTTCTGAAACTAAAACACGTGTCTTTTCCAGCAGCCTTTGCACAGCTCAGACAGGGGTAAAACCAGCTGAACAAATGTGCTGGAGCTCCGCCTGGGTTGCTAGGTAACCGGCAGAATTCAACTGAGGTTGCTAGGTAACGGCGCAGTGCCTGCTTATTTGTCTCATTACATTCTGGAGGTTTTTGAAACGGCTCATTTTTGGAAACACCAAAAAACTAACAAACAAAAAATAGAAGCTTGAACTGTTTTTAGAAGCACTTGCCTGTACAAAAGAAAGTACAAAAAGGTACATAATGTGAATTTTGCACAATACGTCCCGTCATAGTGAGGACTGGAGGTCACCATGGAGACAAAACGACGCAGTATTCACATCTTTAAATGTCAGACAGATGGGTGGCGCCTCTGACTGACAGGAAGTCTGTGGGTGTGATCACTTCCTGTGTTCACTCAGATACTATTACTCTCTGTGACCTCTGACCTGTTCTCTGCTCAGGTAGGTTGCCAAGGTGATGGAGTCATAGCAGTCTCCGAGAAGAGCAAAAGCCTCTATAGGAGATAAGTTATTGATTCCAGGATTGTCCTCCAGGTCTCCTGGGAGAACTAATCCAGAATCCAGAAACTAATTTCAACGACTTCCAACATTCCTCAGTCCAAACGGGACTCCAGACGTCTCCTGGCAGCACTCAGAGTCCATATTCTGCCTTCAAGAACCAATAAAACCCCATCGACCCGCCGGATAGCCAATCACGGCGCGCCGGGAGTCTGATCAGAGGAAACTCCAACCTGCAGCACCTGAACCTCCAGAGGAACATCACTCTGTGCATGAGCTACACCCACAGCCAATCCAATTAGCGGACATAAAGAGACGGTCGCCATGGTGACCGTGGAGACAGACAGTTGGGTGACCTCCAGTTGAGCCTCGCGAGGATCTCCTTCAGGAAGCGGCAGCTCAGGAGGGGAGGAGACACGTATGTTCAGAGTCGGAGCAACATGGAACAATCTGCTGCTCAAAGGGAGGTGTGTGTGTGTGTGTGTGTGCGTGTGTGTGTGTGTGTGTATGCGGGCGTGTGCGTGTAGGGGTGTGTGTACAGGGGAGAGGGAGCATACCATGTGACCTGTCAGCATCTGCAACTGCTTAAACTCACAGTGAGGCTGTATGTGATAAACTGTCCTCCAGAACCAGTTCAGGCCCCCAAAATAAAGTTTGTCCACTTCCTAAAGTTCCTTCTTATTAAAGTTTACTCTGCAAAAACACAAAGTCAAAAAACTAAATCTCAGCAAGTACTTTTGGTCTGGTTTCTAGGACTTGGTTGAAATAAGACCAAACTTACTTACAGGTAGTTTTTCATCAAGCTATAACAGATTGTTTTCAGTCATAAATTTCTTAATATTGCTAAAAAAAATATGCAAGTTCTTATGGCAGATTATTTCACTTATAACATGATGTTTTTCCAATGTTATAAGTGAAATAATCTTCATTTTTTTATTGATTTATAACAGGCAAAGTTATTATTTATGTACATTAATATATACACTACAAAAACACAAAGTCTTACTAAATAATTTAGGTTTAGTTTCCCGTACAAATATCTTAAATTTGTCTTGTTTCAAGTTCACTAAATCCCGAGTAACTCTTCAGCAGGAAGTATAAGCTTGTTTAAGTGAACAATTCCTTCATATTGATGAAAAAGAACTAGTTCACTTGGGAGATTATTTAACTTGTAACAAGAAATTTTTCCAGTGTTAAATAATCTGCCAGTGGAACGAGAACTTTTTCATCAATAGCAAGGAATTACTGATTTAAAACAAACTTATATATCATGCTATAAAACTACTTATTAGTTAGTTTAGTCTTACTAAGAAATTTGCATTAAACATACATTGTAAGATTTTGCGCTTTTGTTGTCCAGCTAACCTCCAAATCAACCTTTTTGCAGATAAACTGTCTAAATGGGTTATTTATTTCTGGCTCTATTTTTATGTTTCTGTGATATATTTGTAACATTTTTGTGTAAATTTGTTTTGTTCTGCATTATTTGACCTAAAACCGTCTCACTGCTGGCCTCCTTCTGTCCAGTGGTTCCTAAGCAGGTGAATTTTCCTGTTGTTGCAGTGGAACAGCTTAACTTTGCAACGCTCTGCGATCGGATGTAAACCCGTCTCAGTCAGATTCACAGAGTGACACCGGAGTGGATCCTCACTCCTGTCCCATGATCCCACTCCCACAGAAACATTCCTGTCCCATCACACTGCTGGTGAAATTACTTCCACTCCCATTTTTTTCTTCTTTTAGTCTTCAGGCAATACACTAAATATTTATTTTATCTTGTCCCCATTCTTTATTTACTTACTTTGTTTTCTGCTGTTTTAATTCAAAAGATGTGAAAACAAGAATAGTTTGTCTGTAATAATATAGGGAGGCATTAATGCCTTTGATCAAAACAAAAATCAAAGGTACTCAAAACAATTAAGTTTTCAATAGAGATTTATTTGTCAAAATATATTAGGAAAAAATAAATTATAAAATTAATTTCAGAAATTTTGGAGAAAAAAAACATGGAAGTTTCTGAGTTTTTCTACTTTTGAAACTCAGAATGTTCCAAGTTTTTGCTATAAACTTTCTGAGATGAATTTCAAAATTTCATACATTTTCCTGTAAACGTTTGACAGATAATCCTCTGTAGAAAATCTATAAAAAGTTTTGTTTTGTTCCCTTTAATAAAAGTTTCTTGTTTTGATCAAAGGTATAAATACTTCCCTGTTCAACATGTAACAAAGACACTCCAAGGTTTTGGGGGGAAAAAAACACAAAACTTTTGGTGTTTAGAAAGTCAAATTTCTTCTGCTTTTAAAACTCAGAAAATGTAATTTTTTTCCAGAAATTTCTGACATTCTGTTGCAAATTGTTTGACTTTTGAAATTCTGAAATTTCCAAGCTTTTTGTCTCAAAAAATTCAAGATTTTCTGGTGGAAATTTACTCCTTGATATTTTTCTGTCTACAATGATCCTAACACGTAGAAAAGTTTCTTGTAAGTTAGTTTCATCTTATTCCAGATATTTGCACTACAAAACGAGACCCAAATTACTTGGTAAGATTTAATGTTTTGCAGTGTAGGAAGCAGCTCATGATTGCATAAAAGTCTCCAATAACTGAAAAAGAGTCGTGAAGTTTATCCCTAGATTTTGTGGGGGAAAAAATCAGAAAAGTCAATAAATGAAGTGTCAAAGTGGATAAGTAAGAACCATATAATTTTCTGGAGATAGCTTTTGTTTTCCATTGTGGGTTTTCCATATAATCGTTTCTGATCTGAAGCTGTTGCCTGAGTCCTGCGGCTCCTTTCTGCTCGAGCTGCTGCTGTTTTCTCAGGCAGCAGGAGAATTCAGACGCATTATTAACACTGCAGGGCATTCACCTGACTCCCTGTGCTGCACATTCACACACAGCTCTGATCTGATGGAGCCTCCTCGTCATGGACAGTTATCCACGTGAGTCTCATGGAGCCGGATCAGCAGCAGCTGGATGGAGTCGGCCTCCTCAGAGGAAACCAGTTATCACAAACTGGGAGATAAAACTGCACTGAGTGGAGAACCAGGAGAAACTCTCAGGAGACGGGACACTGCAAGGAAATCTGAGCTCCAGACTTCTGAAGAAAAACAGTCTGATTGGTTCTGACCCGGTTGTAGTTGAGCAACAACTCCTCCAACTCTCACAGCTGGTTGGTTCATGAATCATTTGGATATTTCTTGGTAATGATGATGGGGATACTGGATGTGTTCTGATGCTGCTCAATCTTTGGCCGTTATATGCTGCAAGTCCATCAAAATATTTTTTATCTGGTTTGATAAGCAATGATCTGGTGAAATAATATTGACCAACGATGTTAAAGCTTTGAGTTTTTGGTTTGATCACCCAGACCACATATGAACATCACTCATTAAAAGTGACCCATTATGTTTCCTTGAACATGTTAGGATCGGTCTAGGGTCTATACAAAACATATTTTACTAAAGTTTTTCACAAAACCATTCTGGTCAGTTCAGAATAAGCGTCCTGTCACTTTAAATCTATAAGCTGCTGCTAGCCACTCTCCCCGACTCAGTGTTTACATTCAAACTCAAACAGATGCACAATCATGCAGCCGTACGTCTCTGAAAAACAGAAGTAGAGCCTCCTGCGCAAACAACAGAATTGCAACAAGTGGTTTCTGAAAATTCACAAGTACAAAACTGTTGTGTTTTCACAGCGGTAAAACCTGCTGATCAAAGGTGGTAGACCGCCACTTGGGTTGCTAGGTAACAGGGCCAAATATGACTGGGGTTGCTAGGTAAGTAAGTTTTTGAAACAGCTAATTTTCCAGACACCAAAAAGCATTTATTTATTGCCAAAAAACAATAGTTGTGGGGTTTTTTAGTGTTTGGCTGGTTTTAGGAGCAGTTGAAACTCAAATGGAAGTAGAAAAATTTCCAAAATGTGAATTTTTGCATAATAAATCCCCTTTAAAATACTTCTCTACTGCAAAAATAAACACATTTTCTGTGGTTTCACTGCATGGGTTTGATTCCAGATATGAAATAGACAACAAAAAGGAAATAATAGCAGCGCAAAGTGAGGAAGTTGGGCTATGAATTGATGAATGGTTGTTATGTGGGATCTGAACTCTGCAGTGCACTAATTAACCGTAACTCCACTCAATAAAAGGTTCCTGTCTCTAAAAAATGAAGCTGTAATAACATTAACTCTCCTGAGAAACATTTTATATCTCAATCATTCACAGGAAACCCAGACTACTGCTGATACAGTTCTAGTCACGTATGTTTCAGTACATGAGGGCCAATCAGGTCACAGATTTATTTAACGCTCAGAACAGGAAGCTGTGGTTTCACATGGATGTGAGCAACGGCTCGTTTCTGAACGGCAGTTTGAGTTTATGCGGACACACCTGAGACCTTCAGAAGAACGGAGAGCAAACACACAGCAAACAGAAGGTGATAAACCCAGGAGCCTAAATTCACAGCTCCAGCCTTTTCCTGTGAAAATATTAATCTGCTAACGAATCTTTGCTCCAAAGCCTCAGATGTTTGGGAAAAAAATTCCTGGAATGAAGGACCAGATTCAAGCAGCTTCTGAAAAAAAATTATGTCTCGCAAATTACTCAGAAGACGTTGACATTGGATTATAACTTGGATTATGTGAAGCTTTGTGGATTAGAAGGGCAGATTATGTGATACTGTGAAGAGTAGAGGAGCAGATGGGTGGATTAGAGAAGCAGGTGTGTAGATTAGAGAATCAGGTGTGTAGATTAGAGAAGCAGGTGTGTGTATTAGGTGTTAACTCACAGGTATTTCCCCGTCTCCAGATCCTCATGCAGAGCGACAGAGAATCCAAACAGATTCTTGCTCCCGACTGTCTTCAGCACCGGAAACGACGTGTCGATGTTGACCGCCAGGCTCACACTGAGACAGACGCTCAGCAGCACAAACATATCTGTTGCCATGGAGACTCACACCTGGAGGGAATGAGAACCTCAATCAGGCAAACAGTTTTATCAGGGTACTCTTCCCACTGAGCAACAGCCAACAGAAATGATGTGTAGAGAACTTTAAACTGATTGGCTGATTGGATCTCAAAGCTGATTGGTTGTTACCTGTCTGCTAATCTGTAAAGTAAGAAATTTTATCCAATCACCATCTTTACCTCTGTCAGCTCCAGTTGTTACAGCTAGAAACTAGAGATCAGACCTGAAATCTGAGTGTAGTGATGAACCTTCAGAGCCACATAAAGACGGTAACAAAGCCGGCCTTCTGTCACCTGAAGAACACCTGCCTGGTTACAGCTGCCTTTGATTCATAATATCTGTAACATTGATGTGTATTGATGATTTTTATCTTAATGTATTTCATAAATGTATGATCCCCAGATGAAAGATTGTATTGTCCTGTTAGGTTTTATTCTATACTATTTGGGTGGAGATCTACAGTATATAACCCCTTTGGGCTTTTTTCCCTCTTTGTACTGTCATTATTATTTTTCTAAAAAATCTTTGTGTAAAGCTAAACTAAGCAAACAGACCTGATTTGACTAAGACAGTTTCTACTCTCTGTATTTATGCACATTCAGAAACATTTGGTGTTTGAATGTTTAAAATAAGAAGTTGTGAAAATTTTAGTCGTTTGTAAAACACTCCTGATATTTGATTAAATGTTTTTTTCCAAGTTGCATCTCAGCCAAAGGCTTTCTGGATCCACAAACCATTTATTTGAACTGGTTGGATAATTTTACCAGTTTCTCTGCTGAAGAAAAGGTTTCCAACATGCTGATTGATCCCTGTTATACTTTTATCGTCTCATTTTGGTTAAACAAAGTGAGACAATAATGCGTAGGACACCTGCAGCCTGTGAAACAGCGATGGCAGCTGGAAAATGACTGCTGCTCGGTCAGCTTACAGAAACAGGATGAACTCTGACCTGAAGCTGCTCCCTGATCCTTCTAGGTGAAGGGATCTGTCCAGATGTCCTCGTCCTCCAACTGTCCGACTGCAGCTCTGCTCCGTCTGACTTCTCCGTCTGCTGAAACGCTCTTCTGCACGCGCTCAGATCAGCCTCTCTCTGTATCAGGTCTCCCTCTCTCTCTCTCTCCCTCTCTCTCTCTTCATTCTTATTCTTCAGCTGTGCTCGCTCGGCCTGAAATGAAATCATGTCTGAGTGAGTTAACCCGCCCACACACACTCCTGTTATTAGTGTGTGTGTGCGTGGAGGCGCGCGTGTGTGTAAAAGTGAATGTTTTTGTCTTACACTCTCAGCTCAGTTTATTTCAGCTTCCTGTCTTTGTCTTACTTCCTCTCTCCTTTTTCTAATTTTCACAAAGACACACACACACCCACCCCCCCCCCCCCCCCCACACACACACACCCCTACAAACCTCTGAACAAGCTCAGTGACATTTATCTCTTGTCAGGTGTTGATCTGGACGTTTTATCTGCATCAAGGACGAGTTTATCAGTTTCAGCTCTAACTGACTCCATGGACCGATAAAAAACCTGTAATTTCTGTGCTTATCATAGTTTTTAAATGTTAACAGTCAAACCAAGGTTCTCCAGGGACAGTTTGATGTTCATGTTTTGGATCCTCATGGTCACTGTGAGAGGTGGGCAGAGTAGCCAAAACATTGTGCTACAGAAAGAGTAGCAGTACTTTAACATATTTTTACTCAAGTAAAACTAAAAAGCAGCCATCCAAGAAATGATTCAAGCAAAGGTAAAAAAGTATTTGGTAAAAAGTTTACTCAAGTACTGAGATTCTGATCAAATTATCATTCGTTTGATATTTAAAAATTACACAATCAGACGGATCAAAATATGAAGTTAAGTGGAAATTTTGGTATTTTAAGGATGAAAATGACAATAATTCTTATAAGTCTAAAAAAATTTTATCAGACAAAAGAAATTTGGCCAAATCAGTTTTTTTCAGTAAAAACTTTTAATTCAGTGGGTAGAAAATCCAGAAATTTTACTCAAGTAAGAGTAGAAATAAATACTTCAAAATAAAATTACTCAAGTAAAAGTAAAAAGTACAGTGTAGTAAAAATACTCCTAAAAGTACATTTTAAAAAAGTTACTCAAGTAAATGTAATTGAGTAAATGTAACTAGTTGCTACCCACGCTGGTCATTGTAAATTGCACTTTTTTGCAGATCTGCGGGTGAAAACAGGGTTTTATCCTGCAGTCCCTCATCATCACTCTCCCTCCTCCGTGCTTCACCTGAGCAAGACGAACCTGCATCAGTACGTCAGGATCAGTTTCCTCACAAAGATGAACTGATGAACCGTCCAGGTTATCTGATGCTGCACAAAGCCCAATCAGAGGAGGCAGCTGGCCCGTCTCTGGATGAAAGGCTTCAGGCGAGCTGGCAGGAAACACATCAGAGAGCATTCATTACTTCACCTCACTACTAATGTCACCATGGAAGCCAGAAGACGACTGAAGGTGCTGATGCATGAAAACAGCTCAATGGTTCCTGGTCTGAGTGTTTTAGTAACATGTAATAACATGATAAATGTTTAGAAACAGAGCAACGTCCCTGCTCTGACCAAAATCAGTCACCCAGAACCAGAAAAGGCCTGAAACTTCCTGAAGCAGTCAAGTGTTTAAAAACTTCCTGGAACAGTAAAGAGCTACAGACACGAGGAAACAAAAACCACCTGAAAAGCCTTAAATGTTGCAGACTGACACAGATCAGAAACCCTCTAAGAAAGTCATCAAGAGCCGGATGCTAGCTAATTGAAGCTAAACTTCCTGAATCAGTCATCAAGGGTCCAATTCTTCCTGAATCAGTCAACAAGGGTCTAGCATTTCCTGGACGAGGCATTAAGGTTGTGAAACTTCAATGGTTGAAAATATCCCAACACAGCAACAACAGACCTGAAACCACCAGAAATACCTTCAGCTGGGTAAAACTCTCTGATTGAACCATCCTGGGTGAGACTTTTGCATCTTCTGCAAAAGTCATCAAAAGCCAGAGACTATCTAATGAAAGTCATCAAGGGTCCAGCACTTCCTAAAACAGCCTTTAAGAGATTAACACTTCCTTAAAGAGTTGTCAAGGGTCTGAAACTTTTGGAAACAGTCAAAAAGCCTCTAACACTTCAAGAAACATCAGCTAAGAATTTAAAACTTTCTGACACACTCATCAAGGGTTCAGTACTTCCTAGAGTCATTGATGTTCTAGAACTTTGGGGAATTATTTTCAATGGTTGGAAATATCCCAAGACGGCAATGAAGGACCTGAAACCACCCAACGACTTTAAGGGCATAAAACTTTCTGAAACAGTCATCAGAAACGTGAAACGTCATGAAGGTTGTGAAAACCATCTTTAATATCTTTACATACTTATGAAGGACCTAAAATCACTTTAAAATCTGTTGTGAAACTTCCTGAAAAAGTTATCGAGGGCTTAAAACTTCCTGAACCAGTCATCAAGGGCTCAACACTTCCTGAGACAGTCAACAATGGTCTAACATTTCCTGAATAAGTCACTGAGCTTGTGAAACTTCCTGAAACCGTCTTAAATATTCGGGAATGGAAGACAGGAATCACCTGAAGGGCCTTTGACACTGTGAAACTTCCTGAAAAAATTCAACAAGAAAATAAAACTCCCAAAAACAGCCATCAAGGGTCTACTACTTTCTGAAACAGTCAACGGTTCTGATATTTCAGGGAACCAATTTTAATGGTCAGAAATATCCCAAGAAGGCCTTGAAGGTGCTGGAAAGGCTTCAAGGACATAAAACTTACTGAAACAGACATCAAGACGCTAACACTTCCCAAAATAGTCATGAAGGTTATGAAACTTCCTGAAATCGTCTTCAATGGTCAGAAACATCCTTAGATAGCAATAAAAAACCTAAAATAAGCAAAATCTGCTGCAAAACTTTCTGAACCAGTCATCAGGGTTCTGAAACATCCTAAAACAGCAACAAAGGACCTGAAATATCTTGACCTATAATTATTAGCATATAAACTCAATAAAATACTCTTGTCAAGTGTTTTTAAGTTCCTAAAACAGTTTCGATGATCTAAAACCTTTTGAAACAGTAACCAGAGTTCCTAAAACATATCAAGGACCTGAAATGGGAATGAACTGGTCTGAAATCCATTGAGAGAATCATTGAAGAACTGAAACCATGAAGCACCTGAAACTATCCAAAACAAAAGAGCCTTCAGAGGTTTAAAGCTTCCTGAAACAATCTGACCTGATGACCCCAACGTGGCCTGGACCATCGGAGGAAACCAACAGGTAACCCTAACCTTTCTTCTGTTGCTAACGGCTAGTATAGCCACCCTGATTCCTAATGTCCAGAATCAGAACAAATTCTGTTTTGGAGCTCAATTTCTTCAGACAACCCCAGAAAAAGGAACAAAACAGTGATGGCTTCAGGAGGAACCAGGATCAAGATGTGGTGTGAAGTTCTTCAATCATTCTCTGTTCGGCGAATCCCTTCAGGCTGAGAAGCCGAGAGGATGCTAACTGAGCTGTCAGACATTTTTAAATGTGAACAAATTCAGTTTTATTCCTATCATCAGGCATCCAGACTGCAGGCCAGGGAAATCTCTACTAGCAGAAACTCAAAATAAAAGGTTCTCTCTGTTTGCTGATGTTGGTCTGGATTCTCTGATATTTATGGATTCTGTATCTAAATCTCCAAACTTTTACCTTAAATCAACACTTAAAAAGTATATTCCAGTGTTTTTCATTATGTGTGTGAGCTGTGTTTTTCTCTTGTACCCCTCCGGGGTTTAGTTACTAGACTCATGGGACTCAAAGGTCAACTCAGGTCACTCAGTGAAACTAGATGTTGAAATAGTTGAAGATGGAACCACGGGAGAGGAGATGAATAATAAAAAGAAGGGCCCAGAACTGAGCCCTGGTGAACACCATGAGGGACGTGGGAGGAGTGAGAACAGAAAGTTTTCATTTGAATGAAATGAGTGGGGCTAGCGGGGTGAGAACGCAAATGGAAGAAAATCTTTGGTGGAGGATGGAGTGCAAGATGGTGTCAAAGGTCGCACTCAGATCAATACGGATGAGAAGGAAAAGGAAACCAAACTCAGCAGGGAAGAGGAGGTTGTTGGTTATTTTAATCAATGACGGGGACGAAATCCAGACTGGAACTTTTTCAGTAACTAGTTGGTGGTTAGATGGGACTGAAGTTGCTATTTTCTGGCCCAGGATCTAGAAGATCTTTGAAGTCTGGTTGTAGAAACTAGATGATGATTTGGTTGGGATTCCTAAGAGGTTTTGGTGAAAAGGAACCTGAGCAGAAACGAGAGATTGGCCGGTTTCAGGAGGAGGCTGACAGGTAGATGTAACGGGGTGAGCCGGGGTTGTTAGGGTGAAGGTTGAGATTGTCTAGACTTTTTCTATGATAAAATCTGCTGAATTCACAGGCTGTTAACCACGAACATGAGGGCCCTTGTTGCTGCTCCTCGTGTTACATTTTAATCTCTGTGTGTTTCTACATGCAGATCTGAGCTCTCAATAACTTTAGCTCCATAATCTGACTGAAAAACATTCCTTTCTGCCCTTATTGTTGACACGCACTCGTGTGCAACTAAAAAAAATAATTTTCTGATGAATCAGTGAATCCAGGGTGAGGAACATTACAGTTCCTCCAACAATGTGAATCAGTCAGTGTGGGACTTTGTGTTTCTGAAGGAAGTTTCTATGTAGATAGAGAAAGATGAAGGGCTGAGCAGGAAGACCCTGATTGCTGTATGATGACAGAGAGGCTGGATGATAACGAGGACCAGCAGAAAACTCATCTGATGTCAAAAAGCAAACAGATCAGGATCAGTAACAAAACTCTTCCTGCGATTCCAGGAGAAAAAAAACAACCGGATGTTTCCTCACAAACACGGAGCAGAACTTTGTTGATCCTGCAGAAAATCCAACCCAATTCAATCAGTTCAGTCCAAAAATACTTTATTGATCCCAAAGCAAAATTTAAATGTTGTCTTTCTCATAAGACTGAAAGATCTTCAAAGAATCTGAAGTTTGCTTAATGATGGTGTCATGACAACAGCTCGACATCTGAGCAGCAGAAATGATATTCCTCAGCATCAAGTGATGACATCATCAACTGCTAATCCAGTTGATTTGATTTTGCCGCTGCGGGTCGAATCAAACAGCCGGACAGAAAGATGTTGGAGTCGGGGATACGATCCGTGCTACCAAGTTCCTCCTTCTCTCTCTACTCTTTGGTTCTGCTTTGTATCAATATAGACTCTGTTTCAAGTTCTCTGGGATTTTGCGTGGTAGTTCAGATATCATTTGCTAATCAGCTATAAACAACCACTTGTTGCCATGGTTACGCTTTGACTTCCAGACAGTTGTGTTGCCTTAAGAGCGAATGTCTTTCCAGCTGCAGAGAAGCTGAAAGCCAGAGGGAATAATCGTCTAATCATGCAATGACTCAACCAAAAATAAATAAAAAATGAACAAAAGTCTAGAAGAAGAAATCAGAACTAACAGTTTGCTCCAACATACTTCCACCAAAACGCTTCTCTCCCAATAAACTTCTGACTAAAGTTTTATGGTTTTATCTCTGATGAAACATTTCGCACTACCAAGTTCCCAGAAACCCGCTTCTGTTGGCGAACCGCAGTAATTAAGCATTTTTCCTCATTTATTTAGTCTCTGTTCAGAAACACTCTGAGATAAACACGTTGATTTGTCGCCTCCTGCAGGTGATTTGCTGTAACTGCTCGTTAAACTGCCCAGATGTACTATCCTGGTGATTCTGACGGAAAGGTGTTATCTAAAGTCAATTTTGTCATATTTTTAGGAACTAAAAAGTGTCGGATCTGGTTCTAAAAACAAAATAACTGCTTTAAACTAATGTCTAGGAAAACATTATGACCATCAGATTATTTTTCCCCAACAGAAGCTTCCCAGATCCATCCGATACTCCTGTCCTTTGCAAGACTAAAACTGGGATGTTCTGACACCTTTCTCAAATGTTCAGTCATAATGTTGTCTGATTTGTGAAGGTGAGGATACTTGTAAATGTTTTCAGGTTTTAGATGTGGAGCAGCACTATGAGAATGGCCCAATTCTGCAGGTGGAGGTGTGAGAAGGTGAGAAATCCCTTTACTCCTGAAACTAAACGGTCTGATGATCCAGACAAAGAGAAAAACACACACTCTGGCAGGTTTTATTATTTTTATTTCACTTTAACAACGATCAATATTTTTGCAGAGAGGTAATTCAAACCTAACCATAAGAAACAAACATTACTCCAGTATTTACAAGCCCACACCTTCCTACATAGATGACAGATTTTCTGTTAGCAGCCTCGTACCAAAAGATGCTGGATTTCATCCAAAATTCAGATTTTTCTGGGTATTAAAGTTCCTCAGTGGTAATTATTTGTTAAAGCGTTCCCAACATGTGCCCCCTGCTGGACAAAACGTCCTGCGTTTTTAGAACAAGTTTATATAAATCAGTTTCAATCACCAAACGGACATAAAGTCATGTAAAAAAGTCCAAGAACTTTATCAGATATAAAATATAACACATTCTGCTGGTAGGTAGTACTTATTGGAGCCATACAGTTTTGAAACGGCTCCCCCTGGTGGAGGCAGTTGCCTCAGACAGAACCTCTCGATACGAGACAAACTGCAAAGATCCAAAAAGTGAAGAGCTGAAATGACGGAGCTTTTTGAATCCGTGGTTCCAGGAGAGTGCAGGAGGATCCTGAGCAGAGCTGGTCAAGTTTCTACTTCCCCAAGAAAGTAATCCAGCTACTTTACTGATGATTTATTTTAAACAATAATTACTTTACTTAGTTACTTTTCATAATTGCTGAATAAAGCAATATACCGTTGGTTCCAACTTTATTTGTCATATAAAGTTTAATTAAATTAAACCGTTTCTTTTCAAAACTTTTGTTTTGCTCTTAACTTTCTGTATAAAGCAAAGAAAATAGCAATGCAACAATCTGATTTGAAGAATTTTGTTGAATATTGAAACATATTCTCTGTGTATTTCACCATATTTAAAAACAATCAAGTTAAACTGTAATCAGAACCAGCAGCAGCTGAAGAATCAGAACCAGCAGCAGCTTTAATTGAGGTACAGACCTCTGGGTTCTTTCAGGTCCCTTCAAACAGACTCCCAGTTAAACCAGTGAAACAACAGAACGGATCCAGTCGGTAAGTATTGTACAAGCTCAGAAGAGGTATTGAGTCTGAATCGGAGCAAACAGGAAGTATCTCGGGAGCTAAACGTTGGTTGGCCCAGTACTTCAGCTCAGTTGGGTCGTATTTCATTGTAGTTCTTTATGACCCCAGAGAATCTGATTACGAGAACTTCCGCGTTTCTGGCTTTGAAATCCTGCCACAAGTACTCAGGAGACAGAACCTTACTGGGCTTGTTCAGCAACATGTACCTGGACACAGAGACAGGAAATGACATCACCAGATTGTAGTACCAGGCCTGGCATCTGTGTACTTCACCTGCATACCTGTTCAAGTGGCTCTCCTCCTGCCAGGCGGCCTCAATGCCTTCCTTGGCATCGTCTTCGAAGTTCTTGCGACAGGTTTGAGCGAGCTGATGAACCTCGGCCAGGACGCCTCCGAAGGCGCCACCGCAGTAGTAGAAGTCGCCCTCGCCAGGAGCCACGTAAGCTCTGGAGGTGGGCCGCCGTTCGTATGGGAACTTACTGCGGTCGTCCTTGTAGTACCCTGAAAAAGGAAGAGAGAATTCACTCGTTAACTCATCTGGACTTAGAGATTTGAGCTGCCAACAACCTGATTAATTTTACAAACAGGACCAAACGCATTGAGGGAAAAAACTGAAGGAGTTTTCACACCTGATAGACTGGTAAACTGGGGACCAAAACTGGAACATTTGTTACATTTTCAGCTGCTGTGGTTCTCTTTCTCACTGCCTTGTATCAAATGAACCAAACAGTATGATAAACCTGTTCTCACCCTTGCCTGTGGTGGCGCTGTACCAATAACCGCTGAAGGAAACACCATAAAGACACTGAGGGCAACTCATTTAATCACAAAATGTAAACAAAAATGGAGTGGCATCAGATTTTAGCAGTTGTAGGATTTCTCTTTTGTCTTTATTAAAAGACCATTTTTCCTGCTAGCGCTAGGCTAACCCGTTTGTTTTGGTGGCATGTACCCAGAATGCCCTGCGCTGTAGTCCACTTCCTGCTTTTGGAGCGGTTCGCTTGGTTCTGTTCTCATATGCATTCGAATCGCACCAGAGTTCACTTCAACTGAACAGAGACCGAGGTTTGCAGGCTGACCGGAGTTTGGTTACGCATTCATACCTCCTCAAATGAACTTTCTTGGCAAAAAACTAGAGTTTAATTAAAGTCGACTAAGCAGAGCTGGTTTGAATGCACCCCAAGAGTTGAGATGAAATTAAGACCCCTTAAACTGTCTACTTTGCCATTAAGGTACGACTCCTCAACAAACTAGACATGTTCCTATCATGGTGACAGATTTGTTTACCGCATGTTGTCCAAGACAAATTCTCCCAACATGGTTAATAAAGTATATATCTATAAATCAAGCCATCTCAAGCCCAGAATGAAAACTGGAAGCTGTACCTGGATGGATCACAGCCACCAGTTCTCCTAATGACTCGGTTCCCCATCGACTGTGAAACTTTGAGTCAACATCCAAACAGAAGATGTAGTCCACATCTTTGTTGAGCGTCTCCTCGATCAGCGTCTGGATGATCTCCATCCTTCTGGCTGAGATTTCTTGCCAACGTTTGGAGTTCGGCACCGAATGCACCACCAGCTGAAAGATGAGAAAGATGAGCTGCTAATCCACAAAAAATGTTCTTTCAAAAGCATGCATGCATCTTGATCTTCCCAACATTTTGTCACATTACAACTTTAAATATCAATGTATTTTATGTGATAGTACGACATAGACGTTACATCCATCCCCTGTCTTCTGGTAATCAAAGATCAACTCGTTGGCGTCTAAAATAACTACCCGTCCACCACCTGCAAACTACAATCAGCTGCTCAAAATCTGGACATTCTTATGTAAATCCTACAATAGAGTCTAAATGATATGATATAATCCCTTTTAGTGTCATTTCATGGAGGACTTGCATGTCATTGGGCCTTAATCACTTTTTGGCAGGAAAAAAAAAACTATTTTTTGTCCATTTTGTGGGCAGTTTTTCAGTGTGACATATTGAATCCAATTATATCTGTAAGATATAATCCCTTTAAGTGAAGCGCAAAAGCAATTTCTGAAGGAAATTGCATTTTATTGGGCAGAAAACAATAAACAAGGCTAATATTTGTTGTAACCTTGGGCACGAAACTATACATCCTATTGGTGTTAACATAGTTTGTCTAAAAGAACTTAACGACCAACAAAGTCATTCAAAACCACTGGATGAGACAGTCAGTCAGGATGAATGTGCTCTGGAAGCGTGCTCCTTTATTATTATAATACGGAAAATTGCTAATACGGGAGGACGGCGGGAAAGATACGGTATAAATTTAGTAGACTTGACAGGTATGGGCCATTTGTGATCTAAACTGTGAATTCTTCATGTTCTCCTCTGTTTACCTCTCTGCCAGCAGCCATTTTCACTTTGGGCACCTCATTCGGCCGGTCGGTGAACACATAAACCTTCACTCTGAAACCTACGAAGAAGTGCTGCTCCGCCGTCTCCAGGAAGTCCTTCAGGAACCTGATGTACCTGAACAGGAACCTCATTGATCAGAAGTGGAAGCAGACAAGAAACACACCACTGTGACGTCACACTCACTTCCCAACAGCAAACACTGTGGCAGCAACGGTGATGTTCCTCTTTTGGTAGATGCTGTCAAGCAGAACTGGGTGGAAGGTTCCCTCCCAGACGACCGGTGCCAACCAGGGCGTCACCGACACAATGTCCGTCCGACTGCGATCAGAGATCGACCGTTAGGGAAACCAGAACCATGAAAACTGAAACGCAGCAGCAGAGGACGATCCTCACCCTTGCGTGATGCTCGGCTGTGGGTACTTCAACCTGAAACACAGACAGTCAGTCAAATAAAGTTCATCCAACATATCCAGAGGATTCATCCAACACATCCAGAAGATTCATCCAACACATCCAGAAGATTCATCCAACACATCCAGAAGATTCATCCAACACATCCAGAAGATTCATCCAACACATCCAGAGGATTCATCCAACACATCCAGAGGATTCATCCAACACATCCAGAAGATTCATCCAGCATTGTAGTGAAGAATCTTGCATTAATGCAAAAAGCAAAACATAGAAAATGACTCAGAGAACTTCGCCATGAACCAACATTTGACCTGAACTTCCTCAGCTCCTTTTCATAAATATTAATGTATCAAATGTTTCTTCTTTATACAACTGTAGTGCTCATTCTGGTTCCCTCCTAAACAACTCAACTGAATCATCTTTTTTTAATGAAGAGTAAAAGTAGTTCCGGTAAAAAGCCAGAATAGGACAGTGTTTCCAAACTATTCCAGGATTTAGCTGTGTCCTGATGCTGCATGTTTAAAACTAGAATGTGAAGGTACAACAAACCCTCCCTTTGTAGGAGTGGACCATAAGTTGCAGAAACACCTTTCTCTGGCAAAAACTACAACTCCCAGTAGTTTGAGACTCTGAGCTGATGTTTTATTCAAGCTGAAGCGCAGAACTCGTCATTGTTTGGTTTTATGACAGATTACAGCTAAACTAACTCAGATTCATGGAGAGAAAAATGTCAGGAACAAAAGAAAGTGTGGAATTATTGTGGTAGATAAACATTTATATTTAGGTGCAAAGGTTGTAGAGTGAAGCATGCAAAGTCCAAAGGAAAGCTTATGAGGAACTGTTGATCATTTTAAACAACAACAGAGTCTGAATCACTGGAAAGATGAAAACTCTACAAACGGCTGATGAACGGCTTAAAGAAAACAGAGACAAGCTGCAGACGGTAATTTCTATGTCCGGAGCATACGTCTTACCCATCGGTTGCCACCAGGTGTAGGTCAGGACTCCTGAAGAGGTGTCCATCCCCAGATCTGTACAACATGCACAAACACCGAGACCAAGGTCAGGCAGAGGACAAGCTGACGCCTGAAACTTGTGTGATATTTGAAAAGGATCTGATGATAATTTTAGCTGTTTCCAAACTAAGTTTGAGCAGACTTTTAAAATGTGAATTGGTGTATTTGCCACGCTTGGCTGTACTAAACAAGAACAAAGCTTTATGTGATTAACAAACAGGATTATGTTAATGACAAGTCAAACCATCCATCAGCTTTACAGCTCAACAAAACATCCGTTCGCTCTCACAACTCAGATCACCTCAGTTATGGTTTGCTCAGTCAACTCGTCCATCAACATATTCTAGGAAGCTAAACAACACTCGAATTCCTCTCCTCTTCCTCAACGTCGTCTCACTTCTCATCCAAAAAGTTTCTTCAGTTCTGTTCATCTATTTTGAATACAACAAACACTTTTATAACCTTCCTGAACAAAACAGTTTGCATGATCAACACAGAGTCAGACTTGAACTAATTAGCTGAAAATTACAAGGAAAATTCAAGACTCTGTGAGGATTTGTGTGTTTTCTGTTTCTAAAAACTAACATTAAGCAAAGGCATCGACATCATGAGCCCTCTACAGAGAACCGTTGACTCTCGTCAGCTGATGTTTTGTCCAAATAGAATAATGACTTGGAGCGACTTGAACAATCACTGGAGCAGTTTTGAAAATAAAGACTTTTCCAGTCTGTTCAGTTTTATTTGAATGAAACAGAAAGGAAGGTCTTAAAAAGCAAACAGTTTAAAGGTGAGAGATAATCCCTGAGAAAACCGGCTCTGATGCTTCTGATCCCCCCTCCACCCTGTGGACACGGCAGGTTTATTAAAGGCGTGGAAGAGCAAGTTGAAACCAGACTGAACTTTGACTGACTTGAACAGAGCAGATCTTCTGAAACCACCAGTCAGGTGGATGGTATCCCGATCTAACAAGGCGCTCTTTCTGCCGAGGTTCTGGTGGGTTTATTGTTCTTGTGAAAGTCAGCTTCAGTGAAATTCCCCCCCAAAACATTCTCATTAGAGGAAATGTTTCTCTCTAGTCAGAACCTATCAATGAGCATGCTTTA
Source organism: Xiphophorus maculatus (assembly GCF_002775205.1). Lineage (NCBI taxonomy): Eukaryota > Metazoa > Chordata > Actinopteri > Cyprinodontiformes > Poeciliidae > Xiphophorus > Xiphophorus maculatus. The sequence goes on from NC_036458.1 coordinate 3,000,218, forward strand.
AGTTCTAATTAATCCATCTACAATTTTGTGACTTTTGCTAACAAATCTGTGATTTTGTGGTTTTAATTTAGAATTATTTGCAAGGAATTCTGCAAAATATAATTAAACCTCTTTCAAAATCTACATACAGACCTGAATTGTGAACCTACTTGAGTTTAATAAAATATTTGAGGGTTTTGGTGTTGATCTGTTGCCACACTGGACACTGGAATTACAAACACCACTCCAGCCAAAGTTCTGAACTCAGGGAACATTTCTCCAACTGAAGCGAACAGAAGTCGGTAAAATCTTTGAACGAGGAGCAGCGGATGGAAATCCGGCCGTATATGCGCTCATTCTGCAGACGTGGTTTAGCTGCACCAGACGCATTCACAATCAGATGTGAATTTTATTTTGATTGATTTAGTTACTTATAGCCTGTGTGCAAAGTTCAAAATGTCTGCTCCAAGTGGTCTGGGGGAGTGAATGGGCTGAAACGATTAATCAAATTAATCATGATTAATCGATTAGTAAGATAATCGTCAACTAATTTAGTAATTGATTAATTGTTAACTGGAGTGTAAGGCTTCAAAAACGGTGATTTGCTGAAATAATAACAGTCAGAGCAGCAATTAAAACACTACTGTACAAAAACATTTTGTATTTAAAATGAAAAACGTTTTTTTCAAATACTGTAAAAAAAAAGCTCTATTACTCACATTTGCTGTGATTACATGAACAATCTGTTGAATCTGCTAATCTTTTTAACCGATTAATCGATTAATCAACATCATAATTAATAGAATCACTGATTACTAAAATAATCAATTTGTCGGTTGGCCTTTAGATTTTTCCGTCACTGATTAAAATCCGGTAAGAGTCAACACCAATTATACCGTAAAATTTGCAATAAACTCACAGTTCTGTATTAGGGAGAAAAATGTGGGGATCTGTTGATTTTCTGCTAATTTCATGTAAAACTGGAGGAACTATTTAATTGTTGTTGGCACTTACTGAACCCTCTACAGCAAATCGCTAAATATTTGAAATATTTGGGTTTAAAGCTGACTGAGACAATACGTGGAAGTGGGGGAAAAAAGCTGATGGTGGTGTAGCTCCATCTCCTTCCTTTAGTGGAAAATAACAGATTTTGCTAACATCTGCAAAATAAATGCTCTCCATTCAGCAAACTCCTCCCTGAAGCTGCTGGGGCTTCATGCGACAGTGGACAGAAAGATAACATCCTGAGGAAACATTCATTCATTCTTCATCTCTCACCAGGATCACTGATGTCATTGTTATCTGGATCAGATACAAATAGATACAAAGTTTCTCGAACTTGTTTGAATACTGCAATTCAAACAAGTTTCCAGAACTTCCTAAATATGTTATGATCGTATGATCAACGCACCAAACTGAAACAAAGTGAGGAAATTATTTTTGATGTGACCGGTCAGATTCCAAATTTGACTTGTGCCGTTTGGCTGGAGAGCTTTGCATCAGGCTCGGGTTGAACACCCGGCCCGTTCTCAGAACAAAGGTCGCCTCTAAAGCTGCGCCCAGCAGGAGCCGTTACTCACAGGTCTTTTGAAGAATCACAGAGGCTTTCCCTGAATCTGCAGACACAAAAACATGAAATAAGAAGAAGTTTAAAACTTATCTTTGTTACACTGAGGGCTGAGATGAAGCTGAAGGCAGAGGCTGCAGTGGAACAGAGTTAGAAACCTGTTCAGTGTTATCAGAATCCCTGCTTCAACAATCAGGAATGGATCTGAGAGTCCATGTTGTTTATAGGAGGCTCCCACCATAGAAATACTATTTAAACTAGGTTTTCCTTTTTGTCCTTAAGATTACTTAAAAATAAACCCAAGAAATATCAGTTCAGCCATTACACTGCAAAAATACAGAATAATAACAAGTAATTTTGATCTAGTTTCTTAGATCAATCTTAGTACACATTAAATAAGACAAAACTACATTACAAGGAACTTTTTAGCAAGATATAGAGGCTTGTGTTAAGTAAATAAATCCTTAATATTGATGAAAAATACTTGTTCCATTGACAAATTATTTCACTTATAATGTTGGGAAAATATCTTGTTATAAGTGAAATAATATACAAATAATGTACTGTACCTTTTTATCAATTACAGTAAATAAATAATACAATTGCCTATTAGAAAACAATAAAAAAGAAGATTTAAAGGAATTTACAGCCAAATTTATACAAAAATAAAATCATCATTGATTTTACTTTTGTATAAATAAAATCTGTCTCTGTTCAGAGACGGATTGGATTTCTGCATGTTGAGACCAAAAGGAAAGGAAAGAGCAAATTCAGGGCAGAAAACAGGAGAAACAGGGATTGTGAGTGAGGATCTACCTGTAGATGGGGTAAACGTAGATGAACATCACCCTGTGGGTTCAATCACAAACAAGGAAACAGGGATCAGATGGGAATGCTGCCGCGGCTGATAGGAAGCATTGAATCTTTGTTTTTTATCACGTGAATGAAGCTAGGAGCCTCCAAACCAGGAGATTACCACATTAGCAGACATGAATATTTTAGAGCCTGTGCTCCTTTCTACAGTGAGACACAAAAACAGGAAGTGGGAAACTAATGACTTAAAGTTCCTAAACACACAAATCACCTACTGGGAAATATGAAGCGCTGGGAAAATCAATGAAGCATGAAAAAGTGTAACTAAAAGCTCCTAGAGAGTCTTTAATGTCATTCTGGGTGAATTTGGACCCACTGTGCCTGGTTGAGCTGATACATGAGGATGTTTCCACATCAGATAGTCCAGTAGAGTCAGAAAAAGATGCAACATTCGTTCAAATGTGCTGTTGGAGCTGCAGTTTTGTGCATTTAAAAAAATAAAGTACACTTATATGCATAGCGAAATAATCATCTGATCTGAGTCTTTATTATGATGTTTGGGCCAGCAATGACAGACATCTGGGTTTATTTGAGTCCATCTGAACAGAACTGCACATTAACTGTTTACAGTGCAACTCGCCAGTGGAAGAGCGCCTTAATGGGTTCGGTTCCTACTCATTCATGTTCTTTTCTTTGGGGAAGTGGAAGCCATTACAGCTTACGATCAAATGCCATTTGCTTTTTCCCGTTACTCGGCTTTAGTTAGAGCTCAGTGATAATGTGATCACATGCTGCAGATTTGTATCTAATAGTCCCTTCAGCCACTTCCTGTGTTTTAAGTTGCTCGGGTAAAAATGTTTTGGTTTGTCTTGCTGTCTGGATCCGTCTTGGCCAGGTCATCTTTGTTAAACAGGTCTTGATCTCAACGGGTCTTTAATCTGGTTATAAAAAGGTTGATTTTTTAAAATATGAAAATTTGGGGGGTAAATGCAGTGGTTTTGAAAACACGTTGAACATTACCGACATAATGTTGACCAATCTGCTTCTCCTCTAACCTCTAGCTAATGTATCGTCATTTTAAAAGACATTGAAAACCACAAACTGTGGATTCTCTGTTAATATCAAGTTATTTTTTAGGAGATTGACCTTATTCTCTGATTGAGGTCACTGATTGGTTGGCTACCGCAACACAGTCTTTCAAGCATTTTGATTGGTCTAGGCACCAGAAACACTATGGATGCTATTTGATGAGCTAATTTCCTAATATTTCTGGATATTTTCTGATGTTTTTTATGTTTCTGATGTTTTCCAGTGCTTCATGATAATTATTAATAATTATGCAGGGTTTGTGAAAACCTTTCACATAAATATATCAGGCAGGACATTTTTTTGAACACATAAGACAATGTAATCACTTGCTGCAGATTTGAATCTAATAGTGACCTTTAACAGTTGCATATTTTAAACCGCACTTTAAACACAGTGGATAAGAAGTTTATAGATGCAATAAATTACAGCAGCTGCTGTTATGGTAGCATTGATTGATTGATTGATTGATTGATGAGCTTTGATGAAATGGACTTTGAAACCAACTGCAGGCAGGTGGAGCTACTGTACGTCTGATTTCAGCGTCTTTTTTGAGTAGGGCTGAAACGATTAATCGCGATTAATGATTACTCAAATAATTGTCAACTAATTTTGTAATTGATTAATCGTTAACTGGAGTTAAAAAAAAGACAATTTGTTGAGAGAAATACAAAGTTAGGGCAGTGATTAAGCCGAAACTGAACAGAACATACAATTTAAGATGAAAAAATAGATCTGTAAATAAATTCTACTCAGAGCTCAACAAGTGGCAGTTTTAGTTTCACCTGGTTCAAATTCTATATACATAAGTATTAATCTAATGAATAAATAATCAACAGATCAGCTCTATACTGGTTTAATATTAAGTCAAGCAGAAAAGGAGAGTTTTATTTCAGTTGCAGATGAAACCTTTGCTACAAGTGAATTCTATAGAATTGAACTGAATTTTAGGCAATAAAAATAATAAAAAAATTATTATAAAAAGAATTAAAATTATATGCTTAGATGCATCTTTTAATATTTTCCTAATGCATAAAAAAGCTTAAGTGGTTAAATAAAAAATTGCAGAATGTGACAATTTTAAAAATCCGATTAATCAATTAATAGCCCAAATAATTGATTAATAAATAACCGTTAGTTGCAGTTCAAACAGCAGGACGTTACAGTAACATCCTGCTGTTTGAACTGCAACCAGATACAGATATTCCCTGCTAATAAAAATAGTCTGACGTCACACAATTCATCTTTATCATAAACTCTGATCCCAGTCTGCCAGTTTGGCATGCATAGCTCACACGTTAAATGTGAGACGGGTCTTTATTCTTTTGGGCCGACAGTGGTTCTGGCCTTGGAACATCTCCAATGAAAGCCATTTTTGCCCAGATGAGAAGTTCTTGATGGGCTCTTGACCTAGCTTAGGAAGGTCAGCCTCTTCTGGGAACATTTCTGTCTTCCATGTTTTCTCCATGTGTGGATTAAGGTTCCCACTGTGGTTCCTTGGAGTCCTAAAGGAGTGGAAATGGCTTTGCAATAGGTTTTTCACAGTTCTTTATCAAAAATCTATGAGAATCCTGGAAATGCTGGCATTTCTGGCCCATTTGTAGTAATGGGAGACGTCCTCTGAGAATTGTTCCTTAGATAAATTTCCTCACAGATCACTATCAGGGTGTCTAAACTTGACTGAAAGTTTGAATTTACTTCAATTACAAATTTGTAAAGAGGAAGAAAGCAACATACAAAAGATGCAAGCTTAGATTTCACTTCTTGCTTGGTTAACGTTTCCTTCCTACTGTACAGCATATCCGCATATCAGGCCCAGAACAAAGACCTCTGGTGCTGGTGGAGTGGGTGGCACCCGCTCTGCACCACCTCTCCACCCAATGTTCAGCATTCTGTCTAAAACAAAAGGGGAGTGATGGAAAATAACAGACAACATATAGGAACAACAGGATCACCACGAACAGATCCAGTCTTTAAATGCCTCAACAGGTCCACAGCAATCTAGAGCATGTCATCATGCTCTAAGGGTTTGAGTTCTAGCAGCCAATGTCCTGGTGCCGAATGATCTGTGCGATGGCTTTCTAGAGACCAACCTTCTAAGGGATGATGTACTATGGCATCTACAACATGCCATTATAGGGTACAATGTTCCAGATGTTGGCGCTCATTGGATGCCGGCATTCCAGGGTCAACATTCCAGGGTCAACATTCCAGGGGACAACGTTCTAGAGTACAGCGTTCTAGAGGACAACGTTCTAGAGTACAGCGTTCTAGAGTACAGCGTTCTAGAGTACAGCGTTCTAGAGGACAACGTTCTAGAGTACAGCGTTCTGGAGTACAGCGTTCTAGAGTACAGCGTTCTAGAGTACAGCGTTCTAGAGTACAGCGTTCTGGAGTACAGCGTTCTAGAGTACAGCGTTCTGGAGTACAGCGTTCTAGAGTACAGCGTTCTAGAGGCCAACACTGTAGAGCACATGTGTCAAACTTACACAGGATGTGTAAGTTTGTGTAAGGATAGTGTTGTTGTGCAACATCCCCCTCCTCTCTCTCTACTCTACTCTCTCTCTCTCTCCTTCCTCTTCTGAGAGGTGAGATGTGCCACCAGCTCTCCATCTAACGGGTGAATTGAGTTTCCTAAATCTGCTGGGATTTCCTGTCCAGAACTGAAGTAAACTCTGTTTAAGCTGGTGTCGAGAAAAGATTCGCCTGGTTTCTGACGGCCTACATCCAGGTGTCCTTCCCTTCTTCCCCCTGTGAATTAGCCAGACTGATCAGCCTGCAGCCAACTAGTTTCACAGAGCACACCTGTTAACGGTCGCTCCTTCTCTAAATTACAACTTGCTCTTGTTATTGAACCAGGTTGGTTTTAGTGACTCAGTGAGTCCCAAGGATGATGTTTTACATTTGGGCTACCAGCAACCTAAAAACATTTTCCACTTCTTCCTCTCCAGAATCAAACATCAGAGCTATTTTACAACCATCAAAGAACTTTAAGGTGACTCATTAACTGAATGTCCACAACATCTTTTAGATTTTCTTTATGCTAAATATTTTATTAGTAAGGCAGTTTTGCAAGGGTCAGTACAGCTTAATTCAGTAGCAGAAATAATCAAATAAGTAAAATCAATCATCTAGTCTATCTTTCCCTACTGCTGAGAAACACTGAGAACTAAAAAAGGGAACCTTTGAGAGAGACGGACGGAGTTTGGCGTTTCGAACCCCAGACCTGGCCTGATGATGAAGAAGGTGCTGCAGCAGGAGGAAGTTGATCGATGAAGGCCGGGATCTCTGTAGGTCTGATGAGCTTCTTCTCCGCATGGATGGTGAGGTCACACAGGACTTGGTGCTGGCAGGAAGGAAGGCACCAGTTCTTCTTCTTTGTCTTTGCCTTTGTCTTCATCTTTGTCTTTGGGGTCTGAACCCAGCTGATGAGAGAAGTGCGATGTGAAGTCACAGGTTGTGGGTCTGACCGGTTGGTCCCCATGCGCAGGACAGTCTCCGGCTCTGTGGCCCCGGCTCTTCTTCAGCTGCAGAGTTCTTTGTCCGTCTCGTTCTTGGCTTGAAGCTGCCTGGAGGATCCATCCAAAGGTTCCTCTTTTGCACCCACCTTTTATTAGGTTTATCCACCTTTTGGTGCGTTTGCATTGGCTAGCACTGTTGCTGTGCTTGTTTCATTGGCTGTCTGCTCAGACAGATGATCTCATATCCATCACTGTCTTACAGACATTATGTCCTAATATCTGTGCTAATGTCTCAGGGTTGCTCAACCTCCTATGTCCATGGCCTGCACAACCTTTTCTTTGAAACGTTTACGTTGTTCAACAATCTGTTTCCAAATAAAGCGTTGATCATCTCTGCTCTCCTCTTAGTTCCCCTTTTTCCCTTAACCTTTCACCTTTCACCTACCATCCACCTCCAACATATCAGTGATGTTTAATTGCAGTTACACCTTTTTACACCATTTCAAGCTCAATGTCAAAATCACATTTATAACTTCTTTAGCTTCTCTGATTTAGCATTCATTTATAATTTTATAACCATAACTTATTAATTATTCTTATTATAATATTAATGTGAGTTATTACAGATGTTTTCTGAAAAGAAACCAAGAATAATCCATGATTCTAATTATTTGATACCAAAGTTAGTTACTTGTTTTTCTTGTAATGGTTCTCACAAGTTTAAGTATTATTATAAGTAAACCAATATTAATATAAGTGTTTTACATTGAATCTTATCCAATTACTCAAAATGTTTAGATTTCATTCTTTAACACTTTCTTGCTTTGAAATAAGGAATAGTCTCAGCTATTTTTATAAATCTGCAGGCTGGAAACTTACTTCCTCTTCTCTTCCTGTTTCATAACTCTGTCTGTCTGTCTAACTATCTCTCTCTGTCTGACTGATTTCTTAAGATTAGATAGAAAAAAAAATAGAATTAAAGCAAAGTTTGCAGGAGACCAAAACATCACACAACCAGATTAAATTTATTGATGTTTAAGTCTACTGTTGGGCCTAGATGTCACTTGTGTGATTAATTTTAAAGATAACTTTATTTATTATTATTGTTAAACTTAAATCTCCAGCATGGGGAAGTAGGATGATCTCGGTTTCCTTGACAATAGACACAGGATATCCGTACACAGGAGTCTCGAATGGTGTCTAGGTTGACACCATTCGAGACTCCATCGTGACCCATAAGATGGAATCTGATCAGCTGGGAATTTGATCAGTCCTCAACTGATCAGATATCGTCACCATGGATCCAAGTGAGAGCCTGTTGATGTTGTTGAATTTCCCTTTCATACATTTCCTCACCAGGAAAGTATTGTCCCCTCAGTGATCATCACATTAAAACTCCTGAAGTAAACGTCCATATTCTCATCTGTCCTGTGTTGTTGTTCCTTGTTTTGTCTTTTGGGGAGACGTATAGAGATACATATTCATTTTGCTGTGTTTGTTTGTGTTGCTAAAGTTGTCGTGAGATGTCTAGATTTTTTAAATGTGCATCTTGAAAGACGTCAAGCAGATCAGCCCAGCTGGGCAGAACAGACCTTCCTTCAACTGGACCCACGATGGTTCAGCTGGAGCCAGAAGATACTTGCTGCTTTCCTGAAGATTCTTAACAGGCTTGAATAAAACCTGCAGAACCTTTATACCCATCTGGTCTACTGGTTGTCCTTATTTGTTGCTTATTTATTAGTATAAATGTTTACTAGGGCTGAAAAAATTAATCAATTAATCACGACAAATTAACTAATTAATAATAGATTAATTGTTAAATGAAGCATTCAGGTTACTTGAAAGAAGAGCAACATACTCAAAGCAGTAATTGAGCTAAAACTGTACAAAAATATATACATTTTGCATTTATATGTTCGACCAGGAGCTCCTCAAGTGGCAGTTTCAACTGGTTCAAATTCTGTAAAACTAAATCTCCAATTAAGCACATTTTTCTCTCCAACTATTAAAATGATCAACAGATCAGCCCTACGCTGTACTGATGTTAGGTCATCAGAAAGTGCTGAGCTTTTCACATGTTGATGTTCCAAATACTTCAATGTGCAGATGCATCCTTGGTTACAGTTGGTCAAGTGTTCACTAGATCACAGCTTATCATGCAATTTATGCAAGAAAATGTTTATTAACCTATTAAGAAAATGAATTTGTTCGTTTATTAGGATATTTAAATGTATCTCTAATACTGTATATAAAAGGTTAAAGTAGTTAAATGAGAGATCAGTGAAAAGTGCCAATTTAACACTTGCTTTCTACTGGCTGACAGGTTGCCAGGCGACGGTTCTTTTCTGCTCCAAGAGCAAGCAGAAAATGATCTGCAAGCGAGGGGAGAGGTTTACAAGCGGATATTTAGTCCAGGGGGCCGTTTAGGACAAAAACTCTCTCACACACTACTAAAGACTCACATACACACACACACACACACACAAAATATTAAAATTGCACATATATACTATTAAATGTCACACACACATAAAATTTTTCTCTCTCACACACAAAAGACTAAGATTGGACATATACACTACTAAAATATCACACACACACACAAATACACAAGTATTAAAAAGTTTTGCGAACCAAAGAAATGAAATCCTGCTTTCAGACTGAAAAAGCTTGCTCTCCAATTATGGCAGAAAATTCCCCCATAGAACCGCAGCAGCTGAAAATGTAATCAATGTTGCAGTTCTGGTCCCCAGTCGAACCGAGTCTACCGAACTATCCGGTGTGAAAACATCCTAAAACTTTTCTCCACTCTTTAAAAAAAGAGTTTTCCTAAGTACATCGCACTCGAGGTTCAACATTCGCTGCAGCACACACACACACACACTGCAGTACTCACCCCAACACCACAACTAGAGACAGAAGCACCGCCACAAACTTTGGGTTCATCATCTTCAGAGAAATCTCTCAGTCCAACAGAGTCGGTTCTGACGCCTCTCCGTCCTAAACTTCAAATCCAGGAGGTTCTGAAAGACGCTCCTCTTCACGGCCTATTGGAGGTCGTTACGCTTCTCTGGATTCCTGTGTAAAGAGACCAGGAGATCTTCATATCCCGATGACTCGGACAGAGAGTGAACGGAAAACAAAGAGTGGCGAGAGAGACGGAGAAAAAGAGAGACAGGGAGGAGGTTGGCTGGTAGAGATAGCCAGTAAGAGTCACTCCCTAATACTGTTTGTTAATGCCTAGATACACAAAGCATGTGAGGTTCAGTTTTAACGAATTACCTGAATCTTTTTCCAGGTGAAGCCTGGAAAAAAATTCATGCTTCACCTGGTGCAACTTGTTTGTCCTCTTAATCATTGATACTCAGGAATGTCCTGCTGGTCTCTTTCTGCCCCTGATGTTATTCTGAAGCCTCATAAATGTCCAGACTGTTAGCTTAGCAGCTAATAGTCACACCAAAGTGTTAACAAGGAAAAACGAGAACTCTCCATGTAAAAACAGGGCAGACAGAAAAAAGACAGTGTGAGTTAATGATAGACTTCTGAAACTGCACTTCTGTGATTCAATCGCCATAAAATACAAAGCAAAGCAAACAGTGTGAACAGGATGTCTAATGTGTACAAACTTAAATCACTAAATTAACGTTAGTGCTCACCTTAAGCCTGAAGACCACAAAGATTCAGTCCGTTTGACTTTATAATTTTAGTTTGACTTCAGAGCAAACTATACAAAAAGTCAGATCAGCTCAACATCTGATCAATATATTGATCAGACAAACACTCTGTTCACAATCAGCTGAATTTACAAGAACACAGATAGTCACCCTGTTCCTACACACTGCCAGGACTTTAATTATCCCCATTTGGTGTTTATATATTCTGACTTAAAGGCCGTTAAATGCCAATAAATAAGCCTACAGATCAGTGGTTCCCAATTGAACAGTTAGCATCAGCTAACAGTTGTAAAATTAAACATAGCTAAAAAGTACAACATGATAAAACTACACCACTCAATTAGAACACATTTAAAGTGTTTTTTGCAATCCTAAAAGCAAAATGCAGCTGTTTTTGTACAGTTTTGGCTGAATTATTGTTCTAAATATGTTGTTCTTTCAGCAAGTGACTTTTGTTTGAGTCTGTATAGTCCAGTTAAAGAATAATTGACTACTAAATTAGTTGGCGATTATTAAATAAATCATAATCAATTCGATTAATTGGTTCAGCCCTACTTCACATTTATAGAAATATTAAACTTGAAAATTGTCTCAAAATTACAATGTTATCTTTTATCGCTATAATTTCTGGGTCAGTTTGTTGTCCAGTAAAGTTTGCAATCGTAACAGGCCTAACCACAGAGTTTTTAAATTAGACCAAGTTTTATTCAGATTTTAGTTTATAGATATCTGAACATCATCAGCCTAAATGTAGAAACTGTAATCTGGTGGAGCCTCATTTTCTATGCAAAACTTAGTCATACTCGGTTTGATTAGGGAACAAATTTGCAACATTTGTTACATTTTCAGCAGTTGTGGTTTGCTTTCACCCTGCACTGTGTCAAACAAAACAGTTTGAGAAACCTGTTCCCCTTCTCGCCTGTAGGGGCGCTGCACCAAGAACCACTGAAGGAAACGACATGAAAGCCTCCAAAGGAGACACTGAGCGCAACTTTATGAAATGTAAACAAAAATGGAGTAGCGTCAGATTTTAGCAGCTGTAGGATTTCTATCTCGTCTTTGGCTAAAGACTGCTAGCCATTTCTCTTGCTAGCGCTAGTTACATGCGCTCGTTTTGGTTGTATTTACCCAGAATGCATTACTTGGATCAAACATTTCAGGAAATAGAAACAATTTGGGTAATTCTACCTTTTTATTTGGTTCAAACTTGGTTGAAACAGAACAGTCTCTTTCAGAGGGATCAGGTGGAGCTCGATTTACGTCCTCCCCTTGTTAACGTTATCTTAGAATAACACCGTTAACAGGATCATAACTATATGTCATAAAGTTTGACAGTTCCAGGTACAAAGTTCAAAAAGGGTGAGCCAGTTGTAGAACAGGAAGGTCATTATTCGATTAAACAGACGCCTGCAGGGCACAAGTAAAACTAATAGTCAACATACCTAACATGGCATGTTAAAGATGTTGTAGATATATAAAAAAAGGAAGAATAAATTACAGCCAAAATAAAAAATTCTTAACTGAAAATTTCTGAGCACCAAAAGTAAAAAACAAATGCTAGAAAAAACTCAGAAATCTTGAGAAAAAGTTCAACTTTTGAAACTCAGAAATTTTCAAGATTTTTTCTAGAAGATTTCTGAGATTTGTTTGAGAAATTGACATTTCTCTAGCAAGTTTTTGACCTTGTTTTGTTCTAGAGAATATTTGATATAAATGTAGAAAAGGAAATGTTTTTCTAGCAAACTTTTTACTTATGAAACTCAGAAATTCTCCTGCTTTTTCTAGAACATTTTTGAGAATAATCTCCAAACTTTATGGTTTTATAGCATTTTTTTTTACTTTTGATACTCAGAAATTTCCTTGTTTTTTTCTAGAAAATGTTTGAGTTTTTTGTGGGAAATGTACTCTTCCTTTGTTTTTTTATTTGTTTTAGTTTTCTTTTAATATATACAATTTAAAAATAAAATCTAAATGATTTGGGGTGATAATGCTAAGGATTAAAATCCACACTGCGACGTTTATAAATCAGCTGCTTTTTGACCAACAGAAACTGAGAAACAACCAGAACCGCAGCTGGTAGAGTGGCTGTTATAATCCCGGTTTCCAGGTTCTGTTTGGTTCCTCAGTTTAAAACAAACATGTGACAAAGTTCTGACCCAAAATTGCGCATATTTTCCAGTACTTTTGTGCAACAACGAATGAAATGTGCAACATGAACTCATCCAGTTCTGGTTGCTGCTGCAGATATTTTTACCGTTAAAGTGTGAAACAGGAAACATTCTGCTCCTAAAGCCAACACGGACCGTCTCCAGGACGACCGACTCAGCACTCCCATAACGGCGGTTAAACTCATTTGAACGTTCTCTGAAGTCCTTACTGATACGGCCCTGTCACCATGGTAACGGCCATGGCGCAGCAGGAAGTCCTTTAGAGAGCTTTTCAAGATAAAAACAGAAACGGACAGAAGTTGCACCAAGAAACATAAAAACTGTCAATGCACGTCTGATTTTCACATCTATTGAACCTCTCAGGAATATATATATATATATATATATATATATATATATATATATATATATATATATATATATATATATAAGTATATATATATATATATATATATATATATATATATATATATATATATATATATATATATATATATATATATATATATATATTATAAGTATGTAACTAAATCCATTATTTCAGGTGTCTAAAATATATGGTTCCCCTCTCATAACTATGGCAACTAAGGAGCAAATGTCACCAAATCCACAGGATTTGTTGTTGATGATGAGAGGAACAAACACAGTTCAAGACTTGCAGGTAAATTAATTTGTTCCCATGTTACGGAGGGGGAGCAGATTATTTCAGGCCGCTAAAATATCCATTCTCTCCTCTCCTCCCTCCATAACTTTTGGAAATAAAGAGCAACTGTTTCCAAATTCTCAAAAATTGTTATGTGTGATAGGATGTAGTACACTAGAAATTTCCTTAATCCACTAATCTGTCATATTTTACATTAGAACGGGATTTACCATAAAATCTACACACTCATCTTTTCAGCAAGTCTTAATTTTTGTGCCCTGCTGTCAGCAGCTTCCTTCCTCTTATATTAGCAATGAAAAATTATAAATACACACAACGTGTTGGAAAACTGTGCTTGGTGACTGACTTTTATTTCCGTCAGGCTTCAGTGACTAAAGTTGGAAAAAGGCCGATTCTCTTGGCGTTTAAAATAACAACGCAAAACAGCGTAAAAAGACCTCGTTTATTAATTTATTTTACAATTTTGTAAATAACAGCTGCCGATTAAACTGAATGTTACAACCTTGACATCATTATATGAGATGTTTTTACCGAGAAATCGATCAGAAGAAAATGAAAATGGTCAGATTCGCCTTTCTGGCTGCACTGCGCGCTCCCGGCGCGGGGAAAGAGATTTTCACAGGTGAACAGAATTTCGCACAAGACCTGGACTTCACGGAGAGACTCGCTAACTGTGGTGTTCCAGACAAAGAAATGATGGAACCTCCAGGATTAAGATTATTAGACACTTTTGGTCTGATTATGCTCCTATGTGTTGGAGGCTGTTTGGTTGTATAATCTGAAGGTAAACGAAATATAACAATTCGCCATTGGAGGCGCTCTTGCTGTGCACAAGAGAGGTGAGAGAAAACCTGTGAAGAAGAAGAGATGTTCTCGGTTCGAATAAACGTTGCCATGTGCTACTTCCAGTTATCTGCTTGAACATTATTTTATTTGACCTAGTGTATCATACACAACACTAACCATCCCCACCCCGCTCTTTGACCTGCTGTTAAATCAGCTGATATAAACACCAAAGAAGAAGTCAGACACAAACGAGCACAGGTAGACTCACCTGTCCGCGTCTAGACCTTTGGTTGTTTCTTGTTGAACACAAGCTCCGCCCCTGAAGCCCACCTGATAACGCAGCTCGGTGGATAAGTGCCTTCATCCAGTGCTACGTCACAACCAGAGGCAGGAGGAGGGACTTATCGCTGTCAATCATTACCGTGTGCATGCTGCTCAATACCAACATAAAAATATAAAAATATCTATCTTTTAAAGTTTTTTTCATACTTCAAAAGCCTCAATTTGTTTACATTTTATTTTGTAAAAGTTAATGTGATTAATTTTGCACCTGTTTTACACTTGAAAAGGTATTTTGTGATGTTTAAATTGCAATACAATTTAAGCAAAAAAAATGTTTTCTTATTAAAAATGTAATTCTTTTTTACTAACATTTTCTCTGATAGATTTCTTTTACTGGCTTTTGAAGCTACTATGCAACTCTGCAACATTCGACTCATTTACTAAAATGATCGTTTACAACAGGTTTCTACGGTTGTTTTGTTAAACAAAACTACTCACGAATGTTAAAATAGATTATTGATAGAGATATATCTGCTGTGGGTTTAAATTATTACTTTATTCTGAATCATCTTTAGAATATGATTCTAAGTTTTCCCTGAACTTTTACTGAATTTTTACTATTTATAATAGAAAACTGTCTGTGTAGCAACTGCCACTCCCTGATCGAGATTCTAAAGTTCAACTGTTGGAAATCGATTAAATAAATCAACCTCTGTAGTTCAGGGGGAGTTTTCTGTTGCATGGCGCGTCCTGCAGCGGTTGCCATGGTGCAGCGGCGTAACGTAACTCTGTAAATGATAGCTTTTCACCTTAGCTAAATAAACAACGCCGCTCTCAGGTGGCCTGACCTGGACTTCACGGAGAGACTCGCTAACCATCCCCACCCCGCTCTTTGACCTGCTGTTAAATCAGCTGATATAAACATTGAAGAAGAAGTCAGACACAAACGAGCACAGGTAGACTCACCTGTCCGCGTCTAGACTTTTGGTTGTCTCTTGTTGAACACAAGCTCCGCCCCTGAAGCCCACCTGATAACGCAGCTCGGTGAATAAATGGGATTCAAAAGGGGGGGCAAGCAGTCCAGAGGCGATGCGTCAGTACGTCAGCACGTCAGCGTGTCCGTTACATTGAGTGGCCTTTTTGTTGAGACACAAAGAAACTACGACACAGAACTACGGCGGTGCATTGGGGTTATTGTAGATAGAAAAAACGGAGGAGATCATTTCTGCCAAAAAAATAAATAAATCTCAGAAGTTTTGAGATTATTTCAGAAAATTTCTGAGCGGGCGTAGCTGTTAGCGCGACCCGTATTTGGAGGCCTTGAGTCCTCAACGCGGCCGTCGCGGGTTCGATTCCCGGACCCGACGACATTTGCCGCATGTCTTCCCCCGTTTCCTGTCAGCCCACTGTCATTTAAGGGACACTAGAGCCAACAAAAGAGCCCCTGGAGGGGTAAAAAAAAGAAAATTTCTGAACAAAATAAGAACATTTCTGAGTTTTGAAAGGTGAAAGAATGAATATGTAGCTTTTATTGTGAACATTACTCTTCTGAGAACAGCTGAAGGTACTTGCTTTCGAAATGAAAATGAAAGCAAAAGTCTTAAAAGTTCTGAAAAGAAAGACATGTAATCCTGCTTTCAGACTGAAAATATGGGCTGTCGAATTATGGCGGAAACATTCCTCCACAAAGGTCATTATTTGTGTCTCTTTTACTCAGAGAACTCAGTTCCCAAGCAGAGTCCTTCTGGACTAAAAGGAAAACCTGCCACCAACAATATTGCATCTACTCTACTTTGAAGAGATTCGTCTGGTCTGGTTTTGGGTGGCAGTTAAGAGGTTAATGCTACATAGTTTATGCTAACTTCTCATAGCCACCAGACTTAACACAAGATTTTTTTTAAATGATAAATTAATGAATGTGAGCACATGAAACATGAGCTGCAAACCAAAGTAGAGAAAAAAATAACATATCTTTCTTTTAATAGTAATTTATTCAAAGTTGACATTTGGTAAACAGGTTACAGTGGGATAAACTGGATAAGATATGATTAAAGAAAGCAGCCTTTAGTGGTTAAACGTGGTTAAATAAAACCAGATGGTGCTGGTACTGGTTTAACTGGACCAACAAAAGCAGCCGGTCTCAGTTGTCGCAGAGCTCCAACTTCAGAATCGGCTTGAAGCTGTCGGACATGCTGGCCCTGATGGTCACTTCACCCTCTTTGTGGGTCAAACTGGGCCCTTTGGCTTTTCCTCGAACGAAACGGTGCTGGACGCCGTAGTACATTTCATTGTAGAGGTCATCATTGCACTGCTTGTCTTTGCTGAAGATTCCCACAGCGTACCAGTTGTAGAAGATGTTGAAGTCATAGGGAACTGCAAACATGACGGCCAGCCGGCCTTTGCACTCCTTGCTGGACTCGTGGACAATGTCGTATGTAAAGATGCCTGATGAGCCACTCGCTGTGTAGACTTTCTTGATGAAGAGAGCGCTGCCGGATTCTGTTGGACGGAGAGTTGGAGGCAGAGGGGATTCACAGTTTCCCTTAAAGACATAAACCCTGGACAGAAAACAGAAAGAGATTTAATTTCAGTGCTACTGAAGGTGCTGTTATTGCTCAGAGTCAGAATCTACTTGTGTAGAACATAGGAGAACATTTATGGTATTTTTGTTAAGGTATCTGTTTTTACCAGAAGGGAAGAAGGTAGGATCATTCTGATCTAAACAGCCAGGAAATAACTCAGGATTCAGTGATATGTAGAAAGATCAATTGAGATGTATTTATACACAGTAACGTAACCATGTTTTTAAATGTTCCAGGTTTAATAAAAGCTCTAATAAGATTCCAGTGTAGAGCAAGCCAAAAAACCTATGCAGGTCTAAGAGTGGACTGGATTGGTTAAAACCTAAACATGCACTCACCAATATAATTACCTCTCTATAAAAGGTGTTGTAACCATCGAAGATCCAGGAGACTGTTGTGACTGTTGAACTAATAATAACCGCAGGCACTCATAAATCTCCTCATTGGGTTTATTTGGAAATATTCCTAATCCTATGTGATGGTTTCACTTTTCCCATCGATTAAAATACAACTAGAACAAATTGTCTCCCAACGTGGGGCTTTACTGAGATCTTCTAATTGAGAATGCTGTTAGTTCTTTGTGAAAGCTCTCTGACTTGGTATTCCACCTCTGTGATGTTTGTCTTTACAAACCCTGTGTACAACTTCAACTGCCGTCTCTTTCAATTTTCAGTCTAGTTCTACATTTAGCAGAAAACACTGTCATCATATTTAGTTTTTGATGGTTGTCATCCCACCACAGACCCCCAGCCACCTCAACACCTCTAGTCAAGCATGGGCCCCAGGGGGATCAAAAAAAAGTCCCCAAAATCCTTGTCTCCACAAGGGGAAATATTGTTTTTGGGTTAGAGGTTAGGTTTAGGACTAAGGTGTGAATTGAGTTTTGGTTAGGGTTAAAAGTCAGGGTAGGGTTAAAGTTAGGCTGTAGAAAATAAATGGAAGTCAATGTAAAGTCCTCACAAGATACAAAAACATGACCGTGTGTGTTTTAAAACTCACAGTGGCTCACACAGCATCAAGCTGGAGCTCTTGTTCTGAATCTCCACAGTGCACTGACGCTGAGTTGGAAGAGGCATTTTCAGAACCTGTTCAGGGAAACAAAATGAAAATATTCAGGAACAATTGGACCCTGAATGGGATTTTGAATTGTAATCATGCAGGTTGACAGGGATAAAATGCTAAATCTTTGCTCATAGGACAGACAACTTCCTTCACTGTTTGTAACACATCGCCAATAAAGTAGTGAGCCTGAAGAGGCATTGTAGTCCATGTATTACATGTAGCTATTTTGATCGTAAAGATTCTGAAATCTTACAAAAAACAAATTTATCGAACTGACAAGTGAACACATTGATTTAAATTATCATTGTTGGTGCTAATTCTACTTGTCATGATGCCTATCCCAACTGCACGTCACTGGAAATACCAGACTTACAAGTTTTGTCAAAACAATTTTACTACTTAAGCCAGTTTTTTTACAATGTCATTGTATGAATTGATGTGAATCTTTCTGTGGAGACAATTCAGGAGTTTATCATGACTTTTTATCCAGATTTAGTTCAGAAAGATAAAAATGATTATAACTACATGAACTAAATACATCATTCACTTTAATGAGATTAGCTGCCATCCTTACAATGACAGTTATTCAGTTTAAACAGTTTATGTGTATATCATCTAGAGGCATTTCACAATAAAATTAGAAAGTCAGTTCAATCATTCATCCATTCCAAATGATCCTAGTTATCAATCAATGAACCAAGTTCAGTTGGTTATTCAGATTAGTTGAAAAGATTTTCATCTAAGAAAACTCAGCAAAATGCACAAGTCTTTGACTTGCAGCATTCCCCCTTCTGGATGAGCATGCAATGACAACCTGCAACATTTCACCAAAGTTAGCACATTTTTAAAATCATGTTTATACATTAATTTTGTGAAATGACCAAACCTGAAAAAGCCCAATAACTTTTGTTGTTATTAGAAGCAATAAAAGAGATCAGCAGTCCTTGCTAGCAATCATTCAGACTTCACTGGAAACAACTTCAGTTTTCTTCAGTCTCTCCAGAGTAACATAAACATCTTTTTAACCGTTCACAGTTCAAAAGATCAAGCAGAACCTCATTGGTAATCCCACTAGAAATATAGAAACAACTATAGAGAACAAAAATGCTGATATGTGGAGCTCTGAAGACAACCAAACCAGAACTGGAACCACTGAATACATCCAGAACCAACCAAAGATGGTCAGAAAAGTGTGAACAGACAAGACGTTTCAAGCAGAAGAGATACTCACAGCTCCTGACTTTCTGAGGAGAACCCGTCGTTTGCAAATCTGCTTGATAGAGAAACAGCTCAGAGTTTTCTACTGATGTAGATGAGATTTAGGTTCAACCTCTGCAGAACCGGTCTTTCAATTAGCATCATTGGGAGTTTCTTGATTTTCTTTGTTGTTTGGCAGCTGGAATGTTTCCGATGTTTTCCTTTTAACAGTGACTCGTGTTTATTTTGGTTTGACAAAAAGCAAAAGTAAAATACACTTCACTCCCTGAGAAAGTATGAAACAAACCAAACCAGAAAGGTTTGAAACAGCAGAGGGACAACCGAGCACCACATCATGAATTTTTTAACTTATACTTATAGCTAAAAAATCTCACTTAGACACAAGCTTTCATGTCTGTAAGTGATAAGATTCAAGATTTGCCAAAACAAACTGTCGTCAGACGATTTCATCCAGCTTATCAGCTCGATAATGTGCCGCAGTCATTTAGCTGCTTCAGTTCTGTTTAGTTGATTGATGCAGTCTACAAAAAATTATTTCAATTCAATCAGACATACATTCCAACTGATCTTAGTTATTAAACAGTTTTTAAACCAAAGCAGTTTAAAAAAACTCCTAGGAAAACCCAGCATGTTACATTGAGTCATTTACTTGCAACATCTTTATGGATGAAAACATAATGACCACAGAAAATCGCTTTTATTGTTTCATTTACTTTACAGCAATCCCTCATCTCGAGAGTTACATGCTTATTACATGCTTGGACTGGTTTTGTCTTGCAACTGTTTGGGTTGGAAAACCACCTGAACAATCTGGAATTTGCTGAATACACAGGATTTCAACCAGACAATATTGTGGTCAACTGTGTCAAAAGCAGAAAGGAGATCTAGAAAAACCAGGACACAAGTAAATCACTGCAGCCAAGAGAATCATCATTGTTACTTTCACAAGTGCCATTTCAGTCCTATGATGCTCTCTAAAACTCTTCAAAATTTTATTACTATTTATGCTCACATTCTTGGTTACCAACTATTTTCTCGAGTATTTTACATAGGAAAGGAAAAATCTATAAACATCTGTGACTTATTAAGAGAAGTAAAGATTTAATCGTAGTTACATCATCTGTGGTTCTTGTCCATATACTTAAGATAATTATAAATTATAAATAATTAGTACACTTGAAATAAGACAGACCTAGCAAACAAGTAACTTTCCAGCAAGATATAGCAGTTTGTTTTAAGTCTATAATTCATTAATATTGGTGAAAAAGTTATAACTTATAACAGGGGAAAATATTGATATTTTTCAATATTAATGAATTATTGACTTAAACTGCTATATCTTGCTGGGAAGTTATTTGTTTGCTAGGTCTGTCTTATTTCAAGTGTACTAAGAAATTAGTACTAAACTAAAATATTACTTGGTAAAATTGGTATTTTTGTGATGTTTATTGAAGGTTTCTTTCATCCAAATTCTTCTTCAGTTCTGCATGATTGGATGAACAGAACCAAAAGTTCCTGTCAAGACTTGCCAACAATCACACCATTTAAACCATGAGGACATCTGAGTCACAGGCCCTTCTCTTCATTTAGATGATCGTTAATTAACGATCCAAACATTTCTTTTAACAATGCCATGGCAACTGTTTGGTCAAATTTGACCCAGAACAATGTCCAACTTTGAGAATTAACTTTGGGTTCAAGTTCTTATCAATTTCTTCCCCTCCATCCATCTCAATTTATACACTGTATTATGATTTTTTTTTTCCAAATAAAAGTCAATCATTTGTTCTTTCCAATTAATCCCGTTTATCAATGCATCAAGTTCAGTTTACTTTTTAAATTAGTTATAAAGTTTCAGAAGAGCATTGAGTCATTTACTTGAACCAGCTCTACACGCAGCATGTCGTTTTACAAAGTCAATTATCATCCTTAGTGATAATTATGAATTAGAAAAGGTAATTACTTTGCAAATGCTCAAATTAAAATGTCAACACAGTTTTGATCTAAATCAACAGATGAATGTAAAATTGGGGATTGTTTTTTTTTTTTGCAGTATTGTCCCAACTAAATCTGCAGATTTAGCTAAAATCAATAATATTCCTGCACATCAAACTGGATAAACATAAGATTTTGTTATTTTGGGGAACATAAATAAAAAAAAGAAAATAACAAAATAGAAACGTGAATGTGTGGAGTGTGTCTCCGCCTGCTGGTCAGGTTAGCTCATTGCACCGGAACTCAGCGACTCATTCAAGAAGATTTTTTAAAAGAACCAGAGGTCCTGACATCCAGGTTTCCCCAGATTTCCTTAAAATCTCATCTCGAGGTGTTAAATTTATCCTACAATCTGCTGCTACGCATGCGCAGACTGACAAACCTCACATCGAGACGCTGCGTAACTTTACGGTTACTCTTTTATGACAGTCTTTTCTAAAGTTATTTTATTTTTCTTGTCTTTAGGTTTGATGTTTGTAAATTCACTCTGACGTCAGTAATATCGTCGTTGTTCCGCATATTGTAAACAAGAAAGGACTTTCACCGATGCAGTGTGAAGACTGCGTATATAAATATAAAACTATATAAATGAGCTTCAATTAAAACATTATGATCACAATCAGTTGTTAATTACGGATAAACTCAAATCTTGAATGAAATATTCTTTGTGATCATATGATATGGAGGTTGTTTTTTTTGTCTGTAGCTTTAGTAAAAATGATCAATGATTGTTACCCTGATTTATTATGAAGATTTTATTAAAGATATTCTGATCCTGGGTCTATTGCGTCATTATTTGCAGCTGCTTCATGTTTTATTTTCAGATGAAGTCACGTCGTTGCGTCACTTTTCCTCCACAATCAGAAAGTTGAGTTGATGTGTTTGTGAAACCGAAAACAGTGATGTAATCACGTTCACTAAGAGGGCACTTCAAAATAAAAGCCTTTCACTTTGATTGAAATAAAATACTGAAAGTTCGGATCGGTCCCAAAGTCCAGATCAACCTGGATCAATCCCGTCTTTAGTTTGCATGTCGATCTTTCAAATGTTTCGCATTTTTTGTTTGTTTGTTTTGTTTTTGTGACTTTGTTTACAAACCATTGTTTTCACGTGTGGTGAGGTAAGGAAAGCGCGTGGCAAAGAGGAACGTCCCACGGTATTCCCAACCTGGAACTGACACAAGCAGTCCAATCACACCCGATTATTGGTTATTGATCGGAGGAAATGACCCCTGGAGATGATCCAGCTGGGATCTGTCACCGATCAGATCCCAGCTGGATCTGATAAGTTCAAACTTTATAAAGTAATAAAGTTTGAAATCGTCTCCCTCGCAGTTTTTCATATTCCAGCACAGGGCGATGTGAAGACAGGAAGAATAAGAGGAAAGTGAGATTTTCATTTCACTTTTCATTTAGCTTTCGGTCTGCAGGAATAAAATGATCGTCTTCAGTCAGACCAACACAATATCAGCACAACTCGGCTCATCCTCCGCATCATGGCTCTCATCATGTTCAGGGGTACGGCACCCATCCTCTTCTTCTGCAGCGTCCTGACCTTTGCACACTGCTGTGATTGGCTCAGCCACTACAACGACCTGAGGAACAGCACTCTGGTTCTGATCGATTCCCTGGTGAGTACCGGGTCCAAAAGGACCTTTCAGAGCGGATGACAGGATTACCAGCGGTGGTTTGGACATGAATGAAATTCATTCAGGGAATCTAAAAGCATTTTTTTTCTTTTATATTTTAGATTTGTCCAGACTTTTTGTCACATGTCAGCTCAAAATTATATATTTTTTAAAACTACAATGCAGAAATGCAAAATCTTACCAAGTATTTTTGGTCCAGTTTTAGGTGCAAATGTCTTGCAGTAATTGAAATAAGACAAAAATAAATTAACTTTTCGGCTTGTTTTAAGCCAATAATTGAAAAAGTAGTTGTTCCATTTATAATTAGTGATAGGTATTTTGTTTTACCTAAATACAAAGAAAGAACCACAGACAACATTTAGGAGTTTTCAACCAAGTTTCTGCAGGAGAAAACAGAAACCATTTCTCCAAAGTGTTCACCGTGAGTTCTGACTCCCTGCAGCAGAGCCTGTCTTTTTATTAAACAGGAGAAAGAAGGGAGTCCAGAGTGAAATGTGGGAGAGTGATAAATCAAAGAATGGCTTTTCTAA
This sequence comes from Xiphophorus maculatus, assembly GCF_002775205.1. Classification (NCBI taxonomy): domain Eukaryota; kingdom Metazoa; phylum Chordata; class Actinopteri; order Cyprinodontiformes; family Poeciliidae; genus Xiphophorus; species Xiphophorus maculatus. The sequence continues at coordinate 3,023,733 of NC_036458.1, forward strand.
AACAAGGAAGAACTCATTAACTAACACACCGGCCCTTTAAGGAGGATTCCTAGTTAGAAAGCAGCTGCAGCTTCAAGGTTTAGAGAAAAAGCAAAGTTTGTCTTTCACACAGTTTAACAGATTCTTCCTCCCTGCTGTGAAAACTAAACCTTTAAATGAAACACAAACTAGTAACTACTTATGTAAGAATGATAATAAAACATAATTATTCTAACAATTAGCACTTTTTCATCAATATTAAGCAGAAATTAGATCTTTATTTATCTCAAACAAGTAACATGTCAGAGAAAAAATAAGAAAACTCCAATATTAAAAATAATGATCTTAAAAAACAAAACTTTCATTTTGAAAAGGAGTAGAAAGAAAACAATCTTATTAAATCTTAACCACAATTGTCTCATCCAAATATGTCCCAAATTCTGTTGACTTTAAACAAGCTCCTACTTTTGCTGATAAGTTACTTGTAAGTTAATTTTGTCTTATTTCAAGTTTACTAAAGTATTTGTTCCTGAAAGTAAGCCAAATACACTTTGTAAGATTTTGGTTTTTTTACCAACTCGATGATAAAGTAAGCAAGAACTATTTTAGTTAAACTTTGTTTTATTGGAACGGGATCATCGATCCAAAACTTCAAATGATTTTTTCCAGTTTGCTTATTTTTCTGGGCTCCAGTGAAGAAAGCTGAAAAAATATTTGATCTAATCTTAGTTATAAAAACAGAGTCTAGATCAGTGTTAATTAGAACATTTGCAATTGAAAGCAGATTTTGTGTAGAAAAGTTGAACACTTTGTGTGGCAAGTAGATTTTAATTGAAAAGTTCTAGTTCTGTCTTAATTAATTTGATTTATGCTTGAATTATGATCCCCACTTTGAATGTCTTAAAGGGATTCCTAGTGGATGAAGTCACGCTTGATGCTCAAAGTTTCCATTTAAACCAGTTAAACCAGTTGAGCAACTGTGGTTTCCAAAGTGTGACGCTGAGAAATTCAAGGTTGTGTCATTATTTTCCAGGGAGGTCAGATCTCCACCACGACCACGACTCGTCTGCCATTCCGAGGCAGACTGTACAAGAAGATGTATGGGAGAGAGGTAATCAATCGATCAATCGATCGATCCGTCAATGTAATCAGTTCTGTCGGCCAATCAGAGAGCTGCAGCTCACACCTGTCTTTGTGTTTCCAGGAGAACTCCCAGCTGCGCTTCATCAGAGACAGTCTGGAGCAGATTTACAATCTGTATCGCCATGGCGACATGTCGGCGGCCGGCTGGGACGACGGGAAGACAACCAACTTCCTGGAGAGCATCAACAGGCAGATCGTGGAGCTCCATGAGTGTGTGAGTGCTCTGCAGCTGGAACTGCGCCGCAAGGCTAACATCAGGAAATGACACTGAAAAAACAGAATGGAGATCCAACTTTCATAAAATTTAAAAAAAAATGTTAACTTACTCCACCACACATATGCACAAGGTACAGCAAACTAGTTACTGCTGACAGATGAGAAATGTTTTATTGTCCAGCTCTTGGCTGCCCCAAAACTCTACTTTAGTGCCCCAAGAGCTGGACAATGAATGTCTGAAGATTCACAGCTTTTCCACCTTTTTATATTTAAAGGCGGCCATTTTGGAAATGTCCTTCTTCATTCATTTCCTATTGAACTTGTGTGATGAGGCGACAGTCGCTTGTCGGCTAAATTTCTGCTTTTAGGTCAAAATATGTTGTTCAGATAAAAAGTCATTTTCAGAACATTCGCCTGCATTAACGCGTTATGCATGTGATTGACAGCCCTAGTTAACTTGTTATGTGTAATTGAGTTATGTTTGTCAAACTTCATTTATTTACTTTTGCTTAAACTGAATGAACTCAGTTTGATTACTTGTTACAAATTAATTAATTTTTTTTAGTTGGATCACCTGTTTTGTTTTTTCAGTGTAGAATCAGATGATAGTTCAGTTTTCTGTCAGACTCAACCTGCTCTGGTGTTTTCCAGGTGAAGTCAACTCACAACGAGACAACAAGCCAACATTATGAGGTTTACAAGAAGAAACTGAAGCGCTACTACCAAAACCTGAAAAATTACACTCTGGTCGACCTTGTGAGTACAAATACTTCATCTCTGAAGTACAAATACTTCAGAGATGTTCAAACCTGCTGAACTTTCCCACATTTTCTCACATTACAGCCACTAAACTCCTGGTTTAAAATGTTTAAAAACAAAAATCTGAAAAGAGCCAATCTGTAGACCTACCAAAACATGGACGTCTAGACCAGAGGGGTCCAAAGTGTGGCCCGGGGGCCATTTGTGGCCCTTGAAATTATTTTTTTTGGCCTTGGCCTGGCCATAAGAATGGAAATGGAAAACAATCAATGACCCAAAAATTTTTTAAATGGTCTGTTTTTCTTTTAATAAGCCCTTCTTTACATTTGATACACAGATTTCATAAAATGTTTGATTATTTTTCAGCAAACTAAAAAATAAAATCACAAATTTTGGCATTTTGCAATTTTTGGGGCCAAAATTGAGACACCACTGACTTAGAATAACAGAAGAATTCTAATTAGAAAAGCAGCTGGCAGTAAAGTTATGCACAGAACTGTTAGCTACTGACACATGGTGGTGGCAGCATCATGCTGTGGGGATTTTAACCCGTTGGAGGTTCAGCTTACACCAGGACAAACACCCTAAGCATCCAACCGGAGGTATTATAGGTTTGTTTAGTTCAAATGAGATTCATTTTAGAATGGCCTAGTCAAAGTCCAGATCAATAGAGCACAAAATGCATCTTCACTGATGATGAAAAAAAAAATCTGTCTGTAGATGTTAAAACCTGGAAAAGATAAACCTCACAGCAACTTCAGGCAAACACAAATGCATGCCACACTTTTCAGATTTCTAGCCATTATTTAAAAAAATAATAATTAAAAATTAAAAACCTTCCACTTGACAACAATGAACTAATTGTCAGTCTGTTACACAAAATCCCCAACATCCACTGGAGTTTGTGGTTGTGTGTCATAAGGAAATGTGACAAAATTCAACAAGTGGGAATATTTTTTTTTTAGTGTCTGACATTTCAGCTGAAGTAGTGACCGGTGTACTGACCCGGGTTCTGCTCTTGCAGGGCGGCAGAGACGGCTGGGAGATGCTCAGGAGGGCGACCGAACAGAACCTGATCCAACTGGAGCAGCTGGGGAACCGGATCAAAGCCAACAGGGGGCAGCATTGAGCGATTTAGCATTTCTACCACTGAAACCAAGTCAATACGCCTCAACTAGCGTTTTATTGTTTGTTTTTTTGAGCTACTTGCTTATAATAAGCTATTACTTATTTATATATTTATTATTTATATTCTATTTTTTATCTATTTATTTTGTTATTTTTATATGAAAATAAATTATGAAACATCTTATTTGTTGAATGGTTTTGTGTTGTTTTTTTTTGGAGGGGGGGTTAAAAACAAAACCCAAAAAGCTGAGATAAGCAGAAAAGATATGAAAATTAGTGTAGTAAATTATTGAGTTTATTGAGCTGAAATCATGTCAAATATGGGACTGAAGTGAAACAGCCACATATTCGAATTTGTTTTCTTTTGACTGAAAACGTATCATTACCAGGTTCTCAAATTTATTCATTTTTTCCTCCAGAGAACAAAAAAATCATGGACAAAACTAAACAGACCTCAAGAAAACCTGAAATTTAAAAGGAATATTCTAAATTTTAATCATGATTTTTAATCATATATTGGTTGCGTCCTCAAACTGCCACCTACATCTCGCATTCTTATAATAGGGTGAGAATGTTATACAATGTGAGAGTGTAACAGAGAAATAACACAGCAAGAAAACAGTGATAAAGTGTAACAGGTGTGAGAAATGAGAATATTACAGAGTGCTACAGTGTAAAAAACGGAACAAAGTGAAACTGAGTCTGAGTTTTCAGATGTAACATATTGACACTGTAAGCGTGCAAACTGCAACAAGTGTGAGACTGTTAGAGGCGTAACACAGTGAGATAGTGTGGCAGGTGTAGTAGTGAGAAATAGTGCAAGAGATTAAAACTGTGTAACAGGAGGAGCAGTGATATTGGTGTAAACGTGTAAGAGTGAGACGTACTGGTGTAAAACACCGAAACAATGAAAGAGTGATACAGGGTAAAAAGAGGAACAAAGTGAAAGAGTCGTACAGGTGCAGTGCAGTCGATTGAAACGATGTGAAAGAGTGAGACAGTCTAAAAGAGTGAGACATAGTGAGAGTGTGACAGAGTGTGGCAGAGTGTGACAGAGTGTGACAGAGTGTGACAGAGTGTGACAGAGTGTGGCAGAGTGTGACAGAGTGTGACAGAGTGTGGCAGAGTGTGACAGAGTGTGGCAGAGTGTGACAGAGTGTGACAGAGTGTGGCAGAGTGTGGCAGAGTGTGACGGCCCCACAGCTGTAAAACTGTCCCTCATTTTCATCAGTTTTGAGTTTTCAGGAATGTTTTCTCTTGGCTGCTGGATCAGTTGGAGATTCTTTGGTGTTTTAAAGATCCAAAGGAACTAAAAGTCTTTTTCTCCAGTTTAGAAATCTTCAATTTCCAAATTTTACAGACGACTGATTATTGAACAGAAAATATCAGGGTTGACGTGGCGACACTGGATCAAACTCAGATCAAGGTCATTCAATGTTACTTTTTCAACTGGGAAGACTGGAAGCATATAATACTGGATAACTGGGTGGCATTATTCACATGGAGCCTCATAGCCTATTTACATAAGAACCTAATTATTTTACAAGTACATCGGGGACAGGAAACATTATTCTTCCTATAACTGGTAGCCAAGCTGCAGATGCAGAGGCTCCACCCTTATTACTTTTAAAGCAGCGCGTAACCTTCCACTTCACAAAGTAGTACCAACCAAAATACAGAAGTGGCAATCGACACAGATGATGATGGTTATGCTAGCTAACTGGATAAACTGGACCAAAGGAAGCAGCTGGTCTCAATAGTCACAGAGCTCCACCTTCAGACATGCTGGCCCTGAAGGTCACATAGGCCGCATTGTAGGCCAGACTGGGCCCACTAGCTTTTCCTCAGACAAAACCGTGCTGCACGCCGTTCAACATCTCCGTGTAGAGCTCCTTGTTGCACGGCTTGTCCTTGCTGAACTCTCCCACGGAGTACCGGTTGGAGTAGAGGTTGCAGTCGTTGGGGACAGAGAACATGACGGCCAGCCGGCTGCGGTTCTCCCTGGTTGAGGTCTGAAGGATGTCGTAGGTGAAGACGGCCACCGAGCCTCAGACCGACCAAGGTATCTTCTTAAAGAGCGCGGTGCTGGATTCAGACGGACGGAGATTTGGAGGCAGAGGAGAATCACAGTTCCCGCTGAAAAGATAGACCCTGACCAGAGACACAAAGAGATTTAAAAAAGCTGGTGATGACTCTGATCTTCAGTCTACTTCAACCTTTAGTCTGAATCTGCCTTCAGACCACTTTAACACTCAGCTTGTTTCTAGTCTAGTTCTACCTTCGGCCTACATCAACCTTCAGTCTGGTTCTACTTATGTCTTTTAGATCTGTAGCCCAAACTTGAGTCGAAATAAGACAGACCAAAATTATGTGCTTGATGGTGATGTAGTTTCTGGTTTCTGTAGCATGTTTTTCATTAGCCGAAAATACATCAAGAACAAAGAAAACTAAATGAGAAGGCATAAGTGTTGATTCATTAATGATCTCACAGTATAACTAGAGGAGGAGGTAGTTTATCCCGTTGAAGACAGAAAGAAGTGTGTAACAGTCAACTAGACTGCAACAAGCAGAGTGCACTGCACAGCTGATGTGTATGCTGAGTGCAGACACACTGCAGACAGCATCCGTCTGCTGGAGAACATCTTGGTGCTCTCCTTCTGGGAAGTAGTCTGTGCCCCACTGTGAAGCTGATGGACAGACTTGAGGTCACCCAAGCTACCATCTTCATTCCACTTTGTTGTTGTTTTAAACTCTGACATAATTTACAGTCATGTACAGTAAGGTCACGGATTATTATGGTCATCAAAATCTGTGACCATTGAGATCCTGGCTATTTGAGGGTTTAGGTAAATATGAGTCTGAATGGAAACAGTCACATGTTTGATTTTTATTTCTTCTGATTGGGTTTTTCTTCTGGAAATGATCACATTTTTCCCCTCCTCCCCCTCTGAATATGAAAGCAAAGTGAGAATATCATAACATGAGACAGTTTAACAGAGGAAGATAGAAATTAGTGATCTGACTGTCGTGATGGACTTCGATTTAAACTTCAAACACATAAAGACAGTTATAAAGTCAGCCTTCTATCACCTGAACAGCATTTTGACTCTAGCAGCATAAATGGTATGCTGCCACTTTAGCACAGCTAATTTCATCCTTCGTTACCTGTCTGGTGTATACCGTGTACATCATGACGTCTGCCTCTTTCCGGTGGTGCTAACGGTATCCGGTTTAGCCTCTGTGTTTCCTGAGTATAAGGACCAATCCACCTTTGGCCCCATTTATCCATACATGGCTACATACAGCTAATAAACTGCTTCCTGATGAGCCTTTCTCAGCTGGGATTTTGCTCGCTGCTGTTGTGCCTGAAGGAAAAATAAAAAAATCAACTTGGGTCTTGCCCTACTGACAGGGGCTTTGACAGTACCACTTAAATGAACTGAGTGCACCACTAGAAGTGTGTGTTTGCAAAATATTGTGACACTGCTGCTTAAAGATGCAGTAGGTACCTTTTATAAGGAATATATCTTTTACATATTTGTTAAAACTGTCACCATCTCATGACTGTATGTTATAGATAATCTGTGAAAAGATCGATCTCCTCCACCTCTTCCCTGAGCTGCTGTTGCTGCCTGAAGAAATACACCACTCCTGATCAAAAACAACCAATCAGAGCCTGGGGGAGGGACTTAACGCTGTCACTCAACCTCATTCATTCGCTGCTAAATGAGAAATTACTTACCATTACAGGAAAACCATTTATCCTCCGTCATTGGTGGCTATGCTAACTAGCTTGAGCATTTCAACAGGATCTGCTAATGGGGAAAAGCTATCGGTAGCAGAAATAAAATGGGGGGAGAATGACTGGCACTACACATGATTGTGATTGACAGTGGTTAAGACCCGCCTCTGAGCTCTGGTTGGTTGTTTCTAGTTAGCACTGGGAGCACTGGCAGAAGGCAGAGGAGCTCAATGTTTTCACAAATCATCTGTCTCATCCCATACTGTGACGACAGATTCAACAGATATATAAAAGATTTTCTATAAAAGTTACATACTGCAGCTTTAAGACTGTTTTTGTTTGTTCTGTTTCAGGAACTGAGGCTCCATGTGGTGGGTGAACCTACTGAACCTGGAGTATCATCCCAGGTGGTGGTTTGGTTTCCTTCACTCATTGCAAACAAACATAAGATCCTCCATTGTAGCTTTCATGTTAAGGAAAACCCACCCCAGAATGCCACAGCAAACTTAAAGGACTAATGTCTCAGCAAGATCTGGGGAAACTCATACATACGTTGATCTGTAGTTGCATTAATTACTGCAACACTTTCTTCACAGATCTGTCTAAAAAATCAATCTGCCATCTGCAGCTTATCCAGAACGCTGCTGCTGGCGTTCTGACTAAAACCAGGAAGATAGAGCACATTACCCGGTTCTAAAGTCCTTCTACTGAGAGAATAGCTTTTAAAATACTGTTGGTAGTTTATAAATCTGTTAGGTAAATTGTATATATTATTATCAAATATTTATTGTTTCATGTACCTTTATTTGTTTTGTTTCATCTTAGCATAAAGAATGTTTCTGTGTTGTTGGATTACTTTGATTCCTTTCTCTGAAGGCCTCTGAGGAAGAGCAGAGAGGAACAGGGCAACAGGTTATCGCTCAGCAGGAACCTCGGCATCCTTGACCTGCTAGGTGGCTATAAAACCGTCGCTGTGAAGGCGTACAACTTGCTCTGTTCTACCCTGAGTCTGGAACCGAGTAATCTAGTGCAAGATACCATGTGTCTTAGTTAGTGATTGTCATTAGCATTGCAACTAAGTGATGAAGTGTTTTGCCCCCATCCTTAGAGTTACAGTGCTCTCTGTGATAGGGACTCCGAAAGTAATAAAAAGAGAGGAGCGGACAAATGTGTTTTCAGAGCGGTTAGAGATTGTGACTGGAAACACATCTCTATCCGTTCTCCTCGAGAGGTGAAAAGAAACTCTCTTGTCTTTCCTGTGTTTGTTATATTTGTCTTTAATAGGTGTGAAACCTAAGAAAATCACCGAACAGCTAAAAGACCTGCTGTTGTTGTATCAGCCTTCCAGACCTCTCAGGTCTTCTGGCTGCCGATAGCTGCAGTGAGGGATCAGATCTCCTCATGATGTCTGTGTTCACACTCAGGTTGGACAGAAGCACAGAGTACAGACTCAGTTACACCAGTCACATTTCATCCAACTCATTTTTATTAGTCAGTTGTGATTAAATTCTATCCACATTTTAGCTGATGTTCAAATCAGCAGGAATCTATTCCAAGTCTCTCTTTTAGTAGTTTTGAGTTTTTAGGAATGTTTTCACTTGGCTGCTGGATCAGCTGGAGATTCTGTGGTGTTTTAAAGATTCAGAGGAACATTCAGAGTTTTCCTATCCAATTTAGAAATGCTGAACGTCCAGGTTTTGTAGACGACTCATCATTGATCAGAAAATATCAGGGTTGATGTGGCGATACTGGGTCAAACTCTGATTAAGTTCATAGCATGCTATGAACATGCTATGATTAAGCATGCTATGATTAGAATGCTTAGTCATGCTTAGCTTAATCATGACTATCCACTCTTCCCTTTTCAACTGGGAAGAGTGGACGGATATCTTGCAGGGTAACTGGTTTACTTTGTTTAAGCTGGGAACCCAGCATACCTGGTATAGATGCAGCTAATGATGATTATGTTGAGAAAGAAGAAGAAGAAGAAGCAGCAGCAGCAGTAGTGTTGCACATGCAGGGTAAACTGGATGAACTGGACAGAAGGAAGCAGCCGGTCTCAGTAGTCACAGAGATCCACCTTCAGGGTGGACTGGTAGCTGTCGGACATGCTGGCCCTGACGGTCACATGACCCACTCTGTGGATCAGACTGGGCCCTTTGGCTTCCCCTCGGACAAAACCTTGCGGCGAAGCGTAGTACATCTCCTTGTAGAGCACCTCATCGCAGAGTTTGTCCTTGCTGAAGGCTCCCACGGCATACCAGTTGGAGTAGAGGTTGAAGTCGTAGGGGACGGAGGACATGATGGCCAGCCGGCCGTGTTTCTGCTTGGTCGACTCCTGGAAGATGTCGTAGGTGAAGACGGCCACCGAGCCGCAGGCCGTGTGGGGCGTCTTGACGAAGAGCGCGGTGCCGGTTTCAGACGGACGGAGAGTTGGAGGCAGAGGACAGTCACAGTTCCCGCTGAAGAAATAAACGCTGAACAGAGACAGAAAGAGATTCGATAAAAACTGATTCTGACAGTTTCATTCTACCTCCTACATCAACTTTGAGTTTACAAGTTTATTTCAGCTACAACTTTACAACTGCAGTAACCAGTTATGAAACAAGCAGTTAACGTCACATATTGTCAAATGCCGTCATCAAGCAAGTACACATCAAATACATGGATCATTGCTCCAGTTATTACAAATCCACCAGTTGTTATTATGAACAACTGGGTTTTTAGTAGCGATTAATCGGTGCTGATTTCCTTCATTTTGGGAGATCAGTGATCGTCTGATTTTTGCATGTGAAGCTGATCTTATCTACCTCAGCAAAGGTCCTCTGCTCTCCTGTGAGAGAGATTTGACTGACAGACCGACCCACCAGGTCATGTCTCCATGTTAATAATAACACCAGGTCATGTCTCCATGTTAACAATAGCTAACCTGTGTCAATTCAGCAACTTTCTTGCTATAGTGAGCAACATTTCAGACAAAAAAAATGGTGTCATCCAAAATCGGCAGGTTACGTTTTTTTTAAAAGATCAGTAATCAGCGATCAGCCAAAAAATTGAAATTGAATCACCTCTAGTTTTTAGCATTGATTAAAACAAAACACTGGATTTTTTTTCTCCATGTTTGATTGTTTGGACCAGAGATGTCTGGAAGATTGACACAATATTTTGGTACTAAGCCATTCAGCTATAACTAATAGAAGTATTTTTGTATATGTTTTTAAAAGTCAGAAAAACTTATTATAGAAATATGACTCTGTGTCCTTCTTTTTCTCTCTTTTATCTGTTAATATGCTAACATAGCCATAACATCTAAGACTGGCGACAGTCACGTGTAAACAAAACTGATTAAGGCAGACCAACACTCTGCTTTTATCTTCTCTGCAGAAGATAAGTTGATTTTGTTTTATTTCAAGTGTATTAAGATACACTTAAAATAAATATGTTTGAAACTAGACAAACATACTTGGTAAGATTTTTGTGTTTTTGCAGTGCATCCCTAAGGTTTGCTCTGTGGAATCTGCATCTCTTCTGTTTGTGTGATTTGAAACATTTGATCGTTGTTTTATTCCGAACCAAATCTAATCAGAACCAGAACCAAACGAGGAGAAGCAGCATTCAGCATCTATGCACCACAAATTTGGAACAAACTTCCAGAAAACTGTAAAACAGCAGAAACCCTGACTTCCTTTAAATCTCGACTAAAAACCCACCTGGTTAGAATTGTATTTGAAACGTAATCAATTACAAATTTATTGATGGAACTTGACTTAATGTCGTGTTTTGATTGTTGATTCTATGTTGCATTGTGTTTCTGTGGTTGATATGATGTAAAGCACTTCGAAATGCCTTGCTGCTGAAATGTGCTATACAAATAAAATTTGATTTGATTTTTTTATTTTATCTCTCAAGGTAAAAGTTTAACAGTCGAGTCCTGAAACTGGTAAAACCACCTGGTTGTTGCACAGAAGGGAAAAATAAATTTAGTTCTGATGTGATATCAACTCCAGGTCCATTAGAGTTCTGATTTCGCTCTCAGGTTTTGGTACCAAACACCAACTGATGAGGCCAGTCCAGGTTATGGGTTCTGGTTCTGTATGTGTGTGTGTGTGGGCGTGTGCGTGTGTTTTAAAAAAAAAAAACTCACAGCGGATCGCACAGCGTGAAGCTGGACGTCTTGTTCTGAATCTCCACTCTGCACTGGCGGTGAGTCGGGATGGACATTTCTAGAACCTGTTCAGGGAAACAAACATGGAAATACTGAAGTTAAAGGAAATGACTTGTACATCCAAAGTAAATGCTAAAAACTAACCAATATGTGAGTCTATATTTTCACTTAAAGAAATTAAAACTGATTAAAAAATAATTAGTTAATCAGTTACAGTTACTGGCACAAAGGATTGTGGGATTATTACAACATATGGAAACAAATGAAGCTCAATTTAAGTCTTGAAACCCTAAAATAACTTGATAAATTTAGTTGAGATGGGGCGTGCCGTGGTGGCGTAGTGGTTAGCGCGACTCGTATTTGGAGGCCTTGAGTCCTCGACGCGGCCGTCGCGGGTTCGACTCCCGGACCCGACGACATTTGCCGCATGTCTTCCCCCCTCTCCTTCCCCGTTTCCTGTCAGCCTGCTGTCATTTAAGGGACACTAGAGCCCCTGGAGGGGTTAAAAAAATAAATTTAGTTGAGATGTACATAAAGTGAATGACTTCTACTAGCTTAAAATGGCCTTTACTTCAAATCACCTCTGGTCTGTTGGTGCTTGGGAATTCTGGGTAATATTTGGTGTTTTGAAACACCAAATGAAAAACAGTAAAGATAACAAGATTGTTTTTGTTGTGTGGATGAACTCGAAAAGACAGGCTACTCGTACTTAAAAAAATTCTTTTCTGAAAAAAATAATAAATATTTAATACCACATATATTTTTGAGAAGATACCAACTTGAATTTTTATTGTTCATTTTACAGATTCAGTTTTGTTAAATTTACTTCTGCATAGAATCTTTTTTTTTCAGTTCAGAAACGTTGCAATCTTTCAGAGTCTGGCAACAACATCCTGTTTCCATCAGCCATCAAGACACATTTCACAATCTTTCACAGCTAAACGATCAGCAGAACCGATTTTACGTCCTGAGAAAATCCCAGAGTTTGCAGCTCAGAAAATGAGTTATGCAACAGAGATGGTGTTCCAGCGTCCAGAGACCACAGACGTTTTAGATCCGAGGTTCTGGGTCTATTCTTGAAGAACTCTGCAGATAACTGAACTTCTTGGCTGAATTCTGGCTCAGACCTTGGAATCACCGACCAGAACCAAGGAGAATCATTCAAACAGAAGTTACTCACTTGTTTGGAGCTCCTGAGGAACAACAGTTGTATGCAGGACTCTGTCTGAGCGCTGGGCCTGGATTCTGGTCGGGTATGGGGTATGAGGCGCGGTTTCCTCAGGAAATCTGAGTCTTAAAGAGACACTGAGACAAAATCAACTGAGGCAAACAGGCCAGACTTTAACCCCTAAACTGCCACCCCAAAGACACATGCATGGAGGAGGAAGTTATCCTTACTGTATGTTATTAGGCTGTTTTGAACTAATGCATGTTTGCATCAAAATGAAGTGCATGTGTGTGTGCATGTGTGTGTGCATGCGGAGGGGGGGGGGGGGGGGGGTCCAACATACAGTGTCATTCTGACCTAAATTCCGGATTTGGAAAGATGTGATGTTAGGTGTGATGATCTGTTTTTGTTATTTGACACTTTTTCATTCCCCAACACATTCTGAACTGTTCATCAACATCTGAACATTTGGAACTGTTCATTAACAGAATGTTCAATTGTCTGAACATTGTGAACTATTTACTAACATAAATAAATACTTCATAAATAAATAGAATGTTCATTAACATGAACTTTCTGAACTTTTTATTAACATATTAACATTCTGAACTGTTCCTAAATTCCTGAACATTCTGAACTGTTCGTCCAGAGCTGGATTTCCTGTTCATTCAAATTTGAACATAGAGAACTGTTTATGAACATCTGAACTTTCTGAACTGTTCCTCAACATCCGGATTTTCTGAATTGTTCATCAACATCTGAACTTTATGAACTGTTCGTGAATGTTTGCACGTTCTGAGCTGTTTGTGAATGTTCTGGACTGTTAATGAACATCTGAACATTTGAACATTCCTCCTGTTCCTTGGTTCTGTTCTGATGTTGATAATTTCTGTGTTGGTGTTTTCAGAGTTGCTTACTTCGGTCAGAACCGTCCTGCGTGTCAGTGGACCTGGGTCACCATGGAAACACCCACAGGGCTGTGGCTTTGGAGATCCCCTGACTCAGTGCTCCACCTTTCACAGTCCGACCTTTACTTTTAAACCGTGATGCTCCTGGTAGAACAAAGAATTGGTTGCCTGACTGGTTTCAAGCTTTTGGTTTTCATGTCACTTTCTAGGTTTGGTTCCTTTCGTTTTCTAGTTCGTGAGAAAGTCATATTTTTCCACAGATTTAATGAAGCCACAGAAACCTGAAGAGAACCATGAAACCAACATGTCTGAATCTGGGATTTGATGGATTAACATTTTTTTATGGATTTAATTTGGTTATGAACCTGAGAGAGAGAAGACAGACGTAAAGCAAAGTTTTACTGCGAGAAAAGCAGAAGAACTTGATTCTTCTCACTGATTCCTGTGGTTTGAGTCTCTTAAAACTCCAGAACCGAGCCAGAATCCATGATGACATGAAAACCAGCTCCCTCTGATCGCTCTGACTCACTTTGCTCAATTAAAGGAAGTGAAATCGTCACGTTGAAAGGCTGCAGCAGCTGCAGGAAGGAAACCTACATAGGAAACCTGAACAAGCAAAAAAAAAAAAGCAAATGAAGGGTGAAACTCCCTTGCGAGTAATGAAATGAAAAGCATTGCATTACGCAACGCTCTAGAATTTATATAGAATTCAGCGGAACAGATTGAGTCACCTCTCAGGAACAAATCTGAGAGTTTTGTGGTGAAAACTAGAAAATCAAAAACAAAAACCACTCAGAGTGAAACAGCTGCTGGCATGAAGGGACTGAACATTTCTCCTCATTAAATATGTCATGTTGTCCAATCAAACGTCACACTTTTACCGCCTAACAGCATTAGCTTCTCTTTGGGGAATCCCAATACAAAAGACAATTCGTCAAAATATGTAAAGAAATATCAACTTTTAGAATGTTTTTTCTTACTTTTATTCATTATTCAACCATTTTTACATTAGTTAGCATAAATGTTGCCTCATGCCTTCTGGTTTTAGTTGACCAGGGCTTTTTCCAACAGGATTTCTTGAGTTTTGACAGAAACTTTTCCATTTTTCAGTGCTAGCTGCAGGAGCGAAGCAGCTTCATAAATCTGACTGGCAGCCAATCAGAAACATAAGCATGTAAAATCAGTTTAACAAATTATGTTCAATGTATTATAATTGAAATACCTTAGGATCAGACTAAAAAAATTGTTTTAAAATTATGAATACATTAGAATGAAGTTATAATATTAGCAAAATAAAGACGAAAATACCATAAGAAAGTCAAAAAAATTACGAGAAATAAAATCGTTTTTACTAAAGTGTAACTTCACAATATGCTCAATATTCCTCATTTTAATTTGTATACGATTATAAAATTATTACTTCATTGTACAAATATTATGACATCATTTTGTCAATATAAGTAAATTTTTCTTAATTTTTGACTTTATTCTTATATTGTTAAGATTTTATTCTCATATTTGTAAGACTTTTTGTCATATGACTTTTTTTTATTAAAAAAGTTTTTTATTATGTTATTTTTATGTTATTAACTATTTTGGTAATAATGACTTTATTCTTGTATTATTATGACTTACTCTCGTATGACTCCATCCTCATAATATTATGGATTTATTTTTATATATAACTTTTTTCTTGCGATATGTAATATTTAAAGACTTTTTATGGTAATATTATGACTTTATTTTCATAATTAAAATTTCTTTCTAAACTTGGCCCTAATACTCCATTGTAAAAAAAAAAAAAAGCAGATTAAATTTTATGATAAAAAATTTAAAAATCAATGATTAAGAAATTTATATTTTATTTTATTTTAGTGATTTTTAAAAATATATCCTGAACTGGAACCATAATTTCTCATGGTTTTGAAAAATCATTTTTTTCCTTTGATGGTAATTGTCTTGCAGTCAGAAAAGAGAGGAAACAGCGCCCTCTGATGGTCAGAACACAAAACAGACAGAACCACCTGGGAGCTTTTCAGGTAATAAACTTTTATTTCTGTTATTTACACTCAGACAAATATTAATTACCTACTTATAGATGGAATAATAATGTTTCTGTATAACTTGCTTTGATGAGTAAAACAGAAAAATAAGCATCTCCATAGCAACAGAAAAGGGGCATGGCTTCATCTAGTCACATGCCTGGACGTAGTTTTCCGGGAAGAAGCCCTCCCGGCCATTACAGACGCCTTCACACCAGCCGTCGTCATGGCGACGCATCACGTAAATGATGTCCCCCTCAGTTAGAGAGAGGTCGTCAGGCTTGGAGGCCTCATAAGTATATAGCGCCACCACTAGGACAAAAAGAGGAAATGCATCATAAGTAACATCTCACTCTAATAGTGCAGCACCATGGTGGGGCGGGTGGTGGCACCTTTCTCCAGGTAGTCTGGGGGAGCATTGATGTCATAGTCCACTGGAGGAGGAAGGGGCGGCATGATGTCATCAAATTCTCCAATATCATCCAATGAAAGAGGAGGGGGCGGGGCTAAGATCTGAAGATCTGAGAGGACAGGAACCATCAACAGAGCAGCGTTATGTTACATATCTGTGTGTACTACATTTGTACTACACACTTAGAGATGAGTAGCACTGCTACACAATGCTCTTCTATAGTTAGCTGTGCTACATCTACAGCAGTACCACTACCGGTTCCTTACCCAGGTGTTCAAGACGAGCAGGTAAGCAGAGCCGAGGGGAGGCGGAGGAAGAGCGAGAGAGCAGGGGGAAGGGGGAAGAGGGAGAGGAGGATGAAGAGGCGATGGGCTCCGGGGGGGCATGAGGGGGAGGGTAAGGAGGAGGAGGGGGAATCCTGACTGACAGACAGAGAGAAGCCGAGTCAGTTTAGAGAACCAGGAGCCAAAATCTGGCCTGAAACCGACATGAACTGTTCATATGGATATTCTAATCTGTTCACCAACATCTGAACATTCTGAACTGTTCATCCATATTTGAACCTTGGGAACTGTTCAGCATCTGAACATTCTGAACTGTTCATTAACATCTCAACTGTTCATCCACATCTGAACATTATGAACTGTTCATCACATTTGAACATGATTCTGAACTGTTCATAGACATCTGAACCATGGGAACTGTTCAAATTCTGAACATTCTGTGCTGTTCATCCACATCTGAGTGTTCTGAACTGTTCATTAATAATTGACCACCCTGAACTGTTCATTAGTACCTGAACATTCTGAACTGTTCATTAGTACCTGAACATTCTGAACTGTTCATTAGTACCTGAACATTCTGAACTGTTCATTAGTATCCGAACATTCTAAACTCTACACTTACATCTGAAGTTTTAATCAGTATCTGGACCATTCATAAACATCTGAACATCCATGGTTCAGATGTGAGATGGGTCACACGACAGGCATTTTCCTAAAATGTCCTCCAACTTCAGTCACTCCAGGAATATAACCCAACACGGGTGAGAACTATAATTGGGTTATTGATGAACAAACTGAAGATCCTAAAACTAATCACTGATCCATCACCAGCCTCTCCTGAGTTCTTATTGGACGACAGCAGCTTACATGACTGGACTGCAGGCAAGAACAGAGAGCGAGTGTAGCGGCAGCGAGAGGCGGGGCCCGAGCGGACCCTCAGAGAGACAGAGCGAGTGGCTGGAGGTGAGCGCCGGCGGCGACTCCTCCGAGATGTGAGGGTCACTGAAAAACACCACAGAAGAAGTAAACACTGCAAATAAGCAGCAGAGAAGAAGCAGAAAGTGAAACAACTGAGGAATGACGAGCCGGGGGTTCGATTCCCCACGTTGGGACCTTTGCTGAATGTCTTCCCCCCACTTCCTGTCTGATTACTGATTAATTTATACAACTAAAAAACGGTATTACCGTCTCCTTCCTGGGGAGGTGGAGGTGGTGGAGGCGGGGCCAGAAAATCTGAGCCATCATTGGGTAATGGCGGGAAGCCATTATTATCAGAGGGAGGGGGAGGGGAAGGAGGCGGCAGGCTGTTCTCCTCCACCACTGAGGAAAGACAATAGAGATGATGTCATTGTGATGTCACACACTGACCAGGACTTCTTTTTGTTTAATCCACAAAGACCAAAATCAGCCCAGATCAGATGAAGACGCTCAGTTATTTCATAAAATCATAACTAAATTAATAAAATCAGGATTAGGATAATTTATTTTTAATTATTACTTCAGAGTAATATTAGCATTCATTTTGTGTAATACTGGAATTGATATGACTACAACGCTAAGCTCTGATTATTTTGAGATTTAAATAATTTGAAAAAAAAACAATATTTTAAACCTGCAGGGGGCATCAAAGTACAGAATACATAAAACACAAAGTAAAATCAGTAATAATAGTAGTAGTAAGTGGAAAGTGTTGAATCGTTAGAGTGAGCCACTGGTTGCTATGGTAACTGATGGAGAGCCCACAGCACCACTCTTTTCTCAGAAACACAAAGACTTTAGGCCTCACACTGAAGTCTGTAGAGGCCTCTGATTACTGTAAGAGCAGAGAAATTAGTTTGTGTATTTGGCAAAAAAGAGAAAGTTTTTATGCCTTTCTGGAGCTAATTATTTAGTTTAAGGTTTAATGTTTAGCTTGCTAACTAAATATTTATCTCAGTGTAAAATATTTAGTTTCTAAACAAAAGATTTAGTTGTGAGATCACCATTTACATTGTAATTCAAATTTTTAGCTAGCTAATTAAATATTTAAATTTAAAATATGACATTTTTAAAAATACCAACATGGTGGAAACATTATTTTACCTAAAACTTATAACAGGAATGGAGAAATGGCCAGAAGAAAAAAAAAATTATGATGTCTGATAAAAAAATTTTTATAAAATACAACAAAGATCCCCATTGTGTTTGTTTGACGTAATATGGCTTGTTTTTATATTTAAATTTTGGCTTTGATGATTCAGTTTGTCGTGGGAACACACTGTGATTTCATCACCTGTTTCTAGGGTGAGCGGTGCAATTGGAGGAGGAGCAGGAGCGCTGTGATTGATCACAACCCCAGAAGAAGAGGGAGGAGGAGGAGGAGGAGGTGGAGGAGGAGCAGGAGCGCTTTGATTGATCACAACCCCTGAGGAGCCAGAAGGAGGAGGCGGAGGAGGAGGTGCCGTTGGAGCCACCATCAGTCCTGAGGAATCAGGAGGTGGAGGAGGAGGAGGCAGACCGGAGATTACGTCCCCACTCTGAAGCAACTCCTCGTCAGGGAGAGGAGGAGGAAGTGGAGCTTCATCCAGCAAACTGGTGAGGATGTTACAGTCAGGTGGAGCTTGGCCAATGGGGGGAATGGTGGGCGGAGCTACAGGTTTCCCAAAGCTGGACCTGAGAGGGAGAATAATGTTGATTAAATAATAGTCAGGTGAAAAAAATGACTGATTGGTTAATTATTTAATAGCTACCAAAAGGAAACTGACATCATGGAAGGAATCATTAGCTTCCTACAATAATAGCATAAGTAGTTTTTATTTATTTAGTCTAATGTGATTTTGTCAATAAAATCACCATCTCCTTTTTGGCAAAAAAAAAAACAAAACGTTGACTTGGGGCCAGGAAGGTGATGAAATGTGACTTGTGGAATACCTCAAGGATCACTGATCGTTTCATACTTGTTTCTTTATATTAATGGAAAATTTGCTCTAATAACTCATTAAAACATGTTTGTTTTTATTGATTTTCTTCATCCTAACATCCCAAATTGTAGACATGCACTACATGTCTAAAACTCATAGACCTCAAATAAACTTTCAGTTTCAAACCCAAAAAAATCTAAATTTTGCCTGAAGATCTTAAAAATATGAGGGGAAATAAAAAAAATCTCTCTCTTACATGTTGAAATTAAATTTTGGTCTTAGACCTAAAGATGGATAAAATGGTTATGAATTACTCAGAAAGCATGCTTTTATTAAAATCCCATTTTATTTTATATTATCTGTCTGCAATTTCTGTGAGAAAGTTATACTATAAAATTTAATTATTAGAAACAAATAAAAAAAAGCTTGACGACCTGCAATCATCTTTATATTTGAAGAAAAATCAGCATTATCACCAAAAGATCGATTTTTTTTGTCAGTATGATTCATGGTAGTTATTCTTTTTTTTTTACATACTAAAGGAGTTTTATTTGTACTGAAATGAAAAATTAAGTGAAACAATTTTCTCAGCCACGCACGCCTCATCAGGCTGAGACATGAATCTGGCTCTTACCCTCCAGCAGGGGGAGCCACTGGGCACTGAACTGGCTCAGGAGCTTTGTTGGACCTGAAACAGACACGCATGAAACCGCAGTCAGACTTCCTGTGTGAGTCTTTGCTGCAAAAACAAGAAACTGCTGAGTACAGAAGCTCTGCAGAGGAGGAGAAGCAGACCTGATGGAGGCTCCGTGTTTCCGGATCGTTCCCGTTTTCTCCGGCTGTTTCCCAGAGACCTGCAGGGACGAGGGGGCAAACACAGAGCAGGGTGAACATGAATGGAGCCCTCAGCTTTCAGCAGCTCTAATTAGTCTCTCCAAACATTTTCCCACGGCCAACAAAGAGCCTCAGCTCAGGGTGTGTGTCTGTTTGTGTGTGTGTTTGTGTGTCTGCCTGTTTCTGTGAGGTCCAGCAGGACATTCAGACCCCGTGGACATCACAGGGACAGACACTGTGTAGAGGTGGATGTTGGTGCTAACAGGGTTGTCTGAGTGTGTTTTTCTACTAAATTAATCAGTGTTAGTTAAAGTCTAGGTTGGTGTCCTCGCAAAGCAGTGGGTTTGTTGAGTCCTCATGAAGATACACAACCGCGCATGTGTGTGTGTGTGTGTGGGGGGGGGGGATTTTAGTTAAGAGCTTTGTCTTTTTTTTGCTGTTAACTGCAGAGAAAACTGATCCATCTTTAAAACTCAGCATCTCGCAACTTATAACACAACATTTTTCCAATTTTGCAAGTGAAATAATCAGTCAGCAGAACTAGCACTATTTCATCAATATTAAGTAATTGTTGCCTTTAAAAAGCCAGAATATCTTTCTGAAAACATATTTTGTACAATAAGATTGTTGCGCAATCTTATTGCATACAAATCAAGTCCAATAAGATTTTTACATTAAAAGGAAGCAAAAAAGAATTGATAACACGTTGTGTTTTTGCAGTGTCACCCCACAATCCAATATAGAAGCTTAGATTTCAATTTTGATCTTAACTGTTAAACTGTTATAAGAAAAATTAAAGAATATTTAAAATAAGGTCAAATTTGAGTTTTAAAATATTTTGTAATGTCTTCATTTGCTTGCCTCTTTCGTCTCTGATTAAAATTGAGAATCCTTGTTTCTCAATTTGCTTTTGTTTTTAAAAATCTGGCAGCTTTAATGGGTGAGGGTGGCCTAGAACTAGGCAAAGCAAAGTTTTCAGGTTAAGGTAAACAGCTCAGAAATATTAGCAGAACAATGGTGCAGTGACAATGCCACTCCTGAATGGTTGGTCTCAACGTTTTGGAACTGAACTGAAACGGAAAGAAAAGCCACCAACGGTCCTGGGTCAGGTCTTTCAGAAAATCTCCTTGAGAAAATATTGTTCACCTGATGCAAACTTTTCTTGGCTTTTTTGTGAAAACTGTTTTTACTCAGGTCCACTGGAAGAAAACTGACAGGTGGATCTTTACTGAGATGTTTAAGCTGTATCAGTTTTGCTGCTGCGTTGTTTTGACACTGTTAATTTTCAAACAGATAAATCTGTACAGAGAACTAGTGTCACTTGGAGTCTGAAAAGGGAACTTTTTTGTAGCATTAATTCTGCTTCTGTGTCTCTGTGCAGAAGAGACTTCCTGTTAGCTTGCCGTTTGCAGCTAACAATGCTTCACTTCTGCTTTCAGCTTCTTTTTTAGGGTGTAAATGTTGCTTTGTGTATCTTTTAATAACCAGAATGCTGATTCCCATCAACTAGACTATAGGGCAAGAGGTTTGGACTAAACCTCTTGCCCTATAGTTATTTATCCAAGTCAATAAGATTTAAGCTAACCTCCTCTAGAAGAGCTGCCAAAGGGCAAACACAAACATTAAACTGTGAAGGAGAGTGCTACCTTAATGCCGTGGCCGATCTCGTCCAGCTGCTGGTAGTTGATTGGTCGGCGGCTGTACGATGGGCGGGGCTGCGTGCCAGTTGGAGGGATGATCTTATGGTTGCGAGGAACTCGTCTGACTGCCGTGAAGGCACCTATTTCCCGCCGTGCAACTTTCTCTTTATGCATTTCTATGGTCTGTGGAAAAGCAATTAGAGACTGTGAAAATATTCTGAACTGCAATCATAACTCGAGAGGGTCAGTCTTAACTCTGGAGAGGAGTTACTTCTGGTACTATTGAACTTTCCCTTCAAAGTTTGAATAAATGCATACACGACTTTGAAAAGCTGAAGTGATCAAACTTCATCAGGAAGTTTAGTCTGACCTTCTTCGTTTTAAGGAAGCAGTCACAACAAAAGAGGTCACAGCAAAAGATACCTTCCCTCTGATAAGCTGATACATTGTCAGACAATTAATGACAACCCATTTGTCCATCCCAGTCAAGATAATGGAGGATCCTGGAGGTTAACGGTCCTGAAGGGAACCCAGACTTGCCAAGGTTTTCCCAGGTCAGAAGGGGAATAGTCCCTCCTGAGAATCTCCACTTAGGTCTTCTCATTACCTCCTGCATCAAGCCACAGGAAATGGCTTGATGCAGGGCTTCATCCCATGTTAGGTGTCAGTTGTCAAATTTGCCTCATGGTAAGGATGGGAGGTTCAGACTAACAGTCATTCACTGAATTAGACCACAGCAATATTGATACCAAGACTAGAGTAAGCTACCTTGAAACTTGTCTGTTGGGCAACCTTGTGACCTAACCTTAGGGTTAGGTCTCAGCTTATGGCAAAGGTTATGCGTAATGATTTTTCCTAACATGAACTAATGACAGAAGGGCTATACATTTTTCATATTTTTCTTTAAAATGGTCATAAAAAAGAAGTTAGGAAAGAGTGAAGATATTGTAACCAGCCAGGAAGATATTTTGCTAAGAGTCTGAACAAGAGACTAACTTTCAGTTTAAGATAAACATTCATCAGAAAGATCCAGCTGGGTGTTGTAGACCAAAATCTCAGGACAACAAAAAGAAAATGATCAGATAATGTGAACTTCTGAGAAGAAAACATCTTCAGAGGGTTTTTCCCCATTCACTGATGTTCTTTTCAAAGCACCCCCTGATGTTTAACACCATCATTCACAGAATGGTCCTGGTCTGGATCATGGATGCTTCTGGACAGCTCCTTAAATCACAGCAGAGCTTTGAGCAGATCAGAAAACAATAAGGAAGCAGCAAACAGAGGCTCCATTCATCCATCCATCCATTCAGACCCTGGTTGCTCAGGCTGTCCTTGTAAACAGCCTCATGACTGGGAGGACCCTGAACCTCATTCCAACCTCAATCAGTCCAACCGGAGGAACAGAATCCTTCTACTGATGCACTTACTGAGAACATTTCACAATAATATATAATCTCTCCTGTAAATGTTTAATACATTTTCAAAATGTCTAATTTGTATAAATATCTCTAAATATGTTGAATTCACCAGTCCACACCTTTTACAAACTAAACAAAATAATTTCATGATGAAATATTCCATCAACACCCTGAGATTATTAAAAAATATAATGTGTTTTAATTGAGAGGTTTATACTCACCTGACCAATCAAATTTATGGAGGACTCCATCTGGCGAAGCTGATTGGTCTGAGCATCCAGCAGACTCAGGACGTTGTTAGCCAGAGTGCTGATCTGATACGCAACACTGGCTAATGATTGGGTGGTAAAGTTTTTAGTTTCCTCCAATGCTTTCTTGCTGTTTTCACCTGACTGTTAGAAAAACCAGAGAAATATTAGTCTAGCTCAGCCCAAAAACTAAAAACAAAGTGAAGAGTTAGCTCAACTTAGAACTATGACAAAAAACAAACAGTGAGCTTAGCTTTGCTAAAAAACTGAAAGGAAAGGGGAAAAAATAAACTACCAGTAGCTTAACACAAAAACTGAAAACTAAAAAACAATTAGCCTAGCTTGACACAAAGACTGAAAATAAAAGTGTTAGCTTTGTTCGTCAATGCTCAAAACTAAGCTACAAATTAGCTTAGCTTAGCACACTAAAAGAACACACAATGGCATTTAAAAAGATGTGTGAACCTAAAAAAAAGAGAAAAATAAATCATACAACCAAATAAAAATCCAATAAAAAACTGAACTTTGGGCAGAATTACTTGAGACATTTATCATGAAAGATAATAACGCTATAAATATTTACACAAACTGAAACGATTCTATAAGCAATAGAGTGATAATAAAAATATGCTAAACTTGTAATAGAATGTGATTGTAATTTAAGATAGAGGAAAAAAATGAATAAAATAAAAGTTTATATTAGATCAAGAACTGGGATCTAAAGGCAACAGGCATTATTTTGAACTATTCTTCAGTTTGGATCCAAAATGTTTTGGAATCATGGTCATTAAGCAAAATTATCACAAATGCAATTTGCGATGTTTGAAAGTTCAGGAAAATCTGCTCTAATAGCACATATTTGTAGTCTTCAGAGTTTCTAACACAATTTCTAACCAAAGAACAGCTGTACAAATGAGCAGAGAGATTATGATCAGTTGGTTTCAGCAGGCGGTATTTAGATGTTCTGGAGCTTTAATGGTGGCAGTAGCGGTACCAACCTGGGTGTAGGTGTTGTAGCAGTAATCGGCCACATTGAGCAGGTTTTGATAGTTTTCCTGCAGAGCTTTCCTGGCGCTTGGAGCTTCCTCCAGAATCTTCGTCACCTCGTCCTTATAGTTTTGGTCCTTCATGATCCCAGAATCGATAGACCACAGAAATCAACTGGTTTGATCTGCAGGGAGACAGAGACAGACTGAACCCACTCAGAACCACAGCTCAACGGGTGCTGGAAAACTGGACTTTGTTCTGAACCATCAGCTGGGTTTCAAGCCTCAGAGTGGTGGGAACCAGCAGTTCCAGCTGATTGTTAGACAGCCTCTATTACCAGTGTTGGTTAGGTCTGTTTCTGTTTGAGGAACACTAGCTGCTGATTTGACCACATTCAGGAACTACTTCACCCAGAAGTCTATCTGAGAACCAAGTCCGTCGTCTATATGCAGCAACACTCTGTCACCTCATTTTCTTCATTTTAAGACTTATTTTAGCTCTTCAAAAGGTTGATCTAAGTTTAAAACCGGGTTATTTAGACTTCTTACACAAATACAAGTAACTTTACAGCAGAATAAGTTAAATTTGTCAGAAATAATCTCATCTGCCGTCACTGTTTCTAACTTAACATACAATTATCTTTACAGAGTCCAACAGAACCAGAAGGGGGTTGTGGCTCTTTGCCAGATCTTCTATGTTACATTCGAACAGTTATTTTTGAAGCTGTAATTGATCAGAGACTCACCAGACGCCAGAGAGAAACAGAGTGATGAAGTGATGAAGATCCTCCTGTTTCTGACAAACTTCACTCTGCAGCTCCAAGTTTCCTCTACTGCTGCGGCCAGAGATCCTCTCTGTTAGACAGACCACCCACTCCTCACAGCAACCAGAAACACCCAAAGCACCAAGTATGAGCTTGCAGAAATCGGTCAGAGTGAGTGCCTCTCCCTAAGTTTTTAGCGTTTGGTGTGACCGCTTCCTGTTCCTCATCAACTCAAACAAATTGAGTCATCAGAAGCATCAAGGAGACTTTCTTTCCGTTCACTTCCTCTAATCACCCTCAGAGATATTTAAAACCTCCTTTGCGATACTTGAACCCCTTTAAAAAACCTACACATTCCTAAAAGATGCTCCTAGTCAGATGAAGGAGTTATAACCCTTCAGATACACGTAGTCTCATTAGAATGGAGACCAGAATCGCTTTAAAAGAAACCAGAACTTCTCTAAAAGATACCTGAAATGCAAATCCTTTTGAGAAACACCCTCTCCCAAATTACCTGAAACGTTCTGTGAGTCACCTGAACCAAATTGGAGAGATACCCAACACCCCTGAGAGATAGCTGAATCCTCCTCAAAGATACCAAAACCCCTTCAGAGATACCTCTCCCTGACTCAGAGATCCCTAAACCCCCATTAGAGATACCTGAACTCCTCAAAGAGATACCCTGAATCTCCATCAGATACCTGAACCCCTGAGAGATACCCAAAGGCCTCTCAGAGGCACCTTAACCCGCTTAGGTACTCTTACGTCCTAAGCACCATCAGAATCACTTCGGTTACCCAACTGCCCTCAGAGATTCCTGACACCCAACTTTCTCAGCTGTACGGAGAGTCTGAGAGTTAAACTGAAGTTGCTTTAATCACTGAGGGATACCAAACACCAGAAGTGACTGCTGCAGTGCCCCCTACTGGCTTACTCTGCATGGTTGAAGAAATATCCAGAAGAACCTCTGTGAAAAATAAATTTTAAAAAACGCCTGAAGTACTGCAGGGATTTTAAAATGAGAAGTTTATTAGAAACATTTAAGGAGAAACTGTGAGCTTTCATTTGGAGTTCTTGGTGTTTAATAAACAGATAAAAATCAAATCAATGTTTTAAAGTAAAACATCTGAAGCTAAACTTTTAAATGAACAAACAGCAGGATCACACCACAGAGTTTATACTGGATGGGGATTGCTGCGTGCCGCCTGGAGTGATGGTCCATCACGTGTTTCCAGGAGCTACAGGGTTCCATGGTTGTTTCCGTGGAGCTCCGTCTCTGTCCTTCTTGTCCAGAGGCTTCAGGTGAGAGGTCAGAACCAGACCTCTGAGGGAAAGAAACACACGTCATTAACCTGAAAACGCCAAAAATGTATAAATTATTACAGCTTGGAAGATCCAGGAGACATCACAGAACGTCCTGGTGTTACTTGCAAAGAGGAGCTACCTGGAACTCATCCAATAAATATTTGGAAAATTATCCTGCTTATGACTGTAAAAATTCCAGGACAACATGGAACTTTCTCATATATTCTCATAAAGCATTCCAAGGAGCCCTCAGTAGAAATGTAAATGTTTTTCTTACATCCTGGAGTATTTTACTCTTCATTTAAATAAATGTTATATTATGGAAAACTGGGATGTTTTAAAGACTCTTGAAGCTCCCTGAACTCTGAACTCTCAGAAAAGATTTAGGAAGTGATTCCAGGAATACTTCCAGGGATCCATCAAGCTTTCAGGAGAGTAAACTGACCCATGAATGTTTAAGAAATCAGAAACTCTTCATATTCCTGCTGATATCCCGCCTCAGACCCTCCTGGATCTTCTCTGCCAGACCTAAAACTTCCTGGTGATCCACCTGAACTGATCGTAATCCACTCCCTGGCTCACGGCCCTCAGCTTCGCTTGGTTTTCTCGCTGGTATTTTCTCTCAGACTCCACCGCCGCCTTGAGCTCCTTCTCCAGCGCAGAAAAGTCAATGATGTCGCGCTGTGACATCACTACACCTGGACAAACAGGAGCTCCGTTAGTTCAGGTAGAAACTAAAGTGAAAACACAAGAAAGTTCAGCGGATGGACGACCACATTTCATGCTTTAAAGCATTTAATTCCTGTAAATATAACAGGAATTAACAATTAAATAAAAATTACAATAGTGTTTATTATTTTATCTATTACAGTGAAGTTCATGCATGACTGATAAGATCAATTACCTGTTATTAAATCAACACTTATTCAATTTTACATCAAGAAGTCATAATGTAAAACAGTATAAATAGAAATATAGTAACAATAAAAAAATGTATTATAATCACAGCTCACTTATACTGTAATTGCTTGTTAATCTGTTACGTACAATCATATCCAATGAATTAGGATATCTATTATTATTTCAGCAACAAGAAAAAAATTTATTTCACCTGAGATGATGTTTTCAAGCTTTTTATTTTGTTATAACAATTTTCTTACTTAATATTTACAGACGTGAAAGAAGAAGAAGAAGTTAATCAATTCGGAAAGGACTGAAAAATGAAAACTTATCTTGAAAAACGCACTCAGGAGAAGAGAGACGCACGTCGGTCAAATTCCCAACTTAAAGAGGATGCTAGTACGCATGCGCAAGCTAAGAATCGTGGATCAGGGTTTAGATGATCTGACCAGAACTGGGTCGAATCAGTACCTGTCGGTTCACAGAAGTGGATCGATTGAATAACAGATTCAGAAGTTACGAAATACTTTCTCTGAAACAGAACAATGAACTAATCCTGGAGCAGTTCCTCCGTGTTCAGTTGAGTTCCAGCTCGGAATCAACAAAACGTCTCCATGGCGACGCTTGTTTTCTACTGCTGTGGTCTTTGCTGCCATCTGGTGGTTGAAGAGAAGTACAGCACAGAGAACTGGCGGGAAAACCCTGATTCTGCTTAAATGAATTTAGGACGTTCAATTTCTTCAATAAAACACTGATATTTTGATTTTATGTGATTTGATATGTGGAGAAGGAGACTCTACATTCATCATTGTCATGTTCAATGTTTGTATTTATTATTAAAATTAAGTAAAATTTTTAATAGATGGTCAGATTTTGTGTACATCTCAGATGGAATCAGAGACACTGAACTTTGCTAAACCAGCAGTTAACCCAACCTGGATGTTTTACAGTCTAAAGAGGAAACCAGAATATCTGGACCATAACCATCTCTGGGCAAACTGAAATCATTGTTGAATAATTATCATCAGATATTGATTTCCATCTAGACTTTAACATCTGGCACAGATGTGTTTTTAGTTCGTCTCCTCTCTCCTTTCAGATCCAAAGAAATCCGGTCTGGTACGGATCTTTAAAGGAATCCAAAACCTCTTTAAAACTGGACACAACAACCATTCCTGGTTTAACAATGACTTTTATTTCTAATAAAACTCAGTAAAATTCCCTTTTATTTACAGAAACTGTATATTCTGTGTTTACCTGGTTCTGTGTCTCTAATACATTTAAACAGTATAAAACAAAGAGCGAATGTGCAGCAGATCCATAACAAAGCTCATTACAGCAGAACTGTTCCTGGAAGACTCCACCCTATAGACAATTTAAAGTAGTTTGTTCTCTGAACCTCTGGGTTCAGAGAACAACATTCCCTCAGGGAAGCATCTAGGAACCACTGAACATTTAGAACACCTTCCTCAGATTTATCAACCTTTCATGAAGCTTCTGTCTCTTTTTAAGAGCTACATGTTTGCACTCCCAAATCCAGGGTATGTTGAAACGCTGGAAATGATCAAATGATTCCTTTGAAACAGAAGAATGACAATTCTTTATGAAAAAAAACATTTTAAAAATTAAATCTGAACTGATTTGGTGTTTAACACGATGAATCCGGATAAACTGAAACCTGATGCTGACATCAGGGAATGATCCAAACTGACTGATCCAATTGGAATTTTAAAATTCTAGATATAGATTCTCAGATTTCCCACTTGATCTTCATGCTATTATTGACCTCTACGTACATTAAACTCATATTAAAGTGTAGAACTTCCCCCTGACGAAGCAGATCTTCAGTATGAACTTCATGCTGTAAAAAACAGCCATCTGCTACTGGTGCATTTCTGAAGAGGTTCTTTGTTAACTTGGGTCAATGCAACATGGAGGTTCTGGAAGGATCCCAGTGACGTTAGAGCAGGTTCCAATGCGATTCAAGTTCTACATTCCAGCTTCTACTGTTTGGACTTTGGTTCTACAATTGGATTTTAGGCAGTTCGACAGATATTCCTCAGAAGGTTCTAGAGGTTTTTCTCAGGTCTGCAGTTTCCAGGAGGTTTCCAAGCTAGAGTCCCAAGTAGAACTCAGTCTGTGATGTCTCTTTAGCGGTTCAGGTGACTCGAGGTCCAGTTAGTTTGGTTCTTCAAAAGAAACCTCTTTCAGAAGTATCAGAACCAGAGTTTTTGATGGTTTTAGTTCTGTTGGTTTTAGGTTCCCCCTAATAGAGAATATATGCTTGTGGTCCTACAGGTTTTGAGACATTGTTGTTCAGTTCAGCATATGTTGCTCAGAAGGTTCTGGAAGGTGACAGTGGACCTCCTTCTACGTCTCAGCGAATATCTCATTGTATTGGTTGAGCATGAGCTCGACGATCTGGCTCTGGAAGACCATGTGGACCGTCATGTTGGCGGACTCGATCTGCGGCCGGAGCAGCGTGGGCCCAAACACGATGGCGACGCTCTGAACCGACATCCTGTTGGAGTCTTTGTGGTTGATAACCCTGAAACACGCAGAGATGGAGATAAGAACCGGAGCAGTTCTGGTTCTGGTTCTGCTTCAGAGCGGTTGGGCTCACCTGCGCAGGTGTTTGAAAAGCAGCTTCATGGTGTCGTAGTTCGGCAGCGGCAGAGAGCGGACCAGGTCCTTCGTGTAAGAAACCCTCTGGCTGTAGTCAGAAAGTTCTGCACAGACAAAAGATGAACCTTGAGGTCCGTTTGGACTCATCCGACACAATCAAACACTGGTTGTTCCTCAAACACTAACAGCTTTTAAGGTAAAACTACAAACTAATTCTTAAAGTTGGGTCTTTTTCAGTTTTCATTGTGGAAACATGAAGAGTTCAGTTACTGAAAAGGATAAGAAAAAATTCTACCAAATCAGGTTTAGAATGTGTGTGTGGTAAAACATAAAGCTCAATGAGCTTTTCCTCATATTTATCAGTTAATTATGAGATCATTAACCAATCCAAACATCCGTAGATGAGGAGGCTGGTTGGGATTGTGGTCTGGTGTGTGTGTGGGGGGGGAGGGGGAGTGTGTGTGAACTAACGGATGGTGGCGATGAACTTGTCAAAGCAGCAGAAGGGAAACAATGGTTCTGGAAGCTCCCTTAAGAAGAGCTTCAGTGCTCCAGTGATCACGTGGATTTCCTCCCACTGTCCGTCCTCCAGGTCCAAATGTTCCTCTGCAGGGACACAGAACCACAGAGTTAGATGGACAACCTCCAACCAACTGTGTTCTCAAGCTTCTCCTGGACTTTAACTCCTGGTACTGTTGATGCATCATCAAGTTCTCCTGCAGATCAATCTCCATATTTGTTCTGGTCTAGACCTTAGTTTATTGTTTCTGTTCCAGCCTGATGGATCCGTCAGACAGAAGCAGCAGGATTCTAGTTACCGTGATCGGCTTTATGTCGGAGTCTCTGGATCACAGCCAGGTTCCCGCTCACTCTGTAGATCCCATCAACATCCAGACCTGAAGGAACGGGAATGTTGAGGGGACAGAGAACAAATCGAGGTCAAAGATCAGAACAAAAACACATTCTGCTTAAGCAAAATCCTCCTGATTGAATCGCTGATATCCAATCCTGGTACAACAGGAAGTAAAACAGTTTCCTGATGTTTAAATGTCTGAAAATAGAAATATTCACCAATCAGGGGACACTTGTCCCCACCTGGACCAACCTATGGCAATTGGATCCAGTTCTGATGCTGTTTTCAGTTTGAAAACAGAACAAACTTCAGCTTTCTGACGGATTTTCTGAGTTAGGATGTTTGAAGGGTCTCAGCTTGGAGTTCTCTGGCTCCCTCTGGTGGTTTTTTGTTGTAACTTCAAGTAAATTTGATTTCATGTTGTCATTATCATATTACTATTATTACCATTATTACTATTTTAAATTTTAGGTAATTATATTATTATTATCTATTTATTTAAAAAATTTATTTAATATCTTCTGTTAAGATTTCACCCAGATGATGTGACAAGCTGCTGAATTTAATGTATTTCAGTTGGTAGGAAAATAATTTGATGAACTATTGAGAAAAACAATCATGAAATTATTTATATTGATTCTAGATTTCCACACTGATTATAGCTGAATTAGTTATTTTTAACTGTAAGGAAACAGTAGTGATCAGGTAGGGAAAGTAACAGAACTTAGTTTTCACCAGGAACAAATTTTAAACTCTAAAATTGGCTGTAACTATCCAATCCAAGAGGGAATATTTTAATTTTGGAAAGTTAAGAATTGATCACCTCTCCTCTCCACTGTTTTGATGCATTTCTCCACAAACTTGGGAATGGTGGAGTTTTCCCTGTGACAGAGAACGTCCAGGTGGCAGCCAAACACGTTGTCTGCAGGAGAAAATCACTCATTCAGAACGCGAAATAAACATTTCATAAATCAAATGCATTAACATAAATGTTTATTGTATTTTAACACTAAAACAAAGAGCGACAGGACCAGGAAAAATCTAGAAGCTTTCTGATGTTTCCATCAGAAGTCCAGAAAGCAAATCAATATATCTGGAAGAATAATAAGTTCCCTGATGTTCCTGTAAGCTGTTCCGTACCTTGGATGTATCCCTTCTCTTTGACGCTCTGCAGCGTCGGTCTCCTCTGCAGGAAGCGTCTCAGTTTGCTCCGGATCCGGTTCTGCTCTGAGTCTGCTCCTGAATTGCTCCTGGTGGCTGAAAAAACCACAGCAGAAAAAAACATGAGACTCAACTTTGGGAGAAACTGCCAGCCAAGAAAGAAGCTTTTATTTTGAAGGAACCACCATATCTGAATTATATCCAGCAGCTGGATTTATTTTAACATGATGGATAGTTTCAGGAAGACTCACATCCCCTCATCTTGTCCTCTCTGTCTGAGTTATCCTCGTCTTCGCTTAGATGCTCCGGTTCCTGAAAGAAGTTGCAAAGCAAAAAGTTACATTAATGCAAGAACCACAGGAGTGGAGTTACTTAGTCCTGCAGCTCTAATCTAGTGACGGTGCAATGGATTGGAACATTATCAGGAAGATACATCAGTGTATCATCAGCTTAACGATAAAACTGACCACTCTCTACATGATATTTTCAGTACACACAAATATATGAGAGCCTTTAATTTCTTCTTGTTACCCCCCCGTAATGACCTGTATAAAACTCGATGTACAATATACAATTAATTCCAAATCTGATCCCAAAACGAGTCGCACAACTGGAAAAATGGCTTAAAATGGGCCAAGAATCGCACAGTGAGAACAAACAGCTGCATTCCTGTATGAGGAAGCCAAAGAAAAGTACAGAGAAAGAGAAAAGGACGGGTCCAAGTGTGGACACCACAGGTAAGGAAAACTAGTCCTGTAAAACCCCCGGTTGGATAAAGAAGAGGTGAGGCGCTTAAAACCACATAGAGATCCCAGCCTGTTCTTCTAAATGGTCCAACGAGGCATCATGAACAGTACCAGAAGCTGCTGGCAGATCCAATAAAACTAGAACTGACTGTAAGGTGGAGCTGGTCTGCCTACAGGATGGGTGCGTTTGGCTGTGGGGTGTGTTGCTGTACCAGCTGATGAGGCGTCAGCTGCTGGATGGCTTGCTGGATGACTTTGTACCAGTCCGAGATGATGCTCTCCGTGTCGTACTGGATCAGATACTCGCAGCCCTGACGTGTCTTCAGCTGCACAAACAAACGCAGGACACAGTTACCTCCAGCCCACTGATCTGTAACCGTGGCAATAGAGATGCTGCTGTGGCCTCACCTCCAGAACAAACTTTTTGGAGGACTTGTCTTTGGCAGCCCATTGGAGCGACGCTCCTTTCAGGTCCACAGTGTACTCTGGAACAATCTGCGATGATTTGTTCTGAGAGAAAAGCAGAAATCCACCTGATCATCACTAAACCTATCCTCTCTGCTCGTATTCAGTCCTCTGGATATGTCATCAGCCTGGCGGAATATCTGCATCTGGTTGGCACTAAAACTGTGATAGAAGAAACTCATCTTACAAATCATTTTATCTGACCTGGATCAGTTCTCCAGGTTCCTGAAAGTCCCTGTAGAGTTCTTCTTCTGACTTTGGCTACAGCCCAGTTCAAGTTTAAGACGCTTAGTTTAGACCAATGGAACATTCAGGTAAATAATAGTTCCCAAATCTTAGTCTAATAAAGTCTAAGCTTGACGTCTGACTTTCATATAATCAAAGGATGACGCAAATCTCAGATGCTAAGTCCAATCTTTACATGGTTCTGTTTGTTAAAGACAAGACAAGATTAGATTTTAGCTTTGTTTTTTTGTACTTTTCCTTGATTTTCCGAGAGCTAAAGCCACGTTTGATTGTTCGTTATGCCCCATTTCCACCGACTGGTAGATCACCGCCAGTTGGACGCTCACTGAGTCAGTGGGGTTATAAACCCAAACACCTAACACTGAGTCATTCTAGTACGACAACAAATGTGATTCAAGCAGTGACGTTTTTCTGTCCCCCAATCATTGGATTGGGTTGTATGACGCCAGTAGATCCACCCTAACCGTACCATACCATAGTCTCACAGTGCTACAACTGAACGGTGTATTTGGCTTTGGTGGTACAAGTTGGTTGAATGGGACAATTTTACAATGGAAACAGACAAAATGGCACACAAAATGCCGATCCGATTGACCCATGCTGCTCAATTTAAATGAGGCATTGCTGGACTGAAAATGGCCTAATAAAGTCAGAATAAAGGTTGGATGGATCAGGACTGTCAGGATGGTTCTTACAGTGTTTCCAGCTGGGGCAAATTTGGGATCTTTGTGAAAAGTAAGAATCCCACCATGGAGGACTGTCCAGGACTGAGTCCAGTTCTTCCTGTTCAACAGAAACATCAAATATGGAAAACAATCATCTCTGAGTTCAAACAAATTCCCATACACAGGTCAGTCAAACTGAGGCAAAATCAGAACTGAAGTCTCTGGTTCTCACCTCATCTTTCTGCCATGATCAACCAATTTGGTCTTATTAACAATTCCTGCCTTTTCCAGCAGATGGCACTGAAGAGACAGAGAGGAAGAAGTGAGTTCTCATGTTTCTGCAGGGCAGCTTTGAAATGTGACTCCTTGGTAAACATGGGAGTGGAGAGTGAGAGTCTACCTGAGTCTACCTAAGTCTACCTGAGGGCTTTTATCCACCTCAGCCCCTTCATTCAGCAGTCTGCTCCCTTCTGGTATCATTTTCCCACTGATTCAGGAACTTAGAACAATTTCAAAGCAAAGAATTTGATCCAAATCTACTTTATAAACGCTTCTTCTACTGTAGACTCCTTAAGATTTATCAGAGCCTCACCTTTAGAAACGTGTAATGTAGCTTAACAGTGAGCCAAAACCAGTCTAGGTTGGTGCTAGAGATGAATGATGTAGGATTTATTGTCGCCTGAGGCGATCTGATTGAAAAAGGCCTTCAGGATTTAAATGTTGTGCTTTAGGCAAAACAAAAGTAGAATAAGGAAAACAGCCAAATTACAGAGAGGCTTCAGTGAATCAGAAGCTCAGCCTTTAGGGAACATCTCTGTAGGAGTTTCAAAGTGTCAAACTTCAGGTCTTCACAGCTGCTGGAGGAAAAGCAGCTTTGAAGGGGACAAAACCTCTGGTTGATTTAAAATTTACACCAAGGTTATGAAGCAAAAGTGGTATGGAAGCAGGAATAACTACTTGAGTCATTCACGTTTTAACATCACTAGAGCAGTGAAAGAACTGATGAGTTAAAATGATCAAATAAACATCTTTATTGTTATTTTTAATTTTAAAGAAGTGAATAAAACAACAAACATAATTTTTCTTTTTTCCTTTCACTTCTCTCCCATCTAATTAAGCTTCATGTTCTCCAATATTTTGGACGCTGGCGAATGTCATGGACATGTTGGGTCTTGCTGGACATATTGGATGTTGAGGAACGGAGTCAAACATGTTGATTGACATGTTGGATGTCAAGGGACATGTGGAACATGTTGGATATTTCTACATATGTTGGATGCTGAGGAACCAGCATCCAACGCTTTGACTGACATGCTGGATGTTGAGAAACATGTTTAAGGATGCCGAAGGACATGTTGGATGCCGAAGGACATGTTGGATGCTGAAAGACACATTGGATGCTGAAAGACACGTTGGATGCTGAAGGACATGTTGGATGCAGAAGGACAAGTTGGATGTTGACAGACTTTTTGGATATTGAGATGTGTTGGATTTTGATGAACATGTACAAACATGTTGATGAAAATGTGTTGAATAACATGTTGGATGTTGGATATGTTGGATGTTGATTAAAATGTTGGATGTTGAGTGACATGTTAGAGATCTCTCAGGGTGAACCAGAGTTCTGGTGGTACATGTAGTTTTTGTTTTTCAGTTTGGACCAAACTGCTGAATGAAACAGAACCTGACTAGAGAAAACAAACAAACCCTCCAGAACCAAGAGTAGAACCAACATCAGAACAAATCCAGCAGTTCAGAACTGTTAGCTGACAGGATGAATGGTTACTGATGAGCGGTTAGTGGGATTAGTGGGAAAACACTCAGAAACTTTCTGGGCAAAAGTCTTACTGCCAGAGATGGAAATTTCCAGAAGGAATTCGAGTCAAACTTCTTTGGTTAAAAATATTTTAGATTAGAGCCGCAGTGCTGCGTTTACACAGCAGGAGGCACTGGGACGTCTAAGCTGCCCAGAAAGTTCCCTACTGGTAAAAAAAAAAAGAGACGTTAGAACAAAATGTTAGTACATTTAGCAACGGCGCCTTGAACTTCCACCAGCCTTTCAGAACCTACATGGTGCTGGGGTTTCCCTGTGCTGTGGATGGACAGGTTCCTCCTAGGCTTGAGCCTACTATGAAACTGGAAGGAGGAAATAATGGTATGAGTCGATGGATGAATGAACAAGTCAGGAAGTCAGTGAACACATGAGCAAGTCTGGAAATTAATGCATGCTTTAGTCAATGAGTCAATGAATGGTTGAACAAATCGTTACATGAATAAACAAGTCAAGAAAAATTTGATGAAATGGGTCAGAAGATCAATGAACATTGTCTGTGAGGGTCCAATGGGGTTAGGGAACTGAGACAGGTGAGTCTGTACCTGCGGACTGTCTGGCGAAGGCTTCCTGGTAGCGTCTGTGAGGTCCGAGGATATCCTTCTGTGTCCTGGGGAAAACATCTGGAACACAGCGGGAATGTTAGGGAAGAACGCTTCAGAACCGTTCTGGATCAACATGTTTCACTCACATCTTCACCGATACTGTGTCTCATGATCTTGACTTGTGCGGCTCCTCCCTCCGCAGGGACTCCGTTACCCATCAGCCTCTGCTGCAACACAATAGAACCACCTGATCTGAGCAGGTTCTAGGGAAGACAGGATTGATGTTCCTGTGATGTGACTGCTCACCTCCTGCTGCTTCTGCTGGCCGTCCAGCTGGGCTCTGGGAATCTGCGGGAGCTGCTGCGGCGGCGGCTGCTCAGAACAAAACTGAAGGTCAAACTAGAGAAAGGCAGGGAATACTGGGAAACTCTGAGATTCTTCCGTACCGTAAAGACAGAGTCTCCATTGTTGTTGTGTCTGTCCGAGGGATAATCTGGCTTTGGTAGAGGAGGCTTCAAACCATCAAACAAATAATCATTAAAGATGCTCTATTATGCTTCTTTGAACAGGCTAAGATATATCTGTGGTCTATACAAAACATCTTTGTTAAATTTTTTTGCACAAAAGCATTCGTAGATAATGAGATTTTACCCTGATCAGCTCAGATCGACCTGTTTTAGGAACCTCTTGTCACTTTAAATCCAAATAAGCTGCTGGCCAGGCCCCCCAACTCAACGTTTACACTCTCACATAAAAATGGCTGCAAACAGATGCTCAATTATACATATGTACCTCTTTGAAAAGCAGAAGTGGAACCTTCTGCACAACCAACTAGAATGCAGCAAGTGGTTTCTTGATGGTAAGTGAATAACAAAACACTTGTCTTTTCCAGCAGCCATTATACAGAGCATACAAACGTCCTGGAGCTCCACTGGGGTTGCTAGGTGACAGGCAGAACTCTGCTGAGGTTGCTAGGTAACGGGCTGGGGTTGCTAGGTGAGAAGCAGTGCCTATTGATTTGTGACATTCTGAAGGTATTTGAAGTGGCTCATTTTCACAAAAACGTGAACTTATTGACAAAGAGCAACTGTGTAGGTTTTTTCAGAGGCAGTTCAGACCCAAAGTGGAAGCACAAAAATGTGAATTTTGCATAATAGATCCCCTTTAAGGCCAAGTCCAGACTACACCCTGTTTCAAAGATAAACCGCTCATGCCAACAGATCTTAAACTAAGGTAATCCAGGATAATCTCAGGCTCATACCGGGACGTCGTCCTGGTTTCTGCTGCCTGTGGATCCAGCAGGAGATAATGGGGTTGTTGGGTCAGGGAGAGCCCAGGACGTGGTTCCCGTTTTATGGTTGTGGTAGTAGACTTGCCCCGATGCTTCGTCCAGCAGCTCCTCCCACTCACAGGAACCCTGAGAGGAAGAAGAACCAGGTCAGACACCAGAACCGTCCGCTGTTACCGATCAGGGAGGAGCTGTGGTACCTGAGAGGAGGCCGGGGAGAGCGGACTGGACAGGTTCATGTCTCCGGCCGGCGTTTGGCCTCGGTGGTCCGACCAGGTGGTCTGTCTGGTTAGAGGATGGTAAAAGAACTTCCTGCCACTCTCCTGATCAGTGTGAACCTGAGCAGACAGGGGTACATACCATCATTCTGCACTTTATATTAATATTCAGAATGTCACGAAATTATTAAAATTTATTCCTTTTGTATTAATTAGGGCTGAAACGATTAATCACATCAATCATGATTGATCGATTATTGAAATAATCATCAACTAATTTAGCAATTGATTAATTGTGGATTAGATTTTTAAAAAGGCAATTTGCTGAAGAAAAAAACAACATCAAGGGAGGTAATTTAACCAAAACTGTAAAAATATACATTTAAACATTTAGAAATTTAGCTAAATTTTTTCATTTGTGTGTTCATTTGTGGCATTATCATTTCTAAAATTAAAAAAGAACAAGAGAACAAGTAATATAAATAAAAAAACTTTTATGTTGTGCAGCAAAAATTTCTGTAGCACAGTTGACTGACAATATTTCAATTTATTTTGTAAATGTAGGGGGGCTGGTTGACCTTTGATGACCTCAGGAAACATTTATTAATATCTCTAAAATTACAGAGGTGCACAAACTTTGTTTGGTTTGCAGAAGGTGGAGGTCCAACTTCTGGAGGTTCCTGGATAAACTAGTCTGACGGAGTGGCTAGTAGGTCTCATTACTGAAGTGTCTTTGAGCAAAGCATCACAGCTTTAGCTGTTCCTTATTAACACCTGATCCCTGCAGAGGAAACCTGATGACCTCGGGTAACATTTGATCAAACATTAATTATTTCCGTGTAACATGAGCTCAGAGCAGAGGAGGCTTACACTCAAGCTGTGTTCAAAACAGAAAACTTCAAAGTTTAATCAGATTTAACAGATTTTTCCTTAAATCCTCTACTTGTTACCATTTTTCTGCATTTCCACCAGCAGCTTCTTTAACATGCATAATTTTTCTTTATCACACCTGGATTTGGAGGTCATCTCACCTGCCATTCGTCTTGTGGGCTGAGAGGAGAGGCGGGGCTTATCATGCTGGAGGAGGAGCTTGGAGATAAGAGGGTGTGGTCTGCTTCCGATTGGTCAGGGTCTACACTAGTTGGGGAGGAGATGGAGATCTGAGGAGTAGAAGTTTTCTTGAGGGAGCAGACGTTGGCGTAGATGGGTGAACTAGGGGTGAGCGAACTTCGGTCCTACAGAGAGGGAGAGAAAAAAGGTTACATTTTTAGATACACTTCACCATATGTGTTTATGAATCCCACTAGAACGTCAACTGTATGAATTTCCCTTAAAAAATTACTCTTGGTCTTTTGCCAAAGACAAAAGAGAAATCTTACAACCAATTAAATCTGATGTTACTCCATTTTTGTTTGCATTTTGTGATGAATGAAGTTGAGCTCAATGTGTTTTTGTGGTTTCCTTCAGTGGTTATTGGTGCAGCGCCCACACAGGCGAGGGGGGGAACTGGTTTTTCAAAGGTTGTGGTTCGTTTGACACAATGCAGTGTGAAAAAGTATCCCAGCAGCTGAAAATGTAACAAATGCTGCAACTTTGGTCCCCAATTAAACCAAGTGTATCGGACTATGAGGTGTGAAAACACCTTTAGTTTTAGTTTCACCAAACCAGGATCAGGTCACCTTAGTGCCATTTTATAATTGGTATCTGTATTATATTTTATGCCGTAAAGCACTTTGAACTGCCTTGCTGCTGAAATGTGCTATATAAACAAACTTGACTTGACTCATTGACGAAGCTGTGGTCCCAGCGGTTCAGGGATTTTCATTCTGATCTCTCAACCAGAACCAGTTTGCATTGAACCAATCTTCCTCAAACAACATCTGCCCATTTTCTGAGGGCAAAATGAACAGATTTTAATCATTACTTGTCAACAGGAATCTTCTCATTCTGTTGAATCCAACTTTTACGTTGTAAATATGTTGCCCTACTATTTAGTACTGACCAACCGGAGCTTTATTCACCCAGCCCAACTTAAAAAGGCCACACATTCATAAACAATACACAGACCAGTGCACAACTGCAAGGTTATGTGGAGTGAAAAAAAAAAAGATAGAATCAAACCCACAACTTCAGGAATGCAAGAAAACTACTCTTCCCACTGACCCACAGCCAATCCTGAGATCTGGTTTCATTAAAAAGTTTCATTAAAAATATTCCAGTTTCCCTGGTTGTTCCCTCCTCAGACAGTTGTTTTCCTCAGACATCAGTGAAGGAACCCTGGTTTCTTCTAAATCTCTCCATGGCAGACCAATCCTGACTGAACCAAAATGTCAACATAAGAATCTGCCTCTCTCTCAGGTGAACCCGGTCAGTCTAGTTTTGTTTGACTCTCTTTGCTCTTCAGGTTTTGATAGAGTCCACTGTTATCTCCCAGTTCTTCCAGTAGGTCTCCCAGTATGCAACATGAAACCCCAACATAAGGTGAAGAAGGTTTGGGAGCATCAGCTGTTCCTAGAATAGTGGGGGCAGCATGTTGCTTCAATTCTTTCTGTAGACTTTTGCTTTTGAATGGTCACTATGATGTGTAACCATGGCATTAATGTATTTATTTTACAACTGGGAACAACTAATTAGTAACTCAAAAGCTCAAATGAACTATGACCCCAAGGACCAAAGCACAGAGAAAGGAGAAGAAAATTCAACTCATCTGCTACATCCATCATAATGGGCAACTATGGTATCCCCTACTCCAACATCTTTCTAACCAGACGGCCAAACAGAGATTTAAAAAAGAGCGACAAAAGCAAAGGAGGTGGATTAGCAGTGTATTCCAACAACTGATGGTGTTACTGTGGATTCTCATTTCTGTCCCTGTATATATCATGACAGTTTTAATCTACTCTGAGTGGCTTTGCTGAAACTCTAAGTCAACTGCTCTGAACCGCACCTAATTAAATGCTTAAATTGTCCGTTTGAAATGTTTTGGTTCTAAAAAAGCTGATATTTAATCTCCATAAGCAGAAAATTAAGCAAACATATGCATTTCTGTTGCTTCTGTGTTTAACATGAGTCCATTACTGATGTTTATGGAGAAAATCAAAGTGTAAAGTGGAGTTTTTCTTAACCGGGCTGCAGAAAAATCCTGTTATGACCAGGATCTCTGTCTGTCTGCCTGGGTGGATGGAGCTGCAGACCAACAGGAAGAACTCCTCCCATACTGTATAAACACAGAAGCAAATGATTCCCTTTTTCATCAAATGGTAAGAGCTGACTGAACATCTCCATGCGGTTTTAACCCAAGAAACCCAAACAGGAAACCTTACATTTTCACTCAAACTGATCAGAACTTCAAACCGAACAGCTTCTGAGAAGATTAGCCTCTCCATCTGTGACTCCATACTTTATATTTCAATTATCTTATGCTGTTGTGTGTCATGGAATTGCAGCAAACCTACAGCAGCTCATCATTTAGTTTGTCTCAGTTTTCATTCTATAACAGTAAATCCCTTTTAGCCTGGTTCAAAGTCCAGACTTCCTGCCGGTTCTGTTTGCAGCTGCAGATTGAGACTCTCAGACACAAAACGCATGGATTAAAGCTGAACCAAGGAGAGCCTAACAGGAAGTCAACTCACCTGTCAGCATCTTTCTGTTTGTCCTGAGGTCTGGGATACATTATCCTCCATCAGAAAACTTGTCATCCTGTCACTGATCTGCCTGCAGTGAAGCTGGGTCATGCTGCCAGTCTCAACGGCTCTGCCAGTTGTAGCTCCGCCCCCCCTCTATTCTCCTGTGAACTTAGGCCCCGCCCCTACTGAACCACAGGCAGTGTCACTTTTTTTTGGCTTCAAGTCTTCAGGATTTGTTTGAACTTGACTTTCATTCATGGTCCAAAAACTCTTCCTGGAAGTTAAGTGCTGATTGTTTCCAAGGAATTTTGTATCTCGTACACAACCTTCATAGAAACATGAAAATGCTCCAAAGAACCAGAATTTCTTCAAACATCTGCATCATGGAGACATGGAGCTTTATCAACATTTTGAGGTTAAATGAACAAAAACACAGAAAAGATGCTGTCAGCCTTGATTGAACAAAGTCCTGAGTCCTGCAGCTGCAAAAAAAGCCCAAATCACTACCTATCCACTGCCGTGCTCTGCTGCAGAAGGTGTTTGTGCCGATCGGCTGGGTTTGGTTTTCTCCAAACATGGTTCTCTGCATTATGGTCAAAAATCTCTACTTTGGTCTTATTTGTCCAGCGGCCATTATCCCAGAACTACATTTGTTGCAGCTTTGCAAACTGAAGTCCTGCCACCATTTTGTTTTTAGAGACAACCCTTCAAGCCTCCACCTACACTGGTTCACTGTTTCCAGATATACTTAGTCCAAAGTGTCAAAAATGGCTCTTATTGACAATTGTGTGACAAAAATTGCGTCATCAAGATCTTTTCTCAACAATAGACCCAGGTCAAACTACTTTGTTACATCTTTGTGTGAAGTGTGACAGCAATGCTAGTACTTCTGGTTCCACTATCCAATTTCTGTTCTGTGACTGCAGGTGACATGAATATTTATGTTTTTTTCTGAAACTGTGAAGAATTATTTACATCTATACAATTCTTCACTAAATAACTACAAAGATTGTCAAATGATCCTGGATGGAAACTGCAACGCTGTTGTTCACGGAGGACAACAGCGTTTCCTGCAGAAAGGTGGCGCTCTGTCTGTGACTGTTTCATAAAAGTAAAAGGAAGATCCAGGGATCCTGCGCCATGTATGAAAACAATGTGGAAATGCTAATGTCCCGTAACCATGTGACTGTGATTCGAACTGAGGCAACAGCATTCTAAGAGAACCTTTTCAGGGTTTTTCACAGTTGTGTCAGAGACTTCCTCAGACCTGCCTGTGTTTCCCTTCCGCCCTGTGTCAGAAGCTATCTGATCATCTTGAAAACACAAACATGTGGTATCAGCGCGATCAGGTCCTCAGGGAGCTGCAGTCTGTTTACCGACTTAAGGAAGCTTCTAGCTGCCACTGAGAACCAGCTGCTGGAGATCTGAAAGTACTCGGTTTCACACAGAGGATCCCATCAGTCTTCATAAAGTCACATCTTTCATCAACAAACCAAAAACCTTCTAGTAGGTTCTCCTGAACTCTGATTTATTAGATCTCCTGACCATTTGGACCATGTGAGATTTTACAGATAACAGCGGGAACATAATGGGTTTATGTTTTGATGGAGGTTCGCCTTGATTATGCTGCCCCCTGGTGTTGTTAAAAGCAAAATCTACATCTGAGTTCTTCAACAGGGTACAAAGATATAGAAAGAACCAGAAAGAGTCATGGTTATGATGAGCAGAAAAAGATCTTATCTGAAGTCACTCACCTTCATATCAATCTCCCAATGGAACACCATCATCATCTGAATCCACAGTTCCCAGTAACTGTCCCAATCAACAACCAGTCTTACCAGAAACAGGTCAGTTTAACTGCTAGTGCAGTCAATAACTGCACCGGTCAATAGCTGGATTGGTCAAAGCTGGTCCGCTCAATAGCTGGGTCGGTCAATAGCTGAATCGGTCAATAGCTGGTCCGGTCAATAGCTGAATCGGTCAATAGCTGGTCCGCTCAATAGCTGGGTCGGTCAATAGCTGGGCCGGTCAATAGCTGGGTCAATCAATAGCTGGTCCGCTCAATAGCTGGGTCGGTCAATAGCTGAATTGATCAATAGCTGGTCCGCTCAATAGCTGGGTCGGTCAATAGCTGAATCGATCAATAGCTGGTCCGCTCAATAGCTGGGTCGGTTAATAGCTGAATCGGTCAATAGCTGGTCCGGTCAACAGTTGGTCCAGTCAGTAGTTTTTCCGGTCAAATGCTGATCCGCTCCGTTGATAGCCTGTTAAAAGTGGGTTAGCCCAATACCTGGTCTATTCAATACATGATCAGATCAATAACTGGTTCCACTCAAAAACTGGTCCAGTCAATAGCAGGTCCGTTCATTAACTGATCAAACAGAACCTAACTCTGACCTGGTTCATGCAGAGGCTGACCAGGAAGAGCTGCAGACAATCCACCAATCAGCAGTGATAGGACTTTGACCAGGAAGATTTTGGTCCTGCTGCTGGAAGGAAATTCTTGATCCCTGATACCCGGAAAGGTAATAAATGTTTGTGGAGCTTTAGGAGGAGTTTGCCCCACTACAGCTGATTTACAGCAACAACCCTGGTGGATCCCCTGGGAATCGCATAAACAACTCCAGGACAAAGATACAGGCGAAACCAGGTGACCTACTGTCTGAGTCCAAAGTTCGTCACATGAATCAATAAAGGAAGTGAGCTAATCAGTGATCAGTTGGAATCAGACCAACTGGAGGTATAAACATCAACATGGTGCAAATTTAGACCAAAAGAAATCAGAACTTTACACAAAGCTAGTCATAAACCAGAGATTTATCTGCGCCAGCTCATTAGGGACAACTCGTTAAGAGCTCGTTAAGGAGAAGCTCTTGTTATGGTCTGTCAACTCGTTAAGAAAAATACTAACTACAGATCTCTTCCTTCATATTTTCCTCTACTTGATAAGAAATATAGTAAAGATGTGCCATTGATTACAACAATATCATTTCATTTGATTAAGATATTTTTTTTTCAATTTAGAAAGTTTTGCTAATACACACAATGATTTGTTTCCATATTGGGAAAATAACTTGACTTCCCTTAGATTTTCCTTCAGAATCATTAACTCCTCAG
This sequence comes from Xiphophorus maculatus, assembly GCF_002775205.1. Lineage (NCBI taxonomy): Eukaryota > Metazoa > Chordata > Actinopteri > Cyprinodontiformes > Poeciliidae > Xiphophorus > Xiphophorus maculatus. Next base: position 3,068,060 of record NC_036458.1, read on the forward strand.
AAGCATTTGGAAATAAAAACTAAAACTGGCAACAGAGAAAGCTTTGACTCAGTTTCCCGCAATGCAACACATGACAGCTTTAAGACCAGATGAATGAAGCTGGGAGGTGAAGTTCTGCAGCTTTCAGAGTTTTACCCAGAGAACACAAACAGTCTGGGTTCTGGTTCCGTTCCCCTTCTGACCTGCAGGTGTCGCTGCACCGTCACAGCTGCCTCACGGTTTCCTGTCTGACCTGACCTCTTCCTGTCCGCTGTGACATCATTGCTTCCACCTGACCTCATCACATCCTGTTCTGACATCAGAAGTTCTACACCGAGACCCTGAACTCGTCCAGAACCAGCTGCAGAGCTAGAATCATCCAGAACTTGCTCATCCTTACAAACATCTTGCTCTGACTGGATCAGAAAACTACATAAACACCAGCGGATAAATCACAGTCTGTTGTTGACGTGGTTCATCTTTAAATTCATGATAAACATCTAGATAAATCCACAGCAGAGTCAGAACAGCATGAAGATAGTTTAGGATTAAACAGCAAAAGCTCAGCGGATTTTTCTGGGGTTTTTTTTTCTTTTCTTTGTTGCTCTGAGGAGAATAAAAAGAGGAAACAGCCTTTTCTGCTTCCAGCTTCCTGTGCCGACGCTGCAGGAAATAAGCCACAGCTGCACAGGGCTTTTATTTTGTAGAGAGACCAGCAGCCTCTGAACATCAGGCTCTGATTTTCATGCTGCAGCAGATGAAACATCCAGAACATCAACTCTGATCCTGCTGATCAGGAGGTCAAAAGAATCCAACAAAGTCATGTTGACCTGAGCAGCACACATGGTTTGTTTCCTCCAGACTCCAACAGAAAATCAGGATCATTCAGGAAACACACACAGGAACTAAACCTTCAATCTGAGCACGGATGCTGCATTCAAGGACTTGTCTGGGTCAGGATGCGTTCAAGGACGACAGAAAAAAGATGTGCCACAATGTTCCCACGTGGCCAATCAAAGCTACTGATATTGCAGAAGGCTATTGGCTGACAGAGTCATTTGACATCAGCTCACAAACCAATGAGCAGGTGAGGCTGAATAAAAACACAACAAAGTGTAAAGCAGCAACTTTAACTGCATCATTAAAAACTGATGCAGATCAGAATAGATATTTGAGAAAATCTGAGATTTGTGTTTATATGTAGACATGCAAAAAATGGAGATTTAAGATCCCGTGAATTACAGTCTACAACAAATAATGCACCAATATATTAGTAATTGATATTGTCTCATCTTTAATTAACTTTATATTCAAATGCTCGAATTAAAAGTAGTTCAAACTTTATTTCAGTCCACACAAATAAACCTCCTGTAGCCATGTTTAATTCCTAACAGGAAGTTGGGTTGTTTTGAAGGATTCTGATTGGCTGACATAGGTTTTAGCTTAGCATTACACTGCCCCCTACGGGTCTGGAGTGTTTAAATCAATGCTCAGGGTCGATGTGGATGGAAACTTTTGTGAAACCTGAATCACCAGAAACATGTCTGGAAAATTTAAACCTAAATCAGGCACGAGGTTGAATAAGTGGGTGGGTCTTACCTGTGAGGAGGGCGGAGCCACAGCAGGAAGTGAGGACTCAGGTGCTGCTGATGGCGCCTTCTGGAGGCTCAGAGCCTCCAGGTCCAGATTCAGGTCCTGGATGGACTCGTAGATGTGGTGACCTCGACACCCCTCCTCTTCCTCACTGCTCTCTGATGTTGTTGCCTCCTCAGCCACCTCCTCTTCTTCTGGCTCCTCTTTCTGTTGCTTGTTGTCATGACGACCCTCAGACGTTTTGCTGTGAGGGGGAACCACGGGCACCTCCACAGGGATGGGCTGGTTCTGGTGCTTGCTGGACATCCGCGGGTCCGCCGGACTAAAGCTGGGAACCCGCGGTTTTCCAGAATCCTGTTGGTCCTCATGGTGCCCCTTGACTTGGGGCTGCTTTTTACTGTCAGCCATGTTTGTAGTCCCAGTGGAAGATGTGGTTCCAGTCTCAGCAGAACCAGCAGAGTGGTTTGTATGGACCCTTGGCGATACATGTGCCAGGTCCGTGTCTAGATGTACGCCGAAAGTGGACATGCGGTTCTCATTGCGGTGGTGCCGGTTGGAAGTGTCGGGTCTGAGGCGGATCGTCACCTCATCATTTTGCTTGGTTCTGGTTCCTCCAGGCTCCTCCAGACTCTTTGGAACCGGGACAGGAACAGGAACAGGAACTGGAGCCACCACAGGATGAGGGACCGGTTCTGGACCGCGTTTGTCAGCAAAGTCCAATAGCGACGGGAAGTTGGTGGGTAGCTCTTTGACGTACTTGGCCGGGATGTAGAAGATTTTGGAGCTGCTGTCGTTCCGGACGTGCCACCAGTGGTCGTTGGTCTTGGCCAGCAGGACGTAGCGCTCATTGGGTTTGATGGTGACCAGAACCCCGTTCTGATCTTTGTATTCGTACTCAAACTCCACCAGAACCAGACCAAGACCTGGAAAGTTAGATTGCAGTTAGGCCTTTTCTCCAAACTTGCTCAGTCAGAACCTCTCAGGTCCGGTTTGCTTCTACATGACTAACACACTCACCTTTGCTCGGCACCATGGAGGTCGCTGCCATGTTTCCCTCCCTGACTTCCCCAGGCCCCGCCCCCTCAGGTAGACTCTGAAGGTGAGGGGTCAAAGGTTACCGCTGATTCTCAGCGACCCTAAAAGGAGAAAACATGAAATTAGCGACGACAGATCCAGGAATCCGGAAGCTAAATAAACTGAAAAAAGCTCTAATCATGATTTTGTGAAACTGTAAATTATCAACAGAAAACATCTTATTTCCAGATATGTTGGTACTGATCCACTTCTTCACAGATTGTGAGCCATCATCAAACCGGCTCACAATTAGCATTAGAGCATTAACATCTCTAATGCTACCTTCACACAGCAAATCGTGATACTCAATTTAAATATTTTAGCTAAAATACGGTTTTTGCATGGTTTTTCTTTCTAATAATTAAACCCGACTGAAAACAGACTTCAGTTACGACCCCAACGCGACCGGCGGACCAAAAATGCGAACTCCGGTCTCTACAAACCTGGGTCTCGGTTCGGTTGAAGTAAAGTCTGGTGTGGTTCCAATTCATGCGAAGGTCAAGCGGATGAGAGACCGCTCCAAAAGTAGGGCGTGAACTACAGCGCAAGGCATTTTGGGTAAATACTACCAAAACAAACGCGCTAGTCTACCGGTAGCAGGAGAAATGGCCCGTGGTCGTTAGCCAAAGACAAAAAGGAAATCTTACAACTGCTAAAATCAAACGCGACTCCGTTTTTGTTTACATTTTGCGAAGAAGGAAGTTGCTCTGAGTGTCTTTTTCTGAGGTGTTTGTGTCGGTTCCTTCAGTGGTGTAGCGCCCCCACAGGCGAGGAGGGGGACAGGTTTGTTAAAGGTTTGGTACGACGCCGTATTGGGCGAATTGTGGACAGAATGGGGAAAAAGAGTAAATTACTGCCAAAAATAAAAACTTAGAAATTTTCTGGAAAACACGAGGAAATTTTCCAGTTTAAAAAGTCAAAATATTTCTAGAAAAAAAATAGAAATGTTTTGAGATTAGTCTCAGAAATATTCTAGAAAAAATTCGTGGACATTTCTGAGTTTGAAATGTTGAATATTTGCTAAAATAAAAAAATATAGAAAACTCAGACATTTTAAAGGAAAACATGGACGTTTTAAATGTTTGAGTTTTAAAACTTGAGATTATTCTCCAATTTTTTTCTAGCAATTTTTTAACTTTTCAATGTCAGAAATTTCCTCCTTTTTTTTCTAGAAAATTTCAAAAATCCAAACAATTTTTAACTGTTCGTAGCAATCAAACCAATTCTACCCGGTGTAAAAACGCCCTCAGATTTACATCTAATAAGCTGTAAGATGAGTTTACGTTTAGAATGCTATATCACGAGTTCTGGTCAGTTCTATATGTTTTTATTTTCAATTTTAGTGTCTTCTCTTGGTTCCGAGACATTCTGGACCCACAGTTTATTATGGCTCACTCCTTGAGGACCTCCTGATTCAGAACTCATAAAGACTGAACCAGAACGTCTAAAACAAACAGCAGATCCCAGAACAGTACAGCTGATGATTGTTTTGCTCAGGATTCCTTGAGGAACAGCAGCTGCACACAGAACAAGTCATGAATGACAGCAACAAGCCGTTCTTCATGTCAGAACCCGTCTGAACACGCTAACCTCCTCCTGACTTCAGAAACACGCAGCTCAGCCGAGACTCGCCTCCAGGTGGCAGTTCTGGTTCTCAGGCTCTCTTTGGACCATGATTGGAGAATAAGATTAAACTATTTAGTTGACATTAGCATCTTTCATAATTTCTTTATTTCATGGTTCCTGGGTTGTTGTTTTTGGGGGTTTTTTTTACACTTTTTAGTATTTATTTTGTTTTGTACAGCAATTTGTGACTTTTATCCTACAAACTTGTGCCTAACGGCTAATCTAATGCTAACAGAACGCCGAGTTAAAAACCCAGCTGCTGTTTTGTCTCCGACAGATTTTCCTGATTTCTCCACATTCCTTCAGGTCTTGGACAAAGGTTGGACCTCTGAAGGAACCGGAACAGCTGCAGCAGCTGATCGTGATGACAACTTTTGGCCTGGATCCTAATAGAAAGCGAGAAGCCCCATCTCCAGCACTGGAATGCTCCTCTCTGAGTTTTCCTGCCCGGCTGCCTCCGAGCCAGGCACTCTGTCTCACAGAACAATGACAGGTGGCTGATTCCACGCCAGCTTTATTTACTAAGGGAAGTCCTGCTCTTCCTGTCAGCTCTAAGCCCCGCCTACATTGCTATGTGGACACCACCCCTTGATGACATCACGTTGTGCGTTTCCTGTCTTTGTGGAGGAACAATAGTCCGACCAGAAGATTCAGACTGCAAAGAGACTGAAATCTGATTCAAATGTGATCAAAATGTGAGATCTGGTAGATTTTAATGACCTGTAATCTAAAGGGGCCCAAGACACTGGAGGGGCCCCAAGACTAACGTGAAGTCAAAACAACACTGAAGTAGAGTCCTATTGTTAGGTTGGACAGCAGGTCACAGGATTCAGAGGCCACTGATCGATCGATCCAACCAACCATCCATCCATCCATCCATCCATCCATCCATCCATCCATCCATCCATCCATCCATCCAATCTGACCATCCTGGATCACCAGTTGAACTGAAATTGACCAGAACCTTCTGAAGAATCTGGACCCAGATCTGATCTGCTTCAGGTGTGTTTGAGACTCCATGTTGGAATGCAGCCACCTCTCACTCCGTTCTCTCACTCACTGTTTGTCTGCATGACTCAGCGCCTCCCTTCAGCCGTGTAACTCACACACACACACATAACCCCCACACCGCTCTGTGCAAGCAGAAAATAAACAAAGCTGTCAATCATCAGACCAAGGTCGAGGTTTGTGGCCGGAACATCAACCAATCAGAGCAAAACAAACATTCCTGCAGAGGATCGTCTCCTACAACATGGTGGGATCCACGATGACGGTGTGTCATGTGACATCACAGACCCAGCAGCCAATCAGAGCAGAGCACATCTGTAGGAAACCCAACCTTTACCCTGTGGGTGCGTGTGGGTGTGGTCACGCTCAGCACAGAAATAACCGGGTTGAGCTCATAAATCCTTCAGCCGAGTCTTCCTTCACAACACTGGAAAACAAACAGGAATGTTGAGAAAGTCCGACCACACGGAGTCGACATGACACCAAGTTACACGTTTACTATCCGACACATGATCAGCTCAGAGACAGAAAGATGAGACGACTCTGGGAGTCTCTGAGCAGAGCAGTTCAGGTGTCAGATTCACCTGTTCGGTTCAAAATCTGCTCAGAAATGTTGTATATTTCTGTTGTTGATGAAGTTATTCTCTAGAACTTGGAAACTTCCAGCACATCTATCTTCAAGATGGTTCCTCCAGTTTTCAGGGCCTCAAGTGTCCTCCGTTTTTCATTTCCTGATTTCTTCGATCCCTCTAGGCCTTTTAAGCATAAATATCGGTCAAACCTGTTCTGGGTTATGACAAACACCTTAACAAATTACTCAAAAAAAACCTATTGGAGATCTTCATACTTTCTTCTCAGATTTTTCCAACCTAAAACACCTTCAGACTCCTGTTAAGTTCCCTTTGAAAGACCCTATCTTTTAGAAAACTCTTTCAATGTACATAAACAGAATCAGACCTCCTAGATCTCACAGAAAAGCACTGAGACTAATGTAGAATCTCCACATACCTGCTGAAGTACTTGAAATGATTCAAAAACTAATCCCTAAGGTCAACAAGACCTACTCATGTATCCAAAACTCCAGAAGAAGCCAAGAAGCTCAGTCAAAACTACAACCCGTTCCTGAATCGTTCAACCGTTGGGTCAGATGTCAATCATCAAGATGAACCCTGTTGAATATTGTCTGCAAAGTCTCATCTTTGTAACCTCCTTTTGATCCTCCACATCAATCAAAAGACCACCATCATCTTTGTAGACCACCCCAAGACCATGGTTCTGAAACCAGAGTAGGTAAGCTGTCAGAAGAACATTAGATGTCTCCAAAACAACCAGAACCATTTCCTCACAAACACCCAGAACGGAACCCAAGACCACTTACATCTCCATGAGATTTTTGTTATTTTTAAAGATTCCACAAACTTTATGAAGACTTTCACCCTTACCACATTTAGAAGAGTGCTTCCTGTTGGTCAAAGTCCAAGGCTAATAAAGCAACCAGTTACCATGACAACTGTAGTTAACTAACTAATCTGCCCTTGTTACACCAGAGCAGAGATGGGTCCAACCAGAGAAGTTCTTAAGTTTCTAAGGACTCTGGGGAAGTTCTAGCATCTCTGAAGGAAAGACACTGTGACTAGAGTTAGCTCTTCAACAACTCCTCACATTACGTTTTGTTGAAAGGTTGAAGAACAGACGACAACGCCTTTTTCTTATGCACAAACATTGCTAACTTTTACATCAGGGTTTCTTCTGAGGTTTGAATGTGGATAAAAGTTGAGGTATGAGGTGAAGAATGATTATTTATACAAATGTTTCTGGGTTAAAAAAGGACAGTGACTGAGATGCTTGTCCACTGGTTGAAATGTTGGTTAGTACAGGCGATTGTTCTGAGGTTGGACAACTACATGTTCTCATCTACCGCTGCACGAATGAACAATAACCTTGAAAACCTTCTGGCACCTTCATAATCTGATCCGGATTACAGATTAATCTTGGGTGTCCTGCAGTCTGGAATCCATCAGGGATGTTCTCGGTCTTTGGGACTCCTAAAGTTGTTTTCCATGAATCGGTACAATCCCACCTTGAAGAAGGTGATCTGACTATGAACCAGTTTTTTCAGTTTCTATCTCCAAGGCAAATTCTCCAGACCACAAAAACTGCTCCTGTACAAGCAACACCTCGTTACCGGGTCAGAACAACGTCAGGAACTCAGGGCGGGTCCAGCAGAACAGCCAAATCTGCACCCAACATCCGATCGTTTCAACTCTCCATTAAATCGGTTTTGGTAAGACGCCTGAAGCTGAGTAGAAAAATTTATCATCTTCCAATCTGAAAGTTGTTGATTCAGTTATGACTCTCTCAGCCACTGCTGAGAGAGCAGTGGCTGAGCAGTGGGCAACATGATGCACATGTTGCCCACTAACATGTGCATCATTGAGCAACCAGAATGGAAAAACTCAGTTTTAACTACAGCTGTCAAAACAGAACCAGTACAGTCTCTCTTTCCCTCAACAGTAAGAGGGACACTCTCACCAAGACTGTTTGGAAAACCCAGAATCTTCAGATCCAAGCCAGCAAATTCTACAAATATTCCAGATTTCACTGCAAAATACAGTTTTCCCATTTTCATGGATGTTTTTTGTGCTCTAGAAATCTGGATCTTAAGGCCCTGAGACACCAGTTCGCAAGACGTCGGTTGGATTGTGTCTCTCTGCTGTGGTTGCCTATGGATATCTGAACACACCACAGGGAGGGGAGGATCAGACCAGAACCAGAACACAACTGGATCCACCAGCAAAACCTGGTTGGACCTGTTATTATATTGCAAAAGCAAAACATCTTGCCAAGTAATTTTTGTATACTTTCTAGTACAAATATCTTAGTACACTGGAAATAAGACAGAAATCACTTATAAGTAACTTTTCATCACAATATAGGAGCTTGTTTTAAGTAAATAAGTGCTTAAAATTTATTTAAAAAGTACTAGTTTGGGGGCGTGCCGTGGTGGCGTAGCGGTTAGCGCGACCCGTATTTGGAGGCCTTGAGTCCTCGACGCGGCCGTCGCGGGTTCGACTCCCGGACCCGACGACATTTGCCGCATTTCTTCCCCCCTCTCCTTCCCCGTTTCCTGTCAGCCTGCTGTCATATAAGTGACACTAGAGCCCACAAAAAGACCCCCTGGAGGGGTAAAAAAAAACAGTACTAGTTCTATTGGCAGATTATTTCACTTATAAGAAGAAAAATTTCCCAATGTTATAAGTGAAATAGTCAGTCAGTGGAACTAGTACTTTTTCATCAATATAATTTTTTTTTAACAAACAACAAGGTCCTATACTCATTGAAAAGTTACTTGTAAGCTAGTTTTGTCTTACTTCAGGGTTACTGAAATATCTACATGAGAAACTAGATAGAAACACTTGGTTTGTTTTGTGTTTTTGCAGTGTAAAGACAGTTAGAGCTCTACTGGACCAAGAAGAACCAGCTGTGGTGGAGGTTCCCTGTGACCGGATCAGATGGGCACCAGAGGACTCAGAAATATTGACCTGAACCACTCTGAAACAACTTCCACTCCTGGTTCTGAAACATTCGTGAGGTCCAGTCAGTGGAAATGTGGAAAAATTAATGAAGACTGACTCATTAGAGAGAAAAGTGAGACATTATGGTCTCAAGCTGAGTTCTACAGGAACTCGGCTTGAGAACCTGGAGCCACATTTCCAGCAGAACTTTCTTGTTTCATGTTCTGCTGGGTTCAGTGTTTGCGGCATAGGAACAGAGAAATGTGCTTGGACCGGTTCCTCTCCTGAACCGTCGCCGTGTCCCATATGAACCCAGAGGTAAACAACACCTGACAGCAGAAAACGCATGAAACCTTCCTGATCTCTGGGTCCAGCATTGTACCGGCGAACCCGGGGATTTCTCCTGGAAGCTGAAACGAGTTCAGGCTCAGCGTTGGTCTGAAATCAGAACAGGGTGGGTTTTCTTTCAGCTGAACACACCCGGCCACAGAAACCAGCCAACAACACACACAGACAGAACCAGCCTTGAAACTCAGCAGCAGAGTCTCTGTTAACCGGGCCACAGAACAGAACTTCACGGTCAGGTTTACTCCAGAAGAACCTCATTTTACTTATTTCACGTGGGGGAAAAACAACAACTTCTTAATAGCATTTCAGGTGCCATTTCAGCCTAGAATCATCCTATAATACATTCCTATTGAATCCAGAGGGAGAGAGATGGTTTTACCTGCATAAGAAGTTAGATCCAAACATCCTGATCCAGTTTTTCTCTGATTCTGAATCTTTCAAACAGGTTCCTGTCTGTGAGGCTCCACCTCTGGCCGACCTGCCAGCCCCAGCATGTCCTCCTCCTCTTCCTCCTCCTCCTAATCCTTGACTTGACATCCTGTTCTTCAGAGGAATCCACACATGGAGCTGGAGTTCAGCCTGAGTTCAACAGCACCATCTTCTGGCTGGCAGTAGGTGGTGCACCTTCTTTAAAACCAGGCCCATTCAGTGAGTGTTTGCTCTACAAACAGGGCCTGTTGTGCCAGAATGTATTGATAAACCCAATAACACACTGTTAAAATATTAATAAATAGCTGTGTGTGCTTTCGATAAATACTTCTTAAAATGCAGTAATATAACATCTTCTCACATTGATCGATCCCTCCAGGATTTTTAGACTGTTTTGGTGATTTATTGCATACAAAATCACTGATTTTATGGTTCAAATTTAGAAATACCTGCAAGAAATGTGATATTTACGTTTCTGTACGACAATGGAGTGTTAAGAAAAAAAATTAAATTAAAGTAAGAACATTACTGCAAGAATAAAGTCGTAGTATTCAGAGAATAAAGTTGAAATATTAGGAGAATTACAGTTTTTTGATAACTAGACCAAAAATGGTTAAGAATAAACAAATAAAATTAGGAATGTTGAGCATCTTGTTAGCAAATGACTATTTCGAAGAAACAACCACTCAGACACACCAAATTTTGATAATTAAATGGAGGCTTTGCTCTCATTAAAATGACATTTTCTAGCAATTTTACGACTTTCTTCTGGTAATATAGCATCTTTATTCTACTGATATTATAAATTCATTCTCATAATATTCTAATTTTATTCTCGTAATTTTTTTCTCTCTTTGTCTGGCCCTATTACTCCCTCGTATGGTTTTCTGCAGCCGCAGCAGAAAGCTGTGGAGCTGTTTTGTTGTTGCGCTTCTGAATCTGTCCAGCAGGGGGCGGTGGACGCATCGCCGCCTTATCTGAACTCCACACACGAAGCGGAGCCAGCAGCCAATCAGCGTTCAGCATTCAGCCTCAGCGCTGTGCTAATTGTGTTGTTATGTCTGCCGCTAGGTTTTAACCTGCCTTCCTGCGGGCTGAGGCGATCCAGACAGCGGCCTCCTGTGCGGGATCCGGCCCCATGGAGACCCCCAGAGACCCGGTGAGTCCCTTCCACCCTCTGCCCGGAGACAGACCTCTGTTCCCGCTTTGTTATGCTTGTTCGAGCCGCTTCTCTAGAGAGCAGCAATGATCGATACCGACAGACTGATTCCTACACATACCGCCGTTACAGAGTGGGGTCATGCATGCCGAATAAAGCGATGAGTGTAGATGAGTGAAACCAAGCTGCGAGTTGAGCTCAAGAACCTTGGAGCTGGATTCAGAACCGGCAGGAAGCTGGAATTAGAGGAATACTGAAGGGAGTCTGGTGTGGTGTCCTGCAGAGTCTGAGCACCGCAGTGCAGAGCTGAAGAAACAAGATCTGATCATTAAGATGTTAATGAGCTGCAGATGTCTGACAGATCTAAACATCTGATGAGGTTAAAATAAATCATACCGATGGGACCAAAAGTGTTAGAGAGGGAGGAACCTGACTGATCCAAAAAATCCAACTAAAAACATGGTCAGCTTCAAAAACTGAAGGGGAAAAAGCTTCCAAAATCCAAAGAAAACCTGGAAAATTGTTCTTTATTATACTAGAGGAACTTCTCAATCCATAGAGCTGAGACTGAAAGAAATAGAAGCTGCTTTAGCTGTAAATATTTAAGATTTTTCCAGATCTAAATGCACAAACAGAACAGGATGTTCACTTGTGGTATCCCTCAGGGGTTAGTACTCGGTCCTACCCTCTACTTCCCTCCTCTACAGCGTGAATCTGCCACAACCTTCCAACCTCAACTTTAAATTTCATGTGAAGCAACTGTGGAAGATTTCCTTCCATCATAACATTCCCAAACCTCTCTCCACTCTCTCTACCAGATGTTGGAAAAACAAATCCACACGTTTATCCTCTTTAAATCTCTATCTGGCTCTATGGTTGGAATCTGAGTAGAGATGTTGAAGTTGGGGATAAGCTTCTTGATGGATGGAGGGTTTGAACTTCCTTGCCTCTCTGCTCTTTGTTCTCTGGATCCATCGCAGCTTTAAGGAAGGACCTTTTCTCTTGATAGTTGGTTTCTGTTTTGCCTTGTATTCTTATCGTGTGTCTGTCCTCAGATGGAGCGTCCGTCCAGGAAGCGGCAGGACTCCTTTGGGATGCTGGACAGCCTGGAGGAGGACCGCAGCAGCTGCAGCTCAGACTCCAGCGCCGGCAGCGCCGCGTCCAGCCCAGAGGACAGCGAGGACGAAGACTTCGGCGTGGGTGGGGTCGGCCATCAACTGACCACCTCTTCATCCTCCTCCTCCTCCCTGATGCTCATTAAGACCAACGGACAGGTGTACACCTACCCTGACGGCAAGGCAGGCATGGGTCAGTCAGAAGAGTCTCCACAAACTAAAACTTTGTTCTCAAGCATTATAGATACAGTAGATAAGATAAAATAATAATAATTTTAAATAAACAAGCCACACTTTATTTCCGTTTAATATCAGTTGCAGCAATTTCCCAAAAACCTCAAACCAATTAAGCACCACATTGTTTTTGGTGGGAGTATTTAATTAGAGTAAATTGGTTGTAAACGTCAGGGCCATTTAGCGCATTGTCTTTCCACCAGGGGGCGCCACAACTTTGGGAGAAAAAAAGGCAAAAATAAAAAAATCTAATACGTTTTTTATTAGAATCAAAAATGTTTTTAAGACAGAGTATTAAGCCTCATTAAGAAAAGAAAACTAAATAAAACTATGAGATAAAGTCAAATTTACGAGAATAAAGTCATAATATTACGACTTTATTCTCGTACAAGTTTATTCTTGTAACATTATGACTTTATCTTGCATTTTTTAAATATTTTTTTTTCTTAGTATGGCTCTATTACTCCATTGTACCTTTTTCAATCATTATAATATTAAAGGTAACATAACTTATTTAAATGTTATTTTCCATGTTCATTTTCTGGCTGGCTGGGAGTCAGATTTATCAAGCTGCTTCGCTTAGCAATCCCAGAATGGAAACATTTCTGTCAAGAAATAAGACGATGGAGGACACTGCTGCACAAAAATCTAAGAACTGAAATTAGAAGGTATGAGTTGGCATTTAATTATCGGAAAGTGAGTGAAAGTGATAGAAAACATTCTGAAAGCTGATGTTTGTTTGCATATTTTGTCTGTGGGATTCCCCAGCCAGAAGCTAATGCTGATTGGAGGCCATGATGCAGAAAGTTTGGGCACCAATGAGGTAGCGGACCTCAGCAGGTGGTAGTTTTTCTTCGTAGTAGTTTTTCTCTCCGTCGTTGTTCTTTAGCCACCTGTGAGATGTGCGGGATGATCGGGGTCCGGGACGCTTTCTACAGTAAAACCAAGCGTTTCTGCAGCGTCTCCTGCTCCAGGAGCTTCTCCTCCAACTCCAAGAAGGCCAGCATCCTGGCCAGGCTGCAGGTGAGCCCGACCCAGTCCGATCAGAACCTTCCAGAACCTGGGAAGGCTCTGATCTGCCTCCTGTGTGTTTGAAAGGGGAAGCCGCCCACCAAGAAGGCCAAAGTTCTGCAGAAACAGCCTCTGATGACCAAACTGGCTGCGTACGCCCAGCACCAGTCCAGCCAGCAGGGCGGCGCCAGAAAGAGCGGTGGGTAGCAGCAGAACCTTCCTCACTCATCATCATCATCACAAACATGGCGGCTTTTTAACGCTGGCGGTGCGTCCTGCAGTCTCTGTGGACGTGTTTGACTGGGGGCGTTACCTTGGAGACGGAGAAGTGACGGGAGCGCCGGTCAGCTCCTTCAAACACGTGAGTTCATCTCCTCAGCTCCATCTTGGTTTCCTCTACACGCGTCTAACTCGAGGTCCGGGGGCCAAATGTGGCCGCCGTAGTTTTTTATGTGGCCCTCTAGACTCCAGATGCTAAATTAGACCAATCAGTCCCTCCAGTTTTCTGGAAACTCACATAAAGTCAACAGATCTCAGCATTTTTTCATCAGCCTTAAAATAAAAAACTGTTCAGAAATGGGTGCAAATTTTTTTTTCCTAACCTTTGTGTTATTCCCCCCCCACCAAGTTCTTTGGACTTCACTGTTGTTTTGGAGTGTTGGTCGGTCCAGTGAGTTCTTTTCATTCCTCACTGGATCCTGATAAAAGTGGATCTCGTCAGATTCCAACAGATTCCTTCTGAAGAAAACGAATAAATTCAGCCTGGAGAAGGAGGTTTCGTTGCTTCCAGCCCAGTTTTGACGCTTCGTCTGTCCAGGTTCTGATGGGGAAGTCGTGGGGCAGCGTCGGTGAAGGAGTCCGGGTCGAGGTCCCGAACACCGACAGCGGTCTGCCCATGAAGGTTTACTGGATCGCCAGCATCATCAAGCTAGCCGGTTAGCACCCACAGCTCAGCTGATCCGTCTAAGCCTTCGTCTGGCGAGGTTCTGGTTTAACCGGACTGGTTCTGGCTCCTCCTGCAGGATTTAAGGCCCTGCTGCGCTATGAGGGCTTCGACAGCGACTCCACCAGGGACTTCTGGCTGAATCTGTGCGTGCCGGACATCCACCCGGTGGGCTGGTGCGCGGCCGGAGGGAAACCTCTGGTTCCTCCTCAGAGTGAGTAAACGGTTCTGACGAACCCGATCCTGGGCGGTATCCTGCTGCAGACCGACCCGTTTGGTTTGATTTCTGATTGGCTGACGTTTTTCTGTCTGCAGCCATCCTGCACAGGTTCACCAACTGGAAGACCTTCCTCATTAAGAGACTGACCGGGTCCAAAACTCTGCCGCCGGACTTCTCATCGAAGGTGACCCATGAATCAGAGGCTTTCAGTTCGGTTCTGCTCATTCAGCTTCCATCATTATGGAAATTATTATTTTTTTAAGGATTAAACTACCGATTGTGCACAGATTAAATCTGAAAACTGCGATAGCTACATCTGAATATCAGCAAAATTATAAATGAGCCAAATTGGATTTAATAAGAAATTAACTGGTGTTTTTTTATCGTGCTGAGATTACAAGTATGAAGCATAAATGTTGGTAAATAAAAAGAAATATTCCAAAACTGATTTGATGTGCTGGATTTGTATGAATCCTGAAGAAGTAAATTTTCCTGCAGATTCGACTCAGTGGCCCTGATCTTCAAAAAACAGCACAAACTTTATGTAACGCTCAAACCTGATCTAAAAACACGGAAAACGTATTCAGGAGCAAACTGAAATCAATTGTTGGTTTTTGTGTTTCTGTCATATGAATCACTTTGAACTGCCTTATTAGTGAAATGTGCTGTAAAAGCAAACTTGACTGATTGATCTGAGACAGTCTGGGGGAAGAAACCGCTGCTTGACGTTGTCTTCCTCATCCTCCTCTTCCTCCTCCAGGTGCAGGAGAGCATGCAGTTCCCCTTCAAGAAGCAGATGAGGGTGGAGGTGGTGGATAAGACCCACCTGTGTCGGACTCGGGTGGCTCTGGTGGAGCAGGTGAGGGTCGGCCCGGTCGGATGGTTGGGGCGTTTCCGTCTCCATGACGACCGTGTCGTTGCAGGTGATCGGCGGGCGGCTGCGCCTCATCTACGAGGAATGCGACGACGGGACGGACGACTTCTGGTGTCACATGTACAGCCCGCTGATCCACAGCATCGGCTGGTCCCGCTCCATCGGACACCGCTTCAAACGATCAGGTGGGCGTGGCTTAAGTCCGGCGGTGTGGAGGAAGGAGGGAGGGACAGACGGAGGGTGAAGGTGTGTGTTTCTGTTTTCAGACGGGACGAGGAAGCTGGACGGACAGATGGACGCTCCTGGACAGCTGTTTGCCAAGGTGAGCCTCAGCTGGGCTCAGCTGTTTTTCATGCATTTTAAACCTGTTTAGATGTAAAATTGATTGATTATAAAATCGATTTTAACCATATTTTACTTCTGCAGCCTTTTAAAATTGTTCTCTTATTAAGCTGAAAGTTGCTAGAACGTATTTTAAAACAAATTCTCAGATTTTCTGGATTTTTTTTTCACTAATTTACCTGATTTTAATTGGGCCTAAAACGATTAATTGTGATTTCAAACCGTTTCAAAACAAAGAAAATTTTATTTTCTTATTTTAAAAATAGAATTGAATTATTTGTTAATTATTTATTCCTAATATTGTATAAAAATGCTTTAGTGGTTAATTGAAAAATCTGCAGAATGTGCCAATTCTTTTGTCCAATTAATCGATTAATCGTCAGAATAATTGCTAAGATAATCATTAGTTGCATCCCTCATACACGGTCATTACATCAGGCTATTCCATCTTCTGACCACCAGGGGGCAGTTTAACACCTGTTAACCTCAGAGCGATGTCCTCTGTCTCCCTCAGGTGAAGGAGGTGGATCAGACCGGACTCTGGTTCCAGGACGGGATGAAGCTGGAGGCCATCGACCCGCTGAACCTGTCTGCCATCTGCGTGGCCACAGTGAGGAAGGTGAGGAGGAGGAGTCCGTCCCGCTCAGACGGCGACTCAAACTTCTCCGCCTGACCTGCAGCCTCCGTCGCCTCCCGCAGGTTCTGGCAGACGGATACCTGATGATCGGCATCGACGGCTCGGAAGCAGCCGATGGTTCCGACTGGTTCTGTTATCACTCCACGTCTCCGTCCATCTTCCCCGCTGGATTCTGTGAGATCAATAACATCGAGCTGACGCCCCCCAGAGGTACGTCCGGCTTCCTGCAGCTGCAGGTTTAACATCCTGTTAAATCGGATGGTTTCGGAAAACTTGGAAATAACAGAAACTAAGGAATACACTGCAAAAACACAAAATCTTACCAAGCAATTTTGTTTAGTTGTACTGCAAATATCTTGGTACACTTGAAAAAATAGAAGACTAACTTACAAGTAACTTTTCAACAAGCTCAGTTATTCCTTAATATTGGCAGATTTTCCACTTACAATTTTTTCCCCCATTTCATAAAGTGAAATAATCTGCAAAAGGAACTAGAACTTTTTCATGAATATTAAGGAATTATTGACTTAATACAAGCTCCTATATTTTGCTGAAAAGTTATTTGTAAATTAGTTTTGTCTTATTTCCTGTGTAGTAAGACATTTACACAGTAAACTAAATAAAAATACTCAGTGAGATTTTGTGTTTTTGCAGTGTAGTATTTTGTTCCCAAAGTGTTTGAAGAAATCAGAAGATTTTTTTTTTTCAAATTCTTGATAAAATGTTTGATTGGAAAAGTTGGAATGAAAAGTTTCCGCACGTTCAGGACAGAACATTAATATTGGGAAGTAAACGAGAAGTTCTTGGAAAAGTTGTAAATTAAAAACCTCTTAAGATGGTTAGGAGGTAGATTTGGAAAGTTTTGGAATATCCTGGAAGCGTCCAGTGAGATCAGGGATGACGCTCCGCCTGTTTCTCCTCCTCAGGCTACGCCGGTCTTCCCTTCAGGTGGTTCGAGTATCTGAAGGAGAGCAAGTCAGTGGCCGCTCCGGTCAACCTCTTCAACAAGGTCAGACCAAAAACTGATGGATTCTGAACTAATGAATAATTAATCGATTATTAAAATAAGCATCTGCTAAAGTTCACATGTTGATATTAAAAATATTTTCAATGTTGTACATAATAAGGCTAAGTGGTTAAATGAAAAATCTGCAGAATGTGCCACATTTTTTATACCTTATTACAAGATTTTTTTTCCTAGTGAAATAATATGGAAGTAGAACTTTTTCATTCGTATTGAGGAATTATTGTCTTAAAACCAGCTGATGTATCTCGCTGAAAAATTACTTTTAAGTTAGTTTTGTCTTATTTACAGTGTACCAAGATATTTGCAGAAGAACAAAGACAAAACTTTGTTTTTGACTTTTTTTTTTTTTTGCCTGACTCCTGAAAAGTGGCTGCACACTATGATCATCCTTCCACTAAACTTTACCCATGGACTAATTTCTGATTTTGAAGCACATTACCAATGGAACAGATTATTTTAATTTTGTGGTTAGTTTGGCAGCAGAATATACTCTCAGAACCACAGGAACCCAGAAGAACCCGTCAGGGACGGTGGAGACGCCGTGACGACTCGTCTACCAACCAGGCAGAGCGTTTAAACTCCCCTCTCTTCGCTCCAACAGGAAGTCCCGAACCACGGTTTCCGTCCTGGGATGAAGCTGGAGGCCGTGGACCTCATGGAGCCGCGGCTTGTTTGCGTCGCCACGGTGACCAGGATCGTCCACCGGCTGCTGCGGATCCACTTCGACGGCTGGGAAGACGAGTACGACCAGTGGGTGGACTGCGAGTCCCCGGACCTGTACCCGGTGGGCTGGTGCCAGCTGACCGGGTACCAGCTACAGCCGCCAGCCGTTACCGCGGGTAACCCTCACCTGGTGGGGGGGGCTGAGGCAACATGCTAACCCAAAATGCTAACCCAGGCGTTTGTTGGCTTCAGGGTCCAGAGATCTGCAGTCTGCCGGATCCAAACAGAGGAGGAAGTCCCAGCAGTACCGAGGACAGAAGAAAAGTAGGTTGTTATGAATCGATTTTTATTCCCACTGATGGAAGTTTTACAGATTTGGTTCTCTGAACTTAAGTCTGTCACCATAACAAATTTTGCTGGATGATGACTTAGTGCGATAAACAATAATATTGTTGTTTTGAGACTATTTTCAACTAATATGATGCAAGAACACATTCTCAAAGATCAATAAACTTTAAGTTCTAATGAACATTTAACGCTGGAACTGGAAAACATTTTAAATATCCAAAATAAATAAACAGAACAACAAATAAAATGAATTATGAGGTCTCTGTAAATAAAATTCTCCTTCAAATAAAGGTTTAGTTGAGACCAAAGAACCAGACTAAAGACTTTTATCATCCAGTTCTTAGGTTGAGAGAAAGAATAGAGAAAAACGATAAATTGTTCAAATTTTGTTTTAATTTATTACGTGATTAATGGATTTATTGCTTATTGCGACACAACAGTGTTCTGTTTCTGGAAGTGATGATGGACTGAGCCGTTTATGGATCAACTTTAACCATGGAAGCAGGATCAAAGATCAAAACAAGACGAAAAGGAAAGCAGCAATCTGCCTTTAGTGGAGAATTTCCTGCAACTTCTGTAGAGAAGTTTGTTTTTATGTGAAGTCAGAGCCGTGATTAGGATGCGACGCGCTATAAGTTCATAATAATTATAATTTTCAGACATTTTTTACATCTTGATTTACAGCGTCTGGCTTCTTCTGGTGCAGAATTATGACGCATGTGTCGCATCAATGACATAAAAGATGTATAAAGTGACCGAAACGTTTTAAAAACAATCAAATCCAATTTAGTTCCACATATGGAAGTTGCTCAAGTCCTTTTTTGTTTTTTGTTTTGGTTGAGAAAAATTGAATTTGTGTCGCCTTCACCTGCTGTTTGAACAATATAAATCTAAAAATGTTTATCCGACTGTCTCCCAGAGAGGAAGTTACCCGTTGCTAAGCGCCCCGTCAGCCTCTCCGGCTCCATGGTAACGGGAGTTCCCAGGAACCTATCGGGAGACGAGAACGAGACGCCGCCTGACTACCCGTCGCCGCCCCCTCCGGCCTCGGCCGCCCAGCCGCCGTCCGCCGACCCCGACGCGGAGGGCGGGGCAGGTAAGCACCGTCTAAACCAGCTTTGGCGCTCCAGCGCTGACCGAGCGGTCAGCGGTTATTCTAATGGTCAACGTGTTTTTCGGAGTAACTGGACTTGATTGATAGTAACTTTGTGTCTTCAGGTCTGCAGATGGAGATCCACAACAACACAGGAGGAACGAATTCCTCATTCCAGCGAGCGGCGTCGGAAACCAACGGGTCATCCCGAGATTTCCTGGCCAGCAAAGATCAGTAAACTTTGCATCTTTACCATCGAACCATTTACTGTGATGAACTATTAACTGCCGCCTGCTTCACCTCATTGGTTTCCTTCCACAAACCCTCCGACTTTTTATTCTTCTGAACCAAAACGTCCTGAGAAAGAAGAAAATTTAAGCTGATTGACATGATGCATTCGGGTGCTGTCAGGACAATGCGTGAATCTCGTGAAGTGTTATTTAAAACTTTTTTTTGCCTTTGATATTTCCAACAGGAGAGAAAATTTGAAGGGTATCCTGGAAATTACATCTTTCTTTCCATAACTTTAAATTTTGATAACTGGATTTACTTTTTGTAGCTGATATTTCACATGAACTACACTTTAATATGAGGCGACTTTTTAACCTGGTAGGAAGAGGACAGCTCAATTATAACAGGTACTCTGACTGAAAGAGACTTTATAATACTAATGAGTTTTCAGTAGCCATTAGCTCATTTTGTATTTGTCACCTCTAAGCTGTGAGGAGATATGATGTAAGTTTTAGAAAATAACCCCCTTAGTAACAGAAAGATAACCTCCATATTTCAGAAAAGTACCCCAAAAAGGGGACGTTGCATCTGCCTTACAGGAAGGTCACTTCAAAGTTACAGGAAGGTAACCACTAAGGCTCAGAAGGTAACATTTAAGTTACAGAAAAGTAGCCTTGAAGTTACAAAGTAACTTTTAAATTAGAAGTAGGTAACCTCAAAGTTACAGGAAGGTAACCTCTAAGGTTCAAGAAGCTAACTTTTAAGTTATCAGAGAGGAACTTCTTAGTTACGTTAATGTAACCTGTAAGGTACTGAACAATAGCATCAAAGGTTCAAAAAGTAACACTGAAGTTACATAAAAGTAACTTTTAAATTAGAGGAAGGTGACGTTTAAGGTTCAGAAGGTAACTTCTAAGTTACAGAAGAGTAGCATTGACGTTACAAGACGGTAACCGTTAAGGTTCAGGAAAGTAGGATTTATGTTACAAAGTAACTTTTAAATTAGAAGTAGGTAACCTCAAAGTTACAGGAAGGTAACCTCTAAGGTTCAAGAAGCTAACTTTTAAGTTATCAGAGGGGAACTTCTTAGTTACATTAATGTAACCTGTAAGGTACTGAACGATAGCCTCAAAGGTTCAAAAAGTAACACTGAAGTTACAGAAAAGTAACTTTTAAATTAGAAGAAGGTAACGTCTAAGTTACAGGAAGATTAAATTCAAGTTATGGGACGGTAACCTCTATGTTGCAGAAAAGTAGCCTCTTAAATTTGAAAAAAAAAGTATCATATGAAAAGCAGATATATTAACTACGGTTAGAAAATATTTAATAAGTTTTATGAGATTCTTTTCTCTTTAAATTTCTAAAACAAAAGTGAAAATTAAATATGCAAAAAATAGAAGAAAATGTTGACATAAAGCAAATTTATCTTTAAAGTTGGAACCTTAAAAATATCAACAATCTCCTGAAATTCTTCGGATACCTCAGAAACCAGAATTTAAATAAGCTGCAGAACAAAATGGTTTAATTTGATTAAACAGTTTTTAACAAAAATATATTTGATTTAAGAAGAAATACTTTATTCTAACAGTTTAACAAATTAACATTTTATTACCTGTTCGGTCCGTGTGGCGTCCATGATATAAAACATTATAAATGTAAAGTTTGATGTGTTTTTGATGGTCAGTGAAGGAAGTTTCTGTTTTCATTCATGCAGAAGATGAACTCAAAGTTCAAAAGTTGAATTCTGCGTCTGTAACGTTAAACGTCGCATTTTCTAGAAGAAAATAAATCTATTGCATTTCATGAAGCTCTGAAGGTTTTATAGATTGAATTAAACTGATTTTATGAGACATTTATTTTTACATTCTAGTAAAAAATGTCAGAATTTGGGCCTAAAATTTAAATTAAATGTAAAAATGGAAGCCAGTTTCTCCAAAGGAAAACTTACATTTGTTTTGGTCAGTAATATTTTTATGTTGTTCCTTTTTTTGTCAGAGAAAAAAAAGAGAAATAAAAAGAATGCAGGGAACTGGATTTATTCATTATTCTAGTTTACATTTACTCATTTTTATTTAGCAAATCCAAATGTTATGGAAGCTTTTAACTGCCATAATCTTGGAAATAAATTCAGGAGCAGTATCTTGTTAAAATGAGTTTTACGAGAAAGACGCGTTTTATATCTCGTTATAACGGACAAATTTTGCTTCACTTTTGATGAGAAACTCGTTTTTTTCATTTTGTTAGAAGAAGAAACATTCTCATTTTAACAATTTGCATTTCATTTTCTTGTTATAGCAAAGTTTCTCATTTTAACGAGATATAACAGATTACGACTTGATATATTTTGTTTATAAGTCATATAACTCTCATTATAACGAGATTTTAACATTTTTGCTTTTCCTAAATTTATTTCCAAGTTCTGGCAGTTAAACTCTTCCGTAAAATTTACATTTTTAAAAGAAGCGAGTGACATTTTTTTATATTTGCTCATAACGAATGTCTGAATCTTCTTTTCCTGGGAGAAAAAGGCTTCCTCTCATCTCATCGATTGTCTGTCGGTAAACCAGGGCCCGGCTCCCAGTTTAACGTGAAGAACCGGAACCAGTGCCAACTGGTTTCTGTTGTGAGAAAACAATCATGTGTCCTGGTGCTTTATGTGGAGGATTTGAAGCTCTTTCTGGGAGGATTTCTGCGCCCTCAGCTTGTGTTTTTATAAATATGTCGGATTTTCTAAGAGCTGAACATGTTGAAGGTCTTCCTCGTCACTTTGACGCCGGCGTGTCGGACTGGACCAGTTCCTCATCGAGCAGAGTTCGATCCCACAGGAAATGTATCAGAATGACCTCAGAGGCTCTGAGAACTGATCACACTGCAAAAACTCAAAATCTTACCAAGTAGTTTGGTTTAGTTTCTACTGCAAATATCTCAGTACACTTTAAATGAGATAAAACTAACTTTTCAGCAAGATATAGGAGCGTGTTTTCAGTAAATAATTCATTAATATTGATTAAAAAGTTGTAGTTATAACAGAATGTTATAATATAAGTGAAATAATCTGCCAGTGGAACTAGCACTTTTTCTTCCACATTAATGAATTATTGACTTAAAACAAGCTCCTATATCTTGGTGAAAAGATGGTTATAAGTTACTTTTCTCTTATTTCAAGTGAAATAAAATATTTGCACTAGAAACTAGACCAAAAACACTGGATACACTTTTGTGTTTTTGCAGTTCAGGCGATAAATCCAGAACAATTTGGTCTAGTTTTGGACTGATTTACTCATGTTACCTAAAAGTGTTAAGTATTTATTTCAAACACGTGGAAATCTTTCTGATTTCATTTATTAAAAATATAAAAACTGCAGTCTGAACAGTAGATGAGTCCTTTTACAGCACAGAGGTCATGAGACGCTTCTCCTGTGTGACATCCTGGTTCCCCAGCAGCCCTCTGAGGGTCGACCTCTGCTCTCTATGCTGTTAAATGTGAAAATAAAGCTGAAGATCTTCAGAAAAGAATCATTTTCAGAAGAATCTGTTGATGTTCGTGGATTGTTGTGAACTTTTCTTGATTCCCCATCAGTTCGAAGGTTTGAAGATGACAAACAGATCTGGATCAGCTGTAACTGTCTGACTACAGTCGTGTGTTGATGTTCTGATGAAGGTTTTTATACGTTGTGCAATTTTTGGCAGCATGATTGTGAAGAAATATTTCATCTAGATGTGAAATTAATGACTTTATGCAATAAAAAGAAAATCTCAAGAGTCTGCTAGAATATATATTCATCCATGCATGAATGATGAGAACTGTTTTTTTTTTTTTAAATAAATATTCACGTTTTAGAGTTGGAATTTTCTACCAACATGGATCTAGGATCCGTCCTATCCGGTTCTGGTCGGACCAGAGAAATGTGACGTGCAGAACCTGGTTCCACCTCATTCCTCTCATTAGAGCAGCTGCTCGTTAGTTTCTCCTCATCCTCGCTCAATAAATCATTGGCGCTCCTTAACATGCCTTCTGGACTGGAAATGGATCCTAACACAGTGATTTATTACCGGGTCAGAAGAGATGATACCGAGTCAAAACCAAACTGGGCGTCTCCTGATCTCATGTCCAACCCACTGACCTCGGCCCATGCAGAACAGACTTCATGTATCGAGTCAGGGAATAAAACTTTGTAGACTAGAGAGTCCAAAGTGTGGGTCGGGGGCCATTTGTGGCCCTCTGAAGGATTTGGGGAGTTAAATTGAGAAAATCTGGCCTGCAAGGTGGTTGATGCAGATGGACACATTTTTCAACAATCTTTACAAATAAATAACATCTTAAGAAAATATTAGACACAAAAAAAAAATTCCCATTTATTAGCGAGTTTTTTATCATTCTTGTTAATTTTGGAGCAACTAGAATAACAAACATTGATCTACTTTTCCTCAAATGTAAATCTTGCTTCTCATACAAGAAAACAACTAGAGGAATTTTTAAACTGTTGGTCTTGACATACACGTCCAATTTAATCAAAAATGTAACTAGTTTGTTCATTTTAATATAATTAAAATTGTTTTCTTTATTACTGAAAAGCTACAATAAACAAAAGGCGGGGAGAGTTTGTTTTAAAAATGTATGATTTTGGTTTCAGTTTAACATTGGCCCTCATTGCAAAACCTGGTTATGAACCACAGATTTGATTCAGGCATTGAGCCACAGAAACATGTAAACATGGAGGCTGACGTTGGACACCACAACTCTACAGAACCGGAATAATTGGTCCTCTCGCTCTGATTGTGCCGAAGGTACACGGTGGTTGTCCTTGGTAACGGCAAAGATTAGCCCAATTCAAAACTACTGGAAAAATATAAAAAAATATTAACTTTGTACTCAGAAAATACCCTAAAGCAGTGGTCCCCAACCACCGGGCCGCGGACCGATACCGGTCCACAGACCAATTGGTACCGGGCCGCGCAAGAAATAATGAACTACTTCCGGATCTTTTATTTTGGAAATCCTAAACCGGATTTTACCGGTTACGTCTTGCGCATCAAAATTGAGCCAACTGGCAGCAGAATGAGTAACAAAACAGCATCGGAGTACCGCGGCGCACTTACGATACTTACGACGCGCGAAAATGAAGGACATTTGAATATGATGCACCAAGAAGACCAAACATCATGGTTCTGTGAGGTTCTAAAGGATTGGTTAAGTAGGGTTTTGTTAATTTGGTTTACATAAATAATTAATCTGCCACCTGGACCTTTATTATCAATAAACTGGATCTTAGACTGAACAAACTGCCTGAGTCCTGAGTTCTAAGGCAGCAGGATAAACCAGGACAAAAATCTTGCAAAATGTTCTTCCTTCCTGATCTTGAACTCTAAATCATAGTTGACACATTTAGATAAAAGTCACATGGATGTGCCTCAAGTCTGTTTCTGTCCTCATTTCATCTGCCTGTAAAAGGAAAGTCATGCCAGCCAACCAGCAGTCCAGACCTACCAGAGCCTGATGTGTTTCCCTGATGAGGGAGGATAGGATTCAGCTGATGGTTCAGCATCCGCAGCATAACTGATATTCTGCCAGAAACGTGTAGTTTCCCCCTCCCGCCTTCTAAAAACAGCTTCCTGGGCTGCATGCTGACACCAGACACTCGCCGTTCTGGACACCTGCCGGACTCTCTGCAGGCTGATGATCCGATTTATGCAACCCAGGTGAAACTCTCATGTAAACAAGAGGACCGTGTTTATTAACACAGCAATATTTCATTCACTGCAACAGCTTTTGTTGTTTCTAAGAGGTTTGGTCCAGTTTTGAAGGAGTTTTTTTCCTGTTGCTTGATAACAAAATTGACTCATTCCTTGATTTTAGCAGCAATAACTTATATAAGATGACCTGCCCTGCAAAAAACAAAAACTTTCCAAGCATTTATTTATCAAGTTTCTAGTGCAAATATCTTAGAAAACTTAAAATAAATCAAAACTACATTACAAGTAACTTTCTCCAAGATATAAGAGCTTGTCTTAAGTCAGTGATTCCTTAATGCTGATGAAAATACTCAGATTGTTTCACTTATAACATGGAAAAAATAATCTGCCAGTAGAACTAATACTTGCTTCTGTTATTGTAGCTAGAAACTAGAGATCAGGCTGAAATCTGGGTGTAGTGATGACATCTGACCTGAACCTTCGGAGTCACATAAAGACGGTTACAAAGTCGGCCTTCTATCACCTGCAGAACATTTCCAGGATTAGAGGACTAAATTCTCAGCAAGATCTAGACCGGGTATCTGCAAACTGCAAGCTAAGGAACTAACTAATGTTTTTAGATGTAGATATAATAACAAATGCAGATTTTTAGCAGTTTTTCTATTATATTTGCATTGACTTTCTACACAGAATGGCACTAAAAGTAGCAGTGTTACGTTTTTAGAGCTGTTTTTCCTCATCAAGATATTTTTTTCCTCATTTCCCGTCCTACTGAATAAAGATCCATTCTCTTTTCATAAAATTTTATGTTTATCTTTATTTTAAATAGTTAAAAAAAACTTAAAATGGTAGTTCTTTAACTACCATTTTAAAATTACATAAATACCATGGGGTATTTATGTAATTCTAATTTGAATTTATTTCACAAGGGACCGTACATATAAATCAACATGAGGATGTTAAAACAACCATGTAAAAATGAACTCCAGATTTAGCCACTGAGGTTCATTTTCATCTGTAGTTTCCTGCCAGTTCTGGTTCTGCGCCCCCAGAACCAGAACCAAAAATGGAGAAGCAGCATTCAGCTTCTATGCACCACAAATCTGGAACAAACTTCCAGAAAACTGTAAAACAGCTGAAACACTGAGTTCCTTTAAATCTGGACTAAAATCCCACCTGTTTGGAGCTGCTTTTGATTCATAATAATTAGAAAATTGATCAATATTTTTCATGTGTATTTGCTTGATGATAGCATTTGATCAAATGTATTTATTGCTGTGTCATAATTTATAACTTTATTACGTTTTTATGTTTTACCTGCGTTTCAGCTGAAATGTGCGACACAAATGAACTTTAAAATTGTAGAACGATCTTTATGCTGTGATTTTTTTTTGTTTTTTACTGTTTATTTCCATCATATCTGTGATATGATTGAACATTGACACTCAGACAGTTTGTGGTTAACATGAGACTTTATTGATCAGTGCTGCATGTTTGGTGGAACAGGTAAAAACCAAGGTAGAGGATCGACTGTAGAGTGGGCGGGGTTTAGTGGATGGGTGGGCGGAGCTCCAGAGGGGGCGGGGTTTACTCGTACAGGAAGGCCTGAGAGCAGGGGGTCCAGTTGACGAACTCCTCTGCCTTGAACCAAAGATCGACCTCCATCTTGGCGTTATCCAGGGTGTCGCTGCCGTGGATGATGTTCCTGAGGACACAGTCGGGTCCAGATCAGTGACTTACAGTTTCATTATCTGGTCCATTCTGTCTGGAAATATTAAGTTTCTTCCTAAGAAGAATAAGTTATTTCCCCCATTTTTTTAAATGAAAACCTGAAGATGTATTTACTTTTTCTTTTAGTAATAATCTAAAAATAATTATTGGTCATTTCTAATTATTTTTACTAGTGAAGTATTTTTAATATTTTACTATAATTAATTAAATAATTTATTTAAAAAATGTATTAGAAATGATTAATTTTAAGCATTTCTCATTTTTCTCACCTGTATCACATTTATAAGATGTTTTCTTTTTATATTTTATTTAATGCATTTTTCCGTATTTTGGGAATGTGTGGCATATATATTTTTATTTCTAAATGCAGAAATGTTCTAATGGTGACAGTAATATTTACTCTGAATTTTTATTCATGTAAAAAATATTTTTATCAGAAAAAATATATTTTTAAATTGATTCTAATGTAAAAATGTGTTTAAATATTTATTTTTGCTGTTTGTTCTCGTTAAATTTGACTTTTTCCCTCATTTCTCTGGATATTCCTTGAGAACAAACCTCTGCTCAGACCTCAGTAATCCCATTTGTGGTTAAGTTTTTGATTATATTGAATCTTTGCCGTCATTTCCTGGTGCGTTGTGCAGGTTTTGAGGCGTTGCCATGGTTTCCTCACCTGCCGATGTTGATGCACAGGTCTCCACGGATGCTGCCGGGCTTGGAGTCAGCGGGGTTGGTCTCACCCAGCATCATCCTGGCCAGCTTCACAATGCTCTGACCTTCCCAAACCTGAAACACAAATCCAAACACAAATGTCTGAATCAGGTTCACATTTCAGGAGATCTTCAAAAATAAACTTCAAACTTAACGTGGCTCTAACGGGTCTTCATGAAGTTATTTAAATGTTTTTAAAAATTAAAAGAAACCATCTAAAAATAAACTGGTCACAAGCGCGCTATATTATATTTTATGCCGTGATAACGATGATTAGTGTTTAAAAAACTATTTACTAGTTTTGCAGGACGGTGAAAACACGACACCAACACAAATATTATTCTTTAAAAACATTCCCAGACTTCTTCAAGATGCAACTTATGTCTTGAAGAAATCTGTGTGATTCACTTACTTTACTGAATTGAATCATGTTTTTGAATTTAGTGATATTTATTGATGCTCTTGTGTAACAAAAAGTGGAGAAAATATCAAAAATAATATTTCCGATCAAACTATCAGTTCTGTTTCATTAGTTTTTTTAAATTTAGCATCAGTAACTGAAATGTGTCATGACAACGATACACCAAAACTCTTGAAATGAGAAACGACACGACTCATTAAATATTACAACATGAGCACCAAGGCTGTCCTCTGTGTCTCCATGGTGACACTCTGTGGACAAGTAGCTGTCCTCTGTGTCTCCATGGTAACACTCTGTGGACAAGCAGCTGTCCTCTGTGTCTCCATGGTAACACTCTGTGGACAAGCAGCTGTCCTCCGTGTCTCAGCTTCCTGTTGGACTGAAGCAGCTGAGGCCTTGAGGACCAGCAGGTGTCAAGAGGTTGCTGACGCAACGGAAAAACGAAGCAGGAAGTTATGTGCGGCCATGTTTGTGTTGGCGTTACCATGGCGAAGACTGGTCCAGAGGACATGTATTTGCACAGTCCAGCGTAGAAAGGCATGTCCTTCAGGTCCAGGTAGTGCTTCTTCATGTGGTCCTCAGAGGCCTGCGCATGAAACGCAACAAAAAGTAAGTACACCCTGCTGATCACACATGATTTAAGACATTCATTAACCAATCAGCATCATTTTTACTGCTCTGGAGCAGAAAGGTGAGGTAAAAACCAGAGAAGCAACTTGAGCTGCTCATCAATCTGCACTGCAAAAACATTTCCTACCAAGTACTTTTGATCTCATTCCTACTACAAATATGTTAGTACACTTAAAATGAGACAAAAGTAACTTTTCAGCAAGATATAGGAGCTTCTTTTAAATCAATAATTCGTTAATATTGATGAAAAAATAACTTATAAGAAAAATGTCCAGTTATACGTGAAATAATCTGCCAGTGGAACTAATACTTAAAAATATATTTATTATTAAGGAATTATTCTTAAAACAAGCTCCTATGTGTTGCTGAAATGTTACTTTTAAATCAAATATTTTGGGTTTAGGTTTTAGCGCAAATATCTTAGTGCACAAGACAAAACTAACTGAAAAGTAACTTTTCAGCAAAACACAGGGGATTTATTTAAGCCAATAATTCCTTAATATTGATGAAAAAGTTTAGAGTATAAGTCAACGAGTAAATGTGTTCCTAGTTACCATGACAACAGAAACCAGAAAGCTTGGAAAAGATGATCACTTTGTGTTGCATCCAACATTTTTTATCAGTAGATTTTAATTTAAAAGCTACAGTTTGGTTTGAATTTATTTAATTTATTTTTGCATTTTAGTTGGAAGGGCTGCATGAAATCAGTCAACGGACCACAAATGGCCCCCTGACCTCACTTTGAACACCAGCTGCTGAAGAGACAAACCCACTGCTGCAGGTCAGGGGTGTACTTAGTTTCCCTCCTGGTCGTCATTTTGTTTCTCACCTGGACGAATTTGGCAGCGACCAGCTTGAAGCCTCTTGTCTCGAAGCGCTTGATGATCTCACCACACAGTCCTCTCTGGACGCCGTCAGGCTTCACAGCGATGAAGGTACGCTCCATGTCTGCTGAGGAGGCTGCAGAGAAACACGCACCTCATTTATTCACAGCTGGAAACATTCGCGTGAGTGAAACACGGGGTTAAAACGACACAGTCTGCTGAAAAACAAAGAGAAAAGAAAAGAAACAAAACAAAAACAGAAGAAACTCTTAGGGCGGAAATTTACTTCTCCCTTTTTCTATCTACAATATAGACGATCAAACTGGACCCGGATCTCAGAACGGCTGCAAAAAGTCTGACCCATTAAAGAGCAAAAACTTAATGAGTCTGGAATAAAGATAAAAATAAAAACATCCACCGGGCATCCTGGAATAAAAACCCATCGTCTGGTTTTAGATCCATCCTCATCAGAAACCTGACCAAGTTTTGGGTCCACTTTCTGGTTCTGTCTGGACCCGGAAACACGTTGCTAATTTTACAGCCGCTGGTATTTGTCGTCGTGACTCCGGCAGCAGCTGAGGGTCAGCGGGAGAGGCTCCCAGTTTAACCTCCTGCTGGGTATTATTAGGATCCCAGTTTGGGTTCTGCTGACCCTTCAGACGGGTCCAGATGAAATCAGAAACCGGGAAGAACAGAACCGGTTCCAGGCAGGAGAAACAAACAGGACTGGGGGAATCAAAACTCGCTCTGAGCCACAAAAGTTACATCAACTTTTGTAAAAACCGTTAAAATGTTTGGTAAATATCTGCTGCAGGAAACGGAAATTTTAAAGAGCCGCCATTTTTTTTCTGTTTTTAGGTTTTAAAACCAAGAAAAACATAAAATATTTACAGAAACATAAATGTTCTACCGGATTTAGATGTTTGCGATTGATTTTGAACAACAAAAAATATTTAGTTTCAAATGTAATGATGAGAAAAAATAAATATTTCTGAGATTTGTGTCATTCTGGTGTGGAAGTTTAAAGCAAGATTTATTCCATACAACAACAACAAAAAAACCACATAATAATAAAAAACTGATAAATCTGCAAAAAATAGTTGGTTCTGCAGCTTTTTGGCCAAATTATGATTCATTGTGAAACATGTAGCAGAACTTAAAGCATCTAAATTCAGCTTCATTTTGGATAAATATTGCACAAATGTGAACCCAGAACTTTAGTTTTAAAGGCAGAGGGACATTTTTTAAAGACTGAGGAGATTTTGCACTTAGAACCTGGAGCAGAACCTCCAGAACATAGAAATAAAAAACATCTTGAATTTATGAATAATTAATCATGCATTAGTAGATTTAAAGAAAAATCAAAAAGTAAATGTTAAATTCAAGCTCTGATGTTCAGATTTTGAAAAATAAAGTTCAGTTTTTGTGTCTAAAGGAAAAATGAATTTGAAGTTTCATTCAAAAGAAACTGCCAACAATAAATCAAACTTTGCACCAAACTTCCTCCAAATGTTCAGCTGATCCGATCCGGAAAGCAGCTGCAACAAAAAGGACGACGAAGAATCCAGAACCAGAACCAGAACCAGAACCAAATCAACTTCTGCTGCAGGATTTCTGGGATTTTTGGAAAGTTTCCGGATCTATTCTAGTTTCAAATAAAATCAAATAAAAACTCTCGAGATGAATGAATGAATTTTGCATGTTGGACAAAATAAAGTTCAGAGATTCTGCGGAATCAAAGCGCCGAAATTTCTAGACTTTCTCCACCTGATCCGAACCAGAATCTAAAAACATTTTTCTGCAAATATAATGAAGAATTCCTGTAAAAACGGAGGGAAAACGCGTCAAACGCTTCATGCAACAGAGTTTTAGTGAAGCTGAAAACCCGCAGGACGCAGCGGTTCGGGTCCAGTTCAAATGTTTCTGCAGGGTCAGAACCCTCACGTGCCGGGTCCGATATCTACCTGAGTTCTGGGACTTGAGGAGAACTTGTGAAGTTGAGTTGCCGGCGGCTGGGATGCGACACCGAGGCCGAAGACCCGAACAGCGGCTCTATATGGCGGCCGAACCGCGGGCGGGGTGAGGGCGGGGCCGGTCCGTGGGCTCGGTTCTGAATAGCTGGAAGCCGCTGACGGATCCCTCATTTGTGCATGTTTGTCTGTCACTGACTGGACCGTTTTAGAAGCTGTTGTCAAAGATCCAAAAGCTGCAAACGGAGAAAGAAAAACGAGAAAATATTTTCCAAATTTCTTAACATGGAAGTAAGAAATTCGTGATTTTAAAAATTATCTTAAAAAAATTAATAACTAAAATAAATCTTTAAAAATGAACCATGTAGATGAAACTACTAAACACGCAACTTCTGCAAACTTTCATAAAGTCTCTATAAGCTTTCTATAGATTCTGGGTTTTTTTATGAACGAAGAATTTATTTTATCTGCAGCTAAAATATTTATGATTACATTTCTAATCGTTTTCCTAAAACACGTGGAATTAGCATTTCTTGCTCAGAATATGATCTTTTTGTTACACAGGTTCATTAGTGGGGCTGGTTGCTCCAGTAGAGTCACAAACAGGATGGAGCTGAAACAGAAAAATCTCTGAGGGAAAATATGGCAGCTTTCTTTCAGCCAGCTGGCTGTCAGTGTGGTGGCGCAGCTAAATATTTTCTCAGGTGTATGCAGACACATTATAGGGGTTTTCAATGCACAAACAGCTGTTAAACCGAAAATGAGCTAGAATAATTATCCTGCCATCTTCTGGCGCCCGCTAGATTGGCGCCCTGGTGTTTGATTACATACTGAAGAAAAACTTTCTTTAAAAGTGACTTTAAACCATCGGAACCAAGAAAAACTAAAAGTATGAAATAATTTAGCAGGTAAACAGCTTTTGAGTTGGTCAGGAGTGTAGACACTACACTACCCATAATTCAATGTCGCTCCCCGTCGCTATGGTGGCGACTGGGTTGATCAGAACCTAAAGCTGCGGGTTAAACTGGGAGCAGAACCAGAATCCAGCAGGGCTGACTGTCGGTTCTGATCCAGACCCAGATGACCCTCACCTGATAAATATAACAGTCCTTCACCCTTCCCCCAAATCCCCACTAAATATAAACCTTCTCCTTATCAGGGATGGAAAGCAGACTCCTCTCATGGAGGGGGCAGGGTGAGGTTCTGTCCACTCTGCAGCCCTGCATGCTGGGGAGGTTCGGTCGGTGGGGAGGGGGTCCAATCAGGTCACATCAAACCAAACATACCCCCCACCCTGACTGGTCCCTTCAGGAATCAAACATCTGAGCTGCAGGTTCAGGTTGCTCTCAGGTTTGGGGTTGTCGGTTCGTGTCCCACGTCCTCACTGTCCTCATGTGTCCCCGGTTCCGTCCGGCCTGTCAGCAGAGTGACCCGCTCCCTGTTAGCGGCTTATTAAAGCGGGTCAGACGGTACCGCTTGCATAAACTCTGAATTATTTCCAGAAATGTCCATAAATCTGATTTAATCTGAATAAATCGGATTATTTTTCAGATTTTGTCACATAGTTTTATGGTTTTTTTATGTTATTTTTTCTTTTCTGCTTCGCTGCAGGTTTGTGAAGTTTGCTGATGGCGCCCCCTTCTGGCCGGAAAACAAACTGAGGCGGATTTTAGTTGTTTTTGTTTTGTCTCCAGATTTTATTTCAGTGTTTGTAGTGAGACAGCAGAGGGAGGAGACGTCTGCAGGAGGCGGGGTCACGTTCTCCATAATCAATAATCACCAAGAAATTCTCCGATTCTGGTCATCAACTCATCACTGATGTTAAACTAAATTAGCAACGTTTTCTAAAATCAAATTAATCCAATTAATGAGAAACAAGAGGGGAAAGTGTGAAATTTTGAATAAATAAATTTCGGTAAATTATGAAATTAAAAAATAAATTAAATAACTTGGAATAATTGTAATCCTTTTAGTTTAAATGTGAATTAATAAAATCACATTAATGATAAAATATTGTAAAAGAAAATCAAAATGATCAAAATCCTGAAAGTCAATGTACCTACATATAATATTATTCATTACTTATTAACATAATATTTTTATTTAATGTTATTTAAAAAATAGTAAAACTCTGAAACATATTGCTGTTGGTTTCTCATTCTAATGACTTTTTTTCTTTAATTAAATCCATTAAAAAAAAACAGACTAAAGGTTTTTTTCCCCTATTTTTTAAAAAAATATTAAATCTAAATTAAAATGAATAAATTTTGTTTTTATCACAACTGAAATTCAGAATTTTTCTTTGATTGTTTAATGAAAACCTCTTCAACCAAAAGTTTCTTCACTAAAAATGAAGAGAAGAAAAAAACCCATTTTGGAGGAAATTCTTTAAGTTAAAGAAAAATCTTTTTACGTTTTGTCTAAATTTAAATTTTCAGAAAATATTTCTCTTAACTTTGATCAAAATCTGATTTATCTGAAATTAACAGATTATTTTTCAGTAACTTAAGCAAACAGTACCAGCTAATTCTGTTGGTATTGTTTTAATCATTTCATTTTAATTATTTCAAGTTTATAAAGTAAAGCTCAAATGGTGTATTAATGTATCTTTAACGTTTCTATTATAATTTAAAATCAAATAATCTGAACCGTAAGGCTCCGCCCCCTGCCACACGTCTCCTCCAATCACATTATTCGCAGAAGAAAAGGATTCGTTTCCATGTAAACAGCCACTTCTGTACAAATAAAAAGCAACAGAAACAAAGTTTAGATAGAAAACAACTGAAACATCAAACTGAAGAGATTTCTGTACATTTCATAAAGTCATAAATTCATTTTTGTAATTTCTCTGTTTCATCGTCTTCTTAAACTTTCTGAGTTTTACAAATAAAAGACACCAAATGAAAGTTTTTCTCCTTGAGGTGGCGCTGCTCTCCCTCCGTTCATACATAAAATAGAATCTCCGATAGTTTTTTATTTACACACTTCAGATATTTACAGTTTTTTTTTTTTTAGTTTTCAGACCAGCGACACGGCGGACGGAGGAGACCGACCGCGGTGTCAAAGCTCTGGATCCCGGAACGGTTCTGGGCCGAGGCAGCGATCGATCTTTGGACCAGAACCGGACTCAGAACTGGACTGGGATCCACGACGTTGCGCGCCTGAGACCCAGAAAGTGGTCCTGAGAGAGCCGAGGGCTGACTGGTGATCGTCCACCTGAACTGGGTTTTCGGACCACCATGAAAACGCTTCAACCAGACCAGAACTTCATCTCAGCAGGAAACCGTCCTGATGGTTCCTGAAGAGAGAAGCTTTTATTTTGGAAGTTTACATTTAGATTCATGATACTGATATTATTCGTCTCCTGATTTTACTGAATTTTTCTTTTGTTTCTTTTCTGTCAGATGAGGTTTGTGGTTTTGTAACTTCTGGTCAAATTTTAGTTCAAACTCTGGATTTCTGCTTCAGTCAGAAGTTGGAACCATTTAGGTTGGAAAGTTGGAATTTCAGCTGTTTTTCTTGGTGGAATAAACCCCTGGCTCTGTGATGGATAAAAGGTCCAGTCAAATCATTTTTGTTCTGTCCAGAGTCAACTGGTATCAGTTCATGGTTCTGGAATCTGTTCCAGTTTAAGCTTTTATTCTAATTCAGTTTTGGCAGCAAAACCACAGGTTCACTTATTCATACGTTTCATACCATTCTGTAAACATAAATTATTGAGCCAGAAGTGCTGGCCAGTGATACCATTAATGTTCCAGAACCTTACTGGTTCCCAGTCAGTGGAGCCGATTGAGAAGTTTCTGAACAGGAACGGCCTGAAACTGGATGATATGGTACAGATGGAGAATAAAAAAGATCTCACTGCCCACCAGAGCTGAGAACGGCAACCATCCATCCAACCATCCAACCAACCAACCACCCATCCAACCATCCAACCAACCAACCAACCAACCAACCAACCAACCAACCATCCATCCAACCATCCAACCAACCAACCAACCATCCAACCAACCAACCAACCAACCATCCATCCAACCATCCAACCAACCATCCAACCATCCAACCAAACAACCATCCATCCAAACAAACAACCATCCATCCAAACAACCAACCATCCAACCATCAAACCAAACAACCAACCATCCAACCAACCAACCATCCAACCAACCAACCATCCAAACAACCATCCAACCATCAATCAAACCAACTAACCAAACAGCAATCCAACTAGCACTATCATCCATCCATCCATCCATCCATCCATCCATCCATCCATCCATCCATCCAACCTGCAGTTAGAAAGACAGATCAGCCTTCATGCCCGGGTCCATCAGCTCTGGAGGTGATCAAAACAACAACAACTCTTTAGATTTCTATAACTGGAGTAAATATGACAGCAGCGTGATGAGCTGTACAAACAAGAACCAAGCGATCCAAACACAACTGGACTGAACTGAACAGAACTCTACTGAAGAAGGAGTAAACAGAACCTCTGTGTGTCTCTGAGCCCTGAGGTTTGACAAAAAGTGCTTCGACCAGCCGGCGCCGCTTCCAGCCACCTCGGTTTATTGCCTCAGACCCGTCAGAACGGACCAATAGGAAGCCGGTTCTGGGCGGGGGTAGGCAGGTCCTTTGTAGAGCCGGCTGGTCGTTCAGGTGTGACAGCAGGTAGAGAGAAAGAATTTGATCAACTCTGAGGAGTGATGTCATCCCATCAACACGACTGATTGGCTAAATGTCCGGCCAATCAGATTAAAGAATCACGCTCTCTTAAAGGACCATTCCTTATTTTTTACTCCAGGTTTAACCAATCAGGCGGAGGTTTATGAAGTTTATATAGTTTATATCTGAAACCCAGAGGTATACAACAGACTGGTCCTTTAAGAGGAGCCTGATCTGGATCATGTGACCCTCAAACACTGTGAGATGTTCAGGGACCATCATCATTGTCTGGAAACACAAAGACTGTAGAGTCTTCAGACGTTGTTCAGTAGAAAACCAGCATCTACTCTCTGTGATCCAATCAGGTGAGTTGGTGCTCCGTCGGCGTCCACGAGTCCGACCGTCAGTGAATGCATCATCACCTGCCTGGACTCTGAGCGGAATATGGCAGCAGGTATGAAGCCCGGGTCGGCCCCAACATCAGGACCGACCTGAGTCTTTTGTTAAAAACATGAAATCCGCCTCGGCGCGAAACGAAATGATGGCTGTTTTCCTCCTCGCTGTGAACATTTACAGATCAGTTCTGGACAGAACAGAGAACCGCTGTCGGTCTCTGTC
Source organism: Xiphophorus maculatus (assembly GCF_002775205.1). Lineage (NCBI taxonomy): Eukaryota > Metazoa > Chordata > Actinopteri > Cyprinodontiformes > Poeciliidae > Xiphophorus > Xiphophorus maculatus. The sequence goes on from NC_036458.1 coordinate 3,104,790, forward strand.
CGCAGTTCAGATCAGACGATCGCTCTGCTGCAGCCCCACAAAGTCACAGTACCATCAGCCCTCTGCGGGGGGCGCTGTCCTGCTGCAATAGCTCTGTATCCTCGACCCGTTTGGTCCATGAAGTCAGTGAAAATAAAACCTGAAGTCTGGAAAACCACATCACATTAAATCTTCCAGCCTGACTCCGGCTGAAGGAAGCTGATTGGACGATGCCTGCCATTTATCTGCATTCTGATTGGTCCTGATGGGGTTGGGTCATCAGTTGCTAACACACAGCAATGAAACAGCCTATTTTTTTCTCCAAATATTGTTTCAGGAGAAACATTAAAGCTAAAGGTTTGCTCTTTAATGCATCTTCTGAATTTAAAGGAACAGCACCTAACACCTACTGCCACCTGCTGGTAGAGAAAGATAAACATTTGCTTGATGCTTCACTTTTTTCCTGTATTTTATAGCTGGATCATGGCTGTTCTCCCGTTTTTTAAATGAATAAAGAGAAAAATCTCAGGTAATAAAGACAAAGTTTGATATCTCTTTAAGAAGATAACTTTTTATGCCTTTCTGTAACATAAAGATGATTCTCTGGGAGTGCAGGAGGGCGGCAACCATTTTTCAAAAGGGGCCCATTGCCCCACTAACCCCCCCTCAGGAGCGCCACTGATTTTCTGCTACTGCAGCTGAAAATACGCAGAATTTGAGGTAAATAGAAATAAATATGCGAATCGACTGGGTAGACTGGTTTGTGGAGGAGCCGTAACTCCACTTTATGTTCCAGCTGTGTGTTAGGAACCAATGCTTAGGTTTCGGGTCGGTTCTGGTTCTGCAGAGACGAACCAGAAACAGACGAATGAAACCAGAGTTCTGGGTCTCCAGGTTCGGAGGTGTGTCAGAATGTTTTATGTTATATGATGAAGAGGAGCAGGTGTAAATCTAACGTCCGGGTCATGATCCTCCTCCTCCTCTTCCTCGCCGCTCCTTCGTCCCTCTACGTGTCTTTGGGCTCCAGCTTGCAGGACATGTCAAACAGCAGGTTCTGGTTGTCGATCACCTGCAGCTGACGGACGTAGGCCTTCGTCTGCAGGTGTGAGGGGGACGTCTCTGTATCTATGGCTACCAGGAAACATCACAACATCAGTGAGCAGTCGCAGCTGCAGTGGCAGAAACCTGCCACCAGGTGGAGACAGACAAGACGATGAGGAAGAGTTCGGACTCACCCAGCTGGGAGCTGCGGTACCGTCTGATGGTTCTCACCATTTCAGCCACTTTATGCTGCAGAAAAACGATAAATATGAGATTACTGAGGCTCTGCGGGTCGTGGTTCACAGCACAGCAACAACAGATTAAATCTTACCAAGTACTTTGTGTAGTTTCTACTGCAAATATCTTTGTCTACTTGAAATAAAACAAAACTTACTTAGAAGTAACTTTTCAGCAAGAGAGAGGACATTCTTTTAAGACAATAATTTCTTAATAATGGTGAAAAAGTTGTAGTTCCATTGGCAGATTATTTCACTTACAACATGGGAGAAATGTCTTGTTGGAAGTGAATTTATCTGCCAATTTAACTACAACCTTTTCATCATTATTAAGGAATTATTGACTGAAAACAAGCTGCTCTCTCTTGCTGAAAAGTTACAAAGTTGTAAGTTTGTTTTTCTTATGTCAAATGTACTAAAATATTTGCACTACAAACTAGACCAAAAACATTGGGTAAGAATTTAATAAATTAAATAAGAGCTGATTTAGGTGCTGTAAAGTTTTCAGTAAAAGTGAATTAAGGCGGTTCTACTTTTTATAAAAGCTTGGTTGTAAAAAGATAAATAGTTTGTGTTTTACCCCGATTCAAATTTAAGTTTAACTGCAATTGGGAGCCAAAAGGAATCAATCCAAGGGCCACAAATGGCCCCTGTGCTGCTCTTTGGACATCCCTGATCTCAAGCTTTTCAGTTCATTCAGCGCCTCTGGAGTTTTACCTCCAAACTTCATCAGTTTTCAGTATTTTTTTCACATGCAATGATTGTGAAACAGGTCTGAGTCTCTTTCTGTCACTTTTAAGCTTTATACCTGATAACAACTGTTAAGGTAACCTACCTGTAAAATAATTAAACATCTGAACATTTCCATTATGTTGTAAGTGGACAACAAACTCACCATCTTCTCAAAGTTGACAAATTCTCCGTGGAACGTTTTGCAACTCTCGTGAAGAAACGTCAAATCTGCAAACAACACGAATCAGAGCGGTCAAGAATCTCACTGATGGAGACAAACGGATTCATCAGATGTGTCCTGTGTTACAAATGATCAAGAATTCACTAAATGAACAGAATTTTATTGCATTTTAAACAATAAAATGTTTATTAAAGGAATTAAATTATTTGTTTAGAGGCATCTTTTAAAGTATTTCTAATATTATATAAAAAAGCTTAAGAAATAATTTAAAAATCTGCAGAAATGCTAATTTTTAAATCTGATTAATCAACAGAAGTATCAATCACTATAATAATCATTAGTGTTTTTCACTTTTCACCCACCGGGGGCGCCAGATCACAATTCAAAAATAACAGTTTTCATCTTTTTTTTCCTTTAACCTACTTTCATCCGACTGTGTTGCCATGGAGATGGACAGTGTCAAGCTCCCCAGCATGTCCTCTCTAATAATTAGCAATTATTTACCTGAGATTTATTAAAAACATAAAAACCAGTGAAACTGTGAAAGGTTACAGGACTGTTGGAAATAATAAAAAACAGAATTTTTGGTTGAATTTTTTATTCTCTTCTTGTTTGGCAGATAAACAAAGAGCCGAATGGCCAGCAGGTCCAACCACGTCTGTTCCTCAGCTGGGAGCAAAGCCCCATGGGAAACGTAGTTAAAGTTCTACCTGAAAATGAGCCGATAATCTCCGCTAACGTCTCACTGAGGATCCTCTGAGATGAAACAGTTGGTGAATAAATCACCACATAAATAATTAAATTCTCACTTTCTTCTTTTACTCTATTTCTTTTTCATATTTTATGATCTTTGGAAATGTAAATAATTACAACCAGCATGAACAATACTGTAAGCTTAAACTTGTTGATATTTATTTATCATAAACATCATATAAAAAATGGGAGGATTTTGTATTTCAAGCCATCACTATAAAACACTTACATTAACCTCTAACTGTTTTTTCTAATTGTTTACAAGTGTTTAGCCATACTGTTGCTTTATCAATTAAGTTACATTTTTTCATTTAAGTTAATGTTAAATAGTCCATTAAAGCTGCACTAGAATAAAAATATTTAGCCAAAATATTAACTTGGGGTAATTTGTGTTTTTATAGTTTGTTTTTACAAATAAATACACTAATTTATTAATTTATTAGAGGTAATTTGGGAACAGCAAAGTTTCCAGTAAAAGTCTCTGGATAAATGAGGTTTAAAAAAAATGTTAGGTCAAAAAATGTGGAAAGAACAAAAGAATTGTTAAAAATCTGTAAAAAAAATTTTTAAAAATTAAAAATTCAGATTTTTTCCAAGCAATTTTTTGACTTTTCAAACTCACTTTTTTTTTTCTTGGGAAACTTCTGAAAGTTTTTGTCTGAAATTTACTGCTTGTTCCAGAAAAAACAGCAGCACTTTTTCCATCTTCATGATTCAATTAATATTTAAAAATATTGGTCAACTTTAAAAAAATAAGTAGGTTGGTGCAAAAGAAGAAATAATAACTATGTTATAATATATATATTAAGACTTCAGGAAATTTGTGTTTTTATAATTTGCTGTCACAAAAATACAGTGAGAGGACTGAAAAAAAAAATCAAAGGAATAGTTAAAAATCAGTGAAAAACCAGTGAAACCCATCAGTTTCCTGAGTTCTGCTCGGGTTCTGGTCACCTTTCAGCAGCAGCGGGGTGAACGGGATCAGCGGGGGCCTCAGGCTGGTGATCAGGTCTCTGTAGGATTTGTGGTTCCTGGACGGGTCCTGCAGGAGAAAAAGGTCAAAGGTGAGCATCATGTTTTTGAACTGGGTCGGTTCTGATCGGCACAGACCCAGGATCAGCGTGGGAAACTCACAGCGATGCTTTCGAACTGCTGGAACTGCTTCCTGAACTTCCCCGGAAGACCCTGAGAACATCAGAGGAGATTTCGTTATCAGAACCAGAGGATCTGGTTCTACAGACGGACTTGGTTTAACAGAACCGCCCTGTCTGTTCTGTTAAAAACCCGGCGGGTCGTACCTCCCAGGTGAGCCGCAGCCTGCTGACGGCCGGGTTGTCCAGACCCAGAACCACCGCCAGGAAGGACAGCAGGTCCTGCTGCTGTTTACAGCTGGAACAGAGCAGAACCGGGTCAGTTCACGGCCTGAACACCAGGAGGCAGCAGAGAGCTGCAGAGGACTGATGCCATTCAGTTCAATTTAAATACTGATTATTGATCATTTATCCCCAATACTGATCACAGTATATGATAAGTTCAACTGTATATTAGGTTCATTGGAGATAGAAAAACAGAGAAGGAAGCTGAGAGTTTTTTCTGAGTTTGAAAAGCTGAACATTTTCTAGAAAACAAAAAACTCAGAAATACTTTAATTTGAAAAGTTTAAAACTTGCTAAAAAACACACTACATTTTTAAATATGTTCTTTCTAGAAAAAAACTTTTGATTAGCTGCTGATTAATCTCAGAAATGTTTGAGAAAAAAAAAAATTCATAAAAAAATAGGAAATTTCTCAGTTTAAAATGTGGTAAATTTTCTAGAAACAACTGAGACATTTTTCAGTTTGAAATGTCAAAGATTTGTGAATAAAATATAAAAAATGTTGAGATTTACCTCTGAACATTTTTAGAAAAAAAAACGTGGAAATTTCTGAGTTTCAAATGTCGAAATGTTTTGACTTTTGGAAATTTTCTGGGTTTCAAAAGTTGAACATTTGACTTTTAAAAAATCAAAAATTACCAAACATTTTCTAGAAAATTTCTGAAATCAATCTAAAATATTTAAAACGGTTCAGAGATGTGATAAGCCCCATAAATGTCACCAAATGTCTGTTTTTTCTCCTGCAAATTTTCTACTTTTCATATTCAGAAATTTCCATGTTCTTTTTTTGAAAATTTCAAAAAAATATTTGCAGAAAGTTACTTCTGCTGTTTCTTCTCGATGTACAATGGCATTAATACATCTAACATGAACAAGATTTATTTATAAATCTAAAGAAAAATGTTTCTTGACTTATTTTTTTATTGGGGGAATAAATTCCAGTTGAAAATTATTAACATTATTATGTTAGTCTCTCTGGGAGTCATCTAATTACGCATTTATTTATTTACCAAAAATGAAAAATAATTAAATTTGTTCTATGAAGGGAAATAAAATGTTTACATTAGTGATCCTTTCTGTAGTTTGTGTCGATAATAAACTCACAGCGCTGCGATTTTGATGAACTTGCGCAGCAGCTGGATCCTCTTCGGCAGCGATTGGCATTGCAGGATCTCCGTGGCGACCCAGTGCTGCACCTCGCTGCAGCGCTGCAGTACCAGCTCCAGGTTGAGAGGGCGCCAGCGGGACTGCTCGCCGTGAAATACGTAACAGATGAACTCCACCTGCAGGGGGCGATATGGGTGTAGCATGGGATGAAAAAGTTGCAGATTGTTTTTTTCAGCTAATCACGTTTTTTAAGATTTTTTTCATCAAACGTTTTTCTGACCTCATGAACGCAGCTGAAAAGTTCCCAGTCGAACACCACCAGCTGATTGGCCACTTCCTCTGCCGACATGTCGTGAAGTTTGCTGTCGCCAGGCGTCCAGTGGATCTCCTCAGGAAGAGGAAGCTGTAGGAAGTGACATCAGAATTAAAGATGAAAAAAACTCCAGACAGAAATCTATCTTCATTGCTGAACTTTGAACCCAATGATAAGCATTTATCAGTAGTTAGCTTTAGTTTTCCAAAATATGGGAACTAAAATAGAGGTTCCTCAAAGTGTGGCACTTGGCCCCCTTTCTTTCTCTTAATTCAAACCTTCTTGCTCTTTGCTAAAAATAGTTTTTTACATTTTCCTGAATCTCTTTTGTTTCGTCATGAACTGGGGACATTTATGGGGGCTATCACACCTCTAACCCTTCTGAAATAGCTTACACAGAATAATTTTAAATGTACTTCCTAGAAAAGAGACAGATCTTTTTTTGAGTTAAAATCTGGACTGGACTGTTTCAAAACTGGACTGGATTGATTTTTGACTGTAAATACTCTACATCTGTGTCATCCTCATCCCCATGCCTGCATTCCAGTTAGGAATGGTGTCAGTTATCCAGTGTCACCAGTTTGATTGATTTATTTGCAGGATTTATTTATGATTTAGTCATAAACCAAATCTCCATGAACAGAGTCAACTTTGCCCTGACCCAGAAAGTATTCATAAAAACACTGATTATAATTCATGACGTAATATTCCATGGAAGGAAAACTGTCCTAATCTGTTTAAAGCTTTATTAGGGGTAATTCCTTTATTAGGGACCCGACATTTTCTCTGGTTTCATTGGCTGTCACTGCCCTACAATCAATCACCCTTCAATCAATAATCATCGATCCTCACCAGAGAGTCGAGTTCAGAGGGTTCACAGGCGAACAGGTGGGTGTTGACGCCCAGCGTGGTGAAGACGGCCTCGTCGCTGGGGCGAAACACGGCTTTTTCTGCAAACACAGCCACCATCAGTCACAGCAGGAAAAACCCCAAAACATCCACAACCGGAGGGAAGACGGACCTCCAGCTGAGGTGACGGCCACCAGTATGAGGTTTCCAGGCAAAACTGGTTGGTCCTCGCTGTACTGGAGTTTCTCTTTGACCAGCGCCAGAATCTCTCCGACCCGGCAGGACAGGCGGCTCCGGATGGTGACGTAGGAGTGATCCGGGGTGTAAACCCTGCAGAAGACTGCAAGCACGCAAAAATATCACACTGGGCTGGGAATGTTCACCAAAAAGTCTAGTTTATTTGGGTAGAACATTTAAGCAACAAGGCAGTTCAAAGTCCAGTAAACTTCACAGTTTGTCAAATCCCATCATCGAAATCTTCAATCAAATGTATTGATCCATTTTCCAGTTATTATGACTCAAAGGGAACTATAAAGAAACAGGTTTTTAGCCTTGATCTAAAGGAACCTCGTTCCTTTAAAGAATTTTAGCGTCCAGTCTCTGAGCTACAGTCCTTCAGGTGATAGAAGGCCGACGTTGTAACCGTCTTTATGTGATTCTGAAGGTTCAGATTTCAGCCTGGTCTCTAGTTTCCAGCTGTAGTAACTGAAGCTGTGCATTGACTCTAGATCGTTCGTCTTTAGGTCCAAAGACAACTTCAGTTTTGTTTCTGTTCAGCTGGAGGACGTTTTGGCACATCCACATGTTTATCTGTTCTAAGCATCTGTTCAGTGATTGGACGGTTCTGGGTCACCTGGTGACATCGTAATGTAGATATTAAACAGGAGGGCTCCAGGGATTGATCCCTGGGGTACTCCACATGTGATTTCTGTCCGCTCCGATGAGAAGTTACCTACTGACACAAAGAAATCCCCGTTCTTTAGGTAAGATCTGAACTGACCCAGTTCTCATAGTCAACAGTGTCAAATCCTGCAATGAGGTCCAACAGAACCAGCACCGTGGTTCTTCCACAGTCTGTATTTATGTGGATGACACTAAACACTGACGAGGGCTGTCTCAGTACTGTGGTAACCATGGAAACCGGAGTGAAAGACGTCAAAGCAATTTGTTGTTGTTAAGAAACACAGCTTTTTCAATCACCTTAAAGGGGCGGTATCATTTTTTATAGCACAATCAGGTAACTATGTCACCTTCAGTTGTTATCAAAAAGGCTTAAAAGAAACTTTACTTCCTGATTCAATTGGGCCTCTGTCTCTTTAAGAACTCCTGCTCTTTCTGAAGCTCCGCCTTCAGGAAGTCATCACAACATGGCTCCTCTATTAACCCTTCAACAACGTTTTTCCCAGCGTTGCTCTGAGAAGAAGCTCCTATAAGGAACTCAGCAGCTCCACCAGGTGTTTGCTAATTGCTGCTGGCTAGTCTGAAGGAGCTGAGTGGGGGCAGTGGAAGCTCTGAAGCTTCGAGGCTTTAGCTCCAAGGAGGAGCTGCGTCTTGAGGGCGGGGCTAAGTCCACCCAGGCGTTTTTCACAGGTTGCCATAGAGATCAAAGGATTTCTCACACATGCATGAAAGAATCGAAGCGACACTCCAGGTCTGTTTAGATGAAGGAATAACATTAGAACATGATGTAAAGCTAAACAAAGTACATTTTAAATGATACTGCCCCTGTAAATCAATACTTAGGGAGATTCTCTGTCCGTCTGCTGGTTATTTATGGAACTGCAGATGAACTGTTGGGTTGGTCCTTAGTATTCGAGTTAAAAGTCCAAACCTCAGATGTGTGTGTGTGTTGTGTTCAGGGTGTGTCGACCAGTGATTTGTATATCCCGACCGCAGATTGCAGCTGTGTTTGCATTTCAATTGTGAGTGTTTAAAGATCACAGCCTTTATAACTCAGATCTGTGTGTGCGTGTGTGTGTGCAGGTATCTGTGGGCGTCGTACTTTCGTCTGAGCCTCTGAAGGCCTCACGGGGCTGCAGGCAAGCATCGATACGTCTGAAGTGTCTGAACAGCGGACGGACCTGCTTCTTCCTGCTCTCCTTCTCCTCATCGGAGCTGAAATACACAAATATCCCGAATGAAAGGGAAAACAGCGAATAAACGTGATGAATATCCAACAAAAACAGCAGAATATGTAGTCATAATATCCAGAGTCTTCAACGCCTTACGGGCAGTGCAGGATCTCAGACCATCGCTGCAGCTTGAGGACGTCCTCCACCAGCTCAGGATACCGGGTCAGCTCCTGAACCGCACACATGTACAGCTCCTGCACACAGGCAAACCCACAATCTGAGCTCGTTCATCCCAAACGGAGACATCAGCACGGAGAACCCGCCGGCAGCAGCAGCAGGTTCAGCTGCTTCACTTTCACTTTCAGGCCTTCTCAGAACCAGCGTCTGGAGATTCCCATCAGGCTGCTTTCCAAACAGTTACTGTCATCGCGTGAATGCAGGAATTGGCCGATAATCATCAGGAAGTCAGGCATGTTGAGGCCTGATGGCGTCTCGCTCTCTGAGACAGATTATGTGAGATTACATCGTTTTACTGAAAGGCTGGGAAGATTCCTGTTGTTGGTTCTGGAACAACAAAGGCTGAATCCTGAAGGGTTTCAACCGTTAGGATGAAGGTTGGTCTGTGGTGGTCCGACCACCAGGGGATGTTCAAATTTAGCATCTTGCTGTATGTACCTTTTATAAAGTTACATGGTTGTTTTTTACATATTTGTTGAAACTCTTAGCATATCGTGGCAGTTTGGTACAAAACAAGTAATCTGTGAAAAAAAAAGAAATCAAGCTCCTGTCTACTCCCAGTGCAAACTAGAAACAACCAATCAGAGTGAGGAGGCGGGTCTTAGTGCCCCCCTCTTTCCCCACTCGATCTCTGTGACGCTACAGCTAGCATAGCCTGTCAAGAATGCTAAGGCTACTTAGCATGGCCACCAAAAATTGTGAATAAACAGTTTTCCTGTAATGGTGAGTTGTTTCTCTGCCATTAGCACATTTAGCAGCACATCCAAGAGATTGATTAACAGCACTAAGCCTCGCCTCCTGCCTCTGATTGGTTGTTTTTTAGTTGAGAGTGGTAAATTTCTTCAGATGGAAAAAATGGCTCTGGGAGAAGATGGAGATCTTTCTACAGATTATCTCACAACATGGTGACAGTTTTACGTAAACATATTTTTTAATAAAAGTTACAAACTGCAGCTTTAAAGCTGAGGTTTAAAGGAGGAGTGTCATGTTGCCAAAATCCTCAGCTCAAAATGTTGTGATTTTTTTTAACCTATTCAACAATAAACTAAACATGAACTATTTTAATTAAACAAATAAAGTAATTAGATTTTTTTGAAGTTTTTCCTTGCTAAATGAAAATCACCCAGTTTGCTTTTTATTTATATAAAAATATTTAATCTATTCTCAGCAATAAAAACAGGATCTGGGTCGTTTTGCTCTATTTTTAAAACAGGAATTAAAATCAGATTTGGACTACTTTAGAGTACAAGTCAATGATTAGATGTTGTCATAAACCAGACAGCGTGGAACAGGTTACCACATTTCAGTGAGTAGATTCTAATTTAAAAGTCATAGTTTTGTCCTAATTTATTGAATTTATTATTTTATCATGTAGCCTGGTCTTGCAGTCTTTCAGACTGGAGGTCAGTTTGTGTCGCTGACCGCCGTTGACCTCTGGCCTCACACCGGTACCTTGGGGAAGCTGTTGCTGCGCTCTCCCTCCTCCTGCAGCAGCTCTCTGTAGGTGTCCAGGTAGCGGAAGGCCATGTTCAGCACCGCCTGCTTCCTCTCGGCGGCACTCATGGCCGCCTCGGCCTCGCCGTCCCTCCGCTCGCTGCCCCCCCCCTCTGCCTCCAGGGAGAATCTGGAGGAGCGTTTGGGTTAAGGAGGAACCAGGCTGGATGTGAAACACGTGTTTCTGCGGCGCATGGAAACCTACATGCATTTTCTGTGTTACAGCAGGAGGAGCATCGTTTTCAGCTCAGAGAGAAACGCCGCCATGATGACCCACATTACACCACACACACACGCGCACACACACATCCTCATCCAGCTGCCTCACCAACACACACACTCTGCTTGTTTCATCCCCTCTGCCCGGCTGATGAGACATGCTTTTTCTGCTCTCTGTTTGTCCAACGCTGAAAATTTCAGCTATATTTCCCATGAAGCTTTGCTCTCCTTCGCCATCAGCTCCTTGTTCTTCTGATTTTTAATCAGGTCTATGACCATTTAATCCTGCATAGAGGACAGATGTGAACATCCTGAGAGGAAAAGTCCCTGAATCTCTGTAATACAACAAAGGGAGATTTATTTCTGTCCGTTTCTTTCACTCTTCTGCTTCCGCCCACATCCCTCTCTTCCTCTCCATCTCCCTGTGGGGGAGGATTCATGCGGATGGATGTAAAAAAACTGGCAGTTTTCATATCAGCCGTCATGAACTGAACTAATCAGAACACAACAGAAGAAAACGGCTTTCACGTCCCGTAGAGGTTTCCAGTTCAGCCGGTTTCAGAAAACTGTTTGCGGATGATGCAGGTCGTGTTAAGCTCAGATGATTCCGCAAAAACTTCCAGGAGAACGGGAAACAGTTTGCGTGACTCAGATTGTAAAGTTGTTTGCAGATGACGCACTCAAATTAAGTTTGAATGGTTATGCAATAATTTGCAGGAATGTGTGAAACAGGCGGCATCAGATTGTAAAGCTGTTTGCTGATGATGCAGTCATGTTAAGCTTAGGAAGTCACAAAATAATTGGTAGTAGAATGGGAAACAGTTGGAATGACTCAGATTGTATAGTTGTTTGCAGATGATGAAGTCGTGTTAAGCTTAGCAACAATTCTCCAGCAACAACTTGCAGCAGAATATGAAAGTCAACACAATTCAGATTGTAAAGATGTTTGCAGATGACACACTCAGGTTTGAATGGTTATGCAATAATTTGCAGGAGTCTGTGAAACAGTTGGCATCAATTTTTTAAACTGTTTGCAGATGTATTAAGAAGTCAAGTTAAGTTAGGATGGTGCTTCAATCATTTCCACAAGAATGAGAATCACTTAGCATAATTGAGATTGCGAAGCTGTTTGTTGTTTGCAGATGATGCAGTCATGTTAAGCTTAGAAAGTTCTGCAATCGTTTTCACAAAAACGTGAAACAGTCGACACAATTCAGATTGTAAAGTTGTTTGCAGATGACGCACTCAGGTCTGAATGGTTATGCAATCATTTGCAGGACTTTCTCAAACAGTTGGCATCAGATTGTTAAGCTTTTTGCCGATGATGCATCGTGTTTGTTCTGAGACTTTTAGATTGAGTCATTTGTCGCTGAAGGTGAAACAGTCAGGATTATAATCAGAACCTTCGACTCTGAGGCGATGGATTCATCAGGAAACTGGATTTCCACCTGCAGGTTTGGAGTCACGATTCAGGGTCTGGGGTATTAAGAAGTGGATCTACCAGTCGGTACTTCCCCATTCCTTGCCTCAGTCATTAGTTAGGCGTAGGAACCAAAAGAATGTGATCATGAATGCAAACAGCTGAAATAATTTCCCTGCAGGCTGGGCTCAGCCTCAGGAGAGGAAAAGTTTCAACATTCTGAACATAGTGATGCTCATCAAAGGTGCAACTTTACGTCAGTCTCACTGTGTTTCTGATTTCCACACAAACAGCGTTTATGTGACACATGAGGGTGAGACATGTTACAAACCCTCAGGAGCATGAAGACTGTACCCAACACTGGCATCTTTTCCTCTCTTTACTTTTCTACTTAATTTATTATTCTATTATTCTATTTATGAGATTATTTAGTTTTAAAGCTTGTAGTGTTCAAATTTTGTTTGTCTGAACATATGACAATTTTTTTTTTTAAATGAACTTGGATCAATTGCAAAAGCATGATGTTTCCTGGTATGCATCCTTTCTTCGTAACAAGGAGCTCAGGGTTTTCACAGGAACCAGATGAGGTGGTTTGGGAATCTGTTGGTTTCTTTTTTCCATCATCTCCAAATAAAACGAGGCTCTCATTTTATATTCAGAAAACAGTTTTACTCCATTCTACCAAGAACCAAGATGCTAAAGAGTTAAGACGCGTTCACACCAGCCATGTTTAGTCCGCTTTAATCCAGCTCCAGACCATTTGCCTGGAAAATCCGATTCCTTTGGGCAGGTGAGAATGCGTAATCAAACTCTGATGTGGACTGAAAGAACGAACTCTGGTCCACCTATAAACCTTGGTCTGGATTCGGTTGAAGTGAACTCTGGTGTGGTTCGGATGCATATGTGAACGCCAAGTGTGCCAAAAGCAGGAAGTGAACTATATCGCAGGGCATGCTAGCAGGCTAATGCTAGCAGAAGAAATGATTTGTCGTCTTTTACCAACAACAAATCTGAAGCTACTCTATTTTTGTTTACATTTATCGAAGAAGGACGTTCCACTCAGTGTCTTCTTCAGAGGCTTTCATGTTGTTTCCTTCATGAGGTTATATGTGCAGCGCCCCCACAGGCGAGGAGGGGAACTGTTTTTCAAAGGGTTTGGTTGGTTTGACTCAGTTCAGTGTGAAAGAGAACCACAGCATCTGAGAATGTAACAAATGTTGCAGTTTGGTTCCCAATCGGACCGATGCTACCAGACTATCATGTATGAAACATTCTTAAAAAACGGGTCCTGGATCAGGCAGTGAGGTCTCTGTTGTGGAAGTGTTTTTCTCCTGAACCTGAACGTGGTGAAATGTTCCTTTTTCTCCCCTCTGGAACACAAACAAACAGAAAGAAGGTGGGGCAAAAAAAAAAAAAAAGAAACTCGGTAACAAACATGAGGTAGAGTCAGCAGGCTGCAGGCAAAGAGGAGGGAAAAACACGACTCGCAGCTACACAACGGGAACAAAGACGCTGTTAATGCCCTGGAATCAAACCTGCGAAGCTCGTCCCTCATTCCGATCGCATTAAACACACCGGCGCATGCACGTCGCATCGCAGCGCTGTGAGCGCATTCAGTCAGGCCCAGGACAAGGATACTGCTGCAGCAGGACTTGCTGGAGCCTGTCGGCCGCCAGGAAGATGGGATGTGTCAACATGAAGTCATCCAGCAGGGTTTCTGCATACAGACACACAGAGAGGTTAGATGTTACACGCTGCACCTGAACGCAGCACAGACATTTCAAACTGGAGCCAGAGGACTCCACCTCTGATTTGCAGCATGTTCATTAAAGCAGATGAGTCAGGTGGAGGCTGAGGGACGCCTTCACCTCCTCCAGCCTCAGAGCTTCTGGTTTTCTACATGCAGAGTGAGTCCTGACAGGACAGCAGCGTCTCTGCGCCTCGGAGGAGGATGCAGAGACGAGGCCGCCTCTGATTATACGTTAGGCCGTGACACGCAGCGAGCCGAGAGGCGGCGGCGAGAAGCTGCTGCAGCCGACGGCTGTAATTTAAGATGCTGAAGCAGCACGACGCGCCTCAAACCTGTGGTCACATTTACTAAAATACACTGCTGCGCTGCGTGTGTGTGTGTGAGAGAGAGCCATGCTGCAGTGGGTGTGTCCAGTCCAAGCCCGCCTCTCTGCAGGCGGTTACCATAGAGACAACACGTCGCTGACAGCGAGAGGATGGAGAGAGAAATGTGCGAGAAGAAGAAGAAACTGATAAAAAAAAAGGAGAGAAATCAGAGTGCTAGCTGCAGGAAACCGGATCAGAACCGATCAGTTAAAACATTTAAAACTAAAGATGGATTTAATCTGTAGGGAGACAAAAACACCTTCAAATCAGAGCTGCAACTATTGATTATTCTGATGACTAATCAATTAATCGGACAAAAAAATGTCACATTCTGCAGATTTTTTACTTAATATCTTAAAAGATGCAAATGAACAAATTTCATTCCTTTCTTAACTAAGAAAATAAACATTTTCTTACCTAAAATATAGAAAATTATGCATCTACAGCCAATGATCAGCTTCTATGAACATGTGAAAACTCAACCTTATTTCAATAATCGATTAATCATGATTAATCCGATTAATTGTTGCAGCCCTACTTTAAATATAATTGGGGCCTGCCATGCAAAGCAATGGCAGGAACCTATTGCTATTCTCCCAAGAAAAGTTTCTTTATTATTATTGGGGCCTGCCATGCAAAGCAATGGCAGGAACCTATTACTATTGTCGGAGAGAAGCGTCTCTTTAAGTATTATTGGGGCCTGCCATGCAAAGCAATGGCAGGAACCTATTACTATTGTCGGAGAGAAGCGTCTCTTTAATATTATTATTATTATTATTATTATAGAACTTTATTTTTCTTCCGTAACCGTTAATGCGGCTCATACCGCTGGGTGCACACCTACAAATGAGGTATCAAAACGTGCAGAAAATTCACGCCATTGGAGCTATTACTTCTGGTGGGATTTGGGCTTAACGTGGCGACATAATTCGCAAAAAACTACGAAAAAAACCCCATTATAACTCAATGGGAAAAATCCTAGAAATACCCTATTTTTGAGGATTTGCTGTGTCGTCACAAATTCACCTAGAAATGCCATTCAAATTTCATTTTGTAGATACGTCTGTGATCTCTTCGAAAGTGAAGACGGCTCGTCGATACCAGTTACGGTTTGTCCACAATTTGCCTCTAAGCGACCCAAAGTTTCTCATTTTTGCTCATATTAGAGTGACAGCCGACCTCGGATCAGATATGGGCACAACATTTCTTTCTCTCATCGCTGTAAATGCTCTGAGTGAGGTACAGATATGAATCTCGGGACTATCGCAGAAGACACATTGAACTGTCATACGCTCGAAACGCTTTTCGAATATGTATTACGGTTCCCGAACAAGAAGGATTTGTTTCCAATGCTTTTTTTCAGTAAAGTGTGTTTGCTCAAACACACTTGTGTGTTTGAGAGCTCACAGCTCAGAGCTCACACCTGCTGAGACCATTATTTGCCATAGCAACGGAACTCAAGAGGCTATTGGCTGCTGGTTAGGACTACGAATACGCATCACTGTAGTTCTATCTATCCTCAGTTGAAACAGATCAGGACTGAGAACTGGCCTTTAGAACTACTGCTGCTATGGGCTGTATATAACTGATTTAACTCAGTAACTGTTACACATGGGATTAGTTTGGAACTTTAAAATGGAGCATAATAATAATTTCAAAATAAAAGCCTTGAATATTTTTACATCAGGTAATTGCTGTTTTTGGCTTTATTTGACGTTTTCATCCAAAGCACTGTTACACATGGGATTACTTTGGAACTTTAAAATGGAGAATAATAATTTCAAAATAAAAGCCTTGAATATTTTTACATCAGGTAATTGCTGTTTTTGGCTTTATTTGACGTTTTCATCCAAATCACTGTTACACATGGGATTACTTTGGAACTTTAAAATGGAGAATAATAATAATTTCAAAATAAAAGCCTTGAATATTTTTACATCAGGTAATTGCTTTTTTTGGCCGTATATGACTTTTTCATCCAAAGCAATGTTACACATGGGATTAGTTTGGAACTTTAAAATGGAGAATAATAATAATTTCAAAATAAAAGCCTTGAATATTTTTACATCAGGTAATTGCTGTTTTTGGCTTTATATGACTTTTTCATCCAAAGCACTGTTACACATGGGATTAGTTTGGAACTTTAAAATGGAGCATAATAATAATTTCAAAATAAAAGCCTTGAATATTTTTACATCAGGTAATTGCTCTTTTTGGCTTTATTTGACTTTTTCATCCAAAGCACTGTTACACGTGGTATTAGTTTGGCCCTTTGAAATGAAGCATACTGAAAATTTCAAAATAAAAGCCTTGAATAATTTTACATGACGTAATTGCTCTTTTTGGCTTTATTTGACTTTTTCATCCAAAGCACTGTTACACGTGGTATTAGTTTGGCCCTTTGAAATGAAGCTTAACAAAAGTTTCAAAATAAAAGCCTTGAATATTTTTACATGACGTAATTGCTCTTTTTGGCTTTATTTGACTTTTTCATCCAAAGCACTGTTACACATGGTATTAGTTTGGCCCTTTGAAATGAATATTAACAAAAATTTCAAAATAAAAGCCTTGAATATTTTTACATCATGTAATTGCTCTTTTTGGCTTTATTTGACTTTTTCATCCAAAGCACTGTTACACGTGGTATTAGTTTGGCCCTTTGAAATGAAGCTTAACAAAAGTTTCAAAATAAAAGCCTTGAATATTTTTACATGACGTAATTGCTCTTTTTGGCTTTATTTGACTTTTTCATCCAAAGCACTCTTACACGTGGTATTAGTTCAGAACTTTAAAATGAAGCATACTGAAAATTTCAAAATAAAAGCCTTGAATATTTTACATGAAGTAATTGCTCTTTTTGGCCGTATATGACTTTTTCATCCAAAGCAATGTTACACATGGGATTAGTTCGGAACTTTAAAATGGAGCATAATAATAATTTCAAAATAAAAGCCTTGAATATTTTTACATCAGGTAATTGCTGTTTTTGGCTTTATTTGACGTTTTCATCCAAAGCACTGTTACACATGGGATTACTTTGGAACTTTAAAATGGAGAATAATAATAATTTCAAAATAAAAGCCTTGAATATTTTTACATGACGTAATTGCACTTTTTGGCTTTATTTGACTTTTTCATCCAAAGCACTGTTACACATGGTATTAGTTTGGCCCTTTGAAATGAATATTAACAAAAATTTCAAAATAAAAGCCTTGAATATTTTTACATCATGTAATTGCTCTTTTTGGCTTTATTTGACTTTTTCATCCAAAGCACTGTTACACGTGGTATTAGTTTGGCCCTTTGAAATGAAGCTTAACAAAAGTTTCAAAATAAAAGCCTTGAATATTTTTACATGACGTAATTGCTCTTTTTGGCTTTATTTGACTTTTTCATCCAAAGCACTCTTACACGTGGTATTAGTTCAGAACTTTAAAATGAAGCATACTGAAAATTTCAAAATAAAAGCCTTGAATATTTTACATGAAGTAATTGCTCTTTTTGGCCGTATATGACTTTTTCATCCAAAGCAATGTTACACATGGGATTAGTTCGGAACTTTAAAATGGAGCATAATAATAATTTCAAAATAAAAGCCTTGAATATTTTTACATCAGGTAATTGCTGTTTTTGGCTTTATTTGACGTTTTCATCCAAAGCACTGTTACACATGGGATTACTTTGGAACTTTAAAATGGAGAATAATAATAATTTCAAAATAAAAGCCTTGAATATTTTTACATCAGGTAATTGCTGTTTTTGGCTTTATATGACTTTTTCATCCAAAGCACTGTTACACATGGGATTAGTTTGGAACTTTAAAATGGAGCATAATAATAATTTCAAAATAAAAGCCTTGAATATTTTTACATCAGGTAATTGCTCTTTTTGGCTTTATTTGACTTTTTCATCCAAAGCACTGTTACACGTGGTATTAGTTTGGCCCTTTGAAATGAAGCATTCTGAAAATTTCAAAATAAAAGCCTTGAATAATTTTACATGACGTAATTGCTCTTTTTGGCTTTATTTGACTTTTTCATCCAAAGCACTGTTACACGTGGTATTAGTTTGGCCCTTTGAAATGAAGCATACTGAAAATTTCAAAATAAAAGCCTTGAATATTTTTACATCAGGTAATTGCTCTTTTTGGCTTTATTTGACTTTTTCATCCAAAGCACTGTTACACGTGGTATTAGTTTGGCCCTTTGAAATGAAGCTTAACAAAAGTTTCAAAATAAAAGCCTTGAATATTTTTACATCATGTAATTGCGGTTTTTGGCTTTATGTGACTTTTTTATCCAAAGCACTGTTACACAATGGAATAGTTTGGCCCTCTGAAATGAAGCATACTAAAAATTTCAAAATAAAAGCCTTGAATATTTTTACATCATGTAATTGCTCTTTTTGGCCGTATATGACTTTTTCATCCAAAGCACTGTTACACATGGGATTAGTTCGGAACTTTGAAATGGAGCATAATAATAATTTCAAAATAAAAGCCTTGAATATTTTTACATCAGGTAATTGCTCTTTTTGGCTTTATTTGACTTTTTCATCCAAAGCACTGTTACACGTGGTATTAGTTTGGCCCTTTTGAAATGAAGCATACTGAAAATTCCAAAATAAAAGCCTTGAATATTTTTACATCAGCTACTTGTGTTTTGAGCCTTATATAACTATTTTAACCCAAGGACTATTACGCATGGGATTAGTTTGGCCCTTTGAAATGAAGCATACTGAAACTTCCAAAATAAAAGCCTCGACAACATTTTAAATCGTACCGAACGGTGCACGTCCGCCTCGCTTAACGTTCTTGCGGTTCTCCGCGTGCCACTGATTACGTCGCGGCGTTCTTTAGCGTCGACGCCGATTTGTGGCGTGACGACGCCGGGCCCATGCCCGACGGGCGCGCCTTGGCAGGCCCCGGCTAAATTTCTTCCGAAATTTTTATTCTTTATTTTTCTTCCGTAACCGTTAATGCGGCTCATACCGCTGGGTGCACACCTACAAATGAGGTATCAAAACGTGCAGAAAATTCACGCCATTGGAGCTATTATTTTTGGTGGGATTTGGGCTTAACGTGGCGACATAATTCGCAAAAAACTGCGAAAAAAACCCCATTATAACTCAATGGGAAAAATCCTAGAAATACCCTATTTTTGAGGATTTGCTGTGTCGTCACAAATTCACCTAGAAATGCCATTCAAATTTCATTTTGTAGATACGTCTGTGATCTCTTCGAAAGTGAAGACGGCTCGTCGATACCAGTTACGGTTTGTCCACAATTTGCCTCTAAGCGACCCAAACTTTCTCATTTTTGCTCAAGTTAGAGTGCGTTTCTGGCTGCTTAGAGTGAGAGATGAAGACAACTTTTTCAACCCAAATCATTTTTGAAATCGCCATCACGCCCACAAATATCGCACGATTAGTATCAAAATCGGTCCTGACATTGATACGCCTGTCTGCTCCGGTAAAATGTTTTCGAAATTTATCTAGACCGTACGGTTTTCTGTCACGGTGCTTCAGAGCAAAGTCATGCGACAGGATTTTCTGAGGCTGTCTGAGGCTCTCTCCCATGTATTTGAATAGAATTTCAGATCTGGGCACAACATTTCTTTCTCTCATCGCTGTAAATGTTCTGAGTGAGGTACAGATATGAATCTCGGGACTATCGCAGAAGACACATTGAACTGTCATACGCTGCAAACGCTTTTCGAATATGTATTACGGTTCCCGAACAAGAAGGATTTGTTTCCAATGCTTTTTTGTCAGTAAAATGTGTTTGCTCAAACACACAGTGTGTTTGAGAGCTCAGCGCTCAGAGCTCACACCTGCTGAGACCATTATTTACCATAGCAACGGAACTCAAGAGGCTATTGGCTGCTGATTAGGACTACAGATACGCATCGCTGTAGTTCTATCTATCCTCAGTTGAAACAGATCAGGACTGAGAACTGGCCTTTAGAACTACCTGCTGCTATGGGCTGTATATAACTGATTTAACTCAGTAACTGTTACACATGGGATTAGTTTGGAACTTTAAAATTAAGCATACTGAAAATTTCAAAATAAAAGCCTTGAATATTTTACATGACGTAATTGCTCTTTTTGGCCGTATATGACTTTTTCATCCAAAGCAATGTTACACATGGGATTAGTTTGGAACTTTAAAATGGAGCATAATAATAATTTCAAAATAAAAGCCTTGAATATTTTACATGACGTAATTGCTCTTATTGGCCGTATATTACTTTTTCATCCAAAGCAATGTTACACATGGGATTAGTTCGGAACTTTAAAATGGAGCATAATAATAATTTCAAAATAAAAGCCTTGAATATTTTTACATAATGTAATTGCTTTTTTTGGCCGTATATGACGTTTTCATCCAAAGCACTGTTACACATGGGATTAGTTTTGAACTTTAAAATGAAGCTTAACAAAAATTTCAAAATAAAAGCCTTGAATATTTTTACATCATGTAATTGCTCTTTTGAGCTTTATTTGACTTTTTCATCCAAAGCAATGTTACACATGGGATTAGTTCGGAACTTTAAAATGGAGCATAATAATAATTTCAAAATAAAAGCCTTGAATATTTTTACATCAGGTAATTGCGCTTTTTGGCTTTATGTGACTTTTTTATCCAAAGCACTGTTACACAATGGAATAGTTTGGCCCTCTGAAATGAAGCATACTGAAAATTTCAAAATAAAAGCCTTGAATATTTTTACGTCATGTAATTGCTCTTTTTGGCCGTATATGACTTTTTCATCCAAAGCACTGTTACACATGGGATTTGTTCGGAACTTTAAAATGGAGCATAATAATAATTTCAAAATAAAAGCCTTGAATATTTTTACATCAGGTAATTGCGCTTTTTGGCTTTATGTGACTTTTTCATCCAAAGCACTGTTACACATGGGATTAGTTCGGAACTTTAAAATGGAGCATAATAATAATTTCAAAATAAAAGCCTTGCATATTTTTACATCAGGTAATTGCGCTTTTTGGCTTTATGTGACTTTTTTATCCAAAGCACTGTTACACATGGGATTCGTTCGGAACTTTAAAATGGAGCATACTGAAAATTTCAAAATAAAAGCCTTGAATATTTTTACATCATGCAATTGCTGTTTTTGGCTTTGTATGACTTTTTCATCCAAAGCACTGTTACACATGGTATTAGTTCGGAACTTTAAAATGAAGTTTAACAAAACTTCCAAAATAAAAGCCTTGACAAAAATTTTAAATCGTACTGAATGGTGCACGTCCGCCTCGCTTAACGTTCTTGCGGTTCTCCGCGTGCCACTGCTTACGTCGCGGCGATGCCGATTTGTGGCGTGACGACGCCGGGCCCGAACCCCACGGGCGCGCCTTGGCAGGCCCCGGCTAAATTTCTTCCGAAATTTTCTAGTTGGGGCCTGCCATGCAAAGCAATGGCAGGAACCTATTACTATTGTCGGAGAGAAGCGTCTCTTTAATATTCTTTATTCTTCCGTAACCGTTAATGCGGCTCATACCGCTGGGTGCACACCTACAAATGAGGTATCAAAACGTGCAGAAAATTCACGCCATTGGAGCTATTACTTGTGGTGGGATTTGGGCTTAACGTGGCGACATAATTCGCAAAAAACTACGAAAAAAACCCCATTATAACTCAATGGGAAAAATCCTAGAAATACCCTATTTTTGAGGATTTGCTGTGTCGTCACAAATTCACGTAGAAATGCCATTCAAATTTCATTTTGTAGATACGTCTGTGATCTCTTCGAAAGTGAAGACGGCTCGTCGATACCAGTTACGGTTTGTCCACAATTTGCCTCTAAGCGACCCAAACTTTCTCATTTTTGCTGAAATTACAGTGACAGCCCATCTCGGTTCATATCTGGGCACAACATTTCTTTCTCTCATCGCTGTAAATGCTCTGAGTGAGGTACAGATATGAATCTCGGGACTATCGCAGAAGACACATTGAACTGTCATACGCTCGAAACGCTTTTCGAATATGTATTACGGTTCCCGAACAAGAAGGATTTGTTTCCAATGCTTTTTTTCAGTAAAGTGTGTTTGCTCAAACACACTTGTGTGTTTGAGAGCTCACAGCTCAGAGCTCACACCTGCTGAGACCATTATTTGCCATAGCAACGGAACTCAAGAGGCTATTGGCTGCTGATTTGGACTACGAATACGCATCGCTGTAGTTCTATCTATCCTCAGTTGAAACAGATCAGGACTGAGAACTGGCCTTTAGAACTACTGCTGCTATGGGCTGTATATAACTGATTTAACTCAGTAACTGTTACACATGGGATTAGTTTGGAACTTTAAAATGGAGCATAATAATAATTTCAAAATAAAAGCCTTGAATAGTTTTACATCAGGTAATTGCTGTTTTTGGCTTTATTTGACGTTTTCATCCAAAGCACTGTTACACATGGGATTACTTTGGAACTTTAAAATGGAGAATAATAATAATTTCAAAATAAAAGCCTTGAATATTTTTACATCAGGTAATTGCTTTTTTTGGCCGTATATGACTTTTTCATCCAAAGCAATGTTACACATGGGATTAGTTTGGAACTTTAAAATGGAGAATAATAATTTCAAAATAAAAGCCTTGAATATTTTTACATCATGTAATTGCTGTTTTTGGCTTTATGTGACTTTTTTATCCAAAGCACTGTTACACATGGGATTAGTTCGGAATTTAAAATGGAGCATAATAATAATTTCAAAATAAAAGCCTTGAATATTTTTACATCAGGTAATTGCTGTTTTTGGCTTTATGTGACTTTTTCATCCAAAGCAATGTTACACATGGGATTAGTTTGGAACTTTGAAATTAAGCATACTGAAAATTTCAAAATAAAAGCCTTGAATATTTTTACATCATGTAATTGCGGTTTTTGGCTTTATGTGACTTTTTCATCCAAAGCAATGTTACACATGGGATTAGTTTGGAACTTTGAAATTAAGCATACTGAAAATTTCAAAATAAAAGCCTTGAATATTTTACATGACGTAATTGCTCTTTTTGGCCGTATATGACTTTTTCATCCAAAGCAATGTTACACATGGGATTAGTTCGGAACTTTAAAATGGAGCATAATAATAATTTCAAAATAAAAGCCTTGAATATTTTTACATCAGGTAATTGCTGTTTTTGGCCGTATATGACTTTTTCATCCAAAGCACTGTTACACATGGGATTAGTTTGGAACTTTAAAATGGAGCATAATAATAATTTCAAAATAAAAGCCCTGAATATTTTTACATCATGTATTTGCTCTTTTTGGCTTTATCTGACTTTTCCATCCAAAGCACTGTTACACATGGGATTAGTTTGGAACTTTAAAATTAAGCATACTGAAAATTTCAAAATAAAAGCCTTGAATATTTTACATGACGTAATTGCTCTTTTTGGCCGTATATGACTTTTTCATCCAAAGCACTGTTACACGTGGTATTAGTTTGGCCCTCTGAAATGAAGCATAATAATAATTTCAAAATAAAAGCCTTGAATATTTTTACATCAGGTAATTGCTGTTTTTGGCTTTATATGACTTTTTCATCCAAAGCACTGTTACACATGGGATTAGTTTGGAACTTTAAAATGGAGCATAATAATAATTTCAAAATAAAAGCCTTGAATATTTTTACATCAGGTAATTGCTCTTTTTGGCTTTATTTGACTTTTTCATCCAAAGCACTGTTACACGTGGTATTAGTTTGGCCCTTTGAAATGAAGCATACTGAAAATTTCAAAATAAAAGCCTTGAATATTTTTACATCAGCTACTTGTGTTTTGAGCATTATATAACTATTTTAACCCAAGGACTATTACGCATGGGATTAGTTTGGCCCTTTGAAATGAAGTTTAACAAAACTTCCAAAATAAAAGCCTCGACAACATTTTAAATCGTACCGAACGGTGCACGTCCGCCTCGCTTAACGTTCTTGCGGTTCTCCGCGTGCCACTGCTTACGTCGCGGCGTTCTTTGGCGTCGACGCCGATTTGTGGCGCGACGACGCCGGGCCCGAACCCCACGGCCGCGCCTTGGCAGGCCCCGGCTAAATTTCTTCCGAAATTTTCTAGTTGGGGCCTGCCATGCAAAGCAATGGCAGGAACCTATTGCTATTCTCCCAAGAAAAGTTTCTTTATTATTATTATTCTTTATTTTTCATCCGTAACCGTTAATGCGGCTCATACCGCTGCGTGCACACCTACAAAAGAGGTATCAAAACGTGCAGAAAATTCACGCCATTCCAGCTATTACTTTTGGTGGGATTCGGGATTAACATGGCGACATAATTCGCAAAAAACTACGAAAAAAACCCCATTATAACTCAATGGGAAAAATCCTAGAAATACCCTATTTTTGAGGATTTGCTGTGTCGTCACAAATTCACCTAGAAATGCCATTCAAATTTCATTTTGTAGATACGTCTGTGATCTCTTCGAAAGTGAAGACGGCTCGTCGATACCAGTTATGGTTTGTCCACAATTTGCCTCTAAGCGACCCAAAGTTTCTCATTTTTGCTCATATTAGAGTGACAGCCGACCTCGGTTCATATCTGGGCACAACATTTCTTTCTCTCATCACTGTAAATGCTCTGAGTGAGGTACAGATATGAATCTCGGGACTATCGCAGAAGACACATTGAACTGTCATACGCTTAAAACGCTTTTCGAATATGTATTACGGTTCCCGAACAAGAAGGATTTGTTTCCAATGCTTTTTTTCAGTAAAGTGTGTTTGCTCAAACACACTTGTGTGTTTGAGAGCTCACAGCTCAGAGCTCACACCTGCTGAGACCATTATTTGCCATAGCAACGGAACTCAAGAGGCTATTGGCTGCTGGTTAGGACTACGAATACGCATCGTTGTAGTTCTATCTATCCTCAGTTGAAACAGATCAGGACTGAGAACTGGCCTTTACAACTACTTGCTGCTTTGGGCTGTATATAACTGATTTAACTCAGTAACTGTTACACATGGGATTAGTTTTACACTTTAAAATTAAGCATATTGAAAATTTCACAATAAAAGCCCTGAATATTTTTACATGACGTAATTGCTCTTTTTTGGCTTTATTTGACTTTTTCATCCAAAGCACTGTTACACATGGTATTAGTTTGGCCCTTTAAAATGAAGCTTAACAAAAATTTCAAAATAAAAGCCTTGAATATTTTTACATCAGCTACTTGTGTTTTGAGCATTATATAACTATTTTAACCGAAGGACTATTACGCATGGGATTAGTTTGGCCCTTTGAAATGAAGCATCCTGCAAATTTCAAAATAAAAGCCTTGAATATTTTTACATGACGTAATTGCTCTTTTTGGCTTTATTTGACTTTTTCATCCAAAGCACTGTTACACATGGTATTAGTTTGGCCCTTTGAAATGAATATTAACAAAAATTTCAAAATTAAAGCCTTGAATATTTTTACATCATGTAATTGCTCTTTTTGGCTTTATTTGACTTTTTCATCCAAAGCACTGTTACACGTGGTATTAGTTTGGCCCTTTGAAATGAAGCTTAACAAAAGTTTCAAAATAAAAGCCTTGAATATTTTTACATGACGTAATTGCTCTTTTTGGCCGTATATGACTTTTTCATCCAAAGCACTCTTACACGTGGTATTAGTTCAGAACTTTAAAATGAAGCATACTGAAAATTTCAAAATAAAAGCCTTGAATATTTTACATGAAGTAATTGCTCTTTTTGGCCGTATATGACTTTTTCATCCAAAGCAATGTTACACATGGGATTAGTTCGGAACTTTAAAATGGAGCATAATAATAATTTCAAAATAAAAGCCTTGAATATTTTTACATCAGGTAATTGCTGTTTTTGGCTTTATTTGACGTTTTCATCCAAAGCACTGTTACACATGGGATTACTTTGGAACTTTGAAATGAAGCATACTGAAAATTTCAAAATAAAAGCCTTGAATATTTTTACATCAGGTAATTGCTGTTTTTGGCTTTATATGACTTTTTCATCCAAAGCACTGTTACACATGGGATTAGTTTGGAACTTTAAAATGGAGCATAATAATAATTTCAAAATAAAAGCCTTGAATATTTTTACATCAGGTAATTGCTCTTTTTGGCTTTATTTGACTTTTTCATCCAAAGCACTGTTACACGTGGTATTAGTTTGGCCCTTTGAAATGAAGCATTCTGAAAATTTCAAAATAAAAGCCTTGAATAATTTTACATGACGTAATTGCTCTTTTTGGCTTTATTTGACTTTTTCATCCAAAGCACTGTTACACGTGGTATTAGTTTGGCCCTTTGAAATGAAGCATACTGAAAATTTCAAAATAAAAGCCTTGAATATTTTTACATCAGCTACTTGTGTTTTGAGCATTATATAACTATTTTAACCCAAGGACTATTACGCATGGGATTAGTTTGGCCCTTTGAAATGAAGGTTAACAAAACTTCCAAAATAAAAGCCTTGACAACATTTTAAATCGTACCGAACGGTGCACGTCCGCCTCGCTTAACGTTCTTGCGGTTCTCCGCGTGCCACTGATCACGTCGCGGCGTCCTTTGGCGTCGACGCCGATTTGTGGCGCGACGACGCCGGGCCCATGCCCGACGGGCGCGCCTTGGCAGGCCCCGGCTAAATTTCTTCCGAAATTTTCTAGTTGGGGCCTGCCATGCAAAGCAATGGCAGGAACCTATTACTATTGTCGGAGAGAAGCGTCTCTTTAAGTATTATTGGGGCCTGCCATGCAAAGCAATGGCAGGAACCTATTACTATTGTCGGAGAGAAGCGTCTCTTTATTATAATTCTTTATTTTTCTTCCGTAACCGTTAATGCGGCTCATACCGCTGGGTGCACACCTACAAATGAGGTATCAAAACGTGCAGAAAATTCACGCCATTGGAGCTATTATTTTTGGTGGGATTTGGGCTTAACGTGGCGACATAATTCGCAAAAAACTGCGAAAAAAACCCCATTATAACTCAATGGGAAAAATCCTAGAAATACCCTATTTTTGAGGATTTGCTGTGTCGTCACAAATTCACCTAGAAATGCCATTCAAATTTCATTTTGTAGATACGTCTGTGATCTCTTCGAAAGTGAAGACGGCTCGTCGATACCAGTTACGGTTTGTCCACAATTTGCCTCTAAGCGACCCAAAGTTTCTCATTTTTCTTCAAATTAGAGTGACAGCCCATCTCGGTTCATATCTGGGCACAACATTTCTTTCTCTCATCACTGTAAATGCTCTGAGTGAGGTACAGATATGAATCTCGGGACTATCGCAGAAGACACATTGAACTGTCATACGCTCGAAACGCTTTTCGAATATGTATTACGGTTCCCGAACAAGAAGGATTTGTTTCCAATGCTTTTTTTCAGTAAAGTGTGTTTGCTCAAACACACTTGTGTGTTTGAGAGCTCACAGCTCAGAGCTCACACCTGCTGAGACCATTATTTGCCATAGCAACGGAACTCAAGAGGCTATTGGCTGCTGATTTGGACTACGAATACGCATCGCTGTAGTTCTATCTATCCTCAGTTGAAACAGATCAGGACTGAGAACTGGCCTTTAGAACTACTGCTGCTATGGGCTGTATATAACTGATTTAACTCAGTAACTGTTACACATGGGATTAGTTTGGAACTTTAAAATGGAGCATAATAATAATTTCAAAATAAAAGCCTTGAATAGTTTTACATCAGGTAATTGCTGTTTTTGGCTTTATTTGACGTTTTCATCCAAAGCACTGTTACACATGGGATTACTTTGGAACTTTAAAATGGAGAATAATAATAATTTCAAAATAAAAGCCTTGAATATTTTTACATCAGGTAATTGCTTTTTTTGGCCGTATATGACTTTTTCATCCAAAGCAATGTTACACATGGGATTAGTTTGGAACTTTAAAATGGAGAATAATAATTTCAAAATAAAAGCCTTGAATATTTTTACATCAGGTAATTGCTGTTTTTGGCTTTATTTGACGTTTTCATCCAAAGCACTGTTACACATGGGATTACTTTGGAACTTTAAAATGGAGAATAATAATAATTTCAAAATAAAAGCCTTGAATATTTTTACATCAGGTAATTGCTTTTTTTGGCCGTATATGACTTTTTCATCCAAAGCAATGTTACACATGGGATTAGTTTGGAACTTTAAAATGGAGAATAATAATTTCAAAATAAAAGCCTTGAATATTTTTACATCAGGTAATTGCTGTTTTTGGCTTTATTTGACGTTTTCATCCAAAGCACTGTTACACATGGGATTACTTTGGAACTTTAAAATGGAGAATAATAATAATTTCAAAATAAAAGCCTTGAATAGTTTTACATCAGGTAATTGCTGTTTTTGGCTTTATTTGACGTTTTCATCCAAAGCACTGTTACACATGGGATTACTTTGGAACTTTAAAATGGAGAATAATAATAATTTCAAAATAAAAGCCTTGAATATTTTTACATCAGGTAATTGCTTTTTTTGGCTTTATTTGACGTTTTCATCCAAAGCACTGTTACACATGGGATTACTTTGGAACTTTAAAATGGAGCATAATAATAATTTCAAAATAAAAGCCTTGAATAGTTTTACATCAGGTAATTGCTGTTTTTGGCTTTATTTGACGTTTTCATCCAAAGCACTGTTACACATTGGATTACTTTGGAACTTTAAAATGGAGAATAATAATAATTTCAAAATAAAAGCCTTGAATATTTTTACATCAGGTAATTGCTGTTTTTGGCTTTATGTGACTTTTTCATCCAAAGCACTGTTACACGTGGTATTAGTTTGGCCCTTTAAAATGAAGCTTAACAAAAATTTCAAAATAAAAGCCTTGAATATTTTTACATGACGTAATTGCTCTTTTTGGCTTTATTTGACTTTTTCATCCACAGCACTCTTACACGTGGTATTAGTTCAGAACTTTAAAATGAAGCATACTGAAAATTTCAAAATAAAAGCCTTGAATATTTTACATGAAGTAATTGCTCTTTTTGGCCGTATATGACTTTTTCATCCAAAGCAATGTTACACATGGGATTAGTTCGGAACTTTAAAATGGAGCATAATAATAATTTCAAAATAAAAGCCTTGAATGTTGTTACATCAGGTAATTGCTGTTTTTGGCTTTATGTGACTTTTTCATCCAAAGCAATGTTACACGTGGTATTAGTTCGGAACTTTAAAATGGAGCATAATAATAATTTCAAAATAAAAGCCTTGAATATTTTTACATCATGCAATTGCTGTTTTTGTCTTTGTATGACTTTTTCATCCAAAGCACTGTTACACATGTGATTAGTTCGTAACTTTAAAATTAAGCATAATAATAATTTCAAAATAAAAACCTTGAATATTTTTACATCATGTAATTGCTGTTTTCAGCATTATATAACTATTTTAACCCAAGGACTATTACGCATGGGATTAGTTTGGCCCTTTGAAATGAAGTTTAACAAAACTTCCAAAATAAAAGCCTTGAGAAAATTTTAAATCGTACCGAATGGTGCATGTCCGCCTCGCTTAACGTTCTTGCGGTTCTCCGCGTGCCACTGGTCACGTCGCGGCGTTCTTTGGCGTCGACGCCGACTTGTGGCGTGACGACGCCGGGCCCAAAACCCCACGGGCGCGCCTTGGCAGGCCCCGGCTAAATTTCTTCCGAAATTTTCTAGTTGGGGCCTGCCATGCAAAGCAATGGCAGGAACCTATTGCTATTGTCGGAGAAAGTGTTTCTTTATTCTTTATTTTTCTTCCGTAACCGTTAATGCGGCTCATACCGCTGGGTGCACACCTACAAATGAGGTATCAAAACGTGCAGAAAATTCACGCCATTCCAGCTATTACTTCTGGTGGGATTTGGGCTTAACGTGGCGACATAATTCGCAAAAAACTACGAAAAAAAACCCATTATAAGTCAATGGGAAAAATCCTAGAAATACCCTATTTTTGAGGATTTTCTGTGTCGTCACAAATTCACCTAGAAATGCCATTCAAATTTCATTTTGTAGATACGTCTGTGATCTCTTCGAAAGTGAAGACGGCTCGTCGATACCAGTTACGGTTTGTCCACAATTTGCCTCTAAGCGACCCAAAGTTTCTCATTTTTCCTAAAGTTACAGTGCGTCTCTGGCTGCTTAGAGTGAGAGATGAAGACAACTTTTTCAGCCCAAATCATTTTTGAAATCGCCATCACGCCCACAAATATCGCACGATTAGTATCACAATCGGTCCTGACATTGATACGCCTGTCTGCTCCGGTAAAATGTTTTCGAAATTTATCTAGACCGTACGGTTTTCTGTCACGGTGCTTCAGAGCAAAGTCATGCGACAGGATTTTCTGAGGCTGTCTGAGGCTCTCTCCCATGTATTTGAATAGAATTTCAGATCTGGGCACAACATTTCTTTCTCTCATCACTGTAAATGCTCTGAGTGAGGTACAGATATGAATCTCGGGACTATCGCAGAAGACACATAGGCCTCTCATACGCTCGAAACGCTTTTCGAATATGTATTACGGTTCCCGAACAAGAAGGATTTGTTTCCAATGCTTTTTTTCAGTAAACCGTGTTGGCTCAAACACACAATTGTGTGTTTGAGCATGTATGACTCACAGCTCACACCTGCTGAGACCATTATTTACCATGGCAACGGAACTCAAGAGGCTGTTGGCTGCTGATTTGGACTACAAATACGCATCATTGTAGTTCTATCTATCCTCAGTTGAAACAGATCAGGACTGAGAACCGGCCTTTAGAACTACCCGCTGCTATGGGCTGTATATAACTGATTTAACTCAGTAACTGTTACACATGGGATTATTTTGGAACTTTAAAATTAAGCATACTGAAAATTTCAAAATAAAAGCCTTGAATATTTTACATGACGTAATTGCTCTTTTTGGCCGTATATGACTTTTTCATCCAAAGCAATGTTACACATGGGATTAGTTCGGAACTTTAAAATGGAGCATAATAATAATTTCAAAATAAAAGCCTTGAATATTTTTACATCAGGTAATTGCTGTTTTTGGCTTTATGTGACTTTTTCATCCAAAGCACTGTTACACATGGGATTAGTTTGGAACTTTAAAATTAAGCATACTGAAAATTTCAAAATAAAAGCCTTGAATATTTTACATGACGTAATTGCTTTTTTTGGCCGTATATGACTTTTTCATCCAAAGCACTGTTACACATGGGATTAGTTCGGAACTTTAAAATGGAGCATACTGAAAATTTCAAAATAAAAGCCTTGAATATTTTACATGACGTAATTGCTCTTATTGGCTTTATTTGACTTTTTCATCCAAAGCACTGTTACACATGGTATTAGTTCTGCCCTTTGAAATGAAGCATACTGAAAATTTCAAAATAAAAGCCTTGAATATTTTTACATCAACTACTTGCGTTTTCAGCATTATATAACTGATTTAACCCAATGACTATTACACATGGGATTAAAATAGACTGTTTTGCATGAGCAGCAGATAGATCCTCTATTGCACATGTGTCAAACTCAAGGCCCGCGGGCCACATGTGGCCCGCTACGTCATTTTATGTGGCCCTCTCCCCCCTACCACCGTTTTACAGCCCCATTGATTGACTTAAAATAGGTTTTGAGCACGAATTGACTACAAACTACATATCCCATAATGCCTTCCGATTCTTACCAACCAACATTACGGCTTCTCGCCACTAGAGTGCAGCAGAGTCACCTCAAGCTGATTATTAATTTTCCCAGCGAATAAAACTGAAACATCGCCAAGCTAACAAGCTAAAGAGCGAAGTCCCCTTTGAAATGAAGTTTAACAAAATCATTTAGCTAAGGTGTCTTTAAAACAAAGTAGAATTATGGACGTAAAGTATTGTAAGTCTGAAATAAAATCAATTATTAAGAGCAAAATTACATCTGAATGGCAACAATTGTGGGAAGAAGGAACTAACGGTCGTCATTTATTTCATATACAAAAGAATGGGTTGGGGAATATGGAAATAATAGGAGAAAATCGAAAAGAGCAATTAGTAAGGAAAAGATTGTGCCTTGGATATACTGGATTAAATAAATCTTTACATTTGATTGGTAAAAATCCAACAGGTAGATGTGAGTGTGGTATGGATATAGAAACAGTAGAACATTTAATAATTAATTGTGGAAAATATACAGCAAGTAGAGAGAAGCTAAAACAATAAATTAGGAAATATGATATAGACATATTTAAACATAATAAGATATTAATTAAACACCAAATAAATAAAGCGGTTATTACATTTTTCAAGGTAACAGTAACATGTAAGAATTTAGCTTGGGGGAGATGCTGTGGTACACACTCCAGCCAGTAGATGGCGTGTTAACGTTAGATGTAACCCGCCACTACAAATCACCAAGAAGAAGAAGAAGAGCTTTCTGCTTCCGAATCTGCTTGGTAAAGGTAAGACGTGTTTGTGTTCTGTCCATAAAAGATACTATTTCAATATTTAATTTAATTACTATATTATTAGAACTGCTTACTGTTGTTAAATTTTATGTGTTCTTTAAGAAATGTGATGGATTTTAAAAGTTTGACTGCTGTGGAATATGTTGTTGTGGCTCTGATAGCGTAGCTGCTAGCTTGATGGAATATTTTTTCCACGACAAAACCGGAACCGCAATTTGTTCACATGTTAGCAATTTGCTAACTGGCTTTCGTAAAAGCTGTTAGACTATAAAATCTCTGTTAACATCAAGCTGATCAGCTGAAATAAGGCAATTTTGTTTTACCTCAACCTAGAGCTATTGTGACTTGCAGAAATGGCCACAAATAACCAGAACTAGCATATTAAGCTAATTCACTGACTCAGTTGCTTCGGATACAGATACTCTCAGCTGCCGTCTTGTGCCGACAGTGAAAAACAGCAGAACTACATAATATTAGCTTAGTATGATGTAAATTATCATTTTTGTTTGAATTACATGAAATAACTTCATAATCTGAGTTTTTATCATTATGTTTGGCCTATCAATAATTTCAAATAAAACATAAAATATCTTGGTTTATTTTGTTCATCCGAACCACAACCTCGAGGTTCTCCGTTGTTGAGTTTCACCGGAAATTCCGCGGAGAAATATCTGTAGCGCAGCAGCTGCGATACAGTCTCCCCACTAGAGTAGAACTGAACCGAACCAAACATGAACGTATTTCATTGCCTAACGAAAGAAAAGGAAGCAAAAAGATTTTTGCTAAAAAAATCTAAACTTGAAAAGAGAACACAAAATGCGTTATGTGTACTAGTGTGATTGTATGGATAAAAGCAACCTGAAGAAAACCCGCAGCCGCAGAAACTGAGTCAGTGAAGTAGCTAACTATGCTAGCTCAAGTTATTTGCAGCCATTTCTTCAAGTTGCCATCCCTCCCCCAATAACTGTGGTGTGTGGTAAAACAGTATTGCCACATATTGCCACGTTTAAGCTGTGATAGGTCCCACATATTTTGTAGTGTAACACTCTGAAGAAAGCCAGTTAGCAAGTTGTTAACATGTAAACACATGTGCGCGGAAGTAACGCCTATAAATCACACAAAGCATCATGGGAGCTAGAAATTTGCTGGAAAGAAGATAAATGTTTTAGACCCACAGGAAGCTAATTAAGTGCTGCAGTGTTTTTAAGTCTCGTAATTTTGTTCGTATCTTCACATGTAACATCTCTGTTTTTGTAAAGTATATTTTTTAACCAAGTTGTAAAGTGTACTTATGTTTGCACCAGTTGTGAAAAATATATTGGCCTTGTTTAGAAACCTTAGAACAGTTTTAACTTTATTCTTGTACTTAAGAAAAAAATAGTAACCTATTTTTAAAATATATATATATATTTACGGTCCTTTTTTAATTGAAATTTATTTTGCTTCTATTTACAGCTTCTCTCTTGTGCGAGACTTTGTGATTTGGAAGTTTTCCACTGCTGCCTGCTACGAATCTCACCTCTGCATCACGACACCATCTTATTAATTCACTTATACTGATACCTCTTAATAATACAGAGATATATTTTATCTAGATATTAAGACAAGCACATAGTTACATTGAGTTAAAAGCATTCACAAACACATATAATATTGTTTAAATAACCAGCTTCCCCCCCCCCCAGGTGTCTTCTTTTTTTATTGTGCTGTTACAGGATGCCACGTAGAGGACGACGCTCTGAGGCGGCCAAGGTGAGATGGAGGAAGCTGGAGATTGTGCCGGTCGACGCCAAGGTATAACAATTAAACATTGCAGTAATTGTTTTTGTCTAACTGTAGTTCTTAATGTAGTTTAGACTTTAAGCATGATTATAATAGTTTCTGTGTTTACAGCCTGGGACACCACCGCTC
Source organism: Xiphophorus maculatus (assembly GCF_002775205.1). NCBI lineage: Eukaryota > Metazoa > Chordata > Actinopteri > Cyprinodontiformes > Poeciliidae > Xiphophorus > Xiphophorus maculatus. The sequence goes on from NC_036458.1 coordinate 3,139,273, forward strand.
ACAACCAGCGCTTGGAACCCAACTCGGTCTCCGCCAAAGAAGGTATGGCTATCATTTTAAATTTTAGTAACTTACTGTTGGATGATAACAATTATTTCTTTTACTAATTTTACTTATCTCTTTAGATGTCCCCACTGCTGGACGGTGGCCTGCCCAACCAGGTATGTTCATGACAAGTTCAGGATCATTTATGTAGAATAACCAAAACAAGTTATGTTTGTAGTTAATCTATACATTTTGTAAATAATTCTTTTGCAGATGTCGCCTCCCATGGTGCGTCAGGAGGAGCCCCGTGTGCCACCGACCTCTCCTGGGTCACGTATGTAGATAAAATCTTTGTTGTTTTGTTGTTAAATTTTAAGCTGCATAAAAGCCTAATCTTGATAACTGCACGTTTCTAAACAGGCCGTGGGACGGGGCGTCGCCATCGGGTGGAGACGTGGCCAGCCTCCCGGGTGACCAGACGGAGCTGCAAGTTGGTTCTGCCTACTGCCGAGGCTCTGGAGAAGAAGGTTTTTTTTTTTGTATACCTCATATACAAATCTTGGTTTGAATGGTAAAATTCTATAAGCAAACTTTAATGTTTGTTTTTATTTTTTTTTCAGTTTGCTCTTTTGGTTGGTGATTCCCATCTGCGTGCTATTGTGGATGGGTATTCTACCATGCCAAAGGGCGACTTCTCCTTAGGGGTGCTTGCATCCCCCGGTGCCTCTGCGGAAGAGTTGAAGCTTGAGGTGCTGGATGCAGTTCTGCCTCGGCCCCCCGAGGTGATCTGTCTTCTGGCCCCAAGTAACAACTTAACCGCCAGCAGGACCTTCGTGGAGGCCGGAGCGGCGTTTGACGCTTTGTTGAGTACCGTCTGCAACCTCTCTGCTAATGTAAGTATAACATCCACTGCATTTAACCATGATCAAATATATCAGAAAACTTGCCGTATATTAATTTTGTTCCTTTATTTGGTTTGAAATTTAAAGGTGGTCGTTGTGGACTTTCCACCGCGCCTTTGCGTGGAGGACAGTGTGCAACAGCTGCTGCGGCAGGAGTTTCAACGTGTGGCTGCTCAGAGAAGTAAGTGACGTACACAATTTGTGTTTAGACTAAAACTTCAGCAAATTTACATTTTATAGTTTTCAGGGTTCAGATCTATGAAAAAATACTTTATTTTTTCTTTCGTATGTAATTTCTTTCAAATTAGAACATCGTTAGTGTGACTGAAAATAAGAATGCATTTTTATTTTTTTTTTCTGTCAAGGTGTTCGGTACTTGCCTGTCACTGAACACTTCCCATTGAGCAGCCTGGCCTTGTGGAGCAGGGATGGCGTAAGTTGAATTGATTTTCATAATTGTATTGTAAACATTTTATTGAGGCGTACTGTATTTGATAAAATGTGTTTATAATTTTAGGTTCACCTGAGCGACCATCCTGGGATGGAGGTCCTTGCTCAGTTGCTTGAGGCGGCGGTCTGCTCGCAACTTGAGTTAAGTGCATCGAAATCTCCTGCTCCTGTGATGTTGGCTCCACCCCCCCTTGGGACGGCTTCCCCCCCCGCGGTGAGACGTTGCCTGACCCAGCCGGTTGTGGTTACCGAAGTTGCTGCTCCGCGTCGTTCGGAGCCCTACGCCTGGACTGTGGTTGGTGGTGGTCGGAAGGTACTGGATAGATACTTATTTGATTTAATGAAAATTTTGCAAGTGTATATTTCACTTTTTAACATGTTTATTTCATGTCCGCCTCCCTGATTGTCCATTTCAACTTTTCTTTAAAGTGCAGATTATAAAGTAAATGGAACTTGATTTTACAGGGAGACCTGCTGGACTCTTCCATCCCCCTGAATCCTGTGTGCTTCAGCCCAGCGTTGCTGGAGGACATGGACCGGATCGTTCCTGCGTCTGGCCTTGAAACTCCGCTACCTATATGTTGTCCGAAGGTGGAAAAGGTGTTTTATTTAATTTTAATAAATGTAATCATTTGAATTTGATGTGCAACAGTTTGTTTTAACAATTATATAATTTCTTCTATTTTTCTTATTAGAAGGCGAGTGCGAAGCGTCGTTCCATTTCCGATCCCTACAAGCTGAATCCAGTGGAGCAGCAGGTCTGAAACCGTTTCAGAAAATATATCTGACTTTAATATAGTGAAATGTACAGTACATGTTCGCTTTGCACAAAAAACGGATTGCTTCTGTTGATTTATAGATGGAGGGAGCGTCGAGAGAGAGCAACAACAAAGCTCGTCGCCAGGCACAAAGTCCGGTCCCCCCGATGGACGTCCAGGGCGAGTCCTCTTCCGTGCCACAGGAGGACCATTTTTGGGATGGGAGCTGCAAGGTAACTGTTTCCTACCATCTCAGTCACAACAAATGGGTGTAGCAGTGCAACGTGATGTGGAGAAAGTTGGCGTACTTGGTTCTGTGTATGACGAGGGTGCCAAAGATTATGTCACTCACATCAGCACAAATGGCTGTGCGAATTGAGTTTACATATTTAAAAAAATTGTATTTTACAGCTTTTGACTTTGTAGAGATGCTGCTTTATTATTTGTGCATTTCTTAGTTTTTATTAAATTGAATATAATATCAAAATTTTTTGGATTTCCAGGTTTGCTAAAAAAGTGAGCTAATATTGTTAAAGATTAATTTCTAAAGTACAGAAAAGTAAATTTGAGATGCACAAATATGAACATATGGTTTTATATTGAAATCCCACCCAATACTAGTGTAATGACAGTATTTACCATGAAGTTAATTTATCAAAATTTTATTTCACTTAATCTATTTAACAACAGAATAATTGATTACTCAATTACAAAATATGTGTTTACAACAGGCTTAATTGGTGGTAGATAGTAATCAGGTGAATATTTGTATAAATACTAACTTTTAAAAAATTTGTATGTTACAGGCTTCTGCGTTGGAACCCGGGATCAGCGGTCCACCTGTCCTGTTGGTAAGTGCTACACATTCCCAGGCCGACAAGAGGTATGCTGCATTTTCCCGTAATCACCAGTGCACATGCATGGCACTCACATTTTTAGCTTACCACAATGAGGGGTTGCAGTTTGACACAGTGATGCTTGATAGAGTGATTGAAAAAGGAGACCAACTTTATGCCGGCGTTAAACAGCAACTGATCAGTGATGGAACATTTCGTGACAATCACTTGACGTTTGAACAGATGCCTGACCATGTACTCACAGATAGGAACATCTATGCAGTACACACAACTGGTTTAAGGGTAGGTCATGTTTTTGCTCGTAGCAGGAGCACTCAAGGATCTCGACAATTGGGTTTGCATCTTGCCCTGCAACTGAAATGTCTGTCGGAAAATGTAACCCATGCTTTCCTTTTGGTGACTCCAGAGTGCATTGCAGTTTTCAGGGACAGAAGCGGTCGGTTTGGAGTTTTTGATTCCCACTCAAGAAATTCAGCAGGCCTGCCCCACCCCAGTGGAACTGCAGTAATGATGACTTTCTGCAACCTGTCTGACTTGGTCAGCCATCTATTGAAGCTCTTTCGAAATCGCGGCCCCAATGCCACCTATGAGTTTGTGCCAGTAGGTTTTGACAGGGAAAATGAAGATCATCCTCAGAACTTGACTTTTGACAACATTTCACCTGTAGCAACACAGGTAAGTCCAACTGCTTTGAAATCAGAGAGTCCGTCTGATGAGGAAATGCCTCCTTGGCTTAGGGAAGTTGCAAACGTATTAGAGGAGAGACCTCCAACCGTTACAAATTTGTCAAAAGTGCCAAAAACCGATAGAAGAAAAATTAAAAACAGGATCAAAACACAACAGAGACAGAATGTAGGAAGTAAAATGAAACAAAGTTCATCTGAAAAAGAGAGATATCTGACATCTCCAACATTTAGGACCAAAAAGCTACAGGCCGTAAAAGAAAAATACATTCTTCATCAAGTAGAGAGGAAGGATCACTTAAATAATAGATATAGAACAGATGCATCTTTCCGGAAGAGACGAAGAAATTACATGAAGGACAGATTCAATTTTGGCCGTACCTTCACAGAAAGTCATAAAGCTAAGATGGCTGAGTATATGAGGAAACGATTCAGAGATGATCCGATCTTTAGAAGCAGAAAAAAATCAAACATCAGGAATCGATTCAGAAACGATCCAGTCTTCAGAAGCAAACACAAAAAAAAAATGCGTGAATATATGAAGGCGAAGTATCATAGTGAGCCTGCTTATCGAGCAAAACATAAAGAAAAATGTGCTGCAAACAGAAGAGGCAGATTAACAACAGAAGCACGTTCCAAAAATGTAACACTGCAGCATGCTTTGCGAATCAGAAACAAGTATAAAAGAAACGTAAGCTTCCACCTTGAAACTCCAAGCCCTCTGATAACTGACGAAATGAAAGCTGCGATACGAAACTTTTATAAGAACATTAAAAACGGACCCACATATGTTTGCACTGTGTGTCACAGAGCTCTTTTCCCCAATCAAGTAAAGCACTGTAAACGAGATAAGTACACCAAGAATATGCGTGTAGTAGCTGATTCTCTAACCGGTACATATGTTCATGTGTGTGGATCTGCATGCTCAACCCCATGTTCTGTACCTCAAGAGAGGAAGGGGGAGTGGATCTGCTACACGTGTGACAGCCATCTAACCAGAGGAAAGATGCCATCGATTGCTGCTGTTAATAACCTTCACCTAGCTTCTGTTCCACCAGAGCTTGCGGAATTGAATGTACTTGAACGGCAATTAATTGCAAAAATTCTACCTTTTGCAAAAATTGTTTCTTTGCCCAAGGGACAGCAAAGGGCAATACATGGAGCAGTTGTCTGTGTTCCTTCTGACATGGAAACAGTTGTAAACAGTCTTCCGAGGCCCCGTGAGGAAGCCCAGCTTTTACAGGTGAAGCTAAAGAGAAAAACCAAGTATAAAGGGTACCAATACTTTTACACAGTAAACATGAAAAATGTCTTAGCTGCACTGACGAAGCTTAAAGATAGTCATCCAGATTACAAAGAGATAAGTATAAATGAAAGTGCAACATTTGAAGATTTCCAAGAGGATCAGCAAGTTGAGGACTTGGAAACAGAAGCAGCGGAGACTGAAATGGATATAGAAGCAGACCAGCAACCTGACCACATAGGGATAGAGCATCAGGCACTTCGACCTGGTCTGATCTTGGACACCTGCATGCAGCCTCCTGACATAGCACAGGAAGTATTGTCATATGGAGAAGGGATTTTCAGCATTGCGCCGGCTCAGGGGAACAAGCCCATCTCCTTCTTCAGTGTTCCAAGACTTGAAGCAAATGCTTATCCCGTACATTTCCCAACTGGAATAAACACATTAGATGAAGCCCGCCGTGTTGCACTTTCACCGAGTATGTATTTCAATGTACGACTTTTCTCAATAGATAGTCGGTTTGCCAAAGACCAGAGTTACCTTTTCTTTGCTCAGTTTGTCACGGAAACTCATATTGCCAATAGTAGTATGTCCATTCAGAGAAGAAAAGGGAAACCAAGCACCAAAGATGGGAAAAATATTTCCAGCAAAATGCTGCAGGATAAAGAGGAGTTGGAAAAACTTATCCAGAATAAAGAGGCTACCCGTTTCATGCAACCCTTAAGAGGAACTCCAGCTTATTGGGAGAAAGGGTTACGTGATTTGCACGCCATGGTGAGGCAACTTGGAAAGCCCACTTTCTTTTGCACGTTCTCTGCTGCTGAAATGAGATGGCCAGAAGTCATTGAGGCCATCAAAGGTCAACATGGCGAGCAGGTAGATTTTTCTGAGCTTGACTGGAATGCAAAATGTGACATTCTTAGAAGCAACCCTGTAACCGTCATGCGCATGTTTGAAAAGAGAGTGGATGCACTGTTTAGAGACCTGATTCTTTCCCCTGCACAGCCCCTTGGAGCAGTGGACGATTACTTTTATCGTGTAGAATTTCAGGCAAGGGGTTCACCACACATACATGCTGTGATATGGATTAAGGATGCACCTGAAATGGAAGACCCCTCATGTTGCGGTGAAGTCATAAAGTTCATCGATCGTCACATATCCTGTCAGTTGCCTGATGAAACCAGAGATCCAGAGCTTCACAAAATAGTCACAGAGGTTCAAATGCACAGCAAAAAGCACTCAAAATCATGCAAAAAAGGTAATGTTGAATGCAGATTTGGATTCCCCAAACTAGCAATGGACCGCACCAGAATCACCGTCCCAGTAATTGACTTTGATTTGGAAATTGATGATGAAACACCAAAGCAAAGTAAGCCAAAAGGTAGGAGAAATTCCAAAAAATCGAGATCACCATTTGTCTCAAACCTACAAAGAGAGGCTAAGAAGAAACTGAAAACAGTTAGAGATTTACTTAAAGATGAGAAATCATCTTTCAGGGATTTGTCAGAGTTACTCCAGGCTTGTAATATGACTAAAATAGAGTACAATGGCCATGTTGATGCTCTCACTTCTGGAATGGTGGTAATGATGAAACGGGATCCTAAAGATAGCTGGGTCAATGGGTACAACCCCGATCTCCTTCGTGCATGGAATGCTAACATGGACATTCAGTATGTGCTTGATGAGTACACCTGCATTGAGTACATGATGTCCTACATAGCCAAGCCAGAGCATGAAATGGCGCAGTTCCTCAAGTCTGTTGTTGATGATTTAAAGACGGCCAATGTTAGCCAACGCGATGAGATGAAGAAGATCATGCAGGCTTATTCAAAACAGAGAGAGGTTAGTGCTCAAGAATCCGTTGCGCGCACTTGTAGCCTACCTCTCAAAAAGTCCTCTCGTAGTGTCCTTTTTCTTCAAACAGATGAAGACGGTATAAAAATGAGTCTTCCGATGAGTAAACTCGTAAACATGTCCCCAGATGAAGAGAATGTGTGGATGAAAGGATTGCCGGAAAAATATCTCAACAGACCAGACACATTAGAATTCGAACACATGTGCCTGGCAGAATTTGCATCAGAATACCGGGTTCTATATGGTAGGCAAATTGAAGGGCCAAATGCAATTGCCCTCCTTAATGATGCAGGATACATCCAGAAAAGAACTATCGGCAAACCTGCAGTTATTAGATTTACTCGTTTCTCTGAGAAAAAAACACCCGAAAAGTTTTACAGACGGCTTCTGAAGTTGTATTTTCCTCACAGACGAGATGAGGACCTAAAAAATGAGGAATGCACAACCTACGAAGCCTTTTACAACAACGGTTTTCGTGGTAGATATCGGGTTAAACAGTATGTGGATTTCAATTGCAAAAGGTATGAAGGGCAAGGTAAGAAAATTGATAAGATTATGGAAGATCTGAATAAGCAAGGACCGGTTCGTAATGCGTGGAACACTTTTGCACCAGAGGTTGAGGTAGACAGTTTAGAATGCGCTGCTGAGCGACCACCATTGCAAGAAGATGAAGAGCAAGACCCTATTCCAGATTATGAAATTGATGTCAACACTGTAGACATGCCAAAAATTGAAGCTCCTAAACTGAGCCCTGATTTCATCAGACAAATGTACAGGAGTTTAAATGAGACTCAAGCGTCCATGTTTTACGCCATTCGCGATTGGTGTCTGAAGCGCGTCTGGGGTGAGAAACCAGAACCGTTCTTTTATTTCTTGACGGGAGGAGCCGGATGTGGTAAATCTCATGTCATCAAATGTGTTTATCAGGAGGCAACCAAGCTCTTGCGCCAGCTTCCGAGAATTCTCGATATTGGTGACATGTCCAAGCCCACTGTGCTCCTCACAGCTTTTACTGGTACTGCAGCGTACAACATATCAGGGAAGACTTTACATTCCATCTTGAAGCTACCGAAAAGTTTAAAACCACCATACAAGGGACTTGGAAATTCATTGGATGAAGTGAGGGCAGTTCTTTCTAATATAGAAATCTTAATCATCGATGAAATCTCCATGGTCTCCAAAGACCTACTTGCATATGTTCACTGGAGATTTCAACAAATCAAGGGGAACAACAGGTTCATGGGTGGGGTCTCTGTTTTGGCTGTGGGGGATTTCTTCCAACTTCCTCCTCTTGGACGATCAAAACCGCTTTGTGTCGCCGAGGATGGCGTGCTTGATATCTGGAATGAGAATTTCCAGATGATAAGCCTGACAGAAATCATGCGGCAGAAAGATGACCGAGCGTTTGCAGAGCTCCTGAACAGGATTCGAGTTAAAGGTAAAGCCGATTCGCTTAGTAAGGATGACAAGACTCTTTTGATCCAAGCTGTTACTGACTCAAAAGAGTGTCCAATGGATGTTCTGCACATTTTTGCAACAAACAAACAGGTGGACACCCATAATGCAGCAGTTGTGACCTCTTTAGGTGCAGTAACAGTTGACATCGAGGCAGAGGACTACAAAAGGGTTACAAAGACAGGAAACATGATTAATCTGGGCTGTTGCATAGCGGGCAACAAACGAGACTTGTCTAACAACATACAGGCTGGTTTGGGTTTTAGGGTAATGATTATAAGAAACTTGGATGTAGAGGATGGTCTTGTTAATGGAACATTTGGGACCATTGCGGATATTGTCACCAGTACGAAAGATGGAAAGAATAGTGTAAAGTTAATTGGACTCAAACTGGACAATCCCCTCGCTGGACACACAAAAAAGATTCAGGGTAAACCAGACAGCTTTGTTTACATTGAGAGATTTGAGGAACAGAGTAGCGTAAAGGGAGTGGTACGACGGCAATTTCCAATCAGGTTAGCCTTTGGGTGTACGGCACACAAAGTCCAAGGGATGACCATGAAGTCTGCGGTTATTTCTTTGAAGCGTATTTTTGAACCGGGAATGGCATATGTGGCACTCAGTCGCACAACTTCCCTGGAAGGACTTAAAATCATTGATTTTGATGAAAGTAAGATCTACGCTGACAAAAACATCAGAGCAGCTATGGAATCAATGAGATCAGCATCGTTTTTGCATATCAGACCACTCTTGCATTTTCAGTCTGGTCATCAAGGTGCAACATTAACAATTGTCCACCACAATGTCGAAGGTCTTGTCTGTCACTCTGAGGACATGAAACAACATCATGAACTTATGCTGGCAGATGTCTTATGCCTAACGGAGACTCATTTATTTGGATCTTCTGTTCCAGCTTCTTGCCAAATGGAGGGCTATTCTTTCTTTTCACGGAACAGACATGTCTCCTACTCAAACAGAGTCGACATTGCTACCAAAGAGGGTGGGGGAGTAGCGACTTACTGCCGGAGTCTTCTCCAACCGCAGGAACGTAGATTCTTCAACCAGGTTACAGATATTGAATTCAACGTTGTGAAAGTGGAAACCCCAATCAGAGCACTGATTGCGACAGTTTACAGGCCACCAAGTTATGATCTTGGAACATTTTTAAGAAATCTGCAGAACCTCTTGGATGGCCTGAATTCAATGGATATTCGGCCCGTTGTCATATTGGGAGACTTCAATGAGGACCTTATTCCTCCTGGGAAAAAAGCCATCAATGAGTTGTTTAGAACAAAAGGCTTTATGCAACTCATCTCTGATGCAACCACAGAAAAACGTACCCTCCTTGATCACATTTACATCTCCAATCCAGAATACTGTATCCAATCAGGTGTCTTGCAGGCTTACTACAGCTACCACAATCCTATATACTGTGTGTTAGCTTCAGTATAAACTGCATCTACAGTGGCTTCCAAAAATAGTTATGTTCCTTGAAATTTTCCTAATCATAAGGGGTATTTTTCTTGATCTTTTATATTAAATTCTGATGAAATATATTTGTGGTTGTAATGTAACAATATGGAACAGTTCAAGGAGTATGATTACTTTGTAAGCACTGTAAATCTTAATCCTGAATTCATGACAGGATATTATTTTTGGAGAACATGTAAAGATCTTGCATCATTTTATGTGACTGTGGGTTTTTTTGTATATGCAGCAATCAGAAAGCAGTGTGGGTTGTTTTTCTCTATCATTGTTGCAGAGGGTTTGATATATATTTATTCATTGTACACATTTGTGAATTATAGTGTAGCTTGTGGATTTTGTTGTAGGAATAAAAATATTCTTGTACAGTTTGCAAATCTTTTCAATACTTATTTAGTTCCGTAGAAAGGAGGCTTCATAACCAGGGTTTGTATGTGCCCATGAAACTTTGTTTGAGGTTTGGGAATACGAAAGTGGCTGATCTTGAAACACTTATCGGTTCTCTGTCAGAGTAGTTGCTGGAAATATTGGACCAGGAAGCGGTAGATTAAAAAATCCGTTACTACACGTATATTCTGTTCTATTTTGAAATAAAAATTATTTCAAATTGGTCTTCAATCTGGCACATAGCATTTTCCTCATTTTTCTAATGCAGTTAGAGTAACTGTTACCCTCCGAATAAGTTAATTTTTTGCAAAACTCTTTTTTTATTCTTCACAATTTGCGTCATTCAATTAAAGCTCTCCTTGTTTCATCTCTCCCCAATGATACTGCACTTTTTACTGCTGCAGCTCCCTAGGGGTTACTTCACTAGAAGGACAAAAGTTGAACTCACTTTTGTCCTGTTGGACTCCCTCCACATACTGAGAATTTGTGTTGTTTTGATGGAATTAACCTCTTTCCTCCCAGTTTTAGTCTGTTTTTGCAGGTTGTTCCACACAAACAATCCTTGGAAGCTGCTAAGAACAGACAGGAAACGAGACCTGGAGGTTTGGTGCATGAGAGTTAGCAAATGTATCTAAATTGTAGCAACCTTAAAAGCAGTTACATTTTTGTTGTTGTTGATAATAGATGTCTATTGATGGAATGACTTGTTTATTTTTAGTGCAGGACAACCCTTGCCTAGCTCATGGACTTGGTCCCACACCCAATCTGAGGAGAAGATGGAGTTCCTGTTTCTTTAGATAGGTAGATAACAAATTAAAGCTAATTTTGTTTATTTTAATTTGAAATTGATGATGTTGTATATGTAAGTTTGATAGGAGGAATCCAGTGGATATAGGCCCTTTTTTCTTAGGTGACATTGGTGTTTATATCTATCTTAATCATTCTTAAACCTTAGTTTAAACAAAGTTTAATTTTTAGTTTATTCATTCATAAATCACATAAATGTTTAAAAATGTCATATATATTAATTTGGTTTTTGTCTGTTTTTTGTTTTTTTAATACAGTCTGTGATGTGTCACACCAGATTGGATGCCTAAGAAGAAGTTGGGAAAAATCAAAAAGCTTTGGAGAAGCGATACTTTTTTGTTGTTGTTATTCTTTATAGTTGTAAATAGTTTTTGATGTATGTATATATTTAAGATGGTTTCATTTATTGTATAGAGACTGCAATATGTTACATTAGATTAATTTAAAATATGTTTTCATGTATGTATATAGTTATAAAGGTTTCACATTTATAACAAGTGGATCATCATGGCAAAGCCATAATGTTTCACTTGTGACAGTAAATCTGTCGAGCCTCACCTTGACACTCAGGAAACAACCCTGAGTGCCACACGGCCGGACAGGACACATGTAAAATAAAAAAGATAGCAATTTCTTTTTATTGCAGAGACATTAGATTCTTAAATTTATGGTATTCTTTAAATGTTGTAATTTTGGTTCATTGTAAACTTTACCTGTAAAAAGTTTGTACAAATCTTTAACATAAGGTCAATATATATTTTTAAACTGTAATATGTTGTGTGTGTGTGTGTGTTATTGAAATTTTGTATTTGTCACGATCATTAGGTAAATGCTAATGAACTGCCTTCCTGCAGTTTATGAGCATTGAACTGTTAGTGAACAGTTCAATGCAAGGTTCATTAGCGTTAGCATTTTAGCTTCAATAAGCTATTAGCTATTTATTTTACTTTTTAGCAATGTTTAGTATACTGAATGGAGTAAATCAATTACAGAAAATATCCTAGTCATTTCCCACATGCTGATGAAAGCAATGACGCTAACATTAGCGTTTCTGCTGATTTTAGCTGATATACTTACTTTATAATACTGAATGGTGCACGTCCGCCTCACTTAACGTTCTTGCGGTTCTCCGCGTGCCACTGGTTACGTTGCGGCGTCCTTTGGCGTCGACGCCAATTTGTGGCGTGACGACGCCGGGCCCAAGCCCGACGGGCACGCCTTGGCAGGCCCCGGCTAAATTTCTTCAGAAATTTTGTTTTTCTAGTTATTCTTTATTTTTCTTCCGTAACCGTTAATGCGGCTCATACCGCTGGGTGCACACCTACAAATGAGGTATCAAAACGTGCAGAAAATTCACGCCATTGGAGCTATTATTTTTGGTGGGATTTGGGCTTAACGTGGCGACATAATTCGCAAAAAACTGCGAAAAAAACCCCATTATAACTCAATGGGAAAAATCCTAGAAATACCCTATTTTTGAGGATTTGCTGTGTCGTCACAAATTCACCTAGAAATGCCATTCAAATTTCATTTTGTAGATACGTCTGTGATCTCTTCGAAAGTGAAGACGGCTCGTCGATACCAGTTACGGTTTGTCCACAATTTGCCTCTAAGCGACCCAAAGTTTCTCATTTTTGCTCAAGTTAGAGTGCGTTTCTGGCTGCTTAGAGTGAGAGATGAAGACAACTTTTTCAACCCAAATCATTTTTGAAATCGCCATCACGCCCACAAATATCGCACGATTAGTATCAAAATCGGTCCTGAAATTGATACGCCTGTCTGCTCCGGTAAAATGTTTTCGAAATTTATCTAGACCGTACGGTTTTCTGTCACGGTGCTTCAGAGCAAAGTCATGCGACAGGATTTTCTGAGGCTGTCTGAGGCTCTCTCCCATGTATTTGAATAGAATTTCAGATCTGGGCACAACATTTCTTTCTCTCATCGCTGTAAATGCTCTGAGTGAGGTACAGATATGAATCTCGGGACTATCGCAGAAGACACATTGAACTGTCATACGCTGCAAACGCTTTTCGAATATGTATTACGGTTCCCGAACAAGAAGGATTTGTTTCCAATGCTTTTTTGTCAGTAAAATGTGTTTGCTCAAACACACAATTGTGTGTTTGAGAGCTCACAGCTCAGAGCTCACACCTGCTGAGACCATTATTTACCATAGCAACGGAACTCAAGAGGCTATTGGCTGCTGATTTGGACTACAGATACGCATCGCTGTAGTTCTATCTATCCTCAGTTGAAACAGATCAGGACTGAGAACTGGCCTTTAGAACTACCTGCTGCTATGGGCTGTATATAACTGATTGAACTCAGTAACTGTTACACATGGGATTAGTTTGGAACTTTAAAATGGAGCATAATAATAATTTCAAAATAAAAGCCTTGAATATTTTTACATCAGGTAATTGCTCTTTTTGGCTTTATTTGACTTTTTCATCCAAAGCAATGTTACACATGGGATTAGTTCGGAACTTTAAAATGGAGCATAATAATAATTTCAAAATAAAAGCCTTGAATATTTTTACATCAGGTAATTGCGCTTTTTGGCTTTATGTGACTTTTTTATCCAAAGCACTGTTACACAATGGAATAGTTTGGCCCTCTGAAATGAAGCATACTGAAAATTTCAAAATAAAAGCCTTGAATATTTTTACGTCATGTAATTGCTCTTTTTGGCCGTATATGACTTTTTCATCCAAAGCACTGTTACACATGGGATTTGTTCGGAACTTTAAAATGGAGCATAATAATAATTTCAAAATAAAAGCCTTGAATATTTTTACATCAGGTAATTGCGCTTTTTGGCTTTATGTGACTTTTTCATCCAAAGCACTGTTACACATGGGATTAGTTCGGAACTTTAAAATGGAGCATAATAATAATTTCAAAATAAAAGCCTTGCATATTTTTACATCAGGTAATTGCGCTTTTTGGCTTTATGTGACTTTTTTATCCAAAGCACTGTTACACATGGGATTCGTTCGGAACTTTAAAATGGAGCATACTGAAAATTTCAAAATAAAAGCCTTGAGAATTTTTACATGAGATTATTGCTGTTTTGAGCACTATATAACTGATTTTATCCAATGACTGTTATTCATGGGATTAGGTTGGCCCTTTGAAATGAAGTTTAACAAAACTTCCAAAATAAAAGCCTCGACAAAAATTTTAAATCGTACCGAACGGTGCACGTCCGCCTCGCTTAACGTTCTTGCGGTTCTCCGCGTGCCATTGATTACGTTGCGGCGTTCTTTAGCGTCGATGCCGATTTGTGGCGTGACGACGCCGGGCCCGAACCCCACGGGCGCGCCTTGGCAGGCCCCGGCTAAATTTCTTCCGAAATTTTCTAGTTGGGGCCTGCCATGCAAAGCAATGGCAGGAACCTATTACTATTGTCGGAGAGAAGCGTCTCTTTAAGTATTATTGTTGGGGCCTGCCATGCAAAGCAATGGCAGGAACCTATTGCTATTCTCCCAAGAAAAGTTTCTTTATTATTATTGGGGCCTGCCATGCAAAGCAATGGCAGGAACCTATTACTCTACACCCAACAAGCGTCTCTTTAATATTATTATAATTCTTTATTTTTCTTCCGTAACCGTTAATGCGGCTCGTACCGCTGGGTGCACACCTACAAATGAGGTATCAAAACGTGCAGAAAATTCACGCCATTGGAGCTATTACTTCTGGTGGGATTTGGGCTTAACGTGGCGACATAATTCGCAAAAAACTACGAAAAAAACCCCATTATAACTCAATGGGAAAAATCCTAGAAATACCCTATTTTTGAGGATTTGCTGTGTCGTCACAAATTCACCTAGAAATGCCATTCAAATTTCATTTTGTAGATACGTCTGTGATCTCTTCGAAAGTGAAGACGGCTCGTCGATACCAGTTACGGTTTGTCCACAATTTGCCTCTAAGCGACCCAAAGTTTCTCATTTTTCTTCAAATTAGAGTGACAGCCCATCTCGGTTCATATCTGGGCACAACATTTCTTTCTCTCATCGCTGTAAATGCTCTGAGTGAGGTACAGATATGAATCTCGGGACTATCGCAGAAGACACATTGAACTGTCATACGCTCGAAACGCTTTTCGAATATGTATTACGGTTCCCGAACAAGAAGGATTTGTTTCCAATGCTTTTTTTCAGTAAAGTGTGTTTGCTCAAACACACTTGTGTGTTTGAGAGCTCACAGCTCAGAGCTCACACCTGCTGAGACCATTATTTGCCATAGCAACGGAACTCAAGAGGCTATTGGCTGCTGATTTGGACTACGAATACGCATCACTGTAGTTCTATCTATCCTCAGTTGAAACAGATCAGGACTGAGAACTGGCCTTTAGAACTACTGCTGCTATGGGCTGTATATAACTCATTTAACTCAGTAACTGTTACACATGGGATTAGTTTGGAACTTTAAAATGGAGCATAATAATAATTTCAAAATAAAAGCCTTGAATATTTTTACATCAGGTAATTGCTGTTTTTGGCTTTATTTGACGTTTTCATCCGAAGCACTGTTACACATGGGATTACTTTGGAACTTTAAAATGGAGAATAATAATAATTTCAAAATAAAAGCCTTGAATATTTTTACATCAGGTAATTGCTTTTTTTGGCCGTATATGACTTTTTCATCCAAAGCAATGTTACACATGGGATTAGTTTGGAACTTTAAAATGGAGAATAATAATTTCAAAATAAAAGCCTTGAATATTTTTACATCAGGTAATTGCTGTTTTTGGCTTTATTTGACGTTTTCATCCAAAGCACTGTTACACATGGGATTAGTTTGGAACTTTAAAATGGAGCATAATAATAATTTCAAAATAAAAGCCTTGAATATTTTTACATCAGGTAATTGCTGTTTTTGGCTTTATATGACTTTTTCATCCAAAGCACTGTTACACATGGGATTAGTTTGGAACTTTAAAATGGAGCATAATAATAATTTCAAAATAAAAGCCTTGAATATTTTTACATCAGGTCATTGCTCTTTTTGACTTTATTTGACTTTTTCATCCAAAGCACTGTTACACGTGGTATTAGTTTGGCCCTTTGAAATGAAGCATTCTGAAAATTTCAAAATAAAAGCCTTGAATAATTTTACATGACGTAATTGCTCTTTTTGGCTTTATTTGACTTTTTCATCCAAAGCACTGTTACACGTGGTATTAGTTTGGCCCTTTGAAATGAAGCATACTGAAAATTTCAAAATAAAAGCCTTGAATATTTTTACATCAGCTACTTGTGTTTTGAGCATTATATAACTATTTTAACCCAAGGACTATTACGCATGGGATTAGTTTGGCCCTTTGAAATGAAGTTTAACAAAACTTCCAAAATAAAAGCCTTGACAACATTTTAAATCGTACCGAACGGTGCACGTCCGCCTCGCTTAACGTTCTTGCGGTTCTCCGCGTGCCACTGCTTACGTCGCGGCGTTCTTTGGCGTCGACGCCGATTTGTGGCGCGACGACGCCGGGCCCGAACCCCACGGCCGCGCCTTGGCAGGCCCCGGCTAAATTTCTTCCGAAATTTTCTAGTTATTCTTTATTTTTCATCCGTAACCGTTAATGCGGCTCATACCGCTGCGTGCACACCTACAAAAGAGGTATCAAAACGTGCAGAAAATTCACGCCATTCCAGCTATTACTTTTGGTGGGATTCGGGATTAACATGGCGACATAATTCGCAAAAAACTACGAAAAAAACCCCATTATAACTCAATGGGAAAAATCCTAGAAATACCCTATTTTTGAGGATTTGCTGTGTCGTCACAAATTCACCTAGAAATGCCATTCAAATTTCATTTTGTAGATACGTCTGTGATCTCTTCGAAAGTGAAGACGGCTCGTCGATACCAGTTATGGTTTGTCCACAATTTGCCTCTAAGCGACCCAAAGTTTCTCATTTTTGCTCATATTAGAGTGACAGCCGACCTCGGTTCATATCTGGGCACAACATTTCTTTCTCTCATCACTGTAAATGCTCTGAGTGAGGTACAGATATGAATCTCGGGACTATCGCAGAAGACACATTGAACTGTCATACGCTTAAAACGCTTTTCGAATATGTATTACGGTTCCCGAACAAGAAGGATTTGTTTCCAATGCTTTTTTTCAGTAAAGTGTGTTTGCTCAAACACACTTGTGTGTTTGAGAGCTCACAGCTCAGAGCTCACACCTGCTGAGACCATTATTTGCCATAGCAACGGAACTCAAGAGGCTATTGGCTGCTGGTTAGGACTACGAATACGCATCGTTGTAGTTCTATCTATCCTCAGTTGAAACAGATCAGGACTGAGAACTGGCCTTTACAACTACTTGCTGCTTTGGGCTGTATATAACTGATTTAACTCAGTAACTGTTACACATGGGATTAGTTTTACACTTTAAAATTAAGCATATTGAAAATTTCACAATAAAAGCCCTGAATATTTTTACATGACGTAATTGCTCTTTTTTGGCTTTATTTGACTTTTTCATCCAAAGCACTGTTACACATGGTATTAGTTTGGCCCTTTAAAATGAAGCTTAACAAAAATTTCAAAATAAAAGCCTTGAATATTTTTACATCAGCTACTTGTGTTTTGAGCATTATATAACTATTTTAACCGAAGGACTATTACGCATGGGATTAGTTTGGCCCTTTGAAATGAAGCATCCTGCAAATTTCAAAATAAAAGCCTTGAATATTTTTACATGACATAATTGCTCTTTTTGGCTTTATTTGACTTTTTCATCCAAAGCACTGTTACACATGGTATTAGTTCAGAACTTTAAAATGAAGCATACTGAAAATTTCAAAATAAAAGCCTTGAATATTTTTACATCATGTAATTGCTCTTTTTGGCTTTATTTGACTTTTTCATCCAAAGCACTGTTACACATGGTATTAGTTTGGAACTTTAAAATGGAGCATAATAATAATTTCAAAATAAAAGCCTTGAATATTTTTACATCATGTAATTGCTGTTTTTGGCTTTGTATGACTTTTTCATCCAAAGCACTGTTACACATGGGATTAGTTCGGAACTTTAAAATGAAACATACTGAAAATTTCAAAATAAAAGCCTTGAATATTTTTACATCATGTAATTGCTCTTTTTGGCTTTATTTGACTTTTTCATCCAAAGCACTGTTACACATGGGATTAGTTTGGCCCTTTGAAATGAAGCATACTGAAAATTTTAAAATAAAAGCCTTGAATATTTTTACATGACGTAATTGCTGTTTGTGGCTTTATGTGACTTTTTCATCCAAAGCACTGTTACACATGGGATTAGTTTGGAACTTTAAAATTAAGCATACTGAAAATTTCAAAATAAAAGCCTTGAAGATTTTACATGACGTAATTGCTTTTTTTGGCCGTATATGACTTTTTCATGCAAAGCACTGTTACACATGGGATTAGTTCGGAACTTTAAAATGGAGCATACTGAAAATTTCAAAATAAAAGCCTTGAATATTTTTACATCAGCTACTTGTGTTTTCAGCATTATATAACTATTTTAACCCAAGGACTATTACGCATGGGATTAGTTTGGCCCTTTGAAATGAAGTTTAACAAAACTTCCAAAATAAAAGCCTTGACAACATTTTAAATCGTACTGAATGGTGCACGTCCGCCTCGCTTAACGTTCTTGCGGTTCTCCGCGTGCCACTGATTACGTTGCGGCGTTCTTTAGCGTCGACGCCGATTTGTGGCGTGACGACGCCGGGCCCAAGCCCGACGGGCGCGCCTTGGCAGGCCCCGGCTAAATTTCTTCAGAAATTTTGTTTTTCTAGTTATTCTTTATTTTTCATCCGTAACCGTTAATGCGGCTCATACCGCTGCGTGCACACCTACAAAAGAGGTATCAAAACGTGCAGAAAATTCACGCCATTCCAGCTATTACTTTTGGTGGGATTCGGGATTAACATGGCGACATAATTCGCAAAAAACTACGAAAAAAACCCCATTATAACTCAATGGGAAAAATCCTAGAAATACCCTATTTTTGAGGATTTGCTGTGTCGTCACAAATTCACCTAGAAATGCCATTCAAATTTCATTTTGTAGATACGTCTGTGATCTCTTCGAAAGTGAAGACGGCTCGTCGATACCAGTTATGGTTTGTCCACAATTTGCCTCTAAGCGACCCAAAGTTTCTCATTTTTGCTCATATTAGAGTGACAGCCGACCTCGGTTCATATCTGGGCACAACATTTCTTTCTCTCATCACTGTAAATGCTCTGAGTGAGGTACAGATATGAATCTCGGGACTATCGCAGAAGACACATTGAACTGTCATACGCTTAAAACGCTTTTCGAATATGTATTACGGTTCCCGAACAAGAAGGATTTGTTTCCAATGCTTTTTTTCAGTAAAGTGTGTTTGCTCAAACACACTTGTGTGTTTGAGAGCTCACAGCTCAGAGCTCACACCTGCTGAGACCATTATTTGCCATAGCAACGGAACTCAAGAGGCTATTGGCTGCTGGTTAGGACTACGAATACGCATCGTTGTAGTTCTATCTATCCTCAGTTGAAACAGATCAGGACTGAGAACTGGCCTTTACAACTACTTGCTGCTTTGGGCTGTATATAACTGATTTAACTCAGTAACTGTTACACATGGGATTAGTTTTACACTTTAAAATTAAGCATATTGAAAATTTCACAATAAAAGCCCTGAATATTTTTACATGACGTAATTGCTCTTTTTTGGCTTTATTTGACTTTTTCATCCAAAGCACTGTTACACATGGTATTAGTTTGGCCCTTTAAAATGAAGCTTAACAAAAATTTCAAAATAAAAGCCTTGAATATTTTTACATCAGCTACTTGTGTTTTGAGCATTATATAACTATTTTAACCGAAGGACTATTACGCATGGGATTAGTTTGGCCCTTTGAAATGAAGCATCCTGCAAATTTCAAAATAAAAGCCTTGAATATTTTTACATGACGTAATTGCTCTTTTTGGCTTTATTTGACTTTTTCATCCAAAGCACTGTTACACATGGTATTAGTTTGGCCCTTTGAAATGACTATTAACAAAAATTTCAAAATTAAAGCCTTGAATATTTTTACATCATGTAATTGCTCTTTTTGGCTTTATTTGACTTTTTCATCCAAAGCACTGTTACACGTGGTATTAGTTTGGCCCTTTGAAATGAAGCTTAACAAAAGTTTCAAAATAAAAGCCTTGAATATTTTTACATGACGTAATTGCTCTTTTTGGCTTTATTTGACTTTTTCATCCAAAGCACTCTTACACGTGGTATTAGTTCAGAACTTTAAAATGAAGCATACTGAAAATTTCAAAATAAAAGCCTTGAATATTTTACATGAAGTAATTGCTCTTTTTGGCCGTATATGACTTTTTCATCCAAAGCAATGTTACACATGGGATTAGTTCGGAACTTTAAAATGGAGCATAATAATAATTTCAAAATAAAAGCCTTGAATATTTTTACATCAGGTAATTGCTGTTTTTGGCTTTATTTGACGTTTTCATCCAAAGCACTGTTACACATGGGATTACTTTGGAACTTTGAAATGAAGCATACTGAAAATTTCAAAATAAAAGCCTTGAATATTTTTACATCAGGTAATTGCTGTTTTTGGCTTTATATGACTTTTTCATCCAAAGCACTGTTACACATGGGATTAGTTTGGAACTTTAAAATGGAGCATAATAATAATTTCAAAATAAAAGCCTTGAATATTTTTACATCAGGTAATTGCTCTTTTTGGCTTTATTTGACTTTTTCATCCAAAGCACTGTTACACGTGGTATTAGTTTGGCCCTTTGAAATGAAGCATTCTGAAAATTTCAAAATAAAAGCCTTGAATAATTTTACATGACGTAATTGCTCTTTTTGGCTTTATTTGACTTTTTCATCCAAAGCACTGTTACACGTGGTATTAGTTTGGCCCTTTGAAATGAAGCATACTGAAAATTTCAAAATAAAAGCCTTGAATATTTTTACATCAGCTACTTGTGTTTTGAGCATTATATAACTATTTTAACCCAAGGACTATTACGCATGGGATTAGTTTGGCCCTTTGAAATGAAGGTTAACAAAACTTCCAAAATAAAAGCCTTGACAACATTTTAAATCGTACCGAACGGTGCACGTCCTCCTCGCTTAACGTTCTTGCGGTTCTCCGCGTGCCACTGATCACGTCGCGGCGTCCTTTGGCGTCGACGCCGATTTGTGGCGCGACGACGCCGGGCCCATGCCCGACGGGCGCGCCTTGGCAGGCCCCGGCTAAATTTCTTCCGAAATTTTCTAGTTATTCTTTATTTTTCATCCGTAACCGTTAATGCGGCTCATACCGCTGCGTGCACACCTACAAAAGAGGTATCAAAACGTGCAGAAAATTCACGCCATTCCAGCTATTACTTTTGGTGGGATTCGGGATTAACATGGCGACATAATTCGCAAAAAACTACGAAAAAAACCCCATTATAACTCAATGGGAAAAATCCTAGAAATACCCTATTTTTGAGGATTTGCTGTGTCGTCACAAATTCACCTAGAAATGCCATTCAAATTTCATTTTGTAGATACGTCTGTGATCTCTTCGAAAGTGAAGACGGCTCGTCGATACCAGTTATGGTTTGTCCACAATTTGCCTCTAAGCGACCCAAAGTTTCTCATTTTTGCTCATATTAGAGTGACAGCCGACCTCGGTTCATATCTGGGCACAACATTTCTTTCTCTCATCACTGTAAATGCTCTGAGTGAGGTACAGATATGAATCTCGGGACTATCGCAGAAGACACATTGAACTGTCATACGCTTAAAACGCTTTTCGAATATGTATTACGGTTCCCGAACAAGAAGGATTTGTTTCCAATGCTTTTTTTCAGTAAAGTGTGTTTGCTCAAACACACTTGTGTGTTTGAGAGCTCACAGCTCAGAGCTCACACCTGCTGAGACCATTATTTGCCATAGCAACGGAACTCAAGAGGCTATTGGCTGCTGGTTAGGACTACGAATACGCATCGTTGTAGTTCTATCTATCCTCAGTTGAAACAGATCAGGACTGAGAACTGGCCTTTACAACTACTTGCTGCTTTGGGCTGTATATAACTGATTTAACTCAGTAACTGTTACACATGGGATTAGTTTTACACTTTAAAATTAAGCATATTGAAAATTTCACAATAAAAGCCCTGAATATTTTTACATGACGTAATTGCTCTTTTTTGGCTTTATTTGACTTTTTCATCCAAAGCACTGTTACACATGGTATTAGTTTGGCCCTTTAAAATGAAGCTTAACAAAAATTTCAAAATAAAAGCCTTGAATATTTTTACATCAGCTACTTGTGTTTTGAGCATTATATAACTATTTTAACCGAAGGACTATTACGCATGGGATTAGTTTGGCCCTTTGAAATGAAGCATCCTGCAAATTTCAAAATGAAAGCCTTGAATATTTTTACATGACGTAATTGCTCTTTTTGGCTTTATTTGACTTTTTCATCCAAAGCACTGTTACACATGGTATTAGTTTGGCCCTTTGAAATGAATATTAACAAAAATTTCAAAATTAAAGCCTTGAATATTTTTACATCATGTAATTGCTCTTTTTGGCTTTATTTGACTTTTTCATCCAAAGCACTGTTACACGTGGTATTAGTTTGGCCCTTTGAAATGAAGCTTAACAAAAGTTTCAAAATAAAAGCCTTGAATATTTTTACATGACGTAATTGCTCTTTTTGGCTTTATTTGACTTTTTCATCCAAAGCACTCTTACACGTGGTATTAGTTCAGAACTTTAAAATGAAGCATACTGAAAATTTCAAAATAAAAGCCTTGAATATTTTACATGAAGTAATTGCTCTTTTTGGCCGTATATGACTTTTTCATCCAAAGCAATGTTACACATGGGATTAGTTCGGAACTTTAAAATGGAGCATAATAATAATTTCAAAATAAAAGCCTTGAATATTTTTACATCAGGTAATTGCTGTTTTTGGCTTTATTTGACGTTTTCATCCAAAGCACTGTTACACATGGGATTACTTTGGAACTTTGAAATGAAGCATACTGAAAATTTCAAAATAAAAGCCTTGAATATTTTTACATCAGGTAATTGCTGTTTTTGGCTTTATATGACTTTTTCATCCAAAGCACTGTTACACATGGGATTAGTTTGGAACTTTAAAATGGAGCATAATAATAATTTCAAAATAAAAGCCTTGAATATTTTTACATCAGGTAATTGCTCTTTTTGGCTTTATTTGACTTTTTCATCCAAAGCACTGTTACACGTGGTATTAGTTTGGCCCTTTGAAATGAAGCATTCTGAAAATTTCAAAATAAAAGCCTTGAATAATTTTACATGACGTAATTGCTCTTTTTGGCTTTATTTGACTTTTTCATCCAAAGCACTGTTACACGTGGTATTAGTTTGGCCCTTTGAAATGAAGCATACTGAAAATTTCAAAATAAAAGCCTTGAATATTTTTACATCAGCTACTTGTGTTTTGAGCATTATATAACTATTTTAACCCAAGGACTATTACGCATGGGATTAGTTTGGCCCTTTGAAATGAAGGTTAACAAAACTTCCAAAATAAAAGCCTTGACAACATTTTAAATCGTACCGAACGGTGCACGTCCGCCTCGCTTAACGTTCTTGCGGTTCTCCGCGTGCCACTGATCACGTCGCGGCGTCCTTTGGCGTCGACGCCGATTTGTGGCGCGACGACGCCGGGCCCATGCCCGACGGGCGCGCCTTGGCAGGCCCCGGCTAAATTTCTTCCGAAATTTTCTAGTTGGGGCCTGCCATGCAAAGCAATGGCAGGAACCTATTACTATTGTCGGAGAGAAGCGTCTCTTTAATATTCTTTATTCTTCCGTAACCGTTAATGCGGCTCGTACCGCTGGGTGCACACCTACAAATGAGGTATCAAAACGTGCAGAAAATTCACGCCATTGGAGCTATTATTTTTGGTGGGATTTGGGCTTAACGTGGCGACATAATTCGCAAAAAACTGCGAAAAAAACCCCATTATAACTCAATGGGAAAAATCCTAGAAATACCCTATTTTTGAGGATTTGCTGTGTCGTCACAAATTCACCTAGAAATGCCATTCAAATTTCATTTTGTAGATACGTCTGTGATCTCTTCGAAAGTGAAGACGGCTCGTCGATACCAGTTACGGTTTGTCCACAATTTGCCTCTAAGCGACCCAAACTTTCTCATTTTTGCTCAAGTTAGAGTGCGTTTCTGGCTGCTTAGAGTGAGAGATGAAGACAACTTTTTCAACCCAAATCATTTTTGAAATCGCCATCACGCCCACAAATATCGCACGATTAGTATCAAAATCGGTCCTGACATTGATACGCCTGTCTGCTCCGGTAAAATGTTTTCGAAATTTATCTAGACCGTACGGTTTTCTGTCACGGTGCTTCAGAGCAAAGTCATGCGACAGGATTTTCTGAGGCTGTCTGAGGCTCTCTCCCATGTATTTGAATAGAATTTCAGATCTGGGCACAACATTTCTTTCTCTCATCACTGTAAATGTTCTGAGTGAGGTACAGATATGAATCTCGGGACTATCGCAGAAGACACATTGAACTGTCATACGCTGCAAACGCTTTTCGAATATGTATTACGGTTCCCGAACAAGAAGGATTTGTTTCCAATGCTTTTTTGTCAGTAAAATGTGTTTGCTCAAACACACAGTGTGTTTGAGAGCTCAGCGCTCAGAGCTCACACCTGCTGAGACCATTATTTACCATAGCAACGGAACTCAAGAGGCTATTGGCTGCTGATTTGGACTACAGATACGCATCGCTGTAGTTCTATCTATCCTCAGTTGAAACAGATCAGGACTGAGAACTGGCCTTTAGAACTACCTGCTGCTATGGGCTGTATATAACTGATTTAACTCAGTAACTGTTACACATGGGATTAGTTTGGAACTTTAAAATTAAGCATACTGAAAATTTCAAAATAAAAGCCTTGAATATTTTACATGACGTAATTGCTCTTTTTGGCCGTATATGACTTTTTCATCCAAAGCAATGTTACACATGGGATTAGTTTGGAACTTTAAAATGGAGCATAATAATAATTTCAAAATAAAAGCCTTGAATATTTTACATGACGTAATTGCTCTTATTGGCCGTATATTACTTTTTCATCCAAAGCAATGTTACACATGGGATTAGTTTTGAACTTTAAAATGAAGCTTAACAAAAATTTCAAAATAAAAGCCTTGAATATTTTTACATCATGTAATTGCTCTTTTGAGCTTTATTTGACTTTTTCATCCAAAGCAATGTTACACATGGGATTAGTTCGGAACTTTAAAATGGAGCATAATAATAATTTCAAAATAAAAGCCTTGAATATTTTTACATCAGGTAATTGCGCTTTTTGGCTTTATGTGACTTTTTTATCCAAAGCACTGTTACACAATGGAATAGTTTGGCCCTCTGAAATGAAGCATACTGAAAATTTCAAAATAAAAGCCTTGAATATTTTTACGTCATGTAATTGCTCTTTTTGGCCGTATATGACTTTTTCATCCAAAGCACTGTTACACATGGGATTTGTTCGGAACTTTAAAATGGAGCATAATAATAATTTCAAAATAAAAGCCTTGAATATTTTTACATCAGGTAATTGCGCTTTTTGGCTTTATGTGACTTTTTCATCCAAAGCACTGTTACACATGGGATTAGTTCGGAACTTTAAAATGGAGCATAATAATAATTTCAAAATAAAAGCCTTGCATATTTTTACATCAGGTAATTGCGCTTTTTGGCTTTATGTGACTTTTTTATCCAAAGCACTGTTACACATGGGATTCGTTCGGAACTTTAAAATGGAGCATACTGAAAATTTCAAAATAAAAGCCTTGAATATTTTTACATCATGCAATTGCTGTTTTTGGCTTTGTATGACTTTTTCATCCAAAGCACTGTTACACATGGTATTAGTTCGGAACTTTAAAATGAAGTTTAACAAAACTTCCAAAATAAAAGCCTTGACAAAAATTTTAAATCGTACTGAATGGTGCACGTCCGCCTCGCTTAACGTTCTTGCGGTTCTCCGCGTGCCACTGCTTACGTCGCGGCGATGCCGATTTGTGGCGTGACGACGCCGGGCCCGAACCCCACGGGCGCGCCTTGGCAGGCCCCGGCTAAATTTCTTCCGAAATTTTCTAGTTATTCTTTATTTTTCATCCGTAACCGTTAATGCGGCTCATACCGCTGCGTGCACACCTACAAAAGAGGTATCAAAACGTGCAGAAAATTCACGCCATTCCAGCTATTACTTTTGGTGGGATTCGGGATTAACATGGCGACATAATTCGCAAAAAACTACGAAAAAAACCCCATTATAACTCAATGGGAAAAATCCTAGAAATACCCTATTTTTGAGGATTTGCTGTGTCGTCACAAATTCACCTAGAAATGCCATTCAAATTTCATTTTGTAGATACGTCTGTGATCTCTTCGAAAGTGAAGACGGCTCGTCGATACCAGTTATGGTTTGTCCACAATTTGCCTCTAAGCGACCCAAAGTTTCTCATTTTTGCTCATATTAGAGTGACAGCCGACCTCGGTTCATATCTGGGCACAACATTTCTTTCTCTCATCACTGTAAATGCTCTGAGTGAGGTACAGATATGAATCTCGGGACTATCGCAGAAGACACATTGAACTGTCATACGCTTAAAACGCTTTTCGAATATGTATTACGGTTCCCGAACAAGAAGGATTTGTTTCCAATGCTTTTTTTCAGTAAAGTGTGTTTGCTCAAACACACTTGTGTGTTTGAGAGCTCACAGCTCAGAGCTCACACCTGCTGAGACCATTATTTGCCATAGCAACGGAACTCAAGAGGCTATTGGCTGCTGGTTAGGACTACGAATACGCATCGTTGTAGTTCTATCTATCCTCAGTTGAAACAGATCAGGACTGAGAACTGGCCTTTACAACTACTTGCTGCTTTGGGCTGTATATAACTGATTTAACTCAGTAACTGTTACACATGGGATTAGTTTTACACTTTAAAATTAAGCATATTGAAAATTTCACAATAAAAGCCCTGAATATTTTTACATGACGTAATTGCTCTTTTTTGGCTTTATTTGACTTTTTCATCCAAAGCACTGTTACACATGGTATTAGTTTGGCCCTTTAAAATGAAGCTTAACAAAAATTTCAAAATAAAAGCCTTGAATATTTTTACATCAGCTACTTGTGTTTTGAGCATTATATAACTATTTTAACCGAAGGACTATTACGCATGGGATTAGTTTGGCCCTTTGAAATGAAGCATCCTGCAAATTTCAAAATAAAAGCCTTGAATATTTTTACATGACGTAATTGCTCTTTTTGGCTTTATTTGACTTTTTCATCCAAAGCACTGTTACACATGGTATTAGTTTGGCCCTTTGAAATGAATATTAACAAAAATTTCAAAATTAAAGCCTTGAATATTTTTACATCATGTAATTGCTCTTTTTGGCTTTATTTGACTTTTTCATCCAAAGCACTGTTACACGTGGTATTAGTTTGGCCCTTTGAAATGAAGCTTAACAAAAGTTTCAAAATAAAAGCCTTGAATATTTTTACATGACGTAATTGCTCTTTTTGGCTTTATTTGACTTTTTCATCCAAAGCACTCTTACACGTGGTATTAGTTCAGAACTTTAAAATGAAGCATACTGAAAATTTCAAAATAAAAGCCTTGAATATTTTACATGAAGTAATTGCTCTTTTTGGCCGTATATGACTTTTTCATCCAAAGCAATGTTACACATGGGATTAGTTCGGAACTTTAAAATGGAGCATAATAATAATTTCAAAATAAAAGCCTTGAATATTTTTACATCAGGTAATTGCTGTTTTTGGCTTTATTTGACGTTTTCATCCAAAGCACTGTTACACATGGGATTACTTTGGAACTTTGAAATGAAGCATACTGAAAATTTCAAAATAAAAGCCTTGAATATTTTTACATCAGGTAATTGCTGTTTTTGGCTTTATATGACTTTTTCATCCAAAGCACTGTTACACATGGGATTAGTTTGGAACTTTAAAATGGAGCATAATAATAATTTCAAAATAAAAGCCTTGAATATTTTTACATCAGGTAATTGCTCTTTTTGGCTTTATTTGACTTTTTCATCCAAAGCACTGTTACACGTGGTATTAGTTTGGCCCTTTGAAATGAAGCATTCTGAAAATTTCAAAATAAAAGCCTTGAATAATTTTACATGACGTAATTGCTCTTTTTGGCTTTATTTGACTTTTTCATCCAAAGCACTGTTACACGTGGTATTAGTTTGGCCCTTTGAAATGAAGCATACTGAAAATTTCAAAATAAAAGCCTTGAATATTTTTACATCAGCTACTTGTGTTTTGAGCATTATATAACTATTTTAACCCAAGGACTATTACGCATGGGATTAGTTTGGCCCTTTGAAATGAAGGTTAACAAAACTTCCAAAATAAAAGCCTTGACAACATTTTAAATCGTACCGAACGGTGCACGTCCGCCTCGCTTAACGTTCTTGCGGTTCTCCGCGTGCCACTGATCACGTCGCGGCGTCCTTTGGCGTCGACGCCGATTTGTGGCGCGACGACGCCGGGCCCATGCCCGACGGGCGCGCCTTGGCAGGCCCCGGCTAAATTTCTTCCGAAATTTTCTAGTGCGGCTCATACCGCTGGGTGCACACCTACAAATGAGGTATCAAAACGTGCAGAAAATTCACGCCATTGGAGCTATTATTTTTGGTGGGATTTGGGCTTAACGTGGCGACATAATTCGCAAAAAACTGCGAAAAAAACCCCATTATAACTCAATGGGAAAAATCCTAGAAATACCCTATTTTTGAGGATTTGCTGTGTCGTCACAAATTCACCTAGAAATGCCATTCAAATTTCATTTTGTAGATACGTCTGTGATCTCTTCGAAAGTGAAGACGGCTCGTCGATACCAGTTACGGTTTGTCCACAATTTGCCTCTAAGCGACCCAAACTTTCTCATTTTTGCTGAAATTACAGTGACAGCCCATCTCGGTTCATATCTGGGCACAACATTTCTTTCTCTCATCGCTGTAAATGCTCTGAGTGAGGTACAGATATGAATCTCGGGACTATCGCAGAAGACACATTGAACTGTCATACGCTCGAAACGCTTTTCGAATATGTATTACGGTTCCCGAACAAGAAGGATTTGTTTCCAATGCTTTTTTTCAGTAAAGTGTGTTTGCTCAAACACACTTGTGTGTTTGAGAGCTCACAGCTCAGAGCTCACACCTGCTGAGACCATTATTTGCCATAGCAACGGAACTCAAGAGGCTATTGGCTGCTGGTTAGGACTACGAATACGCATCACTGTAGTTCTATCTATCCTCAGTTGAAACAGATCAGGACTGAGAACTGGCCTTTAGAACTACTGCTGCTATGGGCTGTATATAACTGATTTAACTCAGTAACTGTTACACATGGGATTAGTTTGGAACTTTAAAATGGAGCATAATAATAATTTCAAAATAAAAGCCTTGAATATTTTTACATCAGGTAATTGCTTTTTTTGGCCGTATATGACTTTTTCATCCAAAGCAATGTTACACATGGGATTAGTTTGGAACTTTAAAATGGAGAATAATAATTTCAAAATAAAAGCCTTGAATATTTTTACATCAGGTAATTGCTGTTTTTGGCTTTATTTGACGTTTTCATCCAAAGCACTGTTACACATGGGATTACTTTGGAACTTTAAAATGGAGAATAATAATAATTTCAAAATAAAAGCCTTGAATATTTTTACATCAGGTAATTGCTGTTTTTGGCTTTATATGACTTTTTCATCCAAAGCACTGTTACACATGGGATTAGTTTGGAACTTTAAAATGGAGCATAATAATAATTTCAAAATAAAAGCCTTGAATATTTTTACATCAGGTAATTGCTCTTTTTGGCTTTATTTGACTTTTTCATCCAAAGCACTGTTACACGTGGTATTAGTTTGGCCCTTTGAAATGAAGCATTCTGAAAATTTCAAAATAAAAGCCTTGAATAATTTTACATGACGTAATTCCTCTTATTGGCCGTATATGACTTTTTCATCCAAAGCAATGTTACACATGGGATTAGTTCGGAACTTTAAAATGGAGCATAATAATAATTTCAAAATAAAAGCCTTGAATATTTTTACATAATGTAATTGCTTTTTTTGGCCGTATATGACGTTTTCATCCAAAGCACTGTTACACATGGGATTAGTTTTGAACTTTAAAATGAAGCTTAACAAAAATTTCAAAATAAAAGCCTTGAATATTTTTACATCATGTAATTGCTCTTTTGAGCTTTATTTGACTTTTTCATCCAAAGCAATGTTACACATGGGATTAGTTCGGAACTTTAAAATGGAGCATAATAATAATTTCAAAATAAAAGCCTTGAATATTTTTACATCAGGTAATTGCGCTTTTTGGCTTTATGTGACTTTTTTATCCAAAGCACTGTTACACAATGGAATAGTTTGGCCCTCTGAAATGAAGCATAATAATAATTTCAAAATAAAAGCCTTGAATATTTTTACATCAGGTAATTGCTGTTTTTGGCTTTATTTGACGTTTTCATCCAAAGCACTGTTACACATGGGATTACTTTGGAACTTTAAAATGGAGAATAATAATTTCAAAATAAAAGCCTTGAATATTTTCACATCAGGTAATTGCTTTTTTTGGCCGTAAATGACTTTTTCATCCAAAGCAATGTTACACATGGGATTAGTTTGGAACTTTAAAATGGAGAATAATAATTTCAAAATAAAAGCCTTGAATATTTTTACATCAGGTAATTGCTGTTTTTGGCTTTATTTGACGTTTTCATCCAAATCACTGTTACACATGGGATTACTTTGGAACTTTAAAATGGAGAATAATAATAATTTCAAAATAAAAGCCTTGAATATTTTTACATCAGGTAATTGCTGTTTTTGGCTTTATATGACTTTTTCATCCAAAGCACTGTTACACGTGGTATTAGTTTGGCCCTTTGAAATGAAGCATACTGAAAATTTCAAAATAAAAGCCTTGAATAATTTTACATGACGTAATTGCTCTTTTTGGCTTTATTTGACTTTTTCATCCAAAGCACTGTTACACGTGGTATTAGTTTGGCCCTTTGAAATGAAGCATACTGAAAATTTCAAAATAAAAGCCTTGAATATTTTTACATCAGCTACTTGTGTTTTGAGCATTATATAACTATTTTAACCCAAGGACTATTACGCATGGGATTAGTTTGGCCCTTTGAAATGAAGTTTAACAAAACTTCCAAAATAAAAGCCTCGACAACATTTTAAATCGTACCGAACGGTGCACGTCCGCCTCGCTTAACGTTCTTGCGGTTCTCCGCGTGCCACTGCTTACGTCGCGGCGTTCTTTGGCGTCGACGCCGATTTGTGGCGCGACGACGCCGGGCCCGAACCCCACGGCCGCGCCTTGGCAGGCCCCGGCTAAATTTCTTCCGAAATTTTCTAGTTTTTTTTGTGGCTCTATTTAAATGTTATTTTGTAGCAGTGGAGGCTTTGAGCTGTTCAAACTCTTCCCAGATTGATGAACAGCAGCAATTGCCTCTCTAAAATCTTTATTCACTTACTAAATTAGTTAACAATTATTTCAATAATCAATTAATCACGATTAATCCAATTAATTGTTTCAGCCCTACTTAAAATATTTCACTTTTTTCTTCTTGAAAAGATGTACAGAAATGCAGAGATCATCTGTCCAGCGCAAACTAATCCAATAACCAGAACCAAACCCATTTGGACACCAATTGGAGTCCATATCGGTGCCAAATCCGTTTAAATTTCCACCCCAGAACCCAAAACAATTTCAACAAAACAGTTCATTCAGAACAGGGAGTCACACATGTTGTCAAATCTGGACCCAGAACCCGTTCAGGTGACCCGTTGATCCGTCTGGGTCCACAGTGATCAACAGTGATCCAACTGGATCCCAGTTTCCCTGCTGGGATCTGCAGAACATTTGACTGATTTTCATCCCTAAAGGCTGAAATTTCACAGGAGATGGGAATGTTTTATAAGTGGCTTTAGAGCCGGAGACGAAGCGAACGGATAAAGTTCTGCTTGGCTGGCGGAGAGAAAGGTCCATTCACAATGTGAAGCCGAGCAGAAACTAAAATCTGGGACCAGAGCGGAGGACGACACGGCGGAGCTGCATTCACATCTACTCAGAAAAACAGAAATATCCACTAGAACATCTAAAAAAAAGAAATAAAAACTAGATATAACATAAAAAAGAAACAGTCATTTTGTACAGGTTCATTAGACACAGTAATATATTTCTAGCTTTTATTATGATTTACAGGAAAGACGGAAAAGATTAATCTAATTAAACATGATTAATCGATTGCTGGAATAGCGTCAATTAATTTAGTTGATTATTGGATAAAAAGATCGTTAACTGGTATAGAAAAATTCTAAAAAAAAAAAACATTTATTTGAAAAACCTCATATTCTGAGCAATAATTAAGCCAAAACTGTATAATAGATAGATTTTTATCTGTAAATCTGTTTTATCCAAAACTCCTCAGTTTTAGTTTCACGCGGTTCAGATTGACTTTACTTCTGCTCAGACAAACTGAGCTTTAGTTCATCTGAACGTCTAATACGTTACATTTACTACAGTTTATTGTGAAAAGAAAAATAAAAGTGTTTGAGGAGAGCTTCATGTTTCTTTAGAAGCAGGAAGTCTGGGAGCCGGACAGCAGACGGACACGCAGACGGACAGCAGACGGACACGCAGACGGGCATGCAGACGGACAGGCAGACGGACAGCAGACGGACAGCAGACGGACACGCAGACGGACAGCAGACGGACAGCAGACGGACACGCAGACGGACACGCAGACGGACAGGCAGACGGACACGCAGACGGACAGGCAGACGGGCACGCAGACGGACAGCAGACGGACAGCAGACGGACACGCAGACGGACACGCAGACGGACACGCAGACGGGCACGCAGACGGACACGCAGACGGACAGGCAGACGGACACGCAGACGGACAGCAGACGGACACGCAGACGGACACGCAGACGGGCACGCAGACGGACACGCAGACGGACAGGCAGACGGACACGCAGACGGACAGCAGACGGACATGCAGACGGACACGCAGACGGACAGTAGACGGACACGCAGACGGACACGCAGACGGACACGCAGACGGACAGTAGACGGACACGCAGACGGACACGCAGACGGACACGCAGACGGACAGCAGACGGACACGCAGACGGACAGTAGACGGACACGCAGACGTAACAAGGTTTTAAAGCCGCTCTGACCTCAGGGTCTGATTCTGAACACACGACTGAATCCAGGATTCACTTTAACTGCTTTTCTCCATGAGGAGAATAAAATACAAAAATATATTTTTTAAATACCAGATCCAGGTTACAATTTTAATCAATTTGATGGAAATTTACAAATGGCTTTTACTTTATGAGAATGTTTGTCTAAATATGAGAAAATAGTCAAAAAATATTTTCATCAGGGTCTGACATGATCAGCTCAGTTCATCAGCTGATTGTTTAAGTTCTGCTTCTGATAATAATTTGACGCTGATGTGTTAAAAGATTTTTTTTAAATATCATCTGTACAACTTATACCAAAGTCCAGTTTTTTGTGTTATTTCCCATGTTGTAGTTCTCATAAAAATACATCTTTATCCTTGTAATTAAAATAAAAACCTTAGTCTGGTGCTAATACTCATTTTATTCAGATTTGACCTGAATTGTACTGAAACACGCTTTCCAAACAAGATGGCGGCCTTGGAGGCGCTGATTTCACTCTGAACTATGAAAACCCAACAGAAAAAAATCTGTATTTTCCAAAAATGTAATCTTCAAAAACCAAAAGCTCGATTAATCGATCAAATCCAAACCGCCCAGCCCTACCAGGAAGTGGATTTGGGTTGATTTGCCCCGTTGATTCATCCTGGATGCATCTTGCTCAGGATGTGGAGAAGTTTCCCAGCTGAAGCTTTAATTTCTGCGTTTTTCCTCCCACTTCCTCGGCTCGGTTTCTCTTTCCGCCTCCCACTCCTCCTCCCCTCCCAGCGTCTCGCAGAGAGCTGGTTGCTATGTGAACAGGTGCTAAAAGAGCCTCTTGTGTTTCTGCGCGTCCAAACGGAGCGCATGCAGGACAAACGTGCAGCTCGGAGGGGTCGACGAAGGCGATGAAGAGGAGGAGGAGGAGGAGTGAAGGTAAACGGATCCAGAGAGGTAAACGAGTGGGATCGTTTCTCTGAAGAAAACCTTCCTCCCACACACGGATTCACTCGTTTCTGCTCCGGAGCCATCCGGCCGTCATTCTGCCACCGACTGGTGCAGAAACACAAAATCTTACCAGCATCTTGGGTTTAGTTTCTACTGCAAACATCTCAGAACACTGGAAATAAGACAAAACTAACAGTCAACTTGTAAGCGAGCAGATTCCCAGAAACCAAAACCGGAAACAGATTAACGGCTGCAGGACAGAGACGAGTCCGGCCTTCAGTTCAAACACCAAACCAAAAACTTTTCCTTCCACTTTAAATCCACAAAAAGACTTTATGTGAGGCAGGAGCTGCGTTCCCATTGAGCAAAAGTTATATTCTGCAACGCTGCATTAGAGCCATTCTAGACACAAAAACTCTAAAGGAAGTAAATTTCAGCCAAAAACCCCAGAAATTTTCAGATTCATCTCAAACGTTTTGTTGAAAAAAAATAATTTTGTTTCAAAATTTTAACATTTTTGAGACAAACTCATCAATTTTGAGGTTAATCTCAAAAGTTTTAGAAAAAACATTGGAAATTTTTGAATTTCCACATTTCTCTTATAACAAGACATTTTTCTTATGTTATAAGTGAAATAATCTGCTAGTGGAACTAGTATTGTTTTTCTTTTCTCAGAAAAATAAGCTCCAATATTTTGCTGAAAAGTTACTTGTAAGTTACTTTTCAAATGTAATACAATATTTGCACAGGAAAGTATAAAAATACTTGGTAATATTTGTTTTTTCTGCTCTGTTCAAGCAGCTGAACTCAAAGGAAGTGTGTGACAAACACACACACGCTTCTTGTTTTACGTCTGAGGCCTTAAAACTAGAATAAAATCAAACAGTTCTGGATTAAAATAGGGCTGAAATCCGGGGAAAAAGTAGGATAATTCTGGAATCAAAAGCTTGTTGGTTGTGACTTCCTGTGGACGGACGGTTTGGGTCGGGTTCTGACGTGTCGCTGTCTGAGCCTAAAAGTTTCAATCTGTTGTTTCTTTTTCTTCTCCAGGACAATAAAACGACTGAAACGTCTAATTAGAGCCTCAGAAAGAGGCTTAATTAGAGTTTCTGGAGGCCAAAAACACACACATGCACACGCCCGCATGCACACACACACACACACACACACTTAGCTGTGTTTGTGTCTCTGTGCAGAGGATCTGAGTTTTTGCCCTCTTATGTAACATCTTTCTGCTTTTGCTTTCATTCATTGTGGTTCTGCAGGTATTTTCCAGGTGAGCCACCTGTTCCCACCCTAAGCTGTGTTCTGTGTGCCAGAGTCAACCAGGAAGTGATGTCACCAGGTGAGAGCGTCCCACCTGCAGCAGGATTTGTTCTGGTTCTCTCGCTATGAAAGATCAAACTGTTCCAGGACGGTCGAGGAGCAGGGAGCCAATCAGATCGCAGGGAGGGCGGGTCTTTGGAATGCACACATATACACACCCTTACACACCCACACACACACACACACACACACACACCCATGGTGTGTGAGGCGAAGCAGAACCTTGGATCTGGATTATCAAAACAAACGTAAAAACTCTCCTTCCCTCCAGAAACAAGCGGCCAGCTCTGATTGGCTGACGGTTCAAACAATCACACTCCTCCTCTTCATCAGCTCTGGCCCCGCCCCCAGCAGGTAAAACCTGCCAGGTGAGGAGCCTTGATGGGGAAGAACTTGCTCTTCAAATGTTGGCTAAAGCAGAGAAACGGTCCATCAGAACCGAGCAGAATCCCAGAACCTTCCGGATCAGAAACCAAAACCGGAGACAGAAAAACGGCTGCAGGACAGAGAGACGCGTCCGTCCTTCAGCGGAGACACCAGAACTAAAACGTTTCACAATAAATCCACAAAAAGGTTTATGAGGCAAAACTTTGTCAATATTCTGAGTTTTAGGGTCACAATAAGTAGAAAAACAAAAACGGAGTAAAAAATAAATTCTGAGATTAATCTCAGAATTTCATAATTTTTTAAAGAATCAAACAGAAACAGCAGCTTGTTATGAAAAATCTTAATGTTTTAATGTATATTAACTTTATTTTTATTAACTTAAAATATTCTATGGTAATAATTTATTAATATAGAAATTTAAAATAAATATGTTTATTAATCTTTGTATTAGAACCAGAGTTTTATGTAAACAAAATATTCCAATATTAAACTCTTTGTCTCTAAAAAACATTGTTGTAATATAATATTTTTAATAACATAAACTATATCCAGTATCATTCTTACATATTTATATTGATTTTGTAATGTTTTTATATTAGATATTTCCATAAATCATTCAGATTCAAAATGCCCATATTAACAATATTTAATGCAGCTTAATGAAATAATTTTCTATTTGCTTCATTTTTGAATATTTTCAGGTTTTGCATGTTTTGAAATGTTTTTTTTAAATCCGATTGACTGTTTTCAGTCTGACTCCAGTTCTGTTCTCTTCCTGTTCCGGACCGGATCGTCGGATCGTCGCCGTCGGGAACAGAACTTGTCACAGTTCTGCAGCTTTCAGAGACAAACTGTGAAGCTCTGATGAAACCGGTGAACAGAACCCGTTGCATAAGAACCAGCAGAACAAACGAGCGGGCGGATCATAAAGAGTCCTTTGTGAGAGTTTGTTGAGGCGACAAGAAGCTTCCTAATTATTAATGAGACTGAAATCACCTGCTGGGGGTGAGAAAACATGGAGCCAAACACAAACTGCACAATAAAGATACATATTTTAAAATTCTTTAAAATATTTTAACTATTAGTCGGAGTCTTTAATTAAACGCAAATAATTTAGGTTAGAAAATTGAAAATGAATTACCAAGACATAACAAACCTTCACAACAATATAAAAACATTAATAAAACAAGAATTCAGAGAAATATTTAAAGCTAAATAAATAGGTTTATGATTAGAAGTTTTGAAATTGTTTTAGATATTTATAATTTACTTCAAATTTAATGTTTACTTTATTTTATTTTTTATTATTATATTATTTCAAGAACATGTGAAACATCAGTTCAGTCAAACAAAATGGAGGATTTCTGAAATATTATTATTTATCCAATTATAAATGTAAATGTATTTTAATTTACTAAAATTTGAGGAATTTTGTGGCATTTGAATTTTTTTTTTCTTTTTAATATTTGCTGCTTTTGTGTTTGTGTAAAAAAAAAAAAACTTAAACAAACAGAAAGACAGCAGAACCCATCAGGAGAGGAGAGAGAATCAGAGGCTGCAGCCAGAAAGAAAGGGGAGGAAGAGGAGCAGCAGGAGGAGGAGGAAGAGGAGCAGCAGGAGGAGCAGGAGGAGGTAGAGGAGTAAGAGGAGGAGGAGGAGGAGGAAGAGGAGCAGCCTGCTGTAACAACCAGGCTGAACAGATACTCATTATGTAACCTGTGAGGCTTCCAGCTGAGGCTGCAGGAAAATCCTTCTGCACGCCTCCAACTGGACCAGAACCAGAACCTGAACCTGGACCAGAACCTTCGCAGTCACTTCCTGTTCTGCGGTCGGAGTCTCTGCTACAGCTTTCAGAACAAAACCAGAAAGACATCCATCCATCCATCCATCCATCCATCCATCCATCCATCCATCCATCCGTTCCTCCATCCATCCTCAGGTCTTACCTGAACAGTGTCCGAACCGTTTTCCCGCCACCCCGTCCAGAACCGCTAACGTCAGGTTATCTGGAGTGTCGGGATGAAGAGGCGTCCCTCCTCCTCCTCCTGGACCGGATCCAGAACCTCCTCCTCCTCCTCCTCCGCTGCTCTCTGTGATCAGGCTCGCCTCGGAGCTCTGCTCGTCGCTGGACAGAGACGGACTGCGGACGTCTCCTCCTCCAGAACCGGAACCGGATCCAGACCCGGATCCAGAACCAGAACCGGAGCAGGAGCCGTTGGCGCTGCATGGAACTGAGGCCAGCCCGGTTCCTGCAGCGGAGGGCCAGGAGGGGGGGTCCTCGCTGTCAGGGCTGCAGGGGTCAAAGGTCAATATTTAGACTCAATCCATCTGAGGGAAGGAGGAGCAAGTTTGGTCCGAACTCTGACAGGATGTGACATCACCACTCATCATTTCCCCTCCCTCTGTGCCATGCTACATTGGGCGCCATGCTACACTGGGTGCCATGCTATAGGGGGCGCCATGCTACACTGGGTGCCATGCTATAGGGGGCGCCATGCTACACTGGGTGCCATGCTATAGGGGGCGCCATGCTACACTGGGTGCCATGCTACACTGGGTGCCATGCTATAGGGGGCGCCAAAAAGAGGCCTTTTCTGTATTGAACAGCTATTTGTGCTTTGAAAACCTGAATTCATCATAATAATTTCTAGATTTTTGGTAACTTTTTGTTCTGTAATTTTTCTATTTCTGTTTTCTACGGAGGGAAATCTCTGAGCGGCTGTTTAACATCCCACTTAAGCATCGGCCTCTGGGGCCTTTTCAGTTCCTACTTTCAATCACGGCTCCGAACTGAAGGAAGCCGAACATTAAATGAGTCCAGAGCTGCTGTGAATGAAGAACCACTGAGGTACGGTGGCTGAGAAGGCTCAAACCGCTGGAACAGAAACTCAAACTAAACTACAATAAAACAGAAGCAGAAAACTTTCAACACAAATTATGTCACTATTATTATTATTATTATATTATATAATAATAATAATAATAATAATAATAATAATAATAATAATTATTATTATTATTATTATTAAAAAGCAAAAAATTCATATAAAAACTTTTTTTTCTATAGAAATTCAACAATTTTTTCACATTGAAATTAGGAATAAAATCTGAAAGTTAACAGAACAAATCAATCTGTTCCAGAATTGTTTACACCCAGAACACTAAACCCAGTTAAACCTTCTGGCCACTTTATTAGGAACACCATTTCAATTCAAACACAAAAAGCTGAACAGCCAATCAGATGGCAGCAAACCAATGCAGATATTCATCCAGATGTGGAATAAAGGACGAGCTGAAAATCAAACTGAGCATCAGAACAAAGCAGAACAGAACCAGAGTTCTGGTGCTGACCAGACCCATCCATTTAGGACCACAGTGGACCCATGTTCTGATGATAAACCGGGTCAGAACAAACAGTAACTAGGACAAGGAGGTCCTCATCATGGATCTCATCTCTGCTTCATGCTATAATGGACCAGAACTAAGTGATCCAATCCAGAGCTTGCATGGTGTACCTAATAAAGTGGCCAGTAACTAAAGATGTGAAGATATATATTTTTTCTGATTTGGAACCAAAACTGTTATTTTATTTTCCAAGACATTCAGACTGTAGAAAAACAGTCTTCAGTCAGAGGTTCCTTCAAAGTTGCTGCAACATAGACTGCTACAGGAGACTTCTGAATAATTTGAATTAACAGGAATTACAACATTTAATTTCCCTTTGGGACAAATAACTGGGATTATAATTTGAATTTTGAATCTAAATGACATCAAACTTTAACCTTTGCTTTGGGTCCGCCTCATTTATTCATTTCTAATGAATTTAAGATGCAGAACCGAACTCACCTGAACACCTCCCGCGCGTGGCCGCTTTCAGGTGATGTCTCCCTGAAGAACGGGACGACCCGGGACAGGCTGGCCCTCCTGCGGGACGCCCCGGTGCCGCCGCTGGCCTTGTCTCCCACTCCGCCGAACCCCCCGGCCCGCGTCAGCGCGGTGGTCTGCTTCTTCAGGAACTTCTCCAGCGGTTTCATCCCCGCCGGCATGGTTCTTCTCTGGACCGGGGACCTGGGGGGCTGAGACCTGGGGTCCAGAGACCTGGGTGGGTTGCTGAGACTCGGGATTTGGTTGGTGGTGACGGGGCAGCGGCGCCTACATCATCCGGCCCCCGCAGTTCGGGTCAGGGAGCGCAGGTGCGTGCAGGTAAGAGCGGACCCTCCTGGGTTCTGCAGGCTGCTGTGGACCACCGGTCCGGGGCTAACCCATGGATGATCCACTCGGTCTCCGGAGCTCCGCGCACCGACAGCCGCTCCTCCACCGGCTGCTCTCCGGCTTCAGTCGCTGCCTCTACACGGAGCTGCGGTTCCGAGCTCCGGTTCCGAGCTCCGGTTCCGAGGGCGTGTAAAAAATAAATAATAATAAAGACCCAAAGAGAGCTTCTTCAATCCGCGCTGCGACTCTACGGCTCCGGACTCAGATCCGGACCCAAATCTCTGCGGATCGCTGTTTCCTCCTCGCTCACCTGGCCCGGTGCGTTTGGGTGCGGTGGGTTTTCCGAGCCTCCCCGGCGGTTCTCCGGTTCTGCAGACTCTTCGAAGCGGTCCAGTGGGGTTTTAGGTTCCCCCAAACCGATCTCCGGTCCCGGTCCTCCTGGTGAATTTCTGGATGAGCAGTGATGAAGAGCACGCGCGCGCGTTCCCCCGCCCGCCCCTCCGCGCGACTGACGATCTGCTGCAGTTGCGCGTTCCCGACACTCGCACTGCACGGCGGCGCGCAGGCACAGTGTAAAATTAATGGAAATGGAAATATCCCTGACGACAGAGCGGAAACACCGCGAGATTTCAGCGTGAGAGAGCGCAGATTCTTTTATTTAACACTAAACTCGAATGCTGAGCGGAAGTTTTCTGCAAGATCAGCTGATTTTTGATTCTCAGTGAAGTCACGTGACTCAGGATTGATCTAGAACCAGACACCTTCCTCCTCCTCCTCCTCCTCCTCCTCATGCTGGAGCATCAGGTTCCCTGAAACTGAACCCAGCAGCAGAGAAACACCCCAGGATTATTATTTCAGATCAGATTCTGTTTCAGGCTCAGGTAATATGAATCATCTGTGGAATACCACAGGGAACTAAACTAGGCCCCATGTTACTGTCTTCCATTCAGCCCACATATGATTCATTTTCTGAACTTATTCAGATCTCAGGATCTTTTTGTTTCTTTTCAGCAATTTAGCTTATAAACTCCACTTCTAAGTGATCTCTTCCACTCAGAGTGAAAGATTTCAAGCATTTTTAAAAGTACATTTAGATAATGCTGCCTTCTAGAGCAGGGTGGGCAACTCCAGGCCTCCTGCAACTTTTAGATGCATCTCTACTTCAACACACCTGGGTCAAATAATGAGGTCATTAGCAGGACTCTGGAGAACTTGACTGCACTGAGGAGGAGATTCAGCTGTTGGATTCAATGTGTTGGACCAGGGAGACGTCTAAGAGTTGCAGGACACCGGCCCTCGAGGACTAGGATTGCCCACCCCTGTTCTAGAGAGTAAAAACACAAATATTCAGTTGTTTTTTGTTAGAAATCTAGAATAATGTATCACATTTAGAAAAAAAATATTTTAAGAAATGCAGCCCTAAACAAACGTAAATAAATTAAGTTCGACAAATTTAATTTGATTACGTTACAAATTATTTAAAGTTGTTTTTTTTTAGTTGGAGCTCCTTTCTGTTTTTTCAGTGCAGGTTGCTAGCATCTTCTGCATTGTTGGTTCTGATGCGTTTTATCTTCCTCTTCACCCACGAATCCTCTGAGAGGTTCAAGTAAGAGCAGGTTGCTGGTGTTACCGTAGTGATTGAAGAAGGTATTGGTACCTTTAGCAGTTTGGGTCGGTACCGAGTCCTGCTGGAAAAATACAATCAGCTTTCTCCCTTCAAATTAAACTATCAGGGTGGAACAAACTGCAACAAAATGATGCAAAGAAAACGCGAATAAAGACATAAAGATGGAAAGTGACAAAAAAATAAAAAATCAAGAAGCTATAAATAAATAAGATGAACAAAGACAAGAAATCTGATTGATTTTATTGATCGTATGATTGCTATCACGTCATAGATTCAAACCAGGAAGTGAAGAGAGGCTCCTTGCCTCTCATTGGCTCGTTATCTGCAACTCTGCAGTTTCGGGCCAATCAGAGCAGACCTCTTCACCATCCTCCTCTGTGGTGCATCAG
Organism: Xiphophorus maculatus; assembly: GCF_002775205.1. Lineage (NCBI taxonomy): Eukaryota > Metazoa > Chordata > Actinopteri > Cyprinodontiformes > Poeciliidae > Xiphophorus > Xiphophorus maculatus. Next base: position 3,181,387 of record NC_036458.1, read on the forward strand.
TTAACAAGCCAATTACTCAGAAAGCTCTCCAACATCCTGATCTCCATCACAGGCGGAAGGCGTTGCCATGGCTACAGCTGCAGGAGGTGGGAGGGAGGGTGTAACAGCTGAGGCTCCTTTTGTGTTTGAGCTGCTGATGAATATTCACCAGGCCGTCCGGCTGCTGATTGGTCGCTGGAGTTTATATAAGAGCCCCGCCTCCTGCAGCTCATGAATATTCATGTTAACATAAATAAACTCAGCAGGTGTGAAGCTTCAGGGGTGAAGAACGGACCCATAAATCAAATCAAATCTCCGGATTCCTGCTAATAACTTGATTATTTGACTCAGGTGCGCTGAGACGCAACTAAAAGTTGCATTTTAAGACCTGGAAGCTTCCCAGCAGAAGGAATGAGTTCTGGAAACCGGTTCTGGTTTGGACAGCACACGGAAACCAAGCAGATTTATAAGCAGTCAGTCCATGGTTCTGTTTTAAAGGGGGGGATTTTATGTAAAATTTTGCTTTATATCACATTAATGGCTGGACTTAATTAAAATTTATGACAGTTAATTGCAGGGTCTGTAATTAATTGTGTTTTAATCAAAAACTACATAAACAAAATAAACATTTTTGCTGCAAAATTCTTGACCAAACAGAAATGTGAGCTCAACAAATAATACATTTACTGTTTACAATCTGTAACTTGATCAGTCATAAAACTTAATAAATGACTAGACTGTAGAAGCTGGCAGCGTTAGTGATGTATCTGCTAGCTGCTACATGTTTAGCATTCTTACACTATTTTAGGCTTTAATAGCTTCGCTAACAGGCTAACTCCTTTTAGCACAACTTTTCAGCATCCAATCAAATCAGAGTTTAAAAAATAAAAATTAAACCCCTAGAGGACAAAGAGAAGCGGCTTATCATCCATTGTTGTTTGTGTATGAAACATCATCATAATTAACAGAAATTAATTCTTATAACCATCAATCTGTGTGTAATTAATCTTTTTAATGCGTTTCACGCAGTGATAAAATTCCTTTTCAGTGATATTCTAATTTATTGGATGGGTCTGTACATATAAAGACCGAGCATCAAGCTACAGATATATGACAGAAATATATTCTCATGAGAATTAAACTGATTTAGTTAATAATGGAATGTTTATAATCTGCAATTATCTATAAGAATTAAGTTTTTGGGTTTATTTGTACTTCAAACTCCCCAGCAGAAATTCAACTGAAAATGTGATGATGCCCTTCTGGTGACCCAGGCCAAAGCAATCAGCACTACATCCAATCAAGCGGCTTTTAGCCAATCAAATTAGGCTCGTCTGAATCCCCGGTACGTTGGGCTGGGTCAGAGGTCAATGTGTCTGCAGACGGGGGTGATGCATTAGCTGTCATCAGGTCAAACATTTCCCCCAGTTTGACTGGATGAAAAGATAACGACTCAAACGGGCGTCAAGCAGAACGAGACGTATAATAACTTCTGTTTAGGAGAAAACGCTCCTCTCTATAATAAAAGATGTACCTCTGGCCTGGAGAAACACACTGGTGTCACATGACCAAAGGATCCCAATTTGATTGGCTAAAAGCCGAACGACTGCATTTAGTGTCAATAGCTTCGGCTTGGCTCACCAGAAGGTCGCCATGCATGGAGACAAAGTTTTTGCTGAAAAATTTGGAGTGAAACAATTCGCATCAATAACTGCAAATACATTTCTTCCTTTTAGACGTGTTATAAATTAAACAGGTGCGTTCACACCAGCCCGGTTTAGTCCATTTCAATCCAAGGCTAGTTAGTTTGTTTAGAAACTCTGATAAGCCTACAAACATAGATCTCTGTTCATTTGAAGTGTTAAAAACTTTGTTACAGTACTTCAGTAAACTTTTTGTGTATCTGTACTTTACTTAAGCAGATTTAATGATGGATACTTTCCACTTTTACTCCACTACATTTTACAGTAAGTATCTGTACTTTCTACTTAACTACATTTCTACAAAATCGTCGTGTTACTCGAGACATAAAAGTCGCCTTGCACCTTTTAGAATGTGAAGTTTAGGAACAAGGTAGAAGTTCAGGTCAATGAATAGTGAAAATGAGTAATTTACCTGAACTTTATTTAAAAATCATACTTAGAAATTGCATTACCCTTCTTTTTATCTGAACGTTATGCGGCTGTTGGCCTTTTTCTTTAAATAATAATGTTTGTCCATCTATAGAAAAGTAGACATGATGAGTCGGGTTTTAATATTTCAGTTCACAGTTCATGAAGTGAGTCTGTCATAGTTTCAGTACCAAACACCTTTCTGTTCACAGACACAGAACCAGCCCAACATCCTGCACTGGTCTTTAGTTTTACCTTATTTAAGTGACTCCAGAGAGATTTGGGAAATTAATTACAAAACAGCACAACAGTCACTAATCAAACTTCAAAAAAGACCAATAAGAGTAATTAACAAGGCGAAGGACCAGGATCAGACTAACACATTATTTATCCAAATATTTTGCACATATACAACATTTTGTACAGAACTACAAAATACTCTTCAAATAAATAAATCCAATGCTGTACACAATTTTGTTCATAAATATAAAAATAATTCTAAAATAATTAAGCACTGCATTAACCATTGTAAAAAATCACTAAGCATAATATTTTGCATTGCAAATTGTCATCTGAATAAAGGTGCTGATGATGCAAGTCTGACCTCTTATAGCTGGTTAAAAATATATTATATATATATATAAATATATAAAATGGTCTTTACTGTTTTCTTTAGAGGCTGGTTCTAGACCAAATTTACCACAGGGGCCAGTATAGTCAGTGTTTTCTTTATGGAGACAGTAATAAAAGAATTAAACACAAACAGATTAATATTTCATCATTTAATAATGTGAACAAAGAGCCACTTGTGTCTCCAGAGATTCAGGTTGCAGATCCTGATTTAGCAGATGGAAAGTCTGATCCTATCTCCATACAGCAGCTAAAAGAGCAGTTTATAATTTTTAATTCATTAAATTAATTTTTATTCAAATTAATTTTAATGTATTTTTAATACCTTAGAAATAAAATTGAGAAGGTTTACAAAAATATCTACCACTGAATATTTAAAAAAAGACATTTATGTAATATAATTTCTTTAGAACCCCGCTTGGCCCCCGTCTAGAACCGGCCCTGGCCTGCAGGTCTGGTGTATTTTTACTTAACATGTTTTTTCTTCATTGATAGGAAGTCAGATCATCCTGACTAGTAAATCACATTAATAAAATATTAGTGAAGTAATACATTAAGTGACCACTGAACAATTATTCATAAAATATATCAAAATTTCTGAATAAAACACACAGAAAGTAATATAATGTAGGAAATATTTATATATTTACTGTTAATCTATTCGTATGATTTGTTCTTTAAATGGCCACTTATTTTGGCTAATGCTATTATTAATTAAATATCATCCAAACTCAACATCCTAAGCAAAGAATCAAACCACAATTTTCAGCTAAAATCACAATAAGAAACTGAATCATAACTAAATGTTCTGTACCATGTCAGCCTCAGGAGATGATTGAGGATGAAGAGACGCTGATTTCTGGTTCTTTAGGTTCTGATGGGTCTGCAGTTCCTCTCCTGATCCATTCAGTCTATCATACAGCAGCAGCACACGGCGCCACGACGGACACATTTTCTTTGCCTTTCGATGTCCACAGTATCCATCCTCTCTGAAATTGTTCAGCTTATAATGTGAGTCTTTTCACTCACGTCTGTATTTTTAAAAGCGTTTTTGCTTCTAAGGACACAGAATCGGGTCAAGGACGTTTTAAAAAGACTCAGGTTGATAGCAGCTCACTCTGGTCTTGGGTTAGGTGGTCTTGACTACACACTGCTATGTGGTTCCTTGGATGCATGTCCTCCCCACCCACCTTCTTTCCATCACCTTTCTGCTGGATTTCTTTCAAAATAAATGCCACTGGTGGCAAAAAAGTGAAGTTCAGACAAGATGTTTCCATCCCTGAACTTATGATGCATAGAATCACATATCTACGTTTTAAGCCATGTTACAGAGTAAACACAATAAAAACATGCTTTATCTGCAGCATTGTTCATTAAAATGGCACATTTCTGATGTATTAAAATTAAATACAGTAAGTACTCTTATTGGTATTGTATTAGTGAATAGGTAATAATACATTCAGCAAGTACTTCTACTTTTAATACTTAAGTATTTTTAAAACCAGTACTTTTTTACTTTTACTCAAGTAAAAATGTTAATGTGGTACTTTTACAAGAGTACATTTTTGTCTGTGTATTTGTACTTTTACTTAAATATATTTTTTGAGTATTTTCTCCACCACTGGTTAAATCCTACAACCTCTAGAATCTGACGCTACTGCATTGTTTACATTTTGTGAAGAAGGAAGTTGCGCCCACGTCTTGAGGTTTTCTTGTCGGTTCCCTCAGTCGCAGCGCCCCCACAGGCGAGGAGAGGAACTGTTTTTTAAGGTTTTGGTTTGTTTGACAGTGCAGTCAGTGTGAAAGTGAACCATAGCAGCTGAAAATGTAATAAATGTTGCAATTTTGGTTCTAACAAACAGAGTTGGTTTTTCTCTTAATTTCACAAGAGCTTTTACCGAGTTGTAGAGAGAAATCTAAAAAGATTCATTCAAAAACCTGTAATCATAAAAGCAACACTGACTGCCTTATATTTATATTTGTTAGTCTGTAGATGGAAATATGATCCTGAATAAGATTACCTTACCATAAAATTCAGGTGAAAGTTCAATATTTTAACCTATTCTTGTTTTATAAACATCTTTAATAAAAAAAAGACCCAAAGGAGTTCTGGTTTTGTTTGTCTGGGTGGGTCAGGGACGGCACACAGACGTTCAGGACAGAATCAGAAACTTTAATCTGACAACAAACCAAAAACGTTCCAGAGAACTGAGCAGAAAGAGATGAGCAAAAAAAAAATAAAAAGGAAATTTGTCTCCAGGAAACCGTAAAATTCAGTTAATAATGGGTCCGTCTGGGGTTCTGCTACGCTCTGGTCCGAACATGAAAACAAAAATCAGAGCAGATGGTCGCCTACTGCAAATAATAATAAAAAAGTAAAACAGTATGAAAATGAAAGGTTTAATAAAAGGAAGACAAACTATTTCTCTCTCTATTAACTCCACCGTTAACATTCAGGTCCCTGCCGACGACTCAGCTCTGATTACAATAAGTTCACGGATCTATTTAATCTCTTCCAGATTTTATTTACAGTTAGCTTCTATTTACAGCAACACTAAGCAACACCAGGTGGCGCCAACAGAGGCAGGTCTCAAAATCTGCGCTTTTAGGTTTATAACGTCGTCGTTTACCGGGAATTATTTATTATGTCATAAAATATCTGCATCTGAAATATGTGATCCGAACAGAACCGGGGCAGTCGACCCGATCCAGTTCTGGCTAACAGATCTTGTAGAGCTATAACCGTTGGAGTAGATTCAGACAAACCGGACATGAAGCCGTTAGCGGGTCCGCTCCATCCGTCTGTCTGTCAGAGTGACTGAAAAGGGAATAAAGGAAAGTTCTGATCCAGAAGAGTCCGTCTCGTCCTGCCCTCCGCCCCCTCACGGTGTCGTCTGATTGGGCCTCACTGCTCCTCCCACCCTGCTCCTGCCCACACAGACCAATCACCAGTCAGAAAACCTGGAGCAGGAAGTAAACATCATGCCACACTAGGAGGAAATTAGGGCTGGGCGAAATGGCTTCAAAATAAAATCTCTCATGTTTTCCATACTAGATCCAATTTTAATGTGTTTTATCTCACTTTCTTTACTAAAAAAAATATAAGTTTTACGGCAAATATTAGGGAATTTTTGTTTAATTACAAGAAGCATAATTGGTTTCATTTCTGCTCTACAACCTCAGAGCAGAAATGAAACCAAAGATGTTACTAAAAGAACATCTTAAAATTACGAGAGAAACAATTGGATAAAAGCCTGAATAATATTTATTTGTTATTTTTTGTGATGGAGTTCTGATAAAAAAAATACTTTATTCTCCAAATATTACAACTTTATTCTTGTAAAATTAGAACTATTTTTGTAAAAAAAACAAACAGAACAAAACTTATCACTCTTATATTTAATTGTAGAACTGACCTGAAGATGATGTTATGGATGGAACTAACGATTATTTTAGTAATCAGTAAATCTATCAATTATTCTGAAGATTAATCAGATAAGAACAAACTGCCGTTCTGCATATTATTCATTTAGCCACTCAAACCTTTTTTACACAATGTTAGGAATATATTAAAAGTTGCAAATAAATAAATACATTTTGTAAATAAGTAAAACAGAATTTCTTTAGTGAACATTTAATTTGTAGCAAAGGATTCATCTGCAGCTAAAGATACCTTTAACATAAAAAGCTCAGGTTTTTCTGCTGGACTTATCAATATAGAGTACGACTGATCTACTGATTATGTTTTGGTTTAACAGATTAATAACTGAATAGCAAAAGGTGCTTTAATGGATTTTTTATTACAGAATTTGAACGATATAAAGCTAAAACTGCAACTTTAGGCATCATATTTACAGACAAAAGGTTGATTTTAATCTTAAATATATAATGTATATGTGTATTGTACAGTTTTGGTTTAATTCCTGATCTGAGTGTGTTGTTCTCTCAGCAAACTGCCTTTCTTTGAGTTTCTATACTCCAGTTAATGATTACTTGATTACTACATGAGTTGTCAGTCATTTCAATGATCGATTAATCACGATTAATTTGATTAATCGTTTCAGCCTGAACTGGCATCACTCTGAACTATGGGAACACAAGAAGCGCTTTGGTAAAAATACAATCCAGATTTTCCAAAAATTAATCTTCATAAACCAAAAATTTGATTAAATTGAACTTCTCGATCAATCGCCCAGCCCTAGAGGAATCCGTTAAGGCCTCACCTGCAGCTCTGAGGTCAGGGTGGGGGCGGAGCCTGGGGGCAGGGAAGGAGATGAGGGCGGAGTCACTCTGAGGCGTAGGGAACCTCTGGAGGGGGGGGTTTGACGGTGACGGGCTGAGAGGTGCGGCGGGGCGGCGACGGTTTGGGCTGAGCCTGCTGCTGCATGGTGTCGTAGTACGTGACGCCGCCGTACGTCACCTGGGTCTGACCCTGAAACACAGCAGAGGTCAAACTGGGTCCGGAGGTTCTGCTGGTTCTGATGAGCAGCGGTCCTGTCTTACCTGTGGGCTTGGATACATGGCAGGGTAGGGGAAGGTCATGACCCCAGGAGGAGGGTAGAACGGAGGAGGCAGCAGCTGCTGTGGTTGCCCCGGTGACAGGGAGACAGGTGGGCCTCCGTAGAGGGCGGGGTTAGCGATGGGGCCTCCTGATTGGTGGGGATGGAGACCTGCACAGAGAGAGAGAGGCAGCAGAGTGAGAGGGCGACCAAGGAGGGTTGTGAAATGGTGAATTTAAAGGAAACCCACCAGGATGAGGGATGTGCATCTCTGGCTGGACCAGCATGCCCTGGGGCGGGATGGGGGCGGGGCCTTCTCCGTGGGTGTAGATTGGTCCCTGGTACGACACTGAGGGGGCAGAAGAGGTGATCAGAGGAAAACATCAGCAGCTGCAACACAGCTATTAAATAAATTATCTAGGACTGAAACGATTAATCATCATTAATCAATTACTGAAATAATCAACTAATTCAGGAATCAATTAATTAATCATTAAATGGAGTATACAGACAAAAAAAAAAAACTATTTGCTAAAAGAACTACAACCTCTGAGCAGTAATGAAACCAAAACTGTACAAAAAAAAATTTACATTTTGCATCAGAGATAAAAAAGCTTAAACAGTTTTTCATTCACCTGGTTAACAAAATCTCTTATCAAGAAACTTTTTCATCCAAATATTCATCAGTTACACAAATAATCAACAGATCAGCCAAGTCGAGCAGAACGGGCAGAGTTTGTTATGTTGATGTTAAACATATTTTTTAGTTGATGAAGCATAAATTAAACAAATGCTGTTAATAGACAACAAAATGTTTATTTTCTTAATAATAATGGAATGTATTAATTTATTTGCTCTTCTAGTGTATTTTTAATATTGGATAGAAATTCATAAGTGTTTAAATGCCGAATGTGCCATATTTCTGTCGATTGGTACCAACAGCTCAATCGGAGGTTCTGACTGCAGTTCTAACTCTGAACAGACACTGCTGAAGTTTGCTGACCCCTGCTGGTGAAACAGAGGAGGTGCAGCAATAATGTGAAAACTGATCTGCTGCTTTTTAAATTGGATTCTAGTAGAAAACTCCTGAGAAGCAGCATCATCAAGACCCGGATGGACCCGGACAGACCCGGATGTGACGCCGATGAGCTGCAGTTCTAACAGAATCAGAACCAAAAATAGAACCGAGTTAAAACCTCCGTCATAAAAGCATTCAGAACCTTGTTAAAACACATAAAACATATTTTTCCACAAACGTTAGTAGAACTGATCAACTGTGACGGTTCTGATTGATCGGGTTTTATCAGAACTTTATCTTTAGTTCTTCAACTCCAGCTCTAATGTCCTACTGGTTGAACTGCTGGGAATCTTACTGGGCTCGTAGTAGTGTCCAGTCTCCATCACTCCCAGGTGCATGGGCGGGGCCGGTTCTGGAACGGCTCTCTGACGCTGGGAGGAGTAACGCTTGGCCCGGTTAGAGCCCACGCCCATCTCCTCTATGTTGGAGTACTGAGGCGGCCCACTGGCCATGTGGATGGGGTTAGGAAGACCTGTAGAGAGGTACACTGGTTTAACTGGGACACAGATCAGGTGGACTGGGGAAATAATTGGTTGGACTGGTTTAACTGGGTCTCTGTACTCCCAGTATGAAGGAACTCACCTCTCATCTCGGAGCGTACGTACGACGTTGGACTCTGACTCCAGGTCTGTCGGACCAGATTGAGCCGGGCCACTTCCTGGTCCAGCTCGGCGACCCCTCCCCCGCCCGCTGCTGTCTGACTTCCCCCATCACTGCCCCCCGTCCAGCCCTTGCCCCCTCCGCTGCTGGGTGAGGAGCTGTTTCCCCCCGCTGCTGACTCCTCCACTGAGGCCTGCTTACTGCCGAGGTCTGACGGCCGCGAGCGAGTCCTGCGGGCCAGAGAGTACGATTTACGTTCAACGGGGCGCTCAGCCGGTGGAGAGGCTTCCCGATTGGCTGCTGAAGACTGGAGGGCGGGGTCAGAGGTGGAGGCAGCCAATCCGGAGGCAGCTCTGTCCCCACTGCCTCTTTGTTCCTGATGCTGTCGTCTCGGTGACTGATACCCGCCCGGCTGCCTTGCTGCAGCCGTCGCTGCAGACTCTGACCTTGGATCCTCCTCCGCTGCACCTGATTGGCCATCTGAAACCTCCTCAATGACCACAGAGGAGCCTCCTCTTCCTCCGTGGCCCCGTCCACCTCTACCGGCCCCGCCTCTGTCTCCCGATGGGTCCAGTTGAGTTTTTGGGGCGTGCCGCTCTCTGGGATGAACCTGAGGTGCGTTGGATTCATTGTTCCTGTACTCTGACTGAGACAACGGGTGCACTTGGCTGTAGTGAGGGGGTCTGCTGCGGGAGGGCGGCGGCCTGGAGGAGTTGTTGTTCCGCTGAGCAGCAGAGAGGGGAGGAAACGCTGAGGAAGAGGAGGGTGGAGGGACAGATGAAGGTGGAGGTGGTACTCCTCCTCGGTTCTGCCAGGTCCGGGCCGGTCTTTGCCCGTCTCTCCACCGCTTGTCTCTGCCTGGAGGAGAACTCTGCCTGCAGGAACGGAGACAGGAGGATGGTGATAAAACGATGATAAACACAAACGCTAGTCTTGAAAAACATTCCTATTTTATATTAGCTTCTACTGAAAGTGTGATTTAAATCACTAAGCTGCACAGAGAGACTTTAGTTCATCATATTTTCTGTTTTACTCAAAATACTAAAACATTTTAGTCAGTTCTTTTAATATTGAATTTTTTCACAATAAACTATGTGATAATTGTCCAACCCTAGTGGATGGGATTCAGCTGTCAGTCAGTAGCTGATAAATCCTGGCTGTTCTGAAGCTACGCAGCGCCACCTACAGCCAGACAGCTCACATACCATCCAAAAAAAACCTGTTCATGTCCTTCAGACTAAAGTTTAGAGATGAACGAGAATCATTTTTCACTTTCACAATATAAATTATGTAAAAATCTGAAAGTAAAAAGGACAAAATCATTAATTTTATCTTTCTAATCCAGGATGTAAAGTTTCATTTCACTAACTTAATAATTTAGCTTTCTCATCCCGGTTTGTGGTGTTTGTGCAGCGTTTACATTTGACCCAATGCTCCTATGTAAATGACTTGTTGCCATGACAACCAGAGGAACGGCAGCAGACAGACATTCATTTCCAGGTTGTTCTGTTCGGTTTCCGACCATCAGAACCAGTGAAGCCGACGTTCAGACCCGAGCGTCTTGTTGGGCGTGGGCATACGTTACACTGTCATGGCGACCAGCTCACCTGGGTCTGCGCTGCCTGTACGCCCGGTCTCCAGGGCCGCTGCCGCCGCCGTTCCGGATGTCGTAGCCGTAGATGGCGATGAGCTCCTCGCGGCTCTTGGGCGCCTGCTCTTCCTCCCTGAACTTGTCGTGCTCCCAGCGGCCCTCGTCCTTCCACAACTTCCTGTTCCGACCTTTAGGCCTGAGAAGAAGAAGAGGAACAGGTAAACTTCCTTCTGGAGACGCTGAGGCTGAAACGGAAGCGGCGTCTCACCTCTCCTCTTCCTGAGTCTGTCCACGGACGTCGTGCTCGAAGAACAAACCCTTCCTGGGAATGTAAGCCGGGTTCTTCCGGTCTTCGTCGTCGTCCAGCTGCTGACCAGGCTTCGTCTCCGGGTCGTCGGTGGACTCCTGCATGGAGGTCAGGGACAGGAGAAGAAGAAACCATGACGACCCTTTCTTCAACAGGAAGCAGAATAAGTAAAATATTCTGGAATCCGTCTGAAAGCGAGTCGTATTCCCACCTGTCCATCTCCGCTCTGCCTCTCTCCTGCCAGGTTTCCCTTCTCCTCCGCTTTGCTCTCCTCCTTACTGGACCCTCCTGCCTCTTCCTCCTCCTCCTCCTCCTGTTCCTCTTCTTCCTCCTTATCCTTCTCCTCTCCATCATCCTGTGTGGGTCCATCAGGAGCAGCGGGTTTGGGTTCGCTGGCTGCTGCTGGAGCCTCTTCCTCGCTGAAACCTTCCTCTTCCTCCTCTCCTCCCTGACGGAGAAACAGAAACTAGAATCATCATCCCGGCCCAACAGAGCGGAACCGGCCGGATCCGATTCTGTTTACCTCTGAGTGGGATGCGTTCTCCTCTGGATCGGCGCTGTCGTAATCCGAGAGGACGGCTGGAGGAAACAGAGCCAGGCGTCATGACAACGGAGCGGATCAACAGAACATGCAACGGGCCGCGGGTCGGGTCTTACCTTCTCCTGCTCCGTCTTCACTCTCCTGTAAAGACAAACAGGATCAGAACCAGAAGCAAAACAAGAACAGGATCAGAATCAGAACCAGAACACGAAGAAGATCAGAAAGTCTCTGAAAAGCAGTAAACTCCGACCCAGTCTGGCTCGGATCTATTCTTCGATCTGAACGCCACAGAAACAGAACCAACCCATAAATCTGTGCTGAGAATCCTAAACATGAAGCGGGTTCTACAGAACAGAACCGTGGAATCTCTGTTAAATAATCTAACTTCACCAGAACGGACCCAAATTCTGCTGACCCAATTTGGTTTGCTTTCTTTGGTAAAATCTTCCTTCAGGAATCTCTGGTTCTGGTTTCATTGCTTCAGGTTCTGCTGATGGTTCTCCAGGCTGAGATGAAAACAGAACCTGAAGTTCTGTTCAGTCCAGACTCTGATCTAGTTAAAACATTTATTTTTAAATCCTTTTTTCTTTTGATAATCTCATATTTTATACATTGTTGCCTCTATTTTTATAAATAATGTTTTACTTTTTACTTATTAATTTTATTATTATTAATTTACTTGAGCCTAGGTGGGAAAACTCAATAAATAAAAATGTTAAAGTAAATAAAATCACTGTCTTTGGTCATGCCCCAAGATACAGATATACTGGGAATCTATTCTGGTTGAGACTAGGAAAATTATCAAAACTAATATTGATCTCGATCCAGTGTCTCTTCTCCTTGGTCTACCAAATAAACATATCCAAAATCAAAACAAGAGTAAGTTGTATATTATCCTAATTTTCAATGCTCGAAAGAATATTTTGTTACAATGGATTTCTAATAAATCTCCTACTATTTTTGGGTGAAAGAAGCTTATTTTGGAATATATTCCTCTCGACTTTCTAACATGCCTCGTCCACTCTAAGACTGACATTTTTGGACGCATATGGAAGCCCTTCTTGGACTATGCTGAAGGACACGTGTCTACCATCCTGTCTCGAACATCTATAAATGTTTAGATGTGGACTATATAATGATGGAAGTATGTATGCCCCCTATCTTTCCTTTTGTCTCTGGACTGCACTGCTGAGCTTTTGTTCTGTGTTATGTTGTTATTAAACAAAAAAAATTAATAAACATATCTATTAAAAAAAAAAGGAAATAAAATGTTTTTCCTGCAGCCGTTAGACCAGGGGTCTCAAACTCCAGTCCTGCAACCTTTAGATGTGCCTCTGCTGCACCAGCTGAATAGAATAATTAGATCATTAAGGCTCTGGAGAACTGATCTACACAAGGAGGAGGTAATTAAACCATTTCATTCCAGTGTTTTGTACCTGTGGCACATCTAAAAACTGCAGGACAGCGGCCCTCCAGGACTGGAGTTTGAGACTCCTGCGTTAGACGTTGATGTTTGGCTCTGAGCAGAACTTCTGACTGCAGAGAAACTTTCTGTTGATTTAACATCTTGAAACTGAAATGTTTCACACTGGAGTTCAAAACAACAAAAAAAAAAAAAAGCAATTGAACTGCATCCTTCAAAGAAACCTGTTGCAATCATCAATAAATAGATTAATCACAGGATAAATTCAAACAAGCTCAATAATTTCCATTTTTGTGGTAGTTTGTTTCTCTTTTGTCTTCCTTTCTACCAAAAACTGGATAAAAAGTCCAGTCTGGTGCTTTGGTTTCATCCAAGCCCTTTTTTTAAAAAGACAATTTCATTTAAAGAGACTTCATAATCATATTCTGTCATTTTAGTTGTTTTGTTTATTTATTTTGGAAATTTAAAATGTCTTCCAAGTTTCGGTGTTAAATGTTTGTTCGAAATGAAACTTTATTGACCTTTGAGAACGTGTTCTTGGATTACAACGCTATTATTATTATCATCGTTATATTAGTTGAAAATGGTCTCAAGACAATATTATTGTCCATCACAATAACTTTCATGACAATTTATTGTCCAGTAAAATGTGTCATCATGACAGGCCTACTTTCAACCAATGTGTCTGTTTATCCTGTTTTGAACTGTTAGAATTATAAAAGGTTTGAGTGCCGCTGGTTTGTGATCTACAGCTGCACCTGTCTGGTTCTTGTTACCTCTGATTCCTGATCCCTCCATCACTTCGCCTGGTTAGAAATGCTTTAGGGTATTTTTATGGAATTTTTTTTATCTTCTTGTTTGCGTTTCTTTAGTCAATTTCAGAACAGAAGTGTCTCTTTGAATCCCTACCTGCCGTTAGAGCCACTACCACGACAACATGAACATCTGTAGGACTTTCATTAGGCGTGATTAGATTTAAATAAACAGTTATAATTACTAAGATTTCTGCTTTGAAGCACATTTTCACCTGAATTAATAATTTCAAATATAGTTTTACTCTGAAATAAGGATGAACAGTGTGAGTTCTGAGTCATGAAATCACAGGGGGCCAAAGGCTGAGGGGACTAACCATCGGGGCCAAAGGCTGAGGGGACTAACCATCGGGGCCACACGCTGAGGGGACCACCCGGCGGGGCCACACGCTGAGGGGACCACCCGGCGGGGCCACACGCTGAGGGGACCACCCGGCGGGGCCACAGGGTGTCCTCGGGATCCACTCATCCGCCCAAGCTTTGTGGCTCCCCGACAGCCTGAATAATAATGTCGACATCTCTTTCCTTCTGCATTACATTCATTAAACTCGGAGAAACCACCGGCTGCCTGAGCAGGTGTTATGTCGCATTTAGTCTCCCCTATAAATGTGTTCCAACTGGCGCCTTTCGGTCTGGTTCCCTAAAAACATCTCACCGTCGAGCTATTTCTAAACAATACATTTATTATTTTACTGTTAACACAATAATTAATGTTCTCCTGACATCGTGCTGAGCTAACTGGGAGCTAACGGTTCTGTAAATCCTTCAGCCAGCGGGGAGACCATTAGATCTCTGGCCGTATTCAGAGCTCTCAGCTAAGGGAACCACGGTTAGCTTCTTGGGGTTAGCCCGGACTGATACTCACACACTCGGACTCAACTTCGCTTTTCGCCTCGGACCGGCTCACTGGCGCCTCAACCGGAACGGGTTCTCGGCCTCGGGCCTTTGTCGCTGGAGAACCGGACCTCCCACTGTCCGAACCCGAGCCGGACTCGTCGTCGTCCTCGCTGTCCTGAGACGCGCGCCTCCTTCTCCGCCGCCGGTCCGCCATCTTAGAAATGGAATGGCTGGAAGCGGAAGAAGCGACTCACTATGGGTAATAGAGTTTCCTTTTATTTACGTTACCAAACGGCCTAGCAGAGCTAAGCTACATCTACTGCCACCACGTGGATAATCTCATATCGCTTTTCACTTAGAAATGTTAAAGTTATTTAAATTTTATTTTTGCATTTACTTATTTAATCATTTAGAGAATAAGTTATAATCTTAATCTAGAAATACTTTTCATACACTCAAGATGACTTTACAAAGAAATTTCAAACATTATAGTGGGCTTTATAATTTTTTGCTTTGCTGCACAATCCAAGTGATTTTGAGTTTTAGGCCACAAACTAATGACTTTCACTGGTTAAAAAAAACAAACAAAAAAGAATTCATGTTTCCATCAGTTACATCAAAGCAGCAAAGCTGTCCAAGAGCATCACTCTGCCACCACCATTTAAACGGCATCATGAGTGAATAAAGAAAACAAATGAAAGAGAAAACAATGCAGAAAATGAAGTAATAAGAAGTGCACAATTTGTCAATGAATGTCATAATGCATCTAAACAGTGGTTGGGATTAAAGGGAGTTAGATAACCCAATGATTTCTCCTCGGCTTATGAACGCAGAAGAAAAAGCTCCTCAGAAATGTTGGATGAAGTTGTTTCATGCAGGAGAACATAGAGATCTTTAGTTATTGTTTTGGCCATACAGAGCACATTGTAAATCCTGATCATATCATTAGAGCTCATAATGGTTGAATGAAAACATGATTGTGTTTATCATGTTTGCTCATAATAAAATAACTAACTAGTGCATGTTAAAGCATCTTTCTCTGCATTCTGATCTCCATATTCATGAAATACTGCAAACAATAACTAGTCCATTAAATTAATTATTGATTTAACATTAGTAGTGCTGGTTATGGGACACCTGGAGGTTCAGTATTAGCTGCAGTTCTTCATCAGCCCACTACGTGGAGCTGCAACACACACAAAAAAGTTTTCTGTGGCCTTGAGGTATTAATGTTAAATACTTTTAAATAAAAAATCTTTTTATTTAAGCAAAGTCCGCTTTGCATATTGAGTTTGGTACAATACGCTAATCTTGAATGTTGCGTTTTCCTTACCTACAAGCAGAAAATCAGCATAAAAGGCAACAAAGAACTGAAAACGTCAATATGGATGTAATTTATATCAATGTTTCTGTCTTGCTTGTTTGAGATGTTTCTCTACTTTAACACACTTGATTCAGATGATTCCAGTTCATTAAAACCTGTTAGGTTTGCTGAAGAAGGGAAATGCTTAAAACACTCATTTATACAATGTGTTTCAGTTAGTGATGAAATTACTGACACAAATAGTCATTTTCAGCTTTATTTATGAATTTCTTTAACAGCAGCCACAGCTGAGACAAAGTGTTGAACATCGGAGATAAATAAGAAAAAAAAGGAAACATCAAATAAAATGAAAATGCTAAACACACAACACTGTAAAGGAATTAAAAACTCAAGAGAAAACCTAAAAACAAATCAGTACAGATCGAATCAAATAGAAGTTGGCTAAAACAAAGTCTCAGTTGGGTAAAGAGGTCAGAGAGGAAAAAAGTTAATCAGACCTTGAAACCCTGGACGGCTATTTTATTTAAATACATCAGAAATGTGTTTTTTAATCAATAATAAATTTTATTGCTCAAACTTAAACAAGATTTTTCTTCCAACCTGGAGCCAGTCAATATTTTCACCTTGTTAATCTAATTAAAACATTGACAAGAAACAGCAACACAAACTCCTGTTTATACTGTAAAAAAACCCCAAACACATGAACAAGTTTACTGTAATTTTAAATTAGTAGACATTAAACAACATATTTACTACCTAAGTAGTTTATCTCTGCTCAGCAGCAGCTTTTACAGACTTATCTACTAACGGTGAACAAATGGACACTGAAGACTTAACTGTTAACCAGTCAAATACCTTGTGTTGGTCACATCCAAATCCAGCGTAAAGCGGTTCGGTGAATGTGGTGTGGAAGGTGTGGAGGTGGATCAATGTGTCAAAGGAGACAACATAGTAAGACAGAATGCCAGCAGGATGGTCAACATAGACTGCTATTCTGTTACAAACATGGGAGGACAAACGTATTTCCTTTTTTTCTTTGCTATGGAAGACAGCAAACTGGTTGAAGAAGCATGTCAGAGTCCAGGACTTATCATTTCCTCCAAACAGAGATTCAGAATTGTTTCCTCTTCTGCTGATTCCTCTGTAGCTTACAGCTACATCAACCTGTCCTTTCCATTTCACCTCCCAGTAACAACGACTAGGCAGAGCATGTTTACACAGCACCTGGGGCCAGAAGTCAAATCTTTCTAAATGATCTGGATATTCATGGAAACTTGAAAATATCTTCCTCCTGCTTTTGGACAGTTTGAGGTTTCGGTTTATTGTGTTTGAGTCCAGCTCAAGTTCACAGGTATCTGATGGAGAAAATCAGAAACAACAGCTGTTAAATTCACAGAAACAAAGATTCAATTCTGATGGTTCGGACGATACACAGACGTTAATCTGTCTGTGTAAAAAAAAAAGTAAGTAAAAATAAATAAGTAAATAAAAATTAGATAGATAAAAATATTTTAATAAAAACTTAAATCACTAAAACAATTAAAAGGTAAATATAACAAGTAAATAAAACAAAATAGTGAATAAATAAAAATAAGCAAAAGAAAAAATAAAACAATAAAATTAATTAATAAATAAAATTGACTAAATAAAAAATTATTATTTCCAGCTAACATAAAAACATTATTCAAACAGACCAAGATCGTGATCTTATACTTTGTTTAAGTTGTAGTCTGAAGAAGGGAGATTCCGACTTCCCAGTTGGAAAAATCAACTGGAACGGCCCTCCAAGGTCCCACTGGGAAACTGGGAGGAACTCCCACTATTCCCAGTTACAACGTGTAAAGCGGACTTTGCGTTTCAATTTGGCCTCTCCTCACATAAAAGGTAAACTGTGGTATAAACATATTTATTTTGCAACATACACATTTAATAGTGCATCTAAAATTAGAGATACTTTTTTCCGATCATGTGATCAGAAATCGCGCTCGATCACTTGGTTTCAGACTCGATCCGATTCTGGCGTCATTTCCCTATCAGGGATCGAATATTGATTTTAAATCCAAATAGGAATAATAACAGTAAGTATCCGCCGTTAGTTATGTGGTGGCACCGAGTCGAGACAGCTTTGTCTCAAAACAACACCAGCGCGGCACTTTGCAGCAGTGACTGCCGTAAAGCGAATCAGAACACGGCACCAGCGTGAAGTGGGAGCGCTGTTGCCAACTTAGAGAAGGTGCCGCTGCATTTAGTTACTTTTCAGACCTTATTTTCCTTAAAAGTGACAAATGTAGCTACTTTCTCTGGTTTATTTGGGACTTTGGAGACACAACTGAAAAAGTATAGAGAGCTACCGTGGATCATGATAAATACAGTTATTCTATACCACAATAAATAATTTCATTTTATTCCTTTTAACTTTAATGCTTGTTGTATTTTAAATGTTTTGAAAGTCAGAGTGATCATAGAAACTTACATTTCCTGATGTCAGGCTGCAGCGTCTGCTCTCCACAGTGGTCCAACCTAAAACAAGAAATTCCCCATCAGCTCAGTGAATGAGGCTCATCAAAACCATGAGAACTTTCACTTTCATCAGGTTGGCTTGTTTTATCCACATACCTAAGCGTCTGTAGTCTCCAGGTTGGGTCCTCTAGTCCAGCGACTAACTGCTCCATTCCTGACTCTCCTGGATTGTTGTGACTCAGGTCAAGTTCTCTGAGGTGGGAAGGGTTGGTGTTCAGAGCTGAAGCCAAAAAATCACAACCAGCCTCCGCAATCAAACAGTTAGACATCCTGCAAGAGTACAAAGAAGCTGAACATAACAAAAGAAACAGTCCTACTGTTAAAATATCCATAAATAGGTGTTTATTTCCCCCGGGTCTTGAGTTTGACAGATGTGCTCTTCATCGTAATTACACCGCTGCACTAACCTGAGACTTTCCAGTTTACAGTTTGGACTCTGCAGGCCAACAGAGAGCAGCTTCACTCCTGAATCCTGCAGGTCACTGTTGCTCAGGTCCAGTTCTTTCAGATTGGAGGAATGAGAACTGAGAACCAGAGAAAGAGCTTCCAGGGATCGCTCTGACAATCTGCAGCCTGTTAACCTAGAAAAGAGACAGTCGAACTTAGAATTTTTCAAGAAATCACCATGGTTTGCTAATTTTACACAGTGACAGTTTTAGCAAATATATCAAAAAAGACCTTGTTTTTTAAAGTTACACACTGTAAATTTCAACTTTCAAAGACAAAGCCGAAATTTGTCAGTAAAAATAAGAACAATAACTTTGGATATCCACTAGTTTGTTCCAGTTTATCTCACCCAGCATTGTCCCTCAGTACTTTGTGACTTAAAACACAGTGGATATGAAACTTTGTAAATTGGCCTTTCACAATAAATTCTTGCTCCAAGTGAAGCAATTACAAAAACTCATGAAAGTTACATTTATTCAAATGTTCCTGCCTATTTACATCCTGATTGCTGTATTACATGCACATTTTAAATAAACCCCAAAATGTAATTTTCTTAGATTCACTGTGCAATAATTGCAATAATCTTGTATGATTTTGTATTTATGCCTGTTATTCTTGATATTAAAATATGTTTGATGAGCTGAAACAATTTTGTGGGACAAAAACATTAAAAGAAGAAACCTTTAAGAGAGAGAAATATTTGAAACACTTCCACATCATAATTAAACCGCTACAATAACCTGAGACTTTCCAGTTTACAGTTTGGACTCTGCAGGCCAACAGAGAGCAGCTTCACTCCTGAATCCTGCAGGTCACTGTTGCTCAGGTCCAGTTCTTTCAGATTGGAGGAATGAGAACTGAGAACCAGAGAAAGAGCTTCCAGGGATCGCTCTGACAATCTGCAGCCTGTTAACCTAGAAAAGAAAACAGTTTAGGTTACAATTTTCCATGAACTTAGCCAGGTTTACTAGATGTTTTTCCCTTTAAAATAAAGTTAATTTGTCAGCAAAAATGAGAATAATAATAGTATCTACAATATGGCTGCAACTAGCAATTACTTTAGTTGTCGATTAATCTATTATTCTGGTAAGTAATCGGATAAAATATTGGCACATTCTGCAGATTTTTTATTTAAGTCTTTTTCATATAATATTAGAAATACATAAAAGATAAACAAAAAAAATATTCATTTTTAATGGGAAAATAAACATTATTGTCTAATATGCGATAACAGCATTTTTGACCTCTAGTGAATGATTGATTTCTTGCAGCAACGGATGAATCTGCAGCTTAAAAAATGCCTCTAACATCAACATGTGAAAGCTCAGCTCTTCCTGCTTGACTCAACATCAGTACAGCTCATTTGTCGACTATTTTTTGATTAACAGTTTTGTACCAAAATGTGCTTAATAAAAGATTTATTTAGCACATTCGAATCAGTTGAAGCTAAATCTATTTCACTTGAGGAGCTTTGGGTAGAATATTTACAGACAAAGAACAACTTTCTTAATCTTAAATCCAAAATATATATTTTTTTGTACAGTTTTGGTTTAATTACTAATCTGAGTATTTTGTTCTCTCAGTAAATGAACATTTCTAGAGTCTGTATACTCCAGTTAACAATTCATGGTATACTAAATTAGTTGACAATTATTTCAATAATCAATTCATCACGATTGATCTGATTAATTGTTTCAGCCTTAATCGAACTGCATAACCTTTGGAAAATCCTCCTGTTTGTTCCAATGTATTCCAGTACAACCCAGTATTGTCCCACAGTACCATGAGACTTGAAAACACACTTAATGTAGAACTTTGGAAATTGGCCTTTCACAACCAATTCCTGCTACAAATATGTCAATTAGAAAAACTCATCAGTTTTTTTTAAGTACTCCTCTTTGTACTCACAGAGCTTTTCTGGAGGCTTCCAGGACAGGCATGAGCTGCAGCAGAACCTCCTCTGACAAAGAGTATTTCTTCAGGTCAAACTCATCTAGATGTTTTTCTGATGACATTAAGATTAAGATCAGAATTGACCACTGATCAGGTGATAGTTTATCCATGGAAAGACGTTGGGATCTCAGGCAGTTTCGGATCTCCTCCACAACAGAGTCATCCCTCAGCTCATTCAGACAGAGAAACATTACTATGATCCTTTCTGGTGATGTACTCTCACTGATTTTTTTCTTCATGTACTTAATTATGTTCTGGTTGGACCATGAGGTACTTCTTGTTGGTTCCAGCAGGTCCTGTAGGAGAAACTGATTTGTATGTAGAGAAAGACCCATGATGAACTGTAGGAACAACAAAAGCCTTCCATTTGGAGTTTTCAAGGTTCTCTTCAATGCTGTTTTATGAAGTTTTGTTGTTGAGGTTCTTGTGAAACAGGGGAGACAGTTCTCAACTGTCATCCATGAATCAAGCATCACATTTTTGTTGTTGGAGACCAGGGAAGTGATCACATGAACAGCGGCAAGAAACTTCTGAATGCTGGACTGAGTGAAACAAAAAATCGTCTTCTGGTAATTGTCTGACGTCTTTCCAGAAAATGTCTTGAAGATCTCTTTGAACCCTTCAGAGCGCTCTGATGTCATTATAAGGCCACAGCTTCTTAAGTCCTCCTCAGTAGACATAGTGTTATCTCTGAGGAGCTGCTTAAAGGCCAGTTTGGCCAGAGACTTGATGCACATGATGCACTTTCCAGTATCATACTTTTCCTTCATGTGGTTGATCTGAACCACCAGGAACTCTATGAACATCTCCGTCAGGTTGCTGGGAAGAGCTCCTCTCTCTCTTGTTTCACACAGGTTCTCCAGAACTACAGCAGTGATCCAGCAGAAAAGTGGCATGCGACACATGAAATGAATGATTTTTAAGGTCTTGGTGTAGGAGATGATTTCGCTGGCCCGTGGCTCATCTCTGAATCTCTTCCTAAAGTACTCCTCTCTCTGCAGGTCATTGAACCCTCTGAGCTCCGTCACCATGTCAACACACTCAGGAGGGATCTGACTGGCTGTTTCAGATTGTGTGGTTATCCAGAGGTAAGCAGCAGGAAGCAATTTCTTCAAGATGAGCTTAGTCAGAAGCACTTCTACTCTACTTGACTTTCTTACGTTCGATTTATTTGTCCCGCTGATAAAATCAAACTCCAAGGGGAGATTCTGATCCAGACCATCAATGATAAACAGAAGTTTGAATTCACTGCTGTCACAGCTGGTTTCTCTCACATTTTGTAAATCTGTGAAGATTGCGGTAAGAGTCTCCTCCGTAACGCCACTGGACGGCATTCCCGGAACAACTTTGTGAATTAGCTCTGCCAGAGTAAACCTCTCTCCTCTCCATAAACACAGCCGACGAGCATCAAAAGGGAAAACTAGATGAAATTCTTGATTAAATCTTTTTTCAGCCCAATCCAACATAAACTCTTGCACTAGGAAGGATTTGCCAATGCCAGCACACCCTTTGGTCACCACTGTTCTGCTGGATTTGCCTCTTCTGGACAGATGTTGAAACATATTGCTGACATTCACTGATTTAGATGTTTCTGTTTCTGAGCCTGTGACCTCATGCTGACCCCGTTCATCGGTGATAAACAGCTCTGGATGCATGTAGCATAGAGTCTCCTCGTCGTGCTTCTCCAACCAATCATCTTTCACAGATATGAACATGTTCTGGAGGTTGGACTGCAGCACAGCTGGGCTTGATGTGGTTTGTGGACAAGGCAGTGCTGACATCTTCACACCTGTCAAACACAAACAAATCCTGAGAAATCTGGACGACTGCCACCATAAATACTTATAGACACATGAAACATCATCCAGGACACTGGTCGTGTCAGTCAGAAAATGTTGTAAATTTACAGGCTTTACGTTTTTTTCTAAAACGTTAGGATAACCTCCAGACTTGCATCTCAATCAGTAGTTCCTGATTCTGAAGGAACTTCTTCTGTTATGTATTTCACAAACCAACAATGGACATTAGGTAAAATTGTAGAGACTGTAGCTCATTGAGTTTTGTACAAGCTAGAAACAGGAGATGGAAGACTGGTCGACACCGGATTAAACCGGCTGATATTCGTATCAACCAGTTTGAATTGAATATGGATACTCTTGTCATCCTGACTACTCAAATCACTTTAACTCGACCAACATTCACTTAATCAAACTCAAAAATATGCACATCAGAAGGGAATTTGGGGATAAGTGTTGGTGTGTCCAGGGCCACACAAAAGTGTGACAGCAGGAAACTGTAATCAAACCCATAAGTTTTGGATGGGAAGATGACTAATCTTCCCCAGTGAGCCATAGGTGACCCTAAAACAGTGTCCATTGTTGGTATGTGAGATAGATGCAGTCCCTAAAAATCGAGAAATGCTGATTGAGCTGTCAGCCTGGAAATTATCCTAAGGTTGTAATATAAACTTTTAAATGTAAAGCCTGTAAATTTACATGGTTTTCTGACTAAAGCACTTTTTCTCAATGATTGTTTATATGCAAATGAGAAGGCAAATGCAAGTGCCTTGTCCAAGGTACACCAATTATAAAGGACCTTGTTTTTAGTTCAAACTCTTTTAGAGAAGATTACCTTCAGGTTGCTTTGCGATTGATAGAACGTCTGATGGAAAAAGAAATGTATCTGCTTCATTCTCTTCATCATTGCTGACCTCCACAGAGACAGGAGAGAACAGATTGTTTGGTGATGAGTTCATTAGTCCTTCAGCTGCTCCAGATTTGGCAGGAACTGCCTCATCAGACGGCTGTGGTGAAGGTGGATAAGGAGAGTAGAGCGGCTCTTCCTCAGTTGACTCAGTGGGTTGATTTCCTGCTCCGTTGGATGCCAGCGTGTTCTTGGGCAGGACTTCAACCCCCTCATTGCCAAAAATGACCTCATGACTGCAGGTTTCTGCTGGAGAAACCTCCCCTGAAGCCTTGGATGCAGCATTTGACAACTTCTCTGCCAGATCATTCCTATTCATCCTCCGTAAAACCATCCTGGCCACTTCCACACACTGACGGCTGTAGGTTTGCACCATCAGGTCCACGGTATCCTCACGATCTGAACTCTCCAGCTGGTATTTTGGGATGGATGGGATGGTTTTCAGGAACTCTGCCTGCTGCAGGTACCACTTAAACTTCTTAAATTCTCTGTCGCCCAAGTCCTCCAAAGATTCTAGCAGCTCTATTGCTCCTGCCATCGTTTCTCACAGTTGGACCATGTTGAGCCTTTGTTCTCAGAGGACAGTCAAAGGTCCAACTCCACTGCATTCCTGCCTGTGGAGTCAAGGCATGGATGGAGGACAGCGTTGAAACAAGAGCCTAGAAACAGAACCATGTCAGAAATTCAGTTATGATGTTTTTATATGCAAAACCAAATACTTTTTATCAGACATTATCATCTATATTGTTTTCATCTCATTAGAAATTATGTATCAAAAATGCGTCTATCTCTAGAAAATAAATTTAAATAATTTGACCACAGGGACATTTTAAGCTATGGTGTGTCCTCTAATTAGCATTACAGGTGTCTTCACGCTTGTAGTCAGCTTGCCTATTTAAAATTTTTGTCTTTTGGACATTGTTTGAGTTTCTAAAGTCAAGTATTTTCGACACTTCAAACTCAGAAATTTCCGAGTTTTTTTCTAGAAAATTTCTAAAATTGTTTGACGGAAATGTATTCTTTTTTTTTCTATCTACAACAACCATAATACGCCGTTGTACTTCATCCGTCATTGTTACTTGAACATTTGGATACGGTGGGCAGTAAACAACACACCAGACTCATGTTTCAAAGGATTTCTGGGCTGCATGTGGATCGTTGCATCACTGTGACGTAATCGGCCTTCAAAGGACGAGACCCTTGAATTTGGACACATCAGCTGAAAACAATAGATCTAAAACCAGAGTTCTTGTGACACATTGACTGAAACTTCAGGTATTTTAGTATAATACATATGAATTTGCTAATGTGCTTCATGGAGCAATGTCCAGTGTATGAAGGTGCTCAGCCACATTTAGCTCTCTGCATAGTTTTAACCTCTTCCATCGTTATGAAAATCATTGTTAGGAACTCCAGACACACTTCAGCTGATTCAGAAATACGACATCCAATGAAATCATATCTGATCTATGAAGAACAATCACTCCATCTTTGTTGTATTTGGAAATGAGGAACTTTGTAAATGTTAGAAGAAAATTGTGAAATTATGTTTGCCCACTTATTGAAACAAAGTAAAAATCTATGAATTTAGGTTTTAAATCTGACATTCAGCCTGGAGGAAATATCATGTATGCCTCTCACTCCAGGAAAAGTAAAGTTTTGATAACAATGTTCAGTAATTAAAAGAGCCTGTTCTTTTTCATTTTACCCTTGCCAGTAGAGGGCAGTGTAAACTGTGCCTTAGTCAGGAGTGGAAGAGAATATGGGAGAGAAATATGACTATAACATCAGTAAATAAACACAAATGAATTCATGTAGCACTGCTGAACTGTCCTCAGCTAGGAGGGGGTAATGTTGGAATGACCAGAATAAATCTATTTGGACTATATTAATAAATTCTTTTACAAATTTAATTTTCACTAAAGTAAATTATTTTGTGGCTCAGTTTTCAGATTCATTATAAGATCTATAACAGCCATAAGTCACTCAGACATTTAATAGTAGGGCATAGAAATGTAGAGTGATCATCTGAAAGACTTAGTTTTAAGTTTTTATCCTGTAAATTGTTCTGCAGCAAAGGAAATAGTTGACTGAAGGTTTTATCGTCTGCGTTTCAAACTGCTCACACACTTAAGTCATTTTCAAATCATAATTTCTCTGCCTGTCTCTTCACCTGCATCAGGTGAATATATTGCATAAGAGATGAGAGGAAATCGATTGCTCTCCTCAGATAACAGAATAAGTAATCTATCATTCAGCGTAATTTCCTGTTTTCATCACATTTAACACATTTAACATGTTACACAAGATTTTCTTCTAACTTGCAAAGCAGAAATTATTTATATTTCACGACTCCAGTTTCAGTAGAAATAGCAAAGTGATCAAAATCGTACCTGCTTGCCGTTGTAGGAACACTCAGCAAAATTTTATTTCTTTCAGGAAGCTGAAAATCATTTTTTGTATACATAGCCACATCCTGTCTCTGCAACAGGAAACAGACATGATTGCTTCAGAGTGACAATAATCATTATGTAACGCAGGAAGCTACCAACCTGCATGAAGAGAGAATTTGAACAAAATGCTGATAAATTGTTTAATTACATTAAACTAAATCATTAAATATTTTGGTTATTTTTATTTCTCTCTAGGCTTGATTATGGACCATTGAAAAAACTCTGATGTTAAATAGCATAATGTCAGCTCAGCTTTTTTTCATCCAAACGTTTGTATATGTTTTTATTCTGCCTTCTTGTTCTCTAACCACCATCAAGATTTGTGACAAAATTCAGAAATGAGACGCCAAAGCTTTCTGGATTCTCCATCAATAATAGGATGCCTTTATTTAAAATAAATCCATATATTGTTTACATTAAAGAAATTAAATCTTTTCTCCGCAGAGCCCCAATACATTCATGCATATTTAAATAAAAATACAACTACTGAATACATGCAAACTTATATTCAGGTGATTTTACATTATGAGAAAAACCATTGCAAGATACATTCACAAGAAATTTTGTCATGGCAAAAACAAATTATACAATGAAAGTGAAATCTGTGTTTTTGTTTCCTAAAAGCTGTGGGGGGCGCTGCACCAAGAACCACTGAAGGAAACGATATGAAAACCTCTGAAGAAGAAACTGAGAGCAACTTCTTTCACGGAATGGAAAGAAAAATGGAGCAGCGTCAGATTTGAACGGCTGTCGGATTTCTCTTTGTCTTTGGTAAAACACCATGAACCATTTCTCCCGCTAGCGCTAGACTCCACGTTTGTTTTGTTTGTAGTTACCCAGAATGCCCTGTGCTGTAGTCCACTTCCTGCTTTTGGAGCGGTCTCTGGTCTGCTTGCCGTTCACTTATGCATTTAAACCTCACCAGAGGACGAAACGAGAACAAAGTTTGTTGGCGGACCAACATTCGTTTTTTGATCCACATCAGAGTTCGACTGTGTATTCACATCTCCCCAAACCAAACAGACTTTCTAGGCAAAAATTACTAGAGTTGGATTCAAGTGGACTAAACATCTGGTGTAAATGTACCAGAATAAAACCAAACACAGCAGGAGTGTGAGATAAAGGAAGTAGAGTTTCCATAGAATCAGTTAAGCCTTGACGCTAATGGATAACTATTCATATGTTCCCAGTGATTGTCTCTAACTGTAATACATTGGCTGAGGCTTATTTCATGGATTTCTACAATCCTTTGAGCCCTGGTGTTCGCCGCTTCTCTTTAACTCCAAGCAGGGACCACTGAGCTGACGACACAAAGAACGGTTACGACATTTCAGAACCGCCGTCAGCACCAAAACAAACAAAAGAATCAAAACAGAAATAATAGTTACGATAATGATGACCTGCTGTTTGGACTCTACAGGGCTGTTTGGGACTGGTGTCAGTGTGGGGTCAGGCTCTGTTATGATCATTTGCTTTTCACATGTGTCTCCATAGTAACTGTCAGGACACTCGCAAAACCACTCATTGGACCGTAGCAGCCTCTTGCATATCCCATTATTCTTACATTGATTGGTAACACAGACAGGTGAGAGTCTGGAGTAATGAACAGAAATCCAACTGTCATAGCCACTCCAGGAACATTTCACTCGATGAAAAGGTGTTGGCACCTCTATAAATTGGTTTCCATAGGCAACTTGTGTAACTTTGGTATATTTTGTCAGAGGAATAGTAATTTCCTCATCATGATCCTTTGGAAACCATTTATGACTGCATCTCTGTGCCGTCATAAAGAATTTTGAAATTGTCTTAGGTTCACACTTCATATTTTCTAAACACTCTCTGGCTGTATTCTTCACCTCTTCAACATGTGTCATGTCTGCCTTTACAGTGTAGTCTACAGCAACTACAAGATTCCCAATGTTGAAGGTAAACTCAGCATTAAGCATGATATTTTTGTTCTGACTTTTGTCAAACACCACCACCACCCAGTTGTACCAGCTGTACTTGTTGTCCAAAGCTTCTTTCACCTGAAGAGCGAGGGCGTTTTGGTCAGAACCTTGATCTTTGGTGATCTCCACCACATCTTTCTTTAAGTATTGCTTATAGTTGGTGAGGCAGAACTCCACAGCTGATAACTGGGCTTCAGAGACCTTCTTGAACATCTGCCCAGGTTCAGCTGCTTTGCTTTTGACACCAGTCAGTTTCCAGTAGAACTGGTTGAGTATCATCCCTTTCCAAAACAAGCTGCTCAAGTACAGGTTATATCTGCTGATCATATAAACGTCACATTTAAACTTCTTCTTCAGCAGACTGTTGAGGTTTTCGCTCAGAGACGTGCTGTCCACGGTCAGGTAGCGGTAAAGATTGGACACACTGGACTCAGCTCCTGAACTTTCATAGTAGCTGGTGAAAATTTTAGTTTTCTTAGATGTTTCTTCAGGACTTTGTGATTCAGTTCTATGCAGAAACTCACCAAACTTCTCAAAGGTGTTGAGGATAGTAAGTTCGTCTCTGGAATAGACGCTGGCGTAATTGAACCATTCTACATCTGTTGCCAGGTTGGAGATCTTAATGGACAGAGAGTCCAGTTTCTGGTTTACCTCAACAAAACCTTTCTTTACCTCACTCAGCACCGGATCATCCTGAGGGATAAAGGCCAGGACCATATTGACGACAGAGAAGACCACAGCTCCAACTCCTGGTGCGAAACTAGCAAAGCTGGAGATGCCTTTCATTACATCTGACAGCTTCTTGGAGTCCATACTTCCCATGACATCTTTGAAGAGAGTCAGAGACTCCTTTGCAACATTTAGGGTCTTCTCTGTTTTCTCTCTACTCTCATAAGGTATGCCAATGGCTGAGGTTGAAGGATCTGACCGCACAGAGAAAGTCGCCCAGTGAAGAAGAATCATTGAAGCCAACAGCATCGAAGCTGACCTCTTTGGAGCCATAGCTGAAACACATAAGACACAACAAGGAATCAGTACCATTGTATACAAACCCATCAGTATCGCTTAACCTTGGGACAATATGAAGAACTCAGTGAGCTAAACTCTCATTGAACAAATTATTCAGCCTCAGATATCAATCAAAACGGTCAATTTTTTTATTGTCCTACAACCTACAGTGTTGTTTCCATTAATGATGACAATAATAAACTTGTTTAATTAGTGGACTAACACTAATTAGTCCACTAATCCACTAGACTGAAACAATTCTGATGAAATTATGACTTAAAACTAAAATTGTTAGAATAATTTCAGATAATTCAGTTAGCCTAATGCAGCATGTCTGTGTTAGTTTTAGACTAAAAGACCAGGTTTCAAAAAGCTTACTGTCAGCCGACCTGCAGAGAGAGCAGAGCTGGGATTTGGTCCAGTGAGGTTTTCCAGAGGTGATTTGGTCAGCAGCTCCTTTGAGTTGTGCAGCCTGAGGTTGTGCTTCAAAAGGAATCCACCAGGCATTTTATAGGAAGCTGGATCGCCTGACCTCTCCCTCTTAATAACAGACTTTCCATTCATTTCAGGACGTATGATGCAATAAACACCAATATTTACCAAGCTGTGTAAAGGCTACACTTATTTAGATAAAAGAGATCTGGTGTGGCCCATATGATTAATCAAACCAGATCTAATGGAATAAAAGTTTGAAAAGCTGAGAGGGGTTTTCTTTTTGTAATTTCAGAAGGAAATATAAAGCTTAGATTATAAAGCACAGACTAGATTATTCTAGTTTCAACATTCGGTGTTCCTGAGTCTCTTTCGTTTAATTATATTATTCTTTTTCTGTTTTCCTTTAGTTCAATGCTTTCTTAGTTATTCTAGTTTATTCTTGTTTTTAGTTATTCTTTGCAACTTTAGTTTAATTATGTTCCTTATGTCTTCTCATTCCGTAGTGTTAGACTTATTCCCTCGCCCTCTGTGCCACTTTCTCTCTCTCTCCCCTCACACCTGCAGCCAGGTAGCCAATCAGAACAAGTCCAATTTTCCACAGTCACTCTCTCAGGACTTAAAGACTTATCCTTTCAAATTTCCTTGGATTTATGTTTTTTGTTCTCCTCTGGCTCCCTGTGCTCCCATTGTTTTGTTCAGTTTTTTTTTGTAAGTTTTGTTCTTAAATATTCATAATCAACTCTCTGCTTGTGCTGCTCCTTCATTTGGGACCTACAGTATTTTAACCAACATGAGAACTTTATTTATCCAGAGGAAATTATGAGTTAGACCAAATGTCTCAAACTCATGGCCCAGGGACCAAATTTGGTCCACCGTAGCTTTTTGTGTGGCCCTCTAGACTCCAAATTACATCAATAAGTCTCTCCAGTTTTTTCACAAATGTACAAAATTCATACAAAATCAACAAATCGCCACATTTTTCAGATTTTTATTGCAAATTTTTCTCAAAATTGGCCAAAAACATTGGGTCTAAGTGACTGCTGCCTCAGCTTTACGTCATGTCAAGTTATAGTCGAGACGGCAATTAGTAAAAACTCATTTATCATCACTCATTAGCACAAATATTGTAAAAATTCCCTACAAATATTTCTAATTTATCACCACAAAATCCATGATTTTGATTGCAAATAAACACAATAACAATCACAAAATCCTGGAGGGACTGATCAGTGTGAAAAGATGTTCAAATAAATTATTTAATTTGAAGAAAAACTTATTGAATGCTGAAAAGAAAAAACTATTTATTAATATTTTACCATTTTAATGGGTTTTATCAATACATTCTGGCACAACAGGCCCTTTAAAAACATTCAGATTTTTGATATGGTTCAAAATAAAAATGAGTTTGATTCCCATTATGTAGACTGTAGTTCACATACATGCATAACCAACCATAAATACTAGAGTAAATACATAATAAAAGACAAAGTAACAAGGAGAAACAATGAAGACCCGCCGTTTCCTGTCCTTAATCCAACTTCCTTCTGCTTTCATGGTCCTCAGCATTTATAAAATTTCTTTAAGTTTCCACTTTTACTGTGTATTGTATTTTGTTGTTGGTTTTAATGTGTCATATTAACAGAATATTTTGATTTCATCACTCAAGGCTTACCTGAAACTGCATTCATTTATGTAAGAGACAAAATAAAACCAGCCGTGTTCTACATTTTCTTTCTTGACTTAAAAAATGTCAGATATTCAGGGTCTCTTTGGACTGAGCTCACCTCACCTTTGGCTGGACAAACTGTTGAAATTCCATGTAATATTTTCTTTCAAAGCAGATTAACATAGTTTAGCAAAATGTATTTTAGAAAACCTTATCACCTCATGCGATGCGTGAATGAATGTCTCTCTGTGCAAAATGAAACCAAATTTGGAGATGAGGAGGGAGTGAAGGCCAAGACAAACGTGGGATTTCTTGCAGGGAAAGTATTTGGCTGAGCCTCCAGAGAAGTCACTCAGTAAATATGTACAAGACATAAAAACTCTATTCATATATTTTATTTCAGTTTGAGGAGATGCAGCAAAACTTCACAAAAAATGAAATTATACATTAAGTATGAAAAAAATACATCTGATTTAACTTCATCTTTATGACAAGTATAGAAAATATGTGAAAGTAAGAGTGAGTGCTGCAAATGAATGACTTGATGCAATCTGCTGTGTTTCCTTAATTAGAAAACTTTATTTTTTAAAATTAGTTTTAATAATGAACTGAACTAAATGCGCTGTTTGATAACTGGGATCAAACAGTAGGTAGATTTGGTTACAGTGAAGGGATTCAGCTTTCTTGCCAAACAGGGAATTAGACAAACACACAATAAATATAACATGATTAAAAGTGACTGGGTGCTCGATAATTTAAAATATATAAACCATAAAAACAATAAAATAAAAACACATTCACTTAAAAACAGTATCCTCATTAGTCAGGATTCTTACTTTAACCCATTTCAGCAACAAAGCAGTTCAGAGTCTTACATCATAAAAACATCAGAGTCACCAATTATGAAACAATCAGCAAACATTACGTTTTGTCAAATGTTTAATCAATAAACATTAAAATAATAATTTAAAAAGAATAAGGAAAACAATGTTAAGACTATGGTGAGTTGAATTTTGGAAGCTTGTGGCAACAGGAACAAAAATGGTTTTATTCTTAGTTTTACATTTTTTAATCAAATGTGTCCAAATGAGAAGAACCTGAACTCACAGTTCAGAGGATGAAACTCGTCTGTTAAGACTGATATGGATCATCTCTGCACTTTCCTTAAAGATGAAGGTTCTGGGTTCAGCTTCTTCTGACCCATCAGCTTCCTGGCCCATTTAATGCTGGTTCTTGTTTTTAAAATTGGACTACAAAGCAGAAAAATAAAACCGACTTAATAAAAATCTTGATAAAATACAGTCAACAGATGATATATATTATACCAGATCAGACTACTGACGACATGTCTACAAACTGGGTATTTCCTGCAGGGAAAAAACACACAGCTGAGCATCTAGAAGTCACTGAGTAAATATGGAGAAGAGAAAAAAAACTATTAATACTGTGGAATGAATGACGACATGTTTATCTGAACGCTGTCATTCATTCAGCCACTGGCTGCCCAGGTGGTGTCCTGAAGACAAAGTTATTTAAAATATTTTCTGCTTCTTTATCAACCTGCCAATCATCATTTGTTCAAAGGTTCAAAGGTTAACACTGTCTTTCTTTTTGCTGAGGCATAACCTGTTTAGTAGGTAGTGTCTGCTTATGGCAGGCCGTTTTAACATAAAATCTCCTGTGTCTGACCATCTGTGATGACACTGTAGATGTATAAAAATGAGTTTTGACAAAAAAACATGTTGGCTGTCCTGAATGGTAATTTAAAGGTAATATCTGTATTTATGTTCTGAATAGTAAGAAGGATAATTCAATGTATTTTCACCAGATTTGATAGTTGAAAGGTCACAGACCCATAATTACAATAACAACATATCAGTATGAATGACAGTAATTATTCATATCCAGTTTGATGTAAATCAGAGCATGTTTGTGTGATTTAGGCTGCATTCACACCAGTTTGGTCTGTTATAATACAACTTCAGTTCATTTGCCTAGAAAGTCCACTTCGTTTGGGGAGGTGTGAATGTCTAATCGAACTCTGATGTGGACCAACAAGGGAAGTCTGGTCCGTTTACAAACCTCGGTCTCGGTTCGGTTGAAATGAACACTGGTGCGGTTCAAATGCATATATGAACGCCAACTGTTGTGCAGATCTGCTCATTAGTTCAGATGTGGGTGCATGAAGAGACATTTGTGTGTGCACACACACATACACACATTAGTGTGCCACTCTGCAGCACTTCTCAGCAGGTGAAAGAAATCTGGCCCAATCAGCAGCACCCTCAACTCAGGTATATAAGGAATCCACTAACCACTTTACTGGTTTTGCAACAGAGCTGAGGAAGGCAAACACAGCCTCCAAAGCAGCATTTCATGGAAAAGGACTTATAAGGACTACCGGTAAGCCACTAACTGGGCTTAATTGAATGTAATTTGACTGTAGTTTTGCATTTGAGAAATGAAATGAAGAATTTATTGAAGTAACAGTTTGCATTGCTAGTTTTATAGTTTGGTTCCACTAAATGTATGTTAAACTCACAGCAACTAATATTTAATGGAAAAACCTCATGTCCTAAGGAAAAGAAAAAAAAATGTAATTCTAAAATGTGTGGATTTGTTTGATTCAAATTCAACCAGACATGAAATTTAATAATTTAATACTGTGAATTTATGGTTAAAATTGTAAGAAAAATGTATGTTTAAGGTTAAAAATGGAATTAGTCATTAAGATAAATTATTAACTTTGACCCAAATGTCTAAAAATGTATGTTAAAATATTTTGTATGTGTTTTGTAGGTTTTTCACCTGTTCTGTTCATTGGTTCTCACTCATTGGTGAAATTAAAAAAGATTGAGTGAATTCCTGAAGTCTCCAAGTCCTCCTTTTCAAGTGTAGGAAGCCATGAAATTATAGGACACTTGACACCAACCAAATTGGAGACATTTCTGAAAGCAGGAAGTGGACTATGGCGCAGGGCATTCTGGGTAAATATAACCAAGACAAACACGCTAGTCTAACGCTAGCGGGAGAAATGTTTTGTGATTTTTTTTACCAAAGACAAAAGAGAAGTGTTACAAATGCTAAGGTCTGATGCCACACCATTTTCTATCATTTTGTAAAGAAGAAAATTGCATTCAGTGTCTTCAGAGGTTCTTGTGTTTGTTTTTGCAGTAGTTTTTGGTACAGCGCTCCCAGAGGCGAGGAGGGGAACAAGTAGCTCAAACAGTTTGGTTTGTTTGACAAAGTTCAGTGTGAAAGCAAAAAATCTGTTTTAGTATATTTTATTGATAACTTTCTGGCTGAGACGTCATTCCAACCTGAGACTGGAGTGAAACTGGATTCATGTTCTGTGAAAAATAAAATCTTAATAAAATCTTAAATTATGAATCAAAAAAGCAAACAGTAAATGTGTGATTCTGCTGATCATAGATTTTTCTGTTCAGTCTCAGAGTCTTCATGTTCCTGAGCAGTTCCTGATTCTTGGTGCTTTCAGTTGTCAGACGTCTGAGCAAACATGAAAGTAGGTTATTAATAATCTTCTGTTCTTTTCAGAACATCAGTTGGATCAACACAAACATGTCTAACTGAAGAAACTCTTAAAATAATCTATGACTGAGAAGCTTAAGATGTCATTAGAACATATCATTACAGTCTCATCAGGAGCACAGGCGTACTGCTTCTCCAGATATTCCCTGTCCAGCTTCTGTCCAATAGATTTGTCTGCCAGGCAGGTATCCAGGTGGACGGTGGCTTTGAACCTGGACTGGCGCAGAACCAGAGACAGAGCCAAGGTGACCACAGAGAACGGGACGCTCTCTGATTCTTCTCCTGGAAGGATGAAGGGAATGACGATCCGGTTTCTCCCAATAGGACCGTATTTTTTGGTGAGAGACTCAAAGCTTTTCCAAACACCATCGTCTGGTCGTAGAGGACTAACTGTGATGTTTGGGATCATCTGGTCTCCAGCCTGTCTCATTGAGTTCCAGCGGTCCGGTAGTTTCACGGATTGGTGCATTTTATCAGGAAACATGCAGCCAACCTTCTTGGTGTAGAAGAGTCTATGCTGAGGCTTCAGTTTTCCTGTAGCCATAGCATATGTTAATACTACACCTCCAGAGACACAGTTCCAGGGACTATACAGAACCAAGTCTCTGATGGAGGCCAGAGGCAGCAGACAGCTGGCTGGGATCATAAAGTCTCCGATTGCTCCATGAGCCACGAAGGTGATGTCCACAGTGTCGCTATGGTTCTTCTTCTGCTCCTCATCTATGTGTTTTTTAAAGAAATTAAACATGTCCACCAGCTGGTAGAAGGTGGAAGGTTTTTCTTTGAGCCACTTGAGGACGGTTTGATTGGTGCAGTTTTCTTCTGCAAGCTTCATCAGCCTCTTCCACTCATCTGAGCCTGTTGTGCTTTCAACAATGTGAATACGTTTCAATATAGATGCCCTGCAGAAAAAACAAGAGAATTAGAATAAAGCCGGCGTATTGTTGTAAAACAACGACCTGTTTCTGGTAGTCACTCCTTAAATCATAAATAGTTGTTTGTCCCTCAGCATATTGTGTTCCTAATAAGATGATCAGTTTAATAGAAAATGTCTTGACATTTTTAACAAACCAATGTGACATTTGATGAATTTGCTGCAGTTTTCTTTAATGTTTGCATTAAGTAACCTTGACTTTATTTTGAAAATCAAAACAGAACTAGATTTTACTTTCACTTTTGCTCAGAATATCAGCAACATGTTTAAATGTCTAAGAGCATTTCTTTCTGGCATATTTGTTGTTAAGCCTAAAGAAACTCACAGAATTACATATTTTTTCAGCTCCTCTAGAGAAGTCAACAGTTCTTGGAGTAGATCAGTTGTTGGGTTCCTCATGGTTGATGGATCACTCATGGTTGATGGATCACTTATGGTTGATGGATCATCTGGAACTAAAAATAAAAGGTTTAACCTGAAAACAAAATCAGTTTACAATGAGAAAACACTGCAGTTTGAGAATTGACCAGTTTTAAATTTTCACATTTCTGATAGCTACCCTTCCACTACATAACAAACTGTATGACTGAGCAACTTTGTCTGATATAAAATCAGATTCTGATACTTCAGAATAAATTTATCGCTAAATATTTCATAGTAATACTGTGAATTTATTAGAGCAAAGCTGCAGTTTTGTCCTACCTGTTGCAGGTGAAATCAATGCAGTCATCTAACAGGTAAAGGACCAGAAGCCCTATTTATAAACCTTGAATCATATTACATCATGAGCGACACGCCTCAATGAGAAACAAACAGAAAAAATCCCCTGAGACTCCAGTCTGTGAATGTCAAGGTTTAAAAGTTCATTGACCATAATAAATAACAAAGTTCATCCAACACTGAGTAGAGAAACCTGCTCATCCTGCAGCAGGATCTGCTCTGTGATGCTGGCATGGAGTAAAATCTGGTAGAAACTCAGCAAACAGGAATAATCATTAGGTTTGGTTTAGTGTATCTGTTGCATTTCTATCTCTGTCCTCTTCACATCACAGAGTTATAATGGAGTTTTATTTGAGGTAATCACAATAACATCATCTTACATATCAACAATTGATATGAAAACACACCTCTGACCTGGTTTGGCTCAGGAATCTCTGCCAAATGTCTTCCTGTAAATCAGCTGATTTACTGTAACTCAGCAGCTCTCCACATGTTTTACATGAATTTAAATCTTGCAGCAGAAACACAGCAGCTGCTTCACATGTACCTGGTAGGCTCTACTTTAAACTGATGCATGGATCAGTAAATATACAGTAAATATTATAATAAAGTCTGAACCAAGAAAAACTTTAGACTTGTGAGCCAGAAACGCATGTACAGTACAACATGTTCTGTCAGATTATATATTTTTAATTTGTGATTCTTGCCTGTGAAATATTGTTTTGTAACTAATTTCGTATGATGTTATTCATCTCAGTCTCAAATTCTCTTCAGTTTTTATTTCTTCCATTTTACTGTTTCTATAAAACTGATGTGTTGCTTTCCTTCAATAAGAGATTCAGAGTTTGACTTGTCCACTCTGTCAGCTCTTTGGGAAAAGAACATGGATTTTTAATATTCCAATTTCTCTTTCTGAATCAGCCATTTATTATTGGAAAAAAATAAACAAATTTATAAGTAAGCTTGCAAAATTTGATCCTCCAGTTAGAGAGCAGAACATGTCTGACATCATGAAGGTCTTTCAGCAGGCGCTGTGAGGACAATCTGTAAGCTGATTGGTTAAAAGAACAGTTGCACTTCTATATTGTGGACTGAATGTAGATCTGCTCTCCTGACTCTGAAGGCCCTGGGCAGATTAAATTGACCCTAGCAACAAATAGCGACTGAAATCTGATTGGATGAAACTTTGCTAATCCACACAGGCAGGTACAGGAGGCAGCGCAGCCAAGAGAAATGTTACCAAAAAAAAAACAGTAGATCATTGAAAGTAAATTAAAACCATTTATTTGAACCAACATGAGAATATAGACGTTATTGATTCTGATTGGGTTTAGTTGTGTGAGAAAGTCTTGCAGGCCCTGAGAGCTGAAAGCTGCTGGGAGACGAGTTCAATCTGGGATCCATGAGAAGTAATGACTGATGACTGATTTTGTGCTTTTGATTTTGAACAACTTAAGTTTTGCTTTCTGGAGGAACCAGTCTGTGGAAAAAAAGGATTATTACAGTCAATAAATTCTCCTTTTGTTTGCAGCAGTTTCTGTGCATCTTCTTATGCAAACCCACTAACCTCTTTAAATATTTTTTTTATCCCTTTTTTGTAAATTATCTGAATCTTAGTCAAAAGTAAAGTTCTTGAGGAGAAGCTAGTTTGGCTTCTGGCAGGTAAACCTGATAAACTAAGTTATTTAACTCTGAGTTTAAACTGCAGCAGCTTCATTTATATTCTGACAGCAACATTTTCAGGAAATGAGAAGCTGCAGTAAATCTATGAGTTTACTGCACAAAGGAAAACTGCAGAATAAATTGTTTTCTCTGAAATTGATTAAAAGGAATCTGTTCAGTAATCAGTGTAAACAATCTGAATTCACATCACTGCTTTTCAAGAGAACATTCAAGTCAAATTTACACTTTTTGCAAACAAAGAATCTTTAGTTTAGAACATCATGTCTGCTGTTATCTAAAGTGATTTAAATCAAATGTGCAAATTATGAACCAATTACTTATCTTGAAGACAAACAATACAGAAGTTCATTAATTATTTAAATAATTATTTTTAGTTGATAAAAATGGGAAAATACAACAGAACCTGAACCTGGACCACAAAGGAAGAAATTCAGGAATCTAAACTGCAGTAACATTTCAGTCAAAAACATGGGAACAATTATTTTTCTTTCAAGGAAATAAAACTGAGGAGATATTGGAGCATTTAGGCTCTATCATATATTTGAGTTTCATAATCCCTGAGGAGTTTTGTCTTCACTTGTTTAGAGATGTCGAAAGACGTTTGGATGTAACTGAAAGCTGTTGGTCTGTCCAACCTGGACCTCTTTCTGCCACAAACGACTTCTTAAAATAATCTTTAATATTCTGCTAACAACTTAAGATGTGGGGTGAACATTTCATCACTGTTTCATCTGCAGCCCAGGCGTACTGCCGCTCCAGGTAACACCTGTCAAACTTCTGTCCAACAGAACTGCAACCCAGACAGGCGTCCAGGTGGACGGTGGCTTTGAACCTGGACTGGAGCAGAACCAGAGACAGAGCCAAGGTGACCACAGAGAACGGGACGCTGTCTGATTTTTCTTCTGGGAGAATGAAGGGAATGACGATCCGGTTTCTCCCAACAGGGCCGTGTTGTTTGGTGAGAGACTCAAATCTTCTCCAAACACCATCGTCTGGTCTTAGAGGACTAACTGTGATGTTTGGGATCATCTGGTCTCCAGCCTGTCTCATTGAGTTCCAGCGGTCCGGTAGTTTCACAGGTCGGTGTTTTTCATCAGGAACTGTACATCCATTCTCCTTGGAGCAGAAAAAGACTCTGTGCTGAGGCTTCAGTCTTCCTGTGGCTATGGCATATGTCAGCTGTGCACCATAAGAGTCACAGTTCCAGGGAGCATAAAGAACCACGTCTCTGATGGAGGCCAGAGGCAGCAGACAGCTGGCTGGGATCATGAAGTCTCCGATTGCTCCATGTGCCACAAAAGTGATGTCCACAGTGTCGCTATGGTTCTTCTTCTCCT
Source organism: Xiphophorus maculatus (assembly GCF_002775205.1). Taxonomy (NCBI): domain Eukaryota; kingdom Metazoa; phylum Chordata; class Actinopteri; order Cyprinodontiformes; family Poeciliidae; genus Xiphophorus; species Xiphophorus maculatus. Next base: position 3,220,476 of record NC_036458.1, read on the forward strand.
CCTCATCTATGTGTTTTTTAAAGAAATTAAACATGTCCACCAGCTTGGGGAAAGTATTTTTATTCAGCAACGTCAGGGCCTTTCGATTGGCGTAATTATCCTCTGCAAGCTTCATCAGCCTGTTCTTCTCATCTCTGTGGACAAACAAGAACAGGTATTTGTTGTGATCACAGTATTCACAGAACATGTTCCAACCACAGCTAACTATGTCATAATGTGAGAAAACCAGGCTGCAGAGAGAAGCAGACCTCCTCAGACTGACAGTGGCAGGAAAACTGAAGGTATGGTTGCTTAGAGACCTCCAAATAATCAAGACTTGCTTAGCAAGTTTCTGGGTTTGACTTTCTGAAAATCATTGCTTCGGTCTTCTAGTTCCCATAGTTTTGGGCTGGTCTGGTATGTCCTGGGTGGCAATCTGGGCTCTGACTATCAGTGGCTTGTGGAGGCTCTCTTGCCCACCTGCCTGGGGTGGTTACTCTGGATGGACACCCCTGGTGTCGCCGGGAAACTTTGAGAGATCCAAGGTGTGAGATAGATGCATGTGGATCTTGCATGAACAAGGGGAGAGTCTGGAAGTGACCCACCTTGCTTTGCTCAGTTCTTTCCTAATTTTAATGCATTTGATACACAAATCTGTCTCCCAAATACCTTCGCCAGCCCCAGTTTGAACATGCCAGCATCCCCGAAGGGAAATCTGGAACCAAGAGCGTAGGGGGCTCCACTCTTTACCCCCACACTCCTCTTACACGTGTACACTTGAAATTCACGGCTGTGTGAAACGACTGATCACTTTGTCCTGCTGGAACCTGGTGGGTCCTCTTTGCTTCAGTGCATTGGTTAAAGCAGAGACAACAGAAACATCAGTAATAAAAGGAGTTCAGAAACTCACAGGATCTGCTTCTGCCTTTTCATCTCCTGGAAAGCAGAATGTAACATTATCAGGGTGGGATTGGTTGTTACGTAGCTCATGGTCCGCAGATAGTCAGGACCTGAAAGCAGAAAGAAGCTTTTATTTTAGTCCTAAAACATGATTCAGGTGGGATTTTGTTCCAAACTGAATGAAATCCACAGATTTTAGCTGAGTCTGCTACAGCCCTCTGTCAGCTGGATGATTGCTCTCCTTCCTGTATCCTGTGTGACATGGAGGAATCCTGTGGGATAGTTAAAGTAAAGCTTCAGCCAGTCTTACCTGCTGTTAAATGAAGAGCTGTGCTTCATCCGATCAGGTAACACCTGAAGCTCTGAGGTTTTATCACTGATCACCTGGTGACACACCTCTTTGTTGTGCTGTGACACATCTACATACTTGAAAGAGAAACTGAATGGGAGTCCCTGGGAAATCCCAAAATAAGAAGGTTTCTCAGTCTATCGTTGGATTACAGTAAACCTTGTACATTAAATAACCTGAGAATAAAAGCCAGGACATTCAGCAGTGGTCACTATTTTACTTAAAGTAAAAACGCAGCAAACCAGTTAATTTACCTGCTGGGTGTTATGATGTAGTTTTCTTTGAACTTTGCACTTCAGACTGAGTGAGGATCAAGGAAATTAGATCAAAATCATCCTACATAGAACAACTGTTATCAAATTCATCAAATATTTCGGCAGACAAAGGTCTGCAAATATTTCCTGTCTGCAGGAATAATAATCATAACAGCAGATTATTCCTGTAAATCAGCTGATTTATTGTCACTGAGCTTCACATGTGTAGAAATTAGAAACTGGAGCAAAAAAAATGCTGCACTACCATGAATAAATTTCTGCTTATGTTTGAAATAAATGTTTAACTATGACCAAGCAGCAGAGAAAACAACCTAAAAACTCCTTTTATAGGAGATAAAATATTTTTAAAAAGACTCAGAGCAACAATTTAAAGTTAATTATAATGAAATGTTGTCTGGTGCAGCCTGTGGTCTCACACCCAGACTCTCCTAACTGCTCTCCCTGCCAGTGAAACACCTACAGATGGTGCAGACAGGGGAGCCGCCAGGCATCTTGGGCCCCCTGGCAAAAATTAAATTGGGCCCCACGCAGCTGCTGTTACAATTTTTTTGAGTCTTTCTGACCCATCAAAAGAGTCACAATTTTAAAGGCTTGCAACTTTCCTGCTTTCTTTGGTCCAGGACTGATAACTAGCACAATATTTACTGCTCATATATTTTACATCCAACAGTCCACATACAGTATGCAAGTAAGTTGTATAAATTTTTTCTATTAGTTTTAGATTAGTGAAATGTCACAAGCAACAGTCAGAGGCAACATGCAAAATACACATGAAGCAATCCAGACTTCTCAAAAAATGCTGTGTAGTTGCATTTTATTCAATGTTAGTGAAAAACCATCTGGTCCAGAACCATCTGTAGATTCTGGACCATCTGTAGATTCTGGACCATCTATAGATTCTGGACCATCTGTAGATTCTGGACCATCTGTAGATTCTCCTGTTTTCTGTTTTATCCACCTTCGTTAACCTGAAGTGAGTCACTGTTGCTTAAAACATCTTTATAATTATAAATGTACACAAATATTTCATTTTATTGGGTAGAATAACATCTTAAGATGATTATTACTGTCTGTATTTGGATGACTAGCCCCATCACAGCAGAATATTACATGGTATAAATGCTGGAAAGACAAAGAGTTTATTGAAAAATACAACAGAAGAATAAGAAATGGAGGGAATTGAACTTAGTTACAGACTTTCTAGTTGTTGCAATATTAAAAATAATAAAGAAGCTGGTCGTCAACCAGATCACTGTGACCCCAAGCCGAGTGTCTGATTATTCTCTCTGCATCCCAACACCAGAGTTCTGATCTAAATTAGCTGCCTTACAGTCCTTGACTGTTTATAAAATGTCTCTGTAGAGGGAGAAACCACACAAAGTGTCTGCAAGATACAAATTTCTCATTTATTGACAGGAATTACAGCATATATATAGTGGCACAAAGTCCCTCCCTTTCCCAAATGTGTGACTGGTTTACAAACTATTAGAAAATCACAAACAGTTGTCTTATAAGATTCAACACAGAATCACATGAGAGTCTGTTGACTTTCTAACATCAGAATTGGGCTGACCAGCTGTGGATTGGAAGAAAATGGTTTTCTGCAGCATTACCATTTAGCTGTGATGTGTGAAAGCAGGATGTGAAACCAATAAACCAACATTTTCTAGTACTCCAGTTGTCTTGGTATATACAGTTATATGGTATATACATATATAATATGAGAACATTTGATGTAATTTTAATACAAACTAATAACTATAAAACCCAGAAATCTGGTACCTGAGGGAGGAGCTTCATGTAGATATTATAATTTACACATTTAGATTGGCAGAACACATTTTTACCAAAATAAACTGCTAATATAACATATTCATAATCTTTTCTATCCACAATACACTGAAGATGTCATAAGATGTCATAATGATGAAGATGTCATCATTCCAGTGCCATCAACAGCGTAGGCGTACTGCCTCTCCAGATATTTTCTGTCAAGCTTCTGTCCAATAGAGTGGTCAGTCAGACAGGCGTCCAGGTGGACGGTGGCTTTGAACCTGGACTGCAGCAGAACCAGAGACAGAGCCAAGGTGACCACAGAGAACGGGACGCTGTCTGATTCTTTTCCTGGGAGAATGAAGGGAATGACGATCCGGTTTCTCCCAACAGGGCCGTATAGTTTGGTGAGAAACTCAAAGTTCTTCCAAACACCATCGTCTGGACTTAGAGGACTAACTGTGATGTTTGGGATCATCTGGTCTCCAGCCTGTTTCATTGAGTTCCAGCGGTCCGGTAGTTTAACAGGTCGATGTTTATAATCAGGAACTGAACATCCATCCTTCTTGTAGCAGTAGAAGACTCTGTGCTGAGGCTTCAGTCGTCCCGTGGCGATGGCGTATGTTAGCTCTGCACCTGCGGAGACACAGTTCCAGGGAGCATAAAGAACCACGTCTCTGATGGAGGCCAGAGGCAGCAGACAGCTGGCTGGGATCATAAAGTCTCTGATTGCTCCATGAGCCACAAAAGTGATGTCCACAGTGTCACTGTGGTTCTTCTTCTCTTCCTCATCTATGTGCTTTTTAAAGAAGTTGAACATCTCCACCAGTTTGGTGAAGGAGTTTTCTCTCAGCCACTTCAAAACGACTGGATTTGAACAATTTCTCTCTGCGAGCTTCATCAGCTTTTCTTTGGAGATCCTTGTTCTTTGTGAATATTGAACATCTCTGTAGATGTCCCACCTATAGAAAGAAAATGATTATAAATATTTAGTATGAATGTGTGTCTGTTACCTCCTTACTGTCACTGTATTCCTGTCTTTGCCAGATCACATTACGGTGGACGCCGGTTCAGTACCAGTAGGTTTTCCAGGCCAGGACCAAAACTCTTTTACTGTTTAATTGTTGTGGGAGACTTTGAATCCATGTAGATTAATCCCCAACAGAGAGGGGCAAAAAAACGGTGATATACTTCAAACCTTTCATTTGAGCCAACAGGTTACACTAAAACATGGGAAAAAATATTTATTAGGAAATTATAAACATAAACGTCAGCAATGCTCTTTGCCACAGTTGATAGATTAACAAACTTACAGCCTCTAATCTCCACTCTATCAGCGGCTGCAATCAATTTTCCACCTTCTTTACATAAAAAAATCTAAAAATAAAGTTAACCTGCACATCAACATCCAATATTGAAGCCATGCACAAACATAAAAATGTAGAAAAAATGGCTAAATGAAGCTCTTCCTCCTGCTGCCTTGATATCAAAGTCATGACTTAAAGTTCTGCCTGTTGTTGAATCCGATCTGATTCAGATAGTAAACTGATTCCTCTCATCGGGTTTTTTCCCTCAGTCTTTAAAAACAGCAGTTATCATAACAATTTGGACAAATCTATATGTTCCCACTAGCTCGTTATAATCTCTGTAGTTATCTACCATAACTACACAGATGATGTACAGCATCATCATGTACAGCTCCATGGACTGGAGCAGAACCAGAGACAGGGCCAAGGTGACCACAGAGAACGGGACGCTGTCTGATTCTTTTCCTGGGGGGATGAAGGGAATGACGATCATTCCATCATGATGTCACCAGGTGACTCTGAACCGTCCAATCACTGAACAGATGCTTAGAACAGATAAATGTCTGGATGCGCTACAACTTTCTCCGGATGAACAGAAGCAAAACTAAAGTTATTTGGACCTAAATATGAACGATCAACAAACAGCTTCAGTTATTACAGCTGGAAACTAGAGATCAGGATGACCTCTGACCTGAACCTTTACATCAAGGCTAAAGTTTTTAACTGTTTACCGTTTTGTTTTTAACACAGTTAAACTTTCTTTTGGCTGAAATGTGCTACAAATAAATGTGACTTCTTCGTTTTAATGCATTGATCCAAACAAATACATCAAACTAACTGATATTATTTCTCATAAGAACATTCTGGAGCAGAATAAGATGCTGCTCAGCATTTTCTCATTGAATATTTGCATCAGGAAACTCACTGTGTCAAACTCTGTATTTTCAGGTTTAGAGAAACCATTCTCTGGAGTTGGTCACTTGTTGGGTCACTCATGGTTGGTGGATGAACAGGAACGAAACATGAAACTGTTAACCTGCAGAAGAAAAACAAAATCATTTTACAATAAGAAAATACTGAAGTTTTTTTTAGTTTTAACTTAAATTTCCACATTCCTGCCAGCTGTACAAATTTCTACACAATAACAGAAACTCTGTGACTGAAAAGCTTTTCCTCTAATATAAGAACCAGATTCTATTAGTTCAGAATAAATTACTGCTAATATTTCATAGTAATACTGTTAATTTCTTAGAGCAAAGCTGCAGTGTGTCCTACCTGTTGCAGGTGAAACTGGTGCAATCATCTAACAGATAAAGGACCAGAAGCCCTATTTATAAACCTTGAATCATATTACGTCATGGGCGACACGCCTTATCACTGATCAAAGTTTTGGAGAAACCAGACAGCATGCTCTGCAGACTGATCCTGGCGTTCAGCATCAGCCCCTCTCGTTTGGCCATGGCCCTCACGATCATTTCTACAACATAATCTTCTGGAGAAAGTTTCTCAAAGGACGAAGCCTCCTTTTCCCTCCGCTCTCCTTCCTCCTTCAGCGTTCCCATCAGTTTCTCAATCCCCTTTTCGAGATTCTCAATCTTCTCACTGATCTGTTTGGCTTCTTTCATGTTTAGGCTCGCCACAGTGATGTCCACCACATCTGAGGTCACGTTAGTGGTCAGACCGAGGCCAGAGGCCACGGCTCCAGCCGTGAACAGGAACGGGATCGCAGCTCCTCCAGTGACCAGGGCTGATATGCCAGAAACTGTCATGGCCGCCGCTCCTCCTACAGACACTGAGCTGCCTACAACTTTGCTGATGTTGCAACCTTTCTTTGTTTCCTCCAGCTCAGTGGCCAGTTTGTCAAACTTTTCTGCACCTTCTTTCTGCAGCTTCACCCACTTGAAGATTTTATCTATGAGCATGTCGGCTACATCCATGGTGGGATCCCAGTGATTATAACCAGAATAGTTATAATCTGTTATAATCTCTGTAGTTATCTACCATAACTACACAGATGATGCATCATGATGTCACCAGGTGACTCTGAACCGTCCAATCACTGAACAGATGCTTAGAACAGATAAATGTCTGGATGCGCTACAACTTTCTCCGGATGAACAGAAGCAAAACTAAAGTTATTTGGACCTAAATATGAACGATCAACAAACAGCTTCAGTTATTACAGCTGGAAACTAGAGATCAGGATGACCTCTGACCTGAACCTTTACATCAAGGCTAAAGTTTTTAACTGTTTACCGTTTTGTTTTTAACACAGTTAAACTTCCTTGTTGCTGAAATGTGCTACAAATAAATTTGACTTCTTCGTTTTAATGCATTGATCCAAACAAATACATCAAACTAACTGATATTATTTCTCATAAGAACATTCTGGAGCAGAATAAGATGCTGCTCAGCATTTTCTCATTGAATATTTGCATCAGGAAACTCACTGCGTCCAACTCTGTATTTTCATCACAGAAACCATTCTCTGGAGTTGGTCACTTGTTGGGTCACTCATGGTTGGTGGATGAACAGGAACTAAAAATGAAACTGTTAACCTGCAGAAGAAAAACAAAATCATTTTACAATAAGAAAATACTGAAGTTTTTTTTAGTTTTAACTTAAATTTCCACATTCCTGCCAGCTGTACAAATTTCTACACAATAACAGAAACTCTGTGACTGAAAAGCTTTTCCTCTAATATAAGAACCAAATTCTGTTAGTTCAGAATAAATTACTGCTAATATTTCATAGTAATACTGTTAATTTCTTAGAGCAAAGCTGCAGTGTGTCCTACCTGTTGCAGGTGAAACTGGTGCAGTAGAGGACCAGCAGTCTTACTTATAAACCTTGAATCATATTACGTCATGGGCGACACGCCTCAATGAGAAACAAAGAGCAAAAAGTGAAAGAGAAACTTCAGAGCCAAAATTTACCTTTTTTTCACCAGGAAAATCCCACTGAGATTAAAAAACTATTTTGGAAGATAAGCCTGGCCAAGACTGGCAGCAGCACACAGAGGTTATAAAGGCTTTAGAGTTTATTGACCATAATAAATACCAGAATCCGACCAAAACTGAGCAGAAACCTGCAGCAGGATCTGCTCTGTGAAGCAGGCATGCAGTAAAATCTGTAGGAATTCAGCAAACAGAAATAAATGATGTATTAGCATCAGATTGGGTTTAGTCTATCTGTTGTTTTTCTGTCTCTGTACTCTTCACGTCACACTGAGTTAGAATGGAGTTTTATTTACTGAAATCAGGTTAGAATCACAATACACACAATACAACATGTGAAAGGAAAATACCTCTGAACTGGTTTGACTCGGGAATCTTTGCCAATCAGTTGGTTCTTCTTGCCAGTCACCTGATTTACTGTAACTCAGCAGCTCTTCACATGTTTTACATGAATTTAAATCCTGTAGCTGCTTCACATGATCCTGGTAGGCTCTACTTTAAATGTGCAAACCCAGAACTGATGCATGAATCAGAGTAAATATTTAATATCTGTAAAGTCTGAATATTTTGAAGGAAAATAACAAGAAACACTGAAGACTTGTGAGCTGTAGATTCAATTCATGTTTATTTATGTAACACCAGTTCACAACAAATATTGTCTCAAGACACTTTACAAAAAAATTATACATACATAGAAACATTTAAATTGATGCTAATTATTATAAAGTACAGTAAGCTCAGTTATCAAAAGTAGTGTAAAAGGTTTCTATCTAAGAAAAGATGAGAAACACAGAGTACAGCACATTTTATCAGGTTTTAGAGTTTTAACCTAAACTAATGTAATTTGGCCAGTTTCATAGATTGATATATTATTAAAGTTATTTAAAAAACACATTTCTTCATTTCAGTGAAGTAAATCAATAAGGAATAAATCAGTAACTCTGACACTAATAAACAATACATTGCTGCTTATAACAGGAGTGATGTCTGCATAATCACAGAAAAACAAACGTGAACAAATAAAACCACACATATGAGAAATATAAATATTCGTCTGCAGCTTATCCAGGTCGTTGCCTGTTGCTGGAAACTAAATGACTTAATGCTGAATTTTCTGATTATTTGATGTCCTGAATTTGAGTTTTGAATCTGTTTTGATTGAATAGTTATTTTCTTTAATGTAAATATGACTGTTTGAATAGACTGACGCTAACTGTACTCACTGCCACTAAATCAATTAATTAAACTGGGGGTAAATTTCCTTTGCAGTCTAAGACCACTAGATGGCAGTGCAGTAAAAGTTTACAAAAGCTGAACAGAAAGTGGAACAACATAAATCTGATGAATGTTTTCTATGATGAATCAAAGAAAACCCGTTGAGATGGACCTGAAGCTGGAGTCCAAAACATCTAGTTCATAAAACCAGAGATGTTCTGGTTTTATTTCTATTTTCTCAGAACCCATTTTGTCTCAGAGTTCAACCGAACATGGCTTTGAAAGCTTTGGCCAGCCTCTCATGTACTTGGGTTTCTGCACTGCTTTCTGTTCTTCTGAAGAACTTTATCACTGAAGATATTATAGATTGGAACTTGGAGGCCAACATCTTCTCAGTTGAGGTCATTCCTGTGAAGTCGATGGTGCAGGCATACTGCTGCTTCAGAGCTTCCTCATCCAGTTTCATTTTTCTGGAAAGTTTCCCCAGGCAGACGGTGAGGTGGAGCGTTGCCTGAAATCTGGAGAACATGAGCACCAGAGACAGAGCCAAGGTGACCACAGGGAGAGGGATGTCTTCTTCATCATCATCTTCATTATCTTGTTCAGGGAGGATCAATGGGATGAGGATATGGTTTCTTCCAGGGTGGCCATATCTGCTTTCTAGCCTCTCAAATTTCTTCCAGACGCCATCTTCAGGTGATTTTAAAGGAGACACGATGATGTTGGGAATCTTTTGATTTCCAGCTTTCTTCATGGAGTTCCACCCATCAGGGAGACGTTTGGGCCGATGCCCGTTATCTGGAACCTTGCAGCCACGATCAGGTGAGCAGTAAAACTGTCTGTGGACAGGTTGAATCTTCCCTGTGGCGATACCGTACGCCGCGGTAGCTTCAAGGTAGCAGTTCCAGGGCGAGTACAGGACAACGTCGGAGACGGTGGGCAGAGGCAGCAGGCAGCTGGCTGGCATCATGGAGTCAGTGATCGCTCCATGAGCCACAAAGGTGATGTCAACTTCATTACTGTGGTTCTTTTCTTCTTCCTCATCAAGCTTTTCCTTCAGGAACTGGAACATGTCCACCAGCTTGGAGAAGATCTCAGACTTTGCGTTTTCCCTGAGCCACTTCCTAACGGATTCATCTTTGCAGGAATCCTGTGCAAAGTCCAGCAGAGTTTGACTGTCGTCACTGCTCTTGTTTTTGGTTTCAATGGAGCGTTTAACCTTGGCTAACCTCCGGAAGATCGATCTGGAAGAGAAAACGCCAATCAGAAGACAGTTCTCATAAAGGTTATAAATGTGACTGTTTTAGCAACATGTTGTGGTAACCATGTATTTCTTGTCCTGTTGGATCTGATCAAAACGTTTTACCCAATGGATCATTACATGTTCATATCGAGTCAAGAGCAAAATGTGGGAATCATGTCGAGCTAACAGAACAAGATTTTTATGTCATTTTCCCCCCGATTTCCCTTTTGTGACAATCTTGGGGATTATCTGATTATCGGAATGAATCTTAAAATAGTTTACTAGTGAGATGTTTCGTCTTTCAGACTTACTGAATGTTTTTAAGGTCTTTTTCCATCTGGTCAGAAGCTTTCCGAATGTCCACAGCATTCTTCCTCAGACTCTGACTGGCTTCAGTCTTACAGTTTTTCACATCGACACAGTTGATCACCAGCTCAGGAACTGAAAACGCCAACCCAACCACTCCTGCTCCAACCTTGGAAAGGCAAAATAAATATAGGAGAATAAAATGTTTATATAATGGCACAAAAAACATGGACATTTTTATCTAAAATGGCCTTAATATGCCGTCATAAAGTCCCACAAAATATGTTGATGTTTCATATATTCAGTAGCAGACTGAGCTTCTCACCCGTCCGACTGCTTTGCCTGCAGCTTTTGCTCCCATGGCTGCTGCCAGCTCTGGAAGGCCATTCGACACCAAACTCTTCCCAGACTTTCTAGCTGCGATCATCGCAAACTTGGAAGCTAAAGAAATCCCAAGAAGAGCGAAATCTGCCTCCTTATCACTGATCAAAGTTTTGGAGAAACCAGACAGCATGGTCTGCAGACTGATCCTGGCGTTCAGCATCAGCCCCTCTCGTTTGGCCATGGCCCTCACGATCATTTCTACAACATAATCTTCTGGAGAAAGTTTCTCAAAGGACGAAGCCTCCTTTTCCCTCCGCTCTCCTTCCTCCTTCAGCGTTCCCATCAGTTTCTCAATCCCCTTTTCGAGATTCTCAATCTTCTCACCAATCTGCTTGGCTTCTTTCATGTTTAGGCTCGCCACAGTGATGTCCACAACATCTGAGGTCAGGTTAGTGGTCAGACCGAGGCCAGAGGCCACGGCTCCAGCCGTGAACAGGAACGGGATCGCAGCTCCTCCAGTGACCAGGGCTGATATGCCAGAAACTGTCATGGCCGCCGCTCCTCCTACAGACACTGAGCTGCCTACAACTTTGCTGATGTTGCAACCTTTCTTGGTTTCCTCCAGCTCAGTGGCCAGTTTGTCAAACTTCTCTGCAGCTTCTTTCTGCAGCTTCACCCACTGGAAGATTTTATCTATGAGCATGTCGGCTACATCCATGGTGGGATCCCAGTGATTTTCCTGAAAAAAGGTTGAAGTTTAGTCACTAGTTACATTAAAGCAACATCTGACTGCTGAACTCTCACCTTTTCCAAGCAAAAAGTAGAAACACAGAGTCTCTTGATGGAGCTGAAGTTTCTGGAAGTTCGTTCAGATCTCGTCTATTGCTGAGTAATTCTGAAATACTGTTAGAAAATGTTGATGTTACCAAATTATATGAATAAATAACTATAATGTTGCATTGAGGACATTGTAGGAAGAAGAAAAAAAAGGAGCAGATTTTGGGATTAATCTCAGAATTTATTCGGAAAAATTGGAAATTCTCCACTTTTGAAACTCAGAAATTTCCAGGATTTTTCCAGAACATTTCTGAGATTAATCTCAAAATTACATTTTTTTCATTTATGACTTTTTGGACTCATAAATTTTGTTTCATTTTCAAAAAATTTCTCAGATTAATAAAAAAGAAATCTCTTTTTTTTCATGCAAATTTTTGATTTTCAGAAATTTCCTTGTGTTTTTTTTTTTCTTTAAAACATTTCTGAGATTTTTCTTGAAGTTCCTGAGTTTTATTTCACTCCTCCTTTATTTTCTATCCACATTGGCCCTAATACATTGTTATAAGTAACATATGTAAATGCATGTAAAATTAATATTCCAGTGTCTCACCTTTTCTGTTGAAATGTGAAAAGACTCTTGTCAAAGTTCTGCTTGGGCTTTTATTGAAAGGAAGTTTATTGTCTGTTTCTCTGTTCTGATTGGCTGATTTAAAGTCAGTCATTCAGAAAGTGAAAGTGTTTGTCTTATCCTGCTGACCCAAACAGATAAACTTTTGATCTGACCTCAAACGACCTGCAACTTCAGATCAGAACCAGGAGTCGATCATAGTTCATGCAGAAAACTGAAAACTACAGATAAACATCTTGATTTGTGATTCTATCAAATTTATGTGGATTTCACTTAAAATGATAAAAAATAAATAAATCCAGCACAAATTGAGATTTCTCTTTCAAAAACGAAAGTAAACTCAACGAAAGCAGCAATTAAACTTCCGGTCTTCTCACTGTACTATAAAGTATATCTGTTTTTTTATGAAGCAGCAGATTTATTATCAGGCTGGTGATGCAATAACTGGACTGGTTCCATTTATAAAAACAAATCTTTTCTGCTCAGATTGTTCATAATATCCAGTTCTAAGTTTAACTGTGATCAGTTCTACAGAGACCCTCAGCTGTCAGGCAGTTTCTTGGCTTTTTGCTACAGTAAATATGGGAGGCTGTTTGTAAAGTCACATTCACAAATTAAATGACAACTAAACACAAAAAAACTGGTTTGCTTAGCCTGTCACTTCAGAAAACATGGGGGCTTATTTTTCTATGTTAATGTCAGCCATGCATTTATAAATGTTGCCATTTTAAATCAAATGTTTAATTAACAAGCTAAACATTTAGTTTACAAATGAAGTAAAGTTTAGTTAGCAGGCTAAATATTTAGTTTGAAGCTAAGTGTTGAGTTAGCAAACACAATATTTAGCTTGCTAACTACTAACTCTGAGATAAATATTTAATTTCTAAGCTAAATATTTATCTTAATATTTAACTTACTGACAAAATAGCAAGTTAAATATTGAGTTATTAGAGTCAATATTGAGCTTTTTAAACTAAATATTTAGCCAATACAATATGTAGAAATATATTTAGTTAGCTAGGTGAACGGTTAGCTTGCTAACTAAACAGCAAGCTAAATGTGTTGCTAAGTGTGAAAGTTATGAATGAAAATTAAATAACAAATGTGACTGTAAAATTAACCATATTTTCTTATGACAGTCTAAACAGCCCAGCCCAAGTATTTGCACTGGTTCTGGGCCAAATGTAGGTGAACATGATATGATTGATTAACAGAAGTTACGTCAACAAAGTGATACCAGAGGCAATCTGGTGACACACCCACAGCAGCATGTTGTCTCTGCAACAAGTTTAACGGTTAAAGATCATCTCAGTGGAGGAGATCCTCCAACATAACCTGCTGCAGCTGCAGGTTATAATGGAGGAGATCCTCCAACATAACCTGCAGCAGCGTTGCTGCATTCAGTTTGTAAAACAGTTGATACTATTAAGGTCTGATACTTTGTTAAATTACAAAACCTTCTGACAAACTGAACCTTATTTAAATATTAAGATATTTTCGCAAAGATCTGAGGTTTCTAACTGATTTAGAAGATGAATTGTTCATTGCTTCATGTTTGAACTCAATACATCTTCAACATTTTAATTTGAGTTTTTGTTACTGTACAGCAGATTCTAGAAATTATTTTTCTCTAAAACATTTTAAAAACTAGTTTAAAACTAAGTAATCTACTAAATCTGTTCCTTCTTAGAATATTTGTACAGATGATTAGTTAATATTTTCACTCAGATTTGGGTGTAATTTCTCTATCAGCCACTAGATGGCGCTGCACTGATTCAGAATTGATTAATCCGTCAGCACAGGGTTCACCTGATTGGCTGGTTTGCAGCCACGTGTTTAAAATGAGTCAATTCAATTAAAAAAAATCTTTATTTGTCCCAAAGGAAAATTTAATGTTTTTATCATTCATATCATCTAAGTATCTTCAGAGTCGTTGTGGATGATGATGCTGTGGGCAGGAAGGATCTCCAGTAGCAGTCAGTCTTGCAGTGAATCTGGAGAAGCCTCTGACTGAAGAATGTTGCTGAATAACAACCTTATGCTAACATGCTATCAAAGAAACTAAACCAGAAGAGAGAAGAGTCAAGCAGTTATTAATTTATCTCTTATCGATCTGCAGGTAAGATTTTACAAAAATATGAGACCCGTCAGGAATATTTTATTAAACCTTCTTAATGTTTCAAACTTTAAAAACCGAAGCAAAAACAACCTCCAGGTTTTATGTTCAGCTTCAGCAGCAATCCATTAAATAAGGCACAGATGAGCTGCTGCTGTAACTTCAACCTGATGAGAAACTGAACCAGCAGCAATAACATATTAACTTATTAACATTTATAAACAAGATTTTGAGCAACAATATGTCGCCACGGTGAAGCTTAGCAATAAAAATAAGAATAAATAAATAAATAAAACAGGTTTAAAGCTGCCTTCATGGCGGCAGCCTTCGTCACACCCAGTTAGCTTCCAGATTTTCCAAATCTCTTACATCATCTGAAACATGAATCCAGATTTTCTTTAACTTTAATATCTTCATGATGCTGAACGTATCAGTCCGGTTTGGACCCTGAAGCATCAGATCTGAAACCATCAGGTTGAATCTGCATGAAGCTCCGTTTCCTCCTGAGGAGCTGAAATGTTTCTGCAGCTCTGATGGTCTGCAGGTTCTTCAGCAGCTCCTCTCTCACTGTAAGACAAAGGTCAGGGGTCAGGTATTGATCCTAAATCAGAAGGTGTTCATGATCTCCATCAACAATAACATTATAGCCAAACAAACTTGGAATCATGTCAGAAAGATCTGCTGAAGGGCTTTAAGTAGGACCTGGACCATCGGCTGCAGTTATTTCAGAGTTTATTTTTAAACTGTTTAAATGTCTTTAAAAAAACTTCTTTTCATAGCTTTGTTCTCAAATTGGACACATGAGCTGACCAATCAGAGACAAGCTTTTAAACTGAACACTCTTCGTAAACCTTAAACTTTTCTACATTTTGTCCCTGCAGGTTTTCTGCAGGTTTCACAATCTCAAACTTAAGACTTTATAAGACCATTGTGAATGAAATTTAAGACCTGTAAGGCAAAGATGTACAAAAGAAAATAGCATGTTTTATATTGCATTAGTGCTAATCTTTTTTTAAACAGAATGCACATAGCAACGTATGGGTTAATAACAGAAGTGAGTCAGTGATGAAGGCGAAAGTCATCCAGCCAATTTGCAAAATGATAAAAGCTAAAAAGTTACCTAACTAGCAAGAGTTTATAAACAGCTAGTTAGCGTTAGCTGCAACGCCTCGAGTCGCAGGACAGAACAAAGATACCTGCACACAACTCAAACATTTACTTTCCAGAAAAGTCCTACAAGAAAAATCAACTACATGGAAAATAGCTGTTACTTGCAGCCCTGAATTTCACAGTAGTGCTGCAGACCTTTGGTTTTGGGAGCTGAGGTTCTCTGCTCACCATGCAGCTGTATCCTGGAGCGAACGTCACACCTTTCAGAGCTTTGTCCTGAGATCCACTGCTGTTGCCGCTCACTGAGTTCTTCCTCATGATGCCTGAACATAAAGCAGACCCGTTTCAGAGAGCCTGAAACCGTTACTCTGTCTGCACAGTGCAGTGAGCTCATCTACCTGAAGGGGGCGGTATGTCCTGTCTCTGCAGGCTGTTTCTGCGAGGCAGGGTGTAGTTTGCTGGTTTGGAGAGACGGCGGTGGCGGTGTTTCAACATGGCCGCCGGAGGGATAATGCTGGGGGGCGGGGCTTTACCTTTCTCTCGATAGAGCTCTTCAATTTCTCGCTTCTGACTCACCTGCAGGCTCTGCACCTCCCCCAGGTGTCTGTGAGGAGGAGAGAGAGGATAGTGCACAGTAAACAAGAATGCATTGTGAGATTTGGTGACACCTGCTGGCCAAAACCAAAACACTGCTCTTTACATGACAGTGAGTTGTGATGGATTTGTTTTTCCAGCTATTTGTGCAGCAAAAGATGATCACCTGTGACGAAGCTCTATTAGCTCCTCCCACATTTCCTCGTCCTCTGATTCATCAGAGCTGTAGGTGGCAGAGCGGCTCCATGATTGGCTGCTGCCTGACCCCTCCCACAGACTGACACTCTGCCTGCGACTCCCCGTCGTCTTCTGCTCCTGACCAGACAGGCTGTCGTTGTTGCCAGGAGGGGAGATGGTGACTGTGGGGTTGCTGCTCTCTGATTGGCTCGTCTCTGTACTACTTCCTGTGTGCTCTGGTTGATTTTTATTGGATGGAGTCACGGACTGGGTGGTGGCAGTGGTGTGGTCTTGAGTGGATGGTCCTTGATGACTGACAGAGGGACCTCCTGAAGAGGGCGACACCTGGAAGCGTCCAACTGTGAAACCTGGTTTCTTTACTGTGAAAGAAGAAAAGAGGAGAAGATACATTTGATTGACTGAGAGATCATTTCATTTTCAGCAAGTTCAGCCCAAAGGCAGAACAAAAATACAGACAAAAGAATAAAATCGTGATTCCAACACAGAAAGGAGCAGTGGAAGAACAGAGGAAGAGAATGTCTCCTTGGTTCTTTCCTTTGGAGGTTTTTTGGGGACATCCGACCTACAAGGAGGAGACCCCAGGTAAAATCCAGAACTCAGTAAAAGAACAATGCATCCTGTCTGGTCTGGGAATGACTTGGGAGACTCCTGAATGAGCTCGGAGAGGCATGTCCCGTTTCCTTTCTGGACCTGTTACCTCCTCAACCCAGTTGGATAACTAGAGGTCAACAGCGACAGCGATGGAAAGGAAAACTATGGGAGACGTAAAAATACATGATAATAGGAAACATTTTTTTCTGTTGCTGGTTCTCTGGGCTTTCTTCTGTTAATGAAAAAATCTTGAGAATTGTCTTTGTTTTACAAATCAGAAAAGTAAATTTTACCTTTCAGGGTCGGAGACATTCTTCCTGACGGAGAAACAGGAGGGGACACCTAAAATAAAGTAAAAAAATATCCAGTTTAATCAACATGGTAGGTAAGTGAAGAGGACAAACACAACTCTGCAGTAAGGACATTTGGTCTAAACATTACAACCAGTTAAAAATATGATTTAATTTAACTGATCATAGATAAAGATACGATCATGAGAAACTACAAGGCATTGAGTCACTGCCTTGTCATTGACCTGCTTGCTATTTGTGTTTGTGTATTGTGAAACAACACAGACTGGTGAATTGTAGCTGATGAACTAATGGTTCGCTGAGCACAGGAAGGATTCCCAGAGCTAAACTGATGTGACTTCTCTAACCAATGAGGCATGGAAAGACGGATGTAAGGTTTGTTATCTATAAACAGACATCAATGTGTCGATGAACTGCCACTGTTTGGGTTTAGTGTTTGAAAATTATCACAGTCTCATTGGAGAGAGACAAGAAATACCTGGACTGATCAGGTATTGCTTGGGGTCAATGTGGGTGACACATGTAAATGCACTGATCATAAAACAGATAAAAAAACATTTGATGTCTGTAGACCTCACCATTTTGCGAGGAGTTGATGGATGAGGAGATGATGTGGAGGAAGAGGTCGATGAGTCTGAGAACTCTTCTCTGTGATTGGGTCTCCTGGTCAGACTTGGAGAAAAGGGTGTACCTGAACCTGTGAACCAGGACGATGAATGTTCAGTGTCTAGGTCTGATCAGCTGTGACTGAAGTCATTAAATCCACCAGGTACTCACCATGAGGGGGTGAGGGTAAGTCAGCTTTACGGACAGAACTGTTGAGCTGTGATGAAGGAATGAGAGGTTAGCACAAAACAGGATGCTTTAGTTCCATATAACAAAACCCAGTAACCCCAAAACTTGTTATCACACCTGATAGTCCATTAGACTGTTTGATTTGGGATCAAAATTTGTTACATTTTCAACTTGTGCATTTCACTGTCAAACAAACCAAACCCTTTGAATAACCTGTTCCCCCTTCACCTGGAACTGCACCAGGAACCACTGAAGGAAATGACACAGTGACATGAGTGGCACTTCCTTCTTCACAAGATGTAAACAACAAAGGAGTACTGGCAAATTTTAGCGTTTGTAGGATTTCTCTTTTGTCATTGGCTATTTCTCCCACTAGCGTTAGACTCTTGTGCTTGTTTTGGTTGTATTTACCCAGAATGCCCTATGCTATAGTACGTTTTCTGCTTTTGGACTGGTCTTCGGTCCACTTGGCCGCACCAGAGTTCACTTCACCCAAACCGAGACCTAGGTTTGCAGGCAGACCCTAGTTCGCTCTTTTGGTCTGCATCAGCATACCACCACACCAGACTTTCAAGGCAAATGAACTGGAGATCAAATAAGGCAGATTAAACAAGGTGCTGTGAATTAGTCTTAGTCTTACCTGAGGTGTTTCTGGGACCCTGTTGGTTCTGGGACCCTGCTCACTGTCCCTACATGAGCCAGTCCGAGGTCTTGGTGGGGAGTATGTTTGTTGTATGGAGAAGGAATTGGAAAATGAACCTTGGTTTTGATGATGGAGACCAGAACCCAAAGATGGAGACCCAGAGGAAGAGAGGGGAGGTTGGGGGTTTGAGAATGGGGGAGATAAAGGCGGAGTGTGGGGATATAAGCCCTGATTGGGGGCCCCAGATTGGGGCAAGAGGGACTGAGCCACACTCATTGCCACAGAGATGACATTAGCCAAGGAAAAGTAAGGTTGGTCTGCGGAGGGCCATTGGGGAGGGTTGGGTGCTGGTGGAGAAGAGGTAGGCGTGAAAAGGGAAGGGTTGCTTTGCACCCGGGGCAGTCGGGAAATGGCGGAAATGGTTGGGAAGGAGGCAGTGTAAGTGGAATAGGGGTGAGTCTGGAGTTGATATTGAGCAGCATGTGGGGGATGCGGTTGGGGAGTAGTGTTGGATTGTGGGTGGGGGTAGTGGAGGGAGACCTGGGGGTGCTGATAGGAGGAAGCTGGAGAGAGGAACACAAATGACATTTAGTTTTAAAAAAGGTAAACATCTGGGTAATTCACACGTTACACCAGGTGGTGCTGTGCATCATCTCAATACTGGCCTACATTTAGAAAATATGCAATAGGAAGACATTTAGGTTGGATGCCAACCAAAGTGTTTCAACACTACCACCAAAATTAAAAAGATTATAGCCATATTACGACCATATTTGTCTGTAAATATGTTCTGTCCAGAACTCTTTAAGCACCTTTTACTATCAAATTATTACTCAGTTAATCCAAAAAATAGTCAACAGATCAACCCTACACTTCATTGACGTTAAAATTGCAACAAATAATAAAGCATATAAGTAGATATCCATCACCTCTACCAGCTGGACATTTGGAGAAGATGATGATGTGAAGGTATTATGTAAAACACGACACCATGTCGTACCTGATGGAGTCTGAAACGACTGTGACCTCAGTGGTCTGACGAGGGGTGTGGCCTCTGTGTCGATGCGGAAATCCACAGCTTTCAAAGGTGAGGGGTCACTGTTATCAATATCTGACAGGAAGAGACAACAATGAGCCAGAGAAACGAATCAATGAATGAGTCAAAACTGACGGAGATACATCAGATCAAAGTAGATCTGAGTTTCAAACCATCAGACTGGCTTCACAGTCCAAATGTTGGTACTTACCAGGTAAAGAGGACGAGGACAAAGTCCTGGACAGACCCTTTGTTGCCTCGTTTAACTGTGAAGATTAAAGAACTTGATTAGAGTACCAATCAGAGTATAATTCAATAAAATTACTGAAAGCATGGAGTCTGACTGAGATGATTTTATATTGTAACGCTGTACTTTTTTATGAAAAACTGTACCGGTTTAAACAATTAAAGGATTCAACTGTTTATGCACTGTTCAACCAAAGGAGGGCAGAACTGAGTCAGTTTTAGGCATTATATTGCAGAACTAAACACAAAAATTTACACAGAGACATAAAGACAGAACCCTAAATGACCTATTTGATAAAATCAAAAAAGAAGTAGATTTTGGGAGTTAGTGATCAGAAGAAAAACCTTTCGGGGAGAAATGAGATGCACCTGTGATTCGGGCAATGCAGATGCAGTCAAGTTGGGCAACCTGCTGGCGCCTGCTGGATGCTGCTGATGCATCATTAACGCCGCCCTCTTTATGATTTCATACATGCGTAGAATAAACCCCTCTCTCTCTGATGGCAGGATGAAGTCTCTGAGCAGCTGGAAGGAAAGAGTTGGTTGATGTTGATGGAGGACAAGCTGGAGGAGAAAGCTCAATGCTGATTGGTTGTCTCCTAACCATCACAGAGGCGATGTCCTCCGGATTGTCTCCATCCAGGTCAAACTTGAAGGTCACCATCTTGTTGTTGTGAGTCTGCAGCTGACACTCCACCACTCGGTCCACCTTGTCCGACACCTAAATGCACCAAACAAACACCAGCTGCGTTTGCATCAAGCATAGAATTGCATAAATGGAAACACATCAATTTTTTTAAAACTCATGGTTTTTGTGAGGCAGGTTTTGACCAAATCTAAATTTGTTTATTTCATAAAACTGCAATGGAAACACTTTTTTTTGCATCACATGAGTCATATTACAATCAGTCGGATGTTACTCCTGGCGGAAATGCCAAAGAAGACAACAACAGGAAGTAGTAGGAAGATGATGATTTGTGGGGTTTTTTTAGACTTTAGTTCTTAAATTTCTTAAAACACTTGAAATACGACAAAACTAACTTACAAGTAACATTTCAGCAAGATATAGGAGCTTGTTTTAAGTAATTCCTTAATATTGATTTAAAAAGTTGTAGTCCCACTGGTAGATTATTTCACTTATAAAAATATATTTTCCTCATATTTTAAGTGAAATAATCTTCCAGTGGAACTAGAACTTTTATCAAGATTAAGAAAAATTTAAGCTCCTATTTCTTCCTGAAAAGTTGCTTGTCAGTTAGTTCTGTCGTATTTCAGGTGTGTTAAGAAATTTGCACTAAAAACTAGACCAAAAATACTTGGTAAGATTTTGTGTTTTTGCAGTGTTGTAACTGTTTACTGGCATGTTTTTTTAATAACTTATCACGGGTCGAAACTTATTCACGTGCAATTTTAATTTCATTTCTTAATTATTGGAAACACAGCAATTGTGAAGTTATGTTTTGATATCAGCGGGACATCGACATTTGTTGCAGTTTGTAACAGAAGCTCAGCTTTCGACTGGGACGGCTCGACTCACCCCGACTATCCTCAGCCGGGCTCTGGCTCTACGCCTGAACTGCTTCGTTGCTTCTCTTTTCGCTGCTTCCTGCTTGCTCCGTTCTGATTGGCCATCGTTGCCGTCACTCATGGATGTTATGTCAGAGGAGTAGCTGTAAGGAGAAAACACAGATTCTAAAATAAAACATATTGAAACGAAGGAGGCTGATTGTTTTCTCCTGTGTGTTACCTGTCGACAGGTGAGCAGAAGCCGCAGCGTGAATCAGTGCGATGTTTCTCTGAACTTTGGGAAACAGCAATGCTCTGCAGAACATAGTTTCAATTAGAGCTGAGACTAACAACTACATTAGTTATCAATTAATCTGTTTAAAAAATTGTTAAAAAATTGTTCAAAATTATTTGATGAAAAAGATCTTTAATAGGAGATATTTTTTTTTACACAATTTGTACCAGGTGATTGTAAAGGAGATCTGGGTAGAACATATTTAGTTTTTATTTATATTTTAAATGCAAATTTTCTGTATAGTTGAGCTAAATTACTACTCTGAGTATATTATTCTTTCAGCAAGTTGCTGTTTTTTAAGTCTGTATACTCCAGTTAACAATTAATCGATTGCTAAAGTATTTTGATAATTAATTCATCACGATTTATCTGATTAATCATTTCAGCTCTCTTCAAATTTTAGAGACTGAAGGATTTTATAAACCTATTTAAATTTATCCCTGTGAATTTTTTTTTTTTGCTTTCTGTTGTTTGTAGCTGGACTGAAGCAAATGAAGTAAATTTGATCTGTTTTTCTCAAATACAATACTACGACTTCGTTCCTGCTGACCTTCGGGAAGCGCAACACCGGGAAGGGCGGAGCTTTGGAATGTTTCCGTCTCAAAGGAGGCGGAGTCCCTGGATTGGGGGCGGAGCTTAACGGAGGAGGAGGAGCCTCTGGAGTCACAGGAGGGGTGTTGAAGAAGATTCCTGTCTCACAGTCAGCTGCCATAAGAAGAAGCAGTTATTAACTTGAACAGCAGCTATAATAACCATTCAACACGTAATTAAATACACTGACAGGCAGCTGAGGAGTGAGACGCGTGTCTGGTTGTCTTGTCTTGGTCCTCGTCTCCATCTTCTTCCGTTTTGCTGGACAAGATGCTGATCCCAGAATCTGCCGGGCTGCTGCTGGCCAACCACATCCCTGTTGGGCTGGGTGCCGTGGGCGGGGCTTGGATGTCAGCAGGAACATCATTCTGTGAGTTTATTGGACGAGAGTTAAGGCTCCCACATTTCCAGGTTTATTTCACTCTGTGGATGTTCAGCAAACTTTCATTTTTAGGTACTTGTTCTCAGTGTCGCAGAGTAAACTGCTGAGCACAAAACAGTGTTAAGATCAAACTGTTTCACATGTGAAAGAGCTGAAAAGGTTGTGAGTTGGCGCCATCTGGTGGATATCATTAATTTTTAACAACGTCTTATGAAAGACAGAAAATGTTATTAGTGAGGGAATATAAGGACTTTCAGAGAACATTTTACTTTGTAACACGGTACTCACAAAATATTTTAAAAATGTCTTTACATATGTGTGATGTTGATTGGGGGTAATTTTGGTGGATGGAAGTGCGGATATGTGGTGCACAGTAAAGTAGCTACGTTACTTATCAAACAATAAATTGCTAATCAGCAATTGGACTATTTGGTCAAGGTAAATGTGGGTGAATTTGAGGGAAATAAAGAATTTTTCTTAATTTATTGAATTTGTTCATTATCATATTTTGTTTTGAAGGAGTCTAAAGGCTCCCATTGGCCGTACTTTGCGTATTCAGTGAGCCACGCAGACTCCACCCATACTGTCCCCAGATGCGTGGCTCACTGAATACGCAAAGTACGGCCAATGGGAGCCTTTAGACTCCTTCAAAACAAAATATGATAATGAACAAATTCAATAAATTAAGAAAATAAAAAGATTTTCATTTGTAAATAAAATCTTAAAACATTTAATTTGTTGCTTCAGACTCACCTGATTAGCCATTCTTCCAGAAGCAGTCAGAACCGATGCAGGCTTCTGATTGGACAGTTTGGACTGATCGGGGGCGGGCTCAGTGGCCTTCCTGCTGACAACCGCTTTAAGGTTGTTCAGAGCTTCCTCCAGCAGGCGGCGCTTTTTGTCCCGCTGCTGCTTGATGGCAGTCACTCGGTTCCTGATCGCCTTGGCGATCACCTTGTAGTCGGCCTTACACACAAATCCCAGGATCACCTGAGAGACAAAGACGACAGGTGAGTCCAGCCGGCAGGTGATTATTCTTTGGTGATGTTGTGGCGATGAGGCTACCATCTCCTGGGCGACCTCTTCAGGGACGTCTTTGTACAGCTCAAAAAGGAACTCAATGGCATTGTTGTCTTTGTATTTGCCCAGAAGCTTCTTCTTGTCTTCCACCCTGAGCCAGAGCTTCAGCGCCGCCTTTGCACCATCATCTTCCTCAGCAAGCTCCACATAGTAACCCGTCTTTTCCTGCAAGAACCGGTGCTCCAGCAGATCCTGAACCGTGAACCTACCGAAGAAATCAACCGTCAATAAGTGGTTCACTGTCCAACATTGACAAGAGATATGAGAACTATTCAGACAGAAATATTTTAAAGCTTCTAGCTTAAAAAATGTTCATTAGGAAGCTCTAAAACAAAGATACAAGAAGAATACAGCTCTATGTTTTTAAAGGTGCATTCACACCAACCCTCTTTAATTTGCTTTAATCGAACTCCAGTTTCTTTATCTACAAAGTCTGGTTCGTTTGGGGAGGTGTGAATGTTTAATCGAACACACCAGGCACAGTTTTCCCGACTCACCTCTCACTGCTGTTGGTTCGGATGCAGCCCTCGATTATCTCTTTCAGCTCCTGGTTTTGTACTTTAGAAAAATTGTCCGGCTTGATTCCCTGGAGGACAGACGGCGGGTCAAACACGGAAACGCAACAGGAAGTGCGCAGGTGTGAGGTGAACGTGGCCTTACGTTGGTGACTTTGCGGTAGATCTGGGCTGCGTTTTGACACTCGGAGTACGGATACTCTGAAGTTGCCATCTCCAGCATGCACATACCGAAGGCGTAAATGTCCACGGCCTCGTCATACTTCTCCTCATACATCTCAGGAGCCATAAACTCAGGAGTTCCTGAACGCACCACGAGTCACAGTGTGAGACACTCAAACAGAACCCTTCCTCCCGACTTCCTGAGTAGATGCTTCTTACCGATGACGCTCTTGGCGAACGAGGCCTTCTTGAGCGTCGCAAGGCCCAAGTCCCCGATCTTGACCGAGGCGGTGGGTCCGTTGATGAAGACATTGTCGCATTTAAGGTCTCGGTGGAGAATGGGTGGCGAGCGCGAGTGCAGGAAGTGGAGACCTTTCAGGATTTGCAGGCTCCATCTCTGCAGCAGCTTGAGCTTCATCGGGCGGAACCGGCGCACGTACCTGGATGGGTTCAAAGGAAAACACACGACCAGGAGGGTCATGTTCAGGATACGCTCTGGTGCTAGATAGTGTTGGGAGTGACAAAGTGGCAAAACGCTCACACAGACACGTGGAGGTTCTGTAAGAATTGTGTGAATATGGAACTTGTGTAAAATGTAAAGTTGGCCCAAATAAAGCAGACAGAAACAGAGTCCAGAGTGATGATTTGTTTTTGTTTGCTGCTTTTTAACATAATTGCTGCCCAACGTGGGGCGTATTTATTCTCAGATCTGACTATGTCTGTGTGTGTGGAGTTCTGCACCAGTCCAGTCTGTGGTTTGGTTGGCTTGCTTTAAACTGGACTCCTATGAGACTGTCCAGAAATTATCCACAGCTGGAACATTTCAGCTGTTATTTTCTCATCTTTCCAAACTCCTTCCTGACTTCCCAAGTCAGATTGACCATTTGAGTTTCTCTCAATCAGAACATGGGAAAATATCTTGTTATGAATAAAATAACCTGGTAGAACTATCAATATTAACTTATCTTGCTGAAAAGTTACTTGTAAGTTAGTTTTGTCTTATTTTGTCAAAATACTTGGTCAGATTTGATGTTTTTGATTTGATGTTTGTATGAGAGATGAAGGTTTTTGTGGGCCGTTTTCCTCACGTTTTGAGCGTCCCAGACGTCATGAGCTCCGTCACCAGGATGATGCACTTGGCGGACTTCCAGGAGTCGTAGAACCTCACGATGTTGGGATGCTGCAGGACTTTGAGCATCTCCACCTCCTCGCTGAAGCGCTGGCGCTCGGATCTGCTCAGACTGTGAGTCT
Source organism: Xiphophorus maculatus (assembly GCF_002775205.1). Lineage (NCBI taxonomy): Eukaryota > Metazoa > Chordata > Actinopteri > Cyprinodontiformes > Poeciliidae > Xiphophorus > Xiphophorus maculatus. Next base: position 3,245,931 of record NC_036458.1, read on the forward strand.
GTGGAGCGTGAACACATGAACAGCGTCAGCCGTTCACCTTGTGAGAGATAAACCGCCCTGGAGGACGCTGAGCCCTCACAGAGCCGCTGATAATGAGCTGCTGACATGGCAACACAAACGCCTCGCTTTGCTGCCAAACTCGGTTTTCTGTTTGTTTATTTATGATCCGGCGCTTCCTGTGTCTCCGAGTTCTGACTTCAGGCGTCACAAGGTTGGTGACTGGATCACAGCAGCAACCAGAACCGGGAAAATGAAATAAGGTAAAAAATAAAAAAAATTTAATACATTAATTTAATTTAATACATTTTATATTTATTTAATTAAATTAATGTATACATTTGAATTTAAATCAAATTGAATGAAATTTAACTGGATAATTTAATATCAATTAAATTATATAAATATATCAAAATTATAAAATGTATTGAATAGAGAAAAAAACAACAACTATAAATGTTTAAAAATATATTTAAATGTAAAATTTAAAACCTAAATTTGTTCTTCTTGCTTTGTTTTTAGATTTTCATGAGTTTTTTTATTTCTCTCTAATTTTATTTTATGCTGCTTATTAAAACAACCTGTGGATTTAAAGAGGAAAAAATCCTTCAGTGGGAGAAAAATCACATGAAAAAACACAAAACACAGAAAATAGCAACATGTCAGGCGTGTTTCTGCACCAAACAGACTGGATGGCAACATGTGTGTGTGTGCGTGTGTGTGTGTGTGTGTGTGTGTGTGTGTGTGTTATCACCAGCATCCAGCCGCCGTGCTCTTGCTCAGATACTGTGTATGTTTCAACAAACTGCTGACTCATGCTTCATCACGCAAACACTTATGTGCGTGTATCTGCAGCCTGCTGCTGAGCGGAGCTGAAGGCGAGGAAACCGACCCAGAAACATGTTTTACCCGCATTTTTCTGGATGTTTTAAACGTCGTGAAGGGAAAAACTCTGGAATCCAGCTGGGTTTGATGGGACAACGTGTAACGGTTCACATCAAAAAATGTGAATATCGTGTAAAAGTCATTTTAGAAAGTGAAGATAATGTAGAATCACCACACAGAGAGATGCATCTACAGCCTTTGTTTCTTGATTTTTGATGATCATGGCTTATACATAATGAAAACATTTGAAAATTGGAAAACTGAAAAAGATCACGGTGTCACCTTCTAATCAGCTAATTAAGTCAAAACGCCTGCAAAGGTCTCCTCAGCCTTAAAACAATTTCACAAGGAGGAGAAGACACAAAAAGTTATTGCTAAAGAAGCTGGATGTTCACAAAATCCTAGCATATTAGCAGAAAATTGAGTGGAAGGAAGAAATATGATTGCACTATTTTTGCTTCGGTTTAGGTTGTGCCGTCTTCGGAATGTCGGCCAGATTACATTAATATAAGAAGTGGATGCGAAGTTAATCAGTTTAACTCATTTTAATGTAATAAACCATTAACTGACAATTAATAGTAAATTGGTTAATGGGTTGCGTTGCTGTGTGGTTCTGATCCATCAATCCATATTGACCCTTATAGTTCTGATAAACTACATTCACCCGGATCAGAGAACCAGCGAATACGGCTCATTACGGCCGTAGAAGATAGAAAAACGAAAAGGAGGAAATTTCTTCCAAATGTCCAGAAATTTTGAAATTAAGAATTTTGAAAAATCAGAAGATTTCTAGAAGGAAAAAGTTTGAAGAAGTTGAAGGCTTTTGACTTTTGAAACTCAAATCTCCAAGTTTTTACAGAAAAGTTTTGAAATTGATCTCAAAATCTCAGAGATTTTGTCTTGCAAAGTTTCAGCTTTTTGAACTCAAAAATTTCTGATTTCTGATACATATTTCAGATTTATTTTGGCAGAATTTTCTCTTTATTCCCCCCTCGCGGCCCATAAGTCGCCATGGTAACCGGACTCCCTGACCCCGTGACCCGGTGGTTACCTGCAGCTCGCACCAGGCCACCTCCACCGTCTTCTCCGTGTCCAGGCCTTTGTAAACCGTCTTGAAGGAACCTCTTCCGATCTCGATGTTGAATTTCAGGAATCGCCCGTTGGGAGACGAACCCACCGCCACCGTCTCCGCCTCGTCGCGCGCCTCCTGCTTCTGCCGTTGCCATGGCAACTCCTCCCTGGTGGAGTCGGACAGCGTGACGCCGGACTCCTCGGCCGAGTCCCAGCCGATGCTCAGCCCTTCGGCGCTTTTATCCCCGGCGTCTGATTGGCTGGTCGGGTCGTCCTCCGACGCTTTGACCGGAAGATTCCAACCTTCCTCCTCCTCTTCATCTTCATCTTCCTCGGTTCTCTTCTTCGCATCAATCTCAGGTGTCGACGTCATCGCGGCTGATCTCAGGTGCGATTGTGACGTCACAAAAGGTGGGCGGAGCTTCAAGAACCTATAAATAAAGACAGCCATGCTAATTTTTCACAATTAAATCATAATGTGTTGGTTCATTTTTCCCATAAACATGTTAAACAAGTTTTATTACATCAAATAAATGTTTATATTTAAATGTTAATATTAATATTTAAATTTATATTATTTTCACTTTTCAAACTGTTAATGATTAAACTGAAGACAAAGAAAATCAAATAACCATTTATAGCTGTTTTAATCCCAGATTAAGGACAGTCTAGATTAAAAAAAGAAAAAGATTTTACATTTAGCCAAAAAAAAACTCATTAAGTTGGTAGTTTTGAGATTCAAAATCCAGAAATGTTCGACTTTTAGAAATGTTTCCCCTACTTATGAGTGAAACATTAGATATAATTTAACTTGAAACACTTTTTATGCCCAAACATTAAACTCTGAGTTTGTTCCTCCAACTGGCGCAGATCCAGATTCTGATTATTTCTGGACTTCTAGATTTCTGAAGAAATGCTGCTTATTATGAGTTGGATGTAAATAATCTAAATGTTTCTGTTGTACTCACTGTGTTTGTCCGCTTCGATCAGCTTCGGACCGGAACCGGTAAATCCAGCGCACCTGGCGGACCTTTAAAGTTCTGGCTGAGGTTCGGTTCCTATCTGAGTCCAGGTCGTCCTCCTCCTGTTCTTCTGCTTCTGTGATGTCATAGCCTGACATCCGCGCGCTATCAGCTCAGAGCAGACTGCGCGAGCGGGAAGGAAGCCCCGCCCACCGGACACCTGTCTGGAAAAAAAACAAAACGGGTCACGTGACTTGTCAGAAACGGATCAATCATTAATCTGTTGTTTATTTATTTATGTTTTTGTTTTGGTCAGAAACCTGTTTCTGTCTTTTTTTGTGTCATATCTGAATTTTAGTGAAAATTATTATTTTCTTTTTCCTGTAAAAATCCTGCATTTACTACACAGAAACTTTTACACAACATTTTTTAGAAATAAATAAGTAAATAAATACTTCGTTTTAAGTATTTGTTATCTGATATTTATTTTACATTTTTATCTTGGTCACAAGTTTGTTTTATATTTTTTGTGTCAATATTATTTTCCTTTTTCCTGTAAAAGTATTAAATACGTAAAAATTTAACTTTGACAACACATTACTGCTACTCTGTGGGATTTTAAGAGTCTTTTACCTGATATACTAATAAAGGGTGTTGTGAGTTTTATTTATTTTATGTATTTTCTTTATTTACTTTTCCTGTTTTTTTCAGCCGGTTTTTATTCTAATGCAGAAAATAACCAGTATCAATTTAAATTAAATTTGTTATTAATGTTAACATTTACAGATTTGCGCCACCCAAATAAAAATCAGTAACTCAAAGATTCTTTAACCAATCCAACTCCTGCTTCCGCCAAAACCTTTAAAGGAAAAGTAAACAATGACGTCATCTGCAAAGCTAAATATTTGTATTTATTAAGGTAAAATTTATTTCCGCAAAAGAAAAAGAAAAAAACGAACATAACTTATATTGTTTCGGTATTTATTGTTTCATCTGATATTCTGGTTCGTGCTGTAATGTCGCCCTCTGACCGCCAGAGGGCAACATTACCTTAACTCCGCAGCTTCCGTCATTTAATTAAAGTTTTGATATTTTATTTAAATAATTTTCTACTGTAAATGTTGCATTTTATCATGTTTGAAGAATTCCGTGTATTTATTTATTTATTTGTTGGTTTATTTATTTATTTATTTATTTATTTATTTATTTATTTATTTATTTATTTATTTATTTATTTATTTGTGTGTTAAATCTCCGTCTGCTGCTGCTGTACTCACTCAGCTCCGTCCTCCGATGTAACGGCTGTGAGTATGAACAATCTCTCTTTTGTTTGCCTATTTGTTTGTTTTCGTTTTTTACTTAAAATGTTTATTGTTTAAAATGCTTTAAGACATTAGCAAATGTGTTTGTTTTATCTAAAAACTTAATGAATTATGTCCAACCTTTAATATAGTTCATGATCTGTTTTTCCTGTCAATTTTCATAATCAGCATAATAAGAAACAACCTGATAAGATGAAAGAAACCCAGTTTAAAGTGTTTTGTGTATAAAATCAGGCAATAAACAGGCAAATTGTGCTTTAAATGAAAATATCTACTTTATGTTCATATTTTCTTTTCTTCCTTGAAGCAGTAAACCTTTGACCTTTAATCCCAGCAGGAGGATTAAGCAGATTTTCTCATCATTAATCCGTTTCTCATCTCCATCTTTCCACCTTTATCCCTTTGTCCTGTCGTTCTTCCTCCTCTTCTTCTCTGTTTAATTTCCTGTCTTGTTGTTGTGACGTCATACGCAAGGCTCGGGGAAGTCAAAGAATCGCGTCATTTTACGTCATGTCCCGCTGTCTGACGCTCCTTATCCTCCTCCTTTTGAGCCATTCATCATCCCTCCAGGGGGTGGCGCTGTGGCGCCGGGGGAACCGAGTGTCTTCCATCAATGCCTGCCAGCAGAAGGAGGCGCCGGACGGAGGACTGATGGTTCGCTGCAGCGGACTCCGACTGACCCAGGTCCGTCTGCTGGGTCCAGTTTAACCAGTAGATTCTGTGGTTGAGTTTTTGAGATGTCAGATTGATCAAACTGATCTTTTATTATTGTGATGACAATAAAAAAAATTAATAAAACAGTTTTTTAGGTAACTATATGATGTCTAATGCAACAAACATAAATATTGTTCTTGAAAAAACATTCCGATTTGAAACTTACTTACTTAAAAACTGTGATTTATTTTTGCTAAACTGCACAGTAACTGCATTTAATTATATTTTCACATTTGGTATTTATTCAGAGTTGGGAACAATAACTACATTTACTCAGTTACATTTACTTGAGTATCTTTTTGGTAAAAATGTACTTTTAGACATATTTTTACTACGCTGGAGTATATATTTTATATATTTTTTATATTAAAAGAAATTGATTTGGAAAGATTTTTATTTTGGCTGATTTAGTATATACATTAACCAAAATACTTTAACCAAATACTTTTTTACTTTTATTGAGTAATTTTTTAGGCTACTTTTTACTTTTACTCGAATAAAAATATGTTGAAGCAGTAAAATATCTCAGTATTTATTAAGGCTCCAATGGAACAAACAGTGGAGAAAATAGAAAAAATAACATTTCCAATAAAACTGTCTGTTTTGATTTTTAATTTACTATTAATAACAGAAATTTGTGATAACAATAATAAATAAAATTTCTTATGATAAGAAATTTTTTATAATAACTGATAAACGATACGATAAGTGGGATTTTCAAGTAATCACGCTTTGCACAATCCAACTTAATTTAATCATATTTTTGAACTTAATTATATTTATTGAGGAACAAACAGTGGAGAAAATAATAAAACATAACATCACACTGACAGTTTTGATTCTTTGTTTACCACCAATAACTGAAAATTGTGTTGACAACAATAAATCATAATTCTTATTGTGATAATAGATATTTTTTACAATAAATGATAAACGCTCAGGTGTGTTTGTCTCCCCAGATTCCTGCCGGTCTGTCCAACCACACAACCCGCCTGTTTCTGAATAAGAACCGGCTCAGCTCTCTGCCGCCGTTCTGCTTCTCGGACCTTTTCCTGCTGGATGAACTCGACCTCTCCCACAACCAGGTCCGGCCAAAATGAGCTTTTTCTCTCCAATCAAAAACATAAAACTAATATTATTGTCAATTCTTTCTCTTTTACCCACACAACAATAAATTAGTGAAATAACATTGTGATGAAACCTGCATTAGTATGACATTAGCCTTATTTAAACATTTTTTTTAGTTATTTAACTTCTTTGGCCTTTTGTTGATCTATAAAATGTTTATAAAATAAGAATTTTCTTTTAAAGACTTTGTTGTGTTTAGCCAAGTATCATGGATAGGTGTAAAACCCAGAGACATCTACTTCCTGTTTCCTGTCGCAGCTCTCCTCTCTTGAACCCGGGTGTTTCTCCGGCCTGGCGTCATCTCTCCGGTTCCTGGACCTCTCCTCCAACCGGCTCACCACGTTGGACCCGGCAGTTCTGGGTGGACTGCAGGTCCAAGCCAACCTGAGCCAGAACCCGTGGCACTGTGACTGCAGCATGCAGGTGGGCCTCAGGGCGGTGTTGGTACCAGACACACTGCAAAAACACAAAACCTTACCAAGTATTTCTGGTCCAGTTTCTTAGTTCACTTGAAATAAAACTAAACTAAGTTGCAAGTAACTTTTCAGCAAGAAATATGAACTTATTTTAAGTTAATAATTCCTTAAATACTTATTCTATTGGCAGATTAATTCACTTATAACATGAATAAAATAGCTTGTTAAAAGTGAATTAATCTGCCAAAGGAATAAATACTTAAAAAAAATCAAAAGTAAAAAATTATTGACTTAAAATAAGTTCTTATATTTGCTGTTTTTTTTATTATTATTATTTCAAGCGAGACATTTACTAAAATACTTGTTAAGGTTTATTGTTTCTGCAGTGAGGGACAGGTCGATGACTTCCTGTCTCTGTCCAGGTGTCCATACCTCAGCTGGACATGGACAATTCCTCTCTGGAGAAAGTCATCTGTCAGACATCGGACCTTCCGAACCTCGGTACGTTGAGTCCGCCTGGTTCCTCATGTTCAAAACCTCAGAACCTGCTTCTGGTTGTAACCGTGTGTGTTTCAGGAGCTACTGGGCTTCCACTGGTCTTACTGGTGCGGGACTGGGATCTGTGTCAGTCCGTGAGGAGAACCACCGACTTCCTGACGTTGATCACTATGTTCCTCTGGTTCATCATGCTCCTTTCCTACCTGATCCACTACATCCGTCATAACAAGGTGGTAGCCCGACGACACATGGAGTACCTGAAGTTCCTGGAGAGCCGGGACCCGTTCAGACCCCGATGACCCCGATGACCCCAGATGACCCCAAGAATGCTCAGCAAACCACCTCAAAGGAAACTAAAGCTGCAGTTTGTAACTTTCAAAAAGAATATTTGTTAAAACTGTCACCATGACTTGACTGTTTGTTATGAGACAAATAATTTGTGAAAAGATCCATGTCTATTGACTTCGGAAGAAATGAACCACTCCCGTCCAAAAACAACCAATCAGAGTGAGGAGGAGGGTCTTAGCGCTGTCAATCATCCTCATGTGCTTACAGAGAAGAAAAAACTTACTGCTACAGGAAAACCGTTTATTCGTTGTCATCTGTGGCCATGCTAACTAGCTTTAGTATTCACGTTAGCAGAGAGCAAAGGGGAAAAGTTGAGAGGTGATTGGCATCACTAAGACCCGCCTCCTGGCTCTGATTGGTTGCTTCTAGTTAGCACTTGGAGAAGCAAGAAGAGCTCTAATTTTTTCACAGATTATCTCTCATATACAGTCACAACTTAACGACAGTTTCAACAAATATGTAAAGAAAGATTTATAAAAGTTACATACTTCAGTTTGAAACCTGATTTAAAATGATTGTTTCTGATAAAAAAAGCTACGTTCACACAGCAGGCAAATGCTATATCCGCATTTTTCACGACTGTCTGAACGGTTTAATTCTGATCTTTTCACAGAATAAACTATCAGACATCAGATGCGTTCCACTTCCAGAAGTTCTCCGTTCACACAGAAGTTTGATTGCGATTTCATTTAATCAGTAGCGTGAACGGCCACGCATAAAAATATAAGGATTTTAGGAAAAATAAAATAATTGAAAATGAGCATCAAGACCCGCTGTGGGAATGTAGCCAAGTACAATCAAGCCATGACTCCTGCAGAACCTTTCAGAACCATAAAACTACGGGTCAAAGGTCAAAGACTTACCAGTAGTTAATCCCTAGAAGTTCTGATTATTGGATGTTTTTAAAGAACTCCCACAGAACCAGATGGACTTTTCCAAGGATGTTAATGACGATGACAACAAACCTACAACTCTGAAAGTTTTTCCTTGCACACATCATCCTTTCAGAGCTCAACCTGTGAACTGTATACGTGCTGTTTCCATGGTAACTGCCTCCCACCTCAGGGTTCACAGCCTCCTGACTCTGTCTGCAGCTGTTCACCTAATTTATGTGCTAAAAATGTCAAATAAATCCTGTGAAGTCAGTGCAGGTTGGGTTCTTTGTGTCTATGTTCAAATGATTTGAAAGGATTTCAAAGTTTAATCATCCAGAATGAGTGTTTGTGTTGTACAAATGACTAAAACTGGTAAATACGAGTGAAACGGATCAGTTCAGAGTTACAGAAACCAGACCATAGGCTGCTGAAAGCATTGTTTTTCATTTCTTTCTTCAGAATCATTTTAAATTTAGTTTTATGTTCTTACACTGAAGAATTTTTTACATTTTTTAACTTTAGATACACTTTTTAGTTCTTGCTTTTATTGAGATTGTTTTTTTTTATTGTGACAGAATTTAATTTATTTTGTAATAATTTTGAAAACTTAAAAAATCTATTGAAAATGTGGTTATCATTATTATTAATAATTTTATTTAGGATAATGATTTCTAAAAATAGAGAACATTTAAAAAGAATTTGCTGTATGATAAATAGTTAAGAACTTATTAATCTTATTGTATTTCTCATATAGAGACTTGTCATTAAAGGTGAGATTTACCAATAATAAATCTCTAATAATAATTAGATAATTAATCATTCTTTTTTTCTAATATGTAAAATTTGGTTTGTTTGTTTCTAATCTGCACTTGTGAATAAAAACAAATACAAGTACAAATTAGCTTATTAATCAAATTATATATTATTTATTCAAAGTAAAAGCATCAACTTTATTTATTTTTTCTGTTGCTTGTGACTGAGCGAAGCAGGATCGAGTCATCTGGGATCGACTGCCTCTGCCTGCTGTTTTCTCTCCACCATCAACTGCTCTGGTCTGCAGAGTGAATACTGTCCAGTCATTGTGAGGATCAGCTTCAGCTGCTCCCAACATCGAACCCCTCGGAACCGCACAGTTCGGCCCAAACACAGTATGAAGGAGACAGCGGCCAAGCGGAGAGACAAGGCGGGCGGTCGGGACCGGGACAAGTCTAACAAGGAACCCAAAGAGCCGAAGGAGGTGAAGCCCGCGATGGCGGCCGCGGAGCCGCAGGACGTGGAGATGCCGGAGGAGGAGACGACAAACGCGGTCAAGCTGCCCAAGGAGCAGGACAGCCTCACACTGGAGGGTAATCCTGGGTCTGATGTTCGGGTAGAACCGGGGGAACCTGTCCGGTACTGAAGTCACTGTGGTTCTGGACACTTTACTGGACTTGTTAGCTCTAGCCTGTTAGCATAAAACCAACTACTGCTAGATGCCGTAAAACGGCAGAAGGGACGTAAGAACCTCCAAAAGTCTGTTTTTATGTCGTTTATTTTACGTTTAACGGATCTAGTTCGTGGTCTGACCCGAACAACTTTGGAGTATAAATAGTAAACGGTGAGACAGCAGAAAATAACCATTTCAGTGTTTTGGCCTCAGGACGGTTTAGGATGCTAATGTTGCTTCTGCTGCTGAATCATTGTTTATCAAGGTATCACATCTCCTGTAGAACCGTTTACGGTTCTGCTGGGACCGGTCACTCCAGAATGGACCAGTTTAAGTCCATTTATGTGGTTCGTTTGTCTTCAGATCCTGAAGGATTCAGTGATCAAGGATTAAAATGCAACTTTTAGATGAAATCCACGATGTTCCTGCTGCAAAGTTCTGGAAAGACGTGTGAAGGGATCACAGAACCGGACCCTTCATGGTTTGGATCTTACCGAACCAGGCGCAGTGATCCAGTTCAGTTAGGAGATTTGTCCTAAGCTACAGCTCCGTGTTCCTCTGGAGTGCCTCAAGGCTCCGTCCTGGGCCTGGTGCAGTTTTTAACTCAACTGGGGTTGATTAAAAAAACAAAACATAATTCTCATTGCGAATTTATTCTCGTAATTTTACGACTTTATTCCTTTAATATTATGACTTTATTCTCGTAATTGAATGTCTCTAGTTTCGTAACTTTATTATTGTAATTTTAGGACTTTATTCTTGTAATTAAAACCAAAAATCTTTTAGTGTGGAACTGATACAATGTTATAAGTTTCACGACTAGAAATTAAATCGGTCTTAATTTTACTTAGATTTTTGTCTGTTTTTTTTTCTTACAGTTTTGACATGAACTCAGAATTTTGATCTCAGAAGCTTAAAGGGAGAATTCTGAGAGAAAAGTCTGAATAATTTTTTTATGTTTTTCAGTGACTCCAATTCTCTTCATTAACCTTGATACTTGTGGATTTTAAATCTTTTTGCTTTTGATTGAGCATCAATACTGTAATATGTAATTATTTTTCAATGTTGAAACTCTACTTTACACCTTTTATCTTTTTATTTCCTTTTTTATTTCACGTCTTGACGAGTCTCTGACTTGTTCGGCTCTAGAAATCTGCGTTGACTGGACTTGTGTTCAGAGTTAGATGTTTGTGAAGCTGTCAGTGATCTGAGCTCCTCCCCTACCTTCATCCTCTCCTCCTCCTCAGACATCAAGGAGCATGTGAAGCAGATCGAGAAGGCCGTGTCGGGGAAGGAGCCGCGCTTCGTCCTGAGGGCCCTGCGCGCGCTGCCGTCCACCAGCCGCCGCCTCAATACCGTCGTCCTCCAGAAAGCGCTCACCGGCTTCTTCACCAGCAACACCTCCACCAGAGACTTCCTGCTGGGCTTCCTGGAGGAGGTGAGCCGCTCTGATCCGTTTACGTCTGGATTCCTGCTCACCCAGCAGCTGGTGTTTTCACTGAGCCGTCCTCTGTCTGTGTCTCAGCCCATGGAGACGGGCGACGGAGACATCCAGTTCCGCCCGCGGACGGGGAAGGCAGCGTCGGCTCCTCTGCTGCCGGAGGTGGAGGCGTACCTGCAGCTGCTGCTGGTCGTCCACCTGACCAACAGCAAGAGGTACACCGAGGTGAGGAACACACACTGCTACTGGACGGGACCTCGAAATCATGAATAGATTATTGATTGGGCTCGGTGCTGCGTCAGATTTTAAAAAGAAATGTCTGAAAATTGTGCTTGTTTTTATGAGAGTCGGACAATAAATTGATTTTTTTGACTAATCTAATTGTTTTTGAAGATTTAATTTAATTTTTTTTAATTATTGGAACAAAAACAAAATCATGATTTTACAAGAATAAAGTCATATCACAATAAAGTCAAAATAATTAGAGAATCAATTCTTAACATTTCCAGAATAAAGTAGTAATTTTATGAGAACTCAAACACAGAAATACAACAAATTAATTATTTAAGCTTTTTTCTTCTTAAAACGATTTTTATCTTGTAATTTTAAGAGTTTATTCTGATAAAATTGTGTATTTATTCTGCTAATAACATGACAACATTTTTGTAATTTCACAAAAATCCTAATTACATTGCTCCAGTACTCTGTCGTCCAGCTTACAGAAAGGTTGATTTTAATTAAAAGCGACTTTTTGAAAATATTTTCTGTTATTTGTAATTTTTATTTTAGAAAGGAAAAAACAAAAACTAAAATTGGAAATCGGATCTGGTATGGGAAAAAATCAGATTTTTTTTTTAAGCTGTGACCCAGCCTATGCAGAACCTGGTGGTGTCTCTGACCCTCTGTGACCTCTGTGACCTCTGTGACCTTGACTGCTGCTGTTCTGGTTTCAGGCCCAGAAGGTTTCTGATGAGCTGATGCAGAAGGTGAGCTCCAAGAACCGCAGAGCTCTGGATCTGGTCGTAGCCAAATGTTACTATTATCACGCCCGAGTGTACGAGTTCCTGAACCAGCTCGACACCATCCGCAGGTACACACACACACACACACACACACTTAGTTCAGTCTGTTGCAGTCCGGACCGCCTGGTTTGGGACATTAAAGTTCCTTCGTATCAGTTTGAATCAGGAGTTGGTGTGAATAAACTGTTTTAAATCTAAATAACATGTAAACACCAGCAGTAATCATAAATTCTTTAAACAGTTTTCAGCGTCTAAACTACAGAACCAGAACTAGAGATGAGGAGACGTTTCCTCTGGGTTTCAACTTTTAAAGTTACTCTTCTGTCCTGTTAAGGTTGTCATGCTTCACAACCTTAACAGATAAAAACAACCTGAGATTAAAATTCTAAAAAAAAAAAAGTCAGAAATCTGAGATTCAGACTTTGAGATTAAACTCAGAATTATGAAATTATAATTGAGAAAAAAAGTCAAAATTCTTTGAAAAAAGTCAGTTCTGACATTATAAAATGAGAATTATGAGACAAAAGTCAGAATTCAGCAATTAAAGTTAGAATTTTGAGAAAAAGTCAGATCTTGTTTTCCAGTGGCTATAATCCTCTTTCACATAAATTTAATTTAAAGTGGGATTAGAACATTTTACATGTGACTTTCTCCCTCTGTAATCCCAGCTTTCTGCACACCCGGTTGCGCACGGCGACGCTGCGGCACGACGCCGACGGCCAGGCGGTGCTGCTCAACCTGCTGCTGAGGAACTACCTGCACTTCAACCTGTACGACCAGGCCGAGAAGCTCGTGTCCAAGTCCGTGTTCCCCGAGCTCGCCAACAACAACGAGTGGGCGCGCTACCTCTACTACACAGGTGGGACACACACCCGCAGGGTGGCGAGGGCAGGGGGGGCTGCGGAGGGCTCACCTGTGTGTCATGTGACCCCTGCAGGTCGGATCAAAGCCATCCAGCTGGAATACTCAGAGGCCCGCAGGACTCTGACCAACGCTCTGAGGAAAGCTCCACAACACACTGCAGTGGGCTTCAAGCAGACCGTACGAACACACACACACACACACACACACACACACACACACCAACAAACACTGAAGCAATCAGAACCTCCAGAGATCGGTTTGGTCGATAAAAACTTCATTTAAATTCCCTAATCAGAGAAGTAAAGCTGTGTTCCCCTTGTTTGACCAGCAGGGGGAGCTGTTGAGTCATGTTGGATGCTCAGTGTTTGTTTTGGCTTTAAAATAGTCAGAATTTTAATCAGGTGTTTTCAAGGTGTGGAGACTGTTTGGCATTCAAACTGCACCGTTTGGTAATAAAGTTCAAACTAAAGTTTGATTTTAAAAAAGCCTAAATTTCAAAAACATTCACAGATATTTTCATAAACCAAATAGAAAGAGAGGCATATTTTGTTCTCCTGGTCTGAAGTTAAATCAGACTAAACTTTTCTTAGGATAGTTTGAATTCCAAAATGATCATTAATCATGATTAACCGATTTTTGAATTAATTGTCAAAATTTTTTTAAATGTTATTTCTAATATTGTATAAAGTAATCACAGCTGGCTGAATGAAAAATCTGCAGAATTTGACCTTTTTTTAATTCAATAAATTATTATTTCTATTTGCTAAATGCCAGAAAACTTAACTAGAACATTTTTAAAATATATTTTTTGTAACTTTCTTTGTATTTTTGTGTTTAAACTTATAATTTAAGTAGGAAAGTCATTTATCTTAACATGATTAGTTTAAATTGTTTCAATGTAATGAATATTTTTTATTCCTAATGGTTCAATTACTTATTGATCTGTGTAATTAAAATAAAGATTAGCTTATATTTCATATGTTAGACATTGAAATTTTTGATTTTTATAGTTTTTTTATTAACGTTTTGTTGAAGGGAGTATAAGGTAAGAGAGAGAGAGACATTTCAAAACATAACATTTTCTTACATTTTAGTTTAGCCAGAATGTGGAATACAAATCCAAAGATATTCTTAATAAGAATAATAAATAATATCATTTAATAGTGAATAGAAACTGTCAGATTTTATTTAATTTAATGTTTTTATCTTCCAACTGTGGTGTTGGAAACATTTGAAAACTGAAAACGATTGAAAAGTGTTTTGAGTTTTACTGTGGGTAAACGTTTGGGCCCTGTTTCTGGTTCTGTTTGGGTCCGGTTCTGACGGGCCGGTCTCTGTTTCAGGTCCACAAGCTGCTGATCGTGGTGGAGCTGCTGCTGGGAGAAATTCCCGACAGACTGCAGTTCAGGCAGCCGTCGCTTAAACGCTCCCTGATGCCGTACTTCCTGCTGACCCAGGGTCAGTGTCCACACACACACACACACACACACACACACACACACACACACACACACACACACACACACACACACACACACACACACACACACACACACACACACACACACACGCTGCTTTCAGTTCCCCATCACTTCCAGCACCAGGTTCTGACTCCCCTGTTGTTAATGAATGAATCAGCGTTTAACAGAATGATGTAACGTTACGTCTGAGCCTGGGAATTAGATTTCTGGTTTCAGTTCCTGATCAGAACTGCGGCTCCACTCCAGGGTCCGGTTCTGAAACGGGATATTACATCAGTGTGGGGGAAGAATGAAGCAACGTCTGAGTTGCATGAAAAGCATTAAATCTGAATGTCAGATGCATTAAAAACATTTCGCAAGATGAATGAATCGGTTCTGAATTGTTCAGCTGGAATCCCTCAGTGGGGAATTTATGAATTATTGTCGGGAATATAAATGATCATAACATGTAGAAGCAGGTAAACGTAAAAATATGAGCAGCAGAGAGAAAAAATCGATGCAAACTCCAGCTAAAGTGGATGGAAGATGAGAAATTTAGTAAATTTATGGTTGTACAAATTAAAATATTAAACTCGGGATGATAATTTGAGATCACACATGCAGAAATTGGCTTTAAGAGGAGAAAAACCGATAAATCTGTCCAGTTTCTTCTTCAAGGAAACGTCTAGAACTGAGAGCCACAGATGTAACAATCCCAAACGATTCATAAAAAATTATCGGTACAGATTCTATAATTGATTCCCAGATGAGGGCAGAGTCACCAGAAACTACTCAAGAGAACTACTTCAACAAATCAATAATTGATCAAATTATCAACCATTTTGATATTTAAAAATGACATCATCAGATGGACCGAAATGTAAAGTTAAGTGGAAATTTTGGTATTTTAATTTATATAATTAACAAAAAATAACAAAATCTGGCAAAGTAAATTTTTCCAAATCAGTTTCTTTCAATAAAAAACTTTTGTGTGTGTGTATGATGTGTGTGTATGATGTGTGTGTATGATGTGTGTATGATGTGTGTGTATGATGTGTGTGTATGATGTGTGTATGATGTGTGTGTATGATGTGTGTGTATGATGTGTGTATGATGTGTGTGTATGATGTGTGTATGATGTGTGTATGATGTGTGTGTATGATGTGTGTGTCTCCCCTCAGCTGTGAGGACCGGGAACCTGGCCAAGTTCAACCAGGTGTTGGAGCAGTTTGGAGAGAAGTTCCAGGCGGACGGGACGTACACGCTCATCATCCGACTGCGACACAACGTCATCAAGACTGGTGAGCCAATCACAGGCCTCCGCTGCTCCCAGCCAATCAGAGATCTGATTCTGTCTGTTATCCTCCCAGCCAATCAAAGCTCCCATCTCCAAAGTGTGATGGAAAAGTTTGAGAACACACCTTGAAAAGTGCTTGAGTTTTACTCTGTGCGTGTGTGCGTGTGTGTGTGTGTGTGCGTGTGTGCGCGTGTGTGTGTGTGTGTGTGTGTGTGTGTGTGTGTGTGTGTGTGTGTTCAGGCGTTCGGATGATCAGCCTGTCGTACTCTCGGATCTCTCTCTCTGACATCGCTCAAAAGCTGCAGCTCGACAGTCCAGAGGACGCAGAGTTCATCGTTGCCAAGGTAACCCGGATATAAATGACTCTTAAAGGGGCGGTATTCTGTAAAATGAACCTTTTGTAGCTTTCTACATCATGTTATAAAGTCATTCCCTCATTAGAAACTTACCTGGAGGTATTGTTGCTTTGATTATTTCATGTTCCATCTCCATGGCAACCATTCAGCTCCCCCACAACTCCCTCACTCAGCTCCTTCAGACTAGCCATCAGCAATTAGCAAAAACCTGCTGAGCTGATTATAGGAGCTACTTCTCAGTGAAGCGCTCAGTGGTAAAAACGTTGTTAAAGGGTTAATAGAGGAGCCATGTTGTCATGACTTCATGAAGGCGGAGTTTCAGACAGAGCAGAGGCTTCTTAAAGAGACAGAGGCATTAAATTAGAAAATCACTTTTAAAGCAACTGAAGGTGACATCGTTACCTGGTATTGCTATAAAATATACCTGGAAGACATAACCGCCCCTTAAAGGCGAGGCTGGTTTAATTTGACCGTTTCGCGCAGGCGATCCGTGACGGCGTGATCGAGGCGAGCATCAACCATGAGAAGGGCTTCGTCCAATCAAAGGAGACGATGGACATCTACGGCACCAGAGAGCCTCAGCTGGCGTTCCACCAGAGGATTTCCTTCTGCCTCGACATCCACAACATGTCTGTGAAGGTAATCCAGAGTTTCCTCCTGGCTGAAGCTAATCTGAGGAAACTGATCAGCTCCAGGTTCTGACTCTCTGTCTCCCCCTGCAGGCCATGAGGTTTCCTCCTAAAGCGTACAACAAGGACCTGGAGTCAGCAGAGGTAATGCAGCTTCACTCCCAGTTTCAGACATTTTCTACTTCTGTTGTCATATTTAAAGGCAGAAGTAATAAAAAAAGAAGTAATAGTTTTTATTCTTACTTTTATCGTTTTCACGATATTTAATACCAAAACGCGGTTTTGTAACAAAAAGCTGCACCAATAATTCAACTGTTTAGGCAACATTGAATTATTGCCTAAACAAAATTTGCATAAAAATGTGCTTTTTTTAACTGTTTAGACAGTTAAAAAAAGCACCATGAACAGAAACGGCGTTTATCAGAAAAACTAAAACCAGATCTAATTGTTTTAATTTATTTTTAGAACATGAATAAAAAATATTTATACATCAACAGTTAAAGTCTATATATAAACGATTTATTTAAATTATAATCGTTAACCTGTCTCTGTTTCGGTCTGTGGTGCGTTCAGGAGCGTCGGGAACGGGAGCAGCAGGATCTGGAGTTCGCCAAAGAAATGGCTGAAGATGACGACGACAGCTTCCCATGAGCCTCTCCGCTGACTTCCTGTTCAAACAGGAAGTAGTTGTGTGTTAACAGATCACTTATTACCCACAATCCCCTCTGTTCCCTCCCTGTTTTCTGTGTTGCAGCTTTAAACTGCTGCTGTTTCTTGTTTCTGACACAAATAAATCCTGTTTTTGTTTAATCAGCTGCTTGTGCTTTTTACTGAGCGCGCTCAGAAGCAGTTAAAAGGCCGAACCACCAGGTGGCGCTGCAGAAAACAAAACTGAAAGCATGATTAGTCAGAACCTGTGGTCAGAGATGAGTAATACTACTGAGGACGGATCACCGTGTCAAATATAACCACACACATGACGAAAAGAACACGTCAGAACAGAACCAGCAGGAACCCGGAACAAAATGTTCAGAGATAAAAATCAGAACAAGACGATACCAGAACCAGAATCAGATGAATCACCTTCTGGATTTACAACAAGCAATAATGAGAAGAATCGCAGCTCCAGGAGAAAATGTTTAAATAAACCAGGAAACAGAAAACCTGAATTAATTACGACGTGTCAAACTCGAGGCCCAGGGACCAAAGCTGGTCCACAACTGGTTTTTATGTGGCCCTCCAGGCTCTGGAGGAACACATGCAAAACTTTTCAGCTAACAGAGTTTTTTTTTTTTAAACAGGTTTTTTGTTCAGGTCCCTCTTGAAAATGAGATCTAGACCTGAGCAAAAATTTGCAATACATAGCAACCTGTTATCTTGTAACCAGGTTGCTATGTATAGCAAATTTTTGCTCAGGTCCCTCTTGAAAATGAGATCTAGATCTCAACGGGGTTTACCTGATTAAATAAAGGAATATTTGTCATTTTTTAAACTTCCATACACAAGTCTAAAAGAAAAAAAAAAAACACCTTACTGAAAAAAACTAGTACAGAAATAAATACAGAGGTGGGTAAAGTACCCCAAACTACTCAACTAAAGTAATACTTCAAAATATTTGTACTCGGGTACAAAGTAACCATCCAAGAAATTATTCTTATCCGAGTAAAATTTCTGGATTTTCTACCCACTGAATGAGAAACAAACATGTTTTAACCAAAACTTCACCAGACACAGAAACACAGTTTCTGTTAAAGTTTCTGACGTTTTCATAAGTTTCTTTATTGAACGAAACTGATCGGAAACGGAGTTCCACTGGGGTTGCTAGGTAACGGGCGGTGACTGCTGATCTGTGACATTACATCCTGGACGTTTTTGAAACGGCTCATTTTCACCAACAAACATGAACTTATTGCCAAACTTATTGCTCTGTGTTTTTAGAACCGAAATGAAAGTTCAAAAACATGTAAAATGTGAATTTATTTCCACTTTAAGAGCTTTGAAGGGGGTCAATACTTTCCCTCAGCACTGCACCGTAAAGTCTGGGGTACAAGTAGTTGGGTAGTAACTGGTTACATTTACTCAATTACATTTACTTGAGTAGCTTTTAAAAAAAAAACAAAAAAACTTTTAGGAGTATTTTTTATTATCCTGACCTTTTTACTTGTACTTGAGTCATTTCTTGGACGACTTTTCATTTTTACTTAAGTGAAAATATGCTGAAGTAACTTCTACTTTTCCCTCTGAGCCTAAATAAGCAGATGGTTCTGGTTCTGCAGGTTCTGGTGCGTTTCATGTTTAATAGGCGTTGAAAAGGAGCAACATGTTGAGCCCAGTCTGAGGGAAACGAAAAACCTCCCAGGAATCTTATTTACTGACAACCTGAACTTTTCCTCCCGGGATCCTGGAGCCCAACCGGCTCCGGGCCGTGGAGAAGACAACCCCCTCACATTAACCAGGTCTGGTTCTGGACCGGTTTCCCAGCACCGGGTCTGAACCTTCTTGGTAAACGTAGCTGTGAGTCAGCTGATTCCCTGCAGGATCCAGGTGTCATCAGTGGTGGGAACTTCCTGATTTTCCCTCTGAAAGGCTGAAGAAAATCCTAAAATTAAGAAATTCCTTTTGTCCCAAATCCAAATTATTTCTCACATTTCTTCTCAAATTATATTCAAAAATGTGAACTAATTATTAAGATTTTCCAAAAGCTAAGAAAGTTCCTTTTATTGTGTTTCAGAGGTTTTGAGTTGACAGGATTTTTTTTTTATTAATGTGTTTATTAAAAAGTTTTGCGGGACGATTTCATTTCCTCTATGGCCTTTCTATAAAAATCCAAAATTACTTGAATTTTCTAAGAATGAAATTATTTTAGGGACCTTGAGGAAAGAAAAGAGACATGAGCGATGACTGAATGTAAAAATGTCTTTTTTTTAAAAAACCCAAAACTATTTCTTTCCCCACTTTTCACGAGGAACTTTGCCACTTCTTCTTATCCATAAAATATATGGTCAAAAAACAAGATCTGTATCATATGATAAACAAACTGAAAGTCCCGTAAAACCCCAGGTTTTCATTTTTATGACATTTTAGTTGCTGGTTTGTTTCTGTATGTAAAATCTCGCCTGTTCCTGTTTTTGATGTTTTTGCAGCTGGTGGCGGTTTTGTATCTGACATTTGTTGATTATGCTGTTAATAAGAAAAACAGCATTGTTAACTAAACATTAGTTTAGTTAGTTTGCTAACTGAATATTAGCTAGGAAGCTAAATACTGAATTTGACATGAAAAATTAATTTTTTTCATAGCAAGCTAAATATTTAGTTTGGACCAAAACATTTACTATGTTGTTAAGTATTTAGTTATCAAGCTAATTATTTAGTTTGAAAGACATATTAAGTAATAAGTGAAATATTTAGTTAGTAAACTAAAAATGTTGTTTTACGCTAAATGTAAATATTTAGTTTATACTAAATAAGTGTTTTGTAATCCACATAATATTTAGTATGAGACTAAATATTTAGTTTTACTCTAAATATTTAGTAATCAAGCTAAAATGAGCTTTAACCAAAACATTAGTATGGAGTTAAATATTTAGTTTGATGCTAAATATATAGGTTATCGTCAATACATTAATGTAATATTAGTATTACATTAAATATTTGAATTTAATGTAATACTACATTAAATTCAAATATTTAATGTAAATATTTTAGTTGATGCTAATTATTTAGTTTTACTAAGTACATAAAAATCCAGCTAAATATTTAGTAATCAAGCTAAAAATTAGTTTAAAGCAAAACATTTAGTACGAGGTAAAATATTTAGTTTGACGACAAATATAAATATTTAGATGGTGAGGTAAATATTTAATATGAAATTAAATATTTAGTTGATAATAAATGTTTAGTAATCAAGCTAAATAATTACTTTAAACCAAAACATTTAGTATGAGGCCAAATATTGAGTTATCCAGATAAATAACTAGAAATAGAAACATTGTTTATTATTCCACAAAGTGAATATTTCTGTGCAAAAGCAGCAAACAGATTCACACAAAGATAGAATAGAAATGATGAAAAAACACAATAAAGCATAAAATACTGAGCAGCATTTCGACATACTGTGTAGTTTTAAACTAAATAATGTGCAACTGGTTCATGTAAAAAACTGTTTACTGTTAGTGACATAAAAACTGCAGAGAAACCAGTGATGGGTGTAAACACTTACTGGGTTTATTGTAACTGCAGTGCTCCTTTGAGAACCTTAAAAACTTCAGTTTTCCTCAGAAACTTTACTATAATCTCAATAAAAGCAGAAGGAAACGCTGGAGTTTTATTTCTCAGACTCAGGATTAATAGATCAACTGGAGTCTGCGTCGAGAAGGAAACGATCCGCTTTTCCTGTTGACTCACAAGCTTCCAGAATTACATAAAGAGCGACACACATGATGACACACAGGAAGACAAAGCACAGTCACACAATGAAAACACACCCAGGTTGATACTCAAACACACCTTTGACACATTTCCACCAGTTCACCTGCCAGCCAGGCAGGAAGTGAGGCGACCTCCCGGCTGGGAACCAGACTCTTCCTCTGAGCTCCTGCAGTCAGGATGATGCCGTCGCTCTGCAAGCTTCACCCTGTGCAGGTGCAGCTGAGACGGAAAGCAGTGAAATAATTCACTTTTTCTTACACCTTTAATTATTTTCACATTTACTGAATAATTAAACCTGCAGAAGAAGGTAAAATAAATGAAAACAGAACAAAATATTACAGAGTTTTTGGTCTAATTTCTAGTGTAAAAATTTGAAGTAAGACGAAACCAACTTACACTTTTTTTTTGCAAGATGTAAGAGCTTGTTTTAAGTTAATAATTCACTAAGATCAATAAAAAAAAAGTTTTGCTATAAGTCACAGGTGTTAAACTCCAGTCCTCACGGTCCTGCAGGTTTTAGATGAGCCACAGGTACAAAACACTGGAATGAAACGGTTTAATTTCCTCCTCCTGGTGTAGATCAGTTATCTGGAGCCTTAATGGTCTAATTATTTTATTCAGCTGGTGCAGCAGAGACTCAGCTGAAAGTTTCAGGGCAGCCGACCTCCAGGTCTGGAGTTTGACAGCCTGCTATAAGTGAAACGATCTGCCGTTGGAACCAGAGCTTTCTCATTTACAGTAAACTAAGATATTTGCACAAAGAACTAGACAGAAATAGTTGCTCATATTTTTGCATTTTTGCCATGTAATCTTATATATTAACAGGATGTTAAAGTTTTAAATCTTTTTGATTCTCCACCTTCTTCAAATTAAGCAAAATAAATGTTTGTGCAACAAAATGGTCATTTTTGCTGCTGTCATTTGAACAATATTAATAAATGTTTCCAGGTTCCTCACAGGTGCTTCATGTTTACAAAATCAAAAGAAACATGGTGTCAGTCAACTCTGACGCATTTGTGATGTTATCGTTTTTAAGATTTTAAAAAAATGTTCAAAGGTCAGCAGAAATGGACGTATCCCTTTGCCCAAAAATTAACAAAATCGATATAAATAAAGTTTTATATTCCTGTGCAGCTACAGTTTTTGCAGAACAGTTGACTGATACTAGATTTCCATGATAATTGATTTTGTAATTTGCAAAAATGTATTTGTTTTTCTTTTTGACACAAACTTACCAAATTTTTGCACATTTTGTAATTTTTGTAAGGAGGAAGGCTTGTTCACCTTGATGACTTCTGGAAACATTTATTCATATATTTATTAGCAGAACTAACTAACTAACTAACTAACTAACTAACTAACTAACTAACTAACTAACTAACTAACTAACTAGACAGCGGCACAAATTAAATAAATAAATATAGAAAAATAATAATAAATACAAAAATTATGAATAAAAAATAAAACTAAATTTAAAAAGGATAACAATTAATAAAAAAACAACAAAAAGGAAAGTTTCCCAAACAGCAGCAGCAGCAACAATAATAATACTACATTAATTAATAAAAATAAACTTTAAAAAAAATTTAAAACAAAATTCTTTTCTGCACACGTGAGTCTCATTGTCTCATGTCAGTCTTGTTTAATTTGAAGAGGGCGTGGTGGATAATTTCACCTAAATTCTCAGAAGTGTCTCAGTAGGAAAGGTGCGCTGTCACGTGGTTTACCTAACCTCCCACCCTGCGCGCATCTCCGTGCGCGTGCACGGCTGCGTGACGCATTCAGGGATTCTGAGACTTCGTAACTTCGGGCTTACGGCATGACTCCCAGTCAATGGGAAACCCCGCGACGGAGCAGAGCAGAGCAGATAAAAGGTCCAAACTGGTCCAAATGGAAGCTGAAAGACAAACTCCGGAGCTGCGCAGCGGACACGCACTGACACACGCACACGCACGGCCACCCTGACAGACATGGACACCTGGACAGGTAGGTTCACAGCTGGAGAACATGCCGTCCACAGAGCTGTCAGGACTAGCAGAAACATCCGCTGGTTCTGGACTCGGCTTGTATGGGAGGCTGGTGATGCCAAAACCAGAAAATACAAAGCAAAACTGTTAATTGAATTAAAGCCTTAAAAGTGATTAATTAGTGATTTATTAGCATTAACAGACAGACTGTGGGCTGAAATAAACAGTTTCCAGATGTTTTCTGGGTACATTTGTATTTATTTGGCCAAAAACAGGAAGATTAGCAAATGTTAATGAAATGAACGTCGACCCTCAGTTTTCAGCATCACCTGTGTTTCATGAACACCACTGTGATCTCAGAAGACAATTAACAATCCTGAAATATAGTTGATTATTATTTTGTTTTTTTCTATTCATAAATGTGTTGCAGATATGGTTGAAAATTATACCAATATAAAAACAAAATTTTACCTTTTTTGCTACAATTTAAATTTCTTCCATCCCTTTTTATAGCCAGGAGGCATGTTGGAGTTTGCATGGATGTTGCATTGTCTTTATTAACTGTCATGGCGTAAAATTACCGCAGTGATTTTCAGGCATCTGTTTCTTAAAGTTGAGGTCAAATTTGCCATTTTTTAAGCTTTATATTTGTTTTACGAAAAGATGAAAATGCTGCCAATAAACTTACAAAAAAGGTCAAGATTTTAACATATTTAAATTGCAAACAATATTTTAAAAAATCGTCGATAGAAATAAAATCATTTCCTGAGGAATTGTCAAAGTGCAGACAATAATTCCATATATGGTAATTCAAGGCAACAGGAACTCTATGCGCAAATCATACAGAAAATCTCAAAATGCTTTTTGCACAAAAAAAAGAATATATCACAGGTTTGGCGTTTAGGAGACGTCGTGAAACAGGAAGTTAAATTAGAAGGGGTCTAAGAGGACTGGTCAAAATTCAACCGAGTTTTTAGTCAGAAAAGACGGAAATACAGAAATTCAAATTCCTCAAACTACTTTGATCCCAAAGGGAAATTAAATAAAATGTTAAAGGGGAAAGACAAAAAAACCTTTTGTGAAAACATTGTGATGACTCGTGAAAATTGTGCAAAATTTGCAAATGATTTGCTAAATTGCTAAATTCGCTAAATAAATTTAGCTAAATTTGTGAAATTAGCAAACGTCCTGCACAGACTCATCTAAAAATCAACTGAAATGAGATATCTTACACCCAGAATCAAATAAGTCTGCGTTTCAGTTCTGGATTTCTGTCAGATTGTTATGTTTGAAGTCTTATTCCTAGATAAATTTGGCACTAACAGAGTTCCGATTTGTTTCCTTCCTTCAGTTCTCAAGATGCTGCAGTACTTCCTGTTTGCATCTTTGGTCCGATCGGCTCCGGCCGGCTTGCCGTCCAACCTGCCGCCCGAGTTCAGAGAAACGGCCCTGAAGGCCATGACGCTCGGTGAAAAAATCCTCAAGGACATTTCTGCAGCGCACGCCGCCGCAGTCAAGGTAAAAACAGTTTGGTTGGTCCAGATTGGTTTTTTATTTCTTCTTCTTCTTTGGTTTTTAATGCGCTCCTGTCCTCCGTAGGATTTCAGCCTCGATTCATCAACATCCAACCTGCAGTCGATGGCAGTGATGATGGAAATCCCGTTGTCTCCCGTCATCCAGGCGGTGTCCCCAGAGTTTCCCCTGGTCAGTCTGAGGACGGGTGGGTTGGGTCTTTTGGGCGGTTCCACTGTGACTGGAGGATTTTGTTCTGCAGTTTGGTAGTTCAGGCTGTTCTAAGGGTTTCTCATTGGGTTTTTATGGGTAAAAGTAGATTTACCCATAAATTTTGTTTCCAGGAGCTGCTCAGACTCGTTGAGTGCTAGTCAGAATTTTTTTCTGTGGTTCTAAGAAAAGCCTTTGAGATGTTTTATGTGATGAGCTTTTTTTTTATGTCTTTTCAGTGGTTTTTATGGAATGTTTATGTTTAGCGAGGGTTTCTTAAATTGTGGTTTTATTGGTTCTTCATCGCCTTTGAGGCGGTTTGCACAAAGGTTTTTTGTTTCTTGACAGTTCAGGTGGTTCTTAGGACTTTTTTTGGAGAATGTACTTTAACTTTCAGAGAGTTTGATGTCTCTGGATGATGAAATAGTTACATAAATCTAAATCTACGACCCGTTGAGTCTTCATGTTTAGTCTCTTGTGGCTTGGTGTTTCCTTCAAAGGTTTAGAGATCATCCAGTTTCTTCTCATGTTCATTTGATTTATGTTTGGTTCCTTTGTGGATGTTTTAGTGTAAAACAGTTTGAGGTTAACTCTAATTGCTTGGAGTATTTTACGAGGCTTTAGGAATCCTAGAGGTAGGCAGGGTTGGGACTTGGCTCTTCTTCTTTGTTGGTTCATTAGACAATGAGTCATTTTTTGTTTGAGGAATGTTTTTAATTGAGTTCCTGGTATAAAGAAAAAAATCAAGGGTCATAAATAGGTGAATCTTTATGTTTCATTTAGTTTCTGTCAGGTTCGGGTTACAGTGGTTCTGTGGTTTTCAGGTTGGGGGAAACTTGAAACTGCTACTTTGTATGTTACTGACCAGCTTGTTGCTAGGTAACCATAGAGCAGGGGTCTCAAACTCCAGTCCTGGAGGGCCGCTGTCCTGCAACTTCTAGATGTGCCTCTGCTGCACCATCTGAACAGAATAATTAGGTCATTAAGGCTCTGGAGAACCGATCTACACCAGGAGGAGGAAATTTAGCCGTTTCATTCCAGTGTTTTGTAGCTTTTTCACATTTAAAACCTGCAGGACAGCGACTGGAGGACTGCAGTTTGAGACCCCTGCCATAGAGTGAGTGGGGCTAAGCTAGCCACCAAGCTAGCTTAGCTGACCATGAGGGGTTGAGATTTAAGTCTTTCCTCTGCCTACATCCCCAGAATGCAGTGCGGTTCTTGATCGGTGTTCAGTGAAATTATTGAATATTCTATTGGATGTATTTTCTATTGATACTGATCAAGTGTCTATTGTGATAGATATCGTTATTGTTTTATCGGCCAGCCCTAAACTAGAGGTGCAGACGGTTCTTAGGAAGATTTATAGCGAATAAAAGTGAGATTGCTGAATCCGAAGAGCTTTTATTTAAATTTAAATTACCTGGGATCATTTTATTATTATTATGGTGTTAGTACATGAAGTTGAGCCTGATGTTTCCTGCAGGTTTTTAATGGGACATTGAAGGTTTCTGAGCAAAAAAACAAACTCTTACCAAGTATTTTTGGTCTAGTTCGTAGTGCAGATATGTCAGTACACTTTAAATAAGACAACACTAACTTACAAACACCTTTTCAGAAAAATATATGGGCTTGTTTTAAGTAAATAATTTCTTAATATTGATGAAGAAGTACTAGTAAATTTTTTAAATCAGTATTACAGAAAGGTTAGTTACCTCTTGTTTCAAGTTTACTAGGATATTTGTACTAGAAAGTAGACCAAAAACAACTGGTAAGATTTCATTTTTTTCAGTGTTCATGTTTGAGAATATTTCTGCTCTAAACTTCTGTAGGAGTTTAATCATGTTTTTGTTTGTCGCCCCCTGCAGGAGACATTAGTTAGCCACATGCTAGCAGGTGTTCAGATGTACCAGAACCTGCTGGAGGTTCTGTCCAGCAAAGTGAGCGGTCTGGATGACCTGAGAGCGGACCTGCGCGACCTGCTGAATCACATCAACAAGGTAAAGCCTCGCGTCACGTGACCGACAGTCTTGTGATCAGGCGTCTGATTGGCTAACAGCTGTCTGTTTGTTGCAGCTAAAGGAGGTGGCGCAACTTACGGTGGAAGTTTCGGATCAGAACCCGAGCACGAACCTGGCCTCTCATCTCCAGAACAGCCACAACGTTCCGGTGGCCTTCCGACTGACGTTTACTCGGCTGCGCTCCTTCTGTCATGACTTGAACCGGACCTTCAAACACCTCTCCAAGCTGTCAGCTGCAGGTGCACGCTAAGCCCCGCCCACCTGGGCCGACTCAATAGCTGCGCTTCCATTGACTATTAAAGTGCACAATTTCACATTTCGAAATATTTTCACTTATTTTGAAAAAATGTGTTTTTTGATAAAAACTTTGGTGCCAGGATGAGGCATCAAAATTGGTTTATTCTGCAAACCTGCAGTCACACGAGTCACAGCAGGATGTTACCGCTGCTGGAAACCATGAAGAAGACAGGAAGTAGTCGGAGGTTCATGGCGGTGAATGTTTTTAAATAACTTACAGCGTGAACAAACTTATTCATGTGTGATTTTAATTACATTTCTTATTTAACATGTTCTTGTGAGTATTCGTGGAATTTTAGCTGCATTTCTATTACAATTCCACACAAAACTTTGAAGATGTTACGCTAATGTAAAAGAAACTGTTTGCAACTAAATTAAATTAGAAAAGCAATGAAAATCACGCATGAATAAGTTTGTCCACCCGATAAGTCATTTAAAAAAACATGCGGCGTCGTCATCCTCCAACCACTTCCTGTAGTCACATCCGGTTGTTGATCATAGGACTTCCTGTGACTCGAACAAATTTTGCAAACTGCATTAACTTTTATACAGCTGGAAACCCCAAAATTCTAGCAGTAAAACTTTATCAAAAAATTTACGTTTTTCCAAAATTATCCAAATTTAATTTCCTAACTCCAGTTTTCCAACAGTCAGTGGAGGCGCAGCTACAGACAAAGTTTTACGCACATTTGTAGTGGAAACGCAGTTACTGGAACGATGTGGAATGTAAAGTCAGAGCTCAATCAGAACCGACTGAAGGATCTGGTGCAGTTTGGTTCTGCTAGGTAAAGATCCTAAAAGCTGCTGGCCAGTTATCGGACCATCTACGCTGAATCAGATCCAGAAGAATCCTGAAGCTCAGTGTCTGTTCCGGCACGTCGGGCCGCTGCGCATGTTGAGGACTATCAGGAATGCGAGCGCTGCCGCGGGGACAAACATGTTTACAAACCTTCTAAGAAGCCAGAAAGAGCCGATTGTGAGTTTTGATGGAGGTTCTGCAGGTCCGGACCCGCTCGGCGCTCGAAGGAATCTCTCCTTCTGCTGTTAATCGGCCTCATTACTGGAAAAGCAGCAGACTGACAGCAAGCAGTTTGATGAATGTTGAAACTTCTTATTACCTGAGGCTGGAACAGATCAGAGTTGAACTTTTATTACTGCAGAGACAATCGGATCAACCGCATCTTACATTTGTTTACTTTCTGTTAATGTAAACAACCTCCGGACTACCTGAGCGTTATGCTGCCACCTGCCTGCAACATTTTTTATGTTTTGTTTTTTATGTTTTTAAAAAATGTTTTTGTTTTCAAGACTTTGAGACTTTTATTTTGAAAATCCTGTTGGCTCACCAAATGATTTTATTTATCAGCTGTTGTTTTTTTAATTTATTGATATTTATTTGGTATTTATTAAAGTATTTATTAACATCACTGACAGGTTGTTTTATGTATGTATCGTTATTTATTTATTTGAGTCAAACTGAACTAAGTCAGATCGCTGGTAAAAGGTCACTGAGGGCGAGCGAGCCTGACATCACACACTGATGACATCATCACTGCCTCGTCCTCACATGACCTCAGGTCGACCCAGCTGACTCAGGTTGAATTGTTCTGCTGTGTGGAATAATACTCATGTCTGTACATTTCAAAACGTACAGAAATGTAAAGATTGATAAAGATTTCAAAATAAAATCATTAAATGTTAAAAAAATGTATTTGATTGTGGATGATTTTATATTTAGAATAAAATTTGATCCAATGTTTTATCTGAAAAACAGCTACATTAATTTCCTAATAAAACAGTTATTTTTAAGGATTATCATATAAAATCAACTTTTTAAAAACTTCACATCATGTTTTAATGTTTTATATAAAACAAACCTGGTTGCTTTGTTTCTTTTCTGCATGTTTGAAAAATCCTTGACTTACTATAAATTACAAAAATTCACCAGACACACACATGCAGTTTTTGTTAAATTTTCATAAGTTTTATATTGAAAGAAATTGTTTAAATATATTTAATTATTTTATTCATAATTAATTATTTCCATTTTGTTTTCTAATATCCTCAAATTTCCATATAACTTTATATTGTGGTTTGTCTGATGCTGTAATTTTTAAATGTTAAATGATTTATGTTTCGATCAGTTACTCAGTTACTCAGTTGAATTTTTACCAAATACTTTTTCACTCTTGAGTAATTTCTTCGACGTCTACGTTTTACTTGAGTAAAAACATGTTTAAGTAGATACTCTTACTTGATTTTAATCCATTTTTACACACTTTACTCTCCTCTGTTGATAAATACATTTTTATAATAACTGAAGGTAACAGGTACTTGATTGTGTTTGGAATATATGTAACACTGGCCCTTTAATACACTTTTTCTGTAAAAACTAATAGAAAAGTGATATTAATTAAAATACGTTTCTGTCCTGCTCGAGTCCAACCAGCAGAGGGCGCTGCTGCAGCAAAAACCGCCCCGGGATCCTGATAAGGAAGAAAACAAGGTGACACTGCAGAGAGGTTCATGTTTGGCTTTATATCTCTGTTATAAACTGAAACCTTCAGGTTTTGTATCTAAAAGTGTGATAGCAGCATCCTGAGATGATTTAGAAAGAAAAGATTATGAGAAACCTGCAATAATTATGTAATTATCTGTAATTTATTAATGTTTTCTATTGTTTCTATGTAAAGTATTTTTATTTTTAGCCTCAAAGCCTAAGAATCAGCTGTTTTTCTGAGATATTTCGTAATGTTTTTCAGTCTCATCATCCTCTGCTGTCTTTGTCCATCCCTCCATCTCCTCCATCCAATCCTCCTCCTCCTCCTCCTCCTCCTCCTCCTCCTCCTCCTCCTGCTGTCCTTGGAGCTGCTGTTTCAGGACCAGGCTGCAGTGTTCTGCTGAGTAGCGGTGAAACAGCACTCGCTCGTCAGCAGACAGCTCTCAGCTGAGCCCCTCAGGAGGGAAACTACGGCTCCCAGAATCCTCCTCTGCAGCCCAAAGTCAGTTCGGATCCGAGAGGGACCCCAGAGGAACTCTGGGAGACGTGGTCCGAGTCCATCAGCTGCTCCCGGAGGCAGAGGGAGGAGAGGCTGACGTGCCATGACAACAGTCGGAGGGAGACGCGCTGAGAGGTGAGACCATCTGTTTGTTTCTCTTTCTGTGTCTCTTCATCGTCCTCCGTCCCTCCTGTCTGCTGTCCAACCTGTCCAACCCTCTGCGTCTGCCTGACGGCGTGTCTTACAGCCGGGAACATTGTGTGTTTGTCTCAGAACAGCAGAGACAGTGTGTTTGCGTGCGTGCGTGCGTGTGTGTGTGCGTGTGTGTGTGTTAAAACATCTCCACCCAGCCTGTAGTATCTCCCAGACCTCCTGAGATGATGCAGCAAACAGGAAAACCAGAAATCAGGACACAAAAATCACAGAAATGAAAGGAAAAACGTTTGAACACCATCTGCTACAGCAGTGTTCAAAGTGTGGTCTGGGATCCCTGGACTGATCTTTTCTATTTTCATTTTTATTTATTGCAGACGAATTAAAATCTTAGGATAGAAAATGTTGGCAACAGCACCAAGTATTTAAAGTCTGATCTTTTTACTGTCACAATAACAGATTTAGCTGAACTTATTGAGATAAACGATAATATTGATGTTTTGAGAACATTTTCAACTGATGATGCAAGAACACGTCATCAAATATCAATAAGCTTTAAATTCTAAAAACCATGTAGCACTGGAACTGGAAGACATTTTAAAATTCAAAATAAACAAACAAAACAACAAATGAAATGGATTATGACGTCTCTGTAAACAACATTGTCCTTCAAGGAAAGGAGCAATTTGAGACCAAAGCAGCAGATTATTTCTGCCAATAATCTCCCAATTATTGGTAGAAAGAGAGAGAAGAGAAAACCAATAAATTATGTAAATGTAAATGAAATAAAAGTCTATTTCAATACCAGAGAATTAATTCTATTTTTATTTTCAGCCAACAACTCTAAAAATTAGCAAATTATATCCCTTCCTTTAATGAGGCAAATATGAAAAACCGTTTTATAAAAACTTACACATTACTTACAAAAATTTAGAAAAAAATCTGTATTTTGTTTCTTTTAGTGTCTTTTTTCCCTTATTTTTAGTCTTTTCAACCTGATTATTTTGACCAACGTGACAAAAAGTTTGGACACCCCTGATCTACCACTGCTCATATTCTGGTTTCTCTCTCCTCATCTCAATATTTGATGATATTTTTAACTCTTAATTTCCAGTAGGAGCCGCAGCAGAAGAATGAAGCTGAGTAAACTTCATGGCTGCAGCCAAGGATTAATTTAGTCATCGATTCTTCTATTCTGACGATTATCTACAAATCAAAATAATTACTGATCTGAGTATAAATGTACATATACTACAGATAATGATTGATTACGATTATTGACAATTATTTCAATAATATTCATCACAATTCATGTGATTAATCTTTTCATCCGTGTTTCTTTCCAGATCACTGTCCTCCTTTATGTTGTGATTAAACTCTTTACCTGCTTCACCAACTTTCAGTCACTTTTAAAGGACTAAACATTTTATGCATTCATTTTTGGTAAAACTGACTTTTTTTAGCTTTATATTATGTTTCAACGTTATTCCCTCATCAACAACAAGCATAGAGTCTTGCATTAATTCTCTTGAATCCCATTCAGCTCCTTCAGACTAGCAGCAGCAATTAGCAAACACCCGGTGAAACTGTGCATCTGCTGAGCTCATTCTACAAAATACGTCTTAGAACAATAATAAAGGATTAATGGTGAAACATTGTTTTAATGATGTACTGAAGGCAGCATGTCAGAAACAGCAGGAGCTTCTTAAAGAGACAGAGACCCAATTTCTAGGTGTCAAATTACAAAGTCAAATTTATTTTAAGTCAACAGAAACCAACATCAATGATTGTGTTATAAAATGTCACTTTGTCTCTGAAAAACACATCTTTAAGACATTTTTTCCCCTGTAAAACCATATTAGATGCTTTTGCTCCTGAGATTTTCTCTACTAGGAGTCATCCTCCAGAGGAGCGCCGTGTGAGGGAAGCAGAAACCGGCAGATATTAACCCGACGAGCGTTTCCTGCGTGGAACATCAGGTTTTACCAGAGCAGGACGAAGTGGGTCAGTAGCATCAGCTGAGAGACGCCGTCTCCCTGCTGACTTCTTGCCTCAGGACTTAGTGTGTCTTCACACAGCAGCCGTGTGTTCCAGCTGAATCCTTAACGAGGCAGTTCAGAGGTCAACTGCTCTGGGAGTTTGGAGGAGGAAGAAGAGGAAGAGGAGGAGGGACTCAGATCATCTGCGTTTCTTCAGGAAGCTGAATGTTTCCTGTGGACCAGCTGGTCATTGTGGCGCCTTATGTCTCATGTCAGTCTTTGTTAAAAGCCTGATATTGCCTTTATGATGCAGTCTGGATCAGAACCTTAACAGAACTGGGGAAGCTGAGTGTTGATGCGTGACATTAACGATGAAGATGTGTCATCAGATCCAGGGATGAAGCTGCTGGTGAGTTTCAGGGAAAAGATCAGATTCTGGAGGAACTTGCTGAAAGCGGACATTCTGGAGTGAGAAAACCTGAAGAACAATGCTCCTCCTCATGCTGTTTACAACAGTTACTACAGTTTCACTGAGCAGTGGTTTGTATGTTGAGCTCAGCAGACTCACAGTTCCACCAGGTGTTTGCTAATAGCTGCTGCTGCTAGTCTGAAGGAGCTCCGTTTAGGTTTAGGTGTTCAGGTATCCCTGAATGGCTGCTACAGGAGATTCCCGGATTCCTCAAACATGCATGAAAGAATCACAGCAACACTCCAGGTGTGTTTTTGATAAATGAATGATATTATAACATGATGTAAAGCTAAAAAAGTCAATTTTACGTAACACCTCCCCTTTAAAAACTATTTATCATCAGGCAAATCAAAACTGTCCCAGTGCAGACGAGATGGTCATAAAATGTTTCTTAGCCGTAACGTAAACGGCTAAGATGTGTTAGCAGCGTTAGCAGCAGAGATAATATGTGTTTGATGCTGTTTGACATTTTGTCCCTTCTGTCCCACCGTCCTCTGTCTGTCTCCTGTCTCTGAGCAGATAATCACAGAGCCATGTCTGCAGGCCTGGAGGACACAGACAACGTGTTCGGTGAGCCTCACAGAACCACTAATGGACTCATTTACACATTAATGATGATTATGCGGCTCGTTCTGAGCACTTTAGCGCCTCCTGCTGGTCATTATTAGGCAGTGATGATTTATCTACATGAAATAACTGAACAGGAAGAACTCAGCAGCTGGTAAAGTCAATGAAATCACTTGAAAACATCTAAAAGTCTGCAGGATTCTGCTTTCCTCCTCTTTCTCTTTCTTTGTTCTCCAGCATTGTCTCGTTTTTCTCCCCCACCCTCCGGTTCATCCATCCATCATCCTTCCATCCTCTGTTTCATTAAATCTCCATCTTCTCTCTCTCTGTCGCCTCATTTTACTGCCCAACACATCTTCCCTTCCTCCCCCATCAGGTTTACCTCCCCCATCCGTCTTCCCCCCTGGGAAATAAACCTCCATCAGCTCAGTGTGTGTGCGAGGCTGTGTGTGTGTGCGTGTGTGTGTGTGTGTGTGTGTGTGTGTGTGGGTGTGTGTGTGCGCGTGCGTGGGAACCCTTTATTCCTCTGAGGAGATTGTTCACATCCTGAATAAGAGTTATCCTAACAAGAGAGCAAACAGACATGCACTGCTGCCACACTGGTCGTCATGGAGACGGGAGGTTAATACATCAAGCAGATTGTTTAAATAAGTTTAAATAATCGACAAAACCGAGACGAAATGCTTCAATGCGGAGATATTTTCACACTCACAGAATATCAACAAGACAAAGTTCCTGCTTGTTTTATTTGCCTTTTAGAGGCCATTTACTCTAGTGTGTGTGTGTGGGCGTGTTTGTGTGTGTGTGTGTGTGTGTGTGTGTTTGTGTGTGTGTGTTTGTGTGTGTGTGTGTGTGGGCGTGTTTGTGTGTGTGTGTGTGTGGGCGTGTTTGTGTGTGTGTGATGGTCAGCATGCTGAATATTTGATGGCGCTCTGATGGACTGAGTGGGAGGAGGAGGAAGAGCTTATTAAGTTAAAAACTTGATGCATCATCAGAACAAAACTGTGGAATAAACATGAACTGATGTTACACAGTCAGTCCGTCCATCGATACATCCATCATCCATTCATCCATCCATCCATCATCCATTCATCCATCCATCCATCCATCCATCCATCCATCCATCCATCCATCCATTTGTCCGTTGTGGATGATGGATGGATGGATGGATGGATGGATGGATGATGGATGGATGTATCGATGGATGGATGGATGCATCGATGGATGATGGATGGATGTATCAATGGACGGATGGATGATGGATGGATGATGGATGGACAGACGGACGGATGGACGGATGGATGGATGGATGATGTCCAGTATCATGGTGGTATTGAAGCGGGTCATTAAATCTCCATATTGTTCACTGAGGTTTTTAAACCACTTCCTTCCTTTCTGGGCTTCATTTTGTCTGTTTATTTTTTACAGATTAATTTTTTCACCTCCAGTTTTCTAGACTTCTTCCCAAAGCATCAAGCTTCTCCACAGTAACCGAATAAACCCGTCTCCTGCAGACCTGAACGAGGCCGTCCCGGAGACAGAGCTGCTGGACAACAGCATCCAGAAGGGCCGGGCCCAGCTGTCCGTCAAAACGCGCCGCCACCGGCCCTCGCGCTCCCGTTACCGTGACAGCGTGAGCTCCACGGAGGGAGACGACGGCTTCGACAGGAAGGTAGAGTCCAGTCTGAAGCTGGTGTGTTTTATACCAGTCACGATCCGATCGGCTGATCTTCTGAGTGTGTTACCAGGAAAGTCCGGTACAGTCGGCCCGCTCACCTCTACACCTGGCCATGAGAGGCTCCTCCCCCTCACCTGATTTACTTGTGTCGTCCAGAAGCCCCGCCTTTTCCTTCGACGCATCGCTGGTGAGACCGATCAGAAGGAATCATACAGAGCTTTTACTTTTGAAAAAACATGAAAAAGAATCTTCTTCCTGTTTCACCTTGCCGTCTCAGGGGCGTCGGTCTCCAGAGGACGAGGGCGCCTCATTGGCCGCTCCACCACGGGGGCGATACCATCAGCTGACCAACGCCACGTCACAGGAGGCTCTGGTGACGCCGAGCAGCTCGCCGTCTAAATCCTGCCCCTCCTCTGACTGCTCACCTGTATACATGAGGAGGAACAGGAGGCCGGACAGCGAAGGTACACACACCTGGACACACACCTGGACACACACCTGTAAATAGTCATTTAGCTCTAGTCTTGATTATAGGAGCTATAAACACAACTTTAATGCACCTGGAGAAACATTAGTAAATACAGTCGCTTTGCATACACAACAGACTATAGGAGCTTTGAACACACCTGGATACACACACAACTAGACACACATATGCTGTTGTCTGACATACTGTATGTCCCTGGTTTTGATATAAAGAGCCATAAAGAATAAAACACACCTGTATGCCCACCTGTAAATACAGTGAATTAGCTTATATTCCCCAAAATGCCTGGATACACACCTGGATACACACAGAAAATTCACAATTGCATTCATATACAACTGAGAAGTGCAATTAATTCCATTCATCTGGGATTTGTCTTTGCTTTCGATATAAAGAGCTGAACAATTAAACACACCTGGATGCACACCTTTAACGCAGCTGTAAATACGTCGTTTAGCTTATATTGATGATTATAGGAGCCATAAACGCAACTGGAAACAAGGACACAAAACAATTTAATATTGTAAATGAACTATCCTGATAGTGGGTGTTATAAACACACCTGTAACTCACCTGTAAACAGGGAATCACATGTTCCTGCTCCTAATTTATAATCACTTGTTTGTTTCAGTTCTGGTTTCTGATACGAGTCGAGACACGAGTCCAGCCGATCCCGGCAGTCCGACCGTCGTCTTTGACAAGAAGACAAAGAGACGTTTCCTGGATTTAGGGTGAGTAAACTGAGTTCTCCTACACAAGTTAAACATAAAAGCTACGTTTCTGTCCAACCGCCCTCGTCTCAGTCAGTGATGGTTTCCTTTGTGTCTCAGGGTGACGCTCAGACGTTCCTACATCAGAGTGAGGAAAGATAAATCCAACAGGCTCTCTGTGGGCAGCAGGTGGGTCCATCACCAACATGACCTTCTGCTTCCTCCAGAACCACTTGATTAACCGATGTTGGACATGTCTCCTGTCCTCAGAGAACCGTCTGAGAGTCCGTCTCGGTCCTCTGGATCCTTCGTCTCGTTTTCCTGGTTCACTGAAGGTCGGGGGTCCTTCTCCTCCTCTGGGACTCCTCCATGTTCTCCCAAAATCCCCCCGCTGGGCTCCCAGAGACCCAGGAAGTCCCACTCACAGGTACTTTCTTCTTTAGGCCTGAAGTACGAGGTCCAGAATATGGTTCTGAACGAGAAGTAAAGGGTTTATGCAGTTTTTTGGATGTACTTGAATGCATCATGTTGCAGCTGATCAGGACGTCTTTCAGGCCCAGAATAAATCGCAAGAAAACATTTTAATAGTCGGAAAGTTATTTTGCCATTACATGAATATGTCTTTCTGAAAGCAGAGCAACACAAACAGTTAGTTCAGAGAACTATTATGCTAAATTTACATTTTGCATGTTTTGTTCTTCCATTTGTGTCTCAACTGCTTCTAAAAAAAAGCCCAAGCAATTAAAAAACATCACATAGTAACTTTTTGACTATGTGTCAATGTGTTCTGGTGTCTGAAAAATGAGCTGTTTCTAAAACCTAGTGATTGTTAAGCCGCACTCAACGGGCAATGTGGCGTTACCTAGCAACCGCAGCAAAGCCTAGCCCATCACCTAGCAACCCAAGCAGAGCTCCAGTACGTTAGATCAGCTGGTTTTACCACTGTATGCGCTGTACAATGGCTGCTGGAAAAGACAAGTGTTTTCTTGTTGACTTACCATCCAGAAATTCTGCATTCTGGTTGGTTGTGGAGTAGGCTCTACTTATGCTTTTCACAGATGTGTGATTATATAGTTGTGCATCTGTTTGCAGCCATTTTCATGTGTGTGTAAACGTTGAGTTGGGGGGCGTGGCCAGCAGCAGCTTACTTGGATTTAAAGTGACAGAATCCCTGAAACAGATCATTCTGACATGAACAGACTAAAATCTCATTATCTAAGAATGATTTGTGCAAAAAAAAAAATTAATTAACATGTTGTGTGTAGTCCATAAATCTATCCTAACCTGATCAGGGAAACATAATAAAAGTTTAGGCTGCATTCTCACCATCCCTGTTTAGTGCACTTTAATTGAGCTCGAGTTTGTTTGTCTAAGCAGGGCAGGGCAGTCCTGGTCCTCCAGGAGCAGGATTGGTACAACATACTTGAATCAAATAGCTGAATCACCTCCTAAGTGCGGTCAAGTTCTCCAGAGTTCTGCTAATGACGTCATTATTTGACTCAGGTGTGTTGAAGTAGAGACACGTCTAAAAGTTGCAGGAGGCCCTTGAGGCCTGGAGTTGCCCCCCCTGGTCTAGAGGTTCGTTTAGGGGCGTGTGAATATGTAATCGAACTCTGATGTGGACAAAAACAAAAAGATTCTGGTCTGCCTACAATCTTAGGTCTCAGTTCGGTTGAAGTGAACTGATTTGACATCTGATGGAGCAGTGAATCTATTTGCAGCAGGTAGATTAGTTCTGATTGGTTGACGGGGTCACATGACCCCCAGCTGCGGTTTGCGTTGCGGTCAGTGAAATATGTGGTGGTCAGATTCAGCAGGAAGCTCCGGTTTCCGACTCCTGTAGTCCATCATTACAGATCCATTAGAGCCGCAGCAGAGATCCTCCAGCAGGAGCCGCAGAGTGATGTCTCACTCTGAGGCGAATGCTGGAGTCTGTCTGCTGGGATCTGGGAACGATTGAAACCCACCAGTGGGCTGCTGAAGGTTTCCACTGACACAATGAAGACTCAGTTCTGGATCCTTGTTGACCATAAATCTTTCTTATTGAATTATTTTTTAAAAAATAATGGAAAGTAAAAGGTTTATTTTATTTTTCTGGATTGATGCTGTTTTGTGTCATCATGTCTGCAGGGTTTCATGTTTACTGTTCTGTTTTAAACTGTTCCAGTAAAATTAAAGCCTAAAATCCAACTTTAATTCCATCCTTAAACCAAAAATATATTTCAACAGATGATAAAATATGGGGCTGAAATGATTAATGACAGTAATCGTGATTAATTGATTACTGAAGTAATTCTCAACTAATTTAGTAACTGATTAATTGTTAACTGAAGTATGCAAGCTCTAAAATGGTCATTTGCTGAAAGAACAAAAATACTCAGAGCCATAATTAAGACAAAATTGTACAAAAAATGTTTGGATTTTAAATTATAAACCTCTCAAGTGGCATCATTTCAGCTTTGTTAATGTTTTTTTTATACATATAAAAAAATCTCCTCCAATTATTAAATTGGCTAATCCAAAATATAACCAACAGATCATCCGAAGGAATACTGATATTTCATTTTAGACAATACAATTCTTATTTAAAAATGAATTTAATTATTTGTTTATTTGCAGCTTTTAATGTATTTCTAATGTTGAGTAAAAAGGCTTAATTAGTAAATGAAAAATCAAGAGAATATTCTAACGTTTTTT
This sequence comes from Xiphophorus maculatus, assembly GCF_002775205.1. Taxonomy (NCBI): domain Eukaryota; kingdom Metazoa; phylum Chordata; class Actinopteri; order Cyprinodontiformes; family Poeciliidae; genus Xiphophorus; species Xiphophorus maculatus. The sequence goes on from NC_036458.1 coordinate 3,284,813, forward strand.
ATCTGATAATTGATTAATCGTCAGAATAATAGATTAATCGATCACCAAAATAATTTGTTTGTTGCAACCGTAATAAAATAGTTTTCATGCAAATTGTGATTTTTAAAAGATTTGCAATAAAAAAACCTGAATATAAGAGAAAATATTTTATAATTATGTTGTTTCTGCTCTTTGCCCAGGAGTCGGCTCTCAGTGAAGAGTTTTCTCCTCCTCCCACCTCCTCTTCCACCTCTCCTCCTCCAGAGTCGTCCTCCAGATCCTCCCATCCGTACCACACCCTGTCCCAGTCCTCCGATGAGGTGATGCTCTGAAATCCCAAAATATATCTGGGTTACAGTCCTTCGATAAAAGGATTTTATCAATTAATCGAATTTTTAGTTTTTGAAGATTTAATTTTTGGAAAATTGGGATGCTTTTCACCAATGCAACCCTTGGGTTTCCATAGAAACGAGTGATCTCAGCATGTCCAGATATGCTCAAAAAAATAAAGGGAACACTTAAACAGGTGTTTAACACTTAAAGTGTTTCCTTTATTTTTTTGAGCAGTATATATAAAATAAATATTTTGTTTTATTTTTAAAATAAAACAATTATATTTTTTCATTTTTAGTCATTTCTATTTTTAGAAAAGAAAGGGAGAATTTTTATTTTTATTTTTAAGCCATATCCCCCCGGCCTGTCCTGAGTTATTCCAGATTTACTTCCTCCTCTTTGAGGAGCCGTTTGTAAAGTCACACAGTAAAAATGTAACAGCAATATTTTGGTTTATTTGACTTGCTATAGAGAAACAAAATGTTATTCCTACATTTATAAATGTCAAAGTTCCAAATAAATATTTAATTCACAATATAAATATTTCGTTTCAAAAGCTAAAGATATATTTTGTAAACTAAATATTTGGCTTGTGAATTAAATATTTTGTTTGGATTTCTGACATTTATAAATGTAGGAGTAACATGGTGAAAATATGACTTTGAAAGATGAACACCCACATTTCTTTTCTCAGTGACAGACTAAATAAAACTAATTATTGCTGTTAATTTTTTAGTGTGTAACTGTCCAAACGTCTCCTTCTCCTCAGCCCTGTGACGAGCCGTCCTCCTCCGTCTCCTCCTGGTCGACCCAGGAGGTTTGCCAGTGGCTCCGAGGACTCCACATGGACCAGTACGTCCCAGAGTTCAGCGCCAGAGACATCGATGGAGAGCAGCTGCTGCAGATGGACGGCACCAAGCTGAAGGTGACGATGAGGATGGTGGTGATGATGGGATCACTCCTCCAGAGGAACTCTGACCCTCTGCTGTCTCTGTCCTCTGCAGGGTCTGGGCGTGCTCAGTTCGTCCGACCGCAGCACTCTGAAGCGCCGCATCAAAGACGTCCAAACTGCGGCGGAGAAAGAGAGGAAAGCTCTGGACAAACTGGAGAAACAGAAGGAAAAACAGCGCAGGAAAGACCAGGAGCAGCGCAGGAACTGACTACCACCACCAGAGGGAGCCAGACGATAGTCCACGGATTCCTGTCAGAGTGAGACTTCAACCGCAATGAACTATCTGTGGTTTTTATGGAAAACCTGGAATTCCTGACTGCAGATTTCCAGACCTGGAAACTGGTTTGAGGAAATGAGACTGAGAGAAAGTTCTGGAGAAACATGAAAAATTATTAAATCTTTCAAACATTTCTGACCGTGTCTTTATTTAATATTGAGCAGGAGCCATGAAAGGACACATTTGTGATGGCATATTAGAGCCACAGTAGATAGAGAAAAACAGGAGTAAACTCCTGCCAAAAAAACTCAGAAAGTTTGAAATTAATCTCAGAAATTATATTTTAGACAAAACTTAAAAATTTAACCCTTTTTGTTTATATTTCCTAAAGAAGAAAGTTGTGCTTGGTAGCTGCGTTTCCATTGACCATAAAATTGCGCAAATTGGAATTACATAAATAAATTTGTTTAACGGAAACAGCCATTAAAAAATAGATACCTCATGTTTTTTGATGAAAAGGTTTTTGCGCTACAATGAGGTAAATTTTCATGCAATTCTGAGTAAAGTAATAAATTTGGGGAAAAGTCAGAATTCTTTGAAGCTATGGTGTTACATGTAGTGACCGGTGTGTCAGAGTTAGCTGCAACAGTGAGTGAAGGTTAGCAGGCACAGAGCATTACTTATAGACACACCAACAGCAGGTGATGAGGTTGATGAGGTTGTATCAAAGGTTTGAGTGAAGAAAGTTGCAGAGATCAATTAACCTGACATATCGGTGACATCCGTTTGTCCCACTTGCCAAGCAATGGCACCAAACAACCTCCCAAGTTCCCTGGCTGACATGTCGGACATACAGATGCAACAATGGGCCACTGTGACATCTGTACGCCCTACAGGGAACTTGGGAGGGTGTTTGGTGCCATTGCTTGGCAAGTGGGGAATACAGATGTCACAGTGAACCATTGGTGGTACCTGTTTGATTGAGCCTTAAAGTGGTGTATCTATATAGTTGTATAATTATTTTGCATATGGATAATTGGGGCCTGCCCATAGCAATGCATAGGGAGAGCAAGTCAGTCACTGCCTCCATGCATTGCATGGCAGGAACCTATTTTTGCTTGTTTAGGGCAGGCAGCTGTTATTACCCTTATTATTGCTTGTTCAGATTGGACACCTTTAGTCGTATCCAGTGCTGTAACTAGTGACTTATTCACACCATTGTACAAGTCATTTCATTTCCAGTGCTGAAGTAATGTAATTATTGTTAAACTATTTTAAGCTTAGTACATAATTAACAAAATACCCCCCTATGACCATGACTACCCCTCTATGTTAAGGGAATTTAACAAATTAATTGTCCAACTCGCATATCCATCTAATATTTAGCTAATTTAGAGTGAAACATCTGCTAAATATTGGTAGTTTTACAAATGTCTCTGATGAAAACCTGTTCCTTGTTTTCCTTAAGTACAGCTTTAGAACATAACTTTCAAAAAACATCTTCACCTGAATTTCACCTTCAAATAAATATTATATTACTCATCTGGACTATCAAAACATCTACTTATCTCTTAACATGACCCTTTTTTTTCAGTACCTACAATACTTCCAGATCTCAACATTTCAATTGTTGAGAGCCTGAGTTGTCTATAAAAATATAAAATTTAGTTGGCTTCTCTCACTGGAGAACTTTGACTCTCTCAGGTAGAATCTGTCTTTCCCGGGAAGATTTAAGGTCCCTTATTGTGGCTTTTTCCTCAGCACTTTTACATCAACAACATAGAGATCGCAATCTCTCTTCGCAGATTCAGCTGGCTTAATATTAAAACTCACGGCCTCCTGCCGTACTATTAAGGTCACGGCCTCCTACCGTACTATTAAGCTCACGGCCTCCTACCGTACTATTAAGGTCACGGCCTCCTACCGTACTATTAAACTCACGGCCTCCTACCGTACTATTAAGGTCACGGCCTCCTACCGTACTATTAAACTCACGGCCTCCTACCGTACTATTAAGGTCACGGCCTCCTACCGTACTATTAAGCTCACGGCCTCCTGCCGTACTATTAAGGTCACGGCCTCCTACCGTACTATTAAACTCACGGCCTCCTACCGTACTATTAAGCTCATGGCCTCCTACCGTACTATTAAGTTCACGGCCTCTTGCCATACTATTAAGCTCACGGCCTCCTGCCGTACTATTAAGCTCACGGCCTCTTGCCATACTATTAAGCTCACGGCCTCTTGCCGTACTTCTAAGATCACGGCCTCCTACCGTACTTCTAAGATCATGTCTTGACCTCAACATCTGTTCCACTTCAGACGAACTATTAGTCATATTGTTTGTTTCATGTCTTTCCAAATAGAGGTTCTTTCTCCAGTCTTTTGCTCCGGCCCGGTTCCTTTGCAAGTGAGCAGTTGAAAGGTTGGGCGCCAGAACTTTCTTGCACAACAGCTTAAAACTAACATCTTTCCTCTCTTAAGTGATTGTTATTCCACGTCTCTCCAAATCTGAATTCCTTCCTGACTTCTAGGTCAGATTAATCCAGTCCATTTGACACAGTCCCCTTCTGTTAGGGTTAAACATATATTAGTGCGAACCAACCAAACAACATAATTTTTAACTATTATTATAATCATATTCCTCTACAATTTATTGGGAAGAGTCTTGGTTATAGAGGCCCAGAAACGTTGAATGAGGCTGGGTTTTTTGGCTGGTTTTGCTATTTTGGTTTTGCAAATTGAAATGAATTCCTTATCTACCGCTGAACAGTTTAAACCCAACAGTAAAAGAACATCTTTTTTTGAGCAGCCTAATTTTTTTGGGACTGCTCTCAGTATGTCCTTGCTCAGATTGTTCAGACTACTTTTAATGTCCTTTAGATCTTGCACCTTGACCTCAGCACAGATTTTCTCAGACAACCTCTCTACAATGACTTGGAGGTGATTGTACGTGCATGTAATCCTTGATTTTGTTATGGCCTTGATAAGTACTGCATTGACAAGCAGCATGATGGATGACTTCTGCTCTTTCTCTGCGGCTGGCAGCAGTTCAGCAACCTGTGTGGCAACCACTGACTCTTGCTCTGCATCAACTAACTCTCTGCATGTTGAGTGGGTCGATTCCTCTGAAATTGTGTTTTCCACTGATGGTACTGTGGTTTCTTCATCCTCTGGTGGCGGTAAATCCCTATTGCCTTGTTCGTTGCTGTAATTTTGGAGGTTCTCCTTCATTTCGACTCCATCTGCTTTGTTGTTCTGTTGTGCAAGGGGAAGAGGAGCAGCTTGATCGCTAGACTCTTGGTTTTCTGTTGGTGGAAGGTCATCCAATGAATTACTTGGGATCTCTACATGGTGTTGGTCAGAGATTGACTTTTTCACTTCCCTATCCTTTGGCAGCACCTCAAAGATTAAGTCTTCCATCATTTCCAGACTTGACTCCTTTTCCGTCAACGTAAGATTAGTTGCCTTTGTCTGATCTGAAAACTCCTCTGAAATAAATTCATCCACCATCTTTATATCTGGTTCCTTTTCATTCGAGCTCAAATCATCTTCATTAGTGGAATTTGAAAGTTCCTCCAAAATGAATTCATCCACCATCTTTATAGCTGATTCCCTTTCAGTCGAGACCAAATTATCTTCATTAGTGGAATTCGAAAGTTCCTCCAAAATAAATTCATCCACCATCTTCAAGTCCGATTCCTCGTTTTCAGAAACAGGATTGCTGTCAAATGTCTCGTCTGTTGTCATCTCAGAGTCTAATTTCTCAAGGTTGTCTGGTGTCAGGTTTACATTAAACTGCTGGCTCCCGTTCTTTGTGTGGCTCATGGCTTCTTGGATTTACAATGTAAAACAAACTCTAGGACAATTAAATAACTATTTTGCTTAAATCGCAAACTATCTCGATCTCTCACCAAACTCCAGCTGTGTCTCTTAAAGAAAGTAGCAGAAGTAAAGAGTTGCTGTCTGAAATCTGTGATATATCTCTGTGATGTCATATATATCTCTGTGATGTCATAACAGACCAGATTCCATCAACGCAGGTTGAGTCAGCTTAGCAACCGTTGCTAGGTATGTCAACAGCTGTGTGCAGCTCAGAGAAATAATGTCTAATTTAAAGGAGGAAAAGTGAAAGTTTCCATGTTTTAGAGGCTCTGAGGCTGAGAAGGAATCCTCCAGTCACTAAACGCTCTTCATGTTGTAGCGCGACTGAGACAGGACTGACACCCAGCAGCAGTAAAAACAGGCAGGGTTGTTTTCAGATTACTTCAATGACCGAACTTACTAACGATCTTAAAAACACAGAAAATGGATCATTTGCGCAGCCGCGGTACCGCGATTCTGCGCAGATGTGTCCGCAAAGTGTCTTTCATCAGTGGAAATAATAGGAGATCCGCTGCAGAAGAACCAACAGGTTATGGGCCCAGGCAAGTTCCGAGTATGGCAGTGCACGGAAGGGGATTTCCGCCGCGGTTTCACGGAGACGAAGCCCGCTGCCACAGTGGTTTTCAAAGTGGGGGCCGCAAGGGGGCGCCAGGGAGCCACGGGAAGATGGAGAAAAAAATAATAGTTGTACATGAAATAATTTTATTGAATCAAAATAATTAAAATATTCCTGTCTGGGTATAACTGCATTATGAAAATCATTCACATGAAGCTTACAAATAATATTTTTGTCATAGCCATGACCATGACGCACTGTAAACAAACCTGACTAGCCTTGCGCCGACATTAGCTTCGTGAAAACAATAGTGCTAAACAGATAGCAGGCAAACATGTTAACATGGACAAGTTTTTGAAAAGAAAAGGACCTGGCGAAGACCCCACCAATCCACAAACATCTGATCAAACACAGAGGAGCTGCAACTGGCCACAACAGTTGAGCAAGTATGAAAAGGATGATATTAACTATGGATTTACGGTCACACACAAAAACGGACAGGAGTGCCCTAAATGTGTGCTATGCCTCGAAATTCTTTCAAACGAGTGCTTCAAACCGTCCAAACTTAAACGGCATTTACAACAGAAACATCCAGCGGAGGCTGAAAAGTCAGTGGAATATTTCAAACGCAAGGAGGAACAAATAACGAAGCAGACACAACATTTGTGCAGCAAGCTAACGTCCCGAGAGCAATGAGAGCATCCTATGCGGCATCGTAGCACAAAGCTCGGGCAAAGAAGCCCCACACCGACGGAGAAGGTTTCTTACCTCCAGCAAGCAAAGACATGGTTCGGGAAATGCTTGGTGAGGACGCGGCAGAGAAAATGGATGCTATATCATTTAGGACAACACGGTGTGTAGACGAATAAGTGACATGGCAGGGGACGTTTCTAATCAACTTTTGGACCAGATACGAGCAAGTGACTATTTCGCATTGCAACTGGACGAAAGCACTGATGTGGCTGATGCAGCGCAGCTGCTGGTCTATGTTAGGTACTGTGGTGTATTTACCCCTGTGTTTACCTGAGTTGGTACAGTCCTTGTATTCTGTGACGCGCAAGTGCGCTCCCTGTAGTTACCAGAAAGTTAGCACAACAATAAAGAGCTACGAACACAGTTCGAGCCTCCTCTGTTCATTAAGACATTACAACTGGCGACGAGGATACTTTTCGGAGGAGAGACGACGTCAAGTATCAGTACTAGTGAGTACAATGGCTCAGGTTGGCAAAATAGATGACTTCAGACCAGAGGTTGAGCCATGGACAGCTTATATCGAGCGTCTGGAGCAGTACCTGGAAGCTAACGACGTTGACAAAGAAAAGCACGTGGCGGTGTTGCTAAGTGTAATGGGTGCTAAAGCATACGGACTTTTACGAAACTTGGTACAGCCTGAAAAACCAAAAGACAAGACATTTGGCGAGATTGTGGACATTTTGAAAGAACACTATGAACCCAAAACCATATTAGTTGCTGAACGTTTCCGTTTTAATAGATGCAACCAAAAGACGAGTCAGACTGTTGCCCAGTATGTCGCAGAGCTAAAACATCAAGCAGCTAACTGTGATTTTGGTGCGTCGCTGGATTCGGCACTGAGGGACCGGTTCGTAAGTGGAATTAAAAACGAAGCGTGCCAGAGGAGGTTACTTTCAGAGGACCGGCTGACCTTCGCCAAAGCTTTTGAGATTGCTCTCAATATGGAGACAGCAGACAGAGACACTCGACAGCTTAGAGGCGCAGAGGGTGAATGGACTAGTGAGGCAAACATTCACAAGGTGAGGCCAGTAAAAACAAATATGTGCTACAGATGCAAAGGAAAAAATCACAATGCACATGAATGTCATTTCAAAGAGACTAAATGCCATAATTGTGGGAAGATTGGACACATTAGGAAAGCATGTCAAACTAAAGTGCAAAAGAGTCATGAAAAGAATGTGCCAAGCAGGTGCAGCAGAGAGACAAAGTATGTGACAGCTGAGGAAGACCCAGAAGAGGAGTTAGCCATTTTGACTGTTAATGCTGAAGATGATGAACGATATAAAGCAACATTTGCAATAGACAATGTTGATTTGGAAATGGAAATTGATACAGGAGCAGCAAAAAGTGTCATTTCACATTCCACATACTTGAAAAAGTTCTCTCACCTGCCTTTGCAGCCAGCTAAAGTAAAGCTCAAAGCTTACAATGGAGGACGTATTTGTGTTTTGGGACAGCTTGTAGCAAAAGTGGTGTATGAAGGCCAAGCTGCGGATTTGCCACTGTTGATTGTTAAGGGACATGGCGCATCACTGTGTGGAAGGAACTGGTTGACAAAACTTCGGCTTAACTGGCAGCAGATTAAGTACGTGGGTGAGCCAAAACACCTATCACTCAATGAGCTTTTGGATACTTACAGTGATGTATTCAAGGAGGAGTTAGGCACATTGAAAGACATTAAAGCTACCATTGTGGTCAAACCTGAGATGCTGCCCAAATTTAATAAACACAGGCCTCTTCCATTCGCAATGAAGGAAAAGGTGGAAAAAGAACTCGAAAGACTGGAAAAGTGTAACATTATCACACCTGTGAGACACAGCGAGTGGGCAGCACCTATAGTGCCGGTGCTAAAGAGTGACGCTTCTATTCGCTTATGTGGGGATTACAAATTGTCAGTGAACCAAGGCCTTGAAGCAGATACGTACCCTCTACCACGTTTGGAGGAACTATTGGCAACACTCAGGGGAGGAAAGTACTTCTCAAAGATAGATCTGGCAGCAGCCTATCAACAAGTACTGTTGAATGAGGATTCCAAGAAGTACACAACTATCAATACTCATAAAGGACTGTTCGTTTACAATAGGCTCCCTTTTGGAATCAGCACAGCTCCATTGATTTTTCAGCGCATTATGGAAAACATAATGAAAGGGTTACCAGTGGTGGTCTACCTGGATGACTTGCTCATCACTGGATGCTCAAAAGCGGAACATCTGAGCAACCTGGAAAAGGTCCTGCAACGCCTTCAGGAGAATGGTCTGCGAGTAAAACGTTCCAAGTGTGAGTTTAACAAGCCACAAATTGAATATCTGGGACACGTCCTGGATGAACACGGAGTCCACCCTTCAGAAGAAAAGGTGAGGGCAATACAGGACGCTCCTGCTTCTACTAATGTGAAAGAACTTCAAGCGTTCCTGGGACTTGTTAACTATTATGGGAGATTTGTGCCAATGCAAAGCACGGCCCTGGCTCCACTTTACAAGTTACTAAAAGACAGTGTGACTTGGAGATGGACTGACCCAGAGCAGGCAGCGTTTGATAGGTGCAAAGGTCTGCTGACAAGTGATCGGGTGCTGGCGCATTATGACTCCAACCTGCCCCTCACTTTAGCGTGTGATGCTTCTGCATATGGCATCGGTGCGGTGACACAGCACACAATGCCAAGTGGGGAGGAGCGACCAATAGCATACGCTTCCCGAACACTGTCCCCAGCAGAAAAAAAGTACTCTCAAATAGAAAAAGAGGCTCTTGGTCTGATTTATGGAGTAAAAAAGTTTCACCAGTACCTTTGGGGCAGGCATTTCACCTTAGCAACAGACCATCGCCCCCTGTTGACGCTTTTTGGTGAGCACAAGAACCTACCTACCCTAGCTGCAGCACGCATTCAAAGGTGGGCTATCATATTGTCAGCATATGATTACCACATTGTTTTCAAAAAATCAGCAGAACACAGCAATGCAGATGGGCTCTCTCGCTGTCCTCTGCCTGAAACAAGCGACACTGGAACAGCATTGAGTTCAGCAGCAGTACACTCACTGTTAATTGCGCATATGGAAGAAGCTCCACTAAATGCGACCCAGGTTGCTCAGGCCACACGCAGAGACATGGACTTGTCAAAGGTTTACCAGTATGTCATGGAAGGTTGGCCCACTGTTACAGATGAGAGTTTAAAGGCTTATCACAACAAGAGGAATGAGCTTTCAACTGAGAGGGGTTGTGTTTTGTGGGGAACCAGAGTGATTATACCCTCTAAAATGAGAATGGCTGTGTTAAATGAGATTCACTCTGGTCACCAAGGCATCGTAAAATCCAAGGCCTTAGCTCGCAAATATGTCTGGTGGCCAAATCTGGATTATGACCTGGAACAGGTTTGCAAAACATGTGAAACATGTCAGCTGGAACAGAAGATGCCGCAGCATGTTCCATTGCATCCCTGGGAGTTCCCTGGTGAATCCTGGAAGAGACTGCATATTGACTTTGCTGGTCCTTTCCTTGAAAGCATGTTCATGATTGTGGTTGATTCATATTCGAAGTGGTTGGAGGTATTTCGTATGCCACACATCACATCACAAGCCACGATTACAAGGTTGAAGAGACTGTTTGCTTCGTATGGACTTCCTGAACAAATAGTCACAGACAATGCCACCACTTTTACATCTGCAGAGTTCCAAACGTTTGTGACACAAAATGGCATTTTGCACACAAGTGCGCCAGGACACCCTTCCACAAACGGTTTGGCTGAAAGATATGTGCAGACATTTAAAGTAGGCATGAAAAAGCTTGCCAGCGTATCAGGCAGCATTGAGGACAAACTTTCATTGTTTTTGCTACAGTACCGTGTTACGCCAAACTGCACGACAGGCCAGTCTCCAGCTGAATTGTTCTTGCACAGACACATCCGCACCAGACTGGATTTCATCAAACCTAACATCAAGGAGACTGTTCGCAGGAAGCAGTATCGACAAAAGGCTCAACATGACTTCACAGCCGTGGACCGTTCCTTTTCTGTTGATGATGCTGTTTATCTTCGCAACACAGGGGGAGGAGTTCACAAGTGGACACCTGGACAGGTTGTAAGACAAACTGGTCCAGTCTCTTATGAAGTAAAAGAGCGGTACTCGAACACTGTGCACAGACGACATGGAGATCAGCTTCGTGCCCAAGCTGTAGTTGAACCAGATATTAAGGACATTGAAACACCAACACAAGAGCAAAATGATGTAAACATTACACCAGAACAAAGTGCTCTGGACTCTGGGGTGCACCCTCCTGTTTCCCCAGATCCTTCAGTGGTTGTGAGGCGTTCCACACGACCACGGAAGACGCCGAAACGATATCTTGAATAGCCTTGTGTTTATCTAGGCATAATAGTTATGCATCTTATGTTCTGTTATGATTCATGTTGCATTAAGGGTTATATCTGAGTTAGATGCAGAGGTAAACAGAAAGAAAAAAAGTCTTGAGTATCAAGTAAATATACGTTTGGGTCATTGTTTGGTTCTACATAAAAATGCACTTAAGCTGGAATGAGTGATCTTTAGTTTATTTTAGTTAATATAGATGAAAATGTTATTTCCATCTAAAAGGGGGATGATGTGGTGTATTTACCCCTGTGTTTACCTGAGTTGGTACAGTCCTTGTATTCTGTGACTTGCAAGTGCGCTCCCTGTAGTTACCAGAAAGTTAGCACAACAATAAAGAGCTACGAACACAGTTCGAGCCTCCTCTGTTCATTAAGACATTACAGGTACCTTCAAGGAGAAAAGTTTGCAGAGGAAATACTGTTCTGCTCTTGCTTGCCTCCTATTAATATTTACTGCTCAGCTGATTATACCTGCCTGGTATGTGTCTGTCTCTCTCTCTCATGTAGCCTACATTTGTTGTTGGGTGTAACCCTTCTCGCTTTTCACAGCGCCAGTATAGTCTTGGATGGTTGTTGTCACCTAGTGTGATATAAAATGAAATTCTCACAATGTGATTGACTGCATGCAGGTGGTCCAACAGCTCCACCAGCGCTCCTCAGAATTCTTTATTTTTCTTTTTTAGATGTGATCGTATAGTTTAACAATTCTTCAAAAACTAAACAAAACATTCTTATTCCAAAAATCAAACAGTAAAATAACAGACAACTGCTACAGCAGTTAACAGTTAACATTTAACAGTTACATTCACAAAACAATTTTTTACCCTCTAAATATATATACATTCATAAATTTACACTTTGAACCCACCTAGTGTGATATAAAACGGAATTCTCACAATGTGATTGACTGCATGCAAGTGGTCCAACAGCTGAAAAACAAAAGACACAGTTAGCGTCATGACTGAACGGTCAGCCACAAACACCAACTGGCGCAGCTCCCACTCATAGGGTCATATATGATTGGAAAATAGTGCTATGGCTAGAATGTGTGGCACCATCGAGTGGGGGTGTTGAGTACGATGCTTGCCACTGTTGTATTTTTGTTGGCACTACTTTGTGAAGCGGAAGGTTACGTGCTTATAAAAGCAATAAAGGCAAAGCCTCCTTGTTTCTCTGTGTGTTCGGCCAGAGCAGGGCAGTGTGGCTACCAGTTAAACTGATAATGATGTCTCCTGGCTCCTATGTATTTCATAAGTAAGTTAATACTTCTGCAAAGATGGATTCACAAGGTACAGAAGATGACGAAGAGTTCAGAGATTCCTGTGGAAATAATAGATCTGCTGCAGAAGAACTAACATCCACAGAGAGCGGCTGTGATTGGTGGAGGGGGAAAAGTCTTTATTATCCAGACTTTTCAGTATCTAAGCTGTTTAGTGGGACGGATTCCTCCAGCTCAATTTATTAAGGTTTCTATCAATATTTATAGAATAAGGGCCAATTAATAAAGCTTAGCAACAAAATAGCTAAGGAAAAACATTAAAAATACAATTTAAATATAAAATAAACTGCAAATAAATGAGACATCAAATTAAGGCCCCCATTTTTATGAAGAAAGCAGAATGGAGCAGCAATAGGACCAGAAACCCCCTTTTCCTCTGGAAGACTTCAATCTGCACTTATAGATTCTAGATTTTTGTTTCTGTTTAGTGTTTTTTCAAACAAAAGATTTAGTAACATTGAAATTTGTTTTTGCATATGTAGATGCATTGCTTGTTTAGATATGTTGGACACCTTTAGTCGTATCCAGTGCTGTAACTAGTGACTTATTCACACCATTGTACAAGTCATTTCATTTCCAGTGCTGAAGTAATGTAATTATTGTTAAACTATTTTAAGCTTAGTACGTAATTAACAAAATACCCCCCTATGACCATGACTACCCCTCTATGTTAAGGGAATTTAACAAATTAATTGTCCAACTCGCATATCCATCTAATATTTAGCTAATTTAGAGTGAAACATCTGCTAAATATTGGTAGTTTTACAAATGTCTCTGATGAAAACCTGTTCCTTGTTTTCCTTAAGTACAGCTTTAGAACATAACTTTCATAAAACATCTTCACCTGAATTTCACCTTCAAATTAATATTATATTACTCATCTGGACTATCAAAACACGTCTACTTATCTCTTAACAAGACGCTTTTTTTTCAGTACCTACAATACTTCCAGATCTCAACATTTCAAGTGTTGAGAGCCTGAGTTGTCTATAAAAATATCAAATTTAGTTGGCTACTGATTTAACTAGCCACTGTCCAAATTTAGCGTGTGCACATAATTATCTCTGCAAAGGCAACAGAATCACTTTAACCTCCTCTTCCAGAGATCCCAGACAAAGAAATTAAAAAACAAATACTGCACTATAACTCGCATAAGTCATCCTTAAACTCAGTTTTCGAAAACATTGAGACTTCTTTGTTCACAACATTTACTCATTTTCCAAAACAATATCAAAGGCCACCCAGAGAAATCTTTTATTTCTCTCAGTGGAGAACTTTGGCTCTCTCAGGGAGAATCTGTCTTTCCAGGGAAGATTCAAGGTCCCTTTTTGTGGCCTTTTTCCTCAGAGCTTTTACATCAACAACACAGAAATAGCAATCTCTCTTAAGATATATTAAGCCAGCAGATTCAGCTGGCTTAATATTAAAACTCATGACATCTTGCTTATTAAACTCACGGCCTCTTGCCGTACTTCTAAGATCACGGCCTCTTGCCGTACTTCTAAGCTCACGGCCTCCTGCCGTACTTCTAAGATCACGGCTTCTTGCCGTACTATTAAGTTCACGGCTTCTTGCCGTACTTCTAAGATCACGGCCTCTTGCCGTACTTCTAAGATCACGGCCTCTTGCCGTACTTCTAAGCTTACGGTCTCTTGCCGAACTTCTAAGCTCACGGCCTCTTGCCGTACTTCTAAGATCACGGCCTCTTGCCGTACTTCTAAGATCACGGCTTCTTGCCGTACTATTAAGTTCACGGCTTCTTGCCGTACTTCTAAGCTCACGGCCTCTTGCCGAACTTCTAAGCTCACGGCCTCTTGCCGTACTATTAAGCTCACGGCCTCCTACCGTACTTCTAATCTCACGTCTTGACCTCAACATCTTGTCCACTTCAGACAAACTTTTAGTCATATTGTTTGTTTCATGTCTTTCCAAATAGAGGTTCTTTCTCCAGTCTCCGGCCCGGTTCCTTTGCAAGTGAGCAGTTGAAAGGTTGGGCGCCAGAACTTTCTTGCACAACAGCTTAAAACTAACATCTTTCCTCTCTTAAGTGACTGATATTCCACGTCTCTCCAAATCTGAATTCCTTCCTGACTTCTAGGTCAGATTAACCCAGTCCATTTGACACAGTCCATTTCTGTTAGGTTTAAACATATATTAGCGCGAACCAACCAAACAACATAATTTTTAATTATTATTATAATCATATTTCTCTACAATTTATTGGGAAGAGTCTTGGTTATAGAGGCCCAGAAACGTTGAATGAGGCTGGGTTTTTTGGCTGGTTTTGCTATTTTGGTTTTGCAAATGGAAATGAATTCCTTATCTACCGCTGAACAGTTTAAACCCAACAGTAAAAGAACATCTTTTTTTGAGCAGCCTAATTTTTTTGGGACTGCTCTCAGTATGTCCTTGCTCAGATTGTTCAGACTACTTTTAATGTCCTTTAGATCTTGCACCTTGACCTCAGCACAGATTTTCTCAGACAACCTCTCTACGATGACTTGGAGGTGATTGTACGTGCATGATATCCTCGATTTTGTTATGGCCTTGATCAGTACTGCATTGACAAGCAGCATGATGGATGACTTCTGCTCCTCTTTCTCTGCGACTGGCAGCGGTTCAGCAACCTGTGTGGTAACCACTGACTCTTGCTCTGCATCAACTAACTCTCTGCATGTTGAATGGGTCGATTCCTGTGAAATTGAGTTTTCCACTGATGGTACTGTGGTTTCTTCATCCTCTGGTGGCGGTAAATCCCTATTGCCTTGTTCGTTGCTGTAATTTTGGAGGTTCTCCTTCATTTCGACTCCATCTGCTTTGTTGTTCTGTTGTGCAATGGGAAGAGGAGCAGCTTGATCGCTAGACTCTTGGTTTTTTGTTGGTGGAAGGTCATCCAATGAATTACCTGGGATCTCTAAATGGTGTTGGTCAGAGATTGACTTTTTCACTTCCCTATCCTTTGGCAGCACCTCAAAGATTAAATCTTCCATCAATTCCAGACTTGACTCCTTTTCCTTCAACGTCAGATTAGTTGCCTTTGTCAGATCTGAAAACTCCTCTGAAATAAATTCATCCACCATCTTTATATCTGGTTCCTTTTCATTCGAGCTCAAATCGTCTTCATTAGTGGAATTTGAAAACTCTTCCGAAATAAATTCATCCACCATCTTTATATCCGGTTCCCTCTCATTGGAGATCAACTCATCTTCATTAGTGGAATTCGAAAGTTCTTCCAAAATGAATTCATCCACCATCTTTATATCCGGTTCCCTTTCAGTCGAGATCAAATCATCTTCATTAGTGGAATTTGAAAGTTCCTCCAAAATGAATTCATCCACCATCTTCAAGTCCGAGTCCTCGTTTTCAGAAACAGGATTGCTGTCGTATGTCTCGTCTGTTGTCATCTCAGAGTCTAATTTCTCAAGGTTGTCTGGTATCAGGTTTACATTAAACTGCTGGCTCCCGTTCTTTGTGTGGCTCATGGCTTCTTGGATTTACAATGTAAAACAAACTCTAGGACAATTAAATAACTATTTTGTTTAAATCGCAAACTATCTCGATCTCTCACCAAACTCCAGCTGTGTCTCTTAAAGAAAGTAGCAGAAGTAAAGAGTTGCTGTCTGAAATCTGTGATATAACTCTGTGATGTCATATATATCTCTGTGATGTCATAACAGACCAGATTCCATCAACGCAGGTTGAGTCAGCTTAGCAACCGTTGCTAGGTATGTCAACAGCTGTGTGCAGCTCAGAGAAATAATGTCTAATTTAAAGTAGGAAAAGTGAAAATTTCCATGTTTTAGAAGCTCTGAGGCTGAGAAGGAATCCTCCAGTCACTAAACGCTCTTCATGTTGTAGCGCGACTGAGACAGGACTCTTTTATCAGGCGGGTTTTTCCACAGAGAGCTTCTGTGATTGGTGGAGGGGGAAAAGTCTTTATTTTCCAGACTTTTCAGTATCTAAGCTATTTAGTGGGACGGATTCCTCCAGCTCAATTTATCAAGGTTTCCATCTATATTCATAAAATAAGGGCCAATTAATAAAACCTAGCAACAAAATAGCTACAGAAATACATAAAAAATAAAATTTAAGTATAAAATTACAAACTGCAAATAAATGAGACATCAAATTAAGGCCCACATTTTTATGAAATAAATTATAATGAATATCAAGGAAGTTCATCAATAATAAAACATTATTTTATTTGAACAAAAATTAAATGAACTAAAATATTTCAGGTTTTAGGATCTGATAAAAAAAAAAAAAGAGAGAACAGGAGTCTATAAACTCCTCTGGTGGATCAGTTGAAAAATGTCACAAACTTACGTATTTATTCCATCTGAAAATGTCCTGCAGTGCCACAGTTTTACCACTTGATGGCACTGCAAGTTCGTTTGTCACTGTTGATGCACGTTAGAATAGAATAGAATAGAATAGAATAGAATAGAATAGAAGTACTTTATTCATCCCTGCAGGGAAATTACTTCGCAGTTACAGCATAGAGACAAGACACAATAACAACTACCACTGAGTAGTAGTTGTAGATAAAATAAAAATAAAATATAAAATCCTATAAATTGTAAAATATAAAATGCTGTTAATATAAAAAGCTACTAAAGAGCAGTCCTTGCAAAGATTCAAAAAATGCAGATATGTATATGTAAATATATGTACAGCAAGTGTGCCACAGTGCAGTTGTGCAAAATCAGACTGATTAGTGCAGAACAATGATTTAGCTTTTATTGTACAGTGAGATGGCAGGAAGGATTTCCTGCATCTGTCCCTACGACAGCAGAGCAGGAGCAGCCTATCTGAGAAGATCCTCCGCTGTCTGTCCACTATGTTACCATGTTCTTCTATTTTTTTAAATCAAGAGTTAAAAAAATATAATTTAATGAAATCATAATTGAAACATGAAATAATCATTAGATTTTTGTTCATTTATTGAGAGTACACATTTCTGTCGTGTTTCCGTTAATGTTGTTGTGTTTCCGTTAATGTTGTTGTGTTTCTGTTAATGTTGTTGTGCTTTGCACCTCAGGGCCACCATACATTTCTGATAATTAATTAATTACTTTATTTTTGTTTAATTTTCCTTTATTGTTGTTATTATTGACCAAAATATGATTTGTTTACATAATTTTCTACTCTGTAGTAATTATGTTAAAAATCTGGTTTATTAACTCCATCTTCTAAAATTAAACAAAACCAAAAACAGGTGAGCAAAGGATGCAAAGAGACATTTAACTTAAATGTTTGCATTTAATTGTATTTTTATTCAGAATAAACAGTCATTTATTCAGTAACATAATCTGAAACCTGACTTTATTCCAACAGGCAGGACTCAACTTTGGCGCCATCTGGTGGTGATTTATTGAATCACAGTGGGATGCGCTGTTATTCTATCGAACCATGGTTTCCTCTTTCAGGGTTCTGTAAAAAATCTTCTAAGAATTGTGACATCTGAGTTCTTTCAGGCCATTCTCCAGGATTTTCAGCCTGTCCTGTACAGTTTTGATGGGGGGAAAGATGGCGTCCGGTCTCGGGATTACGCTTTTGTCGATGCGCTGCTCACAATATTCTCCATAGAATCCAGCAGGACATCGACAAACCCATTCGTTTGAGTACAGGAGTCTGCCGCACCGTCTGTTGATGTGACATAGATAATCTGTGCAGGTGGGCAACGTCCTGGAGAAATGTATGGAAATCCTTCCACCACCAGTAGACCAAGAGCATCCCACCCGATGCAGAGGCGTTGGGACCTCTGCAAAGTCCTCATAGTAGGTTACATGTGTTACCTTGGCAAATGCAGCGAATGCAGGATAGGTGCCTCCATGGTGTTCCACACATTGGTTTATTTTGATGTCTGTGCAGTATTTATTGCTGAAACATGTTTCTGCAGTTTCCCTAATATATGTTTCGTCTGACAGAGAAGCATGGGGAGTGTGGCTCACAAGCACAATGATTTCACCTGCTTCAATCTCAGCTGCATCAAACACAATATGATTGTTCTTGTCTGCCTTGTTGTATACCACCACCACCCAGTTGTACCAGTTATACTTCTTGTCCAGAAATGCTTTCACCTTAAGAGCAACGGCCATTTTGTCATCAGCGCTTAGTCCTTTGGCGGTCTCCTCCACATCTTTCTTCATGTAATCTGTATAGTTCTGCAAGCAGAAGTCTATGGCTGCATACTGAGCTTCATAAACCTTTGTGAACATCTCTACATGTTCAGCTTCTTTGTTCACTGTGTTGAAACCCATCAGCTTCCAGTAGAACTGGTTGACAAACATCCCCTTCCACAACAAGCCACTGAAGTACAAGTTATACCTGCCGATCTCTTTAACGTCACATTTAAACTTCTTCTTCAGCAGATTGTTGAGGTTTTCGCTCAGAGACGTGCTGTCCACTGTCAGGTAGCGGTAAAGATTGGACACACTGGACTCAGCTCCTGAACTTTCATAGTAGTTGGCAAATATTTCAGCCAGTCTGAGTCTTTCTTCATCAGTCGATACCAAGTTACTGTTTTGACGAAGATCATTTAACTTATCCCAGGCGTTGAGGATGGCGACTTCATCTCTAGAGTAGATGCTGGCGTAGTTGAACCATTCAACATCAGTTGCCAAGTTGGAGATCTGGATGGAGAGAAGGTCCAGCTTCCGGTTCACCTCAGCAAACCCTTTCTTTACCTCCTTCAGCACCAGGTCTTCCTGGGGGATAAAAGCTAAGACCATGTTGAGAACGGACGCCGCTAGAGTTCCAATGCCCGGTGCTAGGCTGGCGATCTTCGAGAAACTGGCCATTATATCTTTGACTTTCTTAACATCAAGGTTTTGCATCACTTCTATGATGGTAGTCAGAGAAGCTTTGACTGCTTCTGTAGATGCTTGCACCTGCTCTCTAGTGCTGGCTGCCATGTCTCGTTTATCTCTGTACTGAGACGAGGGGACATTTGGCGGATCACCAAGAGACAAAGCAGAGACGGTTGTCCAGCAGAAGAGAAAGATCAGTGAAGCTAACAGGACCAAGCTAATCCAGCGTTGGGACGCCATCACTATAAAACAGAGAATAACATTCAGTCTAAAATAAAAAGACACATCCAAACATCTTCTGCTCAAGAAACTCTGCTAAATTGTCAAAACATGGTGAAAGCTGCAGTAAAAGAATATTTATTTTTTTTATATTTGTTAAAACTGTCATGTGGTGACAGTTTGCTATGAGACAGATAAAACATGAAAAGATAGATCTCTTTCACCTCCTCCCTAAGCTGATTGGCTGTTTGTAGTTAGCTCTGGGAGAAAGCAGAGGAACTCAATATATTCAGCTTGATTTATGATTTACAAGCTAACATCCATTTACTGCTTTTTGCTGAAACTAAACAAACTAAACCCTGAGCTAACATTGAATCAGAAAGTTCTTGTTTCAGTTGCTGCAGTTGATTCTTATTGTGTTGAATTAGATGTTTAACAGGAAGCATCTTCAACTTTTTCTCCACATTTGGACATCAGACGACGTCTTTATGTGGACGACCTTCCAAGACAGTTTTCTTCTCCCGAAATCTTGATCAAGCAAACAGAAAACATAAACATCTCATTGAAGCAACCTGGTGAGTTACCTGCTGCTCTGATGGTTTGATTCTCTGCCAGCTGGAACTTCTTCTTGTCTGAGGATCAAACTAAAAATAAATCATGAAAGCAGCTGCAGTTAAAGACCGGATTAAAGTGTGAATATAAACTCTGCAGACCTGTTGAGATGTTTGAGGAGCAGGCGGAGGTCCAGATGGGTGAGCAGAACCCGTCAGAGCAAACCTCTGCTTTCTGCTGGACTGATGCTGCTGACCTGAGTTTAAAGGACTGAGGGTCGCTCCTCCTTCCCAGGTCCAGGTTCAGTCCAGGGTTCAGTCTGGAACTGGAAATGTTCTGATCGGCGTTGTTGACAGGTCAAAGTTACTGTTGCATCCAAGCCGTGGTATTCAACATTTACTTAATCTTTCAATAAAGTCTGTACAGCTAAAGCAGGGGTCACCAACCTTTTTGAGACTTGGAGCTACTTTCACGTGTTCAGAGTAACACGAAGGGCTACTTGTTTGATACAGACATACATTTTCTTGGCTCAGCCTTTATAATAAGAGTATATATACATAAATATATGATTACATGCTGCCTGGTCATATTAATGTTAGGGGCTACTGACAATAGTTATCAGTAATAATTTACCATGCAGCTATGGCTAATTGCTATGTGATCAGAAATTCTTAGTTCAGAGTTTTAAGTTTGATTCCCTTTTGGAGATTTTCTGTGTGATTCTAAATTGCCCATAAGTGACTGAAGAGTCTGGATTGTTGCAGCTGCAGCTGGACGCACTGAGATTTTCCTTTAAATAAAAGAAGAAAAGTTATTGTATTTGTTTGTTATCCAATCCTCTTTACTATTAACAAAATTGTGGAGAGAAGAAAAAGTTCTTTTGTGTCAAAACATCTTGTATGTGTTGCACATCTGTGTGAGTCTGTGGGGGTCAAAGGGCACCCAAAACCTAAATCTTATTGGTCAGTTTGCTTTTTCTGTGACCTAAAAATGATGAGTGGAGTTTGAATCTCCCATAGTTCTAAGATCCCGCCTGAGCTTTTTACAGTGCGCGATTCTGGCGGGTCGCCGGTTTATTAGCTTTTGTTGTGGTTTCACAAACTTAAAAGCTGATGGGTCACCAGCTGGCAGATCGGAAGGTAGAAAACTATCACTGCACCTGACCTGCAGGAGCACAACCACCTCTCCAACGCGCATCATGTGGCATCGCACAAAAGCCCCACAAACCTAAACCACTAAAGCAGCGCAGCCTTTTTTTGTTTGTTTTTTTATACAAACGATGCTAAATAATAAAGACATGGAAGCGAAGCTGTGAGATCCACGGACAGAGGAGGATGTTGATTCCCAGGTTCAGGTGGTCAGACGTCCAAAGGAGGAGAAGGTGAAGCAACAATGTTTGCTTAATTTTTACTCTTGTGGGAAACGTTTCGACTAGATTAAATGGTTTAACCCACAGTCTTAGCGTGACGCTCAGGAAGAGCGGCAGATGTCAGCTAACATGTGACCCATCAGCTCTCCGGTTCTGGAAACATCAAAGAAGCTCAGAAACTGACGACCCTCCAGAACCAACACTGTAAAAAGCTCCGCCGGGATCCAAACCGCTCTTAGAACTACTGGAGGTTCAAACTCCTGTCATTCATTTCTAGCTTACAGAAAAACCGCCAAGCCGCCAAATAAACAAAAGCAAACTGACCAATAAGATTTAAGCTTTGGCGTGCCCTTTGACCCCCAGACTCAGACGTGCGCTACGTACAAGATGTTTTGACACAAAAGATCTTTTTTTTTCTCCACAATTTTGTTAATTGTAAAGAGAGTTCGATAATAAAAATTTCAGAAATTATTCTTTTCTATTTTTACTTCAAGGAAAATCTTAAGGTAGGCAGCGCGCTGAAACTGCTGCCCTCCGATAAAATGGCGTCTGTGCAGTTCTGAACTTTAACCATAGAAAAGAGTTTTATGCATAAAGAAATTTATTTTAAATATTTTTTGTAATTTACTTTAAAAAAAAAATCTAAATATAAACAAATGTTATTACTTCAATGTAAAAACATTAAATTGAATAATTTCTTGGCAGTGCTCCCTAATGACAGGTCCTGCTCCGCGGGCGACCGGGGGCCCGCGGGGCCCATGTTGGTGACCCCTGAGCTAAAGCATAAAAATAAAAATATTCATACTTTGTAAACTTTTCCTCACTTTGGGTTTTTGAAAACTCTGCATGTTTTACGGCGTTTGAGCAGCCGGTGAATCTACTGAACAATGACTTCACTGAACTCTGTCTTTATGGGACATCAACCTGCACCGGGTTGATGGGAAGAGTCTACCCCCCCCCAAAGATAATAAATAAAAAAACTAATAAAGTAAATGAACTACGACTAAATATTTGCTAAGAGGGGACGGCAGTGTTTGTCTGAACTCTCTGATCTGCAGGTTTTCCGTAAACCACCTGGTGGTTGATCGATCGCTCTTCCAATGATTAATCACGGTTAATCAATATGGTTAACTTTAAACTTGAAATG
The DNA here is from genome assembly GCF_002775205.1 of Xiphophorus maculatus. Lineage (NCBI taxonomy): Eukaryota > Metazoa > Chordata > Actinopteri > Cyprinodontiformes > Poeciliidae > Xiphophorus > Xiphophorus maculatus. The sequence goes on from NC_036458.1 coordinate 3,307,226, forward strand.
TAAAAATTAAAATACTAAAATGTTATGTTCACTTTACAACAAGGCTTTTATTTATTTATAGATGTTATCAATTCTTCTGTAAACAGTATAACGCATTAGTAACTGTTTATTGTGCATTAATTAAGGATAAAAAAACGACACGTATAAATGTTTATTGTGCTTATAAGAAATATTTAATATAACAACTAGATAAAATATATAAAATTGGTTCACTATTTGGCAAGAAATTGCTATATTTTGTGTCCTTCCTTATTTAATGGATGATAAACAGTTATAATGATTTGTAAGGTGTTTAGAGATGAATTAATAACATATATAAACCATTTATTAGCCATATATAAGGATACCTTCATTGTCGCAAACCAAGCATATACAATTTAAAGTTTTCATATTCAGGAAGGTTTGATTAAAGGTTTTACTTTGGAAATGTTAATTATAAACTGCCTGTGTTTGGTGGAAGGATTATTCATAATTGCAATATGTACTTTGGTTTTATCCAAAAATCCTTTTTTGTTTTTATTTTAAGAATTATTTTGGCACTAGCTTTCGTTATCTGACAGGAAGGAGTTTCATAATAAAAGCTCATCAAAGTTCTTAAAAATAATAAAAGAAATTATTTTTCCTTTTTATAAGGAAAAATAATTTTTTCTTTATTTCACAAAGGAAAAAAGTGAAATAATATAAAAGATCCATAAAACTGAAGGGTCTCATTATCAGCTCAAGTCCGAGGATGAAAAGGAAAATACTTTTAAAGACTAAAATCAGAAACAGACTGTCAGGTGATGAGCGAAAAGTTTTAATGGAAATATTTAAAGAAAAAAGAAAAAAAATCACAATCTATAATGTTTATTGAATAGAAAATATGACGTGCACAAAAAATAAAAGAAAAAAGTTAACTAACATCCAACAGAATAAAACAAAACCATAAAAAACTCTAAAGAAATTTGTCAAGAAAACATTTTACACACACGATTAAATGAAATCTGATTTGATTGGATACATAAACATTAACAATACCAAAAATTTAATTAATATAAATAAATCATAACTGAAGAAAATAACTTTTAAAAAAATTACAAGTGAGCACAAGTAGCCAGTTCAGTACAGGTGAATTTAATTAATTTAATTTTTATTCCAGAGATTAAAAAAATGAAACTAGACATTATTGAGCTGCTCAGGGTAAGAAAATCTTTCTGTAAATGAATCTAAACTCCTCCAGGATTTTAAGGCCGCAAAACTAAAATAATATTTTTTACACTTTGGCTACTAAATAATTAAACACACTTCAGATAAAGATTTAAAGACATTTTATTTGATCTGATTGAGAATCTGTGGGAAGAGAAAATACATTTTGGACCTGATCACTAAAATAAATGATCCAAACCGCAGAGAGGAGAAAGATGTTCAGTTACAGTAAATAGTCGGATTTATGGGAAGTTCAATTCTGGAATTTCTTTGGAAATCCATCATCGTCATCATCATCATCATCCGGTTTGTATTTATATCTAAACCTGTTCAACCGGATTCCAGTTCCACTGTCCTGCAGGTGTAACATCACAGAAAGATTTTAAATATATTAAAACAAATAAAAACAAACATGTACAGTAAGGACAAAGTTATAATTTTATATTATCATAAATAGAATACTCAGATTTAAGGAATGTGTGACTTTGTAGGATTAAAAAAAGTACATAATTTAAATTCATATTTGTGCATTAAAACAAAGAGACTATATTATATGAAAAATAAGAAAATTAAAAATTAAAAGATTAATTTTCAGCCTTTGTCTGACTTCTGGCTCCTCTGACTAAACAATAAATAAATGTTTTGTTGCAATTATACAATATAGGATTATCTTCTATTCCTAGAATAAACACAGAAATCAATTTATTCTGAGTTTAACAGAAAAACAAACATTAAAAACATGATTTAACTTCCTATTTTCAACAAAATGTTAATAATAAGAAAGTAAAAGTGTTTTCCTTCTTCAAAGATTTAAATAAACTTAGGGAAACGCCCACTCAGGTGTTTTCCTTAGTGGGTTAACACCCACTCAGGAAAGTGGGTATTTTCCTGAACCTTTTTTCTTTCATAAACATTTTATCATCCGGAGGGAAGAACGTCTCCAGGTTTTCTCTTCAAGCTCACCGGTGAGGTAAGAAGCAGTCACAATGCAGCTTGTCTTTAAAAAACTTGATTTTTCTTTAGCCATTTTTTAATCAGTCTATTTTTGTTGATACATTTTGCCTCATATTGAGACATTAACATTAATATTCAGAGTAATATTATCTCCTTTATGTCTGCTGAATGTTAAGAACTGGAATTCACCCTCAGATGATTCTACTTCAAGGTTTTTGTTAATTATTTAGATATTTACTGATGTATGAACTAATGTAAATATATATTCTGTTTGTTTTCTTGTGTTTCCTGATAGAAAAACAGCCATGAGTGATTTTTACACTCACAACCTGATTCAGCTTTCTGCTGCGATGGAGGAGCTGGACAGACTTCTGCAGCATCTCTGAGTTTCTGCAAACACTTTGATTTTAAACGCTTCAAATATTCAAAAATCTGTGCAACATGAAATTCTGGTAATCCAAACATATACTACATTTATTTTGTTTTATTTTATTATTTTTACACACAAACAACTCCTTTATATCTGGAATTAGCGCTTGTATGATTAAACTTCTGAGTTAAAGTTTATTATTATAAACGCAGCTTTCTGTCTCCCTCTGGTGGTTAAATAATGAAATAACATCCGGAAGTTAACAGCAGAAAAAGGACAGAAATTAATTTTATAGGGAGAAAAATAAAGAGACAGGAAGAAAGAATAAATAACCTGCTGGGAACCAGAAAAATTAAAGACTTTAAAAAGTTTGTGTTTACATAAAATGTAAAAACATTACCTCATTAACTGAAATATAAACTCCATAATTAAAGAAACCTTTAAAATGATCCTGGTGGTCTGACCTCCAGAGGAACCAACAATGAAAAGGATCCATCTTCTGGTTAAAATATGTTTTTTTATGAGAGTTTACAGCGAAGAAGCTTTAAACCGAAAGCAGAAACTAAATGAAAGTAAAACTGTGACCAGAGGAGGAGCTTCTGACATCAACATAAAGTCTTCAGCAGATGCAATCATAACATAAAGCCTCTAATTTAATCTGTAGAATCCATCAGATTTAAAGGAACTTTGCTGGTAAATGTCACTCAAGTCAACAAATAAGCTTTTCGTTAATCGTCCAAAATAAGGACTTTGCGTTTACGTAATTAAAGTTTATTGATGCTTTTATTTTGAAAAGAACAATAAATGAGACTGACAGACACACCTAATGATCAGATAAAGTGATGTTATGCATTTTGACCAGAACTGAATGAAAATGGTTCCTTGGGGGACGCCACAAATAAAACCGAGCGCAGAGGAAAAGTTCTTTCTTAAAAGTTTAATTTGACCAACAATAATCAAATAACTCAAAGCAGGTTCCTTTAAAGCTGTTTAACAATAAAAATGTTCTACTTCAGGTTTCCAGAGGTTTTTAGGGGGGTGGATGTTTGTGTATAGGAGGGAAAATAAAAAGTTTAAACCAGATGGATTTACAAACAGAAAGGAGCATCCAGTCTGAAAACCATCCGGATCTGGAACAACCTTCAGTTCACGCCCAGCTGTCAGAGGAAATCCCCTCTGTTACTGTTACAGCATGAAAACAGGGATTTATAAAACTTTACCCTAAATGTGAAACTTCCTCAGGCTCCTCCTCTCCAGGAAACTGAGCCGATTTAAAATGAAAAAGTTTCCCAGAAGTCAAACTCTACTTTCTGCTTTTGGTCTTTTTAGCTAAACTTTAGGGGATTTTTCTTATAATATATATATTTCTAATGCAAGACTTTTTACTCCATGTAAGGGAATTATAAAATGGCCCAAATACGCTGTTGTAGACTTGCTGGCAGATGATAAAAAATAACAGAAACTGTTTTAGAGACATTAAAAACGAATTTTAAACAGCAACATCTGCTTCATACTCCGTCATGTTAGCCTGGATTCACCTTGAACACACATTAAATGATGTTTGGTGAAACCTGCACTCACACGCAACACGTCATGTGATGCAGATATTGAAAACATGGACAAAAAGCCTTTAAATCCAGTTTTTCTATCTTTACAGTAAAATGTGAGAAACTAACCTGTTTTTAAGATTTTTACAGTCACATATGAGCTGTTTGCTCTGTGCTTTAGTTTTAATTTACACATATGAAACAATATACAGAATAAAAAAAGTCAATAATAATCCATTTGTATTTTTGTGCTTTTTTTGCGGTCAAGTCACAGAAACAACCAGATTATCCGGACTTTCCCGCCGTCTTCTGTCCAGACCCGCAGAGCTGCTGCTGTTGGAGGATCACAAAGAGTTCCCAGGTAGGACTGGTTTTCTGATTAATCTGCAGTCTGGGGGTCCAAAGTGTGGATTGGGGGCCGTTTGGCCCCAGGGCAACATGTTTGGACACCAATAGGTTCATCTGAGACCGTCCTCCATGTTGGCGTCTCGTTAAAATCGATGCACAGGTTAAAGCTGCAGCTGATGCCCGGTTTGTTGGTTTCTCCAGGAGGAAACGCGTCAGAGGAGTTCGTCGCTCTGACATCATCACGATTCCTGATGAACGCAGCAGACTGATGACGCTCGCTGTGGAAAACTGTAGCGACCAAACCGTCCTGACGTGGCTGAGAGAAAACTCAGAGTCCAGCACCTTCAGCAAGCTGGCGGACATGTTTAACTTCCTGAAGACACACATCGCTGCAGAGGAGAAGAAGAACCACGGCGACGCGGTGGACGTCGTCTTCATGGCTCATGGAGCAATCAGAGACTTCATGATCCCAGCCAGCTGTCTGCTGCCTCTGGCCTCCATCAGGGACGTGGTTCTTTATGCTCCCTGGAACTGTGTCACCTGCAGTTTGGGGTACGGCATCTCCACAGGACGGCTGCAGCCTCAGCACAGCGTCTTCTACTGCACCAAGAAGCTCGGCTGCACAGTTCCTGATGAAAAACACCGACCCGTGAAACTACCGGACCGCTGGAACTCAATGAGACAGGCTGGAGACCAGATGATCCCAAACATCACAGTTAGTCCTCTAAGACCAGACGATGGAATCTGGAAGAACTTTGAGTCTCTCACCAAAAAACACGGTTCTGTTGGGAGAAACCGGATCGTGGTTCCGTTCATCTTCCCAGGAAAAGAATCAGAGAACGTCCCGTTCTCTGTGGTCACCTTGGCTCTGTCTCTGGTTCTGCTGCAGTCCAGGTTCAGAGCCACCGTCCACCTGGACGCCTGTCTGGGAGACCAATCTACTGGACAGAAGCTTGATAAAAGCTACCTGGAGCAGCAGTACGCCTGCGCCATCGACGGAACCGGACTGGCGTGTTCTCCTGAGATGTTCAGTCGGGTCCAGTTGAACATCCCTGAGGTTTAAACAGCACACCGACTTCTTCCCCTCCATCACCACAGCACTTTTATTTTCTGAGCATTATAACGTTATATCTTTACACCTCCAGGTTCTTCACAAACAAAGATTTCACTTTTTAGCAAAGTTAAAAACCCTTAAATAAAAAATCTCATACTTTTTTTTGTGTCTTGGAGACAAACTTAAAGTCTCAGTAACCGTTAGATTTCTCAGGTTTTATAGTTAAATCATGGTGGACAATGTATGTCAGGTCTAAATACCTATTAAACAAAACACAGGAAAGACAAGAGAGTTAGATTCTTTGTTTCTCGCGAGGAGAGCAGACAGAGATGTGTTCACAGTTACAAATCTCCGACCGCTCTGGAAACCACATCTCCCGCTCCTCTATTTTATTGATTTTAGGAACCCTGCCACACGGGGCGCTGCAACTCTATGGGGTTGGGTCAAAGCATGGTTGCAGCGCTAATGACATTCACTAATCTAGACATATGTTATCTATACTCTAAATCTTTCTTTCTCCAGGCACGGCGTCGAATAAGACACGTTGCATAGCTTCAAAGCAACGGCTTTGTATCACAAAGCAGAGTTTATTGCAGGATCGTAAAACTCTGCTGGGAGCAACTAACACCTCCATTTCCCAGGGAGTCCTGCTGAGTATATCTATCACCTCTCTCTCTCTCTCTCAGGAAGCCTTAGGAAAGAATCAGAATTATTTAACACACAGAAGCATTACTTATACTAAGAATAAAGAGTAAAAAGCATATAAGCAAACAATATCTAAATGTAACTACAAGACTACATAATACAACGAATATTTGATAATTACTAAAAATACAATTTATCCAACAATGTAAAAACAAACATTTATCCTCTGAAAAATACAAAATCTTACCAAGTATTTTGAGTCTAGTTATAGTGAAATTTATATTTTATTTATATTTTAGTGCACTTGAGATATGACACAATTAAAAAGTAACTTAAATAATCCTTTAATGTTTATTTAAAAACCTAAAATCCATTGGCAGATTATTTAACTTACAAGACATTTTTGAAGCTATAAGTGAAATAATCTGCCAGTAGAACCAGCACTTAAACTCCAATATCTTGCTGAAAAGTTACTTGTAAGTTAGTTTCATCTTATTGAAATTATACTAATACATTTGCAACAGAAACTAGATGAAAAATACTTGGTCATATTTTTTGCAGTGCATAAATGTTTCCTGATATTATCCATAAAAACACAAACAGAGAACTGAACGGGTCTTAGTCCAGAACCCTGTGGAACACCAGAACTGATTGAGGAACGTGTGGAGAAAACATTGTTTACATCTAAAATCCATAAAGACTTGAAGCGGTACTGGTTCTGGTTGAGCTACAGTAAACGGGTCAAATGTGACAAAAATAAATAAAATACAACACTACTGATTTTTTTTGTCTGTTTTTGATTTATTCTTAGTTACTAAACATAATAAAAACGACAGTATGAAACATTAAAATCATGAATCTGTAAAACATATCGCTTAATTTCTGTATTTTCTGGATGTTACCAGAACCTCTGGGCGGTTCTGTTGCCTAGTAACCTAGTAGATTTATTAGATTTAATCCAAGTTACACCAACTGTGCAAAAATGTCCAAATAATAACTGCAGATTTGTAAACGCAATGGGTCTAATAACACATAAAAGAAAAAAGTATTAATAATTAGATTTTACTATGTTTGGATTTGAGTTCATGTTTATTCATTTAGACCTTTTTAGTCTATTCAAATAGAAAATATAAACTAAAAACTATAAACTTAGTTGGAAAAACATTTAAATTTAAAAATCTCATTTGACCTTACGTTAAGTATTTTTAATTTTCTTGATGTTACATTGTTTTAAACAACTAAATGCTTCAGTTTTCCATATTTGTTTATCCAACTGCTGCTTTAACTCTTCATCGTCTTCACATAATTGGCTACATTTCCATTACCAATGTGAGCAAAGCGTTGTCAATATTCCGCTAATGTCAATAAAATGCTATTTCTCAATTTTGGTGTTTCCATTAAATAAAAACCACAATTAAAATCACATGTGAATAAGTTTGTTTATTCAATAAACTATTAAAAAATATCATCTTGATACCACTTCCTGTCTTCTTCTTTGTTGTTTCCAGCAGTAGTAACATCCGGTTAATACAGGATGTTTGCAAAATACAGTAATTTTGCAAAACTTTGGGTTTTTGTGAAATTGCCAAGTTTCAATTCAGCACATTTATTTTCACAATTCCTGTTTACTACATTTTACTGTCAATGGAAACGCAGCAGAGAACATGGAGATGGTTCAGCAAAATGATGCAGTTATCCAACAGACATATTGTTTTGCTGAGCCAAAGCAAATAAAGCTGAATAAACTCAGAAGAAAATGAATTCATATCTTAGATCCTTCTAACCAATCACAACAGTTGTTTCTTCTTCATGTCATTTTAGCCACTTGAGAGCAGCTCTCTGATTGGCCAAACAGGTTGCCGCTAATTTAGTCAGATTTCTGTTGCCACCAGAACAATAAAAACGTTTCAAAGCCGCAGTTTCCTGTTCACGTTGAGATCCTCTGAGCTTTGCTTCCTGTCTCTGCGTTGATTCCTCATGTTGAAACTTGTGAACTCTGGTTGACCCTGCACACACCCAACACATGAGATATAGAGACATGAGCCGACTGTGATATAACAAGTGATAGTCTGTGCTTGCTTTCCTTATGCATGAACTTTCACCTCATTGAGAAAACAGTTTTTCTACAGCAGCTCTCCAGTTCCTGAAATATGCCATCTTCCTTTTCCCGCTCATTTTAATCCAATAAAAACTCAGCGTGGTTCAAAGTTGCAATTTAATTATTGCAGCACATGCAGCAGTATGCTTGCAGTAAAACTGTTTGAACTTTTCCCAAGGTAAAATTCAAATATTTGTTTAACATTTTCAAGGCTACAAATGAACTAAAAAAAGACCCAGAGTTAAAGAAAGATGACCCCGGTGTGGTTCTGCGACTTTCACTTTTGTTTTCCAGGAAATAGTCTGATTCCGAGAAATGCACAGCCTCAGTTCACCGCCACAAATAACAACTAACATCATGTTTACTGGTTCTGTCAGGAAACAACCAGTTAAAGCTGAACTGGGTTCATTTTTCTCCAGACCACAGAATTAGGACTTTCCTCTAAAATAACTTTATTCTAATTAGTGCTGAAACAATTAATCGGGTTAATAATGGTTAATCGATTATTAAAATAATCGCCAACTAATTTAATAATTGATTAATCGTTAACTGGAGCATACAGAATCTGCACCAACTGTAAATTACAAAATATTTCATTCTTGCACTGTCTGTGCTTTTTCCTTTGGGGTCAAGGTGAGAGAGTGATAGAGAAAGAGATAGCTCCCCCTTTGCTCCTCCCACCTCCTGGCTGCAGACCCTCAATATAAGCAGCTGTGCTTCTGACGGGACAATCATCTGGACTTTTCGGAACGTGGATCCCAGTAACTTTGTGCAGAGTTTTCTAACAGAAGCAGGACAGAACAGCAACAAGCAGTGAGTAAAGTCTGTTTTGTTTCCAGTCTATTAGTTCGGCTTGTTCCAGCCACAGGCGTAAATCCGGTCAGATGTATTAAATACTGACTGAAAAATCATGACATTGTGGTTTTCTCACATTACTGAACTTAGATATATATTTATTAAATATGACAACAGGAGCCTCTGAAGTTGATGAATTAAAAAATAAAAGATGAAAAGAATAAAATGTGAAACATTTAATTCCCCACGAACAGAGAGATGTTCATCCAAACTCTGTAGCTGTTTATGAAGAAATGTTAAAACTTTGGACCAAAATCAACCTTGCTCATTGGCATCATGTTCCAACTTTTTCCACTTTTTAAAATTAAATTCCCGCCTTTTAAACACTTATTATTTTGCAAATGAGAAGTTGACACTGTTCATCTCGCTTTATTAAAGTGAAACCTAAGAGCTTATAAAGTGTTTATATTTCAAAACAGAACCTCATAAAGTTCTCATAACGATGTGTTTGGATCGTTTCTCTTTGCTATTCTGTTGTAGCTCCGCCATCTTTGTTTCTGTATCAACGGTTTCATTTATGGATGACAATCGGCGCCCTCTGCTGGATGGCGGAAAATCTACAAGACTAAAAGAAGGACGATATCAGTTAAACGATTGGAACTAATTTGAATATAAAAAAGCATTAACTGACATTCATGGGGGGGGGGGGGGGGGGGATCTCTATTTATGTTCTGCTGGGCCGAGTCGGATCCGGTGGTCCCCGCTCTGACAGGAAAGTGAAGAGATATCGTTTTCCTATGTAACGTTTTCCTGTCTAATCGGACTCTACCGGCTCGGTTCTGTGTTCCTCCAGACAGGAAATGACTGTCTGACCGGAATCTGTCTGACAACAGAGCTCTGTTTCCGGCAGATGACTCCCCTGTTCAGGATGAAATGTTCCACGTTCTGGAGTATTTTTGTTATGGCTGATTCTTTGGCTACATATAAATCAATCGATCGATTAATGATTAATTGATATGCAGCCATTTTCTTAAAATCTTCTATCAAGAGAGCCGACGGTCCTACGATAACACCAAGGGCTAAATTTTTCATGTTGAATTAAAAAAAAAGACATTAACCAAATTTTAACATTATTTTGTGTCAGATTTATTAAATACTGACTGAATAAACAGGAAATTGTGGTTTTCTCATGTTAAACTTAGACATATTTATTAAAATAACAAAACAGGAACCAGTTCATGAGCTGCTAATCTTGTGAGTAGAAAAATGTCTTAAACTCATGAATTGTTCATAGATAAACTGAGATTAGCTGGGCTACAATTATGTCTGAAATGATTAACTGGATTAATCGTGATCGACTATTAAAACAACTCATTTATATTTTGTGCATTTTTGGCTCATTTGCTACTGACTCCTTTCTTATTTCAGGAAATGCCTTTTAAAAAAGTTTTTCTGCAGTTATTACTTGATTACTAAATAAGTTGACGATTACGTTCCGCCTCCCGCCTGGAACGTAGCTGGAGATAGGCACCAGCAACCCTCCCGACCCCATTAGGGACAAAGGGTGAACAGAAAATGGATGGATGGATGGATTATTTCAATAGTCGATTAATCACATTTGATCTGATTTAATTGTGATTAATCGTATTGAAATTATCAGCAACTAATTTATATTTTATACAGTTTTGGCGTAATTACTCCTCTGACTCCTGTCTTTCAGTGAATGCCTTTTTTTTTTTAGTTTTTCTCCAGTTAATTACTAAAAAAGTTGACAATTATTCCAATAATTGATTAATCGTGATTAGTCTGATCAATTATTGAAATAATGGTCAGCAAATTTAGGTTGCACAGTTTTGCCTTAAATACTACTGTTTACTTTCTTCTTTCAGCGAATCCCTTTTTGACTTTGTTTCTCCAGTTATTGATTAATTGATTACTAAATGAGTTGACAATAATCATGATTAATTGCTGTAATACTTCCCTGCTCTTGTTGCAGATCTCCAACCTCTCTACAGTCACACCATGGATAATGCTGATGCTCTCGTACGTAAAGTCCATGAATGGGTGGCTCTTCAGAAGAAATGTTCCAGGAAGCTGAAGAACCTGGCGGATGAGCTGGATGAAGCGGTGAAGGCTGCCAACGTGACCAAAGTGGTCGGCAGCTCGGTGTCGGTCGGGGGAGCAGCTGCCATGACGGCGGCGGGCGTGGTAACGCTTCTGACCGGCGGAGCAGCGCTGCCTGTTCTGGCTGCAGTGGGAGCTGCGGGAGCTGTGGCTTCTGGGGCCGGTGTGGTAACTAGTGTTGGTTCTGATGCTTATAGCGTCAGCAAGTCCAAAGACATCATGGAGGAAGCCCAAAAGGTTCTGGAAGAGCTACAGAGTCTGGAACAGGAAATGAAAAACCTCATGAAGTCACTGAAACGACAAGCCTCCAACCTCTACCACCGTGGTGGTGCTGCTGGTGGTGGAGATGATGATGATGATGGCAACATTATGGAGTTTTTCATGAGGTCAATGGCCAGACAGGCAGGGCTGAACCTCCCCAGGAGCCTGACGATCACAGCGGTTATTGGGTTACCGCGTATCAACATGTTCAGGAGGATCGAAGCCAGTAGTATTGTGCTTACAGGGTGTCTTACAATCCTTACAGCAGCTCTGTTTGGAGCAGCCAAAGAAGGAGGGGAGAAAGTGGCTTCTTCTCTGGGGAGAAAAGCAGCTTCAGCAGCAGCTGGAAGTGTAAGTTAGACAATATTTTAAACAAGTCAGGAAAATATTCAAAGTTCATACAAAATTCTGAAGGAAAATTATAGAAAGGAAAAAAAAATATATATAATTGTATTAATTAGAGACATAAACATATTTAATTATGTAAATATGAACTACAGCTGTTTCCACTGCAAAACTAATGTTGAAAAACCACAATTTCATAATTCCAGTGTTTTCATTAAATAAGAAAACAATTAAAATTATGCATGAATAAGTTTGTTGATGCAATAAGTCATTACATAACATGTTGCACCATCATCCTCCTGCGACTTCTTCATCTCTTCTGCATCTGGTTGCTGATTACAACTGCAAAAAAAAAATAACAACAGTTTTTTTCCATTGCAATTTTGTGAAATGCACTAATTTTGATTTAGCCTAAAAACTAAATGATTGAAATAAGACAAAATAGTCTTATGGTAGTGCAAAAAAATTATCAAAAACCTGAGTTTTTTTTTTGTTTGTTTGTTTTTTAAATGAGCGTGTTTCCATCAAGTGAATTTAGTTTCATAATTTCAATTTATGAAATTCAGCTTATGTGATCCTCCTCTCTATGCTCTATGAGTTTCAGGTTTTATATTATTTATTATTATTTTAATCTATGAAAAATCTACAATGCTTCCAAGAGCCCTTAAAATTATTCTGTCACTTATAACAAGATATTTTTCCTTATTAGTTAAATCTGGGGTTTTGTCAGTATTAAGGAATTATTTACATAATACAATCTCCTATAACTTAATGAAAAGTAACTTGTAAGTTAGTTTTGTCTTATTCCAAGTGTACCAAGCAGTCTGATTTTATGGCTTCAGTTGTTTCTGGGGGGTTTTTAGGCATCAGTGGAACAACTGTTAGTGCAGTTCTGCCCAAAGTGGTCGGCATCCTGCATGTTTTAGTTCTCTGGTAGTAAAACCTCCTCAGCAGGTCGATGTTCTTCTTAGGTTTCTAATGAGTCACCATTTGATGCAGGTGTGTTAAACCAGGGAGAGACTAAAACATGCAGGATGTCGGCCCTCCAGCCGGACCCACTTTGGGCTCCACTGTCTGAGTGGTAACAACTGATGAACTCTGTCTAATCAGATGTGTTGTGTTCAGATTGCAGGAGGAGCGGTCGGGCTTGTGTTTTCTGTTCCTCAGCTGGTTAATGATTGCCAAAACCTCGACAACATCGAGACAAAAGCCAGTCAGACTCTGAGGAAAAATGCCAGGACTGTTCTGACCAACGCCGAGGAGACGGAGATAGAACTGCAGAAAATAAGGTATGAAAATGATAAAACAATATATTTTAATCTGAGATTAAAACATATTTTAATCTAATGTTTGAGTGTCCTGATTGAACTGTCAACTCCTCAGATTCATGTCACTGTAGACATTTTGTACAGAACAAAATAAATGTACTTTTTTTATCTCTTAAAACTTGCACAAAACATGTAATCACACTGGGGATTTTAACCCACCTCTTGTTTTATGCCATAATTTCAGAATTATTATAAAATCATTTAAATGTTAAAATTTGGATTTAACAAATGAATGTTGAATGTTTGGCAGCTTTGTGAAATTTAAATTTTCTGTCAGAAAAAGCAAAAGATATTGATGTATGAATTGGAAAAGTATAAAAATGAATTTAAATAGAATCATTTACACAAAGATAACAGATTTATTTAAATCTTTTTGCAGAGAAGCTCTTAAGAAGTTGGTGAGAATCAAATTCATCATAGAGAAGAAAAACAGGACCAGAGATGAGAAGAGAGAGCTGATCGACTATGCAATTAATAACACTCCTTACCCGGAGGTTAAACAGTGGTTGAGTGAAAACGCAGAGTCTAATGTCTTCTTTCATCTGGTAAATCTTGGAAACTTCATAAAGCAAAAGCTGAATGAGGAGGCAGCGAAGAAGAAGGAGGATTTGGAGAGGAAGAAGATTGAGCTGATCTTTTTGGCTCATGGATCGATTGTGGCCTCGATGATTCCTGCCAGATGTCTGATGCCTCTGCCGTCCATCACAGACGTCCTGCTGTATTCTCCCTGGAACTGCTTCCTGTATCCTGAAGCGGCCTACAGCATCGCTACAGGAAGCATCCAGCCTGGCCACCGGAGGTTTGGATGCACCAATCCAGACCTGTGCCCTTTTCCTCCAGCAGCCCATACGTCATTTAACCTTCCTCATAGCTGGAACTCAATGAGGAATACTGGACTTCAACCTGTCCCCGTCATCATGGTTAGTCCTGTAGCAAAAATAGACGACCCTGCATTTGAAGCTTTCATTGCTCTAGCAGCATGTTTTGGTGAACCAGCAGCCAACCGGTATCTCATCCCGTACCTTGCTCCCTATATCGGCAAAGTGCCCTTCTTTGTCGTCACGTTGGCCATGTCTCTGGTGCTCTGTTTCTCAGGACATGAAGCCACCGTCCACCTGGCTGCCTGCCTGGGAAAATCACCTGAAAACGCTGTAATGCAGGAGGAGTATCTGAGGCGGCAGTACGCCTACACTGTGGACAACACCGGCATGACCGTTCCAAGAGAAACGATTAGCTATATAAACGGTCCAGTGTTTAATATGTTCAAGGCTGTTTTTGGTGGCGAGTCTCCATTTTTTTAATGATTGATCAAGACTTGGAGAACTTGCTGGTCTGAATCACTTCAGACAGCTTGTACAAATTAATCCATTGCTTCAATTTATATGTGTATATGAGAGAAATGATTCTGCAAAACCGCATTGTGCTGGACCTCCTGATAGCCTCTCAGGGAGGTGTCTGCAAGATAGTAGGATCAACGTGCTGCACATTCATCCCCAATGAAGCAGGAACTGGTGGAACCATCCACGATGCTCTGCATGACCTGGAAGAACTCCAGAACTTTGTAAACAGATCCACCCATGGATCCCAGCCTTTTGACTTCTGCTGTTGAGGATTGGAGCACCAATCTCATCTGTCCTGATCCTATTCTGTCTCTTCACAACCTGCATCATCCCATGTCTTTGCAGCTTGATGCTAAGGATGTTTAGCACCACCATGATCAACTATCAGCTGGTCAGGGTAACCTCTGACACAGATGAGGACTACATATGACTCCAGAGGGATGAAGATGGACTGAAAACAGGATCATATGACGATGTCCTGTAATTATTAAACAGATTGAATCATCTGCTAATGACTCCTGCACTGAAAATGTGAAAGCAAGTGGTGCTAGTGATGAAAAATGCATTTGGTTTCTTAACTGTTTCCTGTATACATCATATTTCTTTTTATAGCATATATTTGCATTCTTTTACTCAGCAACTAAAAAAAAGAAAAAAAAGACAAAACAAGATGTATTTCTTCTTTTTTAGATTTTGGATAGCTTATACTTATATGAAATATTGATAAACACTCTTACATTATTTTGCGTCATTAGTCTGTTTTTCAGTTAAAGGTTTCTGCTGTGTGTGAACTGAGACTATGTTGACACTTGACTCACATCTACAGAATGTTTCTGTTGCAGGATTATCTCTACTCAGTGTTCAATCTTCCTCCGTCCTCGTGATTAAAAACTAGATGAACTGTGTGCAAAGATAAAAACTTGCTTCTTCTTATCACTCCCTTCCTTGCTAATAAAAGACAAGCCCTAACTGAAGGTTTTCAGAACGCACGGTGAGCAGCTTGTAGAAGCGGTTTGCTGTGTCTTCTCCTTTTGGAAAAGCTTGGTTGAAAACTAATAAACGTTGTCTGTGGTTCTTTTATATGTAGGTTAAGAAAATACCTTCAATTTATATGTGTGCTCTGCTTGTGTCTGTTTTTCTGTTGATCACAAAGAAATATTTCCCTCAATATCCCAAGTCTGACCGATCTGATCTGCTGCTGGACTCTTAAAAAACCAGACAGATGATCTGTTAAAACAATCAAACTCCTCCACCTTGTCCCTGAACTACTACTGCTAGCTAAAGTAATGCAATGTTCCAGCCAAAACAACCAATCAGAACCGTCTTAGTGCTGTCAATCAATCTCATTCACTCACTGCTAAATGTGCTAATAGTGGAGAAACAACAAATCATTACAGGAAACCGTTTATCTGCCGTCATTGGTAGCTATGCTAGCTAGACTGAGCATTTACAACAGGCTATGCTAGCTGCAGCATAGCACAGAGCGAGGGGGAGGAAGGATGAGCAGCACCACATGAGATTGTGATTGACAGCAGTAAAACTTTCCTGTCTCTGATTGGTTGTTTTTAGATAACGCTGGGAGAAAGCAGAGGAACTAGATTTTCACAGATTATCTCTCATGCCGTACTGTCACAACATAATGACAATTTTAACAAATATGTAAAAAAAACAATATTTTTTTATAAAAGTTACATTTTTAACTTTAATTGCTGTTTTAATTTCACTTAGGAGAGGACGGGTCAGGAGGGACGTGGGTTAGAGCTGCTGCTGACTGACTCATCTGTTGTTAAGTGGTAAAAGGTGCAGGAGCAAGTTAAATATATGAATATGTTGGTCATTTCTTTCCTTAATTCATTAAATGTTAGTCAAATGGAGGCTAACAGTCTGTAGCTAAGCTAACTATGCTAATGGTTGATAATCTCACACAGTCTACCCACCTCTCAGAGAAAAACTGGGTTATAAATTGACACTCTCACCTTTTTCTTTCTCCCTCTCTCTATTTATTGAAAACTTACTTTATAATTTTTCTTAGCAGCAGAGTGACAGCCACAGTCGTTCTTGTTTCCACTGACTGCTGCTGAACATCGTCACCGTCAAGCTCCAAGCAGGAACGAACCATTTCGTTCAGATCCAGGGCGGTCAGGGAAAATGTGTGCTTTAATTTATTTATTTATTGCTAAAAACAATTTTAGAAAACACAATATAATTAATTTTGTAATTGCCCCATTTTAAAAAAAATTCTATGAACAAAAAACAAAAAAAAAACTGCAGAGGGCCCCGTGTTGGTCAGGGGCCCTTGGAATTGTCATAAATTTCCCCCCCTACACGGGGCCCCTGTTACAGGCATAGGAGCCAAATACATATAAATATATGGAGGTTTTGCCGCCTAGTTTTTGGCCACTAGATGGGGCTGCAGGCTCATGTCTAGGAGTCAGGGGGCGACAGGGAGGCAGGTGTTGAACTGGGCGAACACCATGTTAATACTGTTACAGTTTATTTTAAAGTTGTTCAGTTTTGTGCACAAATTGTCTGATTTCTAGTAGAATAAACTGTTAACCTGCATTTCAAGAAGGGACTGACTTTTATATGCCACTACAGCCACATTAACCAGCCAACACACTGTTATCAAAACAGCTGCAGATCAACACTGACCATGACTGGCTATACACACATCTAATGCTCTGTATCTGTTAAGTTAATATTTAGGACACCCATATTTTAATACCATGGGTTATGCTATGTATCAGTGAAAGAGCAAGAAATAACTATAACTAACTAACTGTGTTCATTATTCTCAGTATAACTAAAATCTACATGCTGTGATGTTCCTCAGTAAATATCTACAGTGGAATCAATCGACTCTTTTTAATCCCAAACCAGCAAACAAAGTTTTAAAACTTTAACAGCCTTTAGGTTCAGCTCTGTGTCCACCATGATAGATCTGGACGTCTCTTGTATCACTGCAAATGTCACAACAATTCATTTGTCCAATTCTCCATTTTTTCCATATTTGTGAACAACACTGCATAGATATACTAAACTCCTCCTCTCGGGCTGCAGGCAGAACTTCATCCATGATCCGGAGTGGGCTCTCCACCATTCTCCACTTCAAGACCAAAGTCTTGGAGATGTTAATTTTTATTTAACAACCTTCACAGTTTGAATTTAGGTAAAGATCAAATCATCAGTATCACGGTCACTGATGATATTTTTCTTCACACAGAAAAAGATCTGTGGCTTAGAAGATCCATTTTCTTTCAGTTTGATGCACAAACTCTTTGTTTTTTGTTGAATAAATAAAAATGAAACAAATTAAAATTTATATTTTAAGTCAAGCTTTATTATACTTTCAACAAAATCATTTACATGAATATACCTATTGATTTAATATTGAATTATGTATATATTTCATGTCATTCACTGAAAATCAAAAGTATTTTGAAAACAAATTGAGCACAGCCGTGTGATTATGATAAGCCATATTACTCTAACTTAAAGTTTATATCAGATTCTCTCCTTCACTCTCAGTCTGGATTTCTTCTAGACTCTTTATATGAAAACAAATTACAAAACAATGTGTCTCTGTTGAAAATTCATTAAAAATTAAAATTTGTTTATACAAGTACAAGTTTTTTTCTGTTCATCTCACTCTAAGACACTCAATATCCCAAAGCAGAAAAGGCATCATGTAGTTTATACATGTTTAATACAATAGACAATGGGAACCACAATTACAATGACTGGTTGTAGAAATATAGGGGACTCTGTGGTTTAGACTTAGAGAACAGGTCAGACTAAACGTCCTGATATTAACCTCATCACATTGAAACCTGCTGTGTGTTTTATCAGACAGGTTATTCAGCCTTTGAACACTGTGGCCTTGTGTCAAATTGCTGTCAATCTGGCTGCTGTTTTGGCCTCTAAAAAAGTATTTTCACCACTTACAAGTATCCACTGCCCAATAGACGTATTCATGCCCCATTAAAAATGTAAACTGTTTCCAGCTAACAGGATAAAATGGCTTCTCAAGCATTTCTCTGATTTCCTCTGTGGTCAGTTTGCTGCGACTCAGTGAGTTGCAGATTTTCCCCCAGGCCTCTATCTCTGAGAGCCACAGAGCAGCTCTGGCTCTGAGGAACTTAGAGACCTTAGTCTCTGTCCCTTCAGCCAGGGCCAGGCTGTCTGTAGTGATGAAGTAGATATCCACACCAAGGAAGAGGGCATTGGCTGCAATAAAGCCAGCTCTGGCTCCCTTGGTAATAGCAAGAGACCCTTTAACTGCTGCCTGACCGACACCAGGAACATCTGAGGCCATTCTGGATACAGTACCCAATGCTTTCCCTTCCTGTAGTATAACTTTACCTGCATTTACAGCAGCTGCTGCATCAACAATCAGTTCACCAGCCTTTTCAATACCATCTGCAGCATTATTTCCTGCCATGTGAAGCTCATCTTCACTACTTTGTGTAACTTCAGCATATGGTGGTTTGGCCGCCTCTTCCAGACAGTCCTGGATTCTCTGAACACCAAACATGAATCTTTGAAAGGCTGTATTTGCTTGTTGTGTTTGTGTATGATTAACTCCACCCTCTACTGCAGTGGTTACCAAGCTGTTCACTGCACTGGTTCCTCCCACAGCTGCACCAGCAACTGTCAACCGCAAAGACACAGCAGCTGTAAATGGAATTAAAGCAAAGTCAGTAATGGACATGATACCTCCCACAGCTCCCACTGAGCTCCCAGCCACACTGGAGATCTTTGCTCCCTTATTCACACTGTCTAACTGAACAGCACACTGCTCAATCTGATCAAGAAACTGCAGCATCTCAGGAAGCTCATCATTGTACTTCTTAACAAAATTTGAATAGCTGATCCTCTGGAACAGGAACATCATCTGAAAGTCGTCGTCCATCCTGGGATAGAAAGTTTCTGTCGTGTTCTGTGTTTTCTGTGTGTTAATTTCGAGTTTTCTGTGTCCTTGAGTCTCTTCATTGTCCTGTCCTCCCCTTGATTGTTCCCAGGTGTGTCTCGTTCTGTGATTACCCGCTATGTATTTAAATCCACCTGTGTTCCTTGTTCCTCGTCGGGTCCTTGTCTATGCATCAATGTGTGAGCCGCCTGTTGTTTGGACTGTGTTTTCGTCATTAAATTTCATTATTCCTCTTACCTGGGTCCGCTGCGTCTGCCTCACCACCCCTCACCACACCGTTTCATGACAGTTTCCTTACTGGTTTCACTTGTAAGCATTAGTTAATGCTCAAATAAGCAATAATCTTGTTATTACTGGGGCTACTTACCTGATTTTATCAAGTTGTTTGACCTGATCAGTCATCATCAGATAAATCACATTCAACAACAATGTCCTCTGTTATTTTAAGACAAATGTTGATGTTGAGGCTGTGGAAGAAAAAATATTTCTGAATGCTTGTTCCTTTTGAAAACATTAATATTATAAACATGTTACATACATAACAAAAAACAAGTTATTTCTTGATATTTCTTGATGAAGGCAAATTTACCTTTCAGGAAGGTTTTCAAATTTTCTCTGTGATTTTTCAGCTGGAACAGCAGAACCTCCACATTGTGTCTTTTGGGAACAGAAAAGGTTTTTGCGTCTCGTTTGAGCTCCAGCAGCAGAGGGCAGGTCAGTCGTGCAGATTTGATCAGATCTAAAACTTTACCTAAGATCTCTTCAGGCAGAACCGGAACCGCTCCATCTATAAACTTCATCAGGAAGGAAGTCTAGTGTGAAAACTAGACATGGTTTCAGATTCAGATGTTTTATCTTGTATTAACTTGTAACATGTAATTTTCTGTGATGTTTTAGTTGTTATTCTTATATAGACATATATTGTTTGTCGCTATGTTGTGTTTTCTAGTTATAGAAACTGACTTCCAGGGTTTTTTCATGTATTCTCTCTATAATTATTTCTCCTTTACTTTTATGTCATTCTTTCCCTTTAAACTTTTCACCTTTTTTCTTCTTCATGTCCATTACTTTCATATATTTTCTTTACTTTTAAGATAAAGTTAAATCAGATTCATCTAAAACTATCTTTTAGACTTAATGTATAATTTCATTTTTTTTTTACTTTTACTGTATCTCCCCAAACTGAGATAAAATATATTAACAGAGGTTTTATTTGTTGTCCATATTTACTCAGCTGCTTTTCTGGAAGATCAGCTGCTGGGGAAAGTTAACAGTAAATGTAGGCGTTTCCAAAATCTGGTTATATTTCGTACAGCCAGACATTCATGCACACGTCAGATGAGGTGATGCTTCATCCTCCAGTAGCCTGAGCTGAGAGCAGCAAAGCTACAGAAATAGCTCAAGAAAACTGTTGCAACCTTCTGGGTCCCAAACTAAACATTTCCAACAAAGGCTGTTGATGGCAACACGTGGTTTGATTTTTGCACGCACTTCCGACTTGATTGTTTGAAAAAATACATATGTGCTTTAATTCTTGTAAAAATATCAACAAAATAATTACTAATAGTCTTTTACAACTTAGTTGAAAACAAAAGTTAAGTTCATCTGACATTTCAAGTTCAAAAGATGTTCAAAAAAAATTATTTTACAAAACCTTCTGTCATCACACTGGATATTTGCAAACAATAAACCTCCATCAATCACCTGGTGTCTTATTAATTACTCAAATTAATGGGAGGGTCTAACCGCTACCAAAGTAATCTAAACAATCCCAAACATAAAAAAAAAAAATTGAGAGCCAGAGTGTACCACTATAGAAGCAAAATCATCTGGCGACTGCCTCAGGGAAGCCGCTCCTATGTAAGGCCTTCGCTGATTGGTCTTGATGAGCACCAGCTGGATCCCGTCAGCCTGCCACCCTGTAAATGTAGAGAAACCACTCCCCTGCAGAACCCAACAAAAACACTAGCATGTTTTTTTGTAAGTACAAAGCAACCCCAAATTTTAAAATTAGATGAAACTAAAACATATCTCATGATACAAGTGCCAAATCCTAATAAAGCAGTAGAAGAATTAGGAGTTCCTCCTGAGATCCTTATTGACTCTCTTTCCTGCCATAAAATCATTCCCTCCAAGAGGTGAAGGAAAGTTCATATGGTGGGGTTAAAGATTTGTCTTGTGATCTGACAATAGAGATTGTTCAGACTAGTGTAGTGACTTTAAAACATAAATTGTGACATCTAAAAATACAAAGGATTCAATTAACCTTTTTTACGGGAACATAGAGATTGGCTGTTTAAATCTTAGGGTTTTGTTTGGCACCGTAGATTATAGGAAGTTTTAGAGAGTCATTATCATCACATAAGGCAGGATTTTGATGTAGTTTTAGTTTCCTAAAATTCAGAGAACAATTTTCTCTTTAGTGTAGATTGTTTAAGCAAGCAAATACATAGTGAGCAATGAAATAATGTGGAAAATGTTAAATGTAAGTTTTTAGCATCAAAACACTGAGTCTAAATTGGTAAACATGCTTTGTCAAACATTAGTTAAAATTCTTGAGGAAAAGTTTGTAAAATGAATTATTTGAAAATCATAAGAGTAAAATGAAATAATGAGCTTTAAAACTGTAATGTGAAGTGTTTTGGGGAAATAGAGTCATCTTGAAGGTTTAAATCATGCTGAAATAAATGATTCTGTTTGTTTTGAAAGTTTACCTTTTAGGAAAAAGGGCAGCATTGAATATGGGTAGAATTTCTCAGGTAAAATAATAAACCTGTTTAATCAACATCTATATTTAAAGTAGTAGAAATTGTGATACATTAGCAGTTAATGCATCATCAGGGAGGAGAAAATGTTATGGGTTTACCTTTTATATTACTTAATTAGATTACTGAAACTTATATTACTTAAACAAAATTTTTGAAGAACATGTCTGATCTGTGCTACACATAACCCACAGGGAAAATCAAAAAGTGAAAGGAAAGATATTGTCTGGTGAAATATATGCTTATTTTATATGGATTTGAGTTGTTCTCCATTAAAAGATGTTCTGACAATGGGCTACAGTATTTTGAAAAAAGATAATTCCAATAGATATGGTGTATTTGAACAAATTTATAGTGATAATGAAGCATATTTTGGTTAATTAACTTGGGGAAATAATTATAGAAATTAAAAATATTATTGTGCTAGCCATTTTCAGAGCACTAATTTAATGGAATAAGAATGTTTTGAAGAAAACAGACAAGCTGTAGATAAAATATCTGTTATTGATGAAGTTACCACTAATCAGTAGAAGTACTCAGGTGGGTCTGAGATGAGGGATTATAATGATTTTTCTAAACTTGATTTTTGTTTTGATTTACATCCATTTAAAATGACTTTGAATAAAACTTTAAATTCTACTACCAGTAAAAGGCCTAGAGGAAAAATTGGTGTATCTTGAAAATGTCTGGATTTGTTAAGTTATACATTGACATTATAATTTCTCCAGGTCTAACTCTTTTGAACCTTTGTTTAAAGAAGCCTTTTTGAATCTATGCCAGAAGTAATTAAATCAGATTAAAGTAGGTTAGTCCAATCTAGGTCAAGCACTGATACGGTTTGCCTATAATGAAGTTTGATGAAGCTGCAAGAATCGATGGCAACTGAAGATAGAAAAATTTTTTAAAAAATATACGTGTGACGGGGTTCTATTATGATTTAGTCAAACACAATGACTGGTCCAAGTCGAAGATCGTTTTAGAGGATTTATTAAACTCTCACAAAGATGGCAGGTGCAGACCACACACGAAGGACATCCTAAGATTTCGCAGTTCCTTCAGCAGCCCTTTCTCTCGCTTTTGCTGACTTGTCATAAAATCCTTCATCAAAGTGAGAAACTCACTGCCAGATGCACTTGATCCACTGGGGCCAGGCTTTGGTTCACCTTTCTCATCTGATCCATCCGACGTTGGCATGCTTTCCCATGCTTTGTCAGTCACCTGTTCTTCCATCTTTGATTGTGATCGAAGACCAGATCTTTGCTTCACCAAATGAGATCCTCTTCTCCGGCTCGCCATAATCCCACTCCTGACACCATGTGTGCGCGTATTCTGACACGGACTCTAAGTCCCAGCTCGTGACAGCTCCTCCGTCACAATACGCTATTAATTGCAGAAGTTTTCTAGAAAAACTTCTACATTTCTGAGTTTCAAAACTCAATAATTTGAGGGAAAAAACTGGGAAATTTCTGAATCCCAAAATGAAACATTTGGAGAAAAGAAATCAGAAAATTTTAAAACTTTCCAAAGTCAAAGACTTTCTCCTTTATGAGCTCAGAAAATTTTAACTTTTTTCAAAGATTAATGTCTTTTTTTACCCCTCCAGGGGGCAGTTTGTGGGCTCTAGTGTCCCTTATATGATAGGCTGACAGGAAACGGGGGAAGACACGCGGCAAATGTCGTCGGGTCCGGGAGTTGAACCCGCGACGGCCGCGTCGAGGACTGAAGGCCTCCAAATACGGGTCGCGCCAACCGCTACGCCACCACGGCACGCCCCAAAGATTAATGTCTAAATTTCTCAGATTTTTAGCAAGTATTTTCTCATTGTTTCTATCTTCATTGGCCCTAATAAACCATAATATCTTCCAAATGACTCATCTTCAAGCTTTATTGGAGCAAATATAGGCAACATAGAAATTATAAGGCAGTTTTGGCCTTTTTGTATTAAAAAAAAACATCCAACAGTTTCTGCAAATATCAGGTTTTCATGCAGTTGGTTCAACAGCTGAGGAGCATAAAAACCAAAACCTGCAACATCAATTTGTTCAAACTTTTAAATCTTGATGGTTCGTCCCGTTTTTGTTTTCTGCTTTTTCTTTTTCCCACAAAGCCTTTTCTGTTTGGCAGGAAAACATCCAGTTTGGCCTGAAGGTCGAGGTGAAGGTGAGTCAGCTGAAAGAAGCTTTTCCAGGTAAAACCTGTAATGGCTGCAATGACCAAGAAACGGAGTCGTATTGCAGTAAATCCTCAAAACAATGCAGTCAGTATGGATGCGAAACAAAGTTTAATCACCGACGTTGATAAAGTGATACTTTTCCTTTACGAACTCTGAATGATTTTCAGTAAGAGCAGCAGCTTTGGGTGAACCGGGAAATCTCTGTATTGTGGTTGAGAATAAGGGTGGCACCTTTAGATTCTTTTCTCTTGTTTTTTTTTTTAATACAGTACAATCATGAACACGCGGAAAAACGTTCCAGTTCAGAGAAAAACCACAGTTGCAATCATTGTTAGTGTTCATTGTTCCTGTTGGCTCACTGCCGAACCGTGATTACTTATTGTTTGAACTCGAATGCCAAACAAACGCCTCCAACGCTGCTATCAGATGCTAAGCTGAAAGTGTCTGTACTGACAGATGGGCTGTCAAATCTGTCTGGTACCTTTGTCAGACTTTAATTGAGTTACTTTACTGGTGTAAAAACGCAACAAAGTTACATAAACATTGTTACGGCCCCTGGCCTCTTCAGGCTGTGCAGGCTCTTTGTTTTGTTTCTATTATGCAGGATCAGCTGTGCGGGCACAGCTTTCTGATTGGCTGCCTAGAGGCTGCAGGAGAGCAGCCACCCCATTGGATCAGCAAAGCCAATCAGACGTTGATGAGACCCACCTGCACCATATAAAAGACGTCTGAGTTCATTCCTCCAGGGGGGGCAGCTAGCAGGAAGAGGTTAATAAAAACTTCACTTTAACACACGCAATACCAGAGAAAGGTCATTTAACATTTCTACCTTTGGAGTCCAGAGACGGGTCGACTGACCTGAAGGATTTTAGCTAGCAGGCGCTTTTGCTCTGTAAATAAGGCCATTACCCTGGTAATTACCCTGGTAATGGCCTCAACGCATCTCACAGTTGCACAATTGTTCCTTAGACTTAGACTTAGACTGACTTTGTCGTCATTTTGCATGCACAGGGTGAATACAGAACGAAATTTCGTTGCATACGGCTCAGGACAATGTTTGAGGTTCCAATGTTGTGAGGTTACTCCAGAATAAAATAAAATACAGTATAAAATGTGAATATAAATCTAAATATAAAATATAAAGTGCAGGAATGACAGAAAATAGAAGTTACTTAGCTCTGTACATGTGCAAGGTATAAAGTGGAGACCAGTTTTTGAGTACAGTCCAGTTAAGACTTCAGCAGTCTGATGGCAAGTGGGAAAAAGCTGTTTCGGAACCAGGTGGACCTGCACCGGATGCTGCAGAACCTCTTTCCAGAGGGCAGCAGGGAGAACAGTCCATGGTGGGGGTGTGAGGGGTCACTGATGATGTTTCGGCCTCAGGACACGCATCCTGCATCGATGGTTGACCTGACACTTCGCCCTTTTGCCTGAGCTGCGTGTGGAAGGTTGTTGCCGAAGCAGTTTCTCCTTGTGTGCCTTCTTCTCACTCACATGAGAGTTACCGAACTCTTTTGCAAGCTCAACCAGGAAGTCCACCTGTCTCTCCTGCACCCCAATGCATGCCTGATAAATGTTTCCATGTTTGCCAGGTTTGCTGACCAGCTGTCACATAGTGATGGAACCTTGGTCACCCCCCGCAAGATAATGACTGAAATAAATGCCATTAGTTCTTGTGAACTAAATAGGTGAAGCAGTCACCTATTTATCCTCCACAGCACAAAAGGCTGCATGCAAATTTGCATGTGCAAAGTCTCCCAGATTTCTTTTGCTTACACTTTTTGCATGATTTTTTTGAGGTGGATCAACACAATTAATTTGGTTAGTTTATTTCTAAACTGTCATTTTATACCCTCTTAGCTTTATTTCAAAGAGAGACATTACTAATTTCTTTTAGAAAAACCTTTGCATATTTTTTGAAACAGATTCTATGTTTTGCAAACTCTATGTACATTTGGCAAAATGACCTGGGTAATGCAGCACAACATCATGGATCAGCTGCAAAAGGTCACATCTCTCCAAAAACACTTCATGTATGCTTCAAAACTAAACTGAAGAGCATTACCTACAGGAGAGTCTACTGTAGAGCTGCCTCCATCATAGATCGCACCCACCCCCAACATGGACTATTCACACTCCTACCTTCTGGCCTGACGGTCAACGGCCACATGTACAATTGAAGAAGGGATGCTAATTTGAGCCATCAGAGTCATCAGTTTGGACTCAGGGTCTTTTGACCCTCTTTCAGTACATCAGGGGAGAGGTCGGAAACCCTGGTAATACCAACTTTCAACAAGATTTATAAATCAATAGTTTTAGTTTTTATCTTTTACTTTTTCATGTTGTTTACATCGATTTATTATAAATTTTCTTTCCCACTCTCTTTTTCCACAATACAAAAGAAAATAAATGTTTGACTAAACAAGCAAAATTAACTTCAAAATGTATAGATATTGAAAAAAGTTCTATAGATTATCATATATGGCACGTGTGTCAAACTCAAGGCCCGAGGGCCAGATTTGGCCCGCCATAGCTTTTTATGTGGCCCTCTAGACTCCAAAGCAATGGGCCCCTCCAGTTTTTACAAACAACCGCAAAATTCACACAAAAATCAACAGATCCCCTCATGTTTTCTGAGTTTATCAACATTTTTTCTGAGTTTATCAACATTTTTTTCTCAAAATTGACCATAAACATTTTGGATCAAGTGACCGCTGTCTCAGCCTGACCTGATGTCAAGTTATAGTCCATGACCGATAGAGCGATTAATAAAAGATCACATTTAACATCATATGTTAGCGCAAATATTGTAAAAAATTCCTTACAGATATTTCTAAATTAGCGCCACAAAATCTGTGATGTTGATTGCAGAAAAGCACAAAAACAATCCTGGATGAACTGATTAGTGTGAAAAGATGTTCAATATTATGTTATTTTAAGAAACACTTATTGATGCTGAAACACCTATTTATTGATATTTTAACAATTTAATTGGTTTTTATCAATATGTTCTGGCACAACAGGCCCTTTATGAACATTTAGGTTTTTGATCTGGCCCAAAACGGAAATGAGTTTGGATAAAAACCAGTGAATCATGGACTATTTTGAATGTAAACAAGAATAAATAGTGAGATATTTGGTGGTGGAATGATGTCACACCGCCAGCAAAGGAAGATTCTGTGATGTCACTGGCGATGCAGTCTGTGATGTCATCAACTGCAGAATTGTATGTGACACAATTCTGCATATTTTTCATTGCTTGCAATATCACTGACCAGTTCAGACGTGCGCAAAGCTCTTTCAGGTAGTTTACCAATCGACAACTTTAGTGATTGTATTGAGGAGAAATGTTTCACTTATTTCAGCAATACTGCAACAAAATGATGGGACCCCAGGCGAGAACGGGAGTCCAGCAAGACCCGCAAGGCAGCTTCGCTCCTGCACATCTGGATATTTTAGATGAGGAAACCCACAGACTGGACTCCAGTCTGGAAATGGAGAGCGCCGGGATAGAAGACAACCAAGACATGGCCGACCTGGAGGCAGAGCTGGAAGAGATGGAACTCCGGCTAAAACAGCAGGAAGATCTCAGAGAGAGATTTATTAATGAGATCAAAGAGACACAAAGAGAACTTGAGAGACTGGAGAGAGAAGAGAGGCAAGAGATGTCCAGTGATCCAAGAGAACTTTACGCTGCAAACATTGCATCCAAATTTTACGACAGTGTGAAAAACATGGAGAAGAAGACCTTGCAGCAGGAGTTTGAGGATTTAAAGGTGGCCCACCTCCTCAGCCGGGAAGCATTTGTTGCTGGAATACAGGCTGAGAGAAAGAAAACTGAGGCTGTCCAAGAAGAACTGGACCAACTTAAGACTTCCTACAAGGAGCTGCAATGTAAATATGATGCAGACATTTCTCTGGTAAGGCAGGAGGTGAAATGTGAGAAAGACGCAAACAAAGAAAGACAGAAAGAGAGTCTGAAGCTAGTGAACAAGCTGAAAGCAGAGAAGGAGGAGCTCTTCCTAAAAATGGCTAGAGAAATCATAATACTGAGAAAGAGAGAGAAGCAGATGCTGAACAAACTGGATCAGGTTCACATTTCGCACGAGGAGATAAAACGTAAGTTTGAAAGAGACAATATGGATTTAAAGCAGGAGGTTGAGACATACCAGCAGCAGGTAGAGCAGGAGAGAAAAGCTCACCTGGAGAAAACAGAGGAGGATAAGAAGCTTCTAGAGAAGCTGAGAGCTGAATATGCCATCCTCCAAGAAGTAACAACATCAGAGAAGAAAATCCTGCAAGACAAGGAAAGGAGTGCAAAGGCTGAGCTGGAGAATGTTAGCGGTTTGTACATGGAGCTAAACAGTCGGTTTGAAACCGAAGTAACTGCATTAAAACATCAAGCAGAAAAACACCAGGAGGAGCTCATTTGTGTAAAAAATGATTTACAAAAAGCGAGAGACGATCTGCTGCTGGCCGACACTATGAGAGCCGAGGAAGAAAGTTTCCAACAACAACCAATCACAGTTTCCCAAGAGAAGAAAGAAAACTCACAGAACCGAGTTAAAGTCTTAAATCAAGAGGTTTCTTCAGAGGAGGATCTCTCAGGAGAACCTCTACCAGGTTCTTCCACGGATCCAGAGTCCTCAGAAGAGACCGAGGTCGCTGGAGAAACCATCCTGGAGGATTTGGACAATCCAGATGGTAAAAAGAAAAAGTCTAAAAATTCATTTTGGAAGAAGGTACGACACACTCTGGGATGGAAGAAGCCAAAAAAGAAACAAACAAGTGACGACCAACAAGAACGTGTCTAAAGTTCTTGATTTTGATATTTAGAGAAGGAGAAAGACGAGCAGGAGACGAACCGAGGACTGGAATCAAACGCATGGAGGTTGTAGCCTCTGTGAATGGGGCGCCATGCCACGCTCCGTCAAGACCAAATTTAAAAAGTTTTTCCCCCCATTGACAAACTAGAAAATAGATCCCTTCCCAACCAAATTGGAAAAAACGTGGGCAGCACGGTGGTGCAGCGGTTAGCGCTGCATCTTCACAGACACCATCTGTGTGGAGTTTGCATGTTCTCCCCGTGTTTGCGTGGGTTTTCTCCGGGTGCTCCGGTTCCCCCACATCTCCTAAAACATGTCGGTCAGGTCAGTTGGTCACTGCAAATTGCCCCCAAAGATTTGAAGAAACCCCAAACACATGTGCAGCAGAGAGACTATATGGGCCACCTTCTGTCAAATTTTAATCGGAGTTTGATGGATGAGTGATTAATGACCCTAATTAAATAATTTTGATTTCCGGTCACATGATGCATTTGTAGCCATTTAGGTTAGCGTGTCTTTAATATCTTTTCTTTTTTCAAACTATTTACCCAACGATTTATTGTTCAGTGTTACCTCAGTTTAAATTCTACAGGCATAACCAAAATCATGAAACTATTTTATAAGTCTTAAGTGAAAATACGGTCTTGCCACTTCTTTTTGCAAACATGGTTGTTAATTTTTTTTCAGCTCATGACATGACAGCAGATTTTTCTGACATCAGCAACATTCTGACCGAGCAGAACAGCAGCAGCAAGTTTCCCTCCATGAACGCTAACTTCACTGAAACGGCTCCACGAGCTGAAGACACTTTAAGGTTGGTCAAAACTTTAAAAAAATTTGGATCTCGTTAAAAATTGAATTCTACTCTGAAATGAATCAAACTCATGTGTAATGTTTTGTCTTAGTGTAATGTTTCACCTCTCTGCAAAACTTTGAGTCACTAAGCTTTATCAACAGTTTGACAAACAGTTTGCTTTGTGAAGCACCGCCTCGCTGGGAGGGAATCAAAAGGCTAACATGCCAATCAGGTGCAAGTTGGGCGGGTTAAAGTAAGAGAAACCCGATACTGCAGTCAGAGCACGATGAAGACCAGCAAGCAAAATATCAGAGTTCAGGAGATACAGGATAGACAATTTGACTGAATCAAGACATTGCCCAGAAGTTCAGACTGGGAAGCTAACTGGCACATTGCTAGCTAAGTATGTGGAGCAGGAAAATAGACCGTATTTACTTTAATTTATGCAAACCAATTGCCTCAAAAGATTCAATTACTGCAACATATAAAAAACAAGTGTAGCTACACCGTGTGATTTTGGCAAACAATATTCTTAAACTCACCCAAAATATTATTCTCCACAAAACTTCTTTTATTTTCTGCCTACAGCAGCAGCAGCAATATATTTGGTACATAGATTAAAGATTCATGGTCTCATTATTTGACATGGTTGTTCTGCTCAAAACCTTTTGGTTTGCTTGAGCAGAAATGGTGTAGTGTCTGGACATGTTAAAATGTTCAACTTTTACCACCCTAAATACTCATTACTTTCAAATAGTTCACTTTTTATTTGATTTTACTTGTTGCATGGACTCAACTTAAATAGATTAACTTATAAAGCATTTTTTTATATACATCCAAATGTTCCTGCCACTTGCTTAAGATGAGTACAAACAACAAGTCGATGATAATTAAGTGATGTTCGCTTGAACTTTTCTTTTAAGTCTAATGTTTTATTTTACAGTGAGGAAGGCCGGAGTCTAGCTTTAGCAGATGGCTGAAGGCGTCTGATCCGCTTCAAACTCAGTACCTGTTTGCTCCAAGGCAAAACTTTGGTAAGGTTAAATTTAGTGGCTAAAGAAAGTCAGACGGTTTATTCTCCAATGTGAGAAATCCCTTGAGGTAGTCAGGTTTCTTGTTTGATCAGATCTTGTTAGTCAGTATGATTACTAATTAACGGTTGATTCTTTTGTATCTAGATGCAATGTAATCATTCAATTCACAATTTAAGTTTTATTATGGGGATGCAGCAGATAAAATATTTCATAGTATATTTCACTGATTCCTTTCATACAGTCTAAACTCCCTGAGAAAAAAAAGACCTTTCAGAGAAATATAATTTTGATTGCTTTGAGTTTAATGATATTTTACTTAATCTGACTGATATGATCTTCTTTAGCGCATACTGATGCTTCACATTGATCATTTATAAGCTTATCGATCACAAGAGGTTTACTGTCTGTTAGTGAACATTAGTGAACAGCATCATTAGGACCAAGGAACAAAAGCTGCAGATCATTTTAAAGGTAACAAAACAATTCACCATGTTGTGAGCAACTCTTGGAGCATGGTTGTGTAGTGAGTATGTTTAATTTTAATTTTTAGGTAAAGTGTACCAATAGCAAACTTAGTCAATGTTATTATAAGTGGGGCTAGTTGTCAGAAGATGTAAGTAAGTCTCGGTGAGAGGGAGTATTTAAGAAAAAACACAAATTCACTGATTGAATTTTTGGCTGATAGCCAGCATATATTTAAATTTGTGCAACAAACACCAAAAGAAAAAAATACTATATAAAAAACGGAATGGCTATTCAGTTTGATAAATATTTACACATTGAATAAATCAATATAAATCCAAGGGCACACTTTAAAACATCAAATCTAAATAAATAATATGAAATATATTAGCTATTTTAATACAGACTGATGGTTCACATTGATCATTTCAAAGTTTTAATAATGAAAAATAAAAAAAAATAGAGGTGTATTATATTTTGTTAGTGAACACAGTAAAGTGTGTAAGATAATGGGTGGAG
Organism: Xiphophorus maculatus; assembly: GCF_002775205.1. Taxonomy (NCBI): domain Eukaryota; kingdom Metazoa; phylum Chordata; class Actinopteri; order Cyprinodontiformes; family Poeciliidae; genus Xiphophorus; species Xiphophorus maculatus. Next base: position 3,339,125 of record NC_036458.1, read on the forward strand.
GGAAAGCTGAAAGATACATATGAGCAACCTCAGCGTGGCCTGTTTAGTCCCTGTCAGATATTGTTCAGAAGTACGTGTACAAATGAGGAACATTTACTGACATGTTTCACTCTAGCAAGTGTTACAGAAAAAAAATCTATAAGAGTTTAAAATTTAAGTGATGAAGGAAATCACAAACTCATAGTCAGCACTGACTAGTCGTGCTACCATAAAATAAAGCAGTAAAACAGTTAAAACTCTAGGCTTTCTGTAGAGGTATGTGTTCAGTCTTACGGGTGCGCACACACACACACGCACACACACACACACACGCCCACGCACACACACACAGACAAGCACCCATGGCAGGGGGTCTGGGTGGGGACATATGCAGATTCCAAGAGCTGATAGCAGACCCGATCAGGAAGATATTCCGTTTTAAAACCAGAGATTGATCACCATTGTTATCGATTCTTTGCCAGAGGATGTCGGTGACATAGAGTTTCCTTGCACAGCATGTGTTTTGACCCCAAAGGTCATGAGAATCACCCAACTAGGATTTTTTTAACCTGCCTCGCAGAGCCCTTTCCTGTTTCCCGCAGTGTCTCAGGAAAAATATTCTGTTTAAAACCAGAGGTAACTACAACATCCTATTTAAATATACTATATTGTATATTATTCTCAATTATCTAACACTTGTTGTTTTTCATACTTTACTTGTATTATTCTTACAACTCATACAGGTCTGAAGGCGTGGGAATAACAGATCTGTGTGGGGGATGGGTGGGAAAGGTGGAGGAGGGGTGGGAAAGGTGGAGGAGGGGTGGGAAAGGTGGAGGAGGGGCAACATGTGACCGGAAATCAAAATCATTTAATTAGGGTCATTAATCACTCATCCATCAAACTCAGATTAAAATTTGACAGAAGGTGGCCCATGTAGTCTCTCTTGCAGCTTTATTGTTAAACTTTAAAATGAATTGAATTAGCCGTACGTTAGCCCTTTTCCCTTCGCTGCTTTAGCGCCGCAGCAACACTGGGCTCAATTTTTATAGCAACAGCTATATATCATCACCCAATTTGCCAGATTTTTTGTGCGTCGTCGGAGAGCACTGCCGAATGCGTAGGTGCATATCGCCTGGTGGACGGGTGCGGGAACTGTGCCAGAGGGTCTACAGTGGCTGGCGGGTGGCAGTGCCGGCACCCCGCGGTGGCCAATAGGCCGGAGCGGTGCTGAGCTGCGAGGGCTGCACGACGCCGCTTGCAGCATTCATTTCTTGTATAATTTTTTTATCCAATTACTCGATTAATCATAAGAATAATTGATAGATTACTAAACAAAAATATTTGTTGTTTGGAAAACAATTTTGAAGAATTGCCTAGTAACAGAGTTTTTTCACTCTCTCCTCAGACTGAGTGGCTGTAACCTCTCAGAGAGAAGCTGTGAAGCTCTGTCCTCAGTTCTCAGCTCCCAGTCCTCCAGTCTCAGAGAACTGGACCTGAGTAACAACAACCTGCAGGATTCAGGAGTGAAGCTTCTCTCTGCTGGACTGAAGAGTCCAAACTGCAACCTGGAAACTCAGGTAAAATGTTTTGAATCCTAGTGAAGCCATATTTCTGTCCATTAACTGCTGCTATAGATGATGCAAATGTTATTTCAATAGTAGATTATTAAAATAAAAATGTCTGACTGTGATGAGGCTAATCATGCTAAGTCTTGACACATAAACTCAGCTGGTTTTCATTTACTCCAGGCTGAAAGAACCAGGAAGAGAGGAATGTAGAAAGGTGGGGATCAGGCTTTAACTGCTAGTGTAACGCTGGACACTTGACAGATTGCTGCATCCTCAGTGTACAAAGCATTATTGCAGATTCTTCCTCCAACCAGTTGTTAGACTTATTTCTTTATTAAAATCCATTCCCTTTTGGTTTAAAAAGTAATATCTTTGTAATCTTTTTTGCAGCCCCATCATGCATCTCTGTTCTTTCTCCTTTTTCTTTTTCCCTGCTTGTCTAAAGAAAGTCTGGGTCCTACCTTTCACCATCTCCCACCACTGTGCTCGTGTTTCGTACAGGTCTTGGAGGGTCTGCCACTCGTGGTACCGCTCCCGGTACTGGCCGACCAGAACCTGGTCCTCCAGCAGGGAGCGGTTGAGTTTCCACAGACCTCTCCCGGTCGTCGCACCTGAAGGAAGTGAAAGCGTGCAGGACAGAAGGAGGTGATCAGAAAAGAAAGCCGGTGACAATCTAGCATCAGTTAGGGCGCAATCCCTGATGAAGAAATAATCAATACGAGAGGCCATAGAGCCGTCACCACTGACCCAGGTGTGGCCCTCCTCTCCAGGATGCATAGTTCTAAAACAGTCCACTAGTTTAAAATCCCTAACGATTCTCTGTAATAAAAGTGATGTTTTGTCTACCTTAAAATCCTGTCTATTTCTTTTCCTATCTTTTCTAGATAAAATGCAATTGAAATCCCCCCAATTATTAAAGGTTTAGTTCCCAGCATGTGGGGCTGCAGTTCCTCTAAAAAGTCATACCTGTCGTGTTTGTCATTAAAGCCATAAATATTTAAGAGGTTAAAATCCTGTCCGTTAAAAGTCAGATTTGCTAAAAGTACTCGTCCCTCTCTCACCACGGTGCTCCCCTTCACCAAGATGTGCGGGTTGTTTATTAAAATGGCCACGCCGTCATTTTTATTTCCATTGGAGCCGCTCCATATAGACGGCCGTGGCCACAAGTCCTGCCACCAGGTGTAAGTCTTTAAAAACGGGAGTGAACATTCTTGTAGTAAAAACACATCTGACTGTACGGAGGTTAAAAAGGATAAAACACTCTGGGCTCTAACTCGCGACTTCACTCTTCTAACATTGATGGTTGAGAAGGTGAGAGTCATGAGTATGATGGCTAAAATCAAGTACGACATTTTAAAGGATTAAAAACAAGATAATACTAATTTAAACCCATGTTAAAAAACGGGCGGTCGTTAAAACAAGGCGGGTTCAGAGACTGTCCTGTGAACAGAGCTCTTCCTTCCCACATGGTGGTGCAGGTCGGGTTGGAGCTCCATTCCCCCTTCGGACTCTCGGTGTCGGCCATCTTTCTAAAGCCGTTACCTTGTTTGGGTCCTCCAGGGTTGATTGGTGAGCAAAGTCTAGGAACGAGACCTCATTGGATGAGCCAGCGAGGAAGGCTCTGGATTCCTCTCCGAAAGAACCGAAGAGTTCCTCCAGCCTTCCTCTCTTCCCTACCTTGGGGGTAAGGTCGGGAGGTGACTCAGATGCCGGCCTCTTAGCCAGCTGGGCGTCGGGGAGGGGGGCATCATCGCTGCTGTCCGTCTGTTCTTCCTCAGAGTCCGAGCTAGCTCCGCCTTCGGTTAGCATCTCCCCCCCCTCACTGGATGTTTCGGTCTGGGGGGGGGCTTCCTTCCCCTCCCCGCTTCCCGCCCTCTCCTCCTCTCCTCCAATCAGAGGACCTGGCGGGAGATTTGAATTTTCCGACCCAGCTGAGTCCACTTGCTCATTTACCGTTTCTGTTAGCGTCTCTTTTCCTTTTTTCAGTTTATTTGCAAACGATTTTGGACAGTCTCTGAACAAATGATCCTGTCCACCACACAAATTACATTTCCGCCCGTTCGTACATTCATCAAAAGTGTGTCCCACTTCTCGACATTTACCGCAGAAAACTTTTTCACAAGTTTCGGCCAGATGACCATGCTTGCCGCATTTCCGACACAGTTTGGGTTGGCCTTGATAGTGAATGTAGCCCCTGTTCTCCCCCAGGACTATCATTGAGGGGAGATGCTTCAGGCCCTGGAAGCCTTGGGGGTCTTCCCATTGCTTAATGGGGACCCGCCAAGCACAGTTCCAGATGCCGTCCACATCCCGCACCTTCATAGCCTGGCCTCTCACAGTGCAGTATCTACCCAGCCACATACAGATGTCTTCAGCACTGACAGTCTCATTGAACATCCTGACAATCACCGTTTTCAGGGAGTTGTCAGTCAGTTTCTCGACGTCAAATACTGAAAACTGGGTCTTAGCATTTTCAAACCGTGTCCAAAATTCCTTAAGAAGTGCGGCAGAGCAAAAACTTACATCATATCCCTTATTGAAAGGCAGGGTAAGGATACAATTCAGGTCATCTGGCCGAAACTTCAGCACCTGTTGAATCAGCTTCCTGGAAAAGTCCAATCTCGTTATTCTATTTTCTTCTTCTTTTTCTTTAAATAAAAATCGAACACTGTGGTGCCTCCGCATGCCGGCATGGCTAGCCGCCATGGTGGAGGCACCACCAGTTAAGGTTTAAAACCTTTACTAAAACCAATAAATAGTTAAGAATAGTGATGTTACGTGATGTGCCGAGGCTTCGAGGCGTGTGTCGAGTAATGGAGGGGGCGTTTCCGTAAAGCGCGTATCGAGGCTTGCTTCATTTAGGGGAGGAGCCGAAAACGATGACGTCCGAAGCCTCGCTGCCCGGCTGTACCACGTGACTGCTTCGGGAAGTGGCTCAGATGTTGGCGTGGGGTTTGACAGCTTTAGAAACCCCACAGGATCCATTCAAAATGTGGGTTGTTGTAGGCGAGTTGCGGTCAGTTCAGAGAGTGTATAGAGTTTTGATAGTTTGGATAGCAGAGTTTGGATAGTGGTTATTTAGTTTGAGACAGTTAGTTTGGTGTGTTTGGAGAGTTTAGTAGAGAGATAGATAGATAGGCAGACAGACAGACAGACAGATAGATAGATAGAAGCATGAAATCATCCAAGTTACACAAGCATTAGCCTATTCACTACCCCCTCCCTAGTTCCACAAGCACTTTCACTGTCCTCTGCCTGATTAAGCCCAGGCCATTTTTCTAGAGTCACAGAAAAACTTTATTACACAACATGCCATATCACATGACACTACTATTTTGGGAATAATTACACACAGAGGATACATTCAAACAATATTTTATTATACACATATGTGTATACATAATTTATGTAGACAAATGATTTCGTCCTACACCTTTTGTGACGTCATTCCCAAGAGTCATAATAGACAAAAATTCAATGCATCACACGTGTTAAGATACAGGCTGTGATTATACACCTGGCCAGTAGGTGGTTTCGTGTGCACATGAAGCTTCAAGAAATTAACCCTTTCTCGAACCAGTTGGCTCAAGTGGTTCAATGCCTCATGAGGCTTCATCTCACCATCACTAGTTAAATGTTAGTCAAATGGAGGCTAACAGTCTGTAGCTAAGCTAACTATGCTAATGGTTGATAATCTCACACAGTCTACCCACCTCTTAGAGAAAAACTGGGTTATAAATTGACACTCTCACCTTTTTCTTTCTCCTTCTCTCTATTTATTGAAAACTTACTTTATAATTTTTCTTAGCAGCAGAGTAACAGCCACAGTCGTTCTTGTTTCCACTGACTGCTGCTGAACATCGTCACCGTCAAGCTCCAAGCAGGAACGAACCATTTCATGCAGATCCAGGGCGGTCAGGGAAAATGTGAGCTTTAATTTATGGTTTTACCGCTAAAAACAATTTTAGAAAACACAATATAATTAATTTTGTAATTGCCCCATTTTTAAAAAATTTCTATGAACAAAAAAAACAAAAAACTGAGGAGGGCCCCATGTTGGTCAGGGGCCCTTGAAATTGTCATAAATTCCCCCCCTACACGGGGCCCCTGTTACAGGCATAGGAGCCAAATACACTGCTCAAAAAAATAAAGGGAACACTCAAATAACACATCCTAGATCTGAATGAAAGAAATATTCTCATTGAAACTTTGTTCTGTACAAAGTTGAATGTGCTGACAACAAAATCACACAAAAATCATCAATGGAAATCAAATTTATTAACCAATGGAGGCCTGGATTTGGAGCCACACACAAAATTAAAGTGAAATAACACTACACGCTGATCCAACTTTAATGTAATGTCCTTAAAACAAGTCAAAATGAGGCTCCGTATTGTGTGTGGCCTCCACGTGCCTGTATGACCTCCCTACAACGCCTGGGCATGCTCCTGATGAGGTGGCGGATGGTCTCCTGAGGGATCTCCTCCCAGACCTGGACTAAAGCATCCGCCAACTCCTGGACAGTCTGTGGTGCAACGTGAAGTTGGTGGATGGAGCGAGACATGATGTCCCAGATGTGCTCAATCGGATTCAGGTCTGGGAAACGGGCTGGCCAGTTCATAGCTTCAATGCCTTCATCTCGCAGGAACTGCTGACACACTCCAGCCACATGAGGTCTAGCATTGTCCTGCATTAGGAGGAACCCAGGGCCAACCGCACCAGCATATGGTCTCACAAGGGGTCTGAGGATCTCATCTCGGTACCTAATGGCAGTCAGGCTACCTCTGGCGAGCACATGGAGGGCTGTGCGGCCCTCCAAAGAAATGCCACCCCACACCATTACTGACCCACTGCCAAACCGGTCATGCTGAAGGATGTTGCAGGCAGCAGACCGCTCTCCACTGCGTCTCCTGACTCTGTCACGTCTGTCACATGTGCTCAGTGTGAACCTGCTTTCATCTGTGAAGAGCACAAGGCACCAGTGGCGAATTTGCCAATCCTGGTGTTCTCTGGCAAATGCCAAGCGTCCTGCACGGTGTTGGGCTGTGAGCACAACCCCCATCTGTGGACGTCGGGCCCTCATACCATCCTCATGGAGTCGGTTTCTAACCGTTTGTGCAGACACATGCACATTTGTGGCCTGCTGGAGGTCATTTTGCAGGGCTCTGGCAGTGCTCCTCCTGTTCCTTCTTGCACAAAGGCGGAGGTAGCGGTCCTGCTGCTGGGTTGTTGCCCTCCTACGGCCTCCTCCACGTCTCCTGGTGTACTGGCCTGTCTCCTGGTAGCGCCTCCAGCCTCTGGACACTACGCTGACAGACACAGCAAACCTTCTTGCCACAGCTCGCATTGATGTGCCATCCTGGATGAGCTGCACTACCTGAGCCACTTGTGTGGGTTGTGGAGTCCGTCTCATGTTACCACGAGTGTGAAAGCACCACCAACATTCAAAACTGACCAAAACATCAGCCAGACAGCATAGGTACTGAGAAGTGGTCTGTGGTCCCAACTGCAGAACCACTCCTTTATTGAGTGTGTCTTGCTAATTGCCAATAATTTCCACCTGTTGTCTATTCCATTTGCACAACAGCAGGTGAAATTTATTGTCAATCAGTGTTGCTTCCTAAGTGGACAGTTTGATTTCACAGAAGTTTGATTTACTTGGAGTTATATTGTGTTGTTTAAATGTTCCCTTTATTTTTTTGAGCAGTGTATTTAGGACACCCATATTTTAGGTAATAAAATGGATAAAATGGTGATATCAGTAAAATGGATCACTGATGTCACTATGTATCAGTGATAGAGCAAGAAATAACTATAAACCACTAACTGTGTTCATTATTCTCAGTATAACTAAAATCTACATGCTGTGATGTTCCTCAGTAAATATCTACAGTGGAATCAATCGACTCTTTTAATCACAAACCAGCAAACAAAGTTTTAAAACTTTAACAGCCTTTAGGTTCAGCTCTGTGTCCACCATGATAGATCTGGACGTCTCTTGTATCACTGCAAATGTCACAACAATTCATTTGTCCAATTCTCCATTTTTTCCATATTTGTGAACAACACTGCATAGATATACTAAACTCCTCCTCTTGGGCTGCAGGCAGAACTTCATCCATGATCCGGAGTGGGATCTCCACCATTCTCCACTTCAAGACCAAAGTCTTGGAGATGCTAAATTTTATTTAACAACCTTCACAGTTTGAATTTAGGTAAAGATCAAATCATCAGTATCACGGTCACTGATGATATTTTTCTTCAAACAGAAAAAGATCTGTGGCTTAGAAGATCCATTTTATTTCAATTTGATGCACAAACAAAAGAATCCCAAAAGATCTACATCTATTGATTTAATGTTGAATTATATATTTTATACATCACTCACTGACAATAAGAAATATATTGAAATAAAATTATGCACAGCTGTGTGATTATAAGTCATATTGGTCAAACTTAAAGTTTATAACAGATTTTCTCCTTCACTCTCAATCTGGATTTCTTGTAGACTCTTTATGAAAACCAATCACAAAACAATATTTCTCTGTCAAGAATTCATTAAAGATTCAAATTTACTTAAATATAAGGACAAGTTTTTTCTGTCTGACTCACTGCACTCTGAGGCACATGCAATATCTGAAAGGAGAAAAAGTGACTGCTAAACTTTTGATTACTTCATCCTTGAGGATGATTGTTTCCCTGATCAGTTTGTGTGGCTGCAGATTTGGCCTCTTGGTGTTTGTGGAAAACCACTTTATTCTGTGATGACCTTTAATTTTTTTTTTTATGAATAGCTCATATAAATTAACTTTTTTTAGATTTTCTGTTTAAGTTACAAACCCTGAGACAAGTTTTCTGGAAAAGGACAACAGGTTCCTCCAAAGGCAGAGACACCAAAACGAAAGTGATTATTTCTGTTTGCTATACATAACAAGAATTTGTCCTCTTCTCACGCAACCACAGCTTTTTATGTCAGTATCATATTTGTGATAAGTACTTATCAACCAAGTGTAGTCTGATTTTCTGTTATCTTCAAGCTTTTTTTTTTTTTTTTGCGGCACTAGTGGCTCGTATTTTTTGTGACAGTAGGCAGACAGGAAAGAGGGCGGGGAGACATGCGGCAAAGGTCGCTGGGACCAGGAGTAGAATCTGCGACATCCGCATCGAGGACTAAGGCCTCCACACGTGGGACGTGCTAACGCCCTGCGCCACCACAGCACGCCCCATCTTCAAGCTGTTTTATGAAAGCAGGCTTCACATACCTTGGATAGCATCAAATTTAAGGACTTTCCAGGACCAGTTATCTAAAACTCAATGCGCACAAGTTATTTAATTAATCAAATGTAAACCTTTGCTGAGTTTGATTAAAATGTAATGTTTTATTATTGTGCTTGAGAAAAAAATTTACAATTAGAAAAAAAAGTGAATTGATAATGCAGTAAAATACTGCAGTGAGGTAAAGAGAATTTTTTATTGCAAACGTGAGTAATATAATAACAAATTGATGTCAGAGATGATGTCTACAGAAACATGATTTAAGGATTAAAGCTAGAACAGTTCAATAAAAATCCAATATTTCTGCTGGTCCTGTCTGTTGACAGGTCAGGGTTTTTTTTGTCTATGCTGGATTGTTCCTGAGGTGGATTCCTCCTGTGACCTTGATGGCGAGCCTTCCCACCTGGACTTAGAGAAAGAACTGGATTCCTTCTTTTCCATTTGGAGTCCTGCTGCACCCTGCGGTGTGGTTGGCCTGTGTCACTCACATCTTTACACACAGTTAGTCATGCGTGAGACCACTGACTGGCATTTTTCATTCTTACTATTTCATCCTGGAGTTTCGGACATTAGAATAGAATAGAATTCAACTTTATTGCCATTGCACTGTCACAAGTACAAGCAACGAGATGTAGTTTGCATCTATCCAGAAGTGCTGTACAAGATATAAATATTTATTTACAGATGTACAAGACTATGTATGTATGGACTATAAGGGGTTATAGCAAGAGATATACAGTAGATATTGTGTATAAATATAATTATAAATATGGGAGCTGTATGCACAGATTATACAGAATATACAGATTATACAAGAATGTTAGGGAATGGATTATATATGTATATAATATAATACAAGATAAATAATGGCAGATAAAATTTACAGGTTATATGTGTGTGTGAAGAAAACAGTCCGTGATATGTGTGTGTGTGAGGATAGTCCATGTGTTATTGTTGTATGAGAGGATAGGGGAGTACAGTCCTTATAGTTTATGTTTTATGTCAGGAGGCGTTCAAAAGCGTGACAGCTGTGGGAAAGAAGCTGTTCCGGTGCCTGGTGGTTCTGGTCCGTAGGCTTCTGTAGCGCCTCCTAGAGGGCAGGAGGGAAAAGAGTGTGTGTGCTGGGCGAGTGGAGTCCTTTGTGATTTTCCCGGCCCTTTTCAAACACCGCTTCCTGTAGATGTCCTTGATGGCAGGGAGCGTTGCCCCGGCGATATACTGGGCAGTTTTCACCACCCTCTGCAGCGCCTGCCGGTCGGACACAGAGCAGTTCCTGTACCAAGCTGTAATACAGTTGGTGAGGATGCTCTCAATAGTGCAGCGTTAGAAGTTCGTGAGGATCTCTGAGAACGGGTGGTTCTTCCTCAGGGTCCTCATGAAGAAGAGGCGCTGATGCGCCTTCTTAATGAGTTTGGAGCAGCTGGTCGTCCAAGTCAGGTCCTCGGAGATGTGGACTCCCAGGAACTTAAAGGTGTCCACACGCTCCACCACTGTCCCCTTAATGTGGATGGGTGGATGTGGGTCAGCGTTCCTCCTGAAGTCCACGATAAGCTCCTTGGTCTTCTCGGTGTTCAGCTGCAGGTTGTTTTTGTCGCACCACTCAGCCAGACGGTCTACCTCCTCCCTGTAAGCGGCCTCGTCATTATCTCTGATGAGGCCGATCACCGTGGTGTCGTCTGCGAACTTGATGATGGCGTTAGAGCCATGGACAGGTCTGCAGTTGTAGGTGAAGAGGGAGTACAGGAAGGGACTCATCACACAGCCTTGTGGCACTCCGGTGTTTATGATGATGGTGGATGAGAAGTGGTTGTCCAGCCGGACATGTTGAGGTCGACTGGTCAGGAAGTCGAGCAACCAGTTACACATGAGTGGACTGATGCCGAGGTCTGTGAGTTTGGTAATGAGTTGTGATGGGATGACAGTGTTGAATGCTGAACTAAAATCTAAGAACAGCAGTCTGGCGTAAGTGTTCTTACTGTCCAGGTGAGAAAGGACAGAGTGCAGCGCTATAGAGACTGCATCCTCTGCGCTCCTGTTCTGCCTGTATGCAAATTGGTGGGGGTCTAGTGTGGGGGGGAGACAGGATCTGAGGTGTGCTAGGACCAGCCGCTCCAAGCACTTGGTAATGATGGGGGTAAGGGCTACCGGGCGGTAGTCATTGAGTCTGGTTGGGATTCTTGGGGATTGGGACGATGGACCAGTTTTTATTTGGGACATTAAAACAAACTGCTGTGTGGGAAATTCTCCTCATGTGAATGATGTTGAGTTAAACCTGAATTGGAACTGAATTTGATTAATCTGTTGTCTATTTCAATTCAAATTCAGATTACCAGGGTGCACCCAACAGATTTAAAACTGAGAATTAGCACTTGGTCAAGTATTATTATTTTATGTATTTTATCGTGTGTAATTTTATTTTCATAATTGTGTGTCTTGTACAACTGTTTGTCAATTTCACAGAACTTCACAACTCACAGGAGTGGATGATTATGGCCGTAAGAGCTGACGTAGAGCGTACCGAAGAGCGAGAATGGGGGCTGAGGGAATGGGGGGGTTTCGAAGGATTGGGGGGGGGGGGGGGGGGACAAAGGAGAGAAGTTGAGGGGGGGCTAGCGTACCGTTAGAACGGCGGGAGGGCGAAGAAGGAGAGATGGTGAGGGGGCAGTGGGGGGGAAGGGGGCAGCTACCGTGCTGGTGGGGGGCGGACGGACAGATGGGGGCAGATGGACGGACAGTGTATTGCAAGGAGGGCAGCAGATCTGACTGTATGCTAACCCCCCACCGCCATGCTATTTTATTTATATAATTATAACTAATTTCCACTATCAGTGATGATGTGTCTACCTGAGGATTCCTCTGGTCATTATCTTTCATTAGAGCTTCACTGATGACTGTATGTTGAAGCACTGAGGAGTTACAGTCATTTGAAGTTTGTATATCAGGTGTTGTCCAAGTGTGACATTTGGAGTCTCCAAATGTCACACTTGGACAACACCTGTACATCCTCAAAAATAAACATGTCCAAAGTGACATTTCGTTTTTGTGCTATTTTCATCAGTCTGGAAATCCACGAGCAGAATACTTTATTCTATAAATTTATTATACACTGCCTGGCCAAAAAAAAAGTCGCCACCTGGATTTAACTAAGCAAATAGGTACAAGCCTCCTATTGGATAAGTGCTGCATAGGCGATTATCTTTCAGCTGGCAACAAGTTATTTAACCCCAGCTGATGCAATGAGTAACTCCTCATTTCTTAAACAACCATGGCAAAAGACACATCCTGTGGTCGTGGAAAAGACGTTAGTCTGTTTAAGAAGGGTCAAATCATTGGCATGCATCAAGCAGAGAAAACATCTAAGGAGATTGCAGAAACTACTAGAATTGGGTTAAGAACTGTGCAACGCATCATTAAAAACTGCAAGGATGGTGGAGAACCATCGTCTTCCAGGAAGAAATGTGGTCGGAAAAAAATCCTGAATGACCGTGATCGGCGATTACTTAAACGTTTGGTCAAATCAAATCGAAGAAAAACAACAGCAGAACTCAGGAGTATGTTTAATTGTGAACGCAAAAGCATTTCCACACGCACAATGCGAAGGGAACTCAAGGGGTTGGGATTGAACAGCTGTGTAGCCGTAAGAAAACCTCTAATCAGTAAGGCTAACCAGAAAACAAGGCTTCAGTTTGCTAGGGAGCAAAAAGATTGGACTCTGGAGGAATGGAAGAGGGTCATGTGGTCTGATGAGTCCAGATTTACCCTGTTCCAGAGTGATGGGCGCATCAGGGTAAGAAGAGAGGCAGGTGAAGTGATGCACCCATCATGCCTAGTGCCTACTGTACAAGCCTGTGGGGGCAGTGCTATGATCTGGGGTTGCTGCAGTTGGTCAGGTCTAGGTTCAGCAACATTGTGTGCCCAAAGAATGAGGTCAGCTGACTACCTGAATATACTGAATGACCAGGTTATTCCATCAATGGATTTTGTCTTCCCAAATGGAACGGGCATATTCCAAGATGACAATGCCAGGATTCATGGGGCTCACATTGTGAAAGAGTAGTTCAGGGAGCATGAGACATCTTTTTCACACATGGATTGGCCACCACAGAGTCCAGACCTTAACCCCATTGAGAATCTTTGGGATGTGGTGGAGAAGGCTTTGTGCAGTGGTCAGACTCTCCCATTATCAATACAAGATCTTGGTGAAAGATTAATGCAACACTGGATGGAAATAAATCTCGTGACACTGCAGAAGCTTATTGAAACAATGCCACAGCGAATGCGGGCTGTAATCAAAGCTAAAGGCGGTCCAACAAAATATTAGAGAGTGTGACCATTTTTTGGTGGCGACTTTTTTTTTGGCCAGGCAGTGTATTTTCCAGTCCATATGTTCAACACTCAATGTGCATTTACTAGAAATAAAAATGAAAAATCTGGGTGAAGCAAAATTTTTCAATTTCTTTTTTGTTATAAATGTAATAGCTACAAACTACTTACAGTTAAATTATTTTTGACTACAAAAATAGAAAATTTAGCTTGTCATCTTCACAAAGAGACCAAGCTTTTGCATGTACTCCAAATTGTTCAAGAACAGCAGCTGATTTAATTTGGGTATACCTTTTCAGCCGTTTTTGGTGATTTAAGGGGCGAGGGTTAAAGGGTTTAAATAAAATTTAGTAACATTATAATTCTCAATAAATGAATGCTACAGGTTTAGAGCTATAATCTGTATTACAATTCTGCCATTTATAGAGGCCCCTGAATGTCTTTAGGCCCCTACCAGCAGTTACTGAGTTTTCTTTGCCTTGATATCTCAGTCTTATAATTCTAGATCTCAGAGGAACTAACATTAAAAAGTTTAAAATGTGACATTAACCCCTTTGAGCTTTTTGACCTATAAATCCGTCTGCAGCCAAGTTGTTCTGGAGGTTAAATAGATATTATTAGGGCTTATTTAGTAAAATGACAGCAAATTAGCTTATTTCATAACTTTATAACCTTTGACCTTCTCTCCTCTGGTCTGTTTAACAGCTTCAGTGTCAGATCAACTCACACCTCCAGAACTGTCAGCAGCAGAAACAGAAACTTTATACCTGAGGCCATGCCTCTCCAAAGGTCTCTGCACGGCCCTGGTTCAAAGGTTTACTCCCACTGATTAGGCAGCTAATCATATCTCTGACCTTTATGTTCCCCAAAATATATTATTTCTGGGAAAGGAAATGCTCTTAATGCTCTTGACTGGAAGCACCAGTAAAACTATTAAAGACACAACCTGTCAGCATTCAGTTCAGGGATCGGCCACTGACTGGCTGTTGGCTCTTTAAGAAGCTCTTCAGTCTGCTCAGGACGCAGAAAGACTGCGGTGAAAAACCAAAAATGTCTAGAGAAAGGTAAGCAAAATACATATCTACATTAATAAAAAATTATTACAGAGATTAATTTTGTTAACAAAAGTAACACCAGAAAGGTGAAATGTAATTAATTCTGTTCAGCTGGAATCATTGAATTAAATTTCTGTGAATGCATGAATTTTGATTTTTTTTTTTTCTCCGAGCAGAGGTCGCGTTAACAGAATATTGTCCGTATTTGACCGTTTTTTTTGTTTGTTTTGTTTTTTGGAGCCCCTCCGTCATTTGACAGGTTATAATTCACACCTTTGCCTGGTGCTCATGCGCAGACATTATAGACTCATCGCAGAGGCAACTAAAATTGACCAATAAAAAAATCCTTTCTGAAAATCATCTCATGGACTCTGAACTAAATGCGCCTTTCTGACCGGGAGCTGAAAGCGTGTTAAAGAGTTATAGACCGGACGCTTTGCAGCGCGTCTGGTTCAGAAGCGCATTTCAAACCTTTTTTTAATTCCAGTCTCCGTTACAGACCAGAGAAAACTAAAGACAATGCAATGTTGTGTAAATCCATTTATAGTGTAAACAGAGGAGCCAGTAGTTTATCTTAAGGAAATAAATAAAGGTGCAGAAGTTAATTTGACCGTAACAAGCGCAGTCCGCTGCACTATAATGCGGACGCGGCTCCGCCGCTGCGAAGAATTAAACTGAACTCATCCTGCGGTTTTAACAAATGGAGCAGAAGATGTTACCCTCCCGCACCCAGCAGGAGAGCGGCAGGTGTAACATCTGTTTTCGGGGAAGCGAAACAGATGGGGTTCGCTTCCCCGTAAAAGCGCACAAGGTGAAAAACTCGCAGACTTCAATTAATCGGTTTGGATCCGACAGATCCAACTGACTAATGATCTAGCTCAGATTTCTCTGCAGTGACCAGGAGGAATCTGTGAGACTGAGCGTTCAGACCGCAGCAGGTGAAGTGCTGGCAATTTAAGTGGAGTCGTTTAATTTCATTTATTCTAAGTTATTGGGGCCACAGTCAGTGGTTTTTGTCACTACGGAGACAAAGATAGATGCGTTCATCTGCTTTATGTGTGATGGATCTGGATTCATGGTTCAACTAGGTGAATATTAACTAAAGCGCATAAAAATGCGGCTAAATAGTCGATGTTAGTATGATTATAATTTGACGGGAAAAACATGACCAATTTCTTTTAATGCTGTCGGTTAAGATGACAGATAACAAAAAAGTCTAGTGCGACCTCTGCAGGTTAGCAGCTGAGCTCTCAAAAATTTCTTAATCTGGTTTTCTCAAGATAAAGAAATGACTAGTCTCTACTTCTGGTTAAAATGTTGATTTAGAAAAAAATGATCTTTTATTTATGTTCAAATTCGTCCAGTGACCATGTGCAGTGTTTACTGAATGTTTTTGACCTTCAAGTGTCTCCGCCATAGAAATCTAACTTCAAATCAGCAAAGCTTTTGCTCAAACAACAATTTTCCCTTTAAAATAAACAGTAGCAGTCTGAATGTAACTGGTGCATTTTGGTTAACACATGTTTGTTCTTCATTTAGTGAAGTTACTCGAAGCAGACAGAGTATACAGAAATTTTACTAAAATAAGAGTAGGAATATTACTCAAGTAAAAGCAAAAATTACAGCTAACATTACAAAACATTACTCAAGTAAGAAATACTGTAAATAAATTAGTTATATGTTCTCCAAGACACTTTCAATTTGGCTCGTGGATTTGATTTAGAGCTGGAAATTTCTCTGTAATAAAACTACTGATCTATAGATCTATAGACAAGAAAACATGTTTCTATCCCATATTTTTATAACATGAAGGGATGGACCAGCACTTGTTTTTTTCCAATAAAGCACTTTAATGAAGTGCATCAGTGGATTCCAGTCAGACCAGCGACTGTATCAGTGGTTTATCCAGTTCTGTCAATAATCAACTGTAGACGCGCTATCTTTATCTTGATGCCAATTTCAGTTATATAAAAGATCTGAAGGTTACATAACTTCCCTTTCCTGACAGGAATTGGTCTTTACTTGATGTTTACCACCTTCCTTCTAGTAAAAGACCAGAGAGGAATTAATCAGCTCACGTCTCCTTAATCAAAACCAGCATGAAAAGTTTTACATTTCTGACAGTTGAGAGGATTAAGAGGGAAACAGTTAAATAGTTAAATACATTATTAAATCATTAATTAAACGTACCATGAAATAAATAAATGGTTATTTAATAAATTATTGAAACATTTCATTAAAGTTATTTTATTAAGTACAGTGCCTTTCTAAACTATTCAACCTCCTTTGTGTTTTGCTACCTGAAATTCAAAAGGAATATTTTAGGGTTTACAGAACATGCCTACAATGTTTAACATTTTATTTTTATTTTGAAGCAAACAACAAATAGCACAAAATAACAAAACTTCAGTGTGTATATAAAATCACCCCCTAATTGCAGAATATTTAGATCCTAGTTTCTGATTTGTGAATATCTCAAATAAAAATAAAAAAAGTCACTAAAATTACCCATAAAGAATATCATTCCAATGAGTGATTTACATCGTTTCTCACCTCAGTGGCATCATGGTTGTCATCTGGTGAGTTCTAATGAGATCCAGTAGAAACCACCAATAAAATAAATAGTTTTCAAACTATTACTAATAGCAAACATATTGATCATTCAAGAGATCTAATGGAAATGCTGATTATCTACAACAAACATGTAATTAGAGCTCCTTACCTTTGTTTTCATATTTGTTTTTGTATGCATATCTATAGTGTCAATTTTCTGTCCTACAGACTAAAGAGGGCCTTGAGTCGGTACGTCACTGATACTCTGACTTACATGGCAACAGCGAAATATTTTTATGACAGGTTCTCTCAATGGAAGGATTGGAGAGAGAAAGAATATACGCAAATGATGAGCATCAAAGAAAAGATTCTCAAAATAGATCCCAGTTTCACCATGTCAGAGGGTAAACACCGAAAAGGTTCTAACTACCTGAAGAGTCATTTCCAGTTCCATAAAAAGAGCAGACATAAAAAACGAGAAAATGAGCTGGCTGACGTGTTGGAAGACACACTGAGAGGTCTGGAGGAACTCAACACTTTCTTAGAAGCAATAGAGAAGCTGGCCGTCACTTCGCTCCAGGTGTTTTCTAAGAACCAGATTGTTTACCGTGGTAACAGGATCAACTTAGATCATGTTGAAAATATGATCAGCACTGCACAGGAAATCTGTCATCTCCTCCTGACATTCAAAAGAGATGCAAAGTCCTTCTTCCTCCCTGACCTTCACAACGTGGAGATTCTGGCAAGCTGCCTGCGAACTTACATAGACACCGCCAACGAGATCTGTGTGGTTCTTGGAGCTAGGTAAAATTATGTTATAGTATTAAACATAGATAAACTTTGTTGTTATTTTAAATATAAAAGTAATACTCCAAAATGTATCTAGCTTTGTCTTTCACAGCTTTGACTTTGAGATGTGCTTGAATATTACCGATGAGGTGAATACTGATTATCTGTATGAAGACGACATTCAACAGATGATAAATCACATTGAGCAACTTGACAAGATCAGGTAAGCTGTACATATTTTATTGCAATACAATTATATTATTTTCTGTTGTGATCGGTTTTATTTAAACTTATTACAACAGAAGTATATAACCTGATGATGTTCCCCTAAAGAGTTTTCCAAATGGAGGAGTTTCAATGATAAAAATGCACTTTACAAGATTACAGTAGAAGAAAATAATTTATCACATAATAAAATAATATTTAAAAATCAGAGCATTTGAAAGAACAGTGTTCACAATGAGGAGGCAATATTAAACAGTTGAATCCGGAACTGTATATAGTGAGAGCTTGTAAGTTTTGGAAAGCTTGGGGAAGAGAAGTCCAAAGCTGGAGAATTGAGTGACAGAAAGTTCTACTCCCCGTTGTGACGAGACAGGCAGGGAGAGGAAGACATGACAACGCATCTCCTATTTAATTTATTGTCTCAGTTGATGCAAAGAAATAGTTTCTCTTTGAGAGTTGCAATCATTTAAAATTATTCCAAGTTCATCATAACGTAAATCCTTAGCAGATAAGAGGTTAATATAAGCAAACCACAGTGAAAGATATTGTGTAGCCTTTATACCATACATTCAAGATTTTCTTCCCCTGACGAACTGATTAGTTCACATGTAAAATGGTTTCTAACATGGGCCAATTCACCCCCACCTCCTCTTCTGTAAACATTGTTTTCTGGCATATTCACAGCCGCTGTTGGTGATACAGGAGCAAATTTCAAGTACATCAATGTTTGAGTCACTAACTTATGTTCTAGTTGTGACCCAGGTAACTCCAGAGATCTTATCCCGGTTAGTTGTAGGTTAGCAGAGAGTGTAGCCCAGTTAGCAGCAGTGCTAACGGATTTAGCTGTGGCCCATCCAGGTACTTAAGGTTCAGGGAAAGCCCAGGATTCACTAAAATATCACAAACCAAAAGCAGTATCAACACAAGTTGAACTTTTCCCAGACAACTTTCAGATTGTTCCTTTGGCCATAACCAAGCAGATTTATGAATAGAAGATTTTGACTCTGTTTATACAGACAGACAAACAGACAGATAAATAGATTTTATTACAGACTCAAAGTCCAAATTACATAAAAATGAAAACAATTAATACAATAAAAGAATAAAAGGTACATAAAAAGCCCCTAACCATTAAGTCATACCAATGTCTTCAAAGTACAGATGAGTATTTTACTGCACTATATTTAACATTAGTCAACAATAGGATAATTCTATCATTAGACTTGTTTAAACGGCAAACACATTTATACAAAAGCTTTCTTCAAACAGCCATGAAAGTGCTGACATGGGCAGATCCAAACAGTTCACTGGTACTGGTCCACCTGGGCTTTTTTAGCTGAAAAGAAATTTAAATTATCCCTTTTCCATAGGCATGTTAAACTCAAATAGATATAAAAGAAATAGATAATCCTATGGCAAAATACAAGGTATGTTTTTGAAGAATTTTTTGATAAACACTCGGAACCTGCCAAATTGTGTGTCTGCACCTTGGCAGCCATCTTGAAAATGAATCCCTTTTCAAGACCCTAAGTGATTGCTTAGGGTCTTATGAATGCAGACCCTAAACAATCACTGTAAAAGGGAAGATATAAATAATTGTAGAACCACACCAGTAAATCCAAAGTCGTTGAGTCTGTTTATGAGGATGATCAACTGTGTCAAAAGCAGAGGTAAAGTCCAACAGGACTAAGGCTGTCAGCTAAGAGGAAAATATCAGTGACACCTTAAGTAAAGCAGTTTCAGGAAATAATTAAGTTGCTGTTTTACAAGGTTTTCTAGGAGCTTGGACCCTAAGGGGATTTACAATATTGGCTTACTGTATCTAAGAGTTAGGAAGTAAAAGGACAGAGTTACCAGTTTAAAAAACCCTCAATACTATTAAGGAAGGATAATTTAATGTTAACTTTGGACAAAACGTTTGGCTCTTTCCTCCTTAAATCTCCCGGATCCTCAGCGGGCGGCAGCGTGCTGCTAAAGTGAAACAACAACAAAGCGCGTTGACGTCACAGATCACAGAGTTTAATTCCATACAAAACAACGCATGAATCAATCAACAAAGCTGCAGAGTAACAGAGATATACATTGTTTACCTTATACAAACAAAGACAGACAAGGGAAAGACAGACAAACACAAAACAAAGACGAACAAAAAAGCAAAGACGCGTCTTTGGAGAGAGCCGATGTAAAAAAGGCAAAATGTTGGCCGCTCTCTGTATTTTTTCTCCTGACACGAAATCTTATAGTAAGGGGGTGTTTTTTCTATTTAATTTATGCACTCAAGGCGTTCCTCTAGTTGACCAACTGGAAACTACCTTAAGCACTCAGAGAAACTTGGAACTCCCCCTAATTTACGGCAAAGATCAAAGGGCCATCTGGTCTCTGGCAAAACAACAGAGCGGACCGCTGGCCCTGACCCCCCGTGGCTCCCACGGCCATCCCGGGCACAGAACAATCCTGACATAAAATCTCACAGATACCTGTGAAATCTATCCAGTGCTCCTGCCCTGCCGGGAATGCTAATTTTATGGCTCCGTGGTCTGGCCTCACAGCGGGGAGGCCTCATTGAGTGATCTGCATTTTGGCCCAGTCCCAAATGCTCAACACAAAGCTGTTCCAAATAAGAGTGTTGAATATACCTTTTACACATGCCGTAAGATTAACTGTATTAAGCACTGAAAATAATCATTTTTCCTTAACAATACTTTGGATTTTTTTCTGACAGTCAGGTGATTTGCAGGTCACAGTTGTAAATGCAGTCTTCAACTGAAGTGCTTAGAATGCTGCAACTTGTTTGATTGGAAGTATCTTTTTCTGCTTAAAACAACTTTATGTGTTTGATATGAATGGGACTTAAACTCAAGTTATGAACTCAGAAACCAGTATGTTGATATTTATTCCAAAATACTGTCTGGATATGATTCTTCAACAGAAAGGCTTAGACATCTAAAACCTGTATAATGGCAGATTGCAGCTGAGCTATGCTGCACAACATCACCTCTGGTATTTCTCCATTTGCTGCATTTAGACATGCAACAGCAAACTCAAATTAGTGTATATAGCACCAATTGACAACAAACGTCGTCTCGAGGCACTTCATGAAAAATGATGTAAATTCAATCACACATTCTAGTTATCAAACGGTAAGCTTATCTGCTGGATAGGGAAACCCAGCAGATTGCATCGAGTCATTGACCTGCAGAATTCACTCCTCACATAGAGTCAGAAAACAATTGTTTGCATTGTAGCGCAGAATAGCCGCAAAATGAATGGAGACGACTGACTGAAAATTAATTCCATATGTGTCTGTGTATTTACTCTGGAGCACAAATGGGTCTTTTGTCAAAATGTGTCTTCTGTTTTTATGTATGAAAAAGTTTGGACAATTTTTACTCTTTCATCTCATTTCAAATGTTTTGTAGAATTAAGAAGAAAAAATTTCTTCCACAGAATGGATGAAAACTTTCGGATGGAATTCCTGTTCCAGGAGGGCTCTTCAGAAGAGTTCGTCAATATGTTTGATAGTAAACGAGATACAATGCAAGACTTTCTTGATAAGCTGAAGCAGTGTGCTGACAAGTTAGACAGGATGGACAAAGGCACAAAGATCTCCAATGTTGCAGGTAGCTCAGTGAAAGCAATTGCATCAGTTCTCGCCATTGTTGGTTTGGCATTAGCTCCATCTACAGCAGGAGCAGCTTTAGGGCTGACAGTGGCTGGTGGGTCATTGGGGATAGCAAGTGAAGCCAACAGTTTGGCAGCCAACACAGCAGGGCTTGTGGTCAATCGTAACCATCAGAAAACTGCAAATACAGTATTTCAAGATTTTATGGAGGACTTTCAAAACATCCAGGAATATCTCAATGATGGGATAAAACACCCAACAGTGAATCTGAAACAGAGCAAGATGGATGTGGTTAAGGGAGTAACCAAGGGCGCTTTAAATATACGCGCCATAGAAAAGGGTATCAAGTTAATCAGAAATTATAAACCTTTATGTAGGAAAGCTGCTGTGAAAGGTAGAGTTAAAGAGCATGTTGGACCTTTTAAGGAATTTGGTAATTTTGCAAATTACCTTTTTAATTTTGGCTGTAATATCTCCTCTGTTGTCAAAGACAGCATGAGTCTGGCCAAAGGCAGTGAGACTAAACTCTCAATGTTTCTCAGAATCAGACTGGCATTGTTTCATACACAGATAACGTCTTGGGCTAAGATCTGTGAGTCTCTGAGGAAAAGCCAAAGTACCCAAGAAGAAAACAGAAATATGCTCAAAAAGCCATTTTATCCGGTGACACAGACCAAACATCAAACACGCCAATCCTTGCAGGATCGTGAGGAAAGCTTTTATTCATCTCCACCAGTCACTACGCGATATGTGGGTTATGCTCAGAACACAGCGCCATTCCAATACACAGGAATACAGAGACCAATAAGAGAACCAATCATGCACTCACCATTTGACAACTATTATCAAACGCGCCAATCTTTGCAGAATCGTGAGGAAAGCTTTTATTCATCTCCACCAGTCACTACGCGATACGTGGGTTATGCTCAGAACACAGCGCCATTCCAATACACAGGAATACAGAGACCAATAAGAGAACCAATCATGCACTCACCATTTGACAACTATTATCAAACACGCCAATCCTTGCAGGATCGTGAGGAAAGCTTTTATTCATCTCCACCAGTCACTACGCGATACGTGGGTTATGCTCAGAACACAGCGCCATTCCAATACACAGGAATACAGAGACCAATAAGAGAACCAATCATGCACTCACCATTTGACAACTATTATCAAACGCACCAATCTTTGCAGAATCGTGAGGAAAGCTTTTATTCATCTCCACCAGTCACTACGCGATACGTGGGTTATGCTCAGAACACAGCGCCATTCCAATACACAGGAATACAGAGACCAATAAGAGAACCAATCATGCACTCACCATTTGACAACTATTATCAAACACGCTAATCTTTGCAGGATCGTGAGGAAAGCTTTTACACTACGCGATATGTGGGGTACATCTTGGAGAGGAAGCCATTACAATGCACGGCCACACAGACACTGACAAGAGAACCAATCATGCAATCACCCTTTAACAACTATTATCAAACACGCAGATCCTTGGAGTAGAGTACGAAAACCTTTACTTGGTCACTAAGTGATTGGGTTACCCACAGGACACGGTGCCATTCCAACACATGGGAATACAGAGACCGATAAGAAAACCAAACATGCACATATCAACACAACTATTTTCAAACATACAGATCTTTGCAGATCTGCATATGAAACTAAATGAACTATTTCAGATAAATTTTCTTTCTGATCTCCTGCACTTTTCATATGATTTTTCAAGCACTTCCACTAGAGGGCACTTTTACACCAAAATATATAAAAAGAAGATCTTATTCTAAAAGAAATTTCTAAGTATACAATAGTCATACACAATGATAATGCTAAAATATTACATTTTTGACTTTTATGTGTCCGTTTTAACAATAACTTATTTTAAAACTACTCAGTTAAAATTTTGATTTGTTCATTTGCTGTAAAATATGTATAGTCGCATTCAATAAATTGACATGTGTTAAGATGAGGCTTGCTAATCAGGTTAGCAGCATATTTGAGAATGACAACCTTTAACCAGGAATTAAACATACATTTCGTATCTGTACTAATTATTTTTAATGATCTTATGTGATATAGTTATCTTAAGTGTCATGTTTTTATTACCTGTAAAGTGGAAAATCAACATAACAGAAAGAAAGCTTTCAAACACAAATTTCTGTAATTAAGCTAACATGTTTCAGTAAGTGATAAAGTTTCTAAAATAAATGGGCTTTTCAATTATATTCTAATTTATTGAATGGGTCTGAATTCTCAGATGTACTTCTAGAATAATTTGATCAGCTTTCATTTTAACATGTTTTGTATTTTGTGATTCTTTTATTATTTCCATTTTACTATATATTTGTTTTTTTTTAATGTTTTTTGAATATCTTTGGCTGTGTTAACAGAGGTGACCAAAAAATATTTGCAAAGTTGTGCATTTTAGTGTAAACTTTATTTTTCTTCATGTGATTTTTGTTCAGTTGTTTCATATAACTTTTAAACCAAATAGAGAAGTGTCTGGTGCATTTTTATGCCATTAAAAACACTTTAAAATCATACAATTGCAACTGGATCCCATTTCTTTTATGTATTTATTGATTTTAAAGGATTTTTCAGTTAGTTGAAAATATTATTTTTATATCACATAAAAGATGTTATAACCAGACTGATTCATTTAATGGATAGATAAGTCAATACATTTTGTAAACAAGGCCAGAGTTGTTTAACAAAAAGCAGAGTTGCCATCTGTACTTCTAAAAAATGGGCTACCAAATTTAGGAAATAATTTTAAATTATTAGTCTTTGTCTAAACAGAGCCTCTTACAGTTAATGTTTAGTGTGACCTTCTTACTGCAAGGCAACAGAGATAACTCAAACATTTCAAGGAATTAATGCTGCATATGTAGCATGTGTGTAAAAATGTTTATACTTCACCCCAAATTCATTCCTCATTAACTGGTATATTTGTTTTTCTTGTTTTATGAATTGTATTTTATTTTGGTGGAGAAGCTTTTATTTTCTTGTTTCCTGTTTCCGGGTCACATCCTGTGTGTTCGCACTGCTTCCTCAGTTCCCGCCGAGCTTCGCTGGGGATGAACAAACAGAGCTGTCTTCTATTTGTGTATTAAAATATTGAAAATGTCCTAAAAAGTATGTTTGCTAACACAACTTGTTATACATTATTATTAAAATGTTTTATGTTCAGCGCAGCACTTTATTGGGTATTTAATTCCCACGTTAGTGACATTTATCGAGTTTTATCGTGCAAACGTGGTCATTTGTGTTCTTGTGGCTGTCTAAGGTGTGTGTGGGGAAGCCAGAGCCCAAAAACTGCTGTGCTGAAAATATTCTTGTTTTAACCAGAATAAACCTGCCCTGTTAGCTGCAATACTGCCATGGTTCTTGTCTGCTGGTTTCTTTTGGCCATTACACACAACAGAGGAGTCAGATGAAGTCAGCTACACGTTCATGTAAAATAATATAAGCTTTTTAGATTTTATCAAATAGATGCAATGAAACAAAAAGTGAAAAATTTAAAGGGGTCTGAATACTTTCAGTACCGATTGTATTTAAGATACTCAACATATATGTCATTATAAGCCAAATATATATATAAATATATGGTGGTTTTGCAGTCTAGTTTTTAGCCACTAGATGGCTGCAGGCTCATGTATAGGAGGGGGAGGTAGGATGAGCAGCACCACATGAGATTGTGATTGACAGCAGTAAAACTCTCCTGTCTCTGATTAGTTGTTTCTAGAAAGCACTGGGAGAAAGCAGAGGAAATAGATTTTTCACAGATTATCTCTCATGCCGTACTGTCACAACATAATGACAGTGTTAACAAATATGTTTTTATATATATATATATATAAAACTTATATACTGCAGTTTTAATTTCACTTAGGAGAGGACGGGTCAGGAGGGACGTGGGTTAGAGCTGCTGCTGACTGACTCATCTGTTGTTAAGTGGTAAAAGGTGCAGGGACAAGTTAAATATATGAATATGTTGGTAATTTCTTTCCTTAATTCATTAAATATTAGTGAAATGGAGGCTAACAGTCTGTAGCTAAGCTAACTATGCTAAATGGTTGATAATCTCACACAGTCTCAGAGAAAAACTGGGTTATAAATTGACACTCTTACCTTTTTTTCTCTCCCTCTCTCTATTTATTGAAAACTTACTTTATAATTTTTCTTAGCAGCAGAGTGACAGCCACAGTCGTTCTTGTTTCCACTGACTGCTGCTGAACATCGTCACCGTCAAGCTCCAAGCAGGAACGAACCATTTCGTTCAGATCCAGGGCGGTCAGGGAAAATGTGTGCTTTAATTTATTTATTTATTGCTAAAAACAATTTTAGAAAACACAATATAATTAATTTTGTAATTGCCCCATTTTAAAAAAAATTCTATGAACAAAAAAAAACTGCAGAGGGCCCCGTGTTGGTCAGGGGCCCTTGGAATTGTCATAAATTTCCCCCCCTACACGGCGCCCCTGTTACAGGCATAGGAGCCAAATACATATAAATATATGGAGGTTTTGCCGCCTAGTTTTTGGCCACTAGATGGGGCTGCAGGCTCATGTCTAGGAGTCAAGGGGCGACAGGGAGGCAGGTGTTGAACTGGGCGAACACCATGTTAATACTGTTACAGTTTATTTTAAAGTTGTTCAGTTTTGTGCACAAATTGTCTGATTTCTAGTAGAATAAACTGTTAACCTGCATTTCAAGAACGGACTGACTTTTAAATGCCACTACAGCCACATTAACCAGCCAACACACTGTTATCAAAACAGCTGCAGATCAACACTGACCATGACTGGCTATACACACATCTAATGCTCTGTATCTGTTAAGTTAATATTTAGGACACCCATGTTTTAATACCATGGGTTATGCTATGTATCAGTGAAAGAGCAAGAAATAACTATAACTAACTAACTGTGTTCATTATTCTCAGTATAACTAAAATCTACATGCTGTGATGTTCCTTAGTAAATATCTACAGTGGAATCAATCGACTCTTTTTAATCACAAACCAGCAAACAAAGTTTTAAAACTTTAACAGCCTTTAGGTTCAGCTCTGTGTCCACCATGATAGATCTGGACGTCTCTTGTATCACTGCAAATGTCAAACCAATTCATTTGTCCAATTCTCCATTTTTTCCATATTTGTGAACAACACTGCATAGATATACTAAACTCCTCCTCTCGGGCTGCAGGCAGAACTTCATCCATGATCCGGAGTGGGCTCTCCACCATTCTCCACCTCAAGACCAAAGTCTTGGAGATGCTAAATTTTTATTTAACAACCTTCACAGTTTGAATTTAGGTAAAGATCAAATCATCAGTATCACGGTCACTGATGATATTTTTCTTCACACAGAAAAAGATCTGTGGCTTAGAAGATCCATTTTATTTCAGTTTGATGCACAAACTCTTTGTTTTTTGTTGATTAAATAAAAATGAAGCAAATTAAAATTGATATTATAAGTCAAGCTTTATTATACTTTCAACAAAATCATTTACATGAATATACCTATTGATTTAATATTGAATTATGTATATATTTCATGTCATTCACTGAAAATCAAAAGTATTTTGAAAACAAATTGAGCACAGCCGTGTGATTATGATAAGCCATATTACTCTAACTTAAAGTTTATATCAGATTCTCTCCTTCACTCTCAGTCTGGATTTCTTCTAGACTCTTTATATGAAAACAAATTACAAAACAATGTGTCTCTGTTGAAAATTCATTAAAAATTAAAATTTGTTTATACAAGTACAAGTTTTTTTCTGTTCATCTCACTCTAAGACACTCAACATCCCAAAGCAGAAAAGGCATCATGTAGTTTATACATGTTTAATACAATAGACAATGGGAACCACAATTACAATGACTGGTTGTAGAAATATAGGGGACTCTGTGGTTTAGACTTAGAGAACAGGTCAGACTAAACGTCCTGATATTAACCTCATCACATTGAAACCTGCTGTGTGTTTTATCAGACAGGTTATTCAGCCTTTGAACACTGTGGCCTTGTGTCAAATTGCTGTCAATCTGGCTGCTGTTTTGGCCTCTAAAAAAGTATTTTCACCACTTACAAGTATCCACTGCCCAATAGACGTATTCACGCCCCATTAAAAATGTAAACTGTTTCCAGCTAACAGGATAAAATGGCTTCTCAAGCATTTCTCTGATTTCCTCTGTGGTCAGTTTGCTGCTACTCAGTGAGTTGCAGATTTCACCCCAGGCCTCTATCTCTGAGAGCCACAGAGCAGCTCTGGCTCTGAGGAACTTAGAGACCTTAGACTCTGTCCCTTCAGCCAGGGCCAGGCTGTCTGTAGTGATGAAGAAGATATCCACACCAAGGAAGAAGGCATTGGCTGCAATAAATCCAACTCTGGCTCCCTTGGTAATAGCAAGAGATCCTCTAACTGCTGCCTGACCGACACCAGAAACATCTGAGGCCATTCTGGATACAGTACTCAATGCTTTCCCTTCCTGTAGTACAACTTTACCTGCATTTACAGCAGCTGCTGCATCAACAATCAATTCACCAGCCTTTTCAATGCCATCTGCAGCATTATTTCCTGCCATGTGAAGCACATCTTCACTACTTTGTGTAACTTCAGCATATGGTGGTTTGGCCGCCTCTTCCAGACAGTCCTGGATTCTTTGAACACCAGACATGAATCTTTGAAAGGCTGTATTTGCTTGTTGTGTTTGTGTATGATTAACTCCAGCCTCTACTGCAGTGGTTACCAAGCTGTTCACTCCACTGGTTCCTCCCACAGCTGCACCAGCAACTGTCAACCGCAAAGACACAGCAGCTGTAACTGGAATTAAAGCAAAGTCAGTAATGGACATGATACCTCCCACTGAGCTCCCAGCCACACTGGAGATCTTTGCTCCCTTTTTCATGCTGTCTAACTGAACAGCACACTGCTCAATCTGATCAAGAAACTGCAGCATCTCAGGAAGCTCATCATTGTACTTATTAACAAAATTTGAATAGCTGATCCTCTGGAACAGGAACATCATCTGAAAGTCGTCGTCCATCCTGGGATAGAAAGTTTCTGTCGTGTTCTGTGTTTTCTGTGTGTTAATTTCGAGTTCTCTGTGTCCTTGAGTCTCTTCGTTGTCCTGCCCTCCCCTTGATTGTTCCCAGGTGTGTCTCGTTCTGTGATTACCCGCTGTGTATTTAAATCCACCTGTGTTCCTTGTTCCTCGTCGGGTCCTTGTCTATGTCTTGTCTATGCGTCAATGTGTGAGCCGCCTGTTGTTTGGACTGTGTTTTCGTCATTAAATTTCATTATTCCTCTTACCTGGGTCCGCTGCGTCTGCCTCACCACCCCTCACCACACCGTTTCATGACAGTTTCCTTACTGGTTTCACTTGTAAGCATTAATTAATGTTCAAATAAGTAATAATACTGTTATTACTGGGGCTACTTACCTGATTTTATCAAGTTGTTTGACCTGATCAGTCATCATCAGATAAATCACATTCAACAACAATGTCCTCTGTTATTTTAAGACAAATGTTGATGTTGAGGCTGTGGAAGACAGAAATGTTTCTGAATGCTTGTTCCTTTTGAAAACATTAATATTATAAACATGTTACATACATAACAAAAAACAAGTTATTTCTTGATATTTCTTGATGAAGGCAAATTTACCTTTCAGGAAGGTTTTCAAATTTTCTCTGTGATTTTTCAGCTGGAACAGCAGAACCTCCACATTGTGTCTTTTGGGAACAGAAAAGGTTTTTGCGTCTCGTTTGAGCTCCAGCAGCAGAGGGCAGGTCAGTCGTGCAGATTTGATCAGATCTAAAACTTTACCTAAGATCTCTTCAGGCAGAACCGGAACCGCTCCGTCTATAAACTTCATCAGGAAGGAAGTCTAGTGTGAAAACTAGACATGGTTTCAGATTCAGATGTTTTATCTTGTATTAACTTGTAACATGTAATTTTCTGTGATGTTTTAGTTGTTATTCTTATATAGACATATATTGTTTGTCGCTATGTTGTGTTTTCTAGTTATAGAAACTGACTTCCAGGGTTTTTTCATGTATTCTCTCTATAATTATTTCTCCTTTACTTTTATGTCATTCTTTCCCTTTAAACTTTTCACCTTTTTTCTTCTTCATGTCCATTACTTTCATATATTTTCTTTACTTTTAAGGTAAAGTTAAATCAGATTCATCTAAAACTATCTTTTAGACTTAATGTATAATTTCATTTTTTTTTTACTTTTACTGTATCTCCCCAAACTGAGATAAAATATATTAACAGAGGTTTTATTTGTTGTCCATATTTACTCAGCTGCTTTTCTGGAAGATCAGCTGCTGGGGAAAGTTAACAGTAAATGTAGGCGTTTCCAAAATCTGGTTATATTTTGTACAGCCAGACATTCATGCACACGTCAGATGAGGTGATGCTTCATCCTCCAGTAGCCTGAGCTGAGAGCAGCAAAGCTACAGAAATAGCTCAAGAAAACTGTTGCAACTTTCTGGTGAGGATCCAAACGTCTGATGAGGTGATGGACCACAAAACCGCTAATAGCCAGGCTAACTTCCTGATCAGCAGAGAGCGACGATGGTTCTGTTCCATGTCCAGTATGAGTTTTAAAAAACCCTGTTAGCTTAGATATTTTCTTCAGTGTTGTATAAAGTACTGAAATCTCAGAGTCAAGTAAAAGTATAAGTACCTCTCCAAAATATGACTTTGGTAAAAGTCCAAGTCACTGACTGAAATGTTACTTGAGTTAAAGTCTTAAAGTATCTGAAACTTCTTGTACTTAAGTATGGAAATTACTGTAAAAATGGATGTACTCAAGTAATGTAATGAAAAGTACAAGTAAAAAGTAAAACAAAGCAAATGCAGTTTGAATGACATTTTTTATATTTTGGTAAACTTGTCAAATACACTTAAAATAATGTACCCAACCAAGTGCAGGCAAAGTTAAACCTGCTAATAGATATACCTGCAGGCATCGTTTAGTTAAGAAAATTAGGTGCTTTACCTATAGCACAAGGTTAACTTAACCTGCTTTACAACTGAACCAGCTTCTTAGTAAACCCTCCAGGACAGAAAATACAAAGTTTTTGTAAGCCTTAAGTTTTCCCTTCAAGTAAGGTCAGTGCTGAAAATGAGAAAAATAAATAGTACAGAAAATGCGGCCAACATGAAGAAAAAGATCTGTTATGATTACTCTACTTCACAAATCAGTGAATCAGTCAATAGGTGGTGCACACAACTGGTCATTATGCAAAAGAAAAAAAGAATTGGGAGGGAAATGCAGCTTATTGGCATCTGTAAACCTGGTTTTGAACTTGCATGCCTTTCCTATATTCGTTACATTTAGTCTAAATTGCTATCGCTATGGCTTCTGTCCCCCTTGAACAGAGGAGTCTAGGTAGCCTGCTACAGTCAACATTAAGCCTCAGCTAAATACACCACGTATGGAACTGAAACAATGCCAAACAAAGTTCATTTATGGTCAACGTTTCACAATACAGTAGTGCCTAGTGACCAAGCTATAGTTACTGAAACAGGAGGATTATAACCATTTCATAAGACGTTACCTGGACGGGGAGTTTTTGTAAGATAGAATTTCCACATCTTCGGGCAGGAATAACATAAACTGCATGCGGTACGACGAATCTTTAACACCCACGAAAGAGTATATTGTGTTTAAATAAGGCCATAGGCTCTCATCACCAGCTGGTGGTTCCCCTGGAGCCGTGTCCGACGTAGTTGCAGTCGTTGTGGTCTCTGTCTCCTCCTCCATGTGGCTGCTGCTGATTGCGAGACTTGCTTTGTGTTTAATGGGAGAAGCGAAACAGGTGTATCCTATTGGAGGTGATGAACAAGCCCAGTCAAGTAGGCTACGGACTTTGTTCGGTAGCCTACTTGCTACTTGCTAATCAGTAGGTGGGATCAAAACACTTTGTTTCTCTCTCTCGCTTTTTTGTAACGAGTAACTAAACCACACATTGAAAATGTATCGGAGTAAAAGTACGCAATTAAGTTCGAAAATATAGTGAAGTAAAAGTGAAAGTCATCAAAAATTTTCATACTCCAGGAAAGTATGAAGTACTCCAAAATATACTTAAGTAAAGTAGTGAAGTATTTTTACTTCGTTACTATACAACACTGATTTTCTTCATCACCCCTCGGTCACTCTCTTCTTTTTCTTTTGTTCCTGTTGTCCGCCATCATGAGAAATCCCTCCCTGATGCTCCCCAAAGCGTAAAAAGCGTTAAACTTGGACCAATAATAATCAAGCTTTCATGATGGACGTTTGCCAGAGCAAATCAGACATTTTTTCAACAGCACCGCCAAAATCCTCTTAGCCAGTGATACAATTAAGGCATCTGACTTTATTCATTCACAAAAATACAAAGCATCTTTCGGGGCCCCCGAAGCGTTGGGGCCCCTGGCAGCATCCCTGTAAGCCCAGGCTAAAATACCGGCTTGACTTCAGGGGATTGGGGAGATTACTGTCCTCCTGACACTTTATACATTTTATTAATCAACCAGGTCACACGATTAATTACATGTCAGAGAGTAATCCTTGGTAGCAAAACTAAAATGTAGAAAACTGCTTGTATTACTTTGTCTCTCACAAAAATTAATGCGATCAAATCAAAATATTCTGTTAATCTGACAAATTTAAAACCAACAAAATACAACACGCAGTAAAAGTGAAAACTAAAAGAAACTTTATAGATACTGAGAACCATGAAGCAGAAGAAAGTTTGGATTAAGGACAGGAAATAGCGAAAATACCCTCTGAGCTTTTCAAAGTTTTACTCCGTTAGATCTTTAATTATATGGGCCACACCAGATCTCTTTTATCTAAATAAGTGTAGCCTTTACACAGCTTGGTAAATATTGGTGTTTATTGCATCATACGTCCTGAAATGAATGGAAAGTCTGTTATTAAGAGGGAGAGGTCAGGCGATCCAGCTTCCTATAAAATGCCTGGTGGATTCCTGTTGAAGCACAACCTCAGGCTGCACAACTCAAAGGAGCTGCTGACCAAATCACCTCTGGAAAACCTCACTGGACCAAATCCCAGCTCTGCTCTCTGCAGGTCGGCTGACACAGTAAGCTTTTTGAAACCTGGTCTTTTAGTCTAAAACTAACACAGACATGCTGTGCTGATATTTTTTCAAAGGTATGTTATGTATAAAATGTTACCCAACAATTGGCTTGTGATAAATTTCATGTTTAGCTATGGCGCTAACGTCAAGCTAAAGTTTGCTTGGTTGCACTGAAAAGTCAGTTCAAGCTTATGTGCGTTACTGCTATGTGTAGAACATGCAGCGATTTATGGCCTGACTGAGTGACACCCATCTGGCAAAATGTGGAATTGTTTTTCATTTGGCATTAGTCTAACTGAATTATCTAAAATTATATTACTCTGTTAACGATGTTGTGTCAGTAGAGGTCTAGGTTAGCGGTGATGCCTTTGACAGCAACTTCTTAATTAGTTGTAGTCATAATTTCTTCAGAATCATTTCAGTCTTTCAGTCGATTAATAATAAAATTTAGTTCAAAAAATTTTATGTAAAATGTAAATACTTTCAAATCAATTAACTTGAATTATTAGCAGAAAATTAATTAGATTTTTAACCAGCTGGAAACATCTTTAACAGGAAATTGCATCTTGCAGAAGTATAAAAACAGCAGATACATCAGTAAATAAATGGTAAAAAGTATTAATTCCCTATCAGAAGCTCCTTTTGCTGTTTGCTGTACATGTCCACCTGTCGGCCACCATACCTCCACTATAGTTTATTGCTTAATTTTACTCAGAGATTTATTTCAAACTTCAGTTTCCCTCGAGTGTTAACATGTGACAGATCAACAGGCCCACAAATATATTCACATCACACTGACGTAAATGTTATTGGCAAGACATTACCTGAAACACTTAAAATGCTTTTATGCAACTTAAATTCACATGAATTTATTTCATCACCTCAGTATCTTCTACACTAGTGTTTTCTCTCACAACTAAAACGGCTACTGTATTTCTCCCATTAATGGAAGTCATTAGTGAGTTCCATTCTTACTTACTGCAAAAGTACAGTAAACTCCTAATCAATCAATCAAATTTTATTTGTATAGCACATTTCAGCAGGAAGGCATTTCAAGTGCTTACAAACACAGAAACACAATGCAACATAGAATCAACAATCAAAACACGACAGTAAGTCAAGTTACATCAATAAAATTGTAATTGATTACGTTTCAAATACAATTCTAACCAGGTGGGTTTTTAGTTGAGATTTAAAAGAAGTCAGCGTTTCAGCTGTTTGATGGTTGCTGTTTGTCCAAGTGGGTTAAAACATAAAGAACTTTCAAAGATAACAGGAAGTGATCCGACAGGCGACATCAGTTACAGAGACATTGGAAATATTCACACCCTTACTGATAACCAGGTCCAGTGTGTGTCCTTGAGTGTGTGTTGCTTGTTTGACATGTTGTGTTAAACCAAAAGTCTCTAAAATATTAGCGAGCTTTTTTGCCCCTCTGTCTTGGGGGTTGTCAACATGAATGTTGAAATCACTGACAATTATTAAACAATCATAATCAATACATATAAGAGATAGAAGTTCATTCAAGTCAGTAAAGAAATTTTCCACAAAAGTTGGAGTTTTGTATAGAGTTACAGACAAAGTTCGTTTGCGGCCTTTAACCTCAATTCCAAGATACTCAAAAGAGGTGAAGTGACCCAAAGAGATTTTACTACAATTTATGGTATTCTTAAATATTGAAGCCACGCCTCCTCCTTTTTTGTGTTTTCTATTCTCACTGAAGAAATTGTAGTTAGGAGGCGCAGATTCAATTAGTACGATCGATCATTCAACCATGTTTCTGTCAGAAACATAACATCGATATTATGCTCAGTGATGAAATCATTAATTAATAGAGCTTTAGCACAGAGAGATCTGGTATTTAAAAGAGCTAGTTTAAGTGTCTTGGAGGCCAAGAAATCTTCAGTCTGGGGTTCCTTTAGGCAGGGGATCAGTCTGATGTTTGAATTAGGTCCCCTGTATTTTATGTTTCTGTTTCTTGTAAATTTTCTTGTAGTGATCCGGACAGGTAATGTCCTGTTCTGCAGGGCCAGACACATTCTGGAGTAAGACGGGTGTAAAGATAAAGTCTGGACCGCTGCTGCGGGCTCTGGAGGTGCTGGACCTGGAGTTGACGCTGGTGCTGGGCTGGCGGAAAGATAGTCCGGCTTGGGAGGCAGAGGGCTGCCTTTCAGCACCGCTATGGCTGTCAGGCGCTGCCACTCTGCCTCCTGTTGCAACTCCGCCAGCCCCAGATGCCAAAGTTGCGGAATCCAATGGTCCAGCATGAGAACCAGGCGGGTGGCTATATTCAGGCGCTGCTTAGCTGAATATGGGTTAGCGACAACTGCCACATAGTCCTCGATTGTACTCCACAATATCCCTGGGTCCATGATGAAAAGAAAAAAAAAAGCACGCCTCACCGTACTTTCTGGTCGGGTCCTTCTGTCTTAAAGTGCGGGGTGTGGAGGTGGTGAGGCAGACGCAGATGACCCAGGTGAGATAAATAATGAATGATTTTAGTAATGAAAGTCCATAATAACACAGTCGAACATGGTCCAAAACACCGGGCAGCACGGCCGAGCGGAAGCCAGGGCTCGACTCCGGTAGCAACCGGTTACACAAACGGACAAGACGACGGACTGGATACACAGACGACAGACACCACAATGAGACGAGGACCCGACAAAACACAGAGACACAGGTGAGACTAAATACATAGGAGGTAATTAGGGAACGAGAAACACCTGGGAGTAATCGAGGGGAGACAGGACAACACGGAGACTGAGAGACACAGGAAACTCAAAATAAACACACAGAAAAACACGGAACATGACAGTTCAGTAGAATATCAAAGTCCTTTTTCAGAATCTCAGATTTCTGCTTTGCCACATCGTTGGCTCCAACATGCACAACTAAGGACTCAATATCTGGCTCATCAGTGGTTAGCGAAAGAACTTTACGAGTTAAATCAGATACAGTGTCACCAGGAAAAGAAATCACTCTCGTTTTCTTGGGATTGCAAACGTGACTGATTCCATTTACTGCCTCATCTCCAACAATAAGCACTTTTGGCATACCTTTCGTTTTCCTGGTAGCCACTTTGTCCTTTGGGGCTTTGGGGGGTGGATGTGTTGGTCTTGCCTCATTGTTGATGTTTGACAGATGGTCCACCTGATCTCTGGACAGTGTTCCTTTTACGGGGGTCTGCAAAATAAACATATTGTGACATTCACTTGTTCCACCTTGATGTCTTCTTTGAGTCCTGGGCTATATTGTCTGATTGTGCCTCTAGACTCTTCAGGAATACATAGATATTGTTTTCCAAACTCAATGTCGTTTGACTTGTTTTCCTGGTGACTGCAGAAAGCCCTTCTGTGTGTTCAGACTCTACACACCCTTTGATGAAATCAGCTTGGTGTCTTGTTGGATATTCTCTGCAGGACAGGTTTTGGTTTGTTTGCGTTTTCTTTCTTTCTTTTTTTTTCTCCGAAGAGTTTTTGCGGCGCTAGTGGCTCGTATTTTTTTGTACAGCAGGCAGACAGGAAGGAGGGTGAGGAGAGGGGGGAAAGACATGCGGCAAAGGTCGTCGGGACCGGGAGTCGAACCCGCAACGTCCGTGTTGAGGACTAAGGCCTCCAAACGTGGGGCGTGCTAACCCCCGGCGCCCCCATTGCGTTTTCTTTAGTTTCATATGGAAACATGG
The DNA here is from genome assembly GCF_002775205.1 of Xiphophorus maculatus. Taxonomy (NCBI): domain Eukaryota; kingdom Metazoa; phylum Chordata; class Actinopteri; order Cyprinodontiformes; family Poeciliidae; genus Xiphophorus; species Xiphophorus maculatus. The sequence goes on from NC_036458.1 coordinate 3,375,315, forward strand.
TTTGTTTAAAGACTTGGCTTCGATTTATTTACTTTTGTTCAGTGTTGTGATTTTTGATTTTTGTTGGGTGTTTTGCAGTGTTTTGTCCCTCATCAGCTTAATCAAGGTGAGTGAAGAAGTGTAGGAAAGAAGTGTTGCTCCTTTGAGCTTTTTATTTTTTTCAGATAATAGTGTCTCTTCAAGGTGCTAAGTGTTAATTGTGCCTGCACAGTTATCTTGGGAGGACTTCTGTGGGATTTTTAGTGGGTTGATCTGTGTAGATTGCTTTAATGCCGGCTAGTTTAACGTACGTAACATCCTGCAGCCAAGAAGAGTAACAACTATCAGCTTGTTGGGTTGGTTTTTAGACAGGCAGTCAGTTTATTTTCATGTGTGGATTTGACCTAATCAGCAATTTATCTACAGAAAACTTTGTGTATTTCTTCTCATCTGAGTGATCAACATGCGCTCTTATGAAAATGAGTTTGGGTTTTTAATTTTTGTGCAAATTCTGAACATAAGAGTTAGATGTTTCATTTAACTTCACATTAAAAGTTAACTTTGCTTTTCTATTTTCTTTTAATAGCTAAAGACACAACAAGTGAGTTTATGAGAAGATGTCTCAAGAAAGGTAAAACAAACATGATGCAACTGTGTATATATGTGTGTGTGTGAATGTATGTGAAATTCCAGCATGTTTATGTCAGAGGTATATAAAAACAATATTTGTGATGAAAGAGTTTTTGTTATTTGCCCAGTTTTATTTCTCCTTGTTAGGAAGAGTTTGCTTTTATGTGACAATGTTTATTTTTGGGGCCTGCCATGCAAAGCAATGGCAGGAACCTATTGCTATTGTCGGAGAAAGTGTTTCTTTATTGGGGCCTGCCATGCAAAGCAATGGCAGGAACCTATTACTCTACACCCAACAAAGTGTCTCTTTATTGGGGCCTGCCATGCAAAGCAATGGCAGGAACCTATTGCTATTCTCCCAAGAAAAGTTTCTTTATTATTATTGGGGCCTGCCATGCAAAGCAATGGCAGGAACCTATTACTCTACACCCAACAAGCGTCTCTTTATTATTATAGTTCTTTATTTAACCATTAATGCGGCTCATACCGCTGGGTGCACACCTACAAATGAGGTATCAAAACGTGCAGAAAATTCACGCCATTGTTGCTATTACTTTTGGTGGGATTTGGGCTTAACGTGGCGACATAATTCGCAAAAAACTACGAAAAAAACCCCATTATAAGTCAATGGGAAAAATCCTGGAAATACCCTATTTTTGAGGATTTTCTGTGTCGTCACTAATTCACGTAGAAATGCCATTCAAATTTCATTTTGTAGATACGTCTGTGATCTCTTCGAAAGTGAAGACGGCTCGTCGATAACAGTTACGGTTTGTCCACAATTTGCCTCTAAGCGACCCAAAGTTTCTCATTTTTCCTAAAGTTAGAGTGCTTCTCTCGCTGATTAGAGTGAGAGATCAAGACAACTTTTTCAACCCAAATCATTTTTGAAATCGCCATCACGCCCACAAATATCGCACGATTAGTATCAAAATCGGTCCTGACATTGATACGCCTGTCTGCTCCGGTAAAATGTTTTCGAAATTTATCTAGATCGTACGGTTTTCTGTCACGGTGCTTCAGAGCAAAGTCATGCGACAGGATTTTCTGAGGCTGTCTGAGGCTCTCTCCCATGTATTTGAATAGAATTTCAGATCTGGGCACAACATTTCTTTCTCTCATCGCTGTAAATGTTCTGAGTGAGGTACAGATATGAATCTCGGGACTATCGCAGAAGACACATTGACCTGTCATACGCTTCAAACGCTTTTCGAATATGTATTACGGTTCCCGACCAGGAAGGATTTGTTTCCAATGCTTTTTGTCAGTAAAACGTGTTTGCTCAAACACACAATTGTGTGTTTGACAGCTCAGAGCTCAGAGCTCACACCCTGCTGAGACCATTATTTGCCATAGCAACGGATCTCAAGAGGCTATTGGCTGCTGGTTTGGACTACAGATACGCATCATTGTAGTTCTATCTATAGTGGAACCCTCAGTTGAAACAGATCAGGACTGAACTGGCCTTTAGAACTATTTGCTGCTATGGGCTGTATATAACTGATTTAACTCAGGAACTGTTACACATGGTATTAGTTTGGAACTTTAAAATTAAGCATAATAATAATTTCAAAATAAAAGCCTTGAATATTTTTACATCAGGTAATTGCTGTTTTTGGCTTTATTTGACTTTTTCATCCAAAGCACTGTTACACATGGTATTAGTTTGGCCCTTTGAAATGAAGCTTAACAAAAATTTCAAAATAAAAGCTTTGAATATTTTTACATCATGTAATTGCTCTTTTTGGCTTTATATGACTTTTTCATCCAAAGCACTGTTACACATGGGATTAGTTCGGAACTTTAAAATGGAGCATAATAATAATTTCAAAATAAAAGCCTTGCATATTTTTACATCAGGTAATTGCGCTTTTTGGCTTTATGTGACTTTTTTATCCAAAGCACTGTTACACATGGGATTCGTTCAGAACTTTAAAATGGAGCATACTGAAAATTTCAAAATAAAAGCCTTGAGAATTCTTACATGAGATTATTGCTGTTTTGAGCACTATATAACTGATTTTATCCAATGACTGTTATTCATGGTATTAGTTTGGCCCTTTGAAATGAAGCATAGTGAAAATTTCAAAATAAAAGCCTTGAATATTTTTTAAATGAAGTAATTGCTCATTTTGGCTTTATTTGACTTTTTCATCCAAAGCACTGTTACACATGGTATTAGTTTGGCCCTTTTGAAATGAAGCATAATGAAAATTCCAAAATAAAAGCCTTGAATATTTTTACATCAGCTACTTGTGTTTTGAGCATTATATAACTATTTTAACCCAAGGACTATTACGCATGGGGTTAGTTTGGCCCTTTGAAATGAAGCATACTGAAACTTCCAAAATAAAAGCCTTGACAACATTTTAAATCGTACCGAATGGTGAACGTCCACCTTACTAACGTTCTTGTGGTTCTCTGCGTGCCATTGATCACGTTGCGCCGTCCTTTAGCGTCGATGCCAATTTGTAGCGTGACGACGCCGGGCCCAAACCCGACGGGCGCGCCTTGGCAGGCCCCGGCTAAATTTCTTCAGAAATTTTGGTTTTCTAGTTATTCTTTATTTTTCATCCGTAACCGTTAATGCGGCTCATACCGCTGCGTGCACACCTACAAAAGAGGTATCAAAACGTGCAGAAAATTCACGCCATTCCAGCTATTACTTTTGGTGGGATTCGGGATTAACATGGCGACATAATTCGCAAAAAACTACGAAAAAAACCCCATTATAACTCAATGGGAAAAATCCTAGAAATACCCTATTTTTGAGGATTTGCTGTGTCGTCACAAATTCACCTAGAAATGCCATTCAAATTTCATTTTGTAGATACGTCTGTGATCTCTTCGAAAGTGAAGACGGCTCGTCGATACCAGTTATGGTTTGTCCACAATTTGCCTCTAAGCGACCCAAAGTTTCTCATTTTTGCTCATATTAGAGTGACAGCCGACCTCGGTTCATATCTGGGCACAACATTTCTTTCTCTCATCACTGTAAATGCTCTGAGTGAGGTACAGATATGAATCTCGGGACTATCGCAGAAGACACATTGAACTGTCATACGCTTAAAACGCTTTTCGAATATGTATTACGGTTCCCGAACAAGAAGGATTTGTTTCCAATGCTTTTTTTCAGTAAAGTGTGTTTGCTCAAACACACTTGTGTGTTTGAGAGCTCACAGCTCAGAGCTCACACCTGCTGAGACCATTATTTGCCATAGCAACGGAACTCAAGAGGCTATTGGCTGCTGGTTAGGACTACGAATACGCATCGTTGTAGTTCTATCTATCCTCAGTTGAAACAGATCAGGACTGAGAACTGGCCTTTACAACTACTTGCTGCTTTGGGCTGTATATAACTGATTTAACTCAGTAACTGTTACACATGGGATTAGTTTTACACTTTAAAATTAAGCATATTGAAAATTTCACAATAAAAGCCCTGAATATTTTTACATGACGTAATTGCTCTTTTTTGGCTTTATTTGACTTTTTCATCCAAAGCACTGTTACACATGGTATTAGTTTGGCCCTTTAAAATGAAGCTTAACAAAAATTTCAAAATAAAAGCCTTGAATATTTTTACATCAGCTACTTGTGTTTTGAGCATTATATAACTATTTTAACCGAAGGACTATTACGCATGGGATTAGTTTGGCCCTTTGAAATGAAGCATCCTGCAAATTTCAAAATAAAAGCCTTGAATATTTTTACATGACGTAATTGCTCTTTTTGGCTTTATTTGACTTTTTCATCCAAAGCACTGTTACACATGGTATTAGTTTGGCCCTTTGAAATGAATATTAACAAAAATTTCAAAATTAAAGCCTTGAATATTTTTACATCATGTAATTGCTCTTTTTGGCTTTATTTGACTTTTTCATCCAAAGCACTGTTACACGTGGTATTAGTTTGGCCCTTTGAAATGAAGCTTAACAAAAGTTTCAAAATAAAAGCCTTGAATATTTTTACATGACGTAATTGCTCTTTTTGGCTTTATTTGACTTTTTCATCCAAAGCACTCTTACACGTGGTATTAGTTCAGAACTTTAAAATGAAGCATACTGAAAATTTCAAAATAAAAGCCTTGAATATTTTACATGAAGTAATTGCTCTTTTTGGCCGTATATGACTTTTTCATCCAAAGCAATGTTACACATGGGATTAGTTCGGAACTTTAAAATGGAGCATAATAATAATTTGAAGGTTATCCTGCAATAGTCAGCCCCGCCCACTCCTCACTACTACCCAGGGCTGCCTACTGACCAGTTCTCTGTCTAACAGGTCCGGAAAATCTCTGAGACCTGGGTATTACCCTAAAAGTACTCTATAAGAGATAATCTATTTAAACTGGTGGCGAAAGTGATTCGTCTAGCTCTAACTACCTCCAATCCAGAAGTTATGACCCTTTACAGTTAAGAAACAATCAGCTGAGTAGCCCTCACAGCTGCATAATTCCAATAACCACTTCTGTTAACGGTAGCCCACTTTCTAAATCATAACTTGCACTTGGAACCGGCTAGATTATGTTTAGTGACTTAGATGTAAGTCCCAGGGTCATTATTTATTCTCACCAAAGGAAATTATGAAGCCTCCTATTTACTGGAATCATGTACATTAGTTTTCCCTTAATTAAAAGAACTGAACGAAGATTAAATGACTCTATTAATTCCAATGTCCACCAACCTCTTTAGAATTTTATAGTATAAATTTATTAAGCAAGCTTAAGCAGGGATATGCGACATACAAATCAATAATCAATCGTAAATAATTCAAAAACAGTGTAATAAAATTTACATGTACAATCATACTACCCTGTCCTCTTTTCCCTGACTAAAGTCGCAAGTTCTGAGATGGAATTTCAATGAGCAGATTCAACTCATACCCAGACGATGGTGGATCTTTGGCAACAGGAATTTCTAGCATCCTTGGTTGAGGTCTTTGCCTTGTGTGGAAAAAACCCTCTTTAGAAAAGAAACAAAGCAGAACGGGTCCGAATCCTTTGGCAAAACCCAGTTCCTCATCCCTGAGGGAGCTTTGTCCTTCCTCCAAGTCTTGTTGCAGAGTTTGTAATTGCTGGGCTGAGACGAGACCGACGATCGAATGAAGAACCAGGGATGGGGCGATGGAACCCAGTCCTTCCTTGGCGGTGTGAAGTCCGAACTCTCCCGTGGTTCTGAAGTGCGGTCCGTGGCTCAATCTGCTTCAGCAAGTTGTCTCTCCTTCTGCGCCGTCGGACTGGGAACAACTGGTTCCTCTTCTCAGCCCCTTTTTATGCATCTCTCCACCATGTGTGTGTATGGGGAGGTTTGGCCTACGTGACTTTCTCCACATCTGCTGTTTCTCATGAAAAAGTCCTCACATTGCCCAATCTATTTCTGCTGACCATGGTGGAAAGTCCCGTACTTCCCCTTTCTCCGTTGCTTCAGCCAAACTCAACACTCCAACCATCCTGTGCGCTCTGACCATCTGTTCAGAACTGCTTGCGACATTTCCTGTTTCAGGACTGTGCTGTATTCCTCTCTTTTTCTATAACCCACTATTATGTATTATAGCTCATTAAACACATTAAATCTGTTGTTAAACCTGTTTGAATTAATTTCAAATGATTACAACTTCACATCATCACAAGTTTGATCCTTAGTTAACAATCAATCACATCTCTTACTTATTATAATTCATCAACCATAATCTTTCCACAGTTAATTCATTACAGAAATCATTACAGATCACATTTCAGATAATACATTTCAGAAGGTTATTATGTGATTACTTGTATTCATTTTACTATTCCTTCATATTCAATTTAATTAGCTTTTAATCAAACTACAAGATTACTTATTTTCTCTCAGGCCTCTATGCACCTTTTCTGCATGCACCCGGAAAGATCTCACACCCCATGCCAGTTTTCTTGACACCCCCTCCATGAGATCGGACGGTGCTTCGCAGAAAACACAGAGTCCAAAGTCAAAAGAGATCAAGTCCATCATCACAAGTGATAGTGAGGATGTCCCGCTCATAGCAGGTAACCGGAGACAATGAAGGTGTCCAGGAATCCACAACCGCATACTCCGACAGATTGGATGGCGGAGAAAGCCAACGTTCTGCGCCCAAATCGTTGTCAAGTGTAGAGTCACCTGAGACGGAAAGGGTGGAACGTTCCAGCGGAGGCGGCAGAGGCGAAGGCAAGTCCATGCCGAAGTCGGGCAGCGTTGATGGATTGTTGCAGTAGTCGTCCAACTCTGCCAGCAGATTCTGGAAATCCATATCACTTGGTGATGGAGATGAAGGGGAAAGGGTATCCTCATTCTGGCATGCTTGGGGAGATGAACTGAGGTTCTCAGTTTGGGTACCTCTCTCGTTAGTCGCACTGCTGGCTTGGCATCCGACGTCGATAAACAAATCCGGAGACACGGGACGTGTAGGCGGAAGATAATCGCCCACCGCCACAATTCGGCCATCCAACAGATGTAAAGTTGGGAGGCATTGCCGAGTAAGTTGGTGTTCCCACAACTTATGAATTACGGGCAGCCGTAGCCCCGTATACAATGGATATGCTGGGAAGTCGTCGTCGGCTAGGCCAAATGCAGAGGTCCACACGATTTTGTGCACCCGTTCCAGGGATCTAGATGTGGAATCCGCTATGTAGGGCAAATCCTCCAGCCCTGTAGCGCAGAGAATTGCCGTTACATCATTAAAATGGCTGCTCACGCATTTGTGACACCAGCGGGCGGACGATGCCACCCAAATGAATCCATAGGATTCTGCGGTGATCCCACATCCCACACAGCAGGTTGATGCCTGAGGAGAAACAGTAACCCAGGTAACTTCATGATTAGTGGTTATTGATTAACTACATGTACTTACAATGACGAAAATGCTAAAGCGAAAGCTGAGAGAGTAGGCTGGTTTTAAGCCCGTGTGCCAGCTTGTTTTGCGAGCCAAGGTGAATTAATCACAGGAGCCGAAATGTCATGATCTGGTGCCGGTTCACCTCGATCATAGACATGAGCTGAATCATGGAATATTGCCGCGTAGGTCATCAGCCATACAACAATGGCGAGGTCCGAGGTTTCATGAAGCCAGTAGAGGACCACCAGGATCCCCCAAACCGTTGCCCAAAGAGCCAGAATTACCCACTTTTGCATCCAAATTCGCCGTCCTCGACCCTTGATAGCCAAGGCCTGGCGCGCTAAGTAGATGAGGATAGATACTGCGAAAAGCCCTTCTAGAATGGCTGTGAGAATCTTAAATGGGGCGGCTCGTGTAGCTTGTGCGCCCCCCAGGACCAATTCCAGTATCAGGGCTGCGGTGTCGGTGATGAGCCACAGGCAGACCACAACGCCCCTGCGCCAATTGATGCGAGTACGGCCCATCAAGTAACAGGCAAAGAGGGACGAAGCCAACCCCCATCTGTGGAGAATGATTGGACGGAGGATAAGCTTGGCATATCCTTGTAGCGCGACGAAGATCCTCATAGGATGTCCCTTGGGCCAAGGACCGGTGTGGCAGAAGACTACCCAGGCCAGGGTAATCCCTAAGTGCTCAATGGTACTCACTTGAATCGGTGCAAAAAGTGAGTTGGGATTTGATGAGTTGGTCGAAGAGTTGTTTTCCATGATGTGAGATGATGGTCGCTCTGGATCAGATCCTGTCGGCAGCTGCGATGAAGGTTGAATGGGTCGCAGGCACACGGCAGCTCTCTCTTATGCAGGAGTAGGCTCCTCCTTAGGGGGGAGGGGCTGGTAGTTCCTCTTTTTGCAACGACAAAGTGCTTTCAGCCACGCCTCCAAGACGATTTTGCCGATGAGTATTGCTACGGCGACGCCCAGGAGTCCTAAGAGATATGGCCATAGCACGCTCAAAGCGTCTAGCAGCCACTGTTCAACAATGTTGAGGCCTTCTTCCACCACATGAGCAATTTCTTCCACAACCTCGGTGGCGACGGCCACCAAAGTTGCTCCCATAGTCTCATACCAGAAACAGTCATGTCTATTAGAGCCTTCTCCACATTGCTGCCAATGCTCCATAGTGGTGGAGCAGGTGAGATTGGAATACAACAGGTTGGGTCCTACCCAGTCAAACCCTGAGTCGATGTTCCCTTCACACAGACTTTTCCGAAAAGCATGTCCTTCGGCGATGGCTATAAGGGGATTTGGAATGAACGGAACGGGTAGTCCAAGAATGCTCTTGCGCTTCTGAAGATGATATCCTAGGATTGCGTCGGTGCATGTCCGTCCGCTCACTATGGCCCTCCGCCATGTGCCATTGATTTTCCGCCAAGTAACCTCAGAAGAGTGAGTGTCATACTCCTCTGCATAATGTTCCTCGCAGTAGCTTTCCCAACCTCGAACGGTTTGGCAGGGTCTCCTGGCCAAACTGATCGTGCATTCGAGGACCCGTCTTGTCGTGTTTCTACAGGTCATGCGCCAAGGTCTTGGGTTGACATAACTGTCAGGTCTCCAAAAAACTCCAGGCCATATCATGCGGTCTTTCGAATAAACCGTGGCGATGTACTGGTACTTGACCCAGTAGTTTGTTGATTCCGTGAGGCATGGTGTTACCCAAGCTTCAAACTCATCTTGTTGGAGTCCCCACCACTCGTAGTCCCAATTTCGAGTGTAATCCTCGTACCAGGCTCGCAAAGCCCATTTGGCAGTAGGTGCTTTTTCAGGATCAGGGCAGTTGTACCTCCAGGTGGAGTGAAGAGCGTTCCCCGTTTGCCAGAGGTCACAACGTGGCGATGAGTGGGTTTTCCTCCAACAGGTGTCATTAAGGCTCTCAAAAATTCTTTTGGCGACACATTTGTCAATTTTTGCAAAGTCATTTTTAGGAACTTTCAGAAGGTCATCAGGAGTTGGAAGGGGTTGTGTACGCAAATTGGCAATGTGTAGCTCCTCCAAACCAGTATGAGAGCGAACCGTTCCCTCCGGGAAGTCTCCCATAAAGAACGTCTGGTCTTTGGCTATGTATGTCCATGGGAATGAGTTGTTCAGCCAGGTTTCAACCTCTGTACGGATTGTGCGTGTAGAGTGCCACAAATCAGCCCAGTATTCTTCTATGGCTGTAACTATATAATTCCGTCCTGCACATTGCACAAACTTATTCCAGAGGCAAGGATTCAACCAACTAAAGTGGTGTCTATAACAGTGCTTTTGCTCCTCATCATACATAAACCGTCTAGGTCCTTGTCTGATCAGGAAAGCCGTCATGTTGGTCAAATTGGCTGATGTAGGCAGCATCGTTGTATTGACTGGAAGATTACCTCGGGAGGCATTTCGATAGGTCCAGTTGCCCGTTGGTGCTGTAGGGATGATGTCATCCTTTCTGCAGTTCAGGTGGATGTCTCCCCAAAACTCCCCTCGTGGAAGCCAGGCCCGACAGCCTGAGGACCTGTGTGGGGCTGGGTATACTACTTCGGTATCCCAGTACCCTTGACTTGGCATCAATAGCAGCGATCGACAAGCCATGTTGCAATGCCATTCTGGCATACCTCGGTCCGGGTGAATCCAGTTGCATCTGACGGTCCGTCGTTCTTTGTTTTGCAGAACCCGTATCCAGCAGAGCACTCCAGTCTCGAGGAAGTCATAGTTGTAGATCTCCCAGGTGCGATTCAGAAGGTCGTCCAGAGTGGAGTCGTTCAATCCGAAGGCTCGGCGCTCCACGTACTTTTTCCCGTTGTCTTTGGCGAACAACCCGGTTCGGTTTTAGAATGTCCATAGGTGACCCTTGTATGCGTAAGATACCACGGTCCAACTCCGATGAAGTAGAAGATAGTAGCAAGAACAGCAGCAGCAAACAGCAGGGCAAGAAGCGTTAGCAGCCCTTTCAGGCATAGGGTTTTTCTGGTTATCGTAGTCGTTTTCCGTAGCAAGGGTTCGTTAGAGATTTCCGAGTCGTCGTCGGTGTCAGTAGAGCTGTCTGATTCCGATGTAACATCCAGCAACTCCGGGTCTGTAGGTCGGCGCCTCATGCCGATAGCATCCATCCTGGCCAGATTAGTGCCTCTCTGGGATCCGCTGTATCAGGCGCTGTACAGATTTTTCTCAAAGAGTTGAGGTGGCCTTGGTTGGCAGGGTTCTTTCCAACCCGTCTGGTGGCCCTTCTCTGCTGCAGGGCTGTATATATGGGAGAGGGGTAGGGTAAATCAGGCTCCAACCCCCTCCACACCCACTTCCAGTGGAACACCCTCCAGTAGTCCGGCCTAGGGAATGGGCCTGGGGCGGTTCCATTTTTCAGCGCCTGGTCTTGCCAGGATTCGTGTTTGTACCCTATTGGGGCAGGTACTGAGATATAGGTGTACAATGATTGTCCATGCAGAGTTAGTCTAGTGCGGTACCCCCAGGTTGACGGAGTAAAAATCCTCTGGTGTGGTGGATTGGGGTAGACCCTGTCTATTTCCAATTTCAATGGAAGCCTGGTGTTATTAAATATATAACATTCTGGATTTATTTCCCTCTTTACTATAGTTCTCGCCATACTTCGTGAAGTGGTCCAAATGACCATGTCATTGAGTGAAATTTCACAATACAGTCCTTGCAGTGGTTCAAGATAATGGGGACCCCACCTAATCCGTAGCTCGATCCCCTGTAACCTGAAATACACTGTATTAAAAGTCCACGGTAGAGATCTTGGGCACATAGGGGAGATTGATGCAACATTAACCGTGTTGTCGGATCCTCTTCCTTTCCAAGCGGGCGGTGCGGTAGGGATAAATAAATGTGGCTTCATGGCCGGGGGCGTCGTGTATTCTTCACTTTCCCCCACCTCTTTTACGTTTTGGAAATTGGTGGGTCGGAGATATATGAGATACTTAAGAAAATAGGCCTCAGTGAGCGGATTGGAAACAGTGAAATCTTCTCTTGGCATATCTAGTAGAATGGAGGTGGTAGGGAGTTTTAAAAACGGGCCTCTGTCTGATAGTCCCGATGAGACTCCAACCCCCACTTTGAACAATCTAGTCACAAAACACTGTCTCCCCTTTCGTTTTTTGGTTTTTTGCTGACCTGCAGACTCGACGACTCGTTTTCCTCCTTCCGGTGCGTCCATCAGTCTTGGTTTGTCTTTCTCCATGGAAATGCTGAGGCGAGCTTCTGCCAGGCGTGAGTTTTGGATTTCTTCTTGGGAGGCTCCGGCTCCGTACTGGACACGGTGGCGTGAGTCTGCTCGTCTGGTACCACTTTGATGGCTGCTCCGACTGAGTAGATCCCTTTATAGGGGACGGTGATCATGCGCACTGACAGCTGGACATGACAGGAGGTGCTAGGATCAGAGGGCGTACTCGCCCTGTGAGCCACGCCTCCCGGGTGTTGCAAAACTCCATCCCGAAACTGGGATTCCGCTGTCACCCAGTACAGGCAGGACTTCTCTTTTGGTCTCACCGCATTGCTGCCCCATCCTTCCACCTCTGTGGTGTAGTAATACATATCCGAGCTGCGCACCCCATCTTCTCTTGGTACATCCGGCAGATCCACTATGGGTATCGTGCAGTCATTGATGACCTCCAAAATTAGATGTGCCCAGGTGGTTAGTTCCCAGGGGCCTGTCCACCCACCGTTAACGGCTTGCTCTCGGGCGTCATCTGGGAGTGCACTTAGCTCCTCAGCTGATGGTTGGTATGCGTGAGGCCGATGTACCCGGAAGACCACCGGAGAGTGGTTGGCATTCAATGGTGGACATGACAGGGATGCTCTAGCAGCGTCATATGGCCAGGCGGCTTGAACAGAATCCCACAGGACATCATGGGGCCCTTCTTCCCTCTTCCACACCCATGGGTCCAATTCCTCTGGAGTGTTCGGAGGGGCGGAAGGTCCTGGTAATATTATCGGTATGGAGCTCCCATAGTTCGGCTGCACTTGCCCATAGGTTCTGTAATATCGCAGCGAGCTGTAAAATCTTGTCACTTGCCACCCTTCAGCTTCGCCTGTCAGTGTTACCTCTCCCCTCTTCAGCTGTTCCTCGCACACAGGGCAGTGGTGTAGCTCATCTCCGTCCCACGTGCAATAACAAGTTCTTGGTTTTTCCTGGAGCCACCCCCATTGGGTTTCCAACTTAAGCCGGGGCAGGTAACCCACTCGGCAGTTCCCACAGACTGTGTTGTTCAATACCGTGACTGGGGAGACGCGAAGGTGTTGTAGCATCTCTGCGGTAGCCTCCTGGTGTCTTGGCTTCTCACGGCCCGGTCCTTCCCAGATAATGGGAAGATGGTGGTCGGCTAAACAAACCGGGCAGCCGCTTTTAGCTTTTCTCCAAACCAGCATCTCTCTGTCCTCCGACAGGACTCCATTTTTGGCCCAATCCAATTTCTTCAGGGCTCGTCCTGCCCAAATCCCTGAAGGGGTTCTTCTAATTACAACCACCCCTTTCACGGTGGCCAGTCCGAGATAGGGTGGAATGGTACATGATTCACTGGCCATTTCACCGGCTTCTGTTTCGCTTTAGTCAGGAACCGGCTTGAGCTGCTCAACTCCTTGGATCCCTTTTCTTTCCAGCAATACTGTGTTCCTATCCAGTACTTTTTTGACGATGTCAGTTGTCTCAAACTTGGGTTTTACTGCTGCATGTACAGGTTGCTCTCTTGCTTTGACCCACACGCGCTGTCCCTCTCGGAATGGCACTCTGGGCGTCAGCTTCTCCTTTTTGTCGCTGGAGCCCCGCCCCACTTCCTTCGTGGTGAACGGCCGTTGGTTGAGTTCCATCGCAGGGGCGGGTCTTTCGGCTCTGCTTCTGTCGTTCAGGGCCTGCCCTATTTCCACCGCTTGGGTGCTCCAACTGTTGGTGTTAGCATTTTTAGCTATCCAGCTTTTCACTAACCCTATGGCTCGTTCCACCACTCCGTTAGCTTGTGGGGTATAGGGTGGCGAGTAAACTCGCATTACTCCATACTTCTGACACCACTGGTCAACCTGTGAATTACGGAAATGAGTCCCATTGTCCGTGCGCAGCTCTTTCGGGATTCCCAGGGCACTGCATACTTGTTCCAGCATGCCGACAACGCTATTGCCGTTTGCTTTCCTGGCTGCTTTTGTAGTTACAAACCCCGACATGGAATCCACCAGCACTAAGAGGTACTTCTCACCTCTCCTTCCTGTTATCCCCATGGGTCCTGCAACATCCATGCAGACTGAGCCCCAGGGGACCGTGCTTTTGATGGACAACCCATCCATCCGCTGCCCTCGGCGACCTGCGTTGTATTGACCACACACTTCACAGTCCCTTAGCACGCGTTGGACTTGTTTCACTGGGATCCAAAGGTCTTGCTCCTCCAGTTCCTTACGGGTAGGTCGCACGCCTGCATGTCCAAGGGCCTCATGCACGCTCCGCACGACCTCGACCACGTATTCTTTTGGGACCTCCCGTCCTTTGGGAGTTCTGTCCCACTTCTCGGTACCGACAAAGACGATCTTCCTTTGTTGGACATAACAGTCCACTTCATCATTCCCACGCCAATGAGCTCCCTCATGCGTGTGTGCTCTTTGGTGCTGCACTTCTATTTCCAACTGCAGCTTCAGCTCAGCAATTTTTTTCCACAAATCTTTGTGTGCCACTGGCTTGCCCTTTGCTGTCTCGAAACCATTTTCTTCCCAAATGGCCAAGTCTTCTCTGAGAGCCTGAGCGCAGTAGTAACTGTCGGTTACTAACCTGGCACTTTTGATTTTCCTTTTCACCAGCTCCAGCAATCCTTCCAGTACTGCCGTCACTTCTCCGGCTTGAGCACTACCGGGGGCCTTTCCTTTCTGGCGGCCTTTCTCTTTGCCGTCCTGCTTCAGAATAAATCCCCAGTATGCCGACTGGTCGGACCCCTTTCTGGATCCATCAGTGTAGATTGTCCATTCCGGTTGTCCTGGCTTCTCAAGTGTTTCTTGTGGTTTTTTCTTACTGGTAGGTTGTGCTGGCCCAATTTCAAGCTCCGGGTCCAGCAAGATGTCCTCCCATCTTCCCCACCGAGTATTGGTTGCTTTAGTACTTTCCACAGTTCCTTTTCTTAGGTACTTGTGAACTTGGCTTTGTGTGATGACTTTGACTGGTTGTCCTTGTGCTAAATCTTTCAGCACACCCCAATAGCGGGCTAACACCGCTAGCTCTTTTTCTTCCTGCGGGTATTTCTTTTCAACAGAAGTTAGAGTGTAACTCCACAGGGTAACCAAGCCTCCATTTTCGTTACTCACTTTGATCATGGCATCGTCATTCTCGCAGCTGATCTCTGCCACCAGCCTTTCTGACAAACTCCTTGGCTCCAATCTCACAGCTGCTTGAATGGCCCTTCTCAGTTCCTCTAGGTTCTGTTGATTTGCTGCTGTCCAAACCCAGGGTCTTTTTCCGTCTTTCTCGTCGTCCTCACTTTTCCTCAGGCAGTGGTACAAGGGTTTGGCATATTTCTGATAGTTGGGTACATGGTCTCTGACATAGTTGCACAGTCCCAATATTTTCTGCAGGTCATTTTCTGACTGTGGTGGTTGAATGTTTGTCAGCTTTTCTCTGTACCCATCCGAGAGTCCCAAGTCCGACGTGACTTGGAAACCCAGATAATTCACTTGGAACTGTCCAAATTGACATTTCTTGAGGTTTAGCTTCAAACCTGCTTTGGTGAGATTTTTAACCACTTTTCGTAGCCTCTCTAGGTGTTCTTCTTCTGTGTCATCAGCAATAAAAACATCATCAATGTACACAGTTGCACCCACGTCCCCCAACACTTCCATCACTGCTGACTGGAACACGTTTGGGGAGTTCTTGTACCCCTGGGGTAACCTTTGCCACACATAGCTCTTGCCTTTGTGGGTGAATGCAGTTTTACCTTGCGACTGTCTGGCGAGGCGTAGAGAGAAAAATCCATTGGCTAGGTCGATGCAGGACTTGAACTTTTTGACTCGAAGAGTTTTCAACGCTCCTTGTGGATTGATCAAACTGGCTCGGTTTGCTATTGTTCTCCGATTCAGGGCCTTGAAGTTGATGACTGGCCTCCAACCCCCTCCAGCCGATTCAGGTTTCTTCACCGCCTGGATGGGGCTGTTGGTGATCGGGTTGAGCTCCTCTCTGATGATCTCTAGGGCGCCCAGCTCCTTCACGATCTTGTCCATCTCCTCGACTGCTCCTGGGTTCAACGGGTACTGCCGAACAGGTGGATGAACCCCACCTTCGATGTGATGAACAAACTTTGGGCCCAAATCTCCACAATCATTTTTGAACCGTGCTACCTGTGCTGTAGCGATGATTTCACGTAGCTCCTCTTTCCCAGCCGGGGAGAAGTCACTCTCTTCAAGTTTCTGTTCTGTCACCGTTGGTATGTCGACCGGTTTGTACCAGTCTTGCTTCTCTGATCCTGTTTGTGTTGGGCCGACTTTCACCAATCTTGCTTTCAAGCTCGTCAGCCTTCTCTCCAGCCTACGATGTGTGCTTTTCTTTTTACTGAGTTCGTCTAAGTCTTTTACTGTAAGGAGATTGTAGGGACCTTTCACCCATACTACTCCTTTCCAGGTCCCATATGGCATTTCTTCTATTTTCCCATTGGCAAACTGAACCTTCAGGTGTCCTGCTGTTTTTAGGTCTTTGCGGGTCATCGACACCTCCGCTCCGGTGTCCACTAGGTAGGGCACTCCTTCCACTTTAGCATAGATTTCGTCCCCTTCCCAGTAGGCATTGTCTAAAACGACCCGCGACCTGGACGCCATTACTTTGGTGACCCTCCGGCCCCGGCTTTACGGGACTCACGGAGGGCCGTCCTCTCTTCTGGGCTCAATTTCCTATACTCCTCATCTGTCAGGAACTGACCTTTCCCTGGCTGATTTGATGAAGCCGGAGGGTTGGTCGGTTTCCCTTGTGGTCCTGGTGGTTTCTGCTGGAACGGTCGGTTCCGGAAGTTGGGTGGCGGTGTTCCTTGTTGAAACGGTCTGCTCTGGAAGTTGGATGGCGGTGCTCCTTGCTGGAACGGTCTACCCTGGAAGTTGGATGGTTGTCTGATGTTAACCCTTCCAGGTGGCTTTGCCGGTTGGCTAGCCTCCTTCTTCCTTTTGTCCTCGTAGTACTGTTGTTCCAGGTCGAATCCTTGCACTGCTACATCCATCTGAGCGACTGTTGTGCTTCTCACTGGCAACTTCACGAACACGATCTCTCCTCTGCGTCCTTTTGTCACCTCACGCAGTACTTTCACATATCTCGCAGGGGAAACGGTCTGCTTAAGTGTGTGCCAAAGCGGTTCCAACCGGCTTCCCTTGTCCAGCCGTCCTCTGGCTCTCTTCACCTGGGACTCTTCATCATCCATGTCCTCCAACACCAGCCTCTCATAGTTGCTCTGTGCTGAATCTGTTCCAACCATCGGGTCCGCAGTCACGCTGGTCAGCCACAACTTTTTGGCTCCCTCGTGGTTGGTGGTAGACAACACAGTTGGCCAAACATCTTTTAGATATTCTTCATTGTTTTCGTCTGCGTTTTTACTCCTAATCACCAGCCTTAGATTCTTCAATTCGGCGTAAGCATCCTGTCCCGTATTAGTGGCAGGTAGCTGAGTCAACGCCCCTGGTGGTCTCACCGGGATCTGTGGTCCTGGCTCCGAAGACGTCGCCTGAGGTTCCTCTTCATCAGCCGACACTTCGTCCAGCTTCTGTCGAGCCTCCCTGGAGTATTTGAAGGCAGCTTTCTTCAGTCGTCGCAGCATCACATCATACATAATTCCAATGTATGCATTCCTGAAGTTGGTAGTCAGGGAATAGTGTGCTGTCAGAGTGGAGCAGGATGGTGTCATCAGGATGTTAGCCCATTCTCCGATTGTTGCTTCCACCTCGAGCTGCACCCGGTCTCCCAATCTGCTGGCCCATCCTGCCGGGATCTGGTACTCGGTTTGGCCGACCTCTGGTACATACGTACGCCGTCCGTCCTTAGCCTGCACGGGACCCCAGGTCACGTCTCTTGCCAGTCTCTCAGAAGATCCTTCGATGTCAAAGGTTTCTATTTCTTTCTTCTTACCCCGATGCTGTCCTGTTCGGAGTGTCTTATGCTCGGCCGGTAGTTGCTTTGGGTCGGAGAAGACGCTGCCGTGATCGCTCTCCTCTTCTTCTTCTCCAGGATGTTCGATCTCCGGTTGCTCCTCTTCGTCCTCCGAGTCACTGATGTCCTCATACTGCTGTTGTCGAAGAGGTTCTCTCCTGGGGGAGTTCAGCGGTCGAATCTTGGCTGGTTTCATCGGTCCTTCTTCTTTCGGGACCGTCGGCTGCTCATTCTTGACTTTTCCCGCATTGGGTTTTTTCAGTTCACTGTGGCTCTCTTCAAACGAGAACTCCTTAACGTACTTTGCTGCGGAGAACCCTGGTTCAACAGGTGTCTCCTTTATCTTTATCCTGGGTGGCTGCACGGCCTTGGCTTTTCCTATCTGGGTGGTGTTTAAAACCTCACTTTGGGGAATTTTTAAGGGATATTTCTTGATTTCTTGCGATGGATGGCTAATGCGGCATTGCTCCTCCATCTCAGCTGCCAATTTCACCCCTTGCTCAGTGCGGAGTCGATGCAGACGGGGGTCAACCACCACCACCACTTCTTTGAACACAAAGAAATGACTGTTGGTCTTGGCTATATTCACCACTCCGTTCTCCGCTATTGATCTGGCGGTGTCCCTTGGCAGATCCGGCGATCTCAGTCCTTGTACACTCACTATGACTCTTCTCATGCATTCGTTGCTGGCCGCCGCTAAGCCCCGCTCGAGTCCATGCCACATCTTCTTCCGATATTCCTCCAAACCCTCTCCTTTTCGGTAGACGTCAATCGGGACTAGGATTACAGCACCATAAGGGAGACTATAGCCGTTCATCAAGACTACTTCTCCCCTTGTCTTTGGGCTACAGGTGGCTTCTAGCAATTTTGAATCCGCTTGGTAATATTGCCCTGCTTGGTCCTCAAGGCTGCGTCTGAACTTTCGATTGTGGATCTTGTATCTGTCATTGGTGAACACAATCAGTCCGTCACCCTCAAGATCCCATATTCTTCCAATAACCTGATAAATCCGGAGGCCGGTCTGCAGTCTAAAGTTGCTGGCCCCCGGTGGTATTTCGGCTAATTCTCGGGCCATCCTCCAGGTGTCCGATTTCTGAGTCTTCTTCTTAGGGCGACCGGGGTCCCGCTGCTCCTCGTCCGATTCCTCCCTGTCCTCGTCGGAACTGCTGGCCGCTGGGGTCTCCGTAGGTGGTAGTGGATGCCTTCTCTCCGTGCTGTGGGCTCGGGGATGAAACCCGGGCTCCAGACCTCGTCGCAGGGACCAGTCCCTGGCCGCTTGCTCCAACTGCTCCTCAGTGAGGCCGCCGACGAGCGCTTCCTCGGGGTCTTCCTCATTGGCTGGTGCAGGTGGGATGTCCTCGTTCCGCGATGGACCTGGTGGAGCTGAGGGACCTCCATCGCTGTCGTCGCTGCTGTCACCGCCGGCGTTGTCGTCGCTGCCGCCCGTCAGGTCTATCAGATACCTCGGAGGTTGCTTCGTCTGGCGAGTCGGTGTCGTGGTTCTGCTGGGCAGTCGGGACGGAGGCTCAGCCACCTCCGACCCTGCCTCTTCGAGGGCTCGCTCCTTTTCCTTGCCCTCTTTGTAGGTTGAAAGTCTCTGCATGGCCTCAGCGTAGTCTTTGTACTGGTTCACCCCCTTGGCGTTTGGGTCCACCAGGATTCCATCGATGCCCGCCGCCAAGGTAGCTGTTTTTACTACGCGGTCATACTTTTCGGAGGGGCTGTGGACAATTCGTAGCTCACCATCCGCCCATCCTTCAAGGAGGTCAGCGAACCATTCCAGCCATCCTCTAACCTCCGGCTTCTTAGCCACTTTCACTGGGCATCTGACGACCCCCAGTCGGTGGCCGTGTCTAAGCTGGGTGCAGTAGTATATCCGTTTTTGCACTATGATTTCCATTGGGCTCCGAGCAACGTCCTTGCTCATGGTGAAGTGAGAATCAAAGAACATCTTTTTATTTATCTCAGTCCAGGATTCCAATCCATCACCAAGTAATATCAACATTACAGGAAATTGCGATAATGCAGATTTGGAAAGATGGGATTGATGATTCTTCCCATCCCGGCTGATGTTGCTTGCCTCTTGTTCCATTGCTGGCTTTTGTAGGGGCTCCAGTTCCCCTCTTTCTTCTTCTTCACTCATAGTTGTCTTTGTCTTTCGAGTCGCCTATCCCCCAAAGCCTCTCTTTGCGCTTTCGAGTAGGGATGGGTCCAGGCTGTGTTGGCTACTGGCTTCACTGTCTGGATCTGGTCATTCTATCCTCAGTAGAAGCTTTCCCTCACCTGTATGCTATACAGTTACTGCGAGGGTTGTGACTGATGGCCTTGTCAGTCACCACTAACTCTCTTCCCTAAGAGTTAGAAACCCAAGTGAGCTATTCAGAGTCTCGCATCTGTTTTCACTGACTTGGTGTCTTTGGGGCCCGCCTACTCAGTTGTGCGCCGCCCCACGTTGGGCGCCATGAAGGTTATCCTGCAATAGTCAGCCCCGCCCACTCCTCACTACTACCCAGGGCTGCCTACTGACCAGTTCTCTGTCTAACAGGTCCGGAAAATCTCTGAGACCTGGGTATTACCCTAAAAGTACTCTATAAGAGATAATCTATTTAAACTGGTGGCGAAAGTGATTCGTCTAGCTCTAACTACCTCCAATCCAGAAGTTATGACCCTTTACAGTTAAGAAACAATCAGCTGAGTAGCCCTCACAGCTGCATAATTCCAATAACCACTTCTGTTAACGGTAGCCCACTTTCTAAATCATAACTTGCACTTGGAACCGGCTAGATTATGTTTAGTGACTTAGATGTAAGTCCCAGGGTCATTATTTATTCTCACCAAAGGAAATTATGAAGCCTCCTATTTACTGGAATCATGTACATTAGTTTTCCCTTAATTAAAAGAACTGAACGAAGATTAAATGACTCTATTAATTCCAATGTCCACCAACCTCTTTAGAATTTTATAGTATAAATTTATTAAGCAAGCTTAAGCAGGGATATGCGACATACAAATCAATAATCAATCGTAAATAATTCAAAAACAGTGTAATAAAATTTACATGTACAATCATACTACCCTGTCCTCTTTTCCCTGACTAAAGTCGCAAGTTCTGAGATGGAATTTCAATGAGCAGATTCAACTCATACCCAGACGATGGTGGATCTTTGGCAACAGGAATTTCTAGCATCCTTGGTTGAGGTCTTTGCCTTGTGTGGAAAAAACCCTCTTTAGAAAAGAAACAAAGCAGAACGGGTCCGAATCCTTTGGCAAAACCCAGTTCCTCATCCCTGAGGGAGCTTTGTCCTTCCTCCAAGTCTTGTTGCAGAGTTTGTAATTGCTGGGCTGAGACGAGACCGACGATCGAATGAAGAACCAGGGATGGGGCGATGGAACCCAGTCCTTCCTTGGCGGTGTGAAGTCCGAACTCTCCCGTGGTTCTGAAGTGCGGTCCGTGGCTCAATCTGCTTCAGCAAGTTGTCTCTCCTTCTGCGCCGTCGGACTGGGAACAACTGGTTCCTCTTCTCAGCCCCTTTTTATGCATCTCTCCACCATGTGTGTGTATGGGGAGGTTTGGCCTACGTGACTTTCTCCACATCTGCTGTTTCTCATGAAAAAGTCCTCACATTGCCCAATCTATTTCTGCTGACCATGGTGGAAAGTCCCGTACTTCCCCTTTCTCCGTTGCTTCAGCCAAACTCAACACTCCAACCATCCTGTGCGCTCTGACCATCTGTTCAGAACTGCTTGCGACATTTCCTGTTTCAGGACTGTGCTGTATTCCTCTCTTTTTCTATAACCCACTATTATGTATTATAGCTCATTAAACACATTAAATCTGTTGTTAAACCTGTTTGAATTAATTTCAAATGATTACAACTTCACATCATCACAAGTTTGATCCTTAGTTAACAATCAATCACATCTCTTACTTATTATAATTCATCAACCATAATCTTTCCACAGTTAATTCATTACAGAAATCATTACAGATCACATTTCAGATAATACATTTCAGAAGGTTATTATGTGATTACTTGTATTCATTTTACTATTCCTTCATATTCAATTTAATTAGCTTTTAATCAAACTACAAGATTACTTATTTTCTCTCAGGCCTCTATGCACCTTTTCTGCATGCACCCGGAAAGATCTCACACCCCATGCCAGTTTTCTTGACAAATTTCAAAATAAAAGCCTTGAATATTTTTACATCAGGTAATTGCTGTTTTTGGCTTTATTTGACGTTTTCATCCAAAGCACTGTTACACATGGGATTACTTTGGAACTTTGAAATGAAGCATACTGAAAATTTCAAAATAAAAGCCTTGAATATTTTTACATCAGGTAATTGCTGTTTTTGGCTTTATATGACTTTTTCATCCAAAGCACTGTTACACATGGGATTAGTTTGGAACTTTAAAATGGAGCATAATAATAATTTCAAAATAAAAGCCTTGAATATTTTTACATCAGGTAATTGCTCTTTTTGGCTTTATTTGACTTTTTCATCCAAAGCACTGTTACACGTGGTATTAGTTTGGCCCTTTGAAATGAAGCATTCTGAAAATTTCAAAATAAAAGCCTTGAATAATTTTACATGACGTAATTGCTCTTTTTGGCTTTATTTGACTTTTTCATCCAAAGCACTGTTACACGTGGTATTAGTTTGGCCCTTTGAAATGAAGCATACTGAAAATTTCAAAATAAAAGCCTTGAATATTTTTACATCAGCTACTTGTGTTTTGAGCATTATATAACTATTTTAACCCAAGGACTATTACGCATGGGATTAGTTTGGCCCTTTGAAATGAAGGTTAACAAAACTTCCAAAATAAAAGCCTTGACAACATTTTAAATCGTACCGAACGGTGCACGTCCGCCTCGCTTAACGTTCTTGCGGTTCTCCGCGTGCCACTGATCACGTCGCGGCGTCCTTTGGCGTCGACGCCGATTTGTGGCGCGACGACGCCGGGCCCATGCCCGACGGGCGCGCCTTGGCAGGCCCCGGCTAAATTTCTTCCGAAATTTTCTAGTTATTATTATAGAACTTTATTTTTCTTCCGTAACCGTTAATGCGGCTCATACCGCTTGGTGCACACCTACAAATGAGGTATCAAAACCTGCAGAAAATTCACGCCATTCCAGCTATTACTTCTGGTGGGATTTGGGCTTAACGTGGCGACATAATTCGCAAAAAACTACGAAAAAACCCCCATTATAAGTCAATGGGAAAAATCCTAGAAATACCCTATTTTTGAGGATTTGCTGTGTCGTCACAAATTCACCTAGAAATGCCATTCAAATTTCATTTTGTAGATACGTCTGTGATCTCTTCGAAAGTGAAGACGGCTCGTCGATACCAGTTACGGTTTGTCCACAATTTGCCTCTAAGCGACCCAAAGTTTCTCATTTTTGCTCAAATTAGAGTGACAGCAGACCTCGGATCAGATATGGGCACAACATTTCTTTCTCTCATCACTGTAAATGCTCTGAGTGAGGTACAGATATGAATCTCGGGACTATCGCAGAAGACACATTGAACTGTCATACGCTCGAAACGCTTTTCGAATATGTATTACGGTTCCCGAACAAGAAGGATTTGTTTCCAATGCTTTTTTTCAGTAAAGTGTGTTTGCTCAAACACACTTGTGTGTTTGAGAGCTCAGAGCTCAGAGCTCACACCTGCTGAGACCATTATTTGCCATAGCAACGGAACTCAAGAGGCTATTGGCTGCTGATTTGGACTACGAATACGCATCGCTGTAGTTCTATCTATAGTGGAATACTCAGTTGAAACAGATCAGGACTGAACTGGCCTTTACAACTAATTGCTGCTTTGGGCTGTATATAACTGATTTAACTCAGTAACTGTTACACATGGGATTAGTTTTACACTTTAAAATTAAGCATATTGAAAATTTCACAATAAAAGCCCTGAATATTTTTACATGACGTAATTGCTCTTTTTTGGCTTCATTTGACTTTTTCATCCAAAGCACTGTTACACATGGTATTAGTTTGGCCCTTTAAAATGAAGCTTAACAAAAATTTCAAAATAAAAGCCTTGAATATTTTTACATGACATAATTGCTCTTTTTGGCTTTATTTGACTTTTTCATCCAAAGCACTGTTACACATGGTATTAGTTCAGAACTTTAAAATGAAGCATACTGAAAATTTCAAAATAAAAGCCTTGAATATTTTTACATCATGTAATTGCTCTTTTTGGCTTTATTTGACTTTTTCATCCAAAGCACTGTTACACATGGTATTAGTTTGGAACTTTAAAATGGAGCATAATAATAATTTCAAAATAAAAGCCTTGAATATTTTTACATCATGTAATTGCTGTTTTTGGCTTTGTATGACTTTTTCATCCAAAGCACTGTTACACATGGGATTAGTTCGGAACTTTAAAATGAAACATACTGAAAATTTCAAAATAAAAGCCTTGAATATTTTTACATCATGTAATTGCTCTTTTTGGCTTTATTTGACTTTTTCATCCAAAGCACTGTTACACATGGGATTAGTTTGGCCCTTTGAAATGAAGCATACTGAAAATTTTAAAATAAAAGCCTTGAATATTTTTACATGACGTAATTGCTGTTTGTGGCTTTATGTGACTTTTTCATCCAAAGCACTGTTACACATGGGATTAGTTTGGAACTTTAAAATTAAGCATACTGAAAATTTCAAAATAAAAGCCTTGAAGATTTTACATGACGTAATTGCTTTTTTTGGCCGTATATGACTTTTTCATGCAAAGCACTGTTACACATGGGATTAGTTCGGAACTTTAAAATGGAGCATACTGAAAATTTCAAAATAAAAGCCTTGAATATTTTTACATCAGCTACTTGTGTTTTCAGCATTATATAACTATTGGGATTAGTTCGGAACTTTAAAATGGAGCATACTGAAAATTTCAAAATAAAAGCCTTGAATATTTTTACATCAGCTACTTGTGTTTTCAGCATTATATAACTATTTTAACCCAAGGACTATTACGCATGGGATTAGTTTGGCCCTTTGAAATGAAGTTTAACAAAACTTCCAAAATAAAAGCCTTGACAACATTTTAAATCGTACCGAATGGTGCACGTCCGCCTCGCTTAACGTTCTTGTGGTTCTCCGCGTGCCACTGATTACGTTGCGGCGTTCTTTAGCGTCGACGCCGATTTGTGGCGTGACGACGCCGGGCCCAAGCCCGACGGGCGCGCCTTGGCAGGCCCCGGCTAAATTTCTTCAGAAATTTTGTTTTTCTAGTATTCTTTATTCTTCCGTAACCGTTAATGCGGCTCATACCGCTGGGTGCACACCTACAAATGAGGTATCAAAACGTGCAGAAAATTCACGCCATTGGAGCTATTATTTTTGGTGGGATTTGGGCTTAACGTGGCGACATAATTCGCAAAAAACTGCGAAAAAAACCCCATTATAACTCAATGGGAAAAATCCTAGAAATACCCTATTTTTGAGGATTTGCTGTGTCGTCACAAATTCACCTAGAAATGCCATTCAAATTTCATTTTGTAGATACGTCTGTGATCTCTTCGAAAGTGAAGACGGCTCGTCGATACCAGTTACGGTTTGTCCACAATTTGCCTCTAAGCGACCCAAACTTTCTCATTTTTGCTGAAATTACAGTGACAGCCCATCTCGGTTCATATCTGGGCACAACATTTCTTTCTCTCATCGCTGTAAATGCTCTGAGTGAGGTACAGATATGAATCTCGGGACTATCGCAGAAGACACATTGAACTGTCATACGCTCGAAACGCTTTTCGAATATGTATTACGGTTCCCGAACAAGAAGGATTTGTTTCCAATGCTTTTTTTCAGTAAAATGTGTTTGCTCAAACACACTTGTGTGTTTGAGAGCTCACAGCTCAGAGCTCACACCTGCTGAGACCATTATTTGCCATAGCAACGGAACTCAAGAGGCTATTGGCTGCTGGTTAGGACTACGAATACGCATCACTGTAGTTCTATCTATCCTCAGTTGAAACAGATCAGGACTGAGAACTGGCCTTTAGAACTACTGCTGCTATGGGCTGTATATAACTGATTTAACTCAGTAACTGTTACACATGGGATTAGTTTGGAACTTTAAAATGGAGCATAATAATAATTTCAAAATAAAAGCCTTGAATATTTTTACATCAGGTAATTGCTGTTTTTGGCTTTATTTGACGTTTTCATCCAAAGCACTGTTACACATGTACGCTCGAAACGCTTTTCGAATATGTATTACGGTTCCCGAACAAGAAGGATTTGTTTCCAATGCTTTTTTTCAGTAAAATGTGTTTGCTCAAACACACTTGTGTGTTTGAGAGCTCA
This sequence comes from Xiphophorus maculatus, assembly GCF_002775205.1. NCBI lineage: Eukaryota > Metazoa > Chordata > Actinopteri > Cyprinodontiformes > Poeciliidae > Xiphophorus > Xiphophorus maculatus. The sequence continues at coordinate 3,401,247 of NC_036458.1, forward strand.
CAGCTCAGAGCTCACACCTGCTGAGACCATTATTTGCCATAGCAACGGAACTCAAGAGGCTATTGGCTGCTGGTTAGGACTACGAATACGCATCACTGTAGTTCTATCTATCCTCAGTTGAAACAGATCAGGACTGAGAACTGGCCTTTAGAACTACTGCTGCTATGGGCTGTATATAACTGATTTAACTCAGTAACTGTTACACATGGGATTAGTTTGGAACTTTAAAATGGAGCATAATAATAATTTCAAAATAAAAGCCTTGAATATTTTTACATCAGGTAATTGCTGTTTTTGGCTTTATTTGACGTTTTCATCCAAAGCACTGTTACACATGGGATTACTTTGGAACTTTAAAATGGAGAATAATAATTTCAAAATAAAAGCCTTGAATATTTTCACATCAGCTACTTGTGTTTTGAGCATTATATAACTATTTTAACCCAAGGACTATTACGCATGGGATTAGTTTGGCCCTTTGAAATGAAGTTTAACAAAACTTCCAAAATAAAAGCCTCGACAACATTTTAAATCGTACCGAACGGTGCACGTCCGCCTCGCTTAACGTTCTTGCGGTTCTCCGCGTGCCACTGCTTACGTCGCGGCGTTCTTTGGCGTCGACGCCGATTTGTGGCGCGACGACGCCGGGCCCGAACCCCACGGCCGCGCCTTGGCAGGCCCCGGCTAAATTTCTTCCGAAATTTTCTAGTTATAATTCTTTATTTTTCTTCCGTAACCGTTAATGCGGCTCATACCGCTGGGTGCACACCTACAAATGAGGTATCAAAACGTGCAGAAAATTCACGCCATTGGAGCTATTATTTTTGGTGGGATTTGGGCTTAACGTGGCGACATAATTCGCAAAAAACTGCGAAAAAAACCCCATGATAACTCAATGGGAAAAATCCTAGAAATACCCTATTTTTGAGGATTTGCTGTGTCGTCACAAATTCACCTAGAAATGCCATTCAAATTTCATTTTGTAGATACGTCTGTGATCTCTTCGAAAGTGAAGACGGCTCGTCGATACCAGTTACGGTTTGTCCACAATTTGCCTCTAAGCGACCCAAAGTTTCTCATTTTTCTTCAAATTAGAGTGACAGCCCATCTCGGTTCATATCTGGGCACAACATTTCTTTCTCTCATCACTGTAAATGCTCTGAGTGAGGTACAGATATGAATCTCGGGACTATCGCAGAAGACACATTGAACTGTCATACGCTCGAAACGCTTTTCGAATATGTATTACGGTTCCCGAACAAGAAGGATTTGTTTCCAATGCTTTTTTTCAGTAAAGTGTGTTTGCTCAAACACACTTGTGTGTTTGAGAGCTCACAGCTCAGAGCTCACACCTGCTGAGACCATTATTTGCCATAGCAACGGAACTCAAGAGGCTATTGGCTGCTGATTTGGACTACGAATACGCATCACTGTAGTTCTATCTATCCTCAGTTGAAACAGATCAGGACTGAGAACTGGCCTTTAGAACTACTGCTGCTATGGGCTGTATATAACTGATTTAACTCAGTAACTGTTACACATGGGATTAGTTTGGAACTTTAAAATGGAGCATAATAATAATTTCAAAATAAAAGCCTTGAATAGTTTTACATCAGGTAATTGCTGTTTTTGGCTTTATTTGACGTTTTCATCCAAAGCACTGTTACACATGGGATTACTTTGGAACTTTAAAATGGAGAATAATAATAATTTCAAAATAAAAGCCTTGAATATTTTTACATCAGGTAATTGCTTTTTTTGGCCGTATATGACTTTTTCATCCAAAGCAATGTTACACATGGGATTAGTTTGGAACTTTAAAATGGAGAATAATAATTTCAAAATAAAAGCCTTGAATATTTTTACATCAGGTAATTGCTGTTTTTGGCTTTATTTGACGTTTTCATCCAAAGCACTGTTACACATGGGATTACTTTGGAACTTTAAAATGGAGAATAATAATAATTTCAAAATAAAAGCCTTGAATATTTTTACATCAGGTAATTGCTTTTTTGGCCGTATATGACTTTTTCATCCAAAGCAATGTTACACATGGGATTAGTTTGGAACTTTAAAATGGAGAATAATAATTTCAAAATAAAAGCCTTGAATATTTTTACATCATGTATTTGCTGTTTTTGGCTTTATATGACTTTTTCATCCAAAGCACTGTTACACATGGCATTAGTTCGGAACTTTAAAATTAAGCATACTGAAAATTTCAAAATAAAAGCCTTGAATATTTTTACATCAGGTAATTGCTCTTTTTGGCTTTATGTGACTTTTTCATCCAAAGCACTGTTACACGTGGTATTAGTTTGGCCCTCTGAAATGAAGCATATTGAAAATTTCAAAATAAAAGCCTTGAATATTTTTACATCATGTAATTGCTTTTTTTGGCCGTATATGACTCTTTCATCCAAAGCACTGTTACACATGGGATTAGTTTGGAACTTTAAAATGGAGCATAATAATAATTTCAAAATAAAAGCCTTGAATATTTTTACATCATGCAATTGCTGTTTTTGGCTTTGTGTGACTTTTTCATCCAAAGCACTGTTACACATGGGATTAGTTTTGAACTTTAAAATTAAGCATATTGAACATTTCACAATAAAAGCCCTGAATATTTTTACATGACGTAATTGCTCTTTTTGGCTTTATTTGACTTTTTCATCCAAAGCACTGTTACACGTGGTATTAGTTCAGAACTTTAAAGTTAAGCATACTGACAATTTCAAAATAAAAGCCTTGAATATTTTTACATGAGGTAATAGCTCTTTTTGGCTTTTTTTGACTTTTTCATCCAAAGCACTCTTACACGTGGTATTAGTTCGGAACTTAAAAATGAAGCATACTGAAAATTTCAAAATAAAAGCCTTGCATTTTTTTACATCAGCTACTTGTGTTTTGAGCATTATATAACTATTTTAACCCAAGGACTATTACGCATGGGATTAGTTTGGCCCTTTGAAATGAAGTTTAACAAAACTTCCAAAATAAAAGCCTTGACAACATTTTAAATCGTACCGAACGGTGCACGTCCGCCTCACTTAACGTTCTTGCGGTTCTCCGCGTGCCACTGATTACGTCACGGCGTTCTTTAGCGTCGACGCCGATTTGTGGCGTGACGACGCCGGGCCCAAACCCCACGGCCGCGCCTTGGCAGGCCCCGGCTAAATTTCTTCAGAAATTTTGTTTTTCTAGTTTTAAATTTAAAGTGACTTTTTTTTCCCAAGTCAAGGTTTATTTATATAGCACATTTATAACAGCCTCAACTTCACAACATCACAGGTAGGTAAATGAAAAAATAGAATTAATATTAAATTTAGTAAAAAATAATAAGACAAGTATAAAATTGTCAGATACCAAAAGCTAATAATATGAATAAAACCCCAAAATTTAGAAATTTAGCTGCAGCAATTATCTTAATTGCTTTTACATTTTCTCTTTAGCTGTTGAAGGTCATAGAGAACAGATGAGTTTTCTGTCTGGACTTAAACCGACTGACTTTACAGACAGAAGGAGACTGATCCAGTCTGGCCGCCACAGAGAGACTCTGTCCCCTCTAGGTTTTAGCTGAGCTTTAGGGACAGATAATAAAAGCTGGTCGGTTGATCTCAGAGCTCTGGGTGGAGTGAAGGGCTGCAAGAACTTATTGAAGTAAGAAGGGCTCATGGAGTTTAGACACTTCAATAAAACCTTAAAATTTTATCCTAAAAGCAACAGGAAGCCAATAAAGGATGAGTAAAACTGGAGTAACAGCTTCACACCTCCTTGTTTTGGTCAGCAGACAAGCTGCAGCGTTTTGGACGCTCTGCAGTGACTGCAGGCAGTTCTGGTCCAACCCTAAATAAAAGGAGTTTCAATAATCTATTGTAATCTTTTCTACAGATCGGAACTACAGAAGACTTTGTGTCAGTATTCAACAGAAACTCTCACTTACATCGTAGCTGTGAGAGATTTCTGTGAGATGTTTTCTGAATGGAAGAACTGCAGAGAGCAAGAAATGGAGAAAATCAGAAAAATCAAAAAAAGGGCTGATAAGATTGACCCGTCTTTCACCAAGTCAAGCTTTATGAAACGTATAAAGAGCAAATTCCAGTTAAATAGAGACAGGAAACTTGCAGAGCTGGAGAAGGAGCTGGATGAAGTGTTGAAAGAAACACTGGAGGGTTTGGAGAAACTCAAAACCTTCTTGGATGCGGTGGAGAAGCTGGCGGTCACGTCTCTGCAGGTTTTCACTGAGAACCAGATATTGTTCCTGCCTGATGAGATCAGCTTTGATGAAGTTCAGGATTTGATCAAATCTGCACAACAGATCTGCCCTCTGCTACTGGAGTTCAAACGAGACGCAGCAACTTTCTTTGCTCCTAAAAGACACAATGTGGAGGTTCTGCTGTACCAGCTGGAAAAACATATAAACACCAGCGAGAGAATATTTGAAAACCTTTCTGACAGGTAAAATACTTTTCATCAAGAAATAACTTGTTTTTTGTTGTGAACATAACATGTTCATAATACTATAATATTTTCAAACAAACATTCAGACTTTGTTCTCTCTTCCACATCCTCAGAATCAACATTTGTCTTAAAATAAGAGAGGATATTGCTGTTGAATGTGATTTATCTGATGATGTCATGCAAAAAATGACTGATCAGGTCAAACAACTTGATAAAATCAGGTAAGATTCAAACCCCCAATAAATGAATTATTACTTAAAGATTTTCCAGTGTTTTCAAATCAAAAACTAAACTTTCTTCTCTAGGATGGACGACGACATTCGGATGATGTTCCTGTTCCAGAGGATCAGCTACTCAGAATTTGTTAATAAGTACAATGATGAGCTTCCTGAGATGCTGCAGTTTCTTGATCAGATTGAGCAGTGTGCTGTTACGTTAGACAGTGTGAATAAGGGAGCAAAGATCTCCAGTGTGGCTGGAAGCTCAGTGGGAGCTGTGGGAAAAATCTTGTCCATTGTTGGCTTAGCTTTAATTCCAGTTACATTTGGTGCGTCTGTGGGGTTGACAGTTGCTGGTGCAGCTGTGGCAGGAACCAGTGGAGTGAACAGCTTGGTAACCACTTTAGTAGAGGGTGGAGTTAATCATACACAAACACAACAAGCAAATACAGCCTTTCAAAGATTCATGTCTGGTGTTCAGAGAATCCAGGACTGTCTGGAAGAGGCGGCCAAACCACCATATGCTGAAGTTACACAAAGTAGTGAAGATGAGCTTCACATGGCAGGAAATAATGCTGCAGATGGTATTGAAAAGGCTGGTGAATTGATTGTTGATGCAGCTGTTGTTCCAAATGCAGGTAAAGTTGCACTACAGGAAGGGAAAGCATTGGGTACTGTATCCAGAATGGCCTCAGATGTTCCTGAAATTAGTCAGGCAGCAGTTAAAGGGCCGCTTGCTCTTACCAAGATGGCCAGAGCTTTCTCTATTGCAGCCAATGCCCTCTTCCTTGGCATGAATATCTACTTCATCACTACAGACAGCATGGCCCTGGCTGAAGGGACAGAGACTAAGGTCTCTATGTTCCTCAGAGCCAGAGCTGGTCTGTGGCTCTCAGAGATATTGGCCTGGACAAAAAATCTGCAACTCACTGAGTAGCAGCAAACTGACCACAAAGGAAAACAAAGAAATGCTTGAGAAGCCATTTTACCCTGTCTAAGAGCAATCTGTCTATTAATGGGTGCATAAATATTTGCTTTGGGACTCCCTAACAGAAAAACTTAAACAACAAAAATAGTTTCAATTTGTAACCCAGTTTTTCTACAATAAAGGTAGTTAGACTGTATTGTGTGATTATGTTAGTTTAGATACAGGTGACTGTTAGTCTCCATTTCACTAGCATCTTATCAAGATATTCATATTTAAGTTGTTTCTGCACCTTTTACCAGACTAAACCGATGAGTCGGTCAGTAGCAGCCATAACCTCCACACCAGTATAACACCATCCTGTCCCAGTGAAAAAGGTGAACCACTCTGTTCAATAACACATTTCTTGGTGTCACAGCAGGGAATCAATTGGCATTTCTCTGTGTTGTTGTTCTTTCTACAATTGCACAAAAACCTGTAGAATTTATTACTGACATAAATTTAAACAATCTTTATGAAATGATAATAAAAAACTTCTTCCTGTCTGGACTGGAGACTGAGCAATGTGAACAGTGAGTTTCCTACCTTAGCTTGTATCTAAGTTAGAAACATAATGCCACTTTCCCTCCTAACTTCTCCACCTTTATTTGCCCAAAATCAATTTACAAAATGCACACAGCATTTTGTTTTTTTGGAAGTTTGGATTTCGTTATTTACATTTTGTATGTTTCCTGTGAAAGATGCTGGTGGAGAAACCTTTCAGTAAACTAAAAACTAAACCTAAAAATCCATATTTGAAGTCCACTATGTCTCATGACAGGCTTTGCAGTCTTATCATGTTATCATGTTGGTTTGGTTTAGAAAGCTAAACTTCAGGAAATTGACCTTTAACAAGAAAATTTGTTTAAATGTAATTTTAACATTTCACAGGTTAGTTCTAATTTTGCTATATAGTTACCAATGTATGATAAATGTCTTTTATATTTCAAGAATATTTAGAGAATTTTTTGTTTTATTCATTTATTTTTTGCAATTAATGATTTATGCCTTTAGCAAAATGTTTAAGTTGGCTTTTAATCTTGCTTCAAATAGTGAATTGGATACTGTATGAATAATTCACTAGCAGTAAATATTGTGCTCATATTCAACCAAAGGAAACGATTCAGTTGTGAGCCTTTAATGTTAGTTTGGTGGGTCAGATGGACTGAATAGGTTGTGACAGCAACTGTTCAAATGGGGCAATTTTATTTTTTTTATGGGGCATCCCAGGGTGGAAATACTTTTTAAAGTCCAAAACTCCAGCCACACAAACTGAAAGGCTCAACAATCATCTGCAGTTTTCTAACGTTGAATCGCCTGAAGGGATCGATGTGATGAGGTTAACATGAAAGTGCAAAAGCACAGAAAGGTTCAGTCTGACATGTTTCCCACCAACCTTTCAACAACCAATCATTGTAATTTTGTTTCAAATCTTCTATTGTATAAAACGTGTGTGAACTGAATGATTGTTGCTTTTTCTCCTTTGTCATGTTATGTGCTAAGTGTGTGCAAACAAGCCAAGCAGAAAAAAATCTGTCCTTGTGCAAGTAAATTTGAATCTTCAATGTATTCTCAACAGAGATATTGTTTTGTGATTTGTTTTCATATCCAGAGATCCAGATTAAGGGGAACGGAGAGAATCTGATATAAACTGTTGGGGTTGAGCAAAATGTATCATCATAATCATAAAGCTATGAATATTTTTACTTCAATATGCAGAATTTTTATTCAGTGATTCATAAATATCTATATAAACATTAAAGCAAGAAACAATGTAATGTAAATGGAGCTTTGCTGCACATTTAATAAAACTTGATTTATAAATCATTTCTTTCATTTGTTCTTTTTTACTCAACCAACAAAGAGTTTGTGCATCATACTGATGGAGCAAATGCATTTTGTTTCCCTGATAAGCTGAGTTTCTCTTTTTCGTTTGGTTTTCAGGTTTTTCCATGAGATCAGCTGTCGTCTAACATTTAGTGCCTCCCAGTGGTTGGATCTTGTAATACACAGAGTGCATTTGATTTACAAAATACATTTTGTGTTTTTTAAACTCTTCTGTCAACATCTCCACTTCCTTCACTGTAAAAACACAAAATTTACCAAATATTTTGTCTAATTTCTAGCACAAATATCTTAGTACACTTGAGTAAAACAAAACTAACTGCAGCAAGATTTAGAAGTTTGTTTTAAGCCAATAATTTCTAAATATTGATGAAAAAGTACTTTATACATTGGCAGATTATTTAGCTTATCACAAGACATTTTTCCAAATAAATTGCCAATTGAACAAGAACATTTTAATCAAAATTAAGGAATTATTGACTTAAAACAAGCTCCTTTATCTTGCTGAACGTGATATCAGGACGTCTCACCGCTGATACCCGGATATTCGTCTCCTTTTCGTTAGCCCCGATAGCTTAGCCTCCTCGCGTTGTTGACAGACAGTAAAACAGTGAAACGAAAGTCCGTTTTCCATCTTTTTACCGTTTCGGTTGTGTCATTAGACATTACATCCAATAACGCAGCAAGTTCGAACCATCCCTAAATAATTTTAAGTAACTTGGATTCAAAAATTCAAAATATCTGTCAGACAGCCGTTTTGTCGGTTATGTATATGGCCTCACAAGATGGCGCTCATATCCCTACGCCTAGAGCAGTGACGTCACGTTCCAAAGCTCTAATCGCGGCTTTTCTTCTGACTCAAAATGGCGTCTCAATATGTCTAGGCTTTTCTTGCCGTCATCTGGCGCTTCATAGAGGATTAGCATTAGCGTCTTATCATCCAAACAGCCACACAGTTCTGCATACGCCAGTTGGTTTTTCCTATCGATGTCCGGGAGCTTCTTGTACATCAGCTCCCGTTGCTAGCTCACTTCCCAGAATAGCGTCTTTTAGACCGATGGTTTTTAAGTATGCTAAAAACCTTGCTTCCCAGATGTGGTAGCGCAGGGGTTCCCAAACTTTACCATGCCAAGGCCCCCCTACACCAGTACATTTTCAGCTGAGGCCCCCCATCATATGAAACATGCGTAAACACTCATGTGTAAGCTACAGCGACAGAATTTAAAAATGAGTCAACAAACAATCTAAATGAAAACACATTTATCTTGTAAAGATGAAGTCACAATTATATTTTATTAACCTTTAATTCATTAATTTAATGAATAACATATAACAATAACATAGGCCCACCACTTTAATTTCAATAACCTTTTTTTAAACGATTAACCTCTTTATACGTTGCAAAAACAGAAAGATTTGTGAACAAAATAAAAGTTTGTCCCAAATTAAACATGCAGGCATTTTATATAATGCAGGCCTAACAGCAAATGTAGGCTACATGAGAGAGAGAGAGACAGACACATACCAGGCAGGTATAATCAGCTGAGCAGTAAATATTAATAGGAGGCAAGCAAGAGCAGAACAGTATTTCCTCTGCAAACTTTTCTCCTTGAAGGAACCTAACATAGACCAGCAGTTGCGCTGCATCAGCCACATCAGTGCTTTCGTCCAGTTGCAATGCGAAATAGTCACTTGCTCGTACCTGGTCCAAAAGTTGATTAGAAACGTCCCCTGCCATGTCACTTATTCGTCTACACACCGTGTTGTCCTAAATGGTATAGCATCCATTTTCTCTGCCGCGTCCTCACCAAGCATTTCCCGAACCATGTCTTTGCTTGCTGGAAGTAAGAAACCTTCTCCGTCGGTGTGGGGCTTCTTTGCCCGAGCTTTGTGCTACGATGCCGCATAGGATGCTCTCATTGCTCTCGGGACGTTAGCTTGCTGCACAAATGTTGTCGTCTGCTTCCTTATTTGTTCCTCCTTGCGTTTGAAATATTCCACTGACTTTTCAGCCTCCGCTGGATGTTTCTGTTGTAAATGCCGTTTAAGTTTGGACGGTTTGAAGCACTCGTTTGAAAGAATTTCGAGGCATAGCACACATTTAGGGCACTCCTGTCCGTTTTTGTGTGTGACCGTAAATCCATAGTTAATATCGTCCTTTTCATACTTGCTCAACTGTTGTGGCCAGTTGCAGCTCCTCTGTGTTTGATCAGATGTTTGTGGATTGGTGGGGTCTTCGCCAGGTCCTTTTCTTTTCAAAAACTTGTCCATGTTAACATGTTTGCCTGCTATCTGTTTAGCACTATTGTTTTCACGAAGCTAATGTCGGCGCAAGGCTAGTCAGGTATGTTTACAGTGCGTCATGGTCATGGCTATGACAAAAATATTATTTGTAAGCTTCATGTGAATGATTTTCATAATGCAGTTATACCCAGACAGGAATATTTTAATTATTTTGATTCAATAAAATTATTTCATGTACAACTATTATTTTTTTCTCCATCTTCCCGTGGCTCCCTGGCGCCCCCTTGCGGCCCCCACTTTGAAAACCACTGTGGCAGCGGGCTTCGTCTCCGTGAAACCGCGGCGGAAATCCCCTTCCGTGCACTGCCATACTCGGAACTTGCCTGGGCCCATAACCTGTTGGTTCTTCTGCAGCGGATCTCCTATTATTTCCACTGATGAAAGACACTTTGCGGACACATCTGCGCAGAATCGCGGTACCGCGGCTGCGCAGATGATCCATTTTCTGTGTTTTTAAGATCGTTAGTAAGTTCGGTTATTGAAGTAATCTGAAAACAACCCTGCCTGTTTTTACTGCTGCTGGGTGTCAGTCCTGTCTCAGTCGCGCTACAACATGAAGAGCGTTTAGTGACTGGAGGATTCCTTCTCAGCCTCAGAGCCTCTAAAACATGGAAACTTTCACTTTTCCTCCTTTAAATTAGACATTATTTCTCTGAGCTGCACACAGCTGTTGACATACCTAGCAACGGTTGCTAAGCTGACTCAACCTGCCTTGATGGAATCTGGTCTGTTATGACATCACAGAGATATATATGACATCACAGAGATATATCACAGATTTCAGACAGCAACTCTTTACTTCTGCTACTTTCTTTAAGAGACACAGCTGGAGTTTGGTGAGAGATCGAGATAGTTTGCGATTTAAACAAAATAGTTATTTAATTGTCCTAGAGTTTGTTTTACATTGCAAATCCAAGAAGCCATGAGCCACACAAAGAACGGGAGCCAGCAGTTTAATGTAAACCTGACACCAGATATCCTTGAGAAATTAGACTCTGAGATGACAACAGACGAGACATACGACAGCAATCCTGTTTCTGAAAACGAGGAATCGGACTTGAAGATGGTGGATGAATTTATTTTGGAGGAACTTTCAAATTCCACTAATGAAGATGACTTGAGCTCGACTGAAAGGGAAACAGCTATAAAGATTGTCGATGAATTTATTTTGGAGGAACTTTCAAATTCCACTAATGAAGACGATTTCAGCTCGAATGAAAAGGAACCAGATATAAAGATGGTGGATACATTTATTTCGGAGGAGTTTTCAAATTCCACTAATGAAGACGATTTGAGCTCGAATGAAAAGGAACCAGATATAAAGATGGTGGATGAATTTATTTCAGAGGAGTTTTCAGATCCGACAAAGGCAACTAATCTTACGTTGAAGGAAAAGGAGTCAAGTCTGGAAATGATGGAAGACTTAATCTTTGAGGTGCTGCCAAAGGTTGGGGAAGTGAAAAAGTCAATCTCTGACCAACACCATTTAGAGATCCCAGGTAATTCATTGGTTGACCTTCCACCAACAGAAAACCAAGAGTCTAGCGATCAAGCTGCTCCTCTTCCCCTTGCACAACAGAACAACAAAGCAGATGGAGTCAAAATGAAGGAGAACCTTCAAAATTACAGCAACGAACAAGGCAATAGGGATTTACCGCCACCAGAGGATGAAGAAACCACAGTACCATCAGTGGAAAACTCAATTTCGGAGGAATCGACCCACTCAACATGCAGGGAGTTAGTTGATGCAGAGCAAGAGTCAGTGGTTGCCACACAGGTTGCTGAACCGCTGCCAGCCGCAGAGAAAGAAGAGCGGAAGTCATCCATCATGCTGCTTGTCAATGCAGTACTGATCAAGGCCATAACAAAATCAAGGATATCATGCACGTACAATCACCTCCAAGTCATTGTAGAGAGGTTGTCTGAGAAAATCTGTGCTGAGGTCAAGGTGCAAGATCTAAAGGACATTAAAAGTAGTCTGAACAATCTGAGCAAGGACATACTGAGAGCAGTCCCAAAAAAATTAGGCTGCTCAAAAAAAGATGTTCTTTTACTGTTGGGTTTAAACTGTTCAGCGGTAGATAAGGAATTCATTTCCATTTGCAAAAAGAAAATAGCAAAACCAGCTAAAAAACCCAGCCTCATTCAACGTTTCTGGGCCTCTATAACCAAGACTCTTCCCAATAAATTGTAGAGGAATATGATTATAAGAATAGTTAAAAATTATGTTGTTTGGTTGGTTCGCGCTAATATATGTTTAAACCTAACAGAAATGGACTGTGTCAAATGGACTGGGTTAATCTGACCTAGAAGTCAGGAAGGAATTCAGATTTGGAGAGACGTGGAATATCAATCACTTAAGAGAGGAAAGATGTTAGTTTTAAGCTGTTGTGCAAGAAAGTTCTGGCGCCCAACCTTTCAACTGCTCACTTGCAAAGGAACCGGGCCGGAGACTGGAGAAAGAACCTCTATTTGGAAAGACATGAAACAAACAATATGACTAATAGTTCGTCTGAAGTGGAACAGATGTTGAGGTCAAGACATCAAGACGTGAGCTTAGAAGTACGGTAAGAGGCCGTGAGTTTAGTAGTACGGCAAGAGGCCGTGAGTTTGGAAATACGGCAAGAGGCCGTGAGCTTAGAAGTACGGCAAGAGGCCGTGAGCTTAGAAGTACGGCAAGAGGCCGTGAGCTTAGAAGTACGGCAAGAGGCCGTGAGCTTAGAAGTACGGCAAGAGGCCGTGAGCTTAGAAGTACGGCAAGAGGCCGTGAGCTTAGAAGTACGGCAAGAGGCCGTGAGCTTAGAAGTACGGCAAGAGGCCGTGAGCTTAGAAGTACGGCAAGAGGCCGTGAGGTTAGAAGTACGGCAAGAGGCCGTGACCTTAGAAGTATGGCAAGAGGCCGTGAGCTTAGAAGTACGGCAAGAGGCCGTGAGCTTAGAAGTACGGCAAGAGGCCGTGAGTTTGGAAATACGGCAAAAGGCCGTGAGTTTAGTTGTATGGCAAGATTCCTTGAGTTTAGTAGTACGGCAAGAGGCCGTGACCTTAGAAGTATGGCAAGAGGCCGTGACCTTAGAAGTATGTCAAGAGGCCGTGAGCTTAGAAGTACGGCAAGAGGCCGTGAACTTAGAAATATGGCAAGAGGCCGTGAGCTTAGAAATATGGCAAGAGGCCGTGACCTTAGAAGTATGTCAAGAGGCCGTGAGCTTAGAAATATGGCAAAAGGCCGTGAGCTTAGTTGTACGGCAAGATTCCTTGAGTTTAGTAGTACGGCAAGAGGCCGTGAGGTTAGAAGTATGGCAAGAGGCCGTGAGGTTAGAAGTACGGCAAGAGGCCGTGAGCTTAGAAGTACGGCAAGAGGCCGTGAGGTTAATAGTACGTCAAGAGGCCGTGACCTTAGTAGTACGGCAAGAGACCGTGAATTTAGTGGTACGGCAAGAGGCAGTAAGCTTAATAGTACGGCAAGAGGCCATGAGCTTAATAATACGGTAGGAGGCCGTGAGTTTAGAAGTACGGCAAGAGGCCGTGAGTTTTAATATTAAGCCAACTGAATCTGTGAAGAGAGATTGCGATCTCTATGTCATTGATGTAAAAGCGCTGAGGAAAAAGGCTGGTTGGGCGAACTCCTAGAACCCTCCAGGATCCTGCTGAGGGTGTAGAGCTGGTCCAGTGTTCCACGACCAGGACAAAAACCACACTGCTCTTCCTGAATCTGAGGTTCGACTATCCGACGGACCCTCCTCTCCAGGACCCCTGAATAGACCTTGCCAGAGAGGCTTAAGAGTGTGACCCCCCTATAATTTGACCACACCCTCCAGTCCCCCTTTTTGAACAACCCCTATTGGTCCCCCTTTTTCCAACAGGGGTTGGTTCCTCCCAACCACACCCCTCCAGGTCCCACTGCCATTGCCCATGTGAGCGTTGAAGTCCCCCAGCAGAACAAGGGAGTCCCCAGGAGAGCCACTGTCCAGAACCCCCTCTAAGGACTCCAAAAAGGGTGGGTAATCTGAACTGTCGTGCGGCCCGTAAGCACAAACAAGAGTCAGGATCCGTCCCTTGATGAGATTGATGATCAAAAGTAAAGGTTGATCAAAACTGTAAAGGTTGAAGTTATCCAGCCATAAGCTTCACATTCTGTGATCCTATTCAGGGGCTGGAACATAGATAGATAGATAGATAGATAGATAGATAGATAGATAGATAGATAGATAGATAGATAGATAGATAGATAGATAGATAGATAGATAGATAGATAGATAGATAGATAGATAGATAGATAGATAGATAGATAGATAGATAGATAGATAGATAGATAGATAGATAGATAGATAGATAGATAGATAGATAGCATTTATTGTCATTGAACAGGATTCAACGAAATTTCTGTTGCAGCTCCCGTGCAAAAAGTCACATATATACAATAAAAATTAACAAACACACAGTAATAATAATAACAATATATACAACTAAAATTAACTAAAGGCACTCAACCACACCAAAGAAGTAGCAGCAGGTCCAATTATGGCAAAGTGCAGATGATGTGACAGTGCAAAGTGCAGAACAATATGGCTGTGTGGGGGTGGGGGATATGTATGTGTGACTGCAAGGTTATGATATGTGTGGGAGGGGGGGGCGGCAGGGAGTAATGGCTCTGACGGCTGTGGGGAAGAAACTGTTTCTCAGTCTGTTTGTTGTAGTCCATATATTCCTGTACCGCTTGCCTGATGGCAGCGGCACAAACAGTCTGTGGCCCGGGTGGCTGGAATCCATGGCTATGGATCCAGCTCTCTTCTTGACCCGGTCTGTGTAAATGGAGTCCAGGTCCGGGAGGGGGCATCCCACAATGCCTTGCGCTGTTCTCACCACCCGTGTCAGTTGTTTCCTCTCCAGTGCTGTGCAGCTACCATACCACACAGTCATGTTGAGGCAGAGGATGCTCTCGATCTTCGCCCTGTAAAAGTTCACGAGCAGCCGTGAGGAAAGTCCAGCCCGTCTCAGTTTCCTGAGGAAGAAGAGCCTTTGTTGTGCTTTCTTCACCAGGTGGGAGGTGTTTGTATTCCAGGAGAGGTCAGACGTGATGTGGAGGCCCAGGAACTTGATGTTGTCCACACGTTCCACCACTTCTCCATCTATGAGAAGGGGAGTGTGATCCGTCCTCCTGGACCTTCTGTAGTCCACAATGACCTCCTTGGTCTTCCCTGTGTTCAGCACCAAGTTGTTGGCTGAACACCACTGAGTGAGCTGCAGAATCTCCTCTCTGTAGTGGGTCTCGTTGTTGTCTGAAATGAGACCCACTACTGTTGTGTCGTCCGCGTACTTCACGACTGTGTTGGTGGGGTGGATGGCCACGCAGTCGTGTGTAAACAGGGTGAAGAGAGCTGGGCTGAGCACACAGCCCTGCGGCGTGCCTGTGTTGAGGACCAGTGGGGACGATGTTGAGCCACTTATTCTCACCACCTGAGGCCTGTTGGTGAGGAAGTCTCTGATCCAGTGGCACAGTGAAGCGGGCAGCCCCACCTCGAGTAGCTTCAGCACCAGCTTGTCTGGGATGACGATGTTAAATGCTGAGCTGAAGTCTACAAATAGCTTCCTAACGTAGGTGTTGGGATGCTGCAGATGGGTCAGGGCTGTGTGCAGAGTGATGGAGACAGCATCCTCTGTTGACCGGTTCGCTCTGTAGGCTGTCCAGGTTTGCGGGGATGAAGTCTCTGATGTACCTCAGAAGAATCCTCTCAAAGCACTTCATGATCACCGGGGTCAGAGCGACGGGCCGGTAATGGTTCAGGCTGGTGATGGACATCTTCTTCGGTACAGGGATGATGGTGGAAGACTTGAGGCACTCAGGAACCGTGGCGAGCTGCAGGGACAGATTGAAAATGTCCAGAAACACTCCTGCCAGCTGGTCGGCGCAGGTTTTCAGCGTCTGGCCTGACACCTTGTCCGGTCCGAACATGTCCTCCCTCTGCACACAAACAGAAGAAGATGAAGTTAAATTCACAGGAACATGCAGCAGCTTGCAGTTCTGTTTTCAGATAAGTTGGGTTGATGAATCAGTGACTGATTCACGACTTTAATAAACCTGGCTGATGTTTTATCTCACTTTCTGTTTAGAGGCAGATAATGAGGGCGAGGCAGGTAGAGCCGGAGTTATGGAGATTAAAATAAAATTGTGTTCATATATTTCCTATTAAAACTGCTTTGGCAGATTATTTAGTCACAACTCTCATCAGAGTGAAAGTTGTCATATTTGTGACAACTTTCACTCCAACATTTTTTTCTGAAAGGTTGAGTGCTTATAGTCAAATGCTTGATAAATATTTGCATAGCACTTTTTATTGACATTTCCTTTACTCTTATATTAAATATTTTCTAAATAGTTATAGAATTTCCTTTACTCTAGAGACCAAAATGACCTGAGTAGATAATATTAATATAATTGACATCATAGTCCTCTGTCTTTAACTCCAGAAAAGAAAACTCGTAACTCCATCCAAACTATATTATGACCAAAACGAAATGCATATCTAGGAGAACATTGTCTGCTTCATCTGGTTTGTTTTACTGAATGTTACTAGTTCTACAAAACATATTGTTCTTCTTTTAACTTAAAAGTGAAATTAACCTGCATAAATGCCACTGAAGGCATTATAAAAGGAAACTAAAATGTGCAGCGTTTTAGTTTTCTTGAAGCTGCTTTGATTTGGTTTAATGTGTTTTATTCTTTCCTGAATCAAGACTTTTTTATTTAAAAGTCAAACTATCAGATATATTGAAGCTTCAGGTTTTACCTTTTCATTTTCTCTTTCCTAGGGAGACATTAAGCTACTAAATTGCTGCCATATTTGAGATCTTTGCCCCTTTGTTTATCTTATCAAGAACTGCAGATTCCTCCAGCTGACTTAGAAATTTCAATACTGAAATCTAAACAAGAAAACCTGAAATAAGAATGTTGCACCACATACAGTAACTCCTGGTTCTGTTTAAAACTAAAATAAAATAAAAATAAATAAATAAGAATGTTTCACAGAGAGTGAAAATATTTAAATTATTCTTGAAAGTCAATTTGTGCAATGTAATTTTGATCTTCTGCATATTTTTATACTAAAATATTAAACCTGATAAAGCATCTTTTCTGTTGTCTTTCATCTTCAGCAAAACTTTATCTTTTAGGTCTGATGCAGCTGAGAATCTTTTAAAGTCACAATCAGTAAGTTGTCCTCCAGACTTTTTAAGCCCTTTACAGTTTACATTTTGATTATGGTTAAATAATTTCACCATCCATTGAGAAATATTCAGAAACAGATTATGCAAATTCTGATCCATTGCAACAAGTTTAACTCAGATTTAGGTAATCCCAGAATAAGTTCCAGTAATAATCCTGAGATATGATCACTTTGTTTCTGTTAATCTGGTATTTTCTTGCATTATGAATAAATTTTTCTGCACACAAACAGAAGAAACTATTGAATTCACAAAAACAAGCAGCAGCTTGTAGTTTTGTTCTTCTCAGACAAGCTTTTAATACTTTCACTTTCGACTTTTGTAGATTGATGCAGTGGATAAATTTACACACTTTATTTAAAAATCACAATCTTCTTATCAATGTCTGACATTAAACCAGGCAAAATGTTTCCCATTTATGGACATTTAGAATTTCCAAAATTTACTGAATGCCAAAATAATGAGAAAGGGGATAAAGCTGTTCAGTTTCTTTTCCTTTATGACCCAATAATCTAATCGATTATTGTCATATTGGAGATCTTTGCCCCTTTATTTATCTTATCTATATGAACTGCAGATTCCTCCAGCTGACCTAGAAACCACAACACTCACATTAAACTAGAAACCTCATGAAAAATGAAAGTTCAACCATGTTACTCCTGATTCTGCTTAAGAAAAATAAAAAGGTTGTTATTGTTTTATAAACTTCTGAAATCAGTTTATGACACGAGTCCAATGCCAGACACAATCACGGATTAAATGTTTGTTTTTTTCTGTCACTTTCTCAGAACAGAATTAAAATTCTCAAAACTAGTTGCTCAATCTTCAAATCATTCATGGAAATGCATTTACTGTTTTACAAATTAAGAGGACGATTAAAGAAACGTACAAAAGCAAATGAGAAAAGCTGTAAGATTTTTTAGCCGACTTCATGTCACCAGACTGGTTCTGTTGAAAAACTTTTAAAATGTTACAAGTTAGCACCAGCAGGGTGCTGACGTGTGTATTTAAAGATATTTCATTATGAAATTAGATGATTTTGTCATTCTCTCTTTTCCATGAGGAAAAAATGTTATTATTGTCATTTAATAACATTTGTTTGATGATCTGACACATAAAAACAAACTAAATTAATCTGTAAGGGAGAAATACTTTTAGGAGCAGACATGTCACTCCATTTACATTACAGTCAAACATTTATTATAATGAAGTGAAAGGTTAAATACTTTTGCTTTTTATTATATTTTTATTGCTTCAACTTCTTAGACTGATTAGTGTGTTTAAAGTCTGACCTTTAGAAACAAGTTCTTTAAAACCTTTAACTGATCACACAGTGACTTTATCAAAGCTATTTTACTACATGCTGCTTGGGTTTTGACTTAAAGTAACAATATGGTTATAGAAGGGAAAAATGGCAGCATTGAAACATTTTTACAGAATATATTCCTCCATGCAGCAATAATAAAACAAGCAGATGAGACAATAAAGCGGCAGGTGTGTCTCTAGATAAACAGGCAGAAAGTGAAACAAACATTCATTAAGTAATAAGATCCTCAAGCAGAAACTTTGAAGACCTCAAGAAAAATCAAGACAATTTGCAGTGAAAAACAAAATGTCTGCAGAAAGGTAATTTACAGAATTTATTTACATTAGAGATAAATTAAAGTTTCACCAAGAGAAGTTAAATTTAATCAAACATTTTCACTTGGAATCTTTGAATTAAAACTGTGTGAATGGATTTATTTTACAATATTATTTTTTCAAATCTAAAGAAGCTGTGAAATGTTGTCAATAAATTCTTAATCTGGTTTTCTCAAGATAAAGAAATGATCAAAATGTATGGAAGATTAAAAGGGACCAAATTAAATAAACACTTCATTAAGTAATTACAATGTACCATTACATAATTAAATGTTTAATCATTACAGTTTATTTAATTACAGACAATTAATTTAACAAACATCTTTAGATCATTAAAATGCAAAACTTAATTGTATATATAATTACTTTATACTTTCTGTTCCTGCAGCGTCACCATAAAATAATTTTATCTGTCGTTCTGCTCTAGTTTAAAGAGAACTCAGACACTAACAACCTGGTCTAGATTATTTTACACCAACTGCAAAATATTTATGATATAGCTTGTGATTTTTGTGAATGTCAAAAAACAGAAATAAATAACAAAAATGTAGTTAATTCAACATCATCAGTTTAATTACGGTTGTTATCTGGTGGCTTCTAATGTGGCCAAGTAGAAACCACCAATAAAAAAATAAATAATTTTAAAAATATTTCTAATAGCAAACAAATATTTGCAACACATATTATTAGAGCAGAGTTTGTCAGTTTCTGTAAACAGTTTCATGTCCTCCAGGTGGAAACTGCAGGCCTCCCTGTGGCAGTACATCAACCATACTCTGACTTACATGGCAACAGCGGCAGATTTTTATAAGAAATTATCTGAATGGAACGATTGCAGAAAGAAAGAGCATGAAAAAATGATAGATATCCAAGAAAAGGCTGACAAACTTGATGCCAGTTTCACCAAGTCAAAGGGCAGATTGAAAAAGATTGGTAAATGCATCAAGAGGAGGTTCCAGAATAATCCAGAGAGCAAAGTTTCAGAACTAGAGAATGAGCTGGCTGAAGTGCTGAATGGCACGCTGCAAGGTCTGGAGAAACTCAACACGTTCTTGGATGCAGTGGAGAAGCTGGCGGTGACGTCGCTCCATGTTTTCACTGAGAACCAGATCGTTTACCTGCCTGAGAAATTTGACTATGACGCTGTTCAAGCTGTGATCAGAAAAGCTCAGCAAATCTGTCCTCCCCTCCTTAAATTCAAAAGAGATGCAAAGACTTTCTTTGTTCCTAACCTTCACAACGTGGAGATTCTGGCATTCCAGCTGCAGAACTACATCGACACCGTCGAGGAAATATGTTTGAGCTTTGATAAAAAGTAAAATTCAACTTATTATTAACCGATGATATACTGTATTGTTGCTCTGAATGAAAATAATAAAAACCCAGAACATGAAATGTAACTTTGTCTTTCACAGCTTTAACTTTGAGATGTGCTTGGAAATGGCGAAGGAAATAGTGGTGGATGCTGATGATATGTGTGAAAACAACATGCGAAAGATGGCAGATCAGATTAAACAACTGGACAAGATCAGGTAAGTTTTTACATATTTTAGCGCAATACAAATATATTTTTCAGAGACATGGAACCTTTTTCACAGCACAATAAAACAACCGTTACATCCCATTATTATGAAAATGTTCTATATATCAAAAATACCTTTGCATCATATCCATATCTGACACATTTAAATTGGCCCCTGTCTCTTTAAGAACCTCCTGCTCTTTCCAACATGTCATCAAAACAAGCCTTTAGAAACAGGGGTGTCCAAACTTTTCGCCACTTGGGCCAAAATTGTAGACTCTAAAATAGTTACATGCCAACAAGACCAACCTAAAATATAATGCAATTATTAATATTAATATGGTGTTTTACAGCCGTTGTAGATAGGGGGAAAAAATTCCAAAATTTTGTGATTAATCTCAGAAATTTTCTAGAGAACTTGAAAATTTTCTAGAAAAATTTAGACATTTGAAATTCAGAAATTTCAAAGTTTTTTGTAGAAAATTTCTGATAATCTAAACATTTTAGTATTTTTCTAGCAAAGTATTTTTTTTTCTTTTTAATAAAAATTTGTTACTATTTTTTCCTGCTAAAAAATAATAGAAATACAATATTTTAGGGCCATTAAGAACAAGACTTGAGCCGCTTTGCTTCAAGTTGTTTGCTATATTTAGTCAGATTTAAGGAAGAATAAAAGCTGATTTTGTTGCATCTGTTCAGTAAAAATCTCTGGATAAATTTGGTTTTACATTTTGTTAAAACTTGGTTATAAAACCTGAATACTGTGAAAAATGTGTTATAAGTTAAATAATCTGACACTGCCATTACTTTATAATCATTATTAATTAATTATTTTCTTAAAACAAGCTCCTATATCTTGCTGAAAAGTTTAGTCTTATTTTAAGTGTGCTCAGATATTTACAATAGAAACTAAACCAAAATTACTTGGTAACATTTTGTGTTTTTGCAGTGTACATTAAAAGTTTTAAGTACTGGTACTATAGTGAATTTTCTTGAATGGATTTTGATTACCAAAGACCTTACAACATATTTACTATTTTTCTTACAAACGCAGAATAAATTTTCTTCCACAGGATGGACGAGGACGTCCGGGTGGAGTTCCTGTTCCAGAGCGTCTCCTCAGCTGATTTTGTCACTAAGTTTGATGCTAAAAAGCGAACAATGCTTTCGTCTTTAGATGAGCTGGAGCAGTGTGCTGATCAGTTAGACAGGATGAACAAAGGAGCAAAGATCTCCGCTCTGGCTGGGGGCTCAGTGAAAAAAGCAGGAGGCGTCCTCTCTGCTGCTGGTTTGGCATTAACGCCCTTCACAGCCGGCGTGTCTTTAGGCCTAACATTCACCGGTGCAACGATGGGGTTAGCAAGTGAAGCCAACAGTGTGGTAACCACCTTAACACAGGCTGGAGTTAATCACACTCATCGGAAAAAGGCAGATGTAGTTTTAAAAACGTTCATGGAGGATTTCCAAATGATCCAGGATTCTCTGGACGATGGGATGAAATATACGACAGTCAATCTGAAGCAAAGTAAGATGGGTGTGTTGGTCACAGTAGGCAAGAGTGTTTCTAAATTAGATCCCATAGTAATGGGTGTCAGCTCCGTCATGAATGTGGCTTCTGCTCTTATAAAAGTGGTTGCAGGGAAACAGAAAAAAAATGGAAATGCAACACCCAGCGCAGCTCCAGCTGTTCCTGAAAACTCAGCTGTTCCTGAAAACTCAACTGTTCCTGAAAACTCAGATGTTCCTGAAAACTCAGATGTTCTTGATTCCTCCGATGTTCTTGATGTTGGTCAGACTGTAGTTGCAGAGTCTCTTTCTCTGTCCAGTGAACTTCTTGGTATCACACCTGGAGCTGTATTTGCTGCCAGAAATATCTACTCTGCTGCCAAACAAGGCATAAAAGTGGCCAAAGGCAGCAAGACTAAAGCCTCCAAGTTCCTGACAGCTAGAGTTGCGTTATTTCGTTCACAGATGGAGTCGTGGGAGAAGATCCGTAACTCTTTGTGTCAAAGCAAACTGACCAAAGAAGAAATCAGAAATATTTTCACGCAGCCATTTTATCTAGGGGACAAAGAAGAACAATAACTAAAGACGCACAAAGACTAAAAGTGGAAGATTTGACAGGTAGACATAAAAAAACAGATGTAAATCGGCCATAATTACACTGATTCAGTGTTTTAATAATAACTTTCAGACTTTCTCACTAACTGAAAGGAAAAAACAAAAAGGAATCAGTTGGGGGTTTATTGTGACTTCTTGTATTAATGTGTCTTAATCAAATCAAGAATCAGATTGTTTTCTGTAACATTTAATTTTAAAAATAGTCACTTAAGAATTGGATTTGTTAATTTGTTGTAAAATATCAGATGACTTAAAATAATCTGAACATTTGTTTCTAGAAAGTCTTTTTTTGTGTTTCTTTGTATTTGAGTAACATTTTGTGACGATGGGAAACAGAACAAATCTGTAAGAAGGAATAATTTTTCTCAGCAATATGTGTGTATTAAATCCAACTATAACAGACGTTACAGACATTTAGGAATAATAAATGATTAACCTTTTTATCATCTTTTATATTACTCTTACTTGCAGTAGAGCTGCTGGGCGTTTAAACAAATGTCCTCCCTTTGTCAATATTTAATCTTTTACAACCTGCTTTATGACTAGATTTTATGTATTAAAACCATATTTATTACATGCTGATCTATTTTTTACATGAACTAAGATCATAGAAGAGGAAAAAGCTGCAGCATAGCTTTTTCCTTCCTGAAGGCTGTGCTGCTTTTGTTGGGCGACAAAAACAAAGCAAAAATCAACTGAGATTGTAAAGAAGGTTTAGGATAAACAGGCAGAAACTGAAACCAACTACTTTGGTTTAATTATAGGACGATTCTTAATCAGTAGCTCTGGAGAGCTGAAGACGCAGCAGGAGGGCAGGCTGTGAGAATCCAACAAAATGTTTGGAGGAAGGTAAAGAAAAGAAATAATTTAATTTACACAATTTATTTACATCTGTGATTAATTAATCAACAATCTTCACAGCATAAGAAATGAAATTTACTTATTTTTGTTCTCTTGAAGTTCTTTAAGTTAAACTTTGTGAACACATATCCATCATTTTTAAAATCTTTTTTAAATGAGAAGCAGAGAGAAGATGCTTTCTGATCAAATATGGTTAATGTGCTTTTCTCAAGATAAAAGAAAAACTATATTCTGTTAATAATGATCTGATTAAAAATGATGTGAATATTTCCACTTTTTTACTCCAAGCTTTGTTTTAGCCAACAATCTGCTGTACAGCATGTCTGCCTTGATATAACCGTCTGTCTGACACAAACATATTGAACTTGATGTAAGCATGTGATGCATTTAAGATCATTCAAGTGGTTAAAATTACATTTAAATAGGAGAATGTGCCATGCTTGGAAAAATCTCAAACTGTTTAAAAGATATAATGTACAGTGAGTGAGTTACTGTACATGTCAAGACAAAGTTTAAATTATACTAACAATAAAACTGTTTTGCACTTTGCTGCATCATATAAGGTCCAACAGAAGCCAGCAAGAAAATAAATAGATTAATTGTTCCTAATAGCAACTATTTACATATTTTGTTAGACAGACTGTTTATCTCTAATATATCTATTATTAGACATGTGTATCTTAGTTTTGCTTGTTTCTTTTTGTATTATAAAACATTTCCTGTCCTGCAGGTGGAGACTAGAGCGCACCTTGTGTCAGTACGTCACTGATACTCTGACTTGCATGGCAACAGTGAAAGATTTTTATGAGATATTCTCAGAATGGAAAGATTGCAGGGAAATAGAATATGTGAAAATGATGAGTATCAAAGAAATGGCTGATAAAATTGACCCCACTTTTGCCAAGTCAGAGGGCAAATGGGCGTCTTTTTGGAAATACGTCAAGAGCACCTTCCAGCGCAAGGCGGAGAGTAAACTTTTAGATCTGGAAAAGACTCTGGCTGAAGTGCTGAATGGCACGCTGGAAGGTCTGGAGAAACTCGACAGTTTCTTGGATGCGTTGGAGAAGCTGGCGGTGACGTCGCTCCAGGTGTTCACTGAGAACCAGATCATTTACCTGCCTGAAAAGATCAGCTTTGATGATGTTCAAGCTGTGATCAGCACTGCACAACAAATCTGTCCTCTCATCCTGGAGTTCAAAAGAGATGCAAAGTCCTTCTTCCTCCCTGACCGTCACAATGTGGAGGTTCTGGCTTTCCAGCTGCAGAATTACATAGACACAGCCAACAGGATATGTGTAATTCACGGCCAGAGGTAATCTGTATTATTAAACATAAAGAATGAACTGTGATATTATTTTGAATAAAATAATAACATTTTCAAATTTTATCTTTCACAGCTTTAACTTTGATATTTGCATGGAAATGGCTAAAGAAACTGAAGTGAATACTGACAACCTGTATGAAAACGACGTGCAAAAGATGACAGATCAGATTAAGTTACTTCACAAAATCAGGTAATTTCTACATATTTTTCTGTTAAATATTTTCAAGGAAGCTGGAACATTTGTAGATTCTTTTTATATAAAAAAACTGATAACATCACTTTACAGCAGGGTAGTCAGTCACATCCTGCAATTTTAAAGCTGCAGCATGTAATTTTCATTTTTTTTAAAATTTCCACACATTTGTTCAAACTGGAGCGTTTTAGAGCCGTCAATCAGGAAACTTACTGTTCCAGGAAAAGTTTTAAATAACCTTCTAACAATACATTTCTTGAATGAATTATAATTATCTTGTATATAATTCTTATTCTGTTTCTTTTCTTTTCCATTTCATGTTAGAATTATATATTGAATTAAAATTTGTCCCACAGGATGGACCAGGACTTTCGGATGGAGTTCCTGTTCCAGAAAGTTTCCTCAGCTGGTTTCATCAGCACCTTTAATGAGCAACAACCCAAACTGCTAACGTTTCTAGATGAGGTGGAGCAGTGTGCCGTTGAGTTAGACAGGATGAACAAAGGAGCAAAGATCTCCAGTGTGGCTGGCAGCTCAGTGGGAGCAGGTGGAGGCGTCCTCTCCATTGTTGGTTTGGCGTTATTCCCAGTTACAGCCGGAGTGTCTTTAGGGCTGACCATCGCCGGTGTGTCGATGGGGGTAACAAGTGGAGCCAACAGCTTGGTAACCACCTTAACAGAGGCTGGAGTTAATTCTACTCAACAGAAAAAAGCAAATGAAGTCTTTGAAAATTTCATTGAGTATTTCCAAAAGGTCCAGGATTCTCTTGATGAGGTGATGAATCAACGAGGCAATCTGGAGCCAAGTAACATAGACGTGTTGTTGGGAGTGGTCAATAGTCTTCAGAAAGTCTGTACTATAGGAAAGCGTATTGATTTCATTGTTAATCGTGTTTCTGCTTTGAAGACTTTAAAAACTCAGAATATTGCTGCAGGTGCAGGTAAAGCTGTACTACAGGATACAAAAGCTCTACGTAATGTACCCAGGGTGGCAGCAGACGTTCCTGATATCGGTCAGGCAGCAGTTAAAGGGCCTCTGGCTCTCACCAAGGGAGCCAGAGCTGGCTTCATTGCACTTACTGCCCTCTTCCTTGGCATGGATTTATTCTTTATCACCAAAGACAGCATGACTCTGGCCAAAGGCAGCGAGACTAAAGTCTCAAAGTTCCTCAGAGCCAGAGCTGCATTGTTCCGCTCGCAGATAGAGTCATGGGAGAATCTCTGCAACTCTTTGTGTCGCAGCAAACTGACCAAAGAAGAAAACAAAAATATCCTACAGACGGCATTTTTTCAAGAGGACAAATAAGAAGTAGATCTGAAGGGTTAAAGAGAATAAAAGTATGTATGACATTAAAAACTGGTACATAATTATACTGAGACACACCAAGTTTTAATAATTTCACTTTTTACCAACTGAAATGAACGAGACACATAAAACTAATCGGTTCTGATCAGTTTGTTTTCTGTAACAGGTCATATTAACTTCTGAGTTTTAAATCGACATTTTGAGCTTTACATCATGTTATTAATGTAAATAATGTTATTCCCTCATAAAAAAACATACCTGGAGTGTCGCTTTGACTCTTTAATGCATGTTTCAGAAATCCTTTAATCTCCATGGCAACCAGTCAGCTGTGAAAAATGCCTGTTCTCACAAAGCCACATCTCCAGTTGAGCTTCCTCCGCTCAGCTCCTCCAGACTAGCGGCAGCAACAATTAGCAAACACCTGGAAAAACTGAGATTCTTCTGAGCTAATCATGTGAATGCTCCAAAGAGCGCCGGTAAACGGCATAATGGAGGAGCCATGCTGTGATGCCATGCTGAAGTGTTGGAAAGAGCAGGAGCTTCTTAAAGAAACAGCAACACAATTTCAAGGTGTTAAAATGCAAAGTTAAATTTCTTTTCACTCATATTTTATATAAACATCATGGTATAACTGAAGGTTACAAAGTCTTGATTGTGCTATAAAATGACAACCTGTGCCTGGAAAATACATAATACTGCCCCTTTAAGAATTGATTAATTCATTTATTCCTCCATATTTCTGTTTCACTGTTCATTGAAAATAAAAATGTCTCTAATTTACAATAAAATATTCGGTAAAATTCTGGCGACCACAGAATTCTACTGTATTTATGTCGATATTTTACTGTAAATTAGAGACTTTTTTGCAGTGTATACATTGATTTACAGTTTTTGATGGGATTTTATTCATTGCTGTGGTTGGTTCTATACAAAGAATAAAAAATAAATGTTTGCAATGTTATGTTAAACTTTGTTTTCTCACTATATATTCCACAATCTTTCATATAAATTTTAATTTTTAATTTTAAGTAGACAAACCTGTTTTACTTCTGCATGTTTATGTCATTAAAAAGACTGAATGGAGAACAATGCAAGTCCAATTTGATTTCTGTTTGTGCGTGGGTGTGTGTGTGTGTGTGTGTGTGTGTGTGTGTGTGTGTGTGTGTGTGTGTGTGTGTGTGTGTGTGTGTGTGTGTGTGTGTGTGTGTGTCTGCGTGTGTGTGTGTGTGACGGATGCTGTAAATCTTCAGTATTCATTTAATGAACACATTAAGTAAAACTAGTCAAACTTTCTAAAAGAAGCCAGATGAGCAGCAAAGTGCTGCTGCCAATATTTAAGAGAACGTGAAGGAAAAAGAGCCCAAAGTTGTTCATCTGGCATCTGTTATAACTTTCTAAAACACTCTTTACCTGCCAAAATAAGAATTAATTTTAAATTGTTTGTGTTTGTCTTCAGATAATTTGCATGGACTTGTTTTAAAATTATGAACTAGATTCAGCCCAGAGTGGCCTAGTTAAAGCATTTTTACACCCAGTCGTAAATGTTTCAAGACTGGAAAAGAAGCACAAAGAAAGTGGAAGGAACTGATTTGATTTTTCAGTTTGACCTCTATGATATGATATATGTGTAAAAGAAGCTGAAAAGTAATTATTTTATGAAGTTTTAATTTGAACTTGGACTTTTATGACGTGTTTGTGTTTTGTAAATTCTGTTTCTGTTTGACTTCGCTTTGGAACATTTTTTACGTAATACTACTACGCTTACTATACTTTATACTTCTTTTTCCATTTATACGTACTTTTTTCATCTTGATCAAATCTTTGTAGTTTTCTGCTGACTTTGAACAACTTCTCCAGATAGTAAACAGAAAATGCAAAACAGTGGAAAGTGGCTTTCTGACTATTTTATCATTATTATTAAATGTAGAATTTATTAAATTTAGAAAATAGCTGCAATTTTTCATATTAGTAAATTATATAACCTGTAAGTTTTAATAAGAAAAGTGAGGATTACTTCTTTGTCTTGACACTATTTTGGCGCCCCTGGATGCCTGGCACCCTTAGTATAAATCTTTTCCAACTTATGTCATGTTAGCTTTAGCCTGACAGACATCAGTTAGCATTGTCTTCCAACACATCGTGTATGTTTAGAATTTTTTTATTGCTTATATAAAAAGATAGAAGTACATGAAAATTTGTGCTTTCTGAAAATATTAGTGTAAGCTTCCTGGTAAATCACGTCATAATGTAAAATATGACTCATTACTGGATTAATGGCTGATATTTGTAGTTGCTAATTTTGTTGTGTTTTGTTTAGGCTTTATGATAACTTTACATTTTCCTCTATCAAACATACTGTGGTGTCTGAGGACATATTTATTCTCAAACAGAAAAGATTTTGTCTTTTTTCGTTTCTGTTTCTATTTGACTGTCTGGATTTTTTTCCACCAGGTATTAAGAATAATTTAGAGATTGATGATCAAAAGCCTGTCAGAAGGTTTAAGTTATTTCATACTGTGATCCTGTTCAGATCCTGGTTTTATCCTCTGTAATGAGACGAGACTCAACGTTTCCTCCCTCTGCACACAAACAAAAGAAGATGTGATTAAATTCACAGGAACCTGCAGCGGCTCCTGCTCTGTTGATCCATCACTGACTGATTCATGTCTTTTTTAAATCCGCCTGATGTTTCGTATCTCACCTTCAGTTTGGAGTCAGATAACGAGGCAGTCAGAGCAGGAGGTGTGAGAAGTTTGTTAAAAATTTGTGTTTATATATTTTCTCCTTTAAACTGTTTTGCACTGTAAAACATTTGAAAGTAGTTTAACTGGAAAATGAAAGTCCACCTGCTGTCTTGAAAATGCAGTTAAAGTCAACAAGAAAATTGTTTTGGTTTTACTTATAACTTAAAGTTCATGAAGTTGATTTAACAACAAGAGACAAGTTGTCAAAACAATGTTTTTTAAGTTCCTTCATCTTGAAGTGAGTTTTAACTTAATGCTGCAATTTAAATCAAATAATTATTTCACAATATGCCAAAAAAATAAAAAAACTGGCCTCACCTCATAAAGGAGAACACATTTCTCTACTATTCTAGTATTTTGACTTTACTTTTCACCCAAATCAATGGCAACAACCTCTTACAGTCAATGTTTAGAGTGAGATAGTGTCATCAAGTCAAATAAAGTCATTTGAGTTAAACTCCAGTTTTAGTGACAAGTATTTTGTAATTTCATTATTAAATTTGTGACTCAAATCCACCTGGAGTTCAGATAATATAACTCAGAAATGTTTTAATAAGCTACACAATCTACATCAATTGAACAAAAATAATGTTTTTAGACAATAAAGACAATATCTCTCATTTAATTTGGGGAAATCTTAAATATTTATCATTTATTATGCAGTTGGGGTTGTGTAATCAGACTGCTGAGCATCATATTATTCAGACCAAATGATAAATTGTGTGCAGCTTTAACTTTTTGACGCTCACCATAAACAACAGCTGCAAACTGATAAAGTTGAAGAGCAAATATTTCCCACAGCGTGAAGCGAATGTCTGACTTCTTCTGAGACAGGAAGTCTGACGCGCTCACATCCTGTGGTCAGATCGTTATCTACAGGCGTAAGAAAGTTCAACAGTTTATCTTTAATTTTAAACTCAAATCTAACAATACAAACTCAATAAAATAACCATCCAAACTGAATGTTCAAGCTGTTTCATGGTGTGAATGTAATCCAGTGTAACATGATGTGGGAAGCATCTGAGAAAAATAATGAAACAATGCTGCTGCTGACATTTTATTTAATCATTTACGGGGTTAGTAAGGTATTTTACATATTTTCCACTAAATGATTTCCATATTTATATTCTCTAGATGTCTTTGGCTCCTGAAACCCGTTACTGAACATTCATACGGAGAAACATTACGTATTTTTCTCTCTTCCTGCAGGTGTGGAAGCAGACTTTTACAGTGTTTTCTTCACAGACTCTTATTTTCTCCTTTTGTTTTCATTATTCCTCCTTTCTTTTCCATCTTTGTTGCATCTGAAATAAACCCAAAGTAATTTCTAATCATATTTTATACATACAGCTCTGGAAAAAGCCCACTGCACTGAACCCGTTAAAAACCTCCACGTTATTCACCAAATGTTGATTTCTGAACTCTTCCTGAGTTAAACATGAGTATTGTTGTTTCTAAATGAATATGAACTTGTTTTCTTTGCTTTACTGAAATCACTGCGTCTTTTTGTTACTTTGAACATTTCTCATTTTCTGCAAATTAATAATAAATTTGTTCTTTGAATTTCACAGACATGTCAGTAGTTCATAGAATAAAAGAACAATGTTCATTTTACTCAAACATAAACCTATAAAGATTAAAATCTGAGAAGCTGATCATTTAAGATAATTCTTTCCAGAGCTCTGTAATCAAGTGAAACATTATAGTGAAGCTGTAATGCTCCATTTGTAAATCTGTTAGTTTTCTCCTTAGCATTTAATGAATATCAAACTGCTGGACAGAAAATATTAAATTAATTTTCTTTTTTAAAAGATGTTTTGGATTTCAATGCATTTGCAGAAATTACGCTTTATTAAGGATATATGAAAAAAACTAATTTAAAATAATATATAATTCAAATCTTTTAATTTCATCATAAATCACAGGATTAGCAGCATATTTAGTTTCCCTGCCACATGTCAGTGATGATGACCAGCAGCAATAAGATACAATCCTGTAAAATAAATGGTTTTCTATTAGTGCCATTTGGTAAATAATTAAACTTTTAATGGAAAGTTGCATTAAAAGTGCATCAGAAGAATCAACTTTGCATTAATAGTATCATCATTTACACTTTTAAATGATGACTCCTCACACCAGTCAAACATTCGACTCCTTCATGTTCCTTCAGTTTTATGTTTATGACAGAGTCGTATCAGTTTTATGCACAACCCTTCAGATGAAGCGTCAGCGGTTTATTCCTCGTTTCCCATCCCAGCGTCGGGGTAAAACGGCGTTTCCAGCACGGCCTCCTTCTTCCCGGACGTCGGCACGCCGGCGCTCAGCGATTCGTGGATCTTCCTCCACGACTCTATCTCCGAGCTCCACAGAGCGGACCGGGCTCTGATGAACTTCGACACCTCGGACTCGCTGCCTCTGGCCAGACTGATGCTGTCCTTGCAGATGAAGATGATGTCCATGCCGAGGAAGAGCGCGTTGACGGCGATCAGGCCGGCTCTGGCCGACTTGGAGGCGGCCAGCGATCCTTTAACGGCGGCCTGACCCACATCTGGGATGTCCGACGCCAACCGGGGAAGACTCCGCACAGCGCTCCCCTCCTGAGCCACCACCTTCCCGGCGCTGGCCACAACCTCCTCGGTTTTTAACAGTTTCGCAGCAGAAGCTAAATCAACGATGGAATCAATACTTTTCCCGACTGTCCCCAATTTACAAACAACTTTCCCAGCTCCCAGAACCACGTCGATGCCACTGGTTTCCATTTTGGTGATGGTTTGCTGCATCACCTCCTCCAGGCATTCCTGCAGCTTCGTCACGTCGTCCATGAAGCTCTGGAAAACCTCGCTGGCTTTCTTCTGGTGTGTGCGGTTGACGCCCACCTCAGTGGCGGTGGTGACGATGCTGTTGACCCCGCTGGTGACCCCCATCCCGATCCCCGTCATGGTCAGGGCGAGAGACACTCCGGCCGTGACCGGGATCAACGCCAAGCCGACGATGGAGAGGACGCCGCCGACGGCGCCCACGGAGCTGCCCACCACGCTGGAGATCTTGGCTCCTTTGTTCATGCTGTCCAGCTGGACGGCGTTCGCCTCCAGCTCGCTCAGGAACGCCGCCATCCGCGGCTCGCGCTTGCTGAACTCCTCCGTGAAGTCGTGATGCGAATCGTCCTGGAACAGGAAGACAGTTCGAAAGTTTGGATCCGTCCTGAGACCAGAAGAGAGAACGGATAATTTAGACATTTCACTCAAAATATTCATTATTTAGAACAGGAAGTGAAATATCCCCCACTGTCCTGTAGGGTTCGGACGCTCTTCCCACAAATTCAAGCACTTTTCAAGAACTTTCAAGGTAAGTTTTCACATTTTTCCAGCCCCACATTTTGGAGATAAAGAAATAATACAAATGAATTAAAGAAGATATTAGGGTGATAGTAAGAAATTATTTAAAAGAAAAAATAACAGAATAAAGTACTAATTTTATGAGAATAAAATCAAAATAATACAAGAATATTCAAAATATTTTGAGAAGAAAGTCATAATATTACTTTATTCTACAATTTTATGGGTTTTACAATAAAAATGTATAAAACAAACACAGTTAACCCCTTAATTGGCGGCGAAAAAGGCAGAGTATTCAAACGAACTAGAATTGCCCCATGGAAGGGACACCGCCAGTTAAAGGGTTAATAAATACCACAATATAAGAAACTAAAATAATGAGTTGAAATGAAATGTCTAGTTTTTCCTCCAGAAGCTGCTTCAGGTTGATCTTTTGTTGTTATTCAGGGATAAAATCACAAACCTGATTTGATGAAGCTGGTTAATGTGATCCAACATCCTCTGAACATCATTTTCAGGTAAATCCTCGCCGAGGTTCACCTGAGCTTCACCCATCAGATTTAAGGAAACGTCACTGAAGCAGCTGTTAAAGACACAGTGACACGTTTTAACAGGAAGTCGTAGTTCAGGACATCAACCACCAAAACGGAAAAACTGACAGAGACTCACAGCAGAGACGGGTTAGTTCAGCGGCTGAATCCAAATGCACACATAAGATTTTTTATTTGCTAAAGGAAGCATAAAAAATGTTTCCTTGAAGCAGTCAGGATCGGTCTGTGGCCTGTAAACCGATACGTTCACCACACTGTTTGCACAAACTCATTCTGAAGTGAGAATTTATTCTGCTCAGGTTGGAATGAGCCGTTTTAGGGCGTCAACAGATGCACAATTACACAAATGTGCATCTTTGAAAAGCATTAGTGGAGCCTTCTACACAACCAACAAGAACGCAGCAAGTGGTTTTTGGATGTCAAAACAACAATAAAACACTTTTCGTTGTGCACGAAAGAAAGCACAACAAAATTTTAAGTATCTTAATGAATATAAAATATGGGGGTTATATATGGAATAAAGAAAAAATAAATGAATAAATAAAATTGTGCAAAATGTGAAGTTTTCATAATAGGTCGCGTTTAAAAGATTTCAAAATAAAATAATGCTTCATAAGTGATGCAGTACTTTGTGTTGAATCCCAATGAAACACGTGGAGGATTCTGGTTCCAGATCTTAACTTTGTTACCTTTTCTCCATCTTGTCACAGATTCTCTTGGCGGTCTGGATGTATCGGTCCAGCTGGTGAGCCATCACATCCACATTCTGGAGTTTAGGCAGGAAGAAGACGCCGGCGTCTCTCTTAAACACCAGGAGCAGCGGGCAGATGAGACGCGCGGCGGTGACGACCGCCCGGACGCCGTCGGCGCCGACGTCTCCAGGCAGGTGAAGCGTCTGGTTCTCTGCGAAGACGTGCAGCGAAGTGACCGCCAGCTTCTCCACCGCGTCCAGGAAGCAGGCGAGCTTCTGCAGCCCGTCCAGCGTGTCGCTCAGCACCGCCGCCAGCTCGCCCTGCAGCTCCTCCAGCCGGCTGTCCGCCGTCAGACCGCTCACCTTGTTCTTCATGTACTCCACAAACGCCTTCCCTTTCTGCTCCGACTGAGTGACGTGGCTGATGTTTAGGTTCACCTTGTCCGCCCTGTCCTTGATGTCCAGCATCATGTCTAACTCGGTTTCCCTCCACAGCATCCATTTGGAGAACATGGCACAGAATCCGCTGGCCAGCTGCGTGGAGGCCAGAGTTTCTGAGACGTAGCGGCTCAGAGCCTCCGCTAGCTCCTTCCTGTGGAACGAAACACAAATTATATGTCAAAATTAACAACAGAAGAGAAAAATAACATGTTCAAACGATGAATATTACATTTTTACAACGGCATATAGAGGGCATTGGAGATGAAAAAGAAGCAGTGCATTTTTACCAAAAAATATTTTGAGTTCTCAGAAATTTTCCAGTAAGAAAGAAGGAAGTTTCTGAATTTTAAGAGTCAAAAATATTATTTAAAATCATTTGAAATTCAGAGATTTTCAAGTTTTTTCTAGTAAATTTCTGAGATTAATCTCAAAACTGTGGAGATTTTTCTTTAGATCTCAGAAATTTTCAAAAAAAATCTGAAATTGTGAGATTAATCTCAGAAATCTTCTAAAAGGAAAAAGATTTTTTGATATTTTTGAATTTCAAAAATGAAACTTTTGACATTTCCAAGATTTTTATAGAAAATTTCAGAGTTTTTTCTATCAATTTTTTTACTTTAATAGCTCAGAGATCTCATGTTTTTTGAAGAAAAGTCAGAGTTTTGGGGGCAGAAATTTGCTCCTTTTTTCTCTATAATGGCCTGAATATGCAGACAAACATAAGTGCAAATATTTCTAAATTAGAACCACTGGGAATAAAAATCTAAAATAACAATTCTAGAGGGACTTATTCATGTGAAAATGTGCTCAATATTATTTAGTTTTAAGGACTAATCAAATGAATATTTTTACAGTTTATTAATGTTTTATCTTTACATTCTGGCTCTTGAAAACATTAATCAGAATTAAAATCAGTTTGACACCCAGACATAAAGTATTGCCACATTATTGTTCGTTCCAAACATAAATGTGGAAATAAAATAAAGTGTAAACCACAACACTGGTTCTTATAAAGAGAGAAAATACAAAGACTCAACAGTGACTGAGGCTGAAGCCTCAAACCGCAGTAACTGCAGTAAAGCTGAACTGAACAACCTGCAGAGTAAATTCTCACCACCATCTTTTCACTTCCTTGTCTTATAAAAGCCTTTTTTTGCTCCTGGCACCGTCTGAAAACTGGTTATGTTCAAAACATGAGTGGCATTTTAGACATGCGAAGCTTCTAGTTTCAACAACAGGATGGTTATCATTTATTCTGTCTTTTATTCTTTTATTTCAACTTTTCTTTACCTTCCTTTATAATACCGCTGTCATGTACCTTTTTAATATTTTCAGGATTTAAAGCCCTTTCAATGACGCGTCTTGATGAAATATAAATTTTTCTTTATTTACGTTAGTAAATAAAGAAAAATTTACTAAAAAGTTCCAGGAAATGACCACTAGATGTCCCCAAATCTCACTGAACTGAGCTCAGATCAAAGTTTGTCCCAAATTAATCTAAAAATAAAACTTCAGCATTCATACTTTTAATTCGTCACTGTGTTACTACAGACATGTGGCGCTGTCTCTTCTCCATATGAAGAGTTTAAAATGGATTTTAAAGCCTTTAAGTTCGCGATAAGAGCGGAGTAAAGGGAAAGTTGCGTAAAAATCAATCGGTTATTGTTTGTTTGTGAAGATACTACATTTTATTCAGCGTCTTTCTCTCAGTTCAGTTTGTCTGTGCGCTTCTCTTACCTTGCTGCAGACATATTTTCTCCTCTTCCTGTTTTATTCCTGCATGAATAAAACAAAAATCTCCGAGCGGACAGAAGATTTTATGCGGAGTTACGGAGCTGAACCTGCAAACTGAGCCTCGGTGAGAAAGTTTCTGGTTTGACCTGCATATCTGAGCTCGGTTTCGTTTTCCGTTCCTCCACATCAGCAGGTTGAACCGCACCCACCCGCGTTAAGCCGTTCAGCCCCGCAGTCAGCGGAGCCGCGTCTGTTTTGCTGCTACAGATGAAAACAAAGCAACTTTTCAATCCCACATAAACCAGCGAAACTCCAACAGCCAATCAGATAACACCAGCTAACTACATCAACCAATCACAGAAAGGGGTTCCTCCCACTCAATATTTCAATAGATTCTTTGTTCCGTTCAAACAAACCGGTTTATTATTATTATTATTAAACATTTTAAACATTTAAACATTTTAAGCTTTTATAGCTTTCTGGGTGCGCCCCATTTGTCAGCCGGCTCGCGGAGCGGCGCAAAGCGGAGTCTACAGATTTTATGATGTTTTGTTGAATTACAGTCACGTTGTCATGAAGTAAAAACGTTACGTTGCTCTGACGGTTCGTTGTTTGACATGATCAGGAAAACCCCGCCCACATTTTCAGCGCCATTTCATTGCCAGGTCATCCGCCGGCTGACAGTAAACGGGCATATATCATCATTTTCTCACTTTTTCAGTTGCGGATGCCTAAAGATGGTTCAGGTTTTTTATAATAAACGGGACCGTTTGTAAAGTTACAAAGTAAAAAACATAAGATCAATATTGGAAAATGTGTAATATCTGAAAATGGTCTCCATATGTTTGTTTCTAACTTTTGAAATGATTCAGGAAGTAGCTGTACAAGCCGCCAACGCTAGAGGGCGCCGCAGATTCTGCCAAAGTGTTTCTTTTCACATGACAGAAGAAAGAGAAAACAACAACAATTCTTTCTGTCTGAGGAGAAAAACACAGAGGAAGAACTGAAGGCTGGAGAGACGGAGAGATTAATTTAGGATTAAACTGACAGTTTAACGAGTTCATAGATAATACAGCATTAGCTGCAAATGTAAGGAAATTAGCTTTTTTTTAAACTTGTACTCAAGTAAAAGTTAGAAGTAATCAGCCAAGAAATTACTCAAGAAAGATTAAAACAGTATTTGGTAAAAAGTAACTGAAGTACTGAGTAACTGATCAAATTATCAATCATTTATTATTTAAAAAAATACATAATCAGATGAACCAAAATAAACAATTAAGTGGAAATTTTGGTATTTTTAGGACCAAAATGACAATAATTCATATAAGTAACAAAAAGTAAAATAAAATCAGGCAAAACATTTTTGTTTTTCATTCAGTGGGTAGAAAATCCAGAAATTTGACTCAAGTAAGAGTAGAAATACTTCATAATAAAAACACTCAAGTAAAAAGGTAAATGTAACTAGTTACTCTGCACTGTGTCAGACACTCTGGGTGGAAACGCTGCTGGCAACGTTTCCACAAACCAAATGGCTCTGAGGAGACGTAACTTCATACAGGAAGTAAATCTGTTTAAATAAAAAAAAGACCGTCATAATTAAAGTTTTTTTCATCTTATTAGGAGATATGTCCTATAAAAATTAACTTAACAAAACAAAATAGGGAGAAAAAGATTCATATGTACAAAAAAATCTAAATTTTAGTTTAAGTTTAAAATAAAAACAGTAAAATTGAGATTAAAAAGATTTTATGTCTATCTCTGTTGTTAGGAAGGAAGAAAGGAAGGAAGGAAGGAAGGAAGGAAGGAAGGAAGGAAGGAAGGAAGGAAGGAAGGAAGGAAGGAAGGAAGGAAGGAAGGAGGTAAGGAAGGAAGGAAGGAAGGAAGGAAGGAAGGAAGGAAGGTTTGTTTTATGTGAGTTTATCAAAATTTTTCATCTCTATCTGTATTTTGCTGCTTTTTAAAAATAAATTTGATCACAACCAATCAAAAAAAAGTCACTAAGCAAATTAAGATTATTTTTTCCTCAGATTATTGTTGGCTGCAGTTATGAAACAGTTTGTTGTAAAGGAGACAGAACATTCTGTTCCAGCACCAGGAGGCCGATTTACTGCTTTCACTGAAATGTTTTAGTTAAAATATAAATTATATAAAGTATTTTAGTATTAATAGGACTACTTTGATATTTATTTGTTGAGATATTTTGTGTAACTTTAGAGGAAAATATGATTTTTAGGGACAAGAGGGCATTCGCTGTTTTTATCAGTTGTAGTTACAATGTTTGGCCAGCAGAGGGAGACAGAGTCCACAGAGGGGGCGCTGCAGGGAGCTGTCCTTTCAGCACCACTCTGCTTAAAACAGCGACTTAACTGCTTCAATATCCGACATTCAAAGATACAAATGTACATTTTATCATCAGATAAAACATTCAATGCCTGAATAAAGTGAAAATCTTTACATTTTTGTTCATATTTGCGGTTTCATCAGTTATTTGGTAGGAAGTAAGTGAAGTTGGATGTGCTTCAGAGAGCACGCTGCAACAATTGGGTCCAGAAATGCGTAAATCTCACCCACTAATTTTCACTATTTACCAAAAAAACTGAACCAGAAGAAGAGGAGAAGATCCCCCCAGCAGATGTTTTTATTATTTTATTATTTTTTTATGCGTTTCCGGACGAGCTGCAGAGCGGCAGAACTGCTCTCACTGAGCGGAGAGGAGCCGAAGTGAGCGTGTGAACGCACACATCGTGACAACACCAGCACAGTCTCCCTCTCCTGATTGTGTAATATAGATTTTTTTTTCTCTTCCTTCCTCCTCTCTTCCTACAAAAGCGAGCAAACCCGCATCCATCCGTGAGCGCAAAGGAAGAGGAGAGGAAGAAGAGGAGGAGGAACCAGAGGAAGAGGAGGGGGAGCATTGCAACGTTCATCCGAGCTCCTTTTTTCTTTTTTCTTCTTCTTCTTCCCAATACATGGCGCAAGGGCTACTACACAAGCGGGACTGTCCTGGGTGTGATCCCGCCGCGGTGAATTTGGATACCGGAGCAGCGGCGGCTTCATCAGCAGCAGCAGCATCATCTTCCTCCTCCTCCTCCTCCATCGGCGCCCACTCTGACTCCCCGTCCTCCTGGCTCTTCTGTCGGCTTTATGTCGAGTGATGGTCGGCTTGCCTTGCCGGATGCGCCCCGCTCTCTCCGGATCGTCGACGGCCGAGCCTCCTCTGACCGCAGACCCCCATTTTCGGCGGAAACCTGCCCAGAGCTCTAAGGCTCCATATGGAAACTGGAGACCAAAATTTTAGGAAAAAGGAAAATCTGAGCGGTTAATTATTATTTATTTATTTATATTTTGTATTATTTCCCCCCCTTCCCTCCCTCCATTCTTATTATTTCTGATATTTCTGTTTTCCTGGCCTGCCGATGAATTAATTCATCATTGATTTCCTCATTTCCATCGTGTTGATTTGAGAGATTGTTCCTGGGAAGAGGACTTGAATTGTTTACTCTCTTCTGTTAAAACGAGAGAAATGCCTTCCGTCATTCATTTATGACCCTCAACCGACTAACAAACCCTCTAGAATATAATAATTATTAGTAATATTAGCTAACAGTGCAGTGATACTGAGCTGTAAGCTGATCTCATGTGAATCCCGCTCCAGCCTTTAGGAAGCAGGTTTGTTTTGAGCCTCTTCAGGTTTTAACTCATTTCTGTAACTCCGTGTTTTTATCCACATTTGCAGCGTTTCTCGCTGCATGTGGGGGCTACCTCTGCAGCTACAGGCCGTGTCGTTTTCCGCTTCCTGTTAGAGGAAAAAGTGAAACCCGCAGCAGAGGGAGAGACATTCCTGCCTCTTCCTCTCCATAAACCCTAAATTTAGTCGTTCATTTTTTCTCTTTTGGAGGTCCTCACCCAACGCAACCATAAGGTTCCTACCGCATCCTCCTCCTCCTTCCTCCCTCTCCTTCCGCTCGAGTCTAGCCCGTTTTTTCGGCTTGGTTTGGTCCCGCAAATTTTCAAATATTTACTTCCTGTACATCAAGAGGAAAGGGGGTCCCCCTTTCATGGAATGCGGAAACATGGGTCTGTTCGACCGCGGAGTCCAGATGCTGCTGACCACGGTGGGCGCCTTCGCGGCCTTCAGCCTCATGACCATCGCGGTCGGCACGGACTACTGGCTGTACTCCCGCGGCGTCTGCAGGACCAAGTCGATGAGCGAGAACGAGACGAGCAAGAAGAACGAGGAGGTGATGACCCACTCGGGCCTGTGGAGGACCTGCTGCCTGGAAGGTAGGAAGTCAGAGGCTCGCAAACTTTTCCGCTTCTGGAGCTTCCGGGATGCTCGCGCAACTGGTAGTTTAACTTCTGCAGCGTTTCAGTCGATGCAGAAACAGCATAGCGGAATGCAAGTCTGAGCAAGTATTAGCTTCTACCGCTGGTTTGGTTTTCTTGGGATTTCAGATTTAGGTTTTGGGTCATGATGGGTTTTCCGGACACATTCTGGCGATTTATGGCACAATTAAGTAACTACACTGGAAAACTACAATATTTACCAAGTACATTTGAAGTACTTTTGTAGTTTCTATGTTTGAAATAAGACCAAAGTAACTTTTCAGCAAGATATAAGAGCCTGTTGTAAAACAATAACTCCTTAATCTTGATTTTAAAAGTAGTTCATGGGAGAAATGTCTGATGAGAGAAATAATCTCCCAGTGGAGCTAATATTTGTTTTAATATCAAGATTAAAGAGTTATTGACTTAAAGCAAGCTGCTTTATCTTGTGAAAAGTTAGTTTTGTCTTATTTCAAGTGTAATAGAAACTAGATAAAAGTGCTCACTTCTGTTACCTTATTCTGATTTGCTCTGTTTTTTGTTGCTGTGTTGCTTTATTTTGGATTTCAAACTTGCTTTTGTTTGTATTTATGAATGTATGACATGTTTTCCAGACACCTGGTGCCATTTTATAGTACAACCAACTAACTACACTGCAAAAACACCAAATTTTACCAAGTACTTTTTATCTGGTTTCTGGAGTAAATATCTTAGTTCACTTGAAATGAGACAAAACCAACCTAGAAGTAACATTTCAATAAGATAAGAAGTTTATTTTAACTAAATAATTCCTTCGTTCTGGTTCCAGTGGCTGAATTTTTGACTAGTGA
Source organism: Xiphophorus maculatus (assembly GCF_002775205.1). Classification (NCBI taxonomy): domain Eukaryota; kingdom Metazoa; phylum Chordata; class Actinopteri; order Cyprinodontiformes; family Poeciliidae; genus Xiphophorus; species Xiphophorus maculatus. The sequence goes on from NC_036458.1 coordinate 3,441,879, forward strand.
CAAAACTTTATCTCCATGTTATGAGTGAAAAAATCTGCCATTGAATGAAGAACTTTTTCATCAATATTAAGTAACTATAGACTTAAAACAAACTTGTACTTCTTGTTGAAAAGCTGCTTGTAAGTTAGTTTTGTCTTGTTTCAAGTGAACTAAGATATTTGATGTAGAAACTAGACCAAAACTATTTGGTAATATTTAATATTTTTGTGGTTAAGATGCATCTGTTGTGAAATGTAAATATTGATCGTAACAAGCAGGAGGTTAAAGAAAATGTTACTGTAATAACTTTACAGTAACGTTCTGTAAAGTTACACAAATCTTGTAACATACCACAAATCTTAGTTTTTTGTCTTTAAATGAAACAATCCAGAAAAGAACAGCTTCATTTTGAGGATTCAGAGGATTTTTATCTGTAAGAAGAGAGAAAAACTCAGCCTGGCCGTTGCTTCCTCTGCAGCTCAATTTAAATCTCACTTTCTGCTCAGTCTGGGATTTCTCCCATTCACTGGGATTCCCTCCGGTAGATTTTCTATAATCAGGGAACGGAAGAAGTTTGCTGATCAAATAACGTTCATTTTTCTGCGCTGTGTTTATTTGCAGTTTTAGAAACAAACGAATCCGTTCAGTCCGAGTCGGAAATAAAATAATATTTAAGCTCTGTGCTTAAATATTATTCTATCAGTCAAATCAAATCAGGTTTTATCTGCCAAATTACATCAATATGAAATGATGTCAGATTTTACCATTTTGTAGTTTAAATCCTGCGACAACCGGCCCTTTAAGGATTTGACCCCAAATGAAAATGAGTTTAAAGTTTTCAATCCAAAGAGTCAATTTTCCCCTCAGTTCAGTGAAATGAAAATATTCTGATCTTTTGTGAATAAAAGAAAACTATATTTTAAACATTAGTTGGTTTTATATCGTAATTATTGCAGACAAATTAAGAGCTGATTGAAAGAGATATAAATATAACAATTATGTTATTAAATATTATTTTAGCAATCAAATCAAAGCCGTTTTTATCTGCATTAAATCAGTGATATTTAATTTTAAGTGTTTCATCGAATGCAGAAACACTTATAAAATATTTATCTATATTTTATCGGTTTGTTAATGGATAATTTTATCACTAAAATCTGCTAAAACCGACTCTTTAAGGACCTTCATGATCCTGATTTGGTTCAAAGTGAAAATAAGTTTCTGATTTAAACATTTATTGATGTTTCCAAAGTTCATCTAAGAGGAAAAATAACTCAGACTCAGGGAAACATGAAGTGATGAAAACTTTCTTAACTGAGCATTTAACAAATTAATCTGACAAAGAAAAGTTATTTATTTATTTATTAGTGTGAAACTAAAGACAAATATTTGTGGATCAACGAAGCAAAACTTTGCATTTAGGAAAATCTCTGTGACTAAATATGTACGTTTAAAATCTCCTGTAGGTTGTTGAAAAAAATAATATTAATTGTTTAAATGCATTTTTTATTTAAAAAACTGTAAGTAGAAATCTTGATTTGTAGATTAATTTCTGATTCTTTATCTCAGCTGTGAAACAATTCAGGGTTGGATTATTAAAGCAATCTAAAACCATGAATTTATCCAGATTAAATAGGAAAATATGGATTAATTTCATAATGATATATTGTGTAATATTCCCTATATTTTTACTCTAATGAAGGAAAGCTGCAGGTGAAGCTGCTGTGACTCAGGATTAGCAAATTTATTCCAGAAACATTAAATATTACCAAGTATTTCTGCTTTCTGGAGCAAATTTCTTACTGCACTTTAAATAAGACAAAACAAACTCATAAATAACTTTTAAGAAAGATTCAGGAGTCAATAATTCCTTAATATTAATGAAAACGTATAAGTTCAACATTTTTCTCACATTATAAATGAAATAATCTACCAGTGGAATTAGAACCTTTTCATCAATATTAAGGATTTATTTAGTCAAAACGAGCTCCTGTATCTTGATGAAAAGTTACTTGTAAGTTTGTTTTGTTTTATTTTTAAGAAATTAGCTGCAGAAACCAGACAGAAATACTTGGTACGATTTTGCGTTTCTGCGTCTGGAGCTAAACGTCGTGTTACTGTAGAGGTGCAGCGATGCTCTGCTGGTCGTTTGGAGCTGACCTGCCTGACAGCCATGATGACAGCAGCAGTAGCTGTCATGCGACCTCTGACCTGTCTCCAGCCTCGCCTCCTGAGCTCAGGTTTGCAGACGACCTCTAGGGTCGCCCTGTCAGACGGAGGAGACATGTTTCCTGTCATGACTCTGGAGGGAGGAGACAAACTTAACCTTGTGAGGCTGCAGAGTTTCAGGTCTGCAGGAAAATGTTGTTTTTTTTTTTAGTTTGTGCTAAAACAATTAATCGATAACTGAAATAATCATCGACTAATTTAGTTTTTGATTAATTGTTAACTGGATTATACAAATCCAAAAAAGGCTGTTTGCTGAAAGAACAACAGAAGCTGTGTTCGATTTAACCATAAAGCTACGCAAATTGGAATTATGAAAATAAATTTGCACTCAAATCTTTCGATAAAATGTTTTTGCATGTTGTTTTTCAGCCGCATCATAATTGGTGTATTTCACAAAACTGAAATAGAAACACTTTTTTTTCCGCATCACAGGAGTCACATGATAAAGAAGAGGATGTTACTACTGGCAGAAACGTCAAAGAAGACGTAGACAGGAAGCAGTAGCAGGATTATGACATTGCGTGAACAAACTTATTTATGTGTGATTTTAATTGCATTTCTTATTCCATGGAAATTGTGGAATTGTATATTTTCAACCGTAGCAGAATATCAACAATGTCTTTAATGGAAACTCATCTAATGTCACATTTTGCATTTAAGGCCAACAAAAACTTTGTTTACCCAAAACATAGTTTTAGTTTCACCTGGTTCAAATTCTTTAAATAAAACTATTTTCTATTAAGCACCTTTTACATCCAGTTATTAATCTGTTAATCCAAAATATAATCCAGAAATTAGTCCTGCGCTTTATTAAACCAAGCAGAAACAGCTGAGCTTAGTGTTCTTAGAAGTATTTTTTAAGCTCCAGATTCTTTTCTACAAATGATAAAGTTTTCACTAAAGGATTGTTTATTTCCTTATGTACGCATATTTTAACATATTTCTAAAATGTCTTAAATGGAAACTTGAGATATGCTAATTTTAAATCCGATTAATTGATTAATTGTGAATCTTTAGTTGCAGTCCTACTATTGTTTTTGTTTAAATTAATTTATTTTCGACCACAAGCTGCTGTGATGATGAACCATTATGGGTTTTTTCTGGAGAGGATTAAACATCGTGGAGTTTAATTTGTCAGCTGACGCTTTGCAAACCTGGGTTATAAGTTCCAATCGATCGCGTCGCTGTGGGCTGGAGTCCAAATCTGTGTTACAAAAACAAACAAACAGAACTATGCTCTCAATTTACCCAGCGAGGTTCTGTTCTGGTCAGTCTGGTGCCGGTTAGCTAAAAGAGTCAAAGCTAACGAGACGCACCAATCAGGTTTTCACCAGCTTCTAATTTACTTTGAGGTCTAATTTTATTTCTAAGGATTAGAGAAGGTAAATTTAACAAACAATGATCCTAAAAGGAAGAGAACCATGTTGCAGATAGTTTGATTAACGTTGTAGTTTTGAACCCAACATGAAGAGATTATAGCGTTATGGCTGACTTTCATCACTTTCATCACTTTCATCACTTTCATCACTTTCATCATGATCGGAGCAGCAACACGACTCTAAATAGCAACACACCTCATTTTTGGTCTAGTTTATAACACAAATATCTTACTTGAATTAAGACAAAACTAGCTTAGTAGCATCTTTTCAGCAAGATATGGGAGTTTGCTAAAAGTCAATAATTCCTTAATATTGATGAAAAAGTGCTGGCAGTAAGTGAAATAATCTGCCAATGCAACTAAATATTCTGTTACGTTTACATTTCAAAACAGAACCGGATGAAATGTGTTTTACATTCTGCTCCGGACTCTGTTGGGATCATTTCTCTTTCCGGTTCGTTTCTGTATCGCTGGTTTTCGCTAAATGGTGACCAGTGGCGCCCTCTGCTGGACGGCGGCTAAACTGCAACACTGAACAGAAGATCTGGTGGATTTTATTAGTTAATTTATTGGAACCATTTTAATATAATCAGAGTTGTGTAGTTACTAGTTCCATTTACTTGAGTAACTTTTGGAAAAAAAATACTTTTGAGTATTTTTTACTCTTGTTTGAGTAAATTTCTGGATTTTCTACCCACTGAATGAAAATCAAACATGTTTTCACCAAAAATTCACCAGACACAGATACACACCTGCAGTTTTTAAGGTTTTATAAGTTTTTCATTGAAAGAAACTGATTTGGGAACATTTTATTTTGTTACTTTTTGTTACTTATATAAATTATTGTCATTTTGGTCCTTAAAATATCAAAATTTCCACTTAAATATATATTTTGGTCCATCTTATTATGTAATTTTTAAATAGTAAATGATTAATAATTTGATCAAAATGTGCTACTCTTACTTGAGTAGAGTACGGTACAAACCTCTGAATCTCATAAACTGTTAATCGACATTAATTACACCTGATCATCTTCTTTATGTATCAGAAACCAAACTGCTCTTCCACTTTGCTTCAGATGTGAGACAATGCGGTTGTTATTGTGCCGCTCGCAGGATTAATCACAGCTGGTCTGTAATTGCGGCAGCGACCGGCCTTCATCCAGGCCAAGTCGTTATTTAACCAGCAAACAAAACAAGCCAGTCAGGATGACATCAAAACGCTTCGCACTTTCAGCTCGCTGTGTTTCTGTGGCCCTGCTTCTGCATCGGCACAATCGAGCTCTTCCTTCGAACTGAGCGTGCATTTAGGCAGGAAATTAACCCAGATTTGTCATTTGTGATTCACGGATGCTGTTCAGCCCTGAAGGAGGAATGGGAGTGGAAAATCAGGGGCGCTGCGTTCACTTACCGGGGTCAGATTCATTTTAATTCTCATTCAAATGACTTCCTGTGCAGGAAATTGGGTCTTAAAAAGCTAGTAGGTCTGATTAGAGGTAGTTTAAGCTCCTTATATTAAAGAAATGTGTTGAAACAGCTGGAGAAACGCAGGCGACTTGCTGCAAACTCTGCTGTATTTCAGTCAAATCAGGTTGAATATTTCCGATGGTAATTATGTTTCAGTTTGCAGCTGAGTGCCTGGATGGCGAGTTTCCATCAGACATCATGTTTGGAGATTTCTTATTTTAATCGATTGTTTTTATCTTTTTTTTTTTCTAATAACGAAATGACAAAAGACAGAAACATTTTCAAAAAGTGGCTTTTATTTAAATCATAGTTTATGAGTTGCATGGCAGAGTTTTGGGGTCAGGCTACGAGAATTTATGTTTATTTCTGAGAACAGAGTCAGACGGGTTGAACAAAGATGCAACTTTACTGGAGGAATGTCTTAAAACGATGAGAAAATAACAAATGTTTGGTTGTTTTCTGTATTAGAGTTCTCATAAAATCTCCACTTTATTCTCCAAATATGATTCATGCTGCTGTTATAACTTTATTATTTCCATTTTATTGTTACATAACTTTATGTTGGTATTACTACAACTGAATTATTGCAACGTAAAATATGTCGTCGTTTGTTTATTTTAATTCAAAGTCCAAATAAACAAGTATTGTCTCTCTCAGTCTGGATATCCTGCCTGCCTCTGGTCGGAGCCGTGTGTGTGTGTGTGTGTGTGTGTGTGTGTGTGTGTGTGTGTGTGCGTGTGTGTGTGTGTGTGTGTGTGTGTGTGTGTGCAGATTCAGCTGGTGAGGCAGTAAACATACATGTGTGTTTCTGGTGAATTGGCCCCTGGGGGCCGTTGCTATGAGACGTCCCGCCTGCTTCCTCCCCCCACCTGCGCCAGGTGTGGCTGCGCTGCTAAGCGGAGGCATTTGTCTTCATTACAGCCTCAGGCTGCGGAGGGAAACGTTGGTCTTCATGATGAAGGAGGGCCACCGCTGACGGCTCACAGTTTTTACATTTTTAATGAGGAAAAGTTTCACAACAGCGTGTTGCTCTCACCGCGTCCAGATTACAAACAGCTTCCAGCAAACAGAGAGAGAGAGAGAGATGGATTGGTGGTAATATTTTTACATTCTTTGACCCGACCACAGCTTGGCTCCCACACATTTTACATCTGAATGAAGGAATGAAGGAAGTAAGGAAGAAAGGAAAGAGGGAAGGAAAGACCAAATCATTTCTCTCTTCTTCTGAATGAATGTTAACAGTTAATAATTAGAATCGCAGGTTAATAGGTTGCAGATCTTGGAGGTTTGTTGCGGTTCTTTGTGATTCTGTGACTCTTTCCAACTCCTTGCGTCACTTTTGACTCTTTGCGTCACTTTGTGATTCTTTGCTTACGCGATTCTTTGTGACCCTTGCAGCTCTCTGCAGCGTCCTGCGGCTCCTATCAGTCACTTTGGTCGTCCCACCTCGTGACGTCATGCATAAGCATGCGGGCGCAACACCGTAATGCTCAGTCACGCATCAGAAAGGCCCAGTGGGAGTGTGTTGTGTGTATGCTTGAACGGCGGGAGCGTCTGGGTGCTATGAAAGCAGATAAGAGCAGGATTAGCCTCCCAGCCCAATCAGATAAGGATTACCCAGCTGGAGCTCGCCATCCCAGTTAATGTCCGTCTCTAGAGTGGCATTACGCCGCATTATGACACCAACTCACCAAACATCCAGATTACAGCTAATAGTTGGGGGCAAAGCCAAGAGAAAACAACCTGAAACCAGCTGTTGGAGGTGAAAGTGTCTCCTGCCTCTTCGTTGGTCTGATAACAGCCTGAGTGAAGTGACTGAGCTCCGTTACGCCACGCTGTCAGTCCGCCTGCAGCCGGAGATGGATGGCGGTCATTTTGACCTCGCCTCCACCGCAGCGCCGCGCTGAATGCACACGGCCTCTGCCGAACATGACGGCTTATTGCGCTCAGCTCTGCCGCCTCCATCACCCACTACACCCAAACCACAGATCACCCAGCAGAGAGCCGAGAACCCTGAGCATCAGAGAAGGACGTCAGGCTCAGTCTGCTGTACTGGACCTTATCTGAGAGTTTTACAAAAACGCAAAATTTTACCCAGAACTAGTTTATTGTGCAAATATTTTGGTACATCTGATATAAAACAAAAGTAACTTATAAGTAACTTTTCAGCAAGATACAGGAGCTTATATTTAAAGGCAATAATCCCTTAATATTGATGAAAAATAATAGTTCAACAACAGATTATTTCACTTACAACATGGGAAAATGTTTTGCTTTGAGTGAAATAATCTGCCAAGGCAACTAGTAATTTTTCATCAATATTAAAAATTGATTAAGTGTTAGGTCTACTGAAACTAGAACCAAAACTACTTGGAAATGTTTTTTAACCAAAATTCCACCAAGCACAATTGTTATAAATTAACTTAATTCGCCCAAATCTAATAAAATAAAGAACTGCAGCTGACTAAAACCAAACTGTAATTCTGGCCACAGTCAGAAAAAAATAAAAAAAAGGAGTTGTTATTAAAACAATAAAAAATCCTGGTAGCCGTCCAGCCTGTGGCTCTGGACAGCTGGCAGCAGGATGTTTCTGCAGCTGCTGTTAAAAACTCAACATGTGGTGAAATCTGACCCAAAAACGATGAAGATCTGCTAATGCAGCACTGATATGGTTCATTTCCATCAATTATTCACAGGAAAAACATTTTCTGGAGATCAAACAACCTTTTAAAAACTCTGAAGGTTGACAGGAAAATGTTATTGTTGTAATTGTGTAGACATGATGAAGAGTGACTAATTTCATTTGACAAGTTTTGATTTGGATGTGACAGCTTCATGGAAATATTTATCCAGATTTACTGGCAAAAAATGGATGGATGGATGGATGGATGGATGGATGGATGGATGGATGGATGGATGGATGATGGATGGATGGTCAGATAAAATCATTTTTATTTTGGATTTCTTCAGGTTTCTGGTTCTAAAGTATCATTTTCCTCATGATCTCATCCATCAAACCTGCGGTAGCAGAGCAGACATCATTATCAGCGCCATCTTGTAAATTAGCATTGGTTGGTAAGTTCAGCCTCTGATTGGCTGTCAGCAGAGCCAATCAGCCCAGTCAGCCTCTGATTGGCTCTGCTGACAGCCAATCAGAGGCTGAGCGAGCAGCAGAGGACTGTGATGGCGCTGTAATTGGTTTAGTGTATGATTAATGTCTCTGATCGATGGCAGAGAAGAGGAGGAAAATAAACCCGACTGTAAACACACGACCTACAATATCGGAGATTAAAAACTAAAACCTGATGCTTTGATGACATCAGTGAACGGATTCAACTTTGATACCGGCGGAGCGGCGTGTGTGTCCTGCTATTTTTTAGCGGCAGCTGGTCCCGTTGGGTGGGGTCTATCTTTATCCTGTGTGACCAGAGAACAAATCGATACGAAACATACCCTGGGCCAATATTTGTGTAAGCATGCAGTGGGGCGCCACAACTCACCAGAGCATGACAGGAAGCTGGGTGTGCTGGAGCCCTGCTGCTCAGAGGCGGCGGCTCCTTCCAGAGCTTCATCGCCCATTCTAGGGGAATGTGGAGAAACAAACACTTACTATGAAAAATTCACAATTTACACATTTTTGTGCTTCTAAAAACATCCCAAGAGGCGTTTTTTGGCAATAAGATAATATGTTTTACATTAGATCATGTTTATTGTTAGACTGCAAAAAACATCATTTTACCAAGTATTTTTTCAAGTTTCTAGTGCAATTATTTTTGTTCACTTGAAATAAGAAAACTTTGACGGCCTATTACCACCACTGTAGTTAAAAAAAGAGTAAATTTGCAAGATAAAATTCATAAATTTCAAGATTTTGAGGAAAAAAAAGTGGGAATTTCTGATTTTCAAACAAATTAGTCCACTTTGGACATTGCTGGGACAAATCTAAGTTTCTGAGTTTTTTCTAGCAAATTTTTCACTTTTGGAGCTCAGAAAATTTCTTGTTTTTTTCTACAACGTTTCTGAAATGTACCCACTTGCTGTTGATGACTAGCAAGCAGGTTTTAGCCTTTAAGTTCTCAGTATAACACACTAAATCTTAAATATACGCCTGACATATAAGAGAAAAAAACCCTCAGTGCTTTTTTACTAATTGTCAACAGCTAATAAAGTCAGGAAAAGTTTTAATTTAGAAAAATATAGCAAGGGAAAAGGAAGTAGCCCATTTATGCTAGCTTGACTATGATAACGTAATATGTAGATGTGATGTGGAATTCGATGTTTTTTGGTTCAGTTAATTTTTTTTTTAAAGTCGACCTACACACCAAATTTGACAGATCACTAGTAGAGCTGGAGGTTAAATTAGCTAATTAACCACAGCGGTGTTAGCTTAGCTAATAGCAACGATAGCTAATCTACCACAGCCATCACTTATTTAATAAACATCAAGCCTGAAAACATAAAACTGTAACAGACTAAATGTTATGTTCTCTGTGTGGGAAATGTTTGAGTGTTTTTTTGGTGTTGAATCCTGAAACACGAAGTGACGTGGTTGTCAGTTGCTATGGCAACAACTCAGAGTGTAGCGTAGCAGAAAAAAAGTGGTTTTGAGTTGTTCTTCAACGGTTTTTCTACATAATTTTTTCCTTTGCTGAGGCGTATCTCACTGAATTAATAATCCCTACATCTCCAGGATTCATTTTGGTGACGTTGTTGTTCATGTAAAAGAATCGTCTTTCTGCCAACGACCACACACACAAAAAAATCAGATTTCACAAAAAGATTTGAAATGAACATTAACACTTTCAGTGTGAATGTAGCCTTCATCAACTTGGTCATCATTTCAAGCTTAATTTGAATTCAGATGGAGTGAAATAAACTGGTGAAGATGCTGGGTTTCCATGTTAAAGCGATTTTCAGTAGGTTTGCGCTGAATTGATCCCAGAGAAAGTGTAATTACCAGCAGGCCCATCTCGCAGCTCCGCTCCGCTCCTCCGTATCCTTCCGCCGTGGAAACGTCCCAAAGAGACCCGCTGCTAAATGATAATTAACTGCAGATACAATCCATTCATTTTAAGGAGGTGCGGTTCACTCCTTCTCTTTCTTTCTCCTGCAGCGGCACGGAGCATGCACAGCAATCTGCTTTTTGATTAATCGGTGGTGTCTGCGACACAGTTCATTTGCAATCTATTACGGAGTATTTGCTTTGTGTCACAACACACCTTGAGCACACTGCATCATGTCAGAGCTGGAAGACGGTACAGGGCAGAGTTTGGGTTTATTGGTGGTTTTTCCCCCACAGGAATATCTGCAGATATTAATACGAACCAGGGCCGGCAAAAGCCTTTTTGGGGCCTAAAGAAGATTTTTATTTGTGGGGCCCATACCAGCACCAGATGCTTTATCATCCCTAATCTACTCTGTGTGTAATATACCTACTGTAATAAGTATAATTTATAATTAGCTTACATCATGCCAGTGTTATTATCGCTGGTGATTTTAACCTTACCAGCGATAAGTACAAAAGTACAAAAATATTTGATTTTTGAAATGCAGAGTGGTGTCATATTATTTTAGCTATTTAAACACTAAATTTACAATAAAAACAGTTTGGTATCTTATTTTTCCACAACATCAACAGGAAGAAATCTGCCTCTTATTTATGAAACTGCTATAAAGATAGAAATAGTTTTTTTTCCCAATAGCAACATATTTTTACTGAGGTAAAAGTAAAAAGTAGCCAGAAATTACTCAAGAGTAAAAGGTTTACTCAAGAACTGAGTAACTGATCAAATAATCATTAATATTTAAAAATGACATCAGCAGACGGACATAAATACAAAATTAAATGAAAAATTTGGTATTTTAAGGACCAAAATGACAATAATTCATAAAAGTAACAAAAATAACAAAATTGGGCAAAATATTGTTTTCTAAATCAGTTTCTTTAAATATAAAACTTATGAAACTTTAACAAAAAACTGCAGGTCTGTGTCTGGTGAATATTTGGTTAGAACTAAAAGTTTTCATTCAGTGGGTAGAAAATCCAGAAATCTTACACAAGTAAGAGCAGAAATACTTCATAATAAAATTATTCAAGTAAAAGTAAAACATAAAGCATAGTAAAATTACTCCTGAAGTTACTGAAGTAAATGTAACTAGTTCCTGCTCAGCTGTAGCTGTTAGGCCTCAGGTGAAACTCGGACAGAGACGTTCCCACCTCTGCTAGCCGCTCTTAGCGCTCGGCGGGAGAGCGGCTCTCACTCTGCAGCTTCCTGGAAGATAAATAAAAGCTCCGCGCTGCAAAGTTTCAGCCCGGGCCGAGGCAGGCGGCGGGCCGGAGGCTCCCGGGTCAAACCGGGGCCGGGTGGAGGACAGCTGGAGGCAAAGTCAGCGGGGCGTCGCCGCGGTGACAGATGGGGGAATGAGAGGGCTAAAGCTTAACATGATGTCGCTCTGCTGCGATGTGTGATCAGGATGAAGGTGATCTGATCCAGATGGCCCAGGAACACATCTGCTACTGCGATCTGAAATGCAAATGCGAGTTGTTATCAGCTTTTGACATTCTGCAGCGCTGATTTGCATTTGAAGGGCGACCTGGCCGAGAAGGTGAACACTTCCTCTCACACGGCGACGGTACCAACAGGAGAATGGAGGAAAAGTTCAGAGAACAGCTTTTCATCTCCAAATCTGTAACCTCCAAACCAGAGTCATAAACATTTTTCTACAGGAGTTATGTTAGAAAACTCCATTATGTAGGGATATGGGGTTACATTTAGAAAGTTATTAATAATTTTAGATTTTCTAGCCTCTTATTAGAGAAAAAAAGTTTATTTTTCAAAGTCATATTTTCTCATGTTATTCATTAGTCCATAAATATCACAGCTTCAAACTAAACGTTTAATTAACAAGCAAAATATTCAGTGTCAAAATAAATACTAAGTGAACAAAACTAAATATTTAGTCTGGAAGTAAGTATTTAGTTTCAACCTTGATATTTAATTAGCAGGGGAGAAATTTAGCTTGCTAATGAAATATTTAGTTTAAAGCTGATATTTATAAACAAATGAATCACATGATGAAAATATGACTTTGAACAATTAACCCCAAATTTTTACTCTTATTACTGACTAAATAACCTGAATTATTGCTTTTAGCTTTTTAATGTGTAACACTGCAAACAGAAACTCGTTAGGCGTTTGTTGATTTGTTTTGGGTTTTTATTCTGCTGATAGAATTATTATTCTGACTATTCTGAGTTTTCCGGTGGTTTTTATTTTTTACTATCATTATTTATGTGGTTGTATTTCAAACAATCCAAGATGCAAGTTTCCCTGAGCTTTCAGGCCCGCAGCATCACAGATCCTCTGCTGTACTTCACAGCCGACCTGAGTTGCTTCTCCAGTTTCCATCTAGCAAACATTTCTCATGATGAGTCTCAGAAGAACGACTTTGTCTTGCTGTGTTATTGCTTGGCGGCCATGTTGGGCGGCCATGTTTGGTGGCCTCTGGGTCGCCGGCGCCGCCTCCTGTGACGCTGCTCAGACTGGCTGCGTTTGCGGCGCTGCAGAGCGAGTATTTACTGGGCTGGCAGACCCCACTGTCACAGCAAATGGTGCTGTTGGGAAAACAAACAGTTGCAATGAGACTGGATCTGCCAGAGAGGCTGCTGAACGCCACGCCGCTCCAAAACACACGAGGCTGGCGACGGAGGAAGAGGCTGAAGGTTCAGTTACACAGGCTGGCTCAGAAACCTTCCGACATCCGGGTTCTTATGACTCATAAGTTTCCACCTGTAGAAACTTTATTTTAGGAACTGGATTAAGACTGAAACGATTAATCGGTTATTGAAACAATCATCACATAACTTATCAATTAGTTTAATCGTTAAATGGAGTATACAGACTTTTAAAAAGGAAACACTGTTAAAATACACACACTTTGCATTTGAGATAAATATGTTCTACCCAAAACTTCTCAAGTCACAGTTTTAGCTTCACTGGAACAAAGTCTGTAAAAAAGAAAAATATATATTTTCAAGCATCTTTCACTATCCAGTTATTAATCTGTTAATACAGAATAATCACCAGATCATCGCTACACTCTGTTCATGTTTAGCAGAAAGGACTTTTCACATGTTGACGTTAAAGTTTTCACATGATGTTAAGCAATTTATTTGTTTATTTTTTTAAGCAGTTGCATTCTGCTTAAAAAATCACAATAATTAATATAAGTGACAAAAACAACAAAATCAGGCAGAAAAATGTTTTTTCCAAATCAGTTTCTTTCAATAAAAAACTTATGAAACTTTAACTAAAACTGCAGGTCTGTGTTTGTTTTTCATTCAGTGGGTGGAGAAAACAGAAATGTACTCAAATAAGAGAAGCACTACCTCATAATAAAATTACTCAAGTAAACGTAATCTGAGTAAATGTAACTAGTTACCATCCAGCTCATGCTAAGGTGTTGCTGAGTCCGCCGTGGCCCTGTGACGTCATTTCCTCCGATCCGGTTTGCTCCCCTCCGTCCCTCGCTGCCGTGTCTCTGGGACTGCGCATGCGTGCAGGTGAGCGCTCCTCTTCGCGTCTCCGTCTCTTGGAGAGCAGTAAGGATGCGGATGAATTTTTAATGAAACGCAGCGTGGCTCCTCTCCGCTCCCTCAGATCGCTTTCCAGGACGGCGCGTCTCTCATGATCACAGCAGCGTGAAACACAGCCGGCGCCGGGTGAGAAGAGTCACACACACACACACACACACACACACACACACACACACACACACACACACACACACACACACACACACACGCACACACACACACACACGCACACACACACGCACACACAAACAAACACACCCCTACACACACACACACACACTTTCACCTGGAAATCAACGCTGCGCAGCGCACACAAACACACACACACAAACACACACACACAAACACACCCCCACCCCAACACACCCCTACACACACAAACACACCCCCACCTGGAAATCAACGCTGCGCAGCGCACACACACCCCCGCATGTCGGAGCAAAGCTGTGCTCTTCCTCACATCGCCACCGCGGTTCCCTGCCGGTTCTTTGGATGACTGCGTGGACAAGTTGTGAAAATGAATCTTTTATTTGCCCACAGAGATCCTTCCGCCGCTCACTGTTTTCACACCGAACTAAAACCCTGGAAATAACGTCTCCCCGTTATTTAAAAACTATTTACTTAGCGGTTCTGTGAATAAAAACCCAACAAATGTGAGTTTCAAATTGATTTTAAATGGGAAAACAAACAGAAGCGCGTTTTCTTTTGTGTATAGAATGACACATATTCTCATCAGTTGCATTTAAAGTTGCTTTACGAGCAAAAAACTGAATTATTGTCAAATTTACTGTCAGTTTTGAAAAACAAACGTCCCTGAATATTATTTTTATTTAGCTCCATAAATGTGGTCATCTTGACCAGAGCTTGGTAGTAACTAGCTACCTGAGTAACTTTTTGAACAAAATTTACTTTTAGGAGTATTTTTACTCCGTACTTTTTACTTTTACTTGAGTAATTTTATTATAAAGTATTTCTTCTCTTACTTGAACATTGAAAGCTCAAAACATTGTCCTGAGCCGTATGCAACGAAATTTCGTTCTGTATACACCCTGTGCATGCAAAATGACAATAAAGTCAGTCTAAGTCTAAGTTGAGTAAAATTTCTGGATTTTCTTCCCACTAAATGAAAAACGAAAACGTTTTAAGCAGAAATCCACCAGAAACAGAAACACACCTGCAGTTTCTGTTCAAGTTGAATAAGTTTTTATTGAAAGCAACGGATTTGGGAAAAAAATATTTAGCCTGATTTTGTTATTTTTTTAATGAATTATTGCCAATGTTGTTATTAAAATACCAAAATTTCCACTTAACTTTTATGTTTAGATTTTTTATATGTAATTGTGTCTTCTGACTTTTATTCAAATAAATAAATCTTCCAAGTTAAATCACCGTCAGATGTTTTACAGTGAAGGTCTCATTAAATATTATTGTATTTACCTCAATCCTGGGAACTTTATTTGGATTTCTCAGCTCAGTTTGTCATCACCTATAATTTAATTCATTAAACATTTGTAAACTGGGGGAAAAGCAAATATTTACAGTTTAATGTTTTTTTTCTGTCTCCACTCCTCTTGTAGTGTAATTTCACCAAACTGGACATTTGCTGATTGTTTTTCTAATCGACTCGGTGGAGTCTGGCTTGTGCTCGCCAGGCTGCTGATGTAGGTCACAATCTTTTCCAAACATCCTTCGGAAACGTTCTCGTGGTTCGCAGAGAGACGGGCTCGTCGCTGGCCGCATGCTGGCTTAATTAAAACGATAATCCAGCAGGATTAAGTGGCGATCAGACAGCCTGTCATCTTCCACATCTTCCGCTAACTTGGCTTCTCTGAAGCCGCAGAGGCTGGCAGCAGCGGCACGAGGAACCGAAGAGAAAAGGAAGGGAGGAGTACGGAAGACAATTAGAGCCACCGGAAAAAAATCTAAAATTCTTACTTTTGTCTTAGAATTCATTTTTTCAGAATTATGACTTTAATCTCAAAATTTTTATGTTTTTCTTGGAATTCTTAAGAACCTGACTTTAATCTCAGAATTGACTTTTTTGTCAGAATTCTAACTTTAGTTTCTCATTTAATCCGATTTTAATCTCAGAATTCTGACATAATTTTTCTGACATTTTTTTCTATGAGTTCTTATTTTAATCTGAAAATGTTTACGTTTTCTTAGATTTCTGACTTTATCTGAGAATCCTGACTAAAATCTCAGATTTCTGACTTTAATCTCAGAATTGACTTTTTTCTCAAAATTCTGATTTTAAACTCAAATTTTAAATAAACATTTCTCAGAATTCTTACTTTTTTCTCATTTAATCTGACTTTAATCTCAGAATTCTTACTGGTCTTAAATTTCTGACATTTTTCTGTTTTCTTACTTAAAATTGTTTTGTTTTCTCGTTATTCTGATTTTCTGTCTTTAATCTCAGAATTGACTTTTTTTGTCAGAATTCAAATTTTTGTTTCTCATTTGATTTAAGTCTCAAAAATTCTGACTTCTTTCTCAGAATTCTGGCTTTAAACTCTATTTTTTTAAAGTTTTTCTTTGAATTCTTACTTAAAAATCAAAATTCTGCCTTCTTTACTTTCATTAAACTCAGAATTATGAGATTAAAGTCAGATTTTCCGCTCTGTGGCCCTAATCCTCTCGCAGGTCGTCTTCTATCAGACTGTGAGACGAGGAAGGGATGTGAGCACAAACAAGTCGGCAGCGTTTAAATAAACATAATGAAACAGTAAAATGAACAAACGCCTGCCTCCATCCGTCCCCTCTTCCTCCTCCTCCTCTTCCTCCTCCCAGCATGCCTTGCTGCAGCAGGTTAACAGAAGACATGTGGACACTCTGTGAATTCCTAATCGGGAACCGAACAGGAGAGAGACCAAGAGGAGGTGGCCTGACGCATCCATACTGCAACCATCGGCTTTTTTCTACATTAAAGATTAGAAAGAAGAAAAAAAAAAGATCTGCAGAGAGACGCCACGCTGAATACCGAATGCTTCCCCCCAACACACCTCCACCTCTCATCCCGCTCCGAGCTGCTCCACTCCTTCGTGCTTCTCTGACCCTCTCTCACGCTGCCTCGCCCTCTCGATCTCTGTCTCCCACACAGGAGGAGGAATCAATAGCCACAAATTAATCATTCTGCCATGGGCAGAGCATGGGAGGAGGCTGTGGGGTCTGGGGCATTTAACCACTTAAAGAAAGTTTCTAAGAACGTTTATTTCTTAAAGTTTATTCAAAATCTTCTGATTTTTCCCAAAATGAGGGCAAAAATAATGTTTCATTCAACCGTCTGCTCAAGCTGTGCGTAGTTCTGATGTGACGTCGCATTTCCATGAACTTTGTAACTGACAGACGGTTGCTATGGAGTTGCTATGACAACAGTAAGCAAGCCATAAGCTTAAAACTATCTAACTTCTAAACAATATGAATGCTTTACAGCTATTACTGGATCACAATTTTTGAGTACTATCAGTTATATTTACTATAGTACTTACTGCTGAACTAGCAAAATTAGCTCAGCTAATGTAGCTTTTATGCGCTAGCTACGACGGACATGTAGCCTACGTGTTTGTTGCTACATGTGCTTACTCTGCCAGTGACCAGACCATTCTCCGTCTCATACAGGTCGATTCCGACAGCAGCCATTTTGTTCATGTATTTTTCTCTCACACGTCAGTCAAGAACGTCCACATATTTTCTTTCTTTATTCTCGAAGCCATCAGTCTGCTATGCATTCACATGCGTTTGCCTACCAAGATGGCGCAGATCACTTGTGGGAACTATGTATGGAGAGACTGGGAAGGAGGAAGGACAAACGGAAGGAAGGAAGGAAGGGAGGGAGGGAGGGAGGGAGGGAAGGAAGGAGGGAAGGAAGGAAGGAAGGAAGGAAGGAAGGAAGGAAGGAAGGAAGGAAGGAAGGAAGGAAGGAAGGAAGGAAGGAAGGGAGGGAGGGAGGGAGGGAGGGAGGGAAGGAAGGAAGGAAGGAAGGAAGGAAGGAAGGAAGGAAGGAAGGAAGGAAGGAAGGAAGGAAGGAAGGAAGGAAGGAAGTGAACCCCACTGTGGATTCTCTCTCCTCTTTCTTTATGCAAATCTCTTCAGCTCAGAGTTTGAAACGTTCTGAAATGAAATCTGAAACTAAAGTGATGCAGTCGCCATTTCAGCGCTCAGACTCAGCGTTCCCGTTCGTTACGGGAACCCGTTCGTTACGGCGGCAGCGAGTCGCTGAGCTTCGCCGTTGAACGACTTTCACCGTGTGAGGACGAATTTTCTGATTCCTCACCTTTTTCTCAGCTTTACTGGAAAACCTCTGATATGTAGAGTCATCAGAGTCACTGGAGCTGCTCCACTGATGACATCACACCCTGCGGTTCACAGGTATTGATCAGTGTATGGCAAGTCGTTTTAGCATACAATCACTTTCATCTCACTGTCTGTGAATACATTCCAGATCAGAGGTGTCCAAACTTTTTGCCATTACGACCAAAATTGTTAAGTTGGGAGAACTCAAGAGCTACTTTATTAATTAAAAGTTGTTGTTTTTTATACATAAGACATCTTAGACATCTATTCAATAACATTGAAAATACACAATATTTTAAGAAAGGAAATTAGTCTAATTTTGGTAGGAAAGGAATTGGTAAATTATTGTTAATCCAAAATATAAACAAGGTCTTTCAGCGTTGCTGTAATAAACCTCCCCAAAACATTTCAAATTAATTGTGAATTCTTTCTATTCTTGAATTGTGGGCCAAACAAAATCATTCAGAGGCCTGCAAATGGCCCCCACGCCACACTTTGAACATTCCTGTTCTAGACATCTAAAATGAATTTGACTTTCTAACATGGTAATTTAAGCCTGTTATGTATAAATCTTTGTATTTCCATTTCGGTTTCTACTGCTTCTACAAACAGCCCAAGAGCTTAAAAAATTCACAGTTGGGTTTGTTTTTGATAAAAAGTTGATAATTTTAGACGACTGGAAAATGAGCCATTTTAAAAAACTTCCAGAATGTAACGTGATAAATCAGCAGTAATTCCCCGTCACACTGCAAAAACACAAAGTATTTTTGGTCTAGTTTCAAGTGCAAATATCTTAGTACACTTGAAAAACTAAGTAACTTTTCAGCAAGATATAGGAGCTTTTTTAAGACAATAATTTCCTAATATTCATGAAAAAGTTCTTGTTCCACTGGCAGATTATTTCACTTATGGGAAAAATGTTCCAAGTATTTTTTGATGAATATTAAGGACATATTTAGTTAAAACAAGCTCATATTTTTTGCTTCAAAGTTAGTTCTAAGTTAGTTTTGTCTTATTTCAAATGTACTAAGATATTTGCTCTAGAAATTAGACCAAAAATACTTGGTAAATTTTTTTGTGCACCTAGCAATCTCATCCAAGTCAGCCCGTTACCTAGCAACCCCAGCAGAGTTCCACCTGTCACTTAGCAACCCAAGTGGAGCTCCAGCATGTTTTTGCGCTGTACAATGGCTGCTGGAAAAGCCAAGCATTCAGTTGTTGACTTGCTGCATTCTTGTTGGTTGTGCAGTATGCTCCACTTCTGCTTTTCAAAGATGTTCTTTTGTACTTCATGTGTAGTCATAATTTAATTGTTGATAGCTGAAATATATGTTTCAGGTAGTTAGAAATTCATTGTAGACGTCTTGAATTAACACTTTCATGCAACTTAACGGTAAATCGGACGTCATTCATGCCAGTCAGAATGTAGTTAGATATTTTTCAAACAGATACTCTGTCTACTTAAAATATATTTAGAGATATCCTGGTTTAGTTATACATGTAGTTAAAAACAAATTTAATCTATGTGGAATGTAAATGTGGTGAAACTGATTTTATGTTAAAACGGGTTGCCGTATAATTCCATTTAAAGACATTTGAATCATGTGATTATGTAACAGAATAACTTCAGCTGGTGTGATGTTCATCCCTGCTGAGCATCACTGCATTTTCCTCCCTGCCTGTAAAGTGTTGCGCCGAGTTTGGATTTTTTTGCCACTTTTATCTCCAGAGAGACTTTATCTTTTCTGAAAAACCTAAAAGGTGCTGCTGAGGCGCGCAGTTTCAGAAACAGGAAGACGTGTTTGGCTTCTCACAAACTGTGAAGAATATTGTTGCAACAAATATTTCAGGGTGCTTGAAAACCTTGAAAATGCTTGAATTTTAATTGTTTCCAAGGTTTGTAAAGTGTTTGATATTCAAACTGCACAGTTTTGTCATAAGCTGCAATCTAATGTTTAATTAAAAGTTTTGTTATTTACAGATGAAAACTGATATTTTCATGCACATAATAAGACACATTTTTTTCTCTCTCTCTCTAAAGTTAAACCAGATTAAACTTTTCCTGTTTTAAGGTGGTGAGAATAACCAAAATTATTTCTATTAGCTAAATCCTAGAAAATTTAGCGGAAACATTTATTTGCAGCTTTTTTTGTATATTGTGTTTAAGCATTTAATTTAAGGTGATTTACTTTAACACGATTAGTTTGGATTGATTCAACGTAATGAATATTTATTATACCTAATTGCTAAGTGACTTATTGATCATCTTATTTTTTATACATTTAATGTTGTCTGGTTGTTTTTTGTTAAATTAGTGTTTTGTTTGTGGACCAGTCAGGTACGTTAGAGACATTTCAAAACATAACACTTTGTTATATTTTAGTTTATCTTGAACAAAGAATACTATCACAAGTTATTATTAATAATAGTAATAAATTATATCCTATAATAGTGTCTTTTTCAAGTTAATCTGTGCTGTTTTTCTCTCCAAAGTGTAAAAACTTGGCAAACTTACCCTGGAAATGCTTTTTTTTCTCCCTATTTGTCAGATTGGTCTGTGGTTAAACTCATTAAGCTGCCAGAGTCACTGTTTGTTTTAATCAGTCAGCGCTCCGTCTTGATCTTTAAAAACGATCGCACACGTCCTCCAGTCACACGGCTGTGATCCATCCATCTCTCCATCCATGTCACAAGCAGTTGGCAGCCAGCGGCCGCGTTTCTGCGAGGACACGGCGTAAGTGTCCCTGCGGCTGCGTCGCCTGTGATCTTAGCTGGAGACGGACGACAGAAACGTCCTGTTTGCGCTGCAGAAACTGACATATGAACATAGCGTGAGTCAGAAACAGCTTAAAGGCAGCCAACTGTAACAAAAAATGCAAAAAAAAAAAAGAACATTTCTCAGTCGCAGTGAATGTGATTATGACTGATATTCAAACTCGACACCTGCACTGCAAAAACATTAATCTGAGTATTTTTGGTCCAGTTTCTGTTGTAAATCTCTCAGTAAACTATTTTACCAGTAACTTCTTAGCAAGATGCAGGACAGGGGTGTTCAACGTGTGGCTCATGGGCCATTTGTGACCCCAAACTGTAGTTCAAGAATGATACAAATTTGTATATGAAGCAATATTTTTTACAGTGAAAAATATGAATAACTACACAAAATATTTATATTTTTATAACCAAACTTTAATTATAAGTCGAATCAGAACCATCTATATCAGAGATACACACAAATCACCTTTCAATTTATTAAATAAATTAATTCATATAACATTTATTTATGTAATTTATTTCTTAATTTGTCCAACTTACCTTAAAATAATTTGTAAATTATATTTGCTGCGTTTTTTTGTGTGCTTTATTTTATCTTTGGTTTCTATTGGTTTGTATTTATTATTCAAATTACTGTTTCATGTCGTTACCTGAATGGCTATACATGATGTTCATTGTTGTGTTAAAAATCAGGAATAAATCACAATAAAAAAAAGTTACTTGTCAGATTTAGTTGCAAACTAAACTCCATGTTATTTTCTATAAACATTAAATATCTCAGAGTTTTTCCCCTTGACCTGCTGGTCGAATCTTAAAGTTTTCAGTAAGGGAACATTTTTAGTTTTGAGATAATTTTCAGTTTTTCTCTTTAAGCAACAACCAGAGGATTCGCATGAACCGAATGTTTCCATCCTAATTAGTGAATTAGTTTGACATTCAGTCCAAGATGAGTCGACGGTTCAGAGTGAGCATCTTAAAATCTGCTCTGAGATTATTTTTCTTAAATTTTTACATTGTTGTTTTCATGCGGATTGGGATGTGAAAACGTCTCCCGTCTGTTAATGAAGGTTCGCTGCAGCTTTCCCAGCATTCTCTGTGTTTATCGGCGTTCCCCCATGCGGAGCTGATTATATGATTGTGATGCACGTCGGTGAAGTGTTGCCGTTATTTGTCACTGCGTGGTTCCAGTCCGGGAAAGCCTGTCCTCCCCCTGGACCCAGTCTAACCAGAAGGACATGATGCACTCTGCTGCCGTGACTCACTGGTGCGTCTGTTCCTGAAACTGGGAAATCTCATCCCACCGTTCCCTGTAAACTCCACCGAGTCGCACAGACGGGTCCAGGCAGGAGGAACCCTTCGTCTCCCTGTGTGACGATGGATCCCCAGCTGGTGGAATGATTTGCTCATAAAGGAAAAAAGGAACTGTGAGCTACGACAGAGTCATGTTAGTAAATAAAACTTAAATTTATCATAATTAAGTGGAGCAATAAACAGATTTTGTTAAAAAAACACTATCTGGAAAATGAGCCGTTTCAGAAACCTTCCGGAATGTAACGTCACAAATCAACAGAGTTCCGCCCGTTACCTAGCAACCCCCGCAGAGTTCCGCCCGTTACTTAGCAACCTCAGCAGAGTTCCACCCGTTACCTAGCAACCTCAGCAGAGTTCCGTCCGTTACCTAGCAACCTCAGCAGAGTTCCACCCATTACCTAGCAACCCAAACGGAGCTCCAGCAGGTTTGGTCAGCTGGTTTTACCGCTGTATGCTCTGTACAATGGCTGCTGGAAAAGACAAGTGTTTTGTTGTTGGCTGACCATCCAGAATCCTCTTGCTGCTTTCTTGCTGGTTGTGTAGGAGGCCCCATTTCTGCTTTTCAAAGATCCATTGTTTCATGCAAATGTAAACGATGAGTTGGGATGGGCGGAGGGACTTGCAGCAGCTTATTTGGATTTAAAGTGGCAAGATGCCCTAAAACAGCTCATTCTGAAGTAACCAGTCTCAATATCTAAGAAGGATTTATTGCAGAAAGTGTGATGAATATGTTTTGTATAGACCATAGACCGATCCTAACTGGAACAAGGAAACATAATAGGTCACATTTAAGAGAGTAGTAAATATGGATGAGCAACTGACTGGATGAGCAATTCCTGCCATAAATATTTGCTCTATGAAATTTTCACTGTTTCAGGTTTATCATTAGAATCTTTTGTTTGTCTTACCAACAGGCTGGAGCAGCATTAGCTTCTGGGCCGGAACCTCCCTATTCAATAATTATTACATTCATACTAGTACCAGTAATAGTTCCATTGGCAGATTATTTCACTTATTACATCAAGAAAATGTCTTGTTGTAAGAGAAATAATCTGCCAAGGGAACTAGTTGTTTTTACTAACAAGCTCCTATTGCAGAAAGGTTTCTTGTAAATAATTTTTAGACTTATTTCAAGTGTTTTAAGATATTTGCACTAGAAATTTGAAAAGTATTGTTTTTGCAGTGCAGGAGGTTAAATTTTGCATCTCTGTAAAATAATATCAATATAATCGACAAACACAAGCTTTGGATCGAGTGTTTTCTTAAAAACTCTTATCTTAAACGTCCTGATTGTTTCACAACCTCCCCACCTTCCAGTGACGGGAAAGCTGTCCGTCTTGGTGCCTCATCAGAGGTCAAGCGACTGTCTAACATCTGTCAGTCGTCTTTCAACGAGCCGAAAGCTGACGGCACCTCACCGCCTCCATTAGTCTGAGTCCCTCATCACCTGGCTCACCTACAAACGCCTCTTTCTGATCCTGAACTCGCTTTTCATGGAGCGAGTTCACTCCACTCCATGAAAGTGTTTATCTTTCAAAATACAGACTTTGTCTCTACAGAAATCTAGAAAAAAATTCTGACTTACTTTATTGTTTTGCTTAATTTTTTACACAACATTTTGCTAAGGGCTGACCTGTAGTCAAAAACTGCAGCCCTCCATTGCAAAAACATCTTACCAAGTATTTTGGTCTAGTTTTGAGTGCAAATTTCTTAGCACACTTGAAATAAGACAAAACTAACCTAAAATAAGTTTTTAGCAAGATATAGGAGCTTGTTTTAAGTTAATAAAGGAAAAGTTCTCGTTCCATTGGCAGATTATTTCACTATAATAAGACATTCTCCCATGTTATGAGTGAAATCATCTTCCAGTGGAACTACAGCTTTTTCAAGCTTGTTTTAAGTCAATAATTTCTTATCACTGATTAAAAGTTGGGAGATTATTTTACTTATTACATGACATTTTCCCCATGTTTTAAGTTAAATAATCTGCCAGTGGAACTAGTACTTTTTCATCAATTTTAAGGAATTATTGACCTAAATCAAACTCTTATAACTTGCTAAAAAGTTACTTCTGAGTTAGTTTTGTCTTATTTCATGTGTACTAATATAATTTCAATAGAAACTAGACAAAAATACTTGGTGAGTATTTGTGTTTTTGCTGTATTTGTGCCGTAGTGATAAGGTCTTCCCTGCTCTGCAGGCTCATTACTAAGACAAATATAAAGATTATGAAGACGAATAAGGTGATTAGGAGTTTTGTCTTCCTGCTGGGAGGCGGTTCAGGCGGTTCAGGCGGTTCTGGCGGTTCAGGCGGTTCTGGCGGTTCAGGCGGTTCAGGCGGTTGTGCCAGAGGTTGTCGCCGCGTAACATTCAGTAACACGTTACGTTTTCAACCACAGGGATTCATGTACATGAACACGTATGACGAGTCAGTTTGTTGGATTAGCACATTTCAGCTCTTCAAAGTGCAGAAACCAGTCATGAAACAAGCAATTTTATGCAGTTTTCTGGAAGTTTGTTCCAGATTTGTGTTGCGTAGAAGCTGAATGCTGCTTCTCCATGTTCGGTTCTGGTCCGGGGGATGCAGAGCAGAACCAGAACCAGAAGACCTGAGAGGCCTGGAAGGTTGAAACAACAGCAGATCTTTAAGCGTTCAGTGATTTATAAACTAACAGCAGTATTTTAAAGTCTATTCTCTCAGTGGAAGGACTTTAATCTGCGTGTAGTTCTCTGGTTTTAGTCAGAACCGGAGCAGCAGCGTTCTGGATCAGCTAGATAAATGAACGGATGAGTTTCTGTAGGACTAATGTCCTTTAATCCTCAGAATGTTCTTCAGGTGATAGAAGGCCGACTTTGTAACTGTCTTTATGTGTCACTAACTGCCTTTCCACTAACCACATAATTGACCAAACTGGAATTATTAATATAAATTTCCTTAATGGAAATAATTTAAAAAAGTCAAATTTTTTCAATAAAAAGTTTTTTGCTGGATGAATTGGTTTTTCGGCCGTATCAAAATTAGTGTATTTAAAAAACTGCAATGGAAGCTAATTTTTTCACATCACACGAGTCACATGATCAACAACTGGATGTTACTACTGGTGGAAACGATGAATCAGACAACAGGATGTGGTTTGATGATAACGCGGCATGTTTTTTAAAGGTTTACAGCGTGAACAAACGTATTCATGTGTGATCTCAGTCGCTTTTCGGAGTATCAAAAAAGTTTTGCACAAATTAGAAAAGAAAATGCAGGTGTTAAAAACGCATCAGCAGCTCTGTCCGTGTCGGCCTCTGCCTCATAGAAGCCCAGATTGCCATGGCAACAGCAGGGAAAAGCTCTCTGATGTCCACATGGCAACGGCTGCTGTTGGGACTGAGGACAGAGGTGGGAGGAAGAGGAGGACACGGGGGCAGGGATGAAGGGAGCGGGGCTCTGGATGCTGACGCACTCAGTGGCCAACAGGAAAGTTTTCGAGAATGCCGCCCACTGCCGGATCCAAAGCGAGCTCCAATCTTCTCCGTCTCTAACCGTTTCGAACTCTGTCTGTTTTAAACGGCACCTCCTACTCAGTCAAGTCCTTCTGACCCCCTGCAGCCTCCTCGCCGCTTCGCCCTCCCCTTTCCGCCAGGCGCCTCCTACGTGTTTGTGTCTCATCAGAACCTTTGTCTGTGTGGAGCTGTGGCAGCTGTGGATCCATTTGATCGGTGTTATGAGTGGGCAGTTCTGACCCGGATGTCTCTCTCATATGGCGTCCAGGAAGAAGCTGACAAGTCTCACTTTCTATCTACCTGCACACAGTGTGACGGCAGTCAGGACCAACACACTGTCAGTGTTACAGAGTCCGTCATGTATTATGGCAACAGAGTCACAATTAGCAGTAAAAACTCCAACAAATCTTTTTCTGTCTCTCTTTTATCAACACCGTTGTTCCAAATCATTAAAATCACTCTGGCTCAGTGTAACTGGCAGCAAAGGTGTAAAATTTGTTACATTTTCAGCTTCAGCAGTTCGCTTTCACACTGAACAGTCAATTAGGGGTGCACTGATTTATCAGCATTGGTTTAGTTACATTTGGGAGATTGGTGATTGGCTGATGTTTACACGTAAAGCTGATCTTATCCCCTGATCTTATCTACCTCAAGAAACGTCTACAAATCAACCACTCAAATATAGCCACTTGCACATTTGCAATTAACTATATTAAACGACATTTCAGAAAAAATAATTGGTATCGGCCAAAATCTGACTTCTTAAAGATCGACCAGAAAACTGTAATCAGTGCACCAAAGAATCCAAACTAATTGAAAAACCTGTTCCCCTCCTTGCCTGTGGGGGCGCTGCAACAAGAACTGCTGAAGGAAACCACAAGAAAACCTCTGAAGAAGACACCAAGCGCAACCGTGATTTTATCCGATTTTGTAGTATTTCTGTTCTGTCTTTGTTTAAAAATCACAAACCATTTTTTGCCGTAGCATTTGGTTGTATTTACCCAGAATGCCCGGCGGTATAGTCCACTTCCTGTTTCTGAAACGCTGTGTTAGTTTTAGGCGATCACACACACCTTCCAAAAATAATCCAGTTTTGTTCAGTCAACAGAATATTTTCGAGGGTTTAGTTTTCGTTCTCATAGATTTCATTTTTGCCCAGTTTCTGTTTCCTCTTTTTAAATCTCGCAGAACTTTCTGGGTTTTTCTGGGTTGGTTTATAATTTCCTGCTTGGATCGAAGTGATTTTGATGTAATAATCTCTCTTGCTGAATGTTTTCTCTCTTTGCTCTTAGATGTCAGCTACTTTCTTTGCTGTTTTTTACTTAAAATTATTTCAGGAAATGATTTGCATTTTAAGAGCTTCCAGCTGTCATTTGTTATTACATCTCCAGGTCAGGTGATAATCTTGCCTGGGAAACTGAGCTCAGCTTTCTAACAACTGTAGTTCAATCAGTTCATTCATGATTTGACAAGAAGGTCAATTACTTTTCCCAGAGGGCCGGGTTGATTTGGATCGCTTTTTTCTCTTCATGAATTAAATCGTCATTTGAAAACTTCCTTTTTTGGACTTACTCAGGTTATCCTCCTGATGATGTGAAGCATTTATGTTGGTTAATGAGAATCTCTTAACTTTCCAATTCCTAATTGTAACTTCAGAGCTGAGTT
This sequence comes from Xiphophorus maculatus, assembly GCF_002775205.1. Classification (NCBI taxonomy): domain Eukaryota; kingdom Metazoa; phylum Chordata; class Actinopteri; order Cyprinodontiformes; family Poeciliidae; genus Xiphophorus; species Xiphophorus maculatus. The sequence continues at coordinate 3,469,066 of NC_036458.1, forward strand.
CAAATGAAATGCTGCATAATTCATTTGAGATTAATTCAGATTTTTTTTTACATCTTTTTAAAGAAAGCACCTTAAGGCAGCGGCGTCAAACTCATTTTCATTTTGGGCAAAATGAAGATCATGAATCTTCTTAAAGAAAGATTCTGAATGTATTGATAAAATCCAATAAAGTGTTGGAATATTAATAAATTACTTGTCTGCATTCAGCAAGTAGTTCTTAAAATTAAATAATGTTTTCATGTCACAAAGCAGGATTTTAGGATTGTTTTTGTGATTTTGTATTAATCAAGATCACAGATTTAGTGGTGATTATTTAGAAATACTTGCGTTTTTGTATGACATTAAACGTAACTTTTTGCTACCGGTCATGGTTGAAGTTTTCTGCACAACTGAACCGCCATCTTTGTAGGCAAGCACAACACAAAGCTGATGTTTTTTGTCTGAAATGTCGCTAAATATTGCAAGAAAGTCAGAATAAATAGGGGACAGCGGTTGATTTTCAGACTTTTGTGGCGGAAGAGGAAATCAGTAGATAAGATTTGTTTTACATCTCCCAAAATAAAGAAAATCGGTGCAGCCCTAATATATGTTTCTGCCTTGAAAGTGACAGAAACTTAAGAACAGCATTCCAGACAATCCTTCCTTTCCCCAGTAGGACTGCAGGAGAGGCATTGATGGTCTTGTTTAATAACTGGAAACCAGGATCCGCGTCTGCAGTTTCAGTCGTGTTCATCTGAGCTGGAGCTGGACCAGAACTCTGCACCTCCATGTAAACGCAGCCTGGGGAACGCTTCCTTTTCCTCAGCAGCATGAATAAAGAGCATCACTGCTACATCACAGCGCCATGGTTTGTGTTTGCCTGTAAGCGAGCTGACCGGATAAACCCCGGTCCCTCAGAACTCGGTCCAGAACCTTGCTGTGTTGTACGACTATAAATCTTCAACACACACTTTTCTCTCTTTCTCCTTGCCACAACAAGCCTCCTCTCTCTTTGCTGCACTCCACTCTTGAGTGGCCCTCAGTCTCTGCAGGTCGGTGGTAGTGAAGTGCTTTATGGCTGCGGAGGACAGGAGGGGAAGCAGGAGGCTAGCATGTAGCTCCTTATAGCTACACGGAGGCTCATCGGTCTGTGGGAGCAGCACCAAGAGCCGCCTGCAAAGTCATTTAAAATCACCTGCTTGGGGAAAAAAAGGTCGTGGAGACAAACATTCACAAGCCTCGTTATTTAAGCTCAGTACAGAAAGCCATTGGTAGCACAAATCACTCGTCTGGTTAAAAAGTCATATAAGAAAACGTTGGTTTCTGACTCATGAGTACACCAGAAATAAGACAAAACAAACTTACAAGTAACTTTTCATCAAGATATAGGAGCTTATTTTATGTCAGTAATTCCTTAGTATTGATTAGCAGATTATTTCATTCACAGCAAAACATTTTTCCCATGTTATAAGTGAGATAATCCGCCAGTGGGCCTAGTACTTTTTCATCAATATTAAGGAATTGTTGACTTAAAACAATCTGTAACACTTTATTTGACTTTATAAGACTGTCATAAACATAACACCTGTTATGAACATGAAGGAGTCTTCTAGGAAGGTTTATGACTGTCATGAAGTGTAATCAAATAAATGATAAATGAAAATAAATAAAATAATGACACTTTTAATGAGACTTTGCAAAAAAAGTCTCATTATTTACTGAATTACACTTCATGGCAACACTCACAAAGACTCCTTCATGCTTATAACAGGTGTTATGTTTATGACAGATCAGTCTTATGCAAACCCCGTCACACAAAATGTTACCAAATAATCTCCTATATCTTGATGAAAAGTTACTTGTAAGTTAGCGTCCCAGGAAATCCCGTCTTCTTGGATTGGCTCTACTGAAACAACATTTTGTTGTGCTTCTGTACAATAACAATAAAAGCATTCTGATTCTGATTCTGATTCTGATTTCAAGCGTACTAAGATATTTACACTAGAAACTATTCAAAAATACCTAGTAAGATTGTTGCATCTCTGCGTCGACATTCCTGATGTTGGCTGGAAATGCCTTCATGTTAGCAGCCTGCTGTGTTGACACGTATTACAAGACGCAGAACATTTACAGCGGTACCTGTCATATAAATCTTTTCAACACATTAATTAAAGTCCTTCCCCTCCCACCAGCTGCTGACGGGTCGGTCAGCTGCAAACCAAACCCTGCACCCACTTCATAACGTTATTAGGACACACGGTCCTCTGCTGCTGCTGGTTAGCCCAGACAGTTCCACTGGGACGGAGTAATGCAGCCGTATGTAAACACAAGTCATCTTCCTGAAATACGCTCAGAGAGGAACTAGAAATGTGCACTTTTCTTCTTTCAGTGTTGCTGTTTTTAAACACATCAGTTTGGAAAAAACAAGTTGTTTAAATTTGGGCTGCTGTTTACTATATTTGACAAGCGTTTAGAAAGAGTTCAGAGGAAAATTCTTTGGAAATAGTTGTCATTAAGTGGCGGACAATGTGTTATCTTATTCATAGTTCTCATAAGTTTGAACCTTGATCCACGCCACTGAACCGCCATCTTGGTAGGCAAGCACAGCACAAAGAAACCAACAAAAAGAAAGTAAGATTACTCAAAAATTATAATCAAGTTGTAATGTTCTGATATTGTTTATAAATTAGATGAGAACGAGGCGAGAGCTAGTTCTAAACTTGTGACTTGTTTATTGTTGTCATAGCAACTGTCATGGACAGTATGTTTCGGATACCTACCAAGATGGCTGTCAGCTACAAAATTCCCAGAGGAGTTTCATCAGAGGCTGAGATTTGGGTTGATTTTTTTTGGAGTTGGTGGTTTTTTTTTTTTTTTATGTTTGGGTTGGAAGCCCTCAGATCTGGCAACCCTGCTTCAGATGAACGTATTGTTATTTCAGGTAGGCAGCAGGTTGACACCTTCAGCGGTGTGTGAACAAAGCTTTAGTGGATTATGTGCCTTTTATTTTCAGTAAGATTCAGCGTTCACCTTCCAGCTGATTACGGAGAACCCGACTCTAATCTCCAGTCTGAAGGAACTTTGATCGCAGCATCGAGTACAAAAAGTGTGCAGCTCTGTTAAACTCTGGAGGGCTTTTTCACGGCTCAGCAGTTACTGTACCACTTAAAACTGATGTATTCCACCTCCTCCCCGTCTTTCTGCTCGCTGTCCTTCAAAGCCTTTCTGTTACCTGCTCTTCCTGCTATTATCTCTCCGTACCATACTCCGTGAAATTCTCCTCTTTTTTAACCCACATGCTCGTTCTAATTGCTACAAAACCTGTTGAAGGAAATCTATGTTGTTTTGATTATGTGCCAACGCTGAGTCAGCAGGGAAAAAATAAGTGTTACAGAACGATGGATTGGGACTGAGTGGGATTAGTGGGAATATTAGTACAGAGGTTCCGACGCTAGTTTGGAAGTTGAAGAAAAACAAAGTTGCATAATTTATTGGTAGCCAGTCAGTCATAAATCTGGTGATAATTTGTGAGGTAGTTTTAAGACTGGACAATAAATCAATAACAATATTGTGGTAGATATTGATCAATATCAATAGATAAATGATAGGATATTCAATATTATGTAGGCAGAGGAAAAACTTGAGCTGTTCAATCTCTCACTGCTAGATGAAAAAAGCTGGTGGAATCAACTCACCTGCTCACTCTTTGGTTACCTAGCAACTCACTCACTCTTTGGTTACCTAGCAACTCACTCACTCTTTGGTTACCTAGCAACAACATGTTAGCTTGCAGCAGAAGTTTCAGGTTTCATAACAGAGTGTAGTGAAAACTGTAGATAAAACAGAAAAGTCATGTCACTAGGATGGCAGAACTTCAGATACTTAAAACAAACAAAAACTAAATTATCGATCGACGATTATTGATATAAATTGATATTAAATGCTAATATTTGTTATTTGCTGTACTTATTGTGCTTCCTTAAATTTAATTTGTTATTGTGAGATCTATGATATTATGCAACAAATCAGAAGCCCAGGTATTGTTTTTATATTCAAAATAAATGTAAAAACATTCAGATATTGTGAGACGTTTTTCAGCCATGTTTAGCTTTAGCATAAGAACCAGAACAACATCAGAAAAGTTTTCGTGAGGAAAGATGCTAACAAAACGTTAGCTATCGTAGCACAGTTATAGGAGGAGAAAAATGTCAAAAATGTCCTGATAAAACCAAATCTTGTTCTGTTGATTCTGTTGACAGTAATGTTTAAATATTAATGATTGATGTATTGATCAGTTCTTCAGTAGTTGAGTTAAACATATATTGAAGTAGTACAACTTTTAGCGACTCTACCCACCTCTTGATCATTCACAAAGTAAAAAGCTCACCCCGCTGTGTCCATCACACCCCGCTGCCAAAATCTGCCCTGCAACACCTGGCGCCATGGCAACCAACACCTGCTCCCCTAATAAACGGGACACCGGTGGGAGAGGAGATGAAAACGTTAATAAAACACTAATCTGGTCCAATCAAATGCCCCGGTATCGGCCTGCTGCTCGCCGCCATTGAAGAACCAGGTCGCCGTAATGGCCGCCTTACGGAGGCCTCCCCCTGCCAGCGCCACCTGGAGTGACCTCATCAGGGTCAAACCGCCTCATGTCGGGGAGCGGGCGAGGACACACCGGGGTGGGCGGTTCTGGACAGAAAGTTGCCGCTGCGCAGCAGCTGGAGCGGCTCCAGGTCGCAGCAGCTGCTCCGCTCCTGTTTACAAGCCGCCAACTGCATGTCTTCAAACGGAGCCTCTAATATTCGCTGCTTTAAGCGATCCGGGCTGGCCGCTACTGGATATTACCGAAATGATCAGATTAAATCCACCTGAAAACCAGAAGGGAAGCAGCCAGAACCATCGGTAATCTGTTTAAAGGAAACAAACATGGAGGCAAACAGCAAATTAAATCCAAATTAATTCCTCCTTCGGATGTTTTTCTGCTGAATATTAGGGCTGGGATGTTTGGCTTTAAAAAAAACTTCAACGGAATAAGATTAAGGCCAACAAAAATAAACAAACAAAAAACTTTATTAAATTCTAATCTCAGAATTTTGACTTTTTCTTATCATTCAGACTTTAATGTCAGAATTCTGTTTTTTTTCTCAAATTTCTGTTTTCTCAGAATTTTTATTTTAATCTCAGAATTCAGATTTTTCTCAGAATTCTGGCTTTAAATTGTAATTCTGTGTCAGTCTAAAATCTAAATGAATAACTAAATATTCTTAGGCATATGTCATTTATGTTGTTAGTATATAAAAATAATCACATAACTTTATCTTCCTTGAGAATGTTTGTTTAATTACGAGAACATATTAGCAGAAAAGAAATATCTTGAAAAAGTTGTTTTATTGAGGAAAAGAGGTTAGATGCAGGATTTCATCAGGACCAAACAGACTCGGTTGTTTGCATGATAGTTTAAAAATCCTGGTATTGATAACAATTTGATGCAGATGTGCTAAAAGGTATTTAGTATTCCTATAAAGTATTTAGCATTATCTGTAAAACTTACACCAAAGTATAGCTTCACAAGATGCTCATCGATCCTCGTTTAAGTTTTTATTTTTCGTGTTGGAGTTCTCATAAAATTATGACTTTATTCCTGTAATTAAACTATAAAATATCTCGACCCTTGTATTTTGTCATATAGTTGACCTGAATTCAGAGTCCAAATAAACAAGATGGCCGCCCTGGGAGCGATGACATCACTCTGAACTATGGAAACCCAAGGAGTGTGTCGATGAAAAACATCAATATATAACCCCAAAATAAAATATTCTCAAAACAAAAAATGTAATCAATCAATCAAATGAATTTATCCCCCTAATGAAAATATTTTTTTATTTACAATCAGCCTTCCTCTGCCCGTAAGGAGACTGTGGGTTATAACTCTCTCCAACTTCCTGTGTTTTTTCCCTGCAGGAAACTTCAAAGGAATGTGTAAACAGATCGACCACTTTCCCGAGGAAACGGATTACGAAGCGGATCCATCAGAGTACTTCTTACGTGAGTATCAGACAATCCTCCGCCTGCGTCCCGCTCCATGTTGGTCCTCTGCTCAGACGGCGCCTGGTGCCAGCGGTGCCGGCCGGGCCGGGCCGAGCCAAAAGCAGCTCGTCTGTCTCTGCTGCTCGGCTGTGTGTAACATAACGTGCAGAGTTACAGTCAGCTGTGTACCCTGTAAACACAGCACATCGATTTCTGCTCCCGTCCCCTTTGTGCAAGCAAGACAGAGATGCTTGTCGGAGTCGTTTGATTACAAATCCTAAACAGCACAGCAGCTCAGGAAGAGCTACACACTGAAAAAACACAACGTCTTACCAAGTGTTTTTGTATAGTTTCTACTGAAGATATCTGACTTCATTTGAAATAAGATAAAACTCACTTTCAGTAAGTTATCAAAGCTTTTTTCAGTCAATATTTAATATTGATGGAAAAGTTCTGGTTTCATTAGCAGATTATTTTACTCATAACAAGACATTTCTCTCATGTTATAAGTGAAGTAATCTATCAATATTATATCAATCAATATTCAGGAATTATTCTGGTAGTATTACAACTTTTTTACTATTAAAACTTTATTCTTGTAATTTAAAGGTTTTAATTTTCCTAGTGTGGCCTTAATATGACGGAGTATTTATTATAAGAATAAAGTCATAATCAGAGGAGGGCAAAGTAATCAAAGACTGTAAGAGTAGAAAGTAACAGACTATTAAATTACTGAAGTAAGAGTAAAAGAGTAAAACGTCTATTCAAGTACAGAGTAAGTGATCAAATAATCCATCATTTAATATTCAAAAATGCCATCATCAGATGGGCCAAAATATAAAGTTAGGTTCAAATGTTGGAATTTTAAGAACCAAAATCACAATAATTCATATAAGTAGCATAAAATAATAAAATCAGGCAAAGTAAAATGTTTCCAAATCAGTTTCTTTCAATAAAAAACTTATGAAACTTTAACAGAAACTGCAGGTGAATTTTTGGTTAAAACATGTTTGTTTTTCATTCAGTGGGTAGAAAATCCAGAAATTTTACTGAAATAAGAGTAAAAAGACTTCATAAAAAAATTACTCTAGTACAAGTAAAAAGTAATGAGTAGTAAAATACTAAAAATGAAGTATTTCAAAAAAGTTACTGAAGTATGTGTAAATAGTCAGTGCCCAACTCTTGTCTTCCTATTGAACAGACTTTATTCTCGTCATTTTATGACTTTATTCTCGTCATTTTATGACTTTATTCTCGTCATTTCATCTTTTATTTTGTAGTAGCTCGCCCTCAGCCTCCCTCTTCAGACATGGGGACGTTTGGAGTCCCTCCAGGTCTTTCTCTCAGTGATCAGAAAGCGTCGCTCTGATCATCTCCCACTGCGGGCGACAGCCATGGCGGCCTCTCGCAGCGCCGAGCCGTGGAGATAAACCCGGCCAATTAGGCTGCGTTTGACTCAGCGCTCTGAGCGCTTGTTCCAGTCCGTCTGCGCGATGGAGAGGGGTTATGACAACGGTTCTGGTAATGGCTCTAACTGAGCCGGAGCCGCGACGGCGGGAGGTGGGAGTCGTAATGAGGCGTCCATCAGGGCGGGGATGATTCTTTGAGTGTACGTTAACCTCTCTGCCGCGCTCCTCCCAGTGGCTTGCCAATTAGGACATTCATATCCATAAATATTTCAGCCTCGTTCTTATATAGGTCAGGCCTCTCTTGATCGCCGTCTTTCTCTGCATCTCTTCACCCTCACACTCCTGCTATTGCATTGCACTTACAGTCATGGTGATTCATAACGTTACACTTCTGAAGACCTCGATTTTTTGTTTTTCTTTCTTTGCTTGGAGCACGATGGGGTCACAGGAGGTGGATGCAAATTTGTTGCTGTTGTTTATGAATTTCAAACGGGACGATGCATATAATATGCCAGAGTTCGCCATCTGTAGTCAATATAAATATAAATACAGGCAAATTAACAAGCTTCTTCCAAAAAAAAGAGAATATTGATAAATAAAGATTTTTTTTTTAATCTAAAAACATATTGAGTCATAAATTTAAAGACTAAGAAGCCATAAAGCACAAACGTTCAGCTCAATAAACAAAGAATAAAAATAAGAATTAAATTTTCTAGGAGCCATAATTTAATTTAATTTAATTTAATTTAATTTAATTTAATTTAATTTAATTTAATTTTAGGGGAGTTTTAACACCTGATAGTCTGAGTTCAGTTTGGGATCAAAATTACAACATTTGTAACATTTTCAGCTGCTGTGCTTCTCTTCCTCACTGCTCTGAGTCAAACGTTGGTCGTTGGTAAACTTGACGTTTAACGGCACCAGAGTTCATTTCATCTGAACCGAGACAGAAGTTTGTTGGTGGGCCAGAGTTTGCTTTTTTTTAAATTTGATTTTGCACACACGGCTTCACAAAGGAACTTTCTGATGAACTAGAGTTGGGTTAAAGCGAACTAAACGCGGCTGCACCTTAAGTTAGCAGAAAATGATTTAAAAGATTCATCTGTTCTGTCTGGTATTTTATAGTTGTGAGAAATTTTGACCGAAAATAAAATCTGGTGATCCTTAAAGACAACGATGGCAAATAATTTCACATTGTAACATGGAGAAAATGTGTTTTAATTACTGAAATAATCTGCTGGAGGAACTGGAACTTTTACTTCAATATTAAGGAATTATTTACTTAAATCAAGCTATTTTGCAGAAAAATTACTTAAATGTTAGTTTTGTCTCATTTCAAGTGAACTAAGATATTTGCACTTGAAACTAGAGTGAAAATATTTATTTTAATACTTATAAAATACTATTTTATGTTTTACATGAGACAAAATCATAACGTTCATTAATATTTTTACAGCCAAGTTAAACAAACAGCATCTTCCAAGATTAAACTTAAGAGGTTTTTATTTTCTTAATAGGAAATTTGAATATTAAATTAGCATCAAAGACAGACCTGTGATATTTAAATTGTTTGGCCCACCTGGTGTTTCCATAATGAGAAAAAAAAGAGACTGGTTGAAAGATTGGTTGAGTTACGCAACAACAAAAAAAGTCACTTCAGGTGAAGACCCGCCGGAAATGACATCACGGAGGAACTCACTGGCCCAAAAATTGTGCTGATGTCATCACGAAGCGTGGCGAGGAGGAGAGAGAGGTTTCTGATGATGCGGTTGCCAAGCAGACAAAAAAAACACACACACACACAAATCCTGACTTTATTCTGCTAAACACTCAAACGTTGATGAGCCGCCTGTGTGTGTGTGTGTGTGTGTGTGTGTGTGTGTGTGTGTGTGTGTGTGTGGGTGTGTGTGTGTGTGTGTGTGTGTGTGTGTGTGTGTGTGTGTGTGTGCGCTCCGCTCCCCCCGGCAGCCAGGCAGTTTGCATATCCACGCTGGGTTATATAAGCCAGCTGAGGCACGCTGAAGCGCCAGTGGGTTTTTAGATCATGCCGTGTTGGAGCTCCCATCATCCGCTGCTCTACTGGGCGCTAAGCAGCTGAGAGGAGATGAAAGAGGGAAGAAAACGCCCAGTTATGCAACACGCTAATACTACAACCGCAAAACATGACTTCAACGAAACGCAGAGGCCAGGTGAGGCCAAGTAGGACCGATTAGCTTAAATCTTAAATTTAATTGGATTTAATTATTCCGTCATCAGGATTTGAGAAAAGAAAACTGCTTGATGAAATCCAGAAGAGCCAAAAATCATATAAATACAATAATTTGTTCCATTAATTCATGGAAATCCTCCAGAAAAGAAATGTTGACATGGTTACAACATGGAAACAAATGAGTCTTTAAAATTGACAGTGAACCTGATACTGACAAATTACTAACAAGGTGTTTTCACACCTGATAGTTTGGTATATTTGGTTACATTTGGGAGAAAATTGCAACATTTGTTCTATTTTCAGCTTGCAGTGTGAAAGTAAACCAAACCATTTGACAAACCTGTTCCCCTCCTTACCTACGGTGGCGCTCCACCAAGACCCACCGAAGGAAATGACACGAATACGACATGATCGCAGCTTCATTCTTCATGAAAAGTAAACAAAAGTGGAGTGGCGTCAAATTTAGCGATTGTAGAATTTATCTTGTTGGTGGTAAAAGACAAAACTATTTTTCACGCTAGCGTTAAATTTGCATGTGTTTTGTTTGTATTTACCCAGAATCCCCTGCGCTATAGTCTGCTTCCTGCTTTTGGAGCGCTCTCCGCGCCGCTTGATGTTCACATATGCATTCAAACCATAATCATTTTTTCAAATTATTTTTAAAAAGCCTTTCTTGTGTGAAGTTTTTCTCTGTCTTATGCTTAGCTTAGCTTATTGTACACAATTAAAATACAGGTGAAACATATCAAAGGTATTAAGTAATATTCACATTTTGCATGTTTTTGTGCTTCTATTTGGATTTTTACTGGTCCTAAAACAACCCAGACATTTTTTATCAATAGTTTAATGATTTTTGGTGTCTGGAATATGAGCCGTTTCAAAAACCTTCAGAAAGTAATGTCACAAATCAGAAGATACTGCCCGTTGCCTAGCAACCTCAGCTGAATTCTGCCCATCACCTAGCAACACAAGGGTGGGGGCGTTGATTTAAAGGTACAGAATCCCTAAAACAGCTCATTCTGAACTGAACAGGCTAAAATGTTATTATCTAAGAATGATTTTTTGCAACAAATGATGAGCATGTTCTGCATAGACCACAGACATATCCTAACCTGTCCAATGAAGCATGAGAGGTCACCTTTAAGAAAAAAATAATCATAACAGTACAGGAAGAGGCAAAAGCCCAATGGGCTTATATAAAAAAAACTCCCATAACCCAACAATCACACAGAAAAAATAAAATCACATCTACACAGTATTAATGAGAATTCAAATAAAATATGTAACAATGAAACAATCACAATCACAGCTCTTTAACTAATAGTATATTATGGGTTTATGGTATTATGGTTTCCTTCTAATACTCAAAAACTGTTGTATGTTGTCCTAACTGGAGATTTGTAATTACCCTTAGGTGTGGTTGTGTGCCTGTATGTCACCTCTAGCCTGTTTTCAGTGGGTGGATGTCTAAACAGTATTGAATTATGGCAAAGCAACGAGTCCCACTGCTGCCTGCAGCCGTCTATCCCACAACATCAACTCCATTTGTAGAATATTTGATCCAAATATTTCAATCCGCTTGGCAAACGTTTCCGTCTCTTTCTTCTCTGTTTCACGCCGTTATGAGCTGATCCGGGAGTGTTTTCTGACATTGACGAGGCCTTGTCGCCCTCGGGGCGTCGCGGGGTGCTGGACACTGGCCTGAGCTGGCTTTGGTGTCGCCCGATAAAATCAATGGGTCTGGGGCGAGGGCGTGTAGGCCAGAGGCAGGGGGTGATATCAGCTTCCACAGCAGCCCTGCCTGGATGTGTTCGTTCCCAGCAGAACAGTTTACTATCTGTTCGGCTCCTCAGGCATCCCGTACACTGCGATAACACAAAATACTACCAACTAATTTTGGTCTAGTTTCTGGCGCAGAGATAAGATCTGCACCCCATATTGAAACAATCCGTGGGCCTAATCCATAAGGGCAGATCTATTCACTCTAACTCTATGCTTTATTATTACATATTTTACATTACATAAAGATTTCCTAACTTCACTTTCTGAACCATTTCAAATGTTTGTTGCAGTTTATTTTTACATTGTTTTGTCAGCTTCAGTTTATTTATTTTAAATCAGCCGTTATTCTCCTAATTTCACTGAATGAACAAATTAAAGTTGTTTTTACATGGGCCACGTTTGTGAAGCTATTGGTGAATTTAAGTGTGCTGCACTGGTGCAGAGTTATGAAATACATTTTTAATTCAGTACATTTATGTCTGGGTTTATAAAAAAATGTGTTTTAAGTTAAGTCAGGGATGATTTTCTGTGTTTGATCGATATCGGCCGATACTAGATCTCAGACATCTTTATCGGTATCGGAAGTGAAAAAGTGGATCAGTGCATACCTCGCAAATATTTTAGTGCACCTAAAAATAGACAAAACTAACGTACAAGTAACTGGGAGCTTGTTTTGGGTAAATAATTATTTAATACAGATTTTAAATTCCATTTTTATTCGTTAGCATTTGATTCAAACTGTTTCTTTTGGAGTATATTTCTACTTTGTCTTAACCTTATAAAAGCCCTTTAGTCAACATGTGTTGCTTTTATTTGCTGCCTAAATAAATTAATTGACATTTGCACTAGAAACCAGAGCAGAAACACCTGGGAGGTTTTAGTGTTTTTTCCAGTTCACTGTGACACGGTGCGTTCTCGTATTTTCAGCGAATAACGAACTCGTTGACCAACACATAAAACACACCGCATAGAAAGGATGGACCAGTAAATTGATGGCCAATCATTTTTGTCCTGATTAAATGAGTGAACACCATAAAGTCCTCAAACTTTATGTTATTATAGGGGAATAAATAGGTCGTAAAACAGAGGTGAGGGAGTTCATCCTCCTGATAAGCAGAGATCAGAACAAATTGAATTTTACTAACTTATAATCTTCATTCGGCTCATCTACGTAACTTTACAGGTGAACATTTACACCTGTAAATGCCTCCAAGCAAGATTCAGGTCTGACTCTTTTTGCAAAAACATTTGCAGCCAAAAGCAAAGTTGAAGAAAAAACATCCAGTCTACACATTGCACAGCTCAAAGAATAAATCCTGTATAAATTAAGTAACTGAAATGTGCTTTCAGGGTTACAGACGGGCGTATTATCTTTTCATTTACTCCAGCTTGGATGCATCATAGAAAAGATAATTACTGAGCTTTCACTCAGCTTTCTGTGAACCCCCAAAGCTTTCTCATGGTATTTTATTTAGAGCTTTGAAGCAGAAATTTATGCTTTTGTTCTAAAGTAGCCAAACAGATCTCTACCTGCAACTTTAAAGTCTAGCCTTTAACTTTTTTCTGATTTGCGGGTGCAAATTGTTTGAATGCAAAAAGTTTATGAGTCCATTATTTTTAAAGTGTTTTCACACCTGGTAGTCCAGTTGATTCGGTTCAATATGGGACCCGAAGTTGCAATATTTGTTACATTTTCAGCTGCTGTGGTTCACTTCCACACTGCATTGTGTCAAACGAACTGAACATTTAAAAAACTTGTTCCCCTCCTTGCATATGGGGGCGCTGCACCAGGAACCACTGGAGGAAACGACAAAAACCCACTGAGCTCAACTTCCTTCATCACTAAATGTAAACAAAAATGGAGTGGCGTCAGACTTTAGCAGTAGGAGGATTTTTCTTTTCAAAGCCATTTGTTCCAGGAGCACTAGACTTGTGCATTTGTTTTGGTTGTATTTACCCAGAATTCCCTGCGCTGTAGTCCACTTCCTGCTTTTGGAACGGTCTCGTTCACATATGCATTCAAATCGCGCCAATGGTCACTTCAACCGAATTAGAGTTTGATTAAAGCAGACGAACCAAAGCTCTCTGGTCCTTCAACTCTCAAATACGTATGTGAACATCAAGCGGCCTGGAGACCGCTCCAAAAGCAGGAAGTGGACTACAGCGCAAGGAATTCTGGGTAAATACAACCAAAAGCAACGTGACAATCAAGAGAAATCCTACAACTACTAAAATCTGACCCCAGTTCATTTTTGTTTACAGTTTGTAAAGAAGAAAGTGTCTTCTTCAGTGGTTTTCATGTCATTTCCTTCTGTGGTTCTTGGTGCAGTGCCACCCCAGGCGAGGAGGGAAACTGGTTTTTCAACTAGTTTGGATCGTTTGACACAGATCAGTGTGAAAGAGAACCAGTGCAGCTGGAAATGTAACAAATGTTGCAACTTTGGTCCCCGATTGAACCGAGTCTACTGACCAGTCAGGTGTGGAAACAGCCTCAGGCTCCAGGAGCTTTCTGGGTTTGCAGCAGGTAGACGGACTCTGCAGAAACTCTGCCGTCCCTCTGCCTCAGGAAAGTTGTTAATAAAGAGACATTTGTTTCTGATGCAGCCACCAGTCTACTACCACAACCCACACAATCCCTTCAGCTCAGAGATGTGTGGGTACCAGCAGCGGAAACAGGTGTAAGGATACATTATCTCCTGTTCTGCTTTTCTTTTCTTTTTTATTTCACCAAACATTATCACCCCTAAACGCTGCAAATGTGTTAGGAAGATTTAGGGTTGTATTTTATTTGAAGAAATATCACCAAGTCTAATGGGACTCTAATACATTTAACCCAAAGCCAACTTCTGATCTGCTCATCTGTATATAAATAGAGAACATTGCTGTAGTGTAAAAGTGTTTTGAGTTGTTGTCATGTCAAGAGAAGTGATATATAAAGTTTAGCCCATTTCTATTAATTTCCCCCTCAGGTTAGAATGTGCAAAACTCTTGCAAACTGCAAAAAATGAGAAAAATAGGAGTAATTTCTTGTTGCCTTTGCAGATCCCTGGTTTCTGCTTTTTCTGCTCCTCTTTAAATCTAATCTGGTTGCATATTTAGAAAAACACAATGCACTGCAAAAACACAAAATCTTATCAAGTACTTTTGGTTTAGTTTCAGGGTTTCCAACAGAAAACTCACTGAGCCTGATGGTTAAGGCAGTCATCCAGCATGTTTTTTAGTTAAAAATGTTCAACGTTGACAGGAAATTTGAAAATATCAGTAGGTAATTATGTGCTATTGGGAGATATTATTAACAATGCCTAAACACGAAGTCTTAAAAAAGGTAAACAATAAAAAATCTAAAATAAATAAATGAAGTTTAGTCTGGCGGGGCGTAAATAAAGCCTGGTGGCCCGCCAGGTTTATAAAACGTTGTGGAAAACCCTGAGTTTCTAGTTCAAATATCTTCACATACTTGAAATGGGACAAAACTAACTGACAAGTATCTTTTCAGCAAGATATAAGAGCTTGTTTTAAGTAAATAATTTCTTAATATTGATTTTTAAAAAGTACTAGTTCCATCGGCAGATTATTTCAGTAAACACCTGGGAAAATGTCATTATAAGTGAAA
Organism: Xiphophorus maculatus; assembly: GCF_002775205.1. Classification (NCBI taxonomy): domain Eukaryota; kingdom Metazoa; phylum Chordata; class Actinopteri; order Cyprinodontiformes; family Poeciliidae; genus Xiphophorus; species Xiphophorus maculatus. Next base: position 3,484,091 of record NC_036458.1, read on the forward strand.
TAATCTGCCAGTGGAATTAGTCATTTTTAAAAATAAATATTAAGGAATTATTGACTAAAAACCAGATCCTATATCTTGCTGAAAAGACACTTGTCAGTTAGTTTAGTCTTATTTCAAGTGGACTAAGATATCTGCACTAGAAACTAGACAAAAATGTTTGGTAAGATTTTGTGTTTTTGCAATAAGAGCGAGTCGCTCCTGAATGGCTGCCAGAGGAGATTCGAAGATTTCTCAAACAATCATAAAATAATCAATGTATGTTTTTCAGGAAGGAATAACATTACATCAAATAAGCCAATTTTACACAATATTACTCCTTTAAATGTTTCAGATTATCGAGCAATTGATAAAACTATCTTCTCTACCTCTAAGGTGATATCATCTGATGAGTAATAGACTGAAAAATGAATAAATAGATTATTACACTTTCAGGAAAACGCAGCACAGGAAGAGAAAACGACTGGAGGTGTCCTCAGTGTCCCGTTGGAACATCTGTGCTGCTACTTCACAAATATCCCCACCGACATTTGCATCCATTATTTTCTGATCAGCTCCAGTCAAAATCTACTTCTGCTTTGAGGTGTGTAGTTAGAACACAGTAAGCTAAATTTAGTCTGAAATCTGTCAAAACATTTCTACTAAAGCTACAAAAAAAATTGTTAGCGAACGTTATTATTTCACAGTGTGTGTTTGACACTTCCAACGTGTTTTATTCAACGTCGGGTTGATGGGAAGCGTTGGGGGGAGGAAGAGGACGATGCAAGGGCTGAGGAAGAGGAGGAGGCGTGGAGGGGATTAATAAGCGCTTGTTGTATTAAATCAATGCGCCTGCAAGCTCAGGCACCTGATTAGCATGACCCTGTCCTGCACATCAGCACATTCAGGGCTGGGGGAGGCTGATTAGGAGTCAATGCTAATTTCCTCTCGACCCTGTCAGGAACAGTGGGGGGGGGCAGCAGGTAGAGAGAGGTGGCGCTTTCTGCCAGCTTCACACCAGCAGATTTCACTGAGTTTCAATGATTCAGGATGTCAGAACGCAGGAATTCATGAAGGTCAGGAAAATATAAAACAAGTGATGAGATTTTTATGAGGCAGACATTCCAGAAGATATTTAGTAAAATGATAAAGCAACATAATAGACAAGATAACGTTTCCAAGAAGAGTTAAAAATGATCTATTATGCTTTATTTAACAGGCTAGGATAGATCTATAGATCTAAAATAATTCATTACATGTTTTTTGCACAGCTTAGATAATGATGTTTGACATTATTCTAAATGTTTTTCTCTGCAAATATTTTACTTTTGAAATTCAGAAACATCTGAGATTTTTCTAGAAAATTTTAATTTTAATCTGAATTTTTTTTCTTGCAGATATTTTTGTAACTCAGAAATATCCAATTTTGTGTTGTTTTTTTTGTAAAATCAGTGTCAACATTTCAGAGTTATTTTCTTGCCCATTTTTGACTTTTTGAGGTCAGAGATTTTCTTGATTTTTTTCAACAAAAAAAAATGTCTGAGAGTTATTTATTTCTGTTAATTTTACACCAGCAGAGTTTCACTGATTCAGGTCGTCAGAACGCAGGAATTCATATGAATCTTTCTAATGAAGATCAAGAAAATGCAAAACAAGTTACAAGATTTTTATGAGGTAAACATTTCAGAAGACATTTATAAACTTATAAACATAATAGACGAGATAATCCTTCAAAGAAGAGTTAAAGATGTTATGCTTAGGGTAGAACTAAGGTCTATACAAAAAAAGTGAATACATTTTTTTGTATAAAACCATTCACTTCTAGAAAATTTCTGAGATTAATCTAAACATTTCTTAGCAGAAATGAAGTCTGTTTTTAAAAGATTCCTTATTTTTAATGCCAATTTGCCTCAATAGTCATTATTTTTGCATCCAATCTCAGAGAAAACCCTCTGAGAAACTCTGCCTCCACTCGGTTGCAGTCTGATGTGTGGATTTCTTCACTGCGCGCGCAGGAGTCCACCGTTGCTCGGAAACCGAGCTGCAGCGCTGCATGGGTGCTGAGTCTCATTAAGCCGTTTGTCAGCCAGCAGCAGAACACTGGTGGCGTTCGGACAGCAGCCTGAGTCGGTGCCGTGCCAATCAATACAGAGCACACAGTATCCACTCCTGCACCCTGTGACTGCGAGCGTGTTGGCACGCGTGCCGGCAGGAACAGCCTCCACTGTACCGCTCCAAACGGCAGCGCGCTGTTACTCAATATGACTCAGAACTGTACTGTAGCGCTTCTGCTCCGCCACGGACGCCCATGTTGGGATTCAGCATTAGACGAGTCGAAAAGGGGAACAGAAATCTATATTCGGTTGGAGTAAAATGTGATACATCTGAAAAGATTACGATCATAGGTCAGACTGGGATAAATTAATACAGGAATCTGTTTCTAAATGGTGATTTCATTTATTGAGGGGAAAAATGGATCCAAACCAGTCAGATGCTACATAAAGCACCTGATTCTTCCAGTCTTGATTAAAATAACTGGCATCAAGTGTTGCTGGTAATTGGCAAAGCATGTTTTACATCACTGTGGATGACTTTTGATTTGCTCTTTTTTGTAGAATTGCTACCCCAGTAACTGTAATTAGGTTTAAAGGGGACCTATTAACCAAAGTTCACATTTTGCACATTTTCACACTTCCGTTTGGGTTTCAACTTTTCTATATACTGTCTAGAAAATGAGTTTTTCAAAATCCTCCAGATTGTTGTTACCTAGCAACTCCGGCAGAGTTCTGCTCGTTACCTAGCAACCCAAGCTAAGGTCCAACATGTTTGGCCAGCTTGTTTTACCTCTGTGTGTGCTGTACAGAGTGTTTTGTTGTCGACTTACCATCCAGAAACCACGTGCTACATTCTTGTTGGTTATACAGGAGGCTCTACTTCTGCTTTTCAAAGATGTACAGTTATATAATTGCACATCTGTTTGCGGCCATTTTCAGATGAGAGTGTAAACGTTGAGTTGTGAGGTGTTGCCAGCAGCAGATTATTTGGATTTAAAGTGACAATAGGCCCTAATATTAGTTAAGAATTACCTAAGAATGATTTTATTCAGAAAATGCAATTATCAAGTTTTGTATAGACCATCGGCCCATCATACCCTGTTATGGAAGTACAATCAATACTTTAAGGCCAAATTTTCACTCTGGTTCGTTAGCAGATCCTGGAGCTCCATAACCCAGGTATGCCTGTCCTTAAAGGGACAGTATTGTGTCTTTTCCAGAGACATGTTGCCATTTTATAGTACAATTAAGTAGCTATGTTAACTTGAGTTGTTATAAAAATGCATCAAACATAACTTAAAGGAAATCTGACGCCTTACATTTGGGATTCTGTCTCTTTAATACTGGGGAACGATGTGAGATACAACCGTGTCTAATTTGCGTTGCTGTAAGTAAAGTGTTTTAAATGACACTTATTTATATATTTTTGAGTATTTTTTTCTTCCTGTATTCTTTACGTCATTTTTAACCATAATGATTTGCTTTTTGACCTCTGAGATCCAATCTGATAAGGAGGATTTTAACGGTGCAGCTCACTCCTCCCTCCGGTTTCCCTTTAACCTGTCTCTCTCTGTCGACTTCACACAGCAAGCGTCCCTCAAACTGCCTCTTTTCACCCCAATCTCTTATGTAATTTGCACTCAATCAGGACGGGACAGTTTAAAAGATAAAATTTCATCTCAGCCTGCCGCTCTTCTTGCCTCCTCGCTCGTTTAGAGTTACCTGTGAGGGCGGCTTGATTAAATATTAATTTGTCTTAAGAGTTTGACCCCCGGTTCTGCGTCCCGCCCTTTTAAATCTCCAAACATCTCTGCTGCCTCCATTCCTGGAAGTATCGACGGGTATTTCACAGCACATTACGTGGGAGAGGGCAAGGGGCCTCGCTTTCATCCATCAGCTTCATTTGCCAAGACAAAAGAGGAGAAGAGGCCCAGCCAGATTTATTGATTGTTGACAGTGGGATGCTTAATGATGCGAGATCTCAAGGTGACACAAAAGTGGAAGAAAAAAAAAACTAATTTGAAGATAAATTGAGAGAAAAAAGAGAGTTGGTCTTTAGGGTGTTTTCACACCTGGTGGACCAAAATTGCAACATTTGTTAAATTTTTACACTACATTGAGTCACACGAACCAAATTGAAAAAGCTGTTCCCTTCCTCGCCTGTGGGGGCGCTGCACCAAGAACTACTGAAGGAAGCGACACAAAAACGTCTGACAAAGACACTGAGTGCAACTTTCTTCTTCACAAAACGTAAACAAACATGGAGCTGGTTTTCACCAGCAGTAACATCCAGTTGTTGATCATGTGACTAATGTGATACACAAAGAGTCTCCATTGCAGTTTTGCATAATGAACAAATTTCAACATAGTTGGAAAACCTCCTCACACTAGCACAAAAACTTAAGTGAAAAACCAATTTCTTTTTAAATTGCCTTGTTTCCATTAAAGCTGCCGTATTTGACTTTTATTAAAAAATAAATTTTTCACACATTTGTTGAAACTGTCACCATAACAAATAATATAACAAGGTTGATCTCCTGCACCTTCTCCTTGAGCGACTATTGCTGTCTGAAGTAATGCACAGCTCAGAATCAGGAGGAGGGTCTTAGCGCTGTCAATCAACCTCATGTACTCACTGTTAAATGTTCTAGTGGCGGAAAAACAACTTATCATTACAGGAAAACTGATTATTCGCTGTCATTGTTGGCCATGCTAACTAGCCTTAGCATTTACAACAGGTTCTGCTATTAGGAAGAAGCTGCAGCATGGACCCACCTCCTGGCTCTGATTGGTTGTTTCTAGTTAAGAAACGCCAGAGGATATCAATATTATCTGTCTCATACCAATTCCAACAAATATGTAAAAATATATGTATATTTTTTATGAAAGTTACATTCACTTTAAGCTAATTCATTTCGTAATTCCAACTTGTGCAATTTTATGGTGAACAGTCACATATTCTTAAAAATACTTTTTTTTAAACTACTGAATCTCTCTCATTAACTCCAGCTGCTTCACTAAACAGCAAAGTGGAGCTTTAACCTTCCAAGGAGAAATTTTAAAAAAGGCTCCAGTGCATCTGCATGGCTTTCAGCTTCTCCAATCCACATGATCCCCTGCTTGAACATCCAGATCTCTACGAAGTGCAGTGACCTTCGGGGCGACCGGCCGGCCTGCAGCAGGCCTCCGCTGGGACGGCGCTGCAGTTCGCTGCAGCAACATGGCCCTGGATTTGGCTGACCGCGCTCCACCTCTGAAGGAAACGTTCAAGTCCCTGCAGATTTTTATGCACCCAGTTCTTGTGCACAAACTCTCGTTTGCCATTTGACGCGGCCGGAGCCAGTTCCCTGAGGCGGCGCAGCGAACTGCTTTATTTACAGTCGCTCTTTTCTCGTCGTGTTCTCCGGGTTACACATTTTCACGCTTTATTTTTTAAGGATTGGCTCCGTCAGGATGCTGTATTCTGCCTGGAGGGACGCTTAAACATGGCAGCATCCCTGCGGGGAAGCAGGTAGAAAGACTGACAAGCTGACAGGAAATCAGATACACTTTGCACACTTAGCCTTCATTAAATATTACATCATGCTGGCACATTCAGTACCAAACAAGCCTTTTTTACTTGAACATTACTGTTTTGTCTGAGATGTTTTTGGGCACAAATTTTAGGTGTATTTTCTATTTATTGGAAATTTAATCAAAAATAGGGATTTCACTGCAAAAACAAAAACTCTATGTAATTTTGGTGCAAATATCTCAGTACACTCAAAAAAAAAGACAAAACTAACTTTATAGCAAGATATATAAACTTGTTTTAAAATAATAATTTCTTAATATTACTGACAAGACATTTTTCCATGTTAAAAGTGAAAAAATCTGCAGTGGAAGTAAAATTTATTATCAATATTCAAACAAGCTCTTTCTGATTAATTACTCATTATTAAGTTATGTTTGTCTTATTTCAAGCTTATTAAGATATTTGCACTAGAACCTATAGATACTTTGTAACATTTTGTGTTTTGAGACAGTTTCATAGATTTATCTCTGCACAGTTCTGCATTATGTCAGATTATTTTCTTCTTTCCGGCATCCCGCTTGTGGGTTTGAAGCTGTGTTTAGGTCCGTTGCCGTGGTGATAACCCAGTTTAGGTGAAGCTTCAGTTGCCAATCTCAAAATGAATCAATGATTTCAAAGCTCATTCCCTGAGGCTACAGAATAAGCCCAGATCACCTCCCCTCCACCGCCGTGCTGTACGGGTTTCATAAGAGCTGGATTTTATGTTTGTTGTCACCAGTTTCTGCTTTGCTCCATTTTTTCTCATTGGACATTTTTCCATAATTATTGTAGTTTATTCAGATGCAACTATGCAAACCTACATTATGATTTTATGTTCTGTTAAAAATAACCTGTAAAACGTTCTGAACACAACCCTCAGGCTTTATCTAGTTGTCTGGTGACGAATCTTGACGGGACCTTTAAAGTTTTTGTTCTTCGATTTGGGTTTTAACAGCTTCTAAAAACAGACCACCAAAAAAAAGACTCACCCAGCTGGTTTTTGGTAATAAGTTAATGTCTTTAGGTGTCTGGAAAATGAGCCATTTCAAAAACCTCCTGATTGTTAACTCACATTTCACAGGCGCTGCTCCGTTACCTAGCAACCAAAGCGGAGCTCCAGCATGTTTGGTCAACTGGTTTTACCACAGTGTGTTCAAATCTGCTGGAAAAGACAAGTGTTTTGTGACTGACTTATTACTCAGAAACCACTTGCTGCTTTCTTGTTGGCTGTGCAGGAGGCCCCTTTTCTGCTTTTCGAAGATTTGTTTCTCACTTGAGTTTTATATCTCACCAAAACGAGGAACGTTCTCGTTGAGTTTTCAAATTCAATTCAAATTCAAAAGTACTTTATTGATCCCAAAGGGAAAATAAATGTTATTGTGACTCATTAATTCAAAATCTTCAAAGAGTTATTGTAGCTAGTAATGGCTATCTTTGCATCTCATTAAAATGATGAAAACTTTTAGCGTTTTAACAAGTACTGTTCTCCTTAGAACAATATACCGCTTCCGAATTTATTTCCAAGCTCTGGTGATTACACCCTTCTAATTTTCTATTTCTATTTCTATTTTTCTATTTTTTTTTACATTTGTGTGAATATATGTGCTTCCATTTTCCTGGCCACACTTAAATCTAATGGAAGCAGCTGGGTGTACTTAGTTATCCCCTAAAATATCTATGTTTGATCACATTTACATTTAGAGTAGGGCTGAATCGCCATAAAAACCTCGTCACCGTTTCCTCTGAGTGACTGCGACGCTCATTAGTCGTACATCGGTTCCAGCTTCGCGGCACGCAGCGGAGTCCTGCTGGACGGCGATTATCTCTGCCAGGGTGACATTACTGAGGCAGAGGGTGGCTCGGATCGCTGCAGTCCTGGGACTCGGCTGTAAACGCCGTGTAAAAATCCTGTCATTTTCTTTCCAAATGAAAGCTGTGACCTCTGTTCTAGCAGCTAACGATGGAGACGACCTTCACAGCGTTTTGTGTTTCTGAAGCCATGAAAGGGAGGCTCTCCAGAGTGCTGTGATTAGCAGAGAGGTGACTGCTGAGCTGAGGACATTTAACAACAAACTACACTGCAAAAACACAAAACCTTACAGTGTTTTAAGTCTAGTTTCTAGTGCAAATATCTTAGTGCACATGAAATAAGACAAAACTAACTATTAGCAAGAAATGGGAGCTTGTTTTGAATCAATAAAACTCTAATATTGATGAAAAGTACTAGTTCCATTGGTAGATTATTTCTCTTTTAACATGGAAATTGATGGAAGTTGATCAAGCATGCTGGGACTCAGCTTGAGTTGCTAGGTAACGGGTGGAATTCCACTGTGGTTGCTAGGTAACGGGCAGTGCCTGCTGATCACATTCAGGAGGTTTTTGAAATGGCTCATATTCCAGCCACCAAAAAAATATGAACTTATTGTCAAAACAGCTGGGTGGTGTTTCTAAAGTGCTTTGGCTGTTTTTAGAAGCCAAATGGAAGTATAAAAACTTAAACATGTCTCCTTTTAAGCACCGCTTCTTAAGTTTTCTGTGTGTTGAAGTTGGGAGCCCAGCAGTTCCCGCGTCCAGCCAGCTGTTAAACGCATCCTGTCAGCTCACCTGTGAGCTCAGGGTGACTTTCCCTCCGCCCCTCGCAGCCGCCATGACGCCTTCAGGTTCTGGGGATAAACGAACGCGGGGTAAAGAGCAAAGCGAGGAAGGCAGTGATGAATGTCAGCAGGTACCTGCAGGCAGATGGCCCTGGGGACCCCCGGCTGGTCCCTGTGGAGCTGCAGGCAGCCAAGTTCAGCATGAGCTGCCCGGCCCGGCGTCAGCACTTTGGGGGAGAAACTGGGAAAAGTGCTGAGGCAGGCAACTGCATGGGGAGATGAGATGAAGTGGTGAAAATTTAACCACCCTGATGAAAGTTTAAGTGCACATGTTAAACAGGAGGTGACTGCATGGGACACTTTCACACAGTTTCTTCTGAATGGCTCCAGACTGTGCCGCAGACCCTGATTTTACCTGACACTGCACTAACCCTGGCTTCACCTCAAAAGTATCATTCTACCCCACTCCTAGTTTCTGCTTCTTCATAATTGGCGGTGAGGACGCCGTTTGGTTTCAAGGACGTCGGCAGCGTTTCTCTGCACTGCAGTCGGGCCGATAAATATGCCAGAGCCTCACATGAAGGAACCGAAAACCAGGAAAAGACCGACACCGATGTCAGCAAAACGTCTGCAGAGATCGGTTGTAACTAGTTACATTTACGTTTTGGAAAAATGGTTCTGTTGGTAGTATTTTTACCAAGCTGTTCTTTGTTATGAAGCATCATAACACTTAAAATATTAATTGATTGATGTTTCGTTCAACGATGGAGTATTAGAGCCATTGTAGATAGAAAAAAAAATAAGTACATTTTCACTAGAAATTATCTGAAATTTTCCAGAAAAAAACAAAGAAATTACTGAGTTTGAAAAGTTTAAAATTTGCGAGAAAAAAAACTCTGAAATTATCGGATTAATCTCAGAAATAAAAAAAATAATAATAAAATTGCAAATATCTGATTTTTACTGAAAATCAGAAAATTCCCTGTTTTTTTTTTACAAAAAGATTTGGAAACTTGAGAACAGACTCATTTCTTTTGCCTCATTATGTTATTTTGTAGCTGTTATTTATATTAATTATTTTCACTTTGATCTTTAAAATACTAAAATCTCTATGTAACTTTATGTTTTAAAACCGAATTTTAGGGCACTGCTAAGATAAAATGAAAAAATAAAATTACGAGAATAAAATTATTACCATAATGAAGTGATAATATTTTGCAGATTAAATCGTAGCATTATGACATTATGACTTTATTCTCTGTATTAGAAAAGTATCTCTACTTCCCACAACCTCTCAAATTGTAAAGACAAATAAATATTGTTCTTCGTATAAGAAATACCCAAGAAATGTATTCCACTGAAAACACTTTCCAATTAGTTGCAATAAGTGCAACTGCAAAAATTAGTACAAATATTCAGATGCTGGTTCTTGAACGCAAACTCAGTTTTTGCTAAAGTGGTTCTGGTCCTGGAAACGACCGGCTATCTGCGTCTCCTGCAGAACTGTTCAGAACCACAGAGACGTGAGAGCGGTGGTTACATAAGGCTCGCTGTGGGGAAACACACTGACTCCACAGTGTTGATGGAGTCTTTCACAGACCTGATGGGGTGTTGATTAGGATGTACTTTCCCATAAAGATCCAGCGTTAAAGTAGATCCTAACGAGCTTTTCTGACTCCGATTATCGCTCCTTTCTTTGACCGTTCCTTCTGACTGAGCTCTGAATCAACTGTCAACAATTTATTTTTTTTAATCACTAGCTGTGTTTCTATTGGCCATATAATTGCACAATTTAACTTTTCAACAATAAATTGTGATGGTGTGATGCAAAAAAGTGTTTAAATTGCAGTTTTGTGAAATAAACCAATTTTGAAATGGCCAGAAGAAACACCTCATCCTGGCACTAGAGCGTTTTATCAAAAAATATGAGTTTTTTCGGAATTGGCTTGTTTCCATTGAGCAAATTTATTTTAGAAATTTCAACTTGTACAACTATATGGCAAATGGAAACGCAGCTGGTTTTCTGCTAATGCCAATAATACACAATTTTGCAATTTCTGTGTTTCCATCAAATAAGAAAAACAATTGAAATCATACAGAAATATATTTGTTCACGGAATAAATCAATAAAAAATTGGTTGCACCATCATCCTCCAACTGATTCCTGTTGTCGTTTTTCACTTCAGTTGCACCAGTGGCAACATCTGGTTGTTAATGTGATATGAAAAAAACTTTTTCCATTACAGTTTTGCAAAATAAACCAATTTTGATACAACCAAAAATCCACCTCATCCTGGCTCCAAACTTTTTATCAAAAAACAAGTTTTTTTTTTAAATTGACGTGTTTATATTAAGCAAATTTGTTTTCAAAATGTCAAATTGGGAGATTATGTGTCAATGGAAACACAGCTGTTGACGTTTTGTGAACATTTGTGATGGCAGCTGCTTGTGTCCTCCTGTTTCCTCCAGGTGCGGTGCGAGCCTCTAGCATCTTCCCCATCCTCAGCGTTATCCTACTATTCATGGGAGGCCTGTGCATAGCTGCCAGTGAGTTCTACAAGTCACGCCACAACATCATCCTCAGTGCAGGGATCTTCTTTGTGTCTGCAGGTGAGTCAGGCAGCAGCAAAGTGAGGCAGGGTGGATGAGAGACTCTGATTTCTGGTTGTCTGTTGTACTGGAGCTTTAAACCATTTCATCTTTTGTATTCTGTTTTTTTATCTTGTTGCTAGGCTAAACGTCACCCTTTGGGAGTCATCTCTAAAAATATGGTGTCCCTGACACACTTTCCTTTTTATCCATCAACATTTGCCATGTCAAAATATTCTCTATGATTAAACCTAACAAACTGAAGAATACATTCTGGTCTTGGCATGACATTGAACATTTGATTAGAAAATAACTCTGTAAAAACACAACATTTTACGATGTACCAAGGTGTAGTTTCTAGTGCAAATATGTTAGTACATTTGAAATAAGACAAAACAAACGTAAAAGTAACTATTCAGAAAGACATATGAGATTTATGTTAGGGTTATAAAAAGTATTAGTTTCACTGGCAGATTATTTCACTTATGCCACAAGACATTTTGCCACATTATAAGTGTCAGTGGATCTATTATTTTTTCATTAATATTAAAAAATTATTGACTTTAAACAAGGTCATATATTTTGGTTGGTTGGTTGGTAGATTGGTTAGTTGGTTAGTTGGTTGGTTGGTAAATTGGTTGATTGGTTGGTTGGTTGGTTGGTTGGTTGGTTGGTTGGTTGGTTGGTTGGTTGGTTGGTTGGTTGGTTGGTTGGTTGGTAAGTACTCTGTTGCTGTTGTTTCAAGTGCACTAAGATATTTTCACTAGAAACTAGACCAAAAATACTTGGTAACATTTGTTTATTTTTCATACAAAGTCTTAAATCTAATTACTTGCCACTTGTTTTCAGCTGATGCTTTCTCTTTTCTTTCTTTCCCTATTTTTCTAATCTACTCATGATTGACGATGATCCGTCAACGTCCTGCCAGGTCTGAGCAACATTATCGGGATCATCGTGTACATATCAGCCAATGCGGGGGACCCTTCAAAAAGCGACTCAAAGAAGAACAGCTATTCATACGGCTGGTCCTTCTACTTTAGTGCCCTTTCCTTTATAATAGCTGAGATGGTTGGCGTCTTGGCCGTGCACATGTTCATCGACCGCCATCGACAGCTGCGAATAGGGGCGCGCGCTGCCGACTACCTCCAAGGCTCGGCCATAACACGGATCCCCAGCTACCGCTACCGCTACCGGCGCCGCTCGCGCTCCTCTTCCCGCTCCACAGATCCGTCGCATTCCCGCGACGCCTCGCCCGTGGGCCTCAAGGGCTTCAGCGCGCTGCCGTCCACGGAGATCTCCATGTACACGCTCCCCCGGGACACCCTCAAGTCGTCTGGCACGCCCACGGCCACCTACAACTCCGAGAGGGACCACAACTTCCTCCAAGTCCACAACTGCATCCAGAAGGACCTGAAAGACTCGAGCCACACCAACACAGCGAACCGCCGCACCACGCCGGTATGAGAGTCCGAACAGGTCCGGCGACCCTGGAGACACGGGAAAGCCCTGTGGGCGCGGTACGCCCCCCCGGAGAAGTTGGATTTCCATGTTTATAGACATTTTGTTTTGTTTTTGTTTATTTTTGTTGAAATGCATGACTTCCATAGCCATTGTTGAGAGAGTTTCAACTGGACTGGTCCCGAGTAAGTGAAGATCTGTCATACTTTTGGACAAGTTTGTTTTATTTTTGTTTGACGATTCGGGGAACCAAAAATCGGGTGGGAAGGGCGGGGCATTACGAGATAATCAGTTCCATGATTTCATTGCCCTTGAGTTGGTTTGGAGCAAAAGGTCGAGCTCCCCCTCAGTCAGCGTACCGCTAAGCTACATCCGCCCTTTTTTATTATTTATTGACTCATCTGTTAATTTTTTTGCATTAAAACTGTGAATTGTTACAGCTTGGGATTCAGTAAGAAGTACCCCAATCTGTAATCTCTAACAAAGGTACTATATATATATATATATAAATATATGTATTACTTTTATAAATAAATTATTACGTTAATAATCAAGAGATAACAGACTTTACCGAAGCAAAAAACGAAAAAAAAAGTGAAATAATTCAACCAAATGCTGTTGATAATACAAGAAAAGACTTTTCTATCTCTTCATTCGAAGGTCAAGAACAAGCGAAGGTCCTTTAGGAGCCAGCAGCAGACGCAGGCATTCAACAGTAGAGTATTATATATTCTTTTAATAGAACCTTCTCGTCTTTTTCTCCATCTCTGCTCTCTTTCTTTCTCGGGGGGTGTTGGTGTTGAACCTCCAACCCCTATTAGAAAGAGCCAAGAAAATGAGTCAATAGCTGCGTTTCCATTGACCATACAATAGCACAATTTGACATTTTAGAAATAAATACGCAATTTTGAAAAAACACATTAAAAAAGTTTTTGCACTAGGATGATGTTTTTTTTTCAGCCATATAAAATTGTTTTATTTCGCAAAACTGCAATAGGAACATATTTTTGCATCACACAAGTCACGTGATCAACAACCGGATGTTACTACTGGCAAAAACCACGAAGACAGGAAGTAGATGGAGGATGATGAGGCGACATATTTTTTAATGACTTATTGTGTGAATAAACTTATTTACATGTGATTTTAATTGCATTTCTTAGTTAATGGAAACAGCACATTTGCAAAATTGTGTTTTTTTGACATCAGTGGGATACTGACAGTTTTGTGCACACTAGTAATAGAAATTGATATAAAACTGCACAAACTGGAATTACGAAAATAAATTTGCTTAATGAAAACAAGGTAACTTCAAAAAAACTTTTTATGAACTGCAATGGAAACAATTTTTCCACATCACACGAGTCACATGATAAACAATCAGATGTTACTACTGGCAGAAACCCCAAAAAAGAAGACGACAGGAAGTAGTTGAAGGATGATGGCGTGGCATGTTTTTAATTAACTTATCGCGCAAAACTTCTTCACATGTGACTTTAATTGCATTTATTACTTATTAGAAACACCAAATTTGAGAAATTTGTATTTTGTCGACATGAGCAGACAAAGCAGGTGTGATTTTAATTGTGTTTTGTAGAAACACAGCAATTTTTTGACATTTGCAAAATATTGACACAGATATTCCATTTGTAATGGAAACGCAGCCACTGACTCCAAAACACGATTTCTGCAAAACGAAAAGGAAGGAGCAGAGGGGAAGAAAAAGAAGAGGACGCCAGACATAAAAACAAAAACAAGTTTAATATGAAATAGAACAAGAAAAGCTAAGAGACTCACAATTTCAGAAATTAATTGCATGCTATAAAATTACAGCAAATTTGCTCTTGAGAAACTTAAGTTTTAAAGGTTAATCATTATAAGGGGAAAAAAGCAAAGACGCTAGAGTTTAAAGTATTAATCTTTTCATGTGTGGTTTTATTATAATAAATTTTTTATTACTATTATTTAGCATATTTTATCTCATTACATTTGTCAGACAAGCCAAACAATTTACATTGAACAAAACGGCTTTTTTAAAACTGTTTGGTTGGTTTCTTTATAAATATATAAATAAACGTATGTATGTATTTTTGTTTTATTTTTAAAACTCACACAGCCTTAGTCATTTCTTTGTTTCTGTTCATTTTTAATGTGCTGTTCAAATTGAAAATGAAATCTTTAAAAGGTGCCAAAAACCGAATGATCCTATACTTGGATGCATCAAGTCCTGATGAATAAAAAACGAACCCCAGGGGGAACAAATCATCACGTTTCTCTGCGTGTCTCTTACACACTTCACCAAACAACACCTCCGTTTCCCTCAGCTTTAACTGCTAACTGTCTGTTGATTCTTCAAATCTGCAAACATGCTCCTGCATTAATATTTTTGGAAATCAGACATAAAACCATTTCTGCTCCTTTTTATTTTTTGGCCACTGACCTCTGATGGAGGCCTTGAACGTTTGGTGTGAGACAAACATCTAAACGTGTTTTCTTGCTGACATTTAATGCATGAAATTTGGGATTCAGCAAGAGCAAAACTACAAATTACAAATATATAACACATAAAATATTCTTTTTAAAAGGGACAGATTATGTTAAATTTACATTTTATACATTTTTGGGCTTCCATTTGCATCTCCACTGCTTCTAAAAAAAATCCAAACTGATTAAAAATACACCCAACCGTTTTTTGGCAATAAGTTTATGTTTTCTGATGTATGAAAATTGAGTCGTTTCAAAAACCTCTTCCGTTACCTGGCAACCCCAGCAGAGTTCCGTCCCGTTACCTAGCAACAGAAGTGGAGCTCCAGCACATTTAGTCAGCTGGTTTTACCGCTGTATGGGTTGGAAAAGTCAAGAGTTTTGTTGTTAACTTACCATCCAGAAACCACTTTCTGTATTCTTGTTGGGTGTGCAGAAGGCCCCACTTCTGCTTTTCAAAGAGGTAAGGTTGTATAATTGCACATCTGTTTGCAGCCATTTTCTTGTGCGAATGTAAACTTTGAGTTGGGGGGGCGTGCCCAGGAGCAGCTTATTTGGATTTAAAGTGACAGGAGGCCCTAAACAGCTCAACATAGACAGAACTGAGGAGATTAAAATCTCGGTTTTTAAAAATGATTTTGTGCAAAACCATGTTTAGTATCACCCATGGATCAATCTTAACCTATTCAAGGAAGCATTTTAGGTCACCTATGCTAAATGAGGCCTGCAGAATCTGATTTGGACATCTGAGGATTAAACAGCCTGACCTTGGGGAAAATCTGCTGCGATGTTCACTCCAGGCAACTGTCTTCTTTTTTTTTGACAGTCTTCTCGCAGTACAGTGAAAAACTTCAAATAATTTGCTTCTCTCAGGTCATTTCTAATCTTTTTCCACCTTGACAGTGTAGTAAGAGTCAGACTGCCCAACCTTCTGCTTTTACAGAGCTGTTCGCACTGATACTCATCAGTTAATAAACTGTATTTAATCTACGTCCTGTCTTAAATCCTGTGGCAGCAGTAAGGGTGTGCTTAGTTTAATAAAATATAACATTGTGAAATCTGCTGTGTGTTTTTATACAGTTAGGGATAAAATTAAACAATTTTAGAACCTGGATCAGTTTTATTATGTCCACTCTGATTATCCCAGAGTGTAAAAAGGGTTTACTTTTTTTTTTTAACATGATTGTAATTTAACGAGTAGAATCCGTAGAATCAGTGTTTACAAAACAAATCCGACATTTAATCACTTTATGAGGAATAAATTAAATATTTTTAGACACAGGAATAAGTTCTGTGTATTTAGTCATATGAAATTTGTATAACAAGTGTCCTATTTTATTCTTTTAGCTATATGACAGTCATTCATTAATGGTAAAAATGACTAACAGCGTTTTGTGAAGCTAAAATACAAAGAAGTAATGCAACCTGACACGCTATTGGCTGGCGTTTCCAAAGCAGCCAATCCAGGAACGCCATTGTGTCCTTGGCAATGATTGGCTGAAACCCCCAAAGGCGAAAATAAGGACAATTAAGCTAACGAGGATATTAGCTTAGCTTCTGCGGTAACACT
Organism: Xiphophorus maculatus; assembly: GCF_002775205.1. Taxonomy (NCBI): domain Eukaryota; kingdom Metazoa; phylum Chordata; class Actinopteri; order Cyprinodontiformes; family Poeciliidae; genus Xiphophorus; species Xiphophorus maculatus. The sequence goes on from NC_036458.1 coordinate 3,500,369, forward strand.
AACAGTTTCCATTATCCATATCAATTTATATTACAGTGTATTCTGTGTTTGAACTATTAAAATAGGTAATTATAAATGTTTCAGATTGTTTTAGCTGTTTGCAGGCGGTGGACACTAAAACCTGTAAATACCGGGGGTCTAATGTAGATATAATTCGTTTCATGTGTAAAAACATTGAAGTGGAATAAAAAAATAAGCTAAAATCCTAAGGAGGAGAAGTACTTTCTCACTACACTGTAGTTACTGTACTATGTCATAAAAATGACTAATTTATTAGTACATTTTCAAGTACAAAGTTCACCAGAATAATTAGAAAGCACTGGTACTGAAATAATAAGTAGCTGCGAACCACGTGGAAACACCTGACCTTATTTTACAACATTTTGGTAATTATTTAGTAGTTTACATTGCTTTTGGTTGTTTCCAATGTACTTTTACTGATTTGCAAATATTTTTGTTGTTTTTATTTAACTAAATTGATTGTTTTTAGCATTTGATTGTTTTTCTTTTTTATTTATTTTGGTTCTACATCATGACAGAAACAGTAAAGCATCTTAAAAGAAATGATCTGATTTGACAATAATGTGGTGCACATGCAGAGAAGAATAAAAACCTGACTTATAATTTAAAGACTTACAACCATATAACCTTTTTGTTTACCGATGCAGCATATAGCCTATTGTCAAAGTTAGTGTAATCGGATAGAAAACCACGATTTTAATCCCGTAGAAGGACACAGAGTGAATGAATTTAGACAGAAATTATAAAAAAGCAAGTTAGCTCTAAAGAATATTGGCATCAGCGCTCCCATAAAAATAAAAGCTGACTTGACAGATGTAAAGCCTTGTGTGCTCTGCAGAAATCATGGCCTCAGCCTGCTGTTGTAAAATGGTGATAACACATTGTAAACGACCACTGGGAGCTGTAATCCAAAAATATCAGAGCTAGCCATCAAATATCTGAGTTTACTGCATGTGGACAGTGAGAATGTTTGTTTTATGCTGCAGAGAAGCTTCAGAAAAGGCTGTTTTCGAGTCCTACTGCCATAACTTTGGAAAAGAAACACTGGATTGTGGGGGGATTTTGTTCCTACAGGAGGTTTTTCTGCAACATTTTTCTGCTCCACTGAAACGACAGCTTTCCCTTCCTAACGTCCGGCTCTAAGTTCTCACATACCGTATGATACTGAACCTGATACACACAGTCAGACTAAAATAATTTTGTCACGTCAGTTTGTGGATCAGGTTTAAGTGTTTGGAGTCAGGAGAGTTGGTACCTGAGAAATATAGAGAAGCTTTTATCCACTCATCATTGGCATGAAGGGCTCACGAGGTTTGGTGTTTGGATTATCTGTGTAAACAGTTTATTTTTATGTATTTAGCAGTGCTGTCAATAAGGGGGGGAAAGCGGGGAGACGTGAAAAATGTTTTCCACCACCAATTTTTTTTAATATATATATTTTTTAGCTAAGTATATACATATATTCTGTTTTCTATAATATAATTTTTATATATATTATATATATATGTAAATATGTACATATATTTTCATTTCATTGGCTGTGGCCTTCCCTGCTCCCACTCTGGGGTTGCCCCTGCAAAACAGGGATGTTTAGATATTAAGTTAGCAAAAAATGGTGTATCTGACATTGTTTAAGTCTGAAACATGTAATTTTATCTTAAATATTTAGAAATAAAGAACCAGAATTTGTGAAAAGGTTCTAAAATTTGGCAATCTGAGCTTTAGTTACCTTGAATAACCATCTTTTTTTCTGCCCTTCCTTTTTTCTCCTCCTCTTCCTCCCTTTCCATTCCTCCTGCTGTGGCGATCAAAGCGTGCAGTGCTGTGTGATCAGAGCCACGCAGGAAGAGATACTGCTGAGGACATTCAACGCGAACACGGTGGCGTTTTCTCACTGTCCGGCTTTTCTGTCGCCTGCAGCGCTGCGGCGTTGCATAACCTCACATCAAACCTAACGTTGCCCTTACTGTGACCTCACCGGACTAAACGCTCAGACAGAAATGCAGGCGCAAATTAGCTATAAAAAAAGATATGTTATACACGGCAAGAAGAAAACTATAAATCATGAAGAGACGCAGAAAATAAATGGAAGAAAGTGCAAGAGTGCCATAACGGTTGTGACACGTGGTGTTGGCAGCATTATGCTGTGGGGAGAGTAAACGGGAGGGTGGACGGAGTGAAAAAAGAAAGAGGGCAATCCAGGAAGAAAATCTTTTAGAGAGTGAAAAAGACAAGGGTGAAGTTTCTCCTTCCACTAAACTTACAGTCAGCGATAAAACAGAATAGAAGGCTTTGCATGAATTATATGTTTTTCTCAGATTACATATAAGTATGTTTTAAATTATTTTCTTTTACTTCTTCAGTTGGTTTGGTTCTCTTTCACACTGCCCCGAGTCAACTGAACCAAACGTATTGAAAAAACTGTTCCCCTCCTCGCCTGTGGGGGCGCTGCACCAAGAACCAATGAAGGGAATGACTGAAAAACCTCTGAAGAAAACATTGAGCGCAACTTCCTTCTTCATAAAATGTTAACAAAAACGGAGTGCCGTCAGATTTGTTGTTGGCAAAAGATTACAAGTCATTTCTCCCGCTAGCGCTAGGCTAATGTATTTGTTTTGGTTGTATTTACCCAGAATGCCCTGCGCTGTAGTCCACTTCCTGCTTTTGGAGCAGTCTCCGATCTGCTCTGCGTTCAGATATGCATTCGAACCGTACCACAGTTCTCTTCAACCGAACCAAACTCAGGTTTGTAGGCGGACCAGAGTTTGATTGCACATTCACACCTCCCCAAAAGAACCAAACTTTCTAGAAAAAAACAAACAAACTGTTGTTTATTTAAAGCAAATTAAACGTGACTGGTGTGAATGCACCCAACACAGGAGTCAAGCTTCAGTTTTCTGTTTCTCATGGTGTAAAGTTTATATTTAGAATAAACCAAAGTCACTACAGAGCCTGCTGGACTGGTCTGGGAATAAAATTCAACTCAAAATATCTCAATTTATGTGCAAATGAACCCAATATCTGTTCCCTGTCCTTCCAGTGAGTTTACATGAGCATGAAAAGTCGAGTCAAGATAATTTGAAGCCTTTAAATCCAGCTTTGAAAAGAGGACAGCTATTTAAAAAGAGAGAGAGATAAAGAGGAGGAATTAAAATAGTCTAGAGCTCCAACACACACAGCTCTGCTGAATGTGTGAAGGAGAAAGAGCGAAGCACTCTGCCCCCTGGTGGTGCGGTCGGAGCAGCGCAGGGATGCTGCTGCTGCCTCCATCAGCTCAGGGAACGCTGTGTCCATGAACGGGGCTGGAATACTGATGCAGGGCTGCAGGAGCTGCAGTGGGGGGAAAGAAGAGCCTGGACTCACTGATGTCTGCAGTAGAGAACATCTGGTTCACCTGGGAGACGTTTGTGAAGTAAAACGGTAAAAAACTACAAAAAAACAGCAATATTCTGGTTTATTTAGCTTGTTAAAGAGAGGGGGGAATGGATGTTCAAGTACAGAACCCAACAATTGTACCCAATAGTAGAACTACTTCAACATATTTTTACTCAAGTAAGGAATCCCTTGAGGAAGACTAAAAAGGTATTTGGTAGAAAGTCTGCTCAAGTACTGAGTAACTAATCAAATTATCATCATCTAATATTTAAAATTTACGTAATCAGACAGACCAAAATATAAAGCTAAGTGGAAATTTTGGTATTTTGAGGACCAAAATGACAATAATTCATATTAGTAACAAAAAAATTTAATCAGGCAAAAGAAATGTTTCCAAATCAGTTTCTTTCACTAAAAAACTGGTTAAACTTTAACAAAAACTGCAGGTGTGTGTCTGTGTCTGGTGAATCGTTGGTTAAAACATGTTTGATTTTCATTCAGTGGGTAGAAAATACAGAAATTCAAAATAAAATTACTCAAGTAAAAGTAAAAAGTAGAGCGTAGTAAAAATCCTCCTAAAAGTCAAGTTTTTCCAAAACGTTGCTCTAGTAAATGTAACTAGCTACTGCCCAACTCTGCATTTATAAATGTTATAGGTAGAAACTAAATATTTAAATTACTAACAAACTAACATAGCTTCCAGTTCATATTTCAATTAAATGCTCATTTCATTTCTGATCTGTCTCCAGCCTATGAGCTCATTTATGTCTCAGTTTTTCAGATTGTAGTAAAAAGGTTTCGTCTCGTCGTTCCTGGTTTTCCGTTTGTGCTGCAGTCAGCTGCGATGAAAGCAGCCGCCTTTGCAGAACTGATGGACAGCAGCTTCCGCAGCCATCGCATGTTTCCTGTGTCCTTGAGCTGTGACGCTTTCATTCAGCTGACGGCGGCGGGCGGTAATTAAGCCAGAACTCCAACCCTCCACTTCAGCAGGTAATGAGGAGGCCCCTGAGGGCCACTTAGGTGTCCGGCTGAAAAGCCTCTCTGGAACTTTGCTGCATAATATTCAGCGCTCTTTGCAGAAATCTGGATTTACTGGGAGGATTTTCAAGGTCCCACTCACCTCACATAAAGCCTTCAGCAGAGGCAGCTGAAGGACGGCGTCTCGTTAAAGGATTAAAGGCGACCTACTGAGCAAAAGTCACATTTTGTACATTTTTATGTTTTCATTTGGGTTTCAGCTGCTTCTAAAAACAGACCAAGTGCTTAAAAAACACCCAGCCATTTTCTGGTAGCAAGTTAAATGGAAAATAAGCTGTATGTAACGTCCCAAATACATACAGAGTATGGTCGTTACCTAGCAACCCCAGCAGAGTTCTGCCAGTTACCTAGCAATCCAAGCTGAGTCAGCTGGTTTTACTGCTCTATGCATTGGCTTCTGGAAAAGAGACATGTTTTGTTTTTGACTTTTGGAAGTCAGAAGTTTCCTTGTTTTATTTTTCCAGAAAATGTCTGAGATTAATCTCAAAATTTTAGTGTTTCTTTCTAGAAAATCTTCTGTCTTTTCAAGCTCAGAAACTGGCTTGTTTTTTCTACAATATTTCTGAGATGGATCTCAAAATTGTGGGGAGTTTTTTCTATCACATTTTGGACTTTTGAAAATCACAAAATGTCAAGTTTTTTCTAGAAAATTTCTGAAATTAATCTCTAAATTTTCTGTCATTTTGGGGGGGAAATTCAACCCTTTTTGGGTAACGTTTATGTTTAGATTAAGTCTAAATCTGGTTTTAGGAAAGGGAACAGAAGTCAGAAATTGTTCTAACCCTAATACAGAAACACAAACCTTTGCGTGCGTGTGTGTGTGTGTGTGTGTGTGTGTGTGTGTGTGTGTGTGTGTGTGTGTGTGTGTGCGTGGCCCTGCAGAGGGACCTCCAGTCCAGAGCCGTGGTAGCAGCTGTTGTTAGTGGGACAGCAGCCAGGTAACGAGGGGACACGCTGGGCCAGCAGAGCGGAGAGCCAGGACTCTGATTCGTGTGGATGAGGGTGTGAGTGAGCGCTCTGCATGCACACACGCATGTCAGCGTGCTTCCTGGCACCGCGGACGTCCGGCTGGCACGACGGCAGCGGCCGGGGAAGTGGCTGTGCGTCTGACAGGAAGGGACAACTTCAGACTCAGGACCGTTATCACACATGATCCGGCTCCTGCTCCAGAGGGGCAGGAAGAGGCCGTGTTGTGTGTTTTCCAGTCACATATTGCCATTTTACAGCGCAATCAAGTAACTATATTGCTTTAAGTTGTAATAAAACAAAAAAACTTTCTGATTTAACACTTTGAAATTGGGCTTCTGTTTCTTTAAGAAGCTCCTCCTTCACAAAGTCATCAAAACATGGCTTCTCTGTTAACCCTTTAATGATTTTACCAGCATTGCTCTGAGAAGTAGTTCCTATAATGATCTCAGCTGATGCTCAGCTAATTGTTGCTGGCTAGTCTGAAGGAGCTGTCCACTAAGTCCACCCAGGGTTATAGCTGAATGGTTGCCATGGAGATTAAAGGATTTCTCAAACAAGCATTGAAAGATTCAAGACAACACTCCAGGTGTGTTTTTGATGAGGGAATAACATAACATGATGGAAAGATGAAAAAAGTGAATTTTACCTAACAGTGTCCCTTTAAAGTAAGTAAAGAATAAATGAAATATTTTGAAACTTGTACCTTTTGAAATGTTTGGAACTCTAATGATGAGAAACGGTCCAGTAAGAATCTCCTTAAAGCATTTATCTTTTTTTTTTCTGCTGGATGTTTAGCTCCCTGCCCGACAATAATTCACCATTACAGCCATCTAAACGTGTCACACACAGCAGGAAGCATTTCGCTCCACAGGTCAATCAGACGTCCTGCAGATGAAACTGGACGTGACGTGAGTCTCCCTCTCTGCAGCGCTGCATTAGTATTCCAGCTCCGTTCATGAACACAGCGTTCCTGCAGCAGCAGCGCTCCAGTTCCCACAACGCGCCACCAGAGGGCGGTGTTTCACACGATATCAAGGAGCTGGAATCACTTTACTAATTCTGACACAAAACACGAAAAGTTTAGTTTGATTTAACTGGAGCGAAGGGGAAAAGGTGCATGTTGTATGTAGAGGTGAGTAAAGTACAAAAAATTGTAGTCAAATAAGAATAACGCTACTTCAACATATTTTTAAAAGTAGCCATTAAAGAAATTACTCCAGTACGACTAAATAAGTATTTGGTAAAAAGTGCTGAGTAACTGATCAAACGATCACCCATTTAATATTTAAAAATTCAGAGAAACCAACTTATAAAAGTCTAAATTTTGGTATTTTAAGAACAATTACAATTCATATAACAAAAAAAACATCAGGCAAAAAAAAGTAAAATAAATTCTGAGTTTCTTTCAAAAAAAAAAACTTACGAAACTAAAAAAAAACTGCAAGTGTGTCTGTGTGTGGTGAATTTTTGGCTAAAACATGTTTATCATTCAGTGTGTATAAAATCCAAAAGATACTTCTTAAGAGAATTACCTCAAAGTAAAAAGCAAAGCTTAGTAAAAATACTTCTGAAAGTACAATATTTCAAAAGGTTTCTCAAATGTAATTGAGCAAATTAAACTACTCTGGTCGTCTCATTAAATGTATGAAAATATCTGGTTTCAACTAGAAACATTTTTCAATTTTAGGCTTTTAATCAAACGTTGGATGAAGCAGTTTGAATATGAAACGTTTTCCAAACCAAACAGAAATTCGTGCACCGGGACGAATCCTCGCTTTGCTTCTTCCCACCTCAAACCGGTTCCTGATGTAGCTTAAAGCTGGAGTATTATCTAAAATGTTTTACATTCAGATACTTTATCTAAATCATGTGTAAATACATATATGGTATGATTTTTTTTATATTACGCTCGTCTCTCCAACTGCTCTGAAACTCTGCCTTCAGGAAGTCATCACAACATGGCTTCTCTACTAAACCTTTTAACATTTTTGCCAGTATTTCTGAGAAGTTGCTCCAATAATGAGTTCAGATGATGCACAGACCCACTTAGGTGTTTGCTAATTGCTGACTAGTTTGAAGGAGCCAAGTGGGGGAGGAGCTACACCTCAAAGGCGGAGCTAAGTCCAACCATTCATTTTGGCAGAAGTAAAACAAAAGTAACAAATCATATTCAAATCTTTAAAGTTTGTTTTTTCCTTTGATTTTGTTTTCTCAAACAGAATCAAAGCAACTCTCCAGGATTTAATTTTATAACGTAAAGCTAAAAATTGATTTTATACAATGGCCCTTTAAGACGTTTCAGGGCACCTTGGTTTGTGTACGCAGTTTATCATAAGTTAAAAAAAAGAATAAAAAAGAAACCATATCAAGTTGTCTTTCTTTCCAGATCTTTATTAAACTCTGCAGAGCAGCAGTGACATTTCCCGTCGCCACAGCAGACGTTAAACCGTCTCCTCCTTGGCGATGCGGTCCTTCTTCAGCGGCCCCTGTGGAAAACAGAAAACAAACCCGGTCAGTTTCACGTCCACAAAACAGAACCCGGTCCGGGCTCGGAGCGGGGCGTGTTCCCAGAGAGTGAACAGGGAGCCGGCACAGGCGGGACCGGCTCCCCTGCCTCACTGGAGGTCACTGTGGCACTGGAATGGAACCCAGAGTTCACACTGGAGGCTGAACCAGGTTACGAACAGTGCAGAGCGAAGTTCACCGAGGGCCGAGCGCTTCTCACCATGAAGGTCTTCTTCTCCTCCACCGTCTGGAAGCGGCCATGGCCGAACTTGGAAGTGGTGTCGATGAACTTGAGGTCGATCTTCTCCAGAGCGCGGCGGCTGGTCTGCACCAGCAGAGACTGAAGAAAAAAAAAAAAAACATGTTTTAGTTTCAGGTGTTTCATCAACTCAAAATTTGAGACCTTTTAAATTCCATTATGAATAGTTTTACAGTTATTGCATAAAAAAAACAAGCAATCGTTTTTCTTTTGCAGTTTCTAGTTATTTTAATCAAAAATTATCACAGCCTGAGCCTAATACTGTCGCATTACTCAGAAATGACTGAAATAAAAACCACTTTTGAAGATATTTTCTTTATAGAAAAGAAAAACAACATCTGATTTAGTATGTGGTCGGAGGTTTTATTTTGAAGCCACATCGCCCAGCTAGCTAGCTAGGTTAAGTTAGCAGCAGTTAGCGATAGCTTCAACATTCCCCATTTAAATTTTATTTTTACATCTGCATCATTCTGATAATGACAATATTCTTGTATGAAATGTAAAACAAAATAAGACTTTGTTATAAAGTTGACCTGAAATCAAAGTCGAAATTAATAAAAGCTAGAAAACAAAATGGCCACCCAGGAATTAACTCTGAACTATGGAAAAGTTTGATGAAAATGTTCCCAAAAATTACATCTTCAAAATCCAAAAAATTTGGTCAAACCTAGTTTACCACCAAGTCCAGTTTTTATAACTTCTTAAAAGAAAAATAAAACATTTCCTCCTCACCTTGCGCAGAGTCAGCACCCTCTTCTTGGTTCCTACGACGCAGCCCTTCACCATGACGAAGTCGTTGGTCACCTCTCCGTAGTGAACAAACCCGCCCTGAAACCAGAAAATAAGCCGACTGAGAAACTTCAGTTTCAGACGGTCTGATCAGAGGAAAGCGAGCGTCTCTTACCAGGGGATTGATGCTCTTGTTGGTCAGATCGTACTCTGTGGAGGCGTTGTTCTTCATCAGCTTCCCGTCCTTGGTGTGGTAGCCCTGGCCCATCTTGTAGATCTTCTTGTTGATCTCTGTTCGATGGTGGTAGCCCTTCTGACCGGCGCGGGCGACAGAGAACGCCACACGGGCCGGATGCCAGGCGCCGATGCAGGCCACCTTACGCAGGCCGCGATGCGTCTTTCGGGGGAGCTTCTTGGTGTGCCAGCGGCTGGTGACGCCCTTGTAGCCGTGACCTTTGGTGACGCCGATGACGTCGATCATCTCGTCCTGGGTGAAAACGGTACTGACTGCCACCGCCTGCTCTAGCTTCTCGCGGGCCCAGTCCACCTTGTCGGAGATGGTGCCGCCGTTCAGCTGCACCTCCATCAGGTGGGACTTCTTCTGCCTCAGAGGCAGCAGGCGCATCTGCACAGAAACATAGATTGTTAGCATGAACTTCCTGTAGCGCATACAACGCGGTTTAACGCTGCGTCGTCTCAGAAGGAAGGCAGCATGGAAGATCTCCTCATAAGAATCGGGCGCCATGCCTGACGCGGTTTCCGTGGTCTCATCACCGACAGGAAAGGAATTTTCTTTCAGAGTATTTAAGTATATATTACTGGGTTGGACGTCATGTAAATGTGCGCCGTTGCTAAGCATTGAGTCAGAAAAATTACACAATTACCCCAAGAATGAAAAAAGGGACATAGGAACAAATCATTAAAACCTACTACTTCCTGTCGTCGTTTTTGTCGTTTCTGCCAGTAGTAATATCTGGCTGTTGATCATGTGACTAATGTAATGAAAACAAATGTTTCCATTTTAGTTTCACAAAATAAGTTTACTTCAATCTGGCTGAAAAATCACCTCACCTCAGCGTGAAAACGTCCTAGCTAAAAACTTCTTCTTTTTTTTTTTTAACTGATCATTTCAAGTTGCACAACTTTATCATTAATAGAACTTGTGCACTAGCTGCCGTGGCTAACCAGCGCTGTCCAACCCAGTAATATACAGAACCAGGTTTCCTGGAGACCAACCTGTGTGTGGGCGATGACTCTGATGACCTGGCAGTACTTCTTCATGGCAGCAAAGTCTTTCTCCAGCTGCTTCTTGCCCTCGTCATCCTGCCATTTCTTGCAGTACTTGGTGAAGGCCTTCTTCTTGGATTTATACCTGAGAGCACAGCAGAGGTTGGCGCCGGCCCCTCATGACCCCTGCAGGGGTCAGCGGAGGAGCACGGTGCACAGCTCCCAAGCCCGATCAGACCGGGCTGGACCAACGTTTCGGCTCATGGCTCGGTTTCTAAGCAGCACTTTCCACCGGCCAGCGGAGCCCGGCGCTCATCGGGGCGCGCTGCACCCGAGCGGAGCTACCGTAGGATCGCAGCCAATGTTAGACTCACTCAGCTTTGTCCCCACTGGCGACCAACATCTGCTTCAAACAAACAAAGATGGCCGACTACGGACGCCGCTCACCAGTTCTTGTAGAAGCGGCGCTTGCATTCGTCGCTCATGTGTTCGGCGAAGATGGTCTTGAAGGAGCGCAGGCCGCGGGGCGTGTTGACGTAGCCGATGACCCCGACTACGATCATGGGCGGAGTCTCCACTATGGTCACGGCCTCCACCACTTCCTTCTTGTTGACCTCTGCGTTGAAATAAAAACATATTATGCTCATCTCTTAGCGCCGATTTCCATATTTAACCGCGCTGATGGGATCGGCTGCGCTCAGGACTCGACATTCAGCAAGGGGGATAAACCCGTTCTGTCCGCCCGTCGAGAGTCTCATCACAGGCAGAACTCTGGCGCTTTTAAACACAACGAGAAATATTTCATCAAAAGCAAAAGAAATTAACGTTTCTGCAACAAATGCTTCCAGAAAAAATCATTTCACTATTCAAACATAACAGAACTTAATCTGCTGGGTGACAAAATGTCAAAAGAATTATTGTAATATTAAGATAAATTCTCTCCATTTTTAAATTTAGTAAAGTATTCAACAAACCTCATGTGTAAAACTAGAAAAGAAAACCTCTGGTCATCAGGTCATAATTTAACCTTTCATTAAACACAAAAATTTAAACTGTAACTGATCAGAAGTGCAATTAAAAATAATTTAATATAAAAGTAGTGAAATGGTCGTTTTACTGTAGCATTCAGCTGGAAACCGCTACCAGTTTTTAAGCATCGTAATTTATACCTTTCATGATTTAGTGCTATTAGCAATAACAATGCTTACTTGAACCGGGTCTGTCCACCTCCCGGACAATGTGCGTCATGCCGGCCTTGTAGCCCAGGAAGGCCGTCAGGTGGACCGGCTTGCTGGGGTCATCCTTCGGGAAGCTCTTGGCCTTACCGCGATGACGGCGACTCCTTTTGCGGGGCAGGAAGCCCAGGGATCCGTGTCGCGGAGCCGAAAACTTACGGTGGGACTGTTGAGTAAAGGATAATTAGCTTTCGAAATTGTTAACAATATAAACCTACATTTCTTGAAGTGGTGCGGGAAACCGGCTTTAGCATGCTATTAGCCATTAGCCTACATGCAACTAGTTAAAATGAACATCACAGCTTTTACTTCTTGACACAAAAATGTTATTTTCATTTCTAAAATGAATCAAGCTAAATGCTTAGGGGTATTATTTGTTATAAACGAAACCTTTCGGCCTGGTTTACGAGGCCATGTTGGATCCAGAGCCTGCGGACTGTCTACACATGCGCTACAAAAAGTTGAACATTTCTACTAAAACTATAAGAAATGTATACAAAAATATGATCAAATGCCAACACAAAGGCGCTCTAGGTGTTCTTATGTATGGAACTATGAGCGATGGATAAGATTAGCAATGGATTTATTAATGAACAACAATCAAAGGAACCCATCTCACCATTTTGTCTCCCGTCCGATTGAAAGAGGCCTGGAACGAGGCAAACTACCAATATATAGCTCAGGAACTATCGCGAGAATCTGCGTGACTATTTTCTAAAAACGTTATGCATCTTCAAAACACTTTCTTCATGTAGCCACTTGGTGTCGCTGTTCTATTAGACAGCAGCAAAAATATCAGTCGTTCATTTTGTCATAGATAGAAACTTTAATTCAGACTCGAGGTCCAAAGAAAGCAAAAAGAACAAAATAAGAAACAACCAAACAGACACACATATCCACAACCCTCCGAAAAAAAAATGTAATTAAACATTTACATATTTTTTTAAAGCATTCAAGTTGCACTTTTATTTGCTGTTGCTTATCCTCTGTAAACAACAAGCATTTTTCTGGACTTGGTTTAATGCAAAATCACACTTTCCAACATTTAAACTATGTTTGGGGGTAAATTGCACTCCAGTATTATTCAAATTGAACTTTTCTACATTTTGTCACTTACAACAAAATTTAATGTGTTGCCAGGAGTGAGGAAAATAATTTTATCCAAATATAAATTCATGGATACTTGTCAAAAAAAAAAGAAATCTTCACCTGAATTCAGTCTTTTTAATCTGATACCCCAATATAAAATTTACTGCAATCTCAGACATCACTTTGTGTAGAACAATCTGTTTGTAAAAGAATCTCACTATGCCTTTATTTCAGTTTAAAATATCTTTTTTCTGTTTATCTTATATCATATTTGAATCTTATGAGATATTGAACATTGGATTTTCATTACAATCCAGAATCACCAAAGTTAACCAGTTAAAATAAATAACTTTGGTTATTTATTGCTTCTGTACCAAACTATATGTATCTAATCTTAATAAGAGTTTGACTCAGTTACTAAAATAAATTAACTTCTCGATAATATTTTAATTTAGAAATAATGACTAACAGTTCGGGAGTCATGGAGGTATGTCTGAGTGGCTCATAACTCCGTAACTTTTAAAATAAACTTATGCAACTGCAGTTCTTTAAGTGATATCAGAGACTGAAATGTTTTAATTTAGAATCAGAGTCACAACTTTAAACTTTAAAAACTTTATTTCTCCGGTCAAATTGACACAGTAAAACATGATTTTCTTCATCCAAACATACAACATTTAAAACAAGTGATGAGTGATTCATCAGTGCTGTCCGAGTCGGACTAGCCTGGGATTATCATGGGTTTAATTAAGTAAAGGAACATGATTCGAGTAGGATCCCAGACGCAGTCCTCCTCCAGGCCGCTCTTCGTCATCCCACAGTTGGGCGGCACCCAGGCGGTGTCAAACCCATAGTAAGGCCAGGTCTTCTGCAGAGGGTGGTTCTGGTAATTAATTGCTGTCACTCTCCCCACATTGACCTGAACCACGATGACCACCTTATCCCATACAGGATGATCAATAGGATAGCGACTTGCTTTTTGCAGGTCTCTGCTGAGGTAGACGCCACGACCAAGCATCCCATTTTCAGACTGACGGAAACCGCTCATATAGATTCCCTCAGCATTCCTGGTGGTGGTGCCATGATACATGATGTAGGTTTGGCCGTCCACCGGCTGTGGAGTAATCAATCGAGGTACTCCAGAAGGAAGGGCAAAGTCATCTTCAACCCACTGTACCCTGCTCATGTTAGCGTCAGAATCCCTGCAGGAAAGATGTGAAACATTTAAATCTATTAATCTGTTTTATCAAATCAAACTGTGAAGTCATACCAGGAGAGTTTTCTACTCTCTAGTTTTCTCAAACTCCATGACTGTTTTAGTTACTGCCCTGTTTTATAATAATGTTGTTCTTAATGGTTTTTTTAAAGTTTCATTTAAAGAGGGAGTATTATGTGTTTTCCAGTCACATAGTACCATTTATTATCTTGAAATTGGGCCTCTGTCACTTTAAAATTTCTGCTCTTTCTGAAATTACACCTTCAGAAAGTCATCACAACATTATGACTCTATTAACCCTTTGATAACATTTTTAACTGCGTTGCACTGAGAAGGAGCTCCTGCAATGATCTCAGATGATGATCAGGTGTTTTCTAATTGTTGGTGGCTAGTCTGAAGGAGCAGAGTGGGAGAGTGCTGCTCCGTGAGACAGAAGCGCTGAAGCTTGGAAACTGCAGCGCTGAGGAGGAGCTGCGCCTCAGAGACGGGGCTAGGTCCAAGCAGGAGATTTAGTTGAATGGTTGCCATGGAGATTAAAAGATTTCTCAAACATGCATGAAAGAATAAAAGCAATGCTCTGAATATGTTTATGACGAGGGAATAACATTGTAACATCATGTAAAGTTCAAAAAGGTCAATTTTACATGATAGTGCTCCTTAAAAAACACTGAACAGTGCAACTCTGCCCCCTGTCATAGTTTTATATAACCAGAGTCTGTAGAGAAAAACCGCTTCACTTTATAAAAAGCATTTCATCTATGAGTTTAATGAAATTGTGTTTAAAGTTGAACAAAATCACAGATTCAGTTGATTTTTGCTTCTCTTTAACCCAGTGAAAAAGTTTCATCGATTCATCAACACATCAAAGATCTGCTGCTGTTGTATCAACCCTCCAGACCTCTCAGGTCTTCCGGTTCTGGTTCTGCTCTGCATCCCCAGAACCAGAACCAAATGAGGAGAAGCAGCTTTCAGCATCTATGCACCACAAATTTGGAACAAACTTCCAGAAAACTGTAAAACAGCTGAAACACTGACTTCTTTTAAATCTCAACTAAAAATCCACCTATTTCTATTTGAAATGTAATCAATTACAAATTTAATGACGGAACTTTACTTAATGTCGTGTTTTGATTGTTGATTCTATGTTGAAATTGGACAAAAATCCGTGAGGGACGATGGAGTCCCAGAGCGAAATTCTGTGAAAGACGCGTACGGAGTATTAAAAGGAGGATAATATTTAATGTTAACTTTGGACAAAACGTTTGGCTCTTTCCTCCTTAAATCTCCCGGATCCTCAGCAGGCGGCGGCCTAAAGTGAAACAACAACGAAGCGCGTTGATGTCACAGATCACAGAGTTTAATTCCATACAAAGCAACGCATGAATCAATCAACAAAGCTGCAGAGTAACAGAGATATACATTGTTTACCTTATACAAACAAAGACAGACAAGGGAAAGACAGACAAACACAAAACAAAGACGAACAAAGCAAAGCAAAGACGCGTCTTTGGAGAGAGCCGATGGAAAAAAGCAAAAATGTTGGCCGCTCTGTATTTTTTCTCCTGACACGTAATCTTATAGTAAGGAGGTGTTTTTCTATTTAATTTATGCACTCAAGGCGTTCCTCTAGTTGACCAACTGGAAACTACCTTAAGCACTCAGAGAAACTTGGAACTCCCCCTAATTTACGGCAAAGATCAAAGGGCCATCTGGTCTCTGGCAAAACAACAGAGCGGACCGCTTCGTCCTGACCCCCTGTGGCTCCCACGGTCATTCTGGGTACAGAACAATCCTGAGATAAGATTTCACAGATACCTGTGAAATCTAAAGTCTCTCTACCCTGCCGGGAATGCTAATTTTATGGCCTCCTGTGCTGTGGGTGCTTGCCCATCTGGCTTAATTTTGAATGCTCAACACAGCCCTGTTCAAACTAAGAGTGTTGACTATACCTTTTACACATGTCGTAAGATTAACTGTATTAAGCACTAAAAATAATCATTTTTCCTTAACAGGAGCCTGGTGCCAGAAGTCCATTAAAATGCTGTTTACATCGTTTTAAACTGTGTGATTGTGAGTGGGAATGAAAATAGCAACAGGTATTTTGTTCCATATAACACAGTAGGAGTGTAACAGGTAAACCTTTATGGATGCAAACTCGACTAAAAACCCACCTGTTTAGGATTGTAATTGAAACATAATCAATTACAAATTTATTGATGGAACTTGACTTAATGTCGTGTTTTGATTGTTGATTCTATGTTGCATTGTGTTTCTGTGTTTGATATGATGTAAAGCACTTTGAAATGCCTTGCTGCTGAAATGTGCTATACAAATAAAATTTGATTGATTGATTGATCGATAAATCTTTTAAGCACAATATCAAACTGAATTTTATGTTGATTATCAGTTGATGATATTTCCTGTTTAAAATCAACCTTTTTAGAGAAATATTAAAGTTTGTATCCTCCTGACTTACCTCTGTCCGTGTCTGTTTCAGAGTGTAGCCTGAATCTCACCTTCCCTCTTATAAAAACCTCCTGGAAGTCCAAACATGGACTTGGCTCATTTTACTTTCGTTTCTCCTCCACCGTATTTTCTAGGTGTGGTCAACCTAAGTGTAGCTTTTACTTCTACTAACGGATGAGTGGGTGAATTTGGACTTATCTGGTGTACAGCAGTAAAGAAGTTTATCTGCAGTCAATAAAAACCAGCAGGCAGTAAATCCTGAACATTTCTGGTTCATTTTTTGTGAATAACACCAATATGACTGTTAGGATTATGAGACTGGGGCTCTTGAGACATAAAGGGCCCTCCTGTAAAGACCTGGGAGGAAAAAAATTAAGTTTGTGAAAAAAATCTATATTTTTGTCACTCATTTCAGAACGTAAAACCCATTCATCATACATACAGGGATATATTTCAAATCCTTGTTTATCGTTTATTCCAGTTTCTCAGAAAATTAGAATAGTGGGAAAATTTGTAATTTGTGGAAACACAAAACACCAGCAAAGGTTTTCCAGGACTTTAAATGGTCTCTCACTCTGCGTCATTCAGCTATATGACTGTCATAAACGCCCTTCACAAGAAGGCAAAGACACTAAAGGTGTCATGGTGAGAGGTTACCAGGACTAGAAAGGAAAGCAACAACTACAGACACCAAACGCAGCAGGAGGCTCCAGGGTGGACAGGCAGCAGCTGGCTGGTGTTTGTGGAGGTATTCAGAGGCAAGGCCTAGCGGAGCAGAGAGGATCAGGTAATTCAGGTAATTCCTGAGCACCAGGAAGTGATCAGAGCTGGTGCTATGAGGAAGGAATAGATGGGAGAGGAATCAGAAACAAGTTAAACGCTGTAAATGCAGCACTGAGAGCTAGCGTGTACCACTGTTGAAGCGAAACCATCTGGCGTCTGCCTCAGGGAAGCCGCTCCTATTTAAGGCCCTTGATGGTTGGTGATGATGAGCACCAGCTGGATCCCGTCAGCCTGCCACCCTGTAAATGTAGAGAAACCACACCCCTGCAGAACACAACAAAAGATTATTTCTGAACAAGCTGTTCACAGAGTTGTGTGTCCAAGCATATTAAAGCGGCAGTATAAAGTGTTTTCCAGGTAAATAGTGCAGTTTTATAGCACAAAAGGCTATAAAATGTTCTTGTGTCATCGCAACACGGCTCCTCTATTGACCATTTGTCAACATTTTTCCAGCATTTCTCTGAGAAGTATAATGAGCTCAGCAGATGTGCAGTTCCAGCAGGTGTTTGCTAATTGCTGCTGGCTAGTCTGAAGGAGTTGAGTGAGGGAGTAATGGGGGAGAAAAGGTTGGAAACTGCAGCTCCAAGGAGGAGCTGCACCTTGAAGGCAGGACTGCTCCAACCATTCAGGCATTTTAGCTGAATGGTTGCCATGGAGATTAAAGGATTTCTCAAATCTTCATGAAATAAAATCAACACTCCAGGAATGTTTTTGATGAGGGAATTACATTATAACATGATGTAAAGCTAAAAAAAAAAAAAAAAAAAAAGCAGATTTTACAGAACAGTGCCCCTTTAACAGAAAATAAGATGAGAGTCCAATTTAGACATTTAATTATTTATGGTGCAGTGGATGAGTTTGTTTGATATGGTTCACAAACAAAAAAAGAGGATGCTTCACAAAATAATACAAAATGTTCTGAAATGAAATAATAAAAATAATCGATGCCACTCCAATAGTGTTTTTATGAGGCTAAAATTATATACAAAATGTTCTTTTGTTCAGCAGTGAGCTTCCAAAATGTCTGATTTTTACAGTAAATAATTTTTTCATTGCTAGCTGTAAATTAATGACTCCCTCCTGTTTAACATAAAACAGCTGCTTAATTGTTAGCAGTTTCTTACTGTTTATAATTATGATGTTATATATTGCTATATGAGGTATGTTTGACACAAAAACAAGACTTGGATCAGCGAAAATACATTCTACCCACAGTGAAGCACGGTAGTGGTAGAACAATGCTGAGCAACCAATCAAAATACTACAAGATCAAAGTCAACTTCAGTCCGCTTTACTGCGCATGTTTATCGAAAACCCAGCAGAAAAGTAGGTAAAAAAATGTAAAGCTAAAATGCATTTATGTATTTTCTATTCAAATTTACATGTAATTTAGCAGTTTTATAAAATTTATCCTTTTGTTATTGCAATATTTTATAATATTGTTGCTCCTGTAAGAAAATACTTAAGTTTTATTTAAAAATCACGAAATGGTACAAGGCTGCCACCTGCTGGTGGTTTGCATCTCTTTGAAAAGAGAAAATTTTTGGAACATTTAATGAATATCATGTTAGATTAGACCGTTTCTCAATTCTGGTCCTCAGGCCCCCCTGTCCTGCATGTTTTAGATGTTTCCGTTCTGCTACACACCTGGATTGAATCTATGGGTGATCAACAGGTTTCTGCAGTACTTGATGGTCATGCAATCATTTGAATCAGCTGTTCTGGAATAGAGGCACATCTAAAACATGCAAAGGTCAGACCCCCTGCCTGAGGACTGGAATTGAGAAGCACTGCATTAGACCAACAAACAAACAAAAAAAACGTGCAAACCATCCACACATTAAAACATGGTGGTGGTAACATCATGATTAATGGACAATTATCCTCAGAAAGGTCAGGGAAGCTGGTCGGTATGAATGAGTCGCCATTAAATCCACATTTCCTCCCTTCTTTATTTCCCCATGACTTACTTTTAAATAGTTATATTTGCCAGACTGATATCAAGATGATAAATTTTGCAATATATCCTTTAGCCCTAATTAGATTTCTCTCATAATTAAATAAAACTGGAAAGAAGTCACTCATTGAACAATAACCAGGTTGTAACATTTTAATACAATTTCTTATAAAACAGAAAACATTTACATCCTTCAACATTTTCTCATTTTCTGGTCCAGTGTCTAAAGTATTCACTCACTAAGTTCTGAGAATCTCCTGAAAGTTCTCAACGAGTTTCAATTTCTACCGACATGTCTCTTGTTGCATATGAACAATAACTCAATCCACATTCAAACATTTTTTTAAAGTTATCTACACAGCAGATAGTTGCTAAAATTGTCATGTTTTACCGCAACAGGACAACAGAAAACGTGGTAAAGCATTTTATCTGGGCCTCATGCTACAGTACGGATCTTTGAGTTTGCGCCACTGCCATGCACAGCGGGGTCAGATTCACAGATGAGTCCAAATGTCTAAATGTGAGAAACCAAACTTCTCCTTAACCCTGTAGCAAGTGTTATCAGGCATGCAGGAAGGTTGGAGGTGCATCTTTGATTTCCAGGCCAACCAGCGCCCCCTGCTGGCGGCGTTCATGGCGCCAGGCGCTGTCGGTCCAGGTTCACCTTTTGGAAGAAAGCCTTCCCGAACTCATAGCTGCTGATCATGACAGCGCAGGCTGGCGCCACTTTGATCACTCTGGGCAGAAAACCTAAACAAAAAATAGTTTTTTTAACTTCCTGGCAAAGAAAACAAGAGATTTCTATTTAAAATATGGCTGTGTGTGTACCTGCAAAGAGGCCTCTGTAGCCCAGAGCAGACCAGATGTCCTTCATGATGTGCCAAGTGGAACTGGTTCCCTTTCTGGAAACTGGAAACAAACAGCAGAAGGTTCATTTTAACTCTTTTTAAAACTTTAAATCTTTTTAAATACAGGTGAAGAAGAGCCAACCTCCCAGAGAATCCATCTCTCCCAGTTGGATCTGCCGCCGAGTCTTGACCACGTCGAACGGGAGCGTCAGGACAGCAGCAACCTGGACACACACACACACACACACACACACACGCTGTAAAATTCTAACATTTTTTTAAAATGTGATGTTTTGAAAAGTCTCTCTCACACACCTGAGAATAAAAAACAAATATAAAAAAAAATATTTCAATCATGTTAGTTTAATGTACAAAATATAAGTCAACCTTTATTTTAATTACACAGACCAATAAGTTATTGGGCCATAAGAAATAATAAATAATTATTACATTCATACAATTCAAACTAATCATGTTAAGAACTTTCAACTCAAATTAAATGCTTAAAAGCAATATATGAAGAAAGTCACTTAAAAAATTATTCTCGCAAAATTTTCTAGCATTTAGCAAATAGAAATAATTTTGGTAATTTTGACAAACCAAAAATAAGTTAAGTTTAGTCAGATTTAACTTTAGACAGTGAGGAAAAAAAACATGTCTCTATTTTTTTATTAGGTGTATAAAAATATCTGGTTTCAACTGTAAATAATGTTTTTAACCAAACATCAGATTACACTTTATTACAAAACGATCCAGTTTAAATATCAAACACTTTCCAGGACTTGATACAGAAATCAAGAACTTTCTAAATCTTGAAAACACCTGATACAATTCAAGCACTTTCAAGGTTTTCAAGCACCCTTACGAACACTGCATGCACATGGAGAACGATATGAAGATAAGATGGACAGATGCAGCGTGAAAATAAAGATATTTTGTTCAAACTCAAGCTTCTTTTTCCCAAAAGTCAAAATAAATTCCATTCTTTTGCAACACTGTTAGCATTTATTAGACGTTGATGCCAATATCTGCTGTACATTCTGTCATTGAAAGTGGGACAACATTGTTAAAGACTCACGGCTCCAGAAACGGCTCCTGCAGTGAAGCTGATGGAGAAGTCGGCCTTCGGCATTGCGTACTGCTCACACAGCTGGGCCTTCACCAGTTCGTAGTTAAACCAGTACAAAGCTGCAACAACAACACAAACAGCGCTAAGACAAAGACTCAATCATTTCCATGATTTACTGTTTATTTCTTTTCTCTTTTTCTACCAAAAACTGGATGATAAAAGTCTTCAGTCTGGTGTTTTGGTCTCAACAAGCCCTTTTTTTAAGTACATGTCATAATTCATTTTATTTGTTGTTTTGTGTATTATTTTGGATATTAAAAATATCTTCCAGTTCCTGTATTAAATTTTCATTAGATTTTACATTTTTTGATCTTTGAGAATGTGTTCTTGCATTATTATATAATTTGTACTATTATATTAGTAGAAAACCATCTCAAAACAATATAATCGTTTTTCGTAATAAACTCTGGGACCATTTATCGTCCAGCAAACGATAAGTTGTTATTGTGACAGACCGATCTACAATCACAAATTAGTTTCAAATAGTTAGAAAAGGAAAGGAAATGTAACTCTTTAAGTAGGATGTGAATGAACCTCACCAGAAAAAGGCACGTCTCTGAGAACGGTGGGCCCCCACCCCCTCCACAGCGACAGCATGCCGCTCTGGGCCACCGCCGAGCGGATGCACACGCGCAGCTCGCTGTAGCTCAGCTTCCTGGATTGCATTTTGGTCCTGACCAGCTCCAGAGGGCTGATGACCGTCACGGCGCCCACTGCCATCAGAACAACACGTTACAGGTAAACAACAATAGAAAAACAACAACAGGAGTTTTTTTTTTCTTCCTCTTACATCTGGCAAGCCCTCCGGCCAGAAGAGGAACGTGGCAGCCCTGGAGCCCCAAACCGAACCACAGGAAGTCCCTCAGCTGGTCGTAGCAGGTGAAGTAGATCACGGTGGCTGGGACGGCCATCACCCTTCACACACATTAAAAACATACAAAGAAACACCGTTTTTATTTAGAAACAAATAAATTGCTCAATAGAGTTAAACACACAGAACCATGGGGAGAAAATTGATCGTTTCTCCCAGTCAGACAGCCACTCTGATTATTACATTTTCTAACGTAGCCTAGCCCTGATACTCCATCATAGGAAATAACAGAACATGCTTAAGACCCAGTTTTCCAACAGCATTTAAACACACCATCCTGAATTTCTATCTGTGGGTAAATATAGTTTTTGACCAGGAACATGTATTTATCCATTTTTATGCAAAGAAACCTCTATGAGGTTAAACGTAAAACCAATCTGGGAGCCAAATTGTAATGTTTGTGTAACTTCTGAAAACAGACGTTTATTTTGTATTCATAATTTCTTTATATTTGTGTGCATTTGAATACATCTTTGCAAGAACAAATCAAGTTTTAAATATGCAGAGATCTGCGAGGCCAAGCAAGGTTACAATGTTAGAGAGAAAAACACTGTCTGATTTGTAAAACTAGAGGGAATTCAGAAACAGAAATCTTTATGGAAAATTGATTTTTATTCGTTTTTAACTTTGAATGAATACCCAAATTGTAATTTACCTCCAGGTAAAACAAGTTTAAGATAATCTGCTCTGAAACTTTATTCACTTTGACTCAAGTTCCTTTTATTTGGAAAATAAAATCTTAAACTTTATTCAGCAGCAGACCATGATGCTCATGTTTACTTGAACACAAAAATAGATTCAGGTTTGCCGACTTGAAGCCATTCAGATAATGTGTGAAAACTCTTTGACCATCTCTGCAGTCATAAGCAGTTTTCTGTCTGCTGTAGTCAAACTGTCTGAGAATGTTAGCTCTGAGCAGAAACCTGCTGACTGGACAAACATGTCCGCCCCCCTTCCTGCCCTCCGGCTTGTTTTCTTTTCAATTCATGGAACGTTTCCTCAAGTTCAGGGAAAACCGAATCTGCAAAACGAGCCAGACTGCATTTAAATAAAACAAAAACGCCTCAAAAATAGGCAGAAATCAAAGCGCCGCCCTGAAACTCACAGCGTCGGTGGCAGCCCACTCCACAGAGAGCGGAGTCCCTCATGGCGGGTGATTTTCACAAAAGCATCCTGCGTCCAAAAACAACATCTCAGTGAATTACGCAGACATTAAAAAATCATCTAAAACCTGCAGCTGTGATGCAGCTCACCAGAGTGCCACTGAAATGCGTCGGTGTTCGGTACCAGCTGGAGCAGCTGGTTCCGTTCTGGCAGACGTAGATGTGATCCATCAGGCTGTTGCAGTACAGGAAACATTTCCCTGCAGAGAAAACACACAGCAAAGCTTCAGAAGCTGCATGCTAATCAATAACGTACATGTTTACTTTTTCCCCTCAAACTTTGCTTCTGAAAATATCAACGTGAAACAACAAAACGGGGCAGCGACACTGCAGATAAGACCAGGGCCGACCTTGCTACAGTTTATTTTGGGTTGATTAGTGACTGAATAAACAGGTTATTCTAGCTTCACAAGCAGAACGAGTTCATCAAGGCTGAACAGAAATATATTTATAGGGCTGCAGCTAACGATGATTTTAGTTATCAATTATTGAGATGAAAAAAAAGTGGCACATATTTCTGTGTTTTTTACAATATTAGAAAATCATAAAAAGATGTAAATAAAAAATTCAACTCATCTTTAAATAAGAAAATAAACGTTTTATAACGTAAAATGCAATAATGACATTCCTTTAGTGATATGTTGATTATTTTTTCAAATAACTGATAATTAGATATCAAAAGGTGTTTAAAGTTGAGATTTTTTTAAACAGAATTTGAACCATTTGAATCTAAGACTGGTACTGGTTCTGGGTGGAAAATAATCACAGACAAGATATTTTTCTGGATCTTAAATGCGAAATGTATACATATATTGTACATTTTTAGCTTAATTAAAGCTCAGAGTCTGTTGTTCTATCAGAAAATGGCCTTTTTCAGTCTGTGTGCTCCAGTTAATGATTGAATGGTAAAAGGTGCTTAATAGGAAATTGTTTTATTTACAGAATTTGAACCGAGTGAAGTTAAACTGCCACTTGAGGAGTTTTACAGAATAATTTATTTACAGAAATATTTGGTTGTTTTTTTTTAATCTAAATTGCAAAATCTGTATATATCATTTTACACCTTGGCTTAATTACAGCTCTGTGTTCTTTCTAAAAAATTGCATATTTTTGAGTCTGTATACAGCAGTTAATGATTAATCAATTACTAAATTAGTTGACAATTATTTCAATAATCACTATTAATCGTTTCAGCCCTATATATTTTCCGATCAGACCGGAGAGCGCTGCTGCAGCAGGTCAATACTCACATTTGGACGAGCGGCCGACTCCACCCCATGGAGCGGATTCACGGCCCAAAGCTAGAAAACGAAGCCAAGGTGGAGCAGAAAGAAAGCCGTTTGAGGGGTTAGTTTCAAACGCAGAAGCAGTTAGAGACCAGCCATCTTAACGCGACGTGAGGAAACAGTTTTCCTACCCTGGTGGAAGGGAGTCTGCTGAGCCTGCAGCCTTATCTTCACAACGTCCAGCGGAGTGACTGCAAACATATCCACACAGCCAATCACAACAGGGGCAGCAAAACGGGTGCAAATAGAATCAAAAAGGAAGAAAACATGGGAGTAAAAACTCTACGGCTCTTGCTCTCGTTGCTTCTATATAAGCTAACCAAATAGAGATGTGAGGAGGGCTCCAGTGCCAGAGGCCAGCATCTGCTGCACTGGAGAGATCGCAGCCACTGGGCCGCCAACGGTCCGCTCCCCCATCTTGCCCACCTGTCAGACCAAACATAAACAAAAACATACAAAATAGCAGGTCGAAAACATCATGCACTGGTCCAACAAGCCACAGTCCAGCAGGAGGAGTGAAGAAAGCTGCGATTTGTTGCAGATTTAGTAAAAAAAAAAAAAGAGAAACCGACTCCTAAGTGGAAAAATTACCGTGCATTGATGCCCGCGGTGCCTTTTTTTTAACTAAACAGGGTATGTCTAGGTGGAGTTGTTAAAACAAGGTCCTTGAAACATTTTGATAGCTTATCTTCCACATGCATGCTGCCTCCAAAGCCTCGCCTCCTGATCTATAAGTGACAGCCGTCTCAAACCGGTTTCCCTACAGGAGGAGGTGCTTCCGCTGGCCTGTCCACTTCCTGGGGGCTCACTAATAACGAAACGTGGTCATTACAGCCGCATCGGACATGGGGTTGGACCAAATTCGTCAGATTCTTTAATGGTCACAGGAATAAGCTTGAAAGCTATAATCTTAACGGAAATCTCTCACGTTACACGACAAAAACACCAAAACAGCAGCCTTATGTTGACAGGATGCACGTTTGTTGTATGAAAAATACTAGATTCATAATCTGGCTTCCTAATAGAGTGGATTAAAGCTTCATTTTGTTTGTTTTTTAGCATGCATTTCAGCAGTTGTACGCCATGTTCTTTTTCCGCAACGCTGAAGTTCGCTTCCGATTGGGCGCTTGAGAAAACGTGTTTTAACAGCTTTTGATGAATTTGGTTTTCCTTATATACAGGAGAAATGTTAAAATATATAAGCAGATTGAAAAAAAACAGTCTACAATTAACAAGTCATTATTTTTATTTCTTGAACTAAAGTGGACTAAACGTATTTAGTCCTTAAAAACAGCGGAATAATCTTTTTTAGGGGGCACTCAATGTGAGACTAACTTCAGTGTATTTGTCTTTCTCGAAAAAATAAACTAAGAATATATTTTTTTCTTGGTGAAATATCAATATGTACTAAAACTATGCGTTCAACAAAGATGAGCAGGAACTCTTAGTTTCAGACAAGATTGTCTAATGTAGTCTTCAAATGTGGGTGTTTTGCTAACCGCTAACTGCAAAACGTTGATTAGCTCGGTAGCCATCTTGCTGTTTACAAGCTGCAAAGCTTTGCCATAAATTATGAGTTGACGTTACCCACCTCTCACTTCAGCTGCCAGCCTTTTCCTGAAACATAGGTGCCTTCACCCATGTCAGTTACTCAATCTGCGGCAATTCGTTTTACTCAGGAGCTCCATTGCAGAGCATCCCGAGTGCAAAATGTTACCAACGTCTGGCCTCGCCGCCGCACATCCTCTCACGTACGCGAAACCCAGATTCAAAACATATCTGCGTAACCAAAGAAACAGCCCGTTCGACCGAACGCATGATTTGTAGATCAGCGTTTGGACGGACTCGGATCCCCCTGCTGCTGTTTCAGACGCTTTGGTGCCATCTAGTGGGTTGCAAAATCACTGGCTGCACCAGGAAGCTTCGCGTAAATAAGTTTTCTGTTAGATTACGTTACCCGTTAGAACGACAAACTATGCTACTTGATGACAAAAGCCAAAAACAAACAAAAAACAATTCAATCAACTTTAAAAAAGTTTACGTTTAGCGAATAAACACAGTGCAGACGGAGAGATCCGCCCTCTGACCATGATGGGGGCGTACTCGTGATGATACAGGTCCGGCAGGACTCTTTGTGGGGATTCACTGCGGTGAGACGCAGCGAGGAAGCTCCACTGTCACTTCACAACAGCCTTTCTGTCTTTAATAAAGGTAAGAGCACTGTAAAACCTCTTTTACTCTCAATCCGTTGGAAAAATGCTAACAAATTTTAGCAAACCTCTATGGCTGAAACTTAAAAAGTTGATTTTTTTATTCGAAAAAAAATACAAACTTTAAAGTTATGCAATATTTATGCAAATTTCACATGTCTTCGTAACATTTATACATATTAAATATGTAGTAGTTGTCTTTTTAGTGACGCTGGGAGTGTTATGTATACAACTCTCTCCTTTGTGCAGGGAGACAAAGACAATATGATGAGGAAGTACTACCACAGGAAACAAACAAATATATCTAGACACTGAGATTCTGTAAATGTATGTTTCTTTGTGCCAAACGGGCTAAAATATAAATAATAACCCATCATTTTCAGTTCACACAGACCGATTTTTATAACAGAATTATTGTAAAAGTCCCACTTTCAAGGTTATCTGATAACTGCTCAGCAAAACCCTGGAATCTAACAGTTTATGCTGCTATTTGAGGACTCAAAATAATCATTTTTGAAAGTGGAAAAGGGGGTTTTAAGTTTCACTTTACTTTTTCTAGACTTCCTCTTAGTGAGTGCTTTTCGCTGCTTGCAGATGCAGACCTGGGTTGTGATCTGTTGGGCTATCTTTGCCGTGGTCGGTGCAGATGAGTGTCCGGATGGAGGCAGGTGTGCAGAAGGTCAAACCTGCTGCAGCAGCCCAACGAACGGCTATGGCTGCTGCCCGTTTGATCAGGTACATGTGGCTGCACAACAAATTTCTCTAAGCATCTTTCTGTCTGGGGTATCAGTTAAATGTCAATGGTTGGATACTATAATATGTTTTTACTAGTACAATACAAGATAATTCTTCTCATTATTATTTAGAAACTAGTTTCTGCAAATAATACAACACAGACAAACAAATAATTTGTTATTAGCATGTTACAAAATTAGTTCTTCACATTTAATTTTAATGTGTACAAAACAATGAAGGAAGTGTTGCAGAACTATGCATGTGACTTGGATTAATTTTAGTTCCTTAAATGGAATTTATACTCCACTCTCTAGTAGGATGTTGTAATAGCAAAATAAACTATGTATTTCTCTACATTATATTTACAAACAGATACAGTACAACATATGTGAATGATTTCTGGAGTAAACATTTGTTCTGTTATTTTTTCCACAAATTTAGGCTTCCAAAGTTTAAAAGCAGAAAACATTTGTTCATGCAAAAACTATTTATTTCCCCACAAAAAACAACTACATTTTTTTGCGAGAATTTTCAACCTACAGTCAAAACTCTCCTACAAAACCAAATTTTGATAAACATTTTGTAAATAAAGCAACAGCTAGCAACAATAAAAATCTAAATTATGGCATTCTCGCACCATCTTATTTGATTTTTGAGTTTATTCTAGCCCTGTTATTATCTCAATTGTTGCTACATATGTTTAAAAAAGGAACAAAGACTTTTAAATTGAAATTTAGAGTTTAAGTTTAAACCAGTTGCTAGAATTAGCTAACAAACACTGGAACATCTAGCATAAGAGAAAATTAAAAATGACCAAGTTCTTCCTCCTAACTTTTTATATGAAAATGATTTTTTAATTATTATTAATTTAGTATAAGTATATTACAAAAACCTAGAGTAAAGACTGCTGAACAAAAATAAACTGGATTATCCAGTTTTGATAAAATGGCATTAGCCTAGCAAACAAGGAAGAGTTTGCAAAATTCAAGTTAACAAATTCCTTCACTTAAAAGGGAGGAATTTGTACTTATCTAAAGTATGATCTAGTTGATTTTTTAACATTTTTTAAATATCTTTATAACCAAGAACCAAGATGCCAAAAACTAACAGAATTTGCTTATTTTTCTTCACATTTAGCTTGGATTGGCTTAGCTGGCAGAAGCTAGATGTTTCACACTGCAAAAATACAAATTCTTACCAACTATTTTCCATCTAGTTTCTAGTGTAAATATATTAGTACACTTGAAATAAGCCTTACTAGTAACTCAGAAAAAAATATTAGTCAATAGTTAATTTGTCAATGGAGCTAGTACTTTTTCATCTAAATTAAGGAATTATTCACTTTAAACTTAGTTGTAAGTCAGTTTTGTCTGATTTCAAGTGTCCTGGAATAATTGCATTAGAAAATAGACCAAAGTGCTTGGTAGGATTTTGTGTTTTTGCAGTGTATGTATTTCTCTTTATGGCCCTTTAGCTTCACCTTCATTTTAAGCTGAGTTGCTTAAGTTTTGCTCCATCAATTATTCACAGTTGTACTATTCTTATTAAAATATTTTATCACAAAAGGCTTCTGCACATCCTCATGACACATTCAGCTATGACCTTATTATGACCGTTTAACCTTATTATGTCGATGTCACAGTAAAATTGACATAGCAGATAAAGTTTCTGTACTCTAAAGTAAACGTTATTCTATAGTAGCGCTATTCATACCGGAAGGTGTTTTACTACTGTATAAACTAGATAAAAGAACTAGCCTCATTCAGAGTAGGAGATATCCGTACTAACTTTGGTAGTCAAAGTGTTCCCGCTACTCCCGTCTCCACAGGCTGAATGCTGTGAGGATCACATCCACTGCTGTCCAGCAGACACGATCTGCGACTCAGAGGCGTCCCGCTGTGTGAACGCCACCGTGTCCATCCCATGGATGGAAAGGAGCTCCGCTCTCCAGCGCACAGTCTCTAAAGTACGAGTAACATCCTCTTGTTTTCATCCACAAACCCGGTTTAAGCATACGTAGTTCTTATAAGACGTAGCACTTCCGTGAACTTGGTAACGGACAGCCATCTTAGCAGGCAGTTGCTATGGAGTTGCTATGACAACAGTAAACCTTGAAGCAACAAGATCAGAACTACTGCTTACCGCGTTCCTAACTTATAAACTGCATAAATACATTACAGCTATTATTACACTACATTTCTGAGTACTACAGCTACCTCTGTGTAATACTAAGATGAATATCAGTTATATTTACTGTAGTACGTACTGCCGAAGTAGCAAAATTAGCTTAGCTAATGTAGCTTTTAGCTGCTAGCTAAGACGGACTTGTAGCCGACGTGTATGTCATGGCTGGGCAGAGTACCGAAAAATTGTACTCAATTTCACTACTTCAGCATATTTTTACTCAAGTAAAAGTAAAAGTAGCTGTCTAATAAATTACTCAAGTCAGACTAGAAAGTATTTGGTAAAAAGTCTACTCAAGTAAGTAACTAATCAAATTATCAATCATTTAATATTTAAAAATTACATTATCAGACAGACCAAAATAACAAAAACTGCAGGTGTGTATCTGTTTCTGGTGAATGTTTGGTTAAAACACGTTTGTTCTAAATTCACTGAAGTTACTCAGAGTGGGTAGAGTATCCACAAGTTTTACTCAAGTAAAAGTAGAAATACTTCATAAGAAAATTACTCACGTAAAAGTAAAATTTACAACGTTGTAAATGCTCCTAAAAGTATTTTTTTTTTCCGAAAATGTTGCTCAAGTAAATGTAACTGAATAAATGTACTCCTCAGCTCTGATTACAACTTTTACTCTGTTACAATTTGAATACTTGTCCACATCATCTGACATATTTTCTTTCTCTCTCTCATACGGGTCAATCCCAACAGCAACCATTTTTTTAATGCACCTTGGTCTCGCACATTGGTCAAGAGTGTCCACATATTTTATTTTTGTTTGCCTTGAAGACATGGGTTCCTCTATCCGTTGCGCATGCGTTTGCCTACTAAGATGGCGCAGATCACTTTTAGTTCAGACTAAAGTGTGGGAACTATGTATTCTCAGTGGCGTTCCTCATTTGTTGTCCATGCAGTCCTTCAGGATGATCAAGTCCTACATGGGTGAAGACGACGATAACATCTGTCCCGATCAATCACGATGCCCTGCTGAGTTTTCCTGCCTGAAGGCTTTGACAAAGTTTGGATGCTGTCCGCTAGCAAAGGTAATCAAATTTTAGTTTTTGAGCCTTAAAACTGCAGTATGTAACTTTTATAATATATATTTTTTACATATTTGTTGACGTCATGACTTTTTTATGACAGCATGGTATGAGACAGATAATCTTTGAAAAAGATTTAGCTCCTCTGCCTTGTCCCACTAGAAACAACCAATCAGAGCCAGGAGGCGGGTCTTAGTGCTGTCAATCATCTTCTGTTAATATCTCCTTGCTCTGTGCTACGTTGCAGCTAGCGCAGCCTGTTATGAATGCTCAGGGCAGTTAGCACAGCCAGCGATGGCGGATAAACTGTTTTCCTCTAACGGTAACGCATGTGGTTGATTGACAACACTAAGCCCCTCCTCCTGGCTCTTATTGGTTGTTTTCGGTTGGAACGATGCATTTCGTCAGACTGGAATAGTAGCTGAGGGAGACGGTGGAGGAGATCGATTATCTGTCTCACAACAAACTGTCACAAAATATTTGCAAATACAATCTTGTCGTTTTGGATAAGTGAGTGTGTGAGGATTTCAGGGATGTTTTTCTAACTTGATGCCATCCAACAGGGAATCTCCTGCTCTGATGGAAAGCACTGCTGTCCTGAGGGCCACCACTGCAGCATCGACAGCCGCTCCTGCATCAAAAAAGGTTGGATTTATCATAATATTCATCGTTGTCAGTCTTTCATCTTTGTTTAAGGCTGCAACTAACAATTACTCTGACGATTAATCGATCAATCGGGTAATGAAATCAGCAGACTCTTCATTTTACCTCATAAACCTTTTTTATGCAATATTAAATACATTAAAAGATGCAAACATTTAATTACTTTTTTAGAAAAGAAAATAAACATTTTATCACCTAAAATGCAATAACATAGAATTCTTTTTGAGGCAAGGAATGCTTTTTCAGCTAAAAAAATGATTTCAGTTATGCTAAAAACTCGACCATTTACATCAATATAGAGTATGGCTGATCTGTTGACTATTTTTTGGATTAAACAATTTATTAATTGAAAAGCAAACTATGTTTTCTTTACAGAATTTGAACCAGGTGAAGTTTAAACTGCAACTTAAGGAATTTAGGGTAGAACATATTTGCAGTCAAAGGTTGTTTTCTTTATTTTAATGCAAAATGTATTTTTTTATTTTTTTTTTTACGGTTTTGGCTTACTTGCTGCTCTAACTATGTTCTGTCAGCAAATTACCCTTTTTCATTTTACTGCAGTAAATGATTAATCGACTGCTAAATTAGTTGATGATTATTTTAATCATCGATTAATCACTATTAATCGTTTCAGCTCCGTCATTATTATTTTAGTTTTTATAATTCTGTTGTTTTATTTTTGGTGAAAAAACTTATGACTGTGTAGAGACGGCATGTCCAAATGATCAGATGAATTCGCTTGCTGTGAGATGATTAATCAATTACTAAATTAGTTGATTATTTCAATCATAATTGTGATTAATCATTTCAGCTCTATCATTTTTTTGTTTGTTGTTTTTAAAGAACTTGTGACAGCCGTCCAGTGTAGCGATGGCGTTTCTGAATGCCCGGATGAAACGACCTGCTGTGAGACTCCAGAAGGCAAATGGGGTTGCTGTCCAATGCCAAAGGTATGCAGTAATCAGTCTTCACTCATATTGCTCTATATTAGTAAGACTTCACACTGTAAGTAAGATAGTAAAGGAGGAAAAAGTCAAATGGATGATTTGCATGACCCACATCGACTCACATCCAGGTTATCGCGTCTTTATTGTGTCTTATCCTGGGCTGACGTGTGACTTTATTGTCCAAACAGGCTGTGTGCTGCGATGATAAGAAACACTGCTGCCCTGAAGGGACAACATGCAACATTGAACAAATGAAATGCATTTCCATATCTACCAAAAAGGAGCTGCCCATGTGGGCTAAGTTCCCTGCCAGACAGAGAGCAGCCTGGGAGAACCAGAATGGTTAGGAGTGTGTGTCATCATGAAGGATTGGTGAGCTGAACTTCACTATAATGAAGAAATCTGGGTGGGTTTGTTTTTCCAGAAGGTGAAGAAATTACCGCAAAGGCAGCTGATGAGAAAGAAGCAGAGAAATCCACTGAAGCTGCTACAGCCAATCAACTTTCTCCTCTGAAGGAGGAAGTGACTGTGTCATCTGTTGCTAAGGCAGACGGAGGTGAAATTTCACTTCATGCTTCTTGAAAGTTTTACCAGAAAGTGCCAGTTTTATACTAAGTAACATTCACACTAACAGGATTATTCACACTGTACTCAAATAAAAGTAGGCCTACTTCAACATATTTTATAAAAGTAAAAAGTAGCCATCTAAGAATTTACTCAGACTTTTCAGTAAAAAAGTCTTTGGTAGAAAGTCTACTGAAGTACTGAGTAACTGATCAAATTATCAGTCATTTAATATTTAAAAATTACATAATCAGACGGACCAAAACATAAAGTTAAGTGTACATGTTGGTGTTTGAAGGACCAAAATTACAATAATTCATATAACTAATAAAAAATAACAAAATTAGGCAGAAGAACATTTTCCCAAATCAGTTTCTTTTAATGTAAAATTTATCAAACTTTAACAAAAACTGCAGGTGTCTGTGTCTGGTGATTGTTTGTTTTTCATTCAGTGGGTAGAGAAATCAGAAATTTTACTTCAGTAAAATTAGAGAAATACTTCATAATAAAATTACTCAAGTAAAAGTAAAAAGTATAGCGTAGTAAATACACTCCTAAAAGTAAATCTTTTCAAAAAAGTTACTCAAGTAGACTGACATACACATTAAAAAGACACAAACACATTTTTTCTCACAATCTGATGCTTAGGATAAGAATTTTTAAAAACACATTATCCCAGCAGGAGAGTTGAATCAACTGAAATCTGCTTTCTTCTCCTTCAGTTTACAATGTGGCTTGCAATGAAACGGCCGCCTGTCCTGATGGCACCACCTGCTGCAAAACAAAGGAAGGCGGCTGGGCTTGTTGTCCTCTGACAGAGGTAAACTGGGACGATTTCTTAGAAATGTTTTCAAAACTGATATATTGGAACCTTAAAGGGGACCCGAAATCCCATTTTGCACATTTTTGTACTTCTATTTGGTCTCCACTTCTTCTAAAAACAGACAAAGCTCTTAAATAAATGACACAGTCGTTTTTGGGCAATAAATTAATGTTTTTTGGTGTCTGGAAAACAAGCCGCTTCTAAAACCTCCGAAATACGACATCATACTGTTACCGTTACCACGCAACCCACGCTGAGTTTCAGCACGTACAATGGCTGCTGGAAAACACAAGTGCTCTGTTGTTGAGTTACTATCCAAAAACCACTCACTGCATTCTCATTGGTTGTGCAGGAGGCCCCACTTCTATTTTCTAAGATGTTGGCCTGTATAATTGTGCATCTCTTTGTAGCCATTTTCACATACTAGTGTAAATGTTGATTGTATTGAAAGGGACAAGAGGTCCTACAAGCTCAAGACTGGAATCTTATAATCCAAGTATGCAAAAAATGTGATGAACGTGATTTGCATAGACCGCGGGTCGACAACCCGCCGCATGCGGCTCTTTAGCGCTGCTCTAGTGGCTCTCTAGAGCTTTTTCAAAAATGTTTGAAAATGGAAAAAGATGGGGGTGGGAAATATATTTTTTGTTTTAATATGGTTTCTGTAGGAAGAGAAATGTGACACAATTATTCTTAAAGTTTTCCAATGCTATAAAAATGTGTAGAATAAATATTCAATTTCAACATTTCTGTCAAGGAAGATTTGCGTCATAGCCTGTGACCTTTCTTTCAGCTGGGCGGGGCGCGAGGCATGTGGCTGTTGTAAACAAACCGACAGGTGTGTGGTGGGCCATGGATAGCAAAGGGGAAAAGAAAAATAGCAGAGGAGAGATTCTACATTTCTTGGACTGAATCATTGGCATTCATTGCCAATGCTGAAGGATTACCTGAATGTTTGCTATGTAGCGAGAAGTTGTCAGATAGCAAAAAGAGTACCGTACTTTCCTGACTATTGAGCGCACCTTATTGTAAGCCGCACCTACAATTTAAAAATACAACAACAAAGAAACAAACAAACTGGAAATGTACCTATATAAGCCGCACCAGGCTATAAGCTGAATGGTTCATAGGGTGGGGAAAAAGTAGCAGCTTATAGTCCGAAAAATACGGTAATGTGGAAAGACATTTCCAGGGAAGGTATGTTACAACAGCTGCCGCATCAAAATTAAAGTTGCATCTTACATGCCCGATGTTGAGAAGCTGTCTAGTGATGTCTGTCAACAGAAGTCACATTAAACACGTAAGAACACAATCCTGCCATGGGCACATCTATTTAGTAACAAAGTGGGTTGTTTCTATAAACTGACTAGTGGTTTTTGTCAGTATGTATTTAGAATGACACGTAGCGATATTATTGTGTTTTGTAGCTCAGGTCCGAGGACGGTTGTGTGTCAAAAGAGAAGCTGCTATGTTTTGCCATTGCAAAAATGCAATGGTATTTGCTTGGCATTCGCATAGAAATCAAACTTAAACTGTATTAATTTAATTTTATATACTTTACCTTTTCAAAAGGCAAATTTATAATTTTATAACTGCAGGTTGTGTTTTATTGCACTCCGTTGGTTGCCTAGAGAAGGGGCACGTTATGCACTTTCCGTTTTGTTGTTTATTCTCACATGTTGTGTTTTCGATCACACATTTTACGGTGATTATTTACAAAGAGCGATCGTCGTTTTGCAAACTGCATTTGTGAGCAATGCTTTCCGAGTTCCAAAAGGAAAAAAATGACCCTTTCCCTGACGATCTTCATAATACAAATTACATAAAAAATCAGATTTGTTAATTGCATTTCTTTAATTTTATCAATGTAAGGAAATATTATACATTAATATTGTAACGGACGGTAAACTTAAAACACTTAAAGCACCATCAGACAACAGAACAGTCACATGGTGCGTCATTCCTTCCAGGACGCACTGCAGGGAAAATAAGCACTTAATCACCAATGTTTATTATGTATACACTTAGTCATTTTGACAATAGGCTAATATAAACACTTAAAGCCTGTTTTGCCTTCATTATAAGCTTTATATAAGGCTTTTAATTTTATTGCGGCTCCGGACAGATTTGTTTTTTTTGTTTTTTTGGTCCGATATGTCTCTTTCAACATTTTGGGTTGCCGACCTTGGCATAGACCATTGCCCTATCCTAACCTATTAAAGGAAGCATAGTATGTCACTTTTAACAGTTCAAAGTGCCTCTGGGTATTTATTTAATTCGTTTTGTCCACCATGTCATCCTCAGGCTGTTTGCTGTGAAGATTTTATACACTGCTGTCCAAAGGGGAAGAAATGTAACGTGGCAGCAGGAACATGTGAAGACGGCCTTCTCTCCATCCACTGGTTTGAGAAGAAACCAGCGATCTTCAGACCGGGTGTGGAGGTGCAGGTGAAGAATGTGCCATGTAACGACACCGCCGCCTGTCCTGATGGCACCACCTGCTGCAAAACAAAAGAAGGCGGCTGGGCTTGTTGTCCTCTGATCGAGGTAAACTGGGACAATTTCTTAGAAATATTTTCAGAAAAGATATATTGGAACCTTAAAGGTGACCCAAAAGTCACATTTTGCACATTTTTTTACTTCAATTTGGTCTCCACTTCATCCAAAAACTGACAAAACTCTTAAATAAACGACACAGTCATTTTTGGGCAATAAATGAATGTTTTTTGGTGTCTGGAAAACAAGCCGCTTCAAAAAACGTCCGGAGTACGACATCATACTGCGCCGTTACCAAGCAACCCACGTTAAGTTTCACAATGTACAATGGCTGCTGGAAAACATAAGTGTTTTGTTGTTGAGTTACCATCCAAAAACCACTCACTGCAGTCTCATTGGTTGTTCAGGAGGCCCCACTTCTGCTTTTCTAAGATGTTGGCTTGTATAATTGTGCATCTCTTTGTAGCCATTTTCACATATTAGTGTAAATGTTGATTGTATTCAAAGGGACAAGAGGTCCTACAAGTTCAAGACTGGAATCTTATTGTCTAAGAATGCAAAAAAAGTGATGAACGTGATTTGCATAGACCATCAACCTATCCTAACGCTATTAAAGGAAGCATAGTATGTCATTTTAACAGTTCAAAGTGCCTCTGGGTATTTATTTAATTCGTTTTGTCCACCTGTCATCCTCAGGCTGTTTGCTGTGAAGATTTTATACACTGCTGTCCAAAGGGGAAGACATGTAACGTGGCAGCAGGAACATGTGAAGACGGCCTTCTCTCCATCCCCTGGTTTGAGAAGAAACCAGCGATCTCCAGACCGGGTGTGGAGGTGCAGGTGAAGAATGTGCCATGTAACGACACCGCCGCCTGTCCTGATGGCACCACCTGCTGCAAAACAAAAGAAGGCGGCTGGGCTTGTTGTCCTCTGATCGAGGTAAACTGGGACAATTTCTTAGAAATATTTTCAGAAAAGATATATTGGAACCTTAAAGGTGACCCAAAAGTCACATTTTGCACATTTTTTTACTTCAATTTGGTCTCCACTTCATCCAAAAACTGACAAAACTCTTAAATAAACGACACAGTCATTTTTGGGCAATAAATTAATGTTTTTTGGTGTCTGGAAAACAAGCCGTTTCAAAAAACGTCCGGAGTACGACATCATACTGCACCGTTACCAAGCAACCCACGTTGAGTTTCACAATGTACAATGGCTGCTGGAAAACACAAGTGCTCTGTTGTTGAGTTACCATCCAAAAACCACTCACTGCATTCTCATTGGTTGTGTAGGAGGCCCCACTTCTACTTTTCTAAGATGTTGGCTTGTATAATTGTGCATCTCTTTGTAGCCATTTTCACATATTATTGTAAATGTTGATTGTATTCAAAGTGACAGGAGGTGCTACAAACTCAAGACTGGAGTCTTATAATCTTAGTATGCAAAAAATGTGATGAACGTGATTTGCATAGACCATCAACCCATCCTAATGCTATTAAAGGAAGCATAGTATGTCACTTTTAACAGTTCAAAG
The DNA here is from genome assembly GCF_002775205.1 of Xiphophorus maculatus. NCBI lineage: Eukaryota > Metazoa > Chordata > Actinopteri > Cyprinodontiformes > Poeciliidae > Xiphophorus > Xiphophorus maculatus. Next base: position 3,537,731 of record NC_036458.1, read on the forward strand.
TGCCTCTTGGTATTTATTTAATTCGTTTTGTCCACCTGTCATCCTCAGGCTGTTTGCTGTGAAGATTTTATACACTGCTGTCCAAAGGGGAAGAAATGTAACGTGGCAGCAGGAACATGTGAAGACGGCCTTCTCTCCATCCCCTGGTTTGAGAAGAAACCAGCGATCTCCAGACCGGGTGTGGAGGTGCAGGTGAAGAATGTGCCATGTAACGACACCGCCGCCTGTCCTGATGGCACCACCTGCTGCAAAACAAAAGAAGGCGGCTGGGCTTGTTGTCCTCTGATCGAGGTAAACTGGGACAATTTCTTAGAAATATTTTCAGAAAAGATATATTGGAACCTTAAAGGTGACCCAAAAGTCACATTTTGCACATTTTTTTACTTCAATTTGGTCTCCACTTCATCCAAAAACTGACAAAACTCTTAAATAAACGACACAGTCATTTTTGGGCAATAAATGAATGTTTTTTGGTGTCTGGAAAACAAGCCGTTTCAAAAAACGTCCGGAGTACGACATCATACTGCGCCGTTACCAAGCAACCCACGTTAAGTTTCACAATGTACAATGGCTGCTGGAAAACACAAGTGCTCTGTTGTTGAGTTACCATCCAAAAACCACTCACTGCATTCTCATTGGTTGTGTAGGAGGCCCCACTTCTACTTTTCTAAGATGTTGGCTTGTATAATTGTGCATCTCTTTGTAGCCATTTTCACATATTAGTGTAAATGTTGATTGTATTCAAAGGGACAAGAGGTCCTACAAGTTCAAGACTGGAATCTTATTGTCTAAGAATGCAAAAAAAGTGATGAACGTGATTTGCATAGACCATCAACCTATCCTAACGCTATTAAAGGAAGCATAGTATGTCACTTTTAACAGTTCAAAGTGCCTCTTGGTATTTATTTAATTTGTTTTGTCCACCATGTCATCCTCAGGCTGTTTGCTGTGATGATTTTATACACTGCTGTCCAAAGGGGAAGACATGTAACGTGGCAGCAGGAACATGTGAAGACGGCCTTCTCTCCATCCCCTGGTTTGAGAAGAAACCAGCGATCTCCAGACCGGGTGTGGAGGTGAAGGTGAAGAATGTGCCATGTAACGACACCGCCGCCTGTCCTGATGGCACCACCTGCTGCAAAACAAAAGAAGGCGGCTGGGCTTGTTGTCCTCTGATCGAGGTAAACTGGGACAATTTCTTAGAAATATTTTCAGAAAAGATATATTGGAACCTTAAAGGTGACCCAAAAGTCACATTTTGCACATTTATTTACTTCAATTTGGTCTCCACTTCATCCAAAAACTGACAAAACTCTTAAATAAACGACACAGTCATTTTTGGGCAATAAATTAATGTTTTTTGGTGTCTGGAAAACAAGCTGCTTCAAAAACCTCTGGAGTACGACATTATACTGCGCCGTTACCAAGCAACCCACGTTAAGTTTCACAATGTACAATGGCTGCTGGAAAACATAAGTGTTTTGTTGTTGAGCTACCATCCAAAAACCACTCACTGCAGTCTCATTGGTTGTTCAGGAGGCCCCACTTCTGCTTTTCTAAGATGTTGGCTTGTATAATTGTGCATCTCTTTGTAGCCATTTTCACATATTAGTGTAAATGTTGATTGTATTCAAAGGGACAAGAGGTCCTACAAGTTCAAGACTGGAATCTTATTGTCTAAGAATGCAATAAAAGTGATGAACGTGATTTGCATAGACCATCAACCTATCCTAACCTATTAAAGGAAGCATAGTATGTCACTTTTAACAGTTTAAAGTGCCTCTGGGTATTTATTTAATTCGTTTTGTCCACCATGTCATCCTCAGGCTGTTTGCTGTGATGATTTTATACACTGCTGTCCAAAGGGGAAGACATGTAACGTGGCAGCAGGAACATGTGAAGACGGCCTTCTCTCCATCCCCTGGTTTGAGAAGAAACCAGCGATCTCCAGACCGGGTGTGGAGGTGAAGGTGAAGAATGTGCCATGTAACGACACCGCCGCCTGTCCTGATGGCACCACCTGCTGCAAAACAAAAGAAGGCGGCTGGGCTTGTTGTCCTCTACCTAAGGTTAGCAAACCAACAGTTGACCTCCAGCGAATTTGAAGAATATAGTTTCTGGAACTGCGTTTTAGGGATTAAACTGGCTAATTTCGTAAAAACTTTCTGAAGGAAGTGTCTGTACTTCCTTCAGAGGCATTAAGTATCACCTTTAAAGATCACTATGGATTTTTAAAGGTGATCTATTATGTTTCTTTCTCCCATGGCTACAAATGTATTTCATTTTATCTGACACTTTATTTGCTAGGCGGTCTGCTGTGACGACCATGAGCACTGCTGCCCTGAAGGCACCACCTGTAACCCGACCAGCACCGGTTGTTTACAAGCTTCAGCCTCAACGCCCTTCATACTGCAGGTTGCTGCGTTCACCACTCCGGTACCCACCACAACAACCCAAAGCTTGGTGACAACACCAGCAGAGACCAGTGAAGAGGATGAGCGACCCACACAAGAGGGAGATAATGAAGAGGAAGAGGAGGAGAAGGAAGAAGAGGGGAATCAGTGTGATGAACACACCAGCTGCCCTCGGGACACAACCTGCTGCTTTATGCAGTCATGTAAGAAGTGGGGCTGCTGCCCACTGCCAAAGGTGAGTTCTGCTACTCGCTAGCCTGGTTTAGTTTGCTTTAATCCAAGTAGAGTTCGTTTTCCTACAAAGTCTGGTTTGTTTGAGGAGGTGTGAAAGCGTAATCAAACTCTGATACGAGCCAAAAATTAACTCTGATCCACCTACAAACCTTGGTCTCTGTTTGGTTGAAGTGAACTCAGGCGCTATTCGAATGCATTTTGAACGCCAAGCGGTCCAGAGACTGTTTCAGAAGCAAGAAGTGCGTTACAGGCAGAGCATTCTGGGTAAATACAACCAGAACAAACGTGCTAACCTAGCGCTAACCGAAAAAATGGCTCACGTCTTTTGCTGAAGAGAAAAGAGATGTCCTACAACTGGTAAAATCCTTTTCATGTTTGCTTACATTTTGTGAAAAAGAAAGTTCTCCAGAGGTTTGCATTTTATTTTTCTTAGTGGTTCTTGGTGCAGCGCCCCCACAGGCGAGGAGGGGAACAGGTTTTCTTAGAATTTTGTCCAGTGCAGTTTGGAAGCACAATGCTGCATTAAGGCCATTGTAGATTAAAAAAAAAGAAGTAAATTTCCACCAAAAAACTCAGATATTTTTTCATTACGCAATCTTAAGAATTTTTTTTAGAAAAAATATGATAAAAAGTAAAAAATGTTGACTTTTCAAACTCAGAAAATGTACAAAAGTCAAAAATTTTAGAATTTTTTAACTCATGAATGAATTTAAAAACGTTTTTTCTATTTACAATGGCCCAAATTCACTATTGTATGAAACTGAACCGCAGCAGCTAGAAATGTAGAAAATGTTGCAACTTTAGTCACCAGTTGAACCGAGTTTACCAAACTTTGAGGTGTGAAAACACTTTTGAGCTGCATAATTAAACTTATAAAGACTTTTTAGCAAAACAGTGCTACAAAAATGTGACTCATGAATCTGAACTGTGTTAATTTCTTAATAATAATGTAGTTTAAGTACCAGAATCCATTTTCATTTATTGAAGGAAAACTAGAACTACACAGCTGATTATGGCTGGCCTTCCACTACTGACCAAATCCAACTTCACAATGGCTCTAAAGATCTGAGTGTTTTGTGGTCAAAAAAGGAGAAGTTAGTCATAGAAACGATTGTAGATACTTATTGAACAACCTACAAAGGAAGCTAAATGTCAAAGTCGTGCAAAGAAACAAGAAGAAGCTACGTACATGTATTTAATGTAAATGATAAGTTGCATAAAAGAACAGTGATGATTGTTATCAACATTACTGACACAAACCCCCATTGTTGATGTAGATTTATCAAAATAGGAAACATTTTGGTTCATTTTCTCAACTAGAGTCGTATATTTAGTTATAATAAATATTTCAATGATTACACTGCAAAAATGCACATTTTTACCGAGTATTTTCGGTCTAGTTTTAGTTCAAATATCTTAGTACACTTTAAACAAGACAAAACTAACTCATAAGTAACTTTTCAGCAAGACATTTGAGCTGTTTGCAGTTAATAATTCCTTAATATTGATACAAAACAAAAGTACTAGTTATTAGCAAATTATTTCACTTATAACAAGATATTGTTCACATGTTTACGTTATGTAACTGAAACTTTCCATCAGTGTTAAGGAAATATTGACTTAAAACAAGCTGATAACCTAATGAAACATTACATGTAAGTTAGTTTAGCCTTTTTTCAAATGTACTAAGGTTCAATAGAATCTAGACAAAAATACTTGGTAAAAAATTGTGTTTTTACAGTGTATCTCAGACTGCTGGTTTTTTATTATTCAAAAGCCACTTTTCCTAGAGCATGGTGATATTTTTTTAACGTTTTCTACAAGTAGAAAAGCATAAAAAACATTAACACATATTATACTGAACTAAAAAAGAACATAATCCAGATATTTAAACCCTTAGGACAGACTTTTTGTGTTTCATATAAATGTTTTCTAGATTTGAAATTGAGTTTTGGAACCTGCAGCATGATTAGTATTATTTCATTTGACTCTATTAAAGTGAAACATAATATATTAATGCTTTGCAATAAAATCAAAACCTACAGAATTTACTATCATTAAATTGTCACAATACCACATTAGTTGTTGTAATCCCCTGAGGTCTGCAGTGTTGGCTAAAGTAGATAATAGATTATTGATTTTATTTTCTAATCTGCATACATTTGACATCCAAGAGGCAAATTTCACCACCAGCATTTGTAAAATAAAAAAGAGTCAAGTTAAAATATGCTGCAAAAGCCACAGAGAAGATTTGAAACTACACGGTTAATCCAGCCACTGACAGACCAGCTGATATTTCTGGCCTTTAAACTTACTTTCAATTCTGTTTTCTATCATATGATAAATATCTCATCACCCACACAACTGTCACACCAGAGTACACTCAGTCTTCGATCTGACCAAAAGAAATCTGAAATAACTTTTATCACACTTACTGGTGCATTTTAATTTAATGAAAATATAATAAAAAATCTTGTTTGTTTCCCTTAAATAAATTCAGACGGAGAGATATATCTCATTTATTCTTGATAATTTGATTGATGCTTGTGGCTTACAGCTACCCTGCAAAAAAAAAAAAAAGATTTTGTCTAGATTTAAGTCCCAAAGTCTTAGTACAATCAAAATAAAACAAACTAACAGGAAACATTTCAGCAAGAAATATGAGCTTGTTTTAAATAAATAATTCCTTAATATGGATTTTAAAAAGTACCAGTTCCAGTAGCAGATTTTACACCCATAACCAAACATTTTTCCCGTTTTATAAGTGAAATAATCTGCCAACTGAAGCATTGCGTTTTTTTAACCAATATTAAGGAATTGTTGTCTGAAAAGTTACTTGTCTATTTATTAGTTTTGTCTTAGTTAAAGTTTACTAAGATATTTGCACTAGGAAAACTTGGTAATATTTGTGTTGTTTCAAATTATGGCTTAAATTTCTTTTGATGGCTGTATAATAATAGTTGGTCATATCTAAGCTACATTTTTGGTTTATGTTAGCTGTCTGTCAGAATAGTTCAAATTAACAGTAATAAGTGCCTGAAAAAGATTTCATTGAGTAAATAAATGCTAGTGTTTCGCTTTTTGATGTAAATACTGTCTCAGTGACTTTAATGTCAAAAATTCACCACTTCCTGTCATGGGACAGGAAGTGGTGAATTTAAATTTAAATGCATCTCTTTTTCCTGTGACTGAGAGTTCGGTCTTACTACTGAAGAAAGCGGAAGTAACAACCGTACTGTATGGCTGATGTGAAAGTCACACTTCCAACTCTCACTTCTTCTACCAGGCCGTGTGTTGCGCCGACGGTAACCATTGTTGCCCGGAAAACTACAAATGTAACGAGGACAAGACGACGTGCGTCAGAGGGGAAGTGGAGATCCCGTGGTACACCAAACTCCCCGCCATTACCAGCGTCCAGGTTGATCCCAACAACGTCCAGTGCGGCGACGACCACCAGTGTCCTGAACGCACCTCCTGCTGCAAGCTGTTCACCGGCGAGTGGGGCTGCTGCCCGCTGCAAAATGTGAGATTACCGGCTGATTCCAAAATTTTTTATTATTATCTCTACATGTTTTTTCTCGCCCATCGCCCTCCGGCAGCCTCCTCTTTGAAGAACAGTTTTATTTTTCTCAGAATTCTGAGAATTGTGAAATTGTATTATTATTATTTTTTCAATGTCAGCAGAATAACGGAGGGTTTGCTGATGTAATGTAAGACTTGGTGTTTTCTGCTCAGGCGGTGTGCTGCTCAGATAAGGAGCACTGCTGCCCACAGGGCTACACCTGCGACGTCCTCTCCAATAGCTGCCAGAAGCTCATCTTGCTGCAGCTGGAGACGCTCCCGCTGATACCGGTGTTCCTCCCGGAGCACCGTCTTCAGTTCGCGCCGCTGAAGCACAGAGACGTCCAGTGTGACGCGCAGAAAAGCTGCCCAGACAACAACACCTGCTGCAGGACGTCTGCCACCACCTGGGGCTGCTGCCCGGCTCCTCATGTAGGAAACACTTCACTGTCTTACAGACACACACGCCTTGAATCATTCATTTATTTGGCATAATTAGTTAATCAGTTGTGAAGTTAGACTAAGTTCTTTAATCATAGTGTCACAAAATGCACAGATTTATCTTAACAACTCTCCAGCATTAAGTTTCTGATGCATTTGATGCTGCAGACTCCAGTGGTTAATCACTAGACCAGACCGATATTTTCTGGATTTCTAAGCATAAGTATGGAAAAAGATTAGTGCCACCAAAGAAAGATTATTACATTCTGACTTTAATCTCAGAATTCTGATTCTAATCTTCTATTTTATTTTATTTGTCGCAGAGGTTCTTTTTAAATTATTTCCAGTTTTAGTGAACTAGTTTCTGAGCCTAAGTTTGCTTTCTTGTGCTTTTCTTGAGAGAATGTGTTTTACAGTGAAATTGTGTCTGAATTTGTACGACAATAACAAGACGGCATTTTCTATCGTCTGACATTAAAGTTTGCTTGATTATGTGAAACATGAGCAACAAACGTAAAGGAGCAAGCCATAGAAATGTGTCATAAAAATGCTTTAAATCCTATGATGTACTGTTGTCATGAGATGCATGGAGTTGTTTAACCTAGAGCGCCCTCTGTTGGCCTGGCAGGCGGTGTGCTGCAGCGACATGAAGCACTGCTGTCCCTCCGGCTTCACCTGCACAGAGGAAGGCTCCTGCGAACAGAACTCCGGGCTCAACTGGCAGACATGGGACATGTTCTCCACCAACAAGAAGAGAGCTCTAATTCTATGAAAACATGCTGAAATTAATTTCTACTTGAAGAAAATAAATATAAAATACATTTAATACTTTATGCTAAAACATGCTAAATGGTGAACAGTAAAACTGAATTGCACTTAAGGAGGCTCTTAGGGAACGTGAGCTTAGATTGAAAAGTTTCTGTCTGCATGTTTGGTGCAACAGAAGGTTGTTTTTCTCCTGCACACAGTTTAATACTTGAAACTCTAACAAATCAAGAAAAAACTGAAACACTCCGAATACAACATAAATATTCTCACTAAATCATTGTTGTCATAATCTGCTGCAGCTGCCTTTTGTTCACAAACTGCATTCCTCTGTCAATAATCTGTCATTTTTCTCTAAATCAATAATAACCAATGACAGTTTGGAATGGACTGTTACATTTAAATGATTAACATTAATTTTGTTGGTAAATCAGCTTGAGACTTCATATTGAATTGAAAAAAAAGTGTGGATCGTTGATTCATTTAATTCTTCTCATCAATCAAACTTATTGATTTGGGGCAAAACTATTAATTTAATTGTTGTGGCTTAATTAAAAAACAAATCTGTGTTTTCCATGAAACTAATAAACAAGAAATGACATTAAAATGTTTTTGTGTCATTCTTTTTTTGTGTAATAACATGATAAATATAATTTTAAACTAAACCTGCATTATTAAGAAAACCATTTTGTTTTTTTAATCCTCTTAATTCATTTTGTTTATTAAAATAAACAGCTATTTCCAAGCCGTTCTGCGATTTTGGTGGGTGTTGATGGTAGGTAAGCTACATAGACAATATGTTTGCAATTGGGACCAAAATCTCAGGTTTATTTTATTCAGGGGCCTGAACATCTAAAAAAATAAATGTATTTTAATTAGAATTATTAAAGCTATTTTTTATTTTTTCACTTTTATTTGCAATAATTACAATAAACTAAAAATACAGTATGTTAATAATACAAGATATTAACGTCTGATTTTTGTCTAAATGGGATTTGTAAAACATTTTTGATATGATACATGACTAGGATTTAAAACATTTGCATGGTTAAAATAAAAAATAAATAAAATCAAATGCAATGTTCTTGGGTTTATGTCTGTAAGATTTTTTGTTCATGTTTTTTTAGCGAAGATTTAGCTTAGTTTGGGTTCCCACAAGTCTGCCGTTCAATGAAAATCAATCTATGTTTTCAAATTAAATTCAAAAATACCCTAAGGGAATGCAATAAATTAAGAAAAAAGTTACATTTGTGATCCTATTAACTATTAAATCAAGTTAAAAGCAAAAACAAGCGGATAAAAAATAGCTTACATTATGTATTTTATTTTGTACATCCCATATCAAGCCTTTATGTCAGTGAAAATTGCACTGACACAAATTCACATTGATCTTGAATTCTACAAAATCATTCCAAGGACCTACTGACCAACCTACAAACCTGCATAGGGTCACAAAAATTGCAGCACACTTGGTAAATATGAAGTAATTTAGTCTTCAATGTAAAAACTAAATATTAGTGTCAATTTGCAACTGAAGACCAATTAAACCGTTATAATTGAGGGAAAAATGCAGTGCGTGCATACCAGTTTTATGTTAAATAAATAAAATACGTCTTTAAAAAAAACAACAACATCTTGGCACATTTTGTCTTCCATACTTGTTGCAGAAGACAGCACCAGTAAGCAAACCACCCTCGTATTTCTAAATATAAATGTAACAATGCCGGTTAGAATTTACATTCCCTACAAATAGGAGGACAAAAAAGTATTTAAAAATGTTATTTTGGAAATTCCAGAATCAACTCTGCTTCCTGTGAACTCTGAGTAAAAGAGCAGCTTTACAAACCTGCGCACTGTAAGCGACGTAAAAGAGAAAGAAAGGTGAATGTAATGCAACGTCAACCTAAAAGTAAGGGAAACTCTCAAGGACGTTATGGCATTTTACTGTCATTGCATAAATATTATATGTAAAATATGAAGGATCTTTTAATTTGGAGACATACTCTTAATTTAATTTTATTGTATGTAATAAAATCTGATGGTAATATGAGTTTAAATAGACTAATAAGTCGTGGGACAGCCCAGATGATGATGATGATGCCATTGCTTATATTAGAGCAGGGTTTCTGCCAATTTTAAAGTCCAAAGAGAAAGATCCCCTCCAGCTAAGTAAAACTTCCTCAGAGGCCGAAAAATATAGAACCTGTTGAAAACAAACAAAATAAAGACAACCTGCAAACTTATATTTCTGAAATATAATATAAAACATTACATCCCTAAGTGCTGGTTCTTTTAATGTCATTCTGTTGTGAAAATTCAATGCAATAAGTTATTCTCCATTTTTATTAGAGATACATTTTAAAACATTTGTTCGTTTTTAAGCCTTTTAGTCAAAATTATCAGGCGTTATTGTGGAAGGTCCAAAGAGTAACTTGTACTGTGTGTGTTATGACCAAAAATATACGCTTACAATTATTTGATAAAAATGTGTAGTTTATCACGCTAACTTTAAAAAGTAATGTCTGTCTAAATGCTGACTTTGCGGGTTTTTCTGAAATGCTTTTATTTTGAAAGTAAATCCCCTCCACTTCCGGTGCGTCATTGTTTGTTGAAGCTAACTTTCGTTTTTCTCTGTTTACATATGAATCGTCTTTTCCAAGATGGCGATGCACCCGTTTCTCTGGCGATGATCCTCTTAATTTTTGCGCAGTTTTTATAAAATAACCACCGGGAATACGTTGTCGACAAACCGACGGTGGGTGAGGGAAACTCTGAAGTGATCTGCACCGTCCAGAATGTCCACGGAGGAGCTAGGAACTAGGAGTGCTAGGTTTTCGATTTCTCCCCAGATTTGCTGAAACAGGCCAAAAGACCCTGAGTCCAAACTGATGACTCTGATGGCTCAAATTAGCCTCCATTCATCCATTCATCCATTCATCCATTCTTCTATTCTTCTATTGTACATGTGGTCGTTGCAGGCTAAAGTTCTTCAGGTCAGGTCAGACGAACCATCTCTGGGCTCCAAAAGGTAGAAATGTAAAACGACCCTTATCTGGTCATTACCGGGATTTTCGACCTCCCCCCTGAAGTCCTGATAGAGGGTCAAAAGACCCTGAATACAAAAACTGAGATTAGCATCCATTCTTCAATTGTGAATGTAGCCATTGACCGTCGGGCCAGAAGGTGGGAGTGTGAATAGTCCATGTTGGGGGTGGGTATCTATGATACCTACAACTCGTCAGTTTAGTTTCGAAGCATACATGAAGTGTTTTTGGAGAGATGTGACCTTTTGCAGCTGATCCATGATGTTGTGCTGCATTATCCAGGTCATTTTGCCAAATGTACATAGAGTTTGCAAAACATACAATCTGTTTCAAGAAATGTGCAAAGGTTTTTCTAAAAGAAATTAGTAATGTTTTTCTTTGAAATAAAGCTAAGAGGGTATAAAATGACAGTTCAAAAATAAACTAACCAAATTAATTGTGTTGATCCACCTCAAAAAAACATGAAAAAAGTGTAAGCAAAAGAGATCTGGGTCTCAGGAGGTTATAATGAATTCATTGTGCTTTGTTGCGTCAGTAATGGCTTTATTTACAGAACAATAGCGCCTGATGAAACCAGATTATAGGATGCAGGCTAAAGTTCTTCAGGTCAGGTCAGACGACCCATCTCTGGGCTCCAAAAGGTAGAAATGTAAAACGACCCTTATCTGGTCATTACCGGGGTTTTCGACCTCCCCCCTGAAAGTCCTGATAGAGCGTCAAAAGACCCTGAATACAAAAACTGAGATTAGCATCCCTTCTTTAATTGTGAATGTGGCCATTGACCGTCGGGCCAGAAGGTGGGAGTGGAAAATGCTGTGAAGTATAAATAGGGGACTGCTTCACTGTAGTCCACAAGAAACAAAATGCAGAAGAGGATCTCCGCTCAGCAGGCATTGGAACTGATTCAGAGCAGTGCCAGCCCTTGGGATTCAGATGGAGAAGACATCAACCTTCAACTGGATTCGGACTCTGAGCTGTCTTCAGGTTAGATTTCTCAACCTACCTAATATATTTTCCTGACTATTTCTTATTTAGAACAAAACAAAAAGTTAATTTGAAATTGTTTATCTTGCAGATGAGGAGACTCTCCCTCCACCTCCACCACAAAAGAGAGCTTGTTTGGGGAGTGAGCCGTCAGAGACCGCGAAAGATGGCACAGTGTGGCGTGAACAGCAAGTGGGGACACATCTCCATTTCACTCCTATAGAGCCATACGCCACAGATGGAGAGCCAAGCGCTAAGGCCAGACGAAGTATCCGGAGTCGCCTTCAGAGCTTCCTCTGTTTCATCACCATTGACATGCTTCGTAGCATTCAAGAATGGACTACTCAACATGCACGTCACACGGAGCAGCAGGATTGGTTCATGGGTCTCCCGGAACTAACGGCATTTATTTCCGTCGTCATCTTGCGGGGGGTGAACAAAGTACCATCACTATGTGACAGCTGGTCAGCAAACCTGGGCAACCCAAGGATCATTGCAACTATGACCCGATGCCGCTTCCAAAACATCATGCGACACCTACGTTTTGATGACATGCTTACACGCAGAGAGCGAGCGGAGACCGATAAGTTTGCTGCAATCTCCGATGTTTGGAGAGCGTTTGTCACCAACTGCATCGCATCCTTCAACCCTGGTCGACACATCAATATTGATGCACAGCTTTATCCATCAAAGACTCGCTGCTGTTTCCTGCAATACATTGCAACAAAACCGGACAAGTTTGGCATCAAGTTTTGGGTGGCTTGCGACTTGAAGTCAAAGTATATCTGCAATGTCTTCCCATATCTCGGCAAGGACCCCAGTCGTCCCAGCGGGGAGAGACTGTCCGAGTCTGTAGTGATGAGGCTGATGGAACCGTTCATGGACAAGGGCAGAACTGTAACCACGGACAATTTCTTCACATCACTGTCACTTGCACAACGACTGCTTAGCCGGAAAACCACTATCCTCGGCACAGTCAACAAGAGACGCCGGGAAATTCCTCAATCCGCTTCACAGACGGATCGCACTGCATTCACCACTCAGGTGTTTTCAACCACTGGTGCCACGCTGACGGTGTATGCGCCCAAAAGGAAGAAGGCCGTTTACATTCTCAGCAGCATGCACAGCGTGGTTGAGACTGAGGATACCACCAAAAGGAAGCCAAACACGGTCACGGAATACAACAAAACAAAGTGTGGTGTGGATGTGATGGACCAAATGGTGCGGGAGTACAGCGTGCGTGCAGGAACACGGAGATGGCCAGTTGCGGTGTTCTACAACATGATTGACATGGCAGCACTGAATGCACATGTGCTTTATCAGGCATGCATTGGGGTGAAGGAGAGACGGGTAGACTTCCTTGTTGAACTTGCTAAAGAGTTGGGTAACTTTCATGTGAATGAGAAGAAGGCACACAAGGAAAAACTGCTTCGGGAACAACCTTCCACACCCAGCCCAGGCAAAAGGGCGAAGTGTCAGGTCAACCATCGATGCAAGACCAATAATGCGACTCTGAGATGCGTTGACTGCTACAAATACACATGTGGCAAATGCACCAGGGTCATACCCTGGCAATGCCAGGTATGTTCTGACAGTGCAGACGGACTGTGAGTGCTGAAATGCCAGTCACACAAGGACATGCCACTCAGCCCCCCACTGTGCCTAGTGTAAATATGTGTGGAATTGTTTTATTTCTTGTATTTTTTGTGTCGTTTTTAATGACAAGAATAAAACGCATTTAACCAAATAGCAGTTGTTCTTTTGTATATTTCTCATGCTGGAATTTCAGTCCTCTTGACTTAGACACAAATACTTCTGGTCATTGCTCACAGCTGTACCTGGCTGTAAAATTTCTAATTCTCCATTTAAAATATTATAATGAATTCATTGTGCTTGGGTGCGCCAGTAATGGCCTTATTTACAGAACAAAAGCGCCTGTTGAAAACAGCTAATAGGATGATAGCTTAAATCCTTCAGGCCAGTTGGACTATCTCCAGACTGAATAGGTATATGTCACAAAGGACTACCTTAGGCCTTTCTAGTGTTTAAGAAAACCATTTTGTTTTTTTAACCCTCTTAATTCATTTTGTTTATTAAAATAAACAGCTATTTCCAAGCCGTTCTGCTATTTTGGTGGGTGTTGATGGTAGGTAAGCTACATAGACAATATGTTTGCAATTGGGACCAAAATCTCAGGTTTATTTTATTCAGGGGCCTGAACATCTAAAAACAAATAAATGTATTTTAATTAGAATTATTAAAGCTATTTTTTATTTTTTCACTTTTATTTGCAATAATTACAATAAACTAAAAATACAGCATGTTAATAATACAAGATATTAACATCTGATTTTTGTCTAAATGGGATTTGTAAAACATTTTTGATATGATACATGACTAGGATTTAAAAAATTTGCATGGTTAAAATAAAAAATAAATAAAATCAAATGCAATGTTCTTGGGTTTATTGTCTGTAAGATTTTTTGTTCATGTTTTTTTAGCGAAGATTTATCTTAGTTTGGGTTCCCACAAGTCTGCTGCTCAATGAAAATCAATCTATGTTTTCAAATTAAATTAAAAAATACCCTAAGGGAATGCAATAAATTAAGAAAAAAGTAAAAGCAAAAACAAGCGGATAAAAAATAGCTTACATTATGTATTTTATTTTGTACATCCCATATCAAGTCTTTATGTCAGTGAAAATTGCACTGACACAAATTCACATTGATCTTGAATTCTACAAAATCATTCCAAGGACCTACTGACCAACCTACAAACCTGCATAGGGTCACAAAAATTGCAGCACACTTGGTAAATATGAAGTAATTTAGTCTTCAATGTAAAACCTAAATATTAGTGTCAATTTGCAACTGAAGACCAATTAAACCGTTATAATTGAGGGAAAATGCAGTGCGTGCATACCAGTTTTATGTTAAATAAATAAAATACGTTTTTAAAAAAAACTACATCTTGGCACATTTTGTCTTCCATACTTGTTGCAGAAGACTGCACCAGTAAGCAAACCACCTCGTATTTCTAAATATAAATGTAACAATACCGGTTAGAATTTACATTCCCTACAAATAGGAGGAAAAAAAGTATTTAAAAATTTTATTTTGGAAATTCCAGAATCAACTCTGCTTCCTGTGAACTCTGAGTAAAAGAGCAGCTTTACAAACCTGCGCACTGTAAGCGACGTAAAAGAGAAAGAAAGGTGAATGTAATGCAACGTCAACCTAAAAGTAAGGGAAACTCTCAAGGACGTTATGGCATTTTACTGTCATTGCATAAATATTATATGTAAAATATGAAGGATCTTTTAATTTGGAGACATACTCTTAATTTAATTTTATTTTATGTAATAAAATCTGATGGTAATATGAGTTTAAATAGACTAATAAGTCGTGGGAAAGCCCAGATGATGATGATGATGATGCCATTGCTTATATTAGAGCAGGGTTTCTGCAAATTTTAAAGTCCAAAGAGAAAGATCCCCTCCAGCTAAGTAAAACTTCCTCAGAGGCCGAAAAATATAGAACCTGTTGAAAACAAACAACAAAAAAAGACAACCTGTAAACTAAGATTTTTGAAATATAATATAAAACATTACATCCCTAAGAAAGTGCTGGTTCTTTTAATGTCATTCTGTTGTGAAAATTCAATGCAATAAGTTATTCTCCAATTTTATTAGAGATACATTTTAAAACATTTGCTCGTTTTTAAGCCTTTTAGTCAAAATTATCAGGAGTTATTGTGGAAGGTCCAAAGAGTAACTTGTACTGTGTGTGTTATAACAAAAATATACGCTTACAATTATTTGATAAAAATGTGTAGTTTATCACGCTAACTTTAAAAAGTAACGTCTGTCTAAATGCTGACTTTGCGAGTTTTTCCTGAAATGCTTTTATTTTGAAGGTAAATCCCCTCCACTTGCGGTGCGTCATTGTTTGTTGAAGCTAACTTTCGTTTTTCTCTGTTTACGTATGAATCATCTTTTCCAAGATGGCGACGCACCTGTTTCTCTGGCGATGATCCTCTTAATTTTTGCGCAGTTTTTATAAAATAACCACCGGGAATACGTTGTCGACAAACCGGCGGTGGGTGAGGGAAACTCTGAAGTGATCTGCACCGTCCAGAATGTCCACGGAGGAGCTGTCGGCTTCGGATAGCGAGACTGTGTTCGCCAGCGCCGGGGAGCGATGGGCACCGGTGGGCGCCGTGGCCAGCCCCGAGGAGGAGAGCGGCGGCCGGCCGAGGCAGAGAGGCTCGTCGTCGGCCACCGATGAGGAGATGGCCGCCCGGCTGATGAAGCTGGAAGAGGAGCAGGACTTGTTGAATTCGTCTCTTTTAGCGCTAACGTCGCACTTCGCGCAGGTTCAGTTCCGACTGAAGCAGATAGTTCACGCTCAGAGCGAGGAGAAGGAGAGGATGCTGGCCGAGCTGGAGGAGTTCGCTTTCCGGGGCTGCCCGCACGTCGTGGGCTGCCGAGCCCAGGACGCCAAGCAGCTGGAGAACTCGGTGAGACTTCCAGCTAATTATGGTTCAGAAATACATTTAATGGTTTAATAATATAAGAGTATTGTTTCTGGCGTGGTTAGGCTTATCAGAGGGAAGATAAACACAAACAATATATTTAACAGAAAAGGAAGCATTTAATATATAATATGTGTTCAAGCCAATAAATATCTCTAAATGAAAATTTGAACAAAAAGGCGGTGGAGGGGACTCTGAGATTTTGAAATTAATCTCAGAATTAAAAAAAAATACTTGGAAATTTCGAAGTTTGAAAAGTCAAATAAATTGCTAGAAAAAAAATCAGCTTCATATAATACATTTTCTTGACAAAATTAGAATATTTTTGAGTTTTAAAAATATAAAAAGATTGCTATGAAAACGTTGACATTTTTAGATTAATCTCAGAACTCTAGAAAAAAAACTGGAATACATTTGAAAAAAAAATTTGAAATTAATATCAGAAATTTTTGTCGTCTTTTTCAAAAAAAGGAAATTTCTGACTTTGAAAAGTTGTAACCTTGTTAGTAAAACAAAATAAATTAATACTACACCAAATGTTTCTGTTTTTGTTAAGTCCAAAAAATATCTTTGTTTGTGTTTCATATCTTGCACAGAACTAAGCTCAGACAAAAAATCTGTTTTTCCTGGGAAAAGCTAAGAACTTAAACCACTTTTACTTTCAAAGTATACATTAGGGTGCAATTTTTTGTTTAGTAGAAAACATAAAGCTTAGAGACAATATTTTAGACAAAAAGTCTTATGCCACACATTTGCATTCAGAACTGACGGTGCTTTTTATCCTGCTCATTTTAGTTTTTGGGAATATGTCAACATCAGATTGATTGGTGCTTCTATCCTTAATGCAAACTTTAAATTATGCTTTATGTGGTTGCAAGTGTTTTTTCCTGCTAAAACAGATGCATAATTACCATCGTATTTCCAGATCTGTGGTGGAAATGTTGCCTTGTTGAAACCTCCTGCAGCAGCAGATCACTATCTGCTTTAAAAACAGCCGCTTTGTTCCCGCTGCTTTTCCTGCTGATGGGAATTTTCAGCTCGTTGTGTTTCATTTAAAAGCCTCTTTTATTTCTTTTGTCACATGCTTCATTTGCAGGAAGATCTGGTGAGTAGATCTCGTGTAAACATTGCGCCAAAAGCAGCTCCTGAGAGGCGTGTGTGTGGTTGATTTATAATGGGTGTGTGTTTGTGTGTGTCCTGTCAGAGCGAGAGGGAGAAGCGGGAGCGACTGGAGGCGCAGAGGGAAAAACAAAAGGATCTCATCGTCCAGCTGAAGACGCAGCTGGACGATCTGGAGCGCTTCGCCTATCAGGAGGGCAGCTACGACTCGCTGCCACAGTCCGTCGTCATGGAGAGGCAGAAGGTGTGGAAATGCAAACATGCGTCACGCTTCATGTGTCACGTCATAAAATCCACAGGTTGTACTTCCACTTTTAAACATCAGGCATATAAAGTCCAACATGCTCACATCTAAAACATTCAGACTAGAGATGCAAACAATTAATTAACCAATCAACTAATTTTTGATTAGTGGCTTATTAGACTAAAATGAGTTCCAATCATCAACTGACAACATCTACTTAGATCTTCTTTAGTGTTGTAGTTTGTCCGCCATCCAGCAGAGGGCGCCGCTGGTCATCCTGAAGGAGCCTTAGATACAGACACAAAAATGGTCCCAGAGCCGTAAAGAGAAACTGTCCTACTTGGCAAAAACTTGGGCATTTCTGAGTTTCAGCTGTCAGACATTTCTACATTTTTTCTACAAAATTTTCTTGCAAATTTTTGACTTTTCAAACTCGGAAATTTTCAACTTTTTTGTACAAAATTTTTGAGATTGATCTCAAAATTTCAGACTTTTTTCTCATAACTTTTTGACTTTTGAACTTTTTTTTTCTACAATGCCCGTAATTCTCACATACTTGATTCTTCATTTAACAACCCAATTGGTCCTTGTTTTTATATTTTATGAATATGCCAAAGATTAATGTGAGAAAAACACACATTTTCTATTTACTCAGTCAGTATTTAATACAAAATAATGTTAACATTAGATGGGATTGTTTTAATTCTGTATGTTCTGAAACATTTAACCCTTTTTTGTTATGGAAAGAGAAAATGGCCACTTATTGGTTAATCTTTAGTCAATAAGATCAATCAACTTTAGATTAACTCATTAATTGATAACTATTATCCCTTATTTGCTCTCCTACCAATGAGAAATCTTGTGCAGAGTTGAAGTTATATTTAGACAAATATGAGCTTGTCGTTTGGCTTTCCCAGAAGCAACGCCACTTTCCGTGTTTACCTACCTCAGTGTCGCATTCAAGGAAGTCACGGATAAACAGCTTCTGGAATTCTCTGATTAGTTTGATGAGAATCGACAATAATTTTTTTTAGATCAGGAAATGTTGAGATGACAGGAACTGGGTGAGGTTTCTTTACCGTTGTTTGTTTGATTGGAGCAGTGATCCCAGCTTCTAAATTAATTGAAAATAATTCATTTAGAGGTGTCCAAATCTGTTGTGAAAGGACGGCAAGTTTCTCCAAATTCCTTCAGTTTCCAGTTTTTTTTTCCCCAAAAAATATATTTTTTTGTGATGCTAATTATTATTATTGATAATAATCAGACGGGAAGAAAAACACACAGCAACGGTCTCTACTTCCAGCTTTTCTTGCTTTTTTTTAAACACATTTTTATTAGTTTTGTGTTTTCAGTTTCTCTATTAAATGTTAATTACATGTCTGTTATTACCAAAATGGTTTAATAGGACTATTTTACAAAAATGTAAACATTTAATTTTAGGAGTATTTTTACTGCACTGTACTTTTTATTTTTACTTGAGTAATTTTATTATGAAATACTGCTACTCTAAATTTCTGGATTTTCTACCCAGTGAGTGAAAAACAAACATGTTTTAACCAAAAATTCACCAGACACACACCTTCTTGTTAAAGTTTCATAATTTTTATATTGAAAGAAACTGATTTGGAACAAATTTATTTTGCCTGATTTTGTTACTTTTTGTTACCTTTATGAATTATCGTCATTTTGGTCCCTAAAATCCACAAATTTCCATTTAGTTTAATATTGTGGTCCAACTGATGATGTCATTTTTAAATAATTTGATCAGCTACTCAGTAGATAATTAGATTTTTTCCCAGACATTTTTTACTCTTGTGTAAAAATCTGTTGCAGTAGTATTACTCTTACTTGAGTGCAGTTTTTCTTACCCTGCCCATCTTTTCCTAATATTGACCTGGATTCAAAGTTCATATAAGTAGAAGCTGTCAAACAAGATGGCTGCCTTGGCTGTGCTGACATGAGTCCGAACTATGGAAGCTGAAATCCAGATGTTTCAAAAATTAAATCTTTAAAAAACCAAAAATAATATTAGAATTGATGTAGCGCCCTGGTTTTAGTTTATTTGGTTCCATGACCTTGATGGAAATTCTCCCGAAGTGATTTTCATGTTTTGTTTCAGCTTTTACCTTCAGCCTGTTTCTGTTTCCAGGTCATCATCGACGAGTTGATAAAGAAGCTGGACGTGAATCTGAACGAGGACATCGGGAACTTGTCCCCGGAGGAGCTGAGACAGCGGGTGGACGCCGCCATCGCTCAGATCGTGAACCCGGCCCGAGTGAAGGAGCAGCTGGTGGAGCAGCTGAAGACCCAGATCAGGGACCTGGAGATGTTCATTAACTTCATACAGGGTACGCAGGACACACACGTGTTCATTCTGGGTTTTATTCTTGTTAGATTGTCTCTTTTTAATCATATTTTTGCCTTTTCTTATTTAAAGATGAGGTGGGGAACCCTCTTTTGTCAGATGGAGGGCAGAGTCAGCAGCCGAAAGCAGTTGGAGCCAACGGCAGAGCTGCAGGGATGAAGAAGAAAGGTCAGCTTATTACAGACAACCAGAGAGTCTTAAAATGTATTAAATTCACAAAAAAAGAGAATCATTTTTCCTTAAATAGGTTAATCACAGGACTTACATTTTGTTGGGGCAGGACGTTTTAATCCAGGATATTCCATGTAGTCATTTGTTTTGTCTTGTTTTGTTTTTATCCAGGACTACGCTAACTAGCCGCTAATAAATCCATATATATCTATATATATATCTGTCAAACATCTTAAATTACAGTTAATATCTTAACTCTTAAATTATAGTAGGTGAAACCAGCAGAGTCCCAGTTCTCTGCTGGTTTCATTAAGCTGCCTGTCCCTGTGTTTCTGCCCCCCACAGTGGACCCGGTCCAGGCCGAGCGGATGCGGGACACGGGCCTGCAGCTCATCCAGAAGGCTCTGGCCGTGCTGCAGATCTTTGCTGCCAGTCAGTTCGGCTGCTCGGCCGGCCACGTCCCCCAGAACCTTTGGCCCCAGGACTGTCCGGGCCGGGACTACGGCCCCCTGCTGCAGCGCCTGGAGGCGGCCGTGGAGAAGGTCCGGGTCCTGGGCTCGCGGCGCCATCCCTCCGTGGAGCACGTGGTGAGCTACAGCGGCGGGGCGGCGGCGGCGCTGGGCGCCCGGGACGAGCTGACGACGGCGGTGAGGAAGGAGCTGGCGGTGGCGCTGAAGGACCTGCTGGCCCACGGCCTGTTCTGCCCCTCGCAGACCATGAGCCTGGTGCTGGCGCCCATCTCCTGCCTGCTGCCCTACCGCCCCGCCCCGCTCGCCATGCACCCCTGGGAACTCTTCGTCACGTACTATGAGTCCAAAAACGGGAAGGCGTTCGTGGAATCGCCGGCCCGAAAGCTGTCGCAGTCCTTCAGCCTGAAGGTGGGCGGCGGCCCGGGGACGGTGACGCCCAAACACTCGCTGCTGTGGGCCGTCCACTCGGTGCTGAAGGAGCACGGCCGCTACAAGCGCGGGCCGGACTCGGAGCTCAAAGCGCTGGTGTGCATGGCGCTGAACGAGCAGCGGCTGGTTTCCTGGATCAACCTGCTCTGCAAGTCGTCCACTCTGATCCAGCCGCACTACCAGAGCTGGAGCTACATGGCCCAGACGGGCTTTGAGGGCGCCCTGCGCATCCTGGGCCGCATCAGCCACCTGCGCTTCAACCTGCCGGTGGACCTGGCCGTGCGGCAGCTCAAGAACATCAAGGACGCCTTCTGACGAGGCTCTCCGCGGCGCCGTTCACTGCAAAAACACAAAGTCTGACCAAGAGTTTCTGTTCAAAATGTCTCTTTATGTTTAAAATAAGACAAAACTAAATCACAAGAAATACCAACTTATTTTAAGTCAGTTATTATCAAATATTGATAGAAATAACTCACTGGCAGATTATCTCACTTATAACGTAGAGAAAAATGTCTTGTTGCCATGGAAACTAGTACTTTTTATCAATATTCAAGAACTACGTACTAAGAAATTTCTACATCTTGCTGAAAAATTAGTTTTGTCTTATTTCAAGTGTACTAAGAATTTTGCAGTGTACTCTAACCCGTTACAGGTTGTTTACATGTGCATGAATGTGTTTCTCCTCTAAACATGCCTTACGCTGCAAAAACACAAAGTATTACCAAGTGTTTCTGTTTGGTTTCTGTTTCAAATGTCTTATTATGTTTGAAATAAGACAAAACTAACTCACAGGTAACATTTCAGCAAGAAATACCAGCTTGTTTTAAGTCAGTAATTACTGAATGTTGATAAAAATCATTGCTTCACTTTTAACATGGGAAGAAATATCTTGTTGCCATGGAAATGTGTACTTTTTAATATTCAAGCATTATTTACTGAAAACAAGCTCCTATATCTTGCTGAAAAGTTGCTTGTGAGTTAATTTTGTCTTATTTTAAGTGTACTCAGAAAATAGAGAAAAATACTTAAGATTTAGTGTTTTTGCAGTGTAGAGTCACCTGCGATGACCTCACCTTTAACCTTCAGCCTAACGCCAACATCTTTGTGACCTTTGCTCATCAGCTTCTTCCTCTGCTGGACCTGATGGCGCTCTAACCTATGCAGCAAACATCCTGAGGAGACATGCACTGCAAAAACACTAAATCTTACAGTATTTTTGAACAGAGCTAAAGTAAAAAACTTATCGATATTGATGAAATCGTACTAGTAGATTATTTCCTATAATATGGAAACATGTCATGTTATAAATGAAATAATCTACCTCTAGAACCAGCACTTTTTCATCAACACTAAGGAATTATTGACTCTGCCAAGCTTCTATATCTTGCTGAAAAGCTACATGTTTTGTCTTATTTTGAGTTTACTGAGATATTTTCTCTAGAAACTAGACCAAAATAGTTGGTAAGATTTTGTGTTTTTGCAGTGTATGTAGCAGCAGAAACATTCCTGATAAACTCTCTAGTTCTTGTTTATAACTCTGGATGCTGTTACGCAAACAGGAAGCTTCTGTGTAGCAAAAATCACCAAAATAAAAGCTCTCTGTGTGTATGTGTGGGTGGCGTTGCTGTTATCGTGCAGCTTTTTGGTCAAATGAACCACCGAATGTGTTCCTGTGTTTCAGTTCTGACTGAGCTGCTGCTGATGATCATTTTTATTCCAGATTTTATTTTATTTTCCATGAACAGCAAATCCTGTCCGTAAAACCTGAATGTATGAACTGTAGATGCTATTAAACTGACGTTAGTTTGTATTAGTTGTTTATTTTGTTCATGTGTTTGTGTCAAACCTTCAGCTGTAGAGCACTTTTCCAAACTTCAGTTGTGGTTTGGGTATACTTACTGCACACTTTTTATTTTTGTTGTTATGTTTAGATGTTTATTTATTAGATGAATTGCTTTAAACACTTAAAGTGGCTGCTTTAACTGTAGCAGTTCAACCTGGGAGCATCATTGAAAACAATTAATTCTATATTTATTTAATTGAAGATGGTGTATGGGAACATATGAATTGTTATTTTTGGTTTTATTATATTTAATGTAAACCTGCAGTTGTAAAATAATAATAAACCAAGTAAAAGAAGTTTCTTTTTTTAATCTTCGTTTCTTTCGTCTGCAGCCTCCAGGGGGCGCCACATTCCCTCATCTATCTATCTTTCTACCTATCTATGCATTCTGTATTAATGTGTACACAATAAAGTATCCCAATCTTCAAATTTTATATTTCAGTCACGTGTTTTACTTTGCGATGCAACATTGTTAATATATTTTATTTTATTGTTTTCTTTTTAAAATTTGGCTGTCTTTTTCCACGATCTGCTTCCATGTTGTTGAGGAATGCAGAATATTAAGTAAGTATATAATATGTACAATATTATTAAATCAAATTTAAAAGAAAGAAGGTTGTACCTTTAAATTCCTCCTAAATCCGTAAGAAGTTCGTACTTATTTAAAGTCTGTACTTTAAAATGTTCAAATTTTAAACATTTATATTTGAAATGTAAAAATAGTATTTACATTTTACATTTAGATGTTTAATAATATATATGTATTTTTTCTAAAAGATAATCCCAATATTTCCAAAATAAAATGATTTAGGAAGTGACGTACTTCACGTTTGCCCTCTGGACTTCCTTTTCCTGTTAGCGGCGGCCGTAGAGAAGCATCAGTGAGTGAATTTTTCCTCAAAATAATCCACATCCATCGGGTTTAATCTGGGTTAATCTGTTCTCTTTATCACCGTATATCACAGATTACCCTCCGTAGTGTCAAACTCGACCTGATATTTAGTGAGTTTATGTTTGATTAAAGATGAAAATTAGCTGTTTTGCTGCGGTGGGATCTCTTCCCCAGCGCACTTTCCAACATGGCAGCCTACTTGGGGCTAAAGCTGCACCTTACTATTAGTGGCGGATTGTATAATTATTTTTTAACGTATTCTGATTTTATGTGGATGTGTTCTTTGTCAAGCAGCTCACCTAACTTTAGAAACATCCAAAATGCTTAAGAGAGTGAATATTACACATATAAACACGCTTGTTTGATAGCTTACAGTTAGCTGAATGCTAACTAGCCTGGCTGTCCGGGAGCAACAGCAAGGCGATAAGAAATTCAAGATTATTCTGAGTTACGTCTGCCTCGATTTTAACAGATTTACTTCTTTATGACAGGAATGGGCAAGTTTATGAAGCCGGGGAAGGTGGTGATGGTCCTGGCTGGACGCTACGCCGGGCGCAAAGCTGTTATCGTCAAGGTACAAACTGATGTTTCCTGGATTTAAACTGTCCTGCAGCAAAGGAAAAAATCATATTTATACAAAATGTAGAGACTGGGTTCATAGTTTTCATCTTTACAAGGTAACATGATTAAGAAGAGTAGAGAAATATGGCTGAAATGCTAGTTTAGTTAAAAAGTGTATTTGATTGTGTGGATATGAATGAATGAATAAACAGCAAGTGAATCAACAATTTTCACATTTCATGGCTTTAATCAACAATTACATTAAAAAAGACAATTTATTCTTAATGTCAACAAATGATCTGTGGTTCAAAATTGAGCTGCTGATTTTATACATTTTACAAATCAAACCAAATTGACTTTTTGTTTTTAGAAGAATATTCTAGTATGAAATGTATCTTTAACAGTCCTGTAAATTATTCTAGGCGTCTTATTTTCTCTGCACAAAGTATTTGGATCATTATCGGGACTTTCAATCAAATGTGACCCAAATCCAATGTTTGTTTTTTCCCTTATGTGGCCCATATCCAACTTTTTCTGTCTAAACGACCCAATTCAGATAATTTCATCAAATAAAAAGAAAATCCCATCTGACACTGATGACAGACCTGGAGGGTTAATGTCTCATGTTTAACCAGATGCTTTAGGAGGTAAACTAAATGTTTATTTGACAGTAAATGGTCTGTTGTTGTTCTCTTGGCAGAATATTGACGACGGCACCACCGACCGCCCCTACAGCCACGCTCTGGTCGCCGGCATCGACCGCTACCCCCGGAAGGTGACCACCACCATGGGCAAGAAGAAGATCGCCAAGAGATCCAAGATCAAGGCTTTTGTCAAAGTTTTCAACTACAACCACCTCATGCCCACCAGGTCAGAAACTCAACTGTTTCTTTCTCCAGTTCATTAAATTCATCTTAACCACGACTTTACACCATCTGCAGTCCTATTTATTTGTTTTCATAAAAATAAAAGATAGAAGCTTTTACAGTGTACATTGTGGAGTAATTTTTAACTCCTTCCTTGTCTGTTGAAGTCAGAACTGCTTCCTGATTGGTGCGTCTCCAATTGGACTCTGTTTCTGTTGATGATTAAAAACATTTCTGGTTCATTTATGCACCAAACTTTCCACCCAAAGAGCAAATCAGCTCATGATTAATACTCTGATTTGTTTTCCTCCTTTTTAGGGTTGAAACGATTAATTGTGATCAATCGATTATTGAAATGATTGTCAAATAATTTAGTAATCAATTAATCTTTAACAAGAGTATACAGACCTTAAAAAAAGGCCTCTGTACAAAAAATAAAACATACATGTTGCATTTAAGACTAAAACGTTTTTATCTGTAAATATGTTTTAGCCAAAACTCCTCAAGTTTCAATTTTATCTTCACATTTAGTGAAGGAGACGCTGTTACTGTGTTTTAGGTGATAAAATGTTTGTTTTATTTAATATGGGAATTGAAATGTTTGGTTTAGATGCATTTCTAATATTTAAAAACAAAAGGTTTTCAGTGGTTAAATGGAAAAAATTACAGGATGTCATTTTTTAAAAATCTGATCGTCAGAATTAATCACCAGAATAATCGACTAGCTGTCAGAATAATCAAATGATTGTCAGAATTACCAATTGATTGCTAAAATAATCATTAGTTGCAGCCGTTCTCCTCTGTTGTGAAAAAGTATCTGGTCATTTCAAATGTTTTTGTTTTATTTTGCTGTTTTTTTCCATTTCTTTGTGGAAGAGGTGAACAGAAAATGTTTCCATCTTTCCTGTTAAAACGTCTCTGCTGCAGTTGAACTCGTTTCCTCTTCGCCCTCAGATACTCGGTGGATATTCCTCTGGACAAAACCGTCGTCAACAAGGACGTCTTCAGGGATCCTGCTCTCAAACGCAAAGCCAGGCGGGAGGCCAAGGTCAAGTTTGAGGAGAGGTCAGGACACTTTCATCAAGTAATTATTAGTTTCCAACATTAACATGTTGGCTTCTTGCTAAATTTGTCTTTTCTTTCCGTTTCCAGGTACAAGACGGGCAAGAACAAGTGGTTCTTCCAGAAGCTGCGATTCTAATTTCACTCGGTTTCACAAAATAAATGTTTATAAATGGAAATCATTTGGACTCTGGGTTGTTTTTTGATTGAATTGGAAATGATGAGTTTTATTTTCTGAAATGACAAAAACCATTTATTAGTGAGTTCAAAGCATTAAAATATTACATGAAAGCAATAAAACACTTTAAAGCAGAATTGTGGACCAACTGAAAAGTGTGTCCATGTAATGTGCATCACAACTGAATAATTGGCTGGGGCTCCCTTTATTTTTATTATTTAAGTTCATAACTTTCTATAAACAAAAAAATATATATACTGACTAAACGTATTATACACTTAAATCAATAGTTTTTAAAATCAGGTACATTTATAATGTACTATTGTTTATATTGAGTTGAATAAGGTCAATATTGTTGTTGGCTTTAGCAATTGTTTTTTTGTTGTTGCTAATTATTCCAGTTATTTAGGCAGGAAAATGAAATCAGGTTTAAATCATAAAATGCTGCTGATGTGTTCAGGAAGCCCATTTTGCTGAATTGAATGCCCATAGAATGAATTTCATTGTTGCAGATATTTTTTCCTTCCACTCAATTTACCATAGCAGATTCCCATGTTGGTTAAAAATAGCCATCTTTTTTTTCTCATGTAATAATCAAATTTTCTGAGAACCTGAACCTGAGGTTAATCGTGAAGATGAACAGAATTTGTTTCATATAGTGAAATTATTTATAACTATGATTTTTAAAAGTGAATTATTAAAATATTTTTTTCATGTTTTTCCTGATGTATTGTGTCAAACTCCAGTCCTCAACGTCCTGCAGTTTTTAGATGTGCGCCAGGTACAAAACACTGGAGTGAAACGGTTTAATTTCCTCCTCCTGGTGTAGATCGGGTCTCCGGAGCCTTAATGACCTAATTATTTTATTCAGCTGGTGTCTCTGCTTTTATTCAGCAGAGACGCATCTAAAAGTTTCAGGGCAGCCGACCTCCAGGACTGGAGTCTGACCCCTGTGACTTAGAGTGTAAAAACAGCGGTTCGTGCTGGCAAAGTGTTGGAATTTCTACAGCCCTGAACGCATCATCCAGTAGGCCGGATGTGCGCCTCCTGGTGGAGATAAACGGTACCTGCTTCTCTTCCTGTCGATCGAGAACAGAAACTGAAAGAATAAAACAGTTTAGAGCAGAGATCGTCGGTGTGAGGTAGGTTAAAACCGTGCTGCTGTTTTCTCATAAATACATTAATTTACTTTATTTAGTCGTTTTGTGTTTTGATTTAAAGTTAAATTGTTAGTCTGAGATTCACTGTTAATCTGAAATTAGGCCTCCAGATTGGCTCTAAAGTTCACCTTTCTTTGTTTACAGCATGGAAACGTATTTATAAATCCTCTTTATGTAATGATCTTACTCTGAGTGACGGTTTTCAACAGTTCTAATCTGTTAAACATGTAATCTGAATTATTTCAGGTTCCTTTCACCATGTCATCAGAAG
Source organism: Xiphophorus maculatus (assembly GCF_002775205.1). Lineage (NCBI taxonomy): Eukaryota > Metazoa > Chordata > Actinopteri > Cyprinodontiformes > Poeciliidae > Xiphophorus > Xiphophorus maculatus. The sequence continues at coordinate 3,565,338 of NC_036458.1, forward strand.
AGGTGAGATTGAGCCTCTACGCCATTGTTTGTCATAATCAGAGACAGGAACACTTTCCGTTTCCCTTTTAGCCAGAATCAACCTTTCTCTGCTTTCTTCGTTTATCCACTGAACATTTTTAATGTAAAACGAAGCATTTAACTCGTGTTTGTGTTCAGATTCTTACTGTTTGTTTGCTCTTGTGTCAGGATTTCTCCCTGGTGGTGACTGACAAAAATGAAGACACAATAGAGGGAATCCAGGCTCTAATCAAGGATTACCAGGTACAACACACATTTACTCTAAGATTAGTGAAAATATTTAAAATAAATCCATCTTTTCCAGCACAGACTCACACTGACACGTTTAATTTCACTAGATTTAATTGTTTTCTATTTTTTGAGATTACGGTTTTAATGTCCAGTTTTAACAGTTTCTTGACTTTATGCAACTAAAATCAACACGTTTTTAGTTTAATGTCTTGACTTTTCCCTTCTCAATTAAATTTAGCTGAAAACAACTACTGGTTTCATCCCAAAGTGGAATTAAATGTTCAGTAACTCGTTGCTCAAGTATCTACTGATTTCCAGTAGCAGTCAGTCTCACAACGATTCTGAAGAGGCCTCTGACTGAAGACTGTCGCCGCATGTCATTTGACTGTTATTACATGCTAACATCTTAATTTCAAGGGCAGCAGAGATTGTATTTGACAGTAAAAATGTCCTGGAAGAAAAGAGCAGTTGTTGGCTAGCTCTGCTAATCCAACTCGTTTGCTTTTGCTGCTCCTCTTTAAATCTGTTTCTGGTTGTAATGGATTAAGAGTAGTTTAAGCTATTGCCATAAAAGTTGAGTTTATTTGAAGCCCGTCTACATTGTTTCCCTGAAGGTAAGCCGTTCTGCACAACGCTAATGCTAAAACAAATTTAACGTCTCCGTTGAATCTTTTCACAGCTTTTAGACGTTCAGATGTACCAAAAAGTGACTGATGTTGCTGTTTCCCCTCAGAAAAGATACTCTGTGATCCTGGAGGAGCAGAAGGATTTACAGCTCTTCATTAAGGAACGACAGGAAATGACCCAAAAGTTCAAGCAACGCACAGAAAAAGTGACGGAGGGTCTGAGAAAAGACCAGATCGCCTTCGAAGAACAGATCACAGCTGAAAAGGTTGGAGTGCGTCTGTCTGCAGCACAGCCTGGAAAATAAAAACTAATGCTTTACTGCATATTCAAGACGCAAGGAGTTGTGCAAAGGCTTATGGAAAATGACAAAACTTAATGAAACAGTTTATCAGACAGTAATCTGTGGCTGTCATTGTAGATAAAACAAAACAATCTCTGAAATTTTCTAAACAAAATTTGAGTTTCAAGTTGAAAATTGATAGAAATTTTGAGATTCACATAAACTTTCTATGTAAAAACCAGAAAATTTCTGAGTTTCAAACATTTTCTGGAAAAATCTCAGAACATTTTCTTAGAAATTTCCTACAAAAACAAGAAAATTTCTGTTTTGAAAGTTGAAAAGTTTTTGGAAAAAAAATACAAATTTTGAGATTAATTTCAAATTTTCTTTTTATTTATTGCTCAATTCTGCCATAAAAACAGTTTTTATCAAATATCAATATCTATTTATCCCTCATAATTACTTTCCAGTAGCTTAGAAAATTAACCTGTAACAATAACAGCTATTTTTTTAAGTTAACAAAAAGATCTGAAATGATATTAAATATGAAGCAGCATTCTCATGCAGACTGTAAGAAAAAGAGAAAAATGTGTTTGCATTGAGGAAGTTCATATTTATATAAAAAGTCCAGATCTGAATCAGAGCCTGAACCGAAGAATGGAGGAAAAACTCACATAAAATCCTAATAAAACATGCAAAGTTTGGTTACTTTTGCATTTTTTGTGACATTAACCCTAATATTCCTGAATGTGCGTTGTCTGACTTCAGGCCAGGTTGGACGCCCTGAAGCAGGAGGACTGCGAACTCCAGGAGGAGTTACAGAGAATCCAGGCTGAAATCAAGAAGGAAGATTCCCAAAACGCCCAACTGAAGGAGCGAGCGGACGTAGGCGACATTCTGCTTCCTCCGCAGCCCGACTTTCTGAACGTCTCCACTAAAGTTGCGGCTTCCCGTCGTAGGTGTTCTCCAAGATGCCGGAGAAGAATTTCGTCTTCACCGGGAAGACGGGAAAGGCCGAAGACGTGGAGGAGTTTGAGATGAAGCCGCACATCAGGTACCCGATGGAAGAGGGAACGGCGCTCATCACGTTCGAGGAGGAGGACGGTGAGAAGATAAACGTTGATAGGAGCTTAAAATTTACGTTTTGCACATTTTTCTACTTCCGTTTAATTCTCAGACGGTTATAAAAAACACAAAAGTTCTTAAAAAGAAAACAAATAAAATACCCAGCCGTGTTTTGGCCATAAGTTAATTGGAAAAATGAACTGTTTCAAAAACCTCGATATTGTTAAGTCACATTCCAGGTTACCTAGCAACCCCAGAGTTCAGCCCGTTACCTAGCAACCCAAGCTAAGTTCCTGCACATTTGTTTAGCTGTTTTGCTGCTGTTTGCGCTGTAGATATATATATATATATATAATATTTATATATATATATATATTATATATATATATATATAAAACATATTTAATCCTTACAGGGGGCTTATTATGAAAATTTCACATTTTTTATAATTTTATATTTCCATTTGGGTCAAAAAAAAAATCCCTGCTCTTAAAAAAAACTTCCACCTTAGCCGCTTTCTGACAATAAGTTCATGTTTGGAAAACGATCCGTTTAGCACTGCGCCGTTACCTAGCAACCCAAGCTGAGCTCCAGCATGTTTTGTCAGCAGGTTTTACCACTTTGTGTGCTGTAGATCTTCAAAAAAATACATAACACATATTTGAACCTTAACGGGCACCTACTATGCAAATTTTACATTTTGCGTGTTTTTGTTTTTCCATTTGGATCATAACTGCATCTAAGAACAATCCAAGTGCTTAAAAAAATCCACCTAGCTATTTTTGGTATTAAGTTAAAAACTTTGAAATTTAATATCACACAGCCCTGTTCCGCTCCGTTACCTAGCAACCCAAGCAGAGTTCCACTATGTTTGGTCAGCTGGTTTTACCGCTGTACAATGGCTGCTGGAAAAGACAAGTGTTTTGTTGTTGACGTACCATCCAGAAACCACTTGCTGCATTCTTGTTGGTTGTGCAGGAGGCTTCACTTCTGCTTTTCAAAGACGTACAGTTGTACAATTGCACTTCTGTTTTGAGCCATTTTCACGTGCGAGTGTAAATGTTGAGTTGTGGGGCGTGGCCAGCAGCAGCTTATTTGGATTTAAAGTCACAGGAGGCCCTAAAACCTCACATTCTGATGTGACCAGACTGAAATCTCATTATCTAAGAAAGATTTTGTGCAAATGGTGTAAAGAAAAAGTGTCATTACACTTTAAAACTTAACTTAAACAGAGATTTTTGTTAACATGTGATTGCTAGTGGCGACGAATATTCTGGAAAAGAAGAGACATAAGGTGGATCTGGGAGGAGAGTGCCGCATCATAGTGGAGGCCCAGCCGGTTCACCTGCTGATGCCCAGCCTGGTGGAGGTAAAATCCGCCGTCACGATAACGAAACGCTCCCGTGAGCATTTCGTCACGATAACGAAACGCTCCTGTGAGCATTTCGTCACGATAACGGAACGAAACGCTCCCGTTCATAACCTCTGACCACCTGAACCGCAGATCGACACAGACATCTGTCCTCACCGGATTTTGGTGTCCAACCTGCCCAACATGGACACGGAGATGCTGCTGAGCAAACTGGAAATCCACTTCTCCAAGTCCAAACATGGAGGCGGCGAGGTGGAGTCCTGCGACTTCCTGCCGGACTCGGGGACGGTGGTCATCGCGTTCGTGATGGAGAACAGTGAGGACGGATGTTTTCTGCGCTTCTGACTTCACAGCTGGAGAGAAAACGTTAAGCTGACTCTTCTTCTGAACTTTCTCCCATCAGTTGCAGAACATTTGGCAGTACAAGAACACCATAAAATAGATTTCAACAAAAACAAGCACACAGTGAGAGTGACGCCTTTCGTAAACGGAAAAATCACAAACTTGAAGGTGAGAAAATGTTGGGAAAACAAACCTGAAAATAAAAATAGAGAAACACATTTTGAAGTCTTTTTGTACGGAAGAAGATTAAGGCCAAAAAAAATTAAAATAAATTCATAGAATTTTGATTTTAATCTCATAATTCTTACTTTTTCACAGAATTGAAAAAAGACAAATAATTTTTTTTCCTTCTTCAGTGGCGCTGATGTTCTTCCATATTCTCTCTCTAATTTTCGCCGTCTCTCCCAGACCCGGACCTCCATGTGCCCTCGGACCGTCCTGCTGACGGGAATCCCGGACGTCATGGACTGGGAGACGATGCAGGACATGCTGGAGATCCACTTCCAGAAAAACGGCAACGACGGCGGCGAGATCGAAGCCTTCCTGTACAACCCGCTGGGCCAGCAGACCCTGGCGCTGTTCGGCAGCGCCACCCCAGAACCTGAAGAGGAGTAGAAGATCCGGCTGCTCCAGAACCGAACTGACCGCCAGACAAACATCTGCACTCTGTTTCTGATGGCCCTCAGCCGAACTCTGTTCTGTTATTTGTTGTTTTGGGAATAATCGGAATGGTGAACGGTGCGTAACGTCATGGTTTAGGAAACTGAAAGTCGATCCAATTTAGATTCCCAGATGAAAATTATTGTAAGTTTTATCTATATTAGGCCTGTAACAAACGACTAATTGATTATTCAGACGATTAATCGAATTTTTACATGATTAATCAAATAAAGAAATGGACACATTCTGATTTTTTATTGAACCACTTAAGTTTTTTTAAACAATATTAGAAATACAGTAAAACACGATGTCCAAACTATGTGCTGGGGGCCATTTGGGGCCCTTGAAATGCTTGTGTTTGGCCCCTGATCACAATCAAGAATGGTGAAAACAAAACAGAAAACAATTGATATTCTTTTTTTTTTTTTTTTTTACTGTTGAGCTGGTAAACAAAAAAAAAAATCGCAGTTAACAATTTTTTTGCATTTTTAATTTAATAAATTTTGTGGCCCTCCAGTAGTTTAAATTTGTCAGGGCAAAAACTTTGGACCAATGCTTTAAAAAATGCAAATAATCAATTCAACTAAATATTTAGAGAAGAAATTAAATATTTTATTGCCTAAAAAGTGATAATATAGCAGTTCTTTTGTGAATTATTCATCAGTTGTAGCAAAAGATGCATCTGCAGCTAAAAACAATACATGTGAAAATCTCAGCCTTTTCTGCTTCACTTTACATCAGTAGGGCTCATCTGTTGATTAATTTTTGTTTTAAATGGTTAACATTTGTATTTTTACAGAATTTGAACCAGGTCAAGCTAAAACCGCCACGTGTTTTAGTTTCTTAAATATTTTTTGGTACAGTTTAGGTTTAATTACGGCCTTGAATATATTCTTCTTTCAGTACTTGGACGTTTTTTTTTAATCTTCAGTTAGCGATTAATCAATTTCCAAGTTAATTGCCGATTATTTAAATCGATTAATCGCAATTAATCGTTTCAGCCCTCACCAGGAAAATCACAGACACCTGGAAATACTGGCTTCCCCATTTGATTTCTTTGAAAAAAGTGAATATATCATGACATTTTACTGTGTTTTGTATCATTTGATGAAAAGATTATCTGGGAAAATATGTATTTTAATAACTTTAATAATGTCCATGTACCGTACTCTGGCCCAGGCTGCAAAACCAAATTCATCGACCTAAAATAAACTTTAGTAATGGTCCTACAATAATAAAACATTAATAGTTTGACATGACACTGTTTTGATGGATTAGTTTATATAAAAAATAATATGTATTAATGTAATTATGCTTTGTCAGAATATTTATGCTGTCTCTTAGATTTTGGAAATGGATTTCTCAAATGTAAACAAGAAGGTTTGAAGAATATTAAAGTCTGGATCAGCTTGGTTAAATAAGGTTCGGTTGTGTTTTTCTTCAGTTTATTATTCCTTAAAGTTTTGGATTTATTTTTACCTTGTTGGGCCTTCCGTACTGAGCAAACACAGATTTACCCATGAAGTTCTGGATGCTGCGTGTTGTGGTTGTGGAATCAAAGAGCAAATGTTTCACTGCTTGTCAGCAACAGCGCCCCCTTGTGGCAACATTTATTGTCTGTAGCAGACGCTACAGAAAAGGAGGCATTTTGAGTCCATCTTGTTTAGAGTCACAAATGCTATATGACTTTTTGCGGAAAACGTAAGTAATATTATTTTTAAAGACTATTTGCTACTATTTTTAGCAAAAATAAAAAAATTATACTGTCAGTGTAATTCTGTTTGGAATACCAATGCATTAGTCAATGTAAAACAGAAAAACAGCTAAAATCTATATAAGTTGTTTGTTTCATTAGAAACATTAGTTGATTCTCTATCAGTTTAGACAACATTTTTGCGAGCCATTTATAGATGAATGAATAGAAGTTGATTTCTCTTATTGATCAACTAACGATTAATTCATTAAGCGACTATTTTCTTAGAACTTGGGTTTTCTCCTGTATGACCGTATTTTAATGACATAAAGGGCAAAATGAGCGTTTTAAGGGTGAAACGTAAAGAGCGTGTTGAGTGTTTCTATTTCAAAACAGAAGTTTTCATCTCATACCGGAGCCTGTTTGGACCTTTTCCTGGCCGCCATCTTTAATTCTGCATAAACGGCTCCGCCTAAGGTTAACCTGCTGGATGGCGGCCAAACTGATTGGAATTACGGTTAGCATCCCTAGCTAACATGCTAACAGCCCTAAAACTGTGGTTTCTCTTTATCTGAAGCAAAAAAATAAAATAAAATAAAATAGACAACTACTAAAACTCAAATAAAATTTTATTGTAAAAACCGAATAAAAGTAACAGCATGTTGAAAATAAAACTAAGATGAATTGTTTCCAGCTACATCATTAACATGAGAAGAACAAGCTAACCGGCGGCGGTCAGGCACTTCAAGGAAAAGACAGGAGAACAAATACATGGCGTTCAGAAAGAGCGGAAACGGAACATTTAAAAGCAGAATACAGCAAGATGATACTTTGGAAGACAGCTGACCAGATTTCACATCAACACGAGGATACAATAATTTAAAAGCCCCTAAACACAATCTTTAACTTTACATTGTTCTGATAAAAACACAAACTAGTGCAGGAGTAACAGCCAGCCTTCAGGTCTCGTCTGCGGCTTTGCTTCCCACCACCAGAGGGCGCCGCTGCACCTCAGTGAGAGCTGAGTGGCTTGGATCAGTAACAGGACGTCCTCACACAGGTTTAACAGTTAAACATGTTCTACAGTGGATTAGTAGTGCATTCTGCCTCCAGGTCCTACACTGAATATGTAGCTGCTTTTTGAACACAGATGTGTCAGTTTGTGCCGACAGCAATGATCACAACGGATGTTTGATACTTATATAGACTCCTTACTCTAATACTTTACATCAAATATTTATATTTGTCTCTATTCTGTAATGCTTTACATTCAAACCTCCAACCGTTTTCCTTTCAAGGGTCGATGTGCATTGGCTGGTCGATCGAACTGGAATCACATTTCATAAAAACCGACGACTCTAAACAACCACTGGTGCCCATTCGCTTGGTTTGCGTCCGTACTGGGAGAGGAAAACGGTCAGGTGAGTGTTTATTTGGATTAAAACAATTCATATTTAAAACCAAAAATACATTTTTCTTATTCATTTCAAAGTTCGGAAAGCTTGTTAATGGCGATAAATGGTACAAATAAGCTAGCTTGGTAGCCACCTAGCAGGCATATATTAGCAGCTACTTAGCATTAGCCTCCTCAAACTTAACCCCCATTTTTGGTCCACGTACCAAACATTTACCCACCTAACTGTGTTTAGTTTCACTTTGCTTTAAAATCAGCAACTTTGAGAGGAAGAAATATACTTGTGGAAGTCTATATTTGAATTTTGTTGCTTCTAGTTAATTTGCTTGTTAATGGTTGAATTAAGCCTGACAATCTTACCTGAATATCAGTAAGCTCCTTGTAGAATCTCTTTGCGAGATCTGGACCGTTTTGCATTGTAGGGATCTGATAAGTCTGGAAAAATGAAAGAAATGAAAAAGAATCTGGCCCATAGGTTGACCGTAAACAAGAGAAAGTAAAACCAAGAACATTTTTAAATTCCACGTACCTTTCCTTTATAAAGGAGGTTTCCAACGGGACAAACGACGCAGGCGGTCCCGGCTCCAAAAACCTCCAGAACTCTTCCAGCATCCAAAGCTTCGAGGAGCTCCTTCATCCCCATCGTTCGCTCCGTCACTTTAAAATCGCCCTGACGGAAACAAACAAACAAAGAACGACAAATATTGTTAGATATCCTCAAAGACTTTAGGTTATGGAGAATTTCACAAAAACAGCAGGAATGTGAATCAATTCTCTCTATTTAGGACAAACATTTTGCTACAAGGGCCAAAATCGTAGACTCAGAATTTGCTGCGGGCAAAAAGAAAAACAACATAAAATCAAACACATACAGAAGCCTGATATTTATTGTAGGTCCAAAAGCTAAGAGATTTTTACGACGCTGTAAAACGGCGGCGAAAAAAAAGACTAAATGCCCGCCAAAAACTCAGAAATTTTGTGATTAATCATTTTAATTTTCCAGAAAAAAAATATTCTGAGATCCAAAAGTCAAACATTTCTGACTTTTGGATCTCAGAAATGTCGGTGAATTTTTTTTTTAAATTTCTGAGATAGATCTAAAAATTTATATTTTCAACTTTTTGAGAATTTTTTCTAGAAGATTTCTGAAGTTAATCTCAAATTTTATGATATTTTCACAAACTTTTAAAATGTTTACATTTTTTCTTGAAAATTTCTCAAATTAAAGTCAAAATAGTTGATTTTTCTCACAAACTTTTTGACTTTTTTGGGCTCAGAAAATCCCTCATTTTTTCTTGAATTTCTGACTGATTAATCTAAAAATTTTGACATTTGAAATTTTGTAGAAAATTTCTGATATTAATCTAAAAATGTTTTTTTTTTCCAGCAAAATTTTTAGATTATTCAAAATTTTGTGTTTGTTGTATTTAAATAAAAAACATGCAGCTTTCAGTTTCTTTTGGGCTCAATTGAATAAATTTATTTTCAGTAATCAGAACTGGATTTTTGTTGGTTGTTGTTCTTTCAGTCAGTTTCTTGATAAACTTGGTTTTAACTTTTGTTAAAACTTTGCTGTAAAAGGTTAAATACTTTGTGTTGTACTTTACATTTTCCTGAGTTAGAAAATTATGTTTAACAATTTTTACCCTGATTACAAATTAAAAGTCTCCGACCAGAACTGGTTTCGTTTTTGAATTGCAGTTGTGGCTTTGGAAGCTAAATAAAGCTCCAGTTTGCATTAATTGGACTTTTTGTGGAGGAGGATGTTGCGTCTTCTCACCCAGGTTCTGCCCAGGTCCAGCAGGGACTGCCGGGTCACTCCTGGCAGAATAATGCCGTCCAGAGGAGGAGTCACCAGCTCTCTCTCTGCAGACACACAAACAGCTGATCGATTTCCACCAATATTCAATAAATCCAGCATCAGGGGTCAGCAGGCGTCTCACCTCCTTTAGTGTTGGTCCAGTAGATGAAGAGGTTCATGGTGCCGACCTCGGTGATCTGCTCATCCTGGCCGTAGAGCCACAGAACCTGCTGGCAGCCCTGCTTCTGCGCCTCCGACTGGACGGCGATGGTCGGCCCGTAGTTACTGGACACACACACACACGCACACGCACGCACACCCCCACACACACACACACACACACACACACACACACACGCACACGCACGCACACCCCCACACACACACACACACACACACACACACACACACACACACACACACACACACACACACACACACACACACAGATGTTTCTATTGTAACAGCTGGAATATTCACTTCACAGCTGCTCTGATTGCAGTTTTCTAGCCAGAATAATCAATTATTAGGGTCATTTTCAGTTGCAGCTGTAGGTTTAGCTGTGTGTCTGTGTTAAATAGCCGTGTAAACGCAGCGATAACCGGGACTGAATCCCTTTCTGCTCCCCCGGCTGATGAGAGCTGCTAAATCTGGATTTGGGGCGGACGCATTCCCCACCTTCTGATGGGACCAGAGCGGAGCGGCTCCCTGAGTGGAACCGGCGTTCGGTTATGTAACAATCTGGAAGCGAAGCAGCTGAACAAGCAGAGTCACACGGAGGCCTGAGCGACTGCAGGAAGCGAGGAGGAAAAAGCCTCCAGGCGGAAAAACAACCGTCAGTCCAAACTGACTCCAGATCAGAGGAGCTGAACAGAAACGGAAAACTCCTGACTGCAAGTCGAGACGAGGATTAGAGACTTTAACGATCTGAGATAAAGGTCAACGTTCTGCCCATGTAATCCAGAGAAATGTTCAAATTACAGATTAACGTTATTGATTACTGAGTTAATCTGAAGTTGGTTGATTTTATCAATAAACTAACAATTAACTGATAAGTGGCCATTTCTTAAACAAAACCTCAGGGCAAAGTGAGAGACTTTTTGTAATTTGCTAAATTATTAATAATGTATTATTAATTAATAATAATAACTATTATTCATAATTAATAAACGTTATTTGTAAAATACTCAGTGAATAAACAAAAATGTTTTCTCAAAATGTAAATTTTTCAACTTTTGAAAGTCAAATCTTAAAAATTTTCTTTAAAAATCTGGAAATTTCAGAGTTTGAAAACTCAAATTTTGAAATCACTTTTACACATTTTCTTTTAAAAATATGGATATTTCTGTGTCAAAATAAAAAACGTTTGACTTTTGAAACAGACATTTCTGAGATCTCAAAGTTTCTGAGTTTTTTTTATCAAATTTTTAACTTTCCAAACTCAAATTTCCAAGCTTTTTCTAAAAGTCTTTATTTTATTTTTTTAAAGAAAAATTCTGAGTTTCTTGGCAAAATTTTACTTCTTCTTTTCTTTTTTTCTATCTATAACGGCCCTAATACACCGTCGTCGTTGATTTTACCCAACTGTGAAGTTGGAATTTCCCATTTTCTGAGTGGAACTGGAAGGCAGCATGAATGAGGAGGATAAAAACTCACCCCCCCATCTTGTACTCCCCGACTCCTCCTTTCCAAGCTCGGACGTACGCCGGGTCCGCCAGCAGAGAAACCGGGCTGAAGGAACCCGTGGCGAAGTACGGTCCCACTGGGCCGACGATGACGAAGATCAGCGCCTTTCCGGCTCGAGAAACGCCAAGAGACGGCTGGACGGGGAGCAGGAAGCCGTTAGAAACGCAGACGGCAGAGCAGGGATTGTTCACGGATCGCCAAACTCACCTCAGTGCCGATAAACGTGGGTCGGATGTAGAGGCTGGCGTCCTGGGAGAAAGGAACCCAGTCCTGGTCCACCTCCACCAGCTTGTTGATGCACTGCAGCAGCTCGGATTTATCAAACAGCTGGAATGAAAAACACATCAGAGGATCATCCTTAAGATAATTCAGATTATTAATCTGATTTTTTTCCTAGTCGGTTGGATGTATGGATGGTTGGATGTATGGTTGGATGACCCTTCAGTGCAGAGACTCACGGGAAGGCAGCTCCTCTTCGTGCTGCGATGCATCCTCTCCATGTTCAGCATCGGCCTGAAGAGACGGATGTGGTTGTCGACGCCACGGAACGCCTTCATGCCTTCAAACAGCTAAAATAACAAAAAAGACCAAAAAATAAACATTTAGGATGAGAATCCAAGTTCAGCTGCTAGCTGAACTTGGATTAGCAACATGAACATCATCAACATCATGTTGCTAAATTAGCAACATGAAGCTGCTAATTTAGCTTCATGTTTAGCTTAGACTTAGACTTAGACTGACTTTATTGTCATTTTGCATGCACAGGGTGTATACAGAACGAAATTTCGTTGCATACGGCTCAGGACAATGTTTTGAGCTACCAATGTTGTGAGGTTACTCCAGAATAAAATAAAATACAGTATAAAATATGAATATAAATATAAATATAGAATATAAAGTGCAGTAATGACAGTAAAATATAAGTTATTTAGCTCTGTACATGTGCAAGGTATAAAGTGGAGATCAGATTTTAAGTGCAGCTGCTAGCTGCTAATTTAGCTTCATGTTTAGCTGCTAATTTAGTTGCTAGCTTAGGTTCATGTTTAGCTGCTAGCAATGCTTCATGTTTAGCTCCTAATTTAGCTGCTAGTTTACCTCCATGTTTAGCTGCTAGCTTAGCTTCATGTTCAACTGCTAGCTTAGCTTCATGTTTAACTGCTAATTTAGCTAATAGTTTATCTCCATGTTTAGCTGCTAGCTTAGCTTCATGTTCAAATGCTAGCTTAGCTTCGTGTTTAGCTGCTAATTTAGTTGCCAGTTTACCTCCATGTTTAGCTGCTAGCTTAGCTTCATGTTCAACTGCTAGCTTAGCTTCATGTTCAACTGCTAATTTAGCTAATAGTTTATCTCCATGTTTAGCTGTTAGCTTAGCTTCATGTTCAACTGCTAGCTCAGCTTCATATTTAGCTGCTAAGTTAGCTCCTTGTTTAGCTCCACCTTTAGCTACTGGTTTAGCTGCTAGTTTAGCTCCATCTTTATCTCCGTGCTTAGTAGCCTTACCTCTATGGAGTAGTGCAGGGCGGAGGTGGCCGGGTGCAGAGACAGGTTCTGGAAGGGTTTGATCTGCGGCGCGTCCCAGCCGTCCTTCTCGGACCAGCTTATGGTTAGCATGTGGTCGGAGAACTGCTTTCCGAACATCAGCGTGGACGGGTCGGGCTTGGGTTTGCATTCCGGGTTGCGTTCGATGGTGAGGTCTGCGGCCTGGAGGCGGACCGGAGGGAGAGGACGGGACGAGACGGGACGAGAGCAGAGCGGAGCAAAAAGACGAAGCCACGAAGAAGACAGTGATTGTTTTTGAGCCGGGTATTGATAGAGCATGCTTTACACAAACACATTACAGATACAGGATTATAATGGAGTCAGCTTGAGACAGGGACGTCCAAGGATTTGGTCAGATGGGCCAAAATCGTCAAGTTAAAAGGATTTGAGGGGCAAAAAAATGTTTTTTACCTACTTGCACTGCAAAAAAGACCTTAAAATGTTTTACTTTTCAAACTCAGAAATTTCCAAGTTGTTTTCTAGAAAATGTCTGAGATTAATCTCAAAATGTTTGTTTTCTCTTGCAAATTTACTCGTTTTCTACCTACTAAGGCGCTAATTCACCTTCTTAGCTTCCTTATTTCAAGTGGACAAAGATATTTCCACTAGAAACTGGACAAAGTGTAACAATGAAACAACTATGCAATACTTACACTAAAAAATAGTCATATTTGTTGTTGGAAAGTGATGTGTAAATTATTACAGATGTAAATGTTTTGCAGGTTTGCCTCATAAGAAATTTAGCAAATTTTCTTGGCATCACTTGGAAAAAATAGAACAAATTTTTGTCAATTTTGAGCAATAAAGTCATGATTTAGGCCACTCTTTCTTTAAAAATGCGTAAAGTTTAATAAACTTATTAAAGTAGACCTGGGTGCAGTTTTTGAGTAAAAGCTGATGTGATTCTTGGTGTTGCTGCCAACATTTTGTCACCTTGGACTCCCCTGGCTTCGGTCCTGACTGGTTTGGGTTTAATTAAACTGAATTAAATAATCAAAAACAGGAAAAGAGAGAGAACAGGTGAGAGGAGGAAATAGTTTTTAAAAATGAGGAAGCTTCTTTTTTGCCCGAGGTTCTTTGTAAACAGAACGATGCCTGTGCAGGTCTTACCCGACTGGAGTTTCCTAATTACCTTAAAGGAGCTGGCGAGTCGCAGGGCGCTGAAGGAGAAGGGGAGAGTCTGAAGGAGTCGTGCATGGAGCGCCTGCAGACCAAACGACAAAGACTCAGAGGTTTTACCAGGCGACCTGCAGCCTTCTGTCCAAATAATCAAGAAACAAAATGGCTGACACTTTGTCCTCAGTTTATCTGCAGGACAGGAAACCAAAGCCGCATGAGAAAATCTCAGACTTTTTTTCTGTTTGAATCCGTTTTCTCGCTTTGTTGAAATGACAAAAAATAGTTTTAAAAAGTGGCTTTTATTTCGATCATAATGTCTGAGAGTTATAATACAGAGTATCAGAATCCAGCCTATGAGAATTTTGTTAAATTACGAGGATATAGTCATAATAAGAAGCAATTTTACCAGAAAAAAACATCTTGAAATTAAGAGAAAAAATGTAGCTTTAATGAGAAAAATTATAAATTATCCAGATCTGACACATTTTACTTTTTATTTTGAAGTTCTCATACAATTATGACTTTATTCTTCTAATATTACAAATTTATTCTTGTTAATTTAATAATCTGTCATGGAGTTAGCCTGGATTCAAAATTTGTCAAACAAGATGGCCGTCGTGGATAAATCAACTCTGAACTATGGAAACCCCAGCTAATCTGCACAATATATAACATTTATAACTGTATAATTACACATGTAATACGGGACAATACGCTACTAATAGGCTACTATTACAAAACTTTACTAATCTGTCAGATTTTTGCAGATTCAGGACTTATTTTTAGTGATAAATGCAACAACTTTAAAGTCACACAAGCTTTTTTTGTTGTTTATATAGTCAGAAACTCAGTTTAGCTTGTGCAGAACAGGTTTTGTTGAGGATTTTGTCAATATTTGTTTAGTTTTGCAGCTCTTACCCAGCCTGCAGTTTAGTTCACTTCTAAAAACTAACCAAAGGACGGTGAAATATGACTATAAATCAATTTTATGAGATTTGTTTTTGGATCCAACTTAAAGGTAAATTAATGCAGATTTTTCTTCTAAAACTCTTAATTTATTTAGCCAGGTTGGCTTTTGAGTAAAAGTAACTGAGTGCTTTTGGTATTATTTACATTCAAATTAAACTGAAAGCAAACATTAGACTTAATAAAAGATGAAAAGTTTTTGTTTTCCATTTTTGGAAGATTTTTAAAAAATTTTAAATGGCCAGTGCTTTAAAGCGTTGCGCAATGATCCACGTGTAATCTGATGATGTCATCCAGTTATTAAAAGGTTAGGACCGCCTATTACAAGCTCAAGAACACAATAACCTACATGGACAAACAAAAAATGTCCTCTTTATGGTCTTAGGAATGCAAGGTCGGAGTGAGATCCATTCAGTTCCCCAGCAGAGGTCTAACTCTAGTGAGAAATGCAGTAAATATATGCATGATGAAAGGATGATGCAAGTTTTGTCTGTATTGCCTCATCTGATGGGAGGTAACGCACAAAGCTATAAATCTGATGATAAGCCTGGAAAGGGAGGAAATCTGACAAAAATAGCTAAATTCATGACATAACCATGCAAAAAAAAAAAAAAGAAAAAAAGGGGAAAAATGGTCGCATTTTATTTTAGCAAGAACGGGAAGCAAAAACAGCCTGAATGCCGAAAGAAAATTTTGAATGAACCTTCTACAAATTGTCGAGTCACTAAAAACAAACGAGCACGTTATCAAGTTGTGCAGAAATATAAAATATATTTAAAATGACACAATTGAAATATTAACGAAACAATAGCGCCGAATTTGTTGTCATCTATATAAAATTTATATTTAACCTCCAGTTTGTTGTTCTCACTTTTATTTTTAGGACGAGGCTTTATTTTAAACTTTTCTAAATGAAGTCTGGTGAGGGATCTTCCCCGCAGTCGGATTCCCGGCGCGGGAACGATCCGATCTACAGTAACAGTCATGTCCATCTCCTCTCCTCTAAATTTACTGATTTACCGATCAGTTAAATAATGTCTAACCCGGGTCATTGTGTAAACAGATAAGAGGCACATCGGTCAGTGAACTCACTCACCGCTCGGAGGGCTGCCATCTCCTCTGCGCTGATAAACAGAGATTATTCGCCCGTGTGGAAACAAATAGAAATCTAATTCAGTTCCGCTCAGATGGACACGCCAAAACTCTTTCCAGAACAACTTGTACTAAAACAATTATTTATTAATAAAATGTTTTTATTTTATTACACTTTAAAATTTATGGTTTAATCAATTTTAAATTATTTTGTTGGCTCTGTTTAAACACAAAAACGTTAACAATAAATTACAGTATGAGGATTCAGGAAGTTACTGCAGGAGTGGCAAAATCCTGGGATCTGATTGGCCAGGAAGAGCAGAGTTTACTATAGGTCAAACTGCTTACTGTTGATTGGCCATTCAGGAGGGAGTAGCGCAGGTCGTGTTACAGTTGATCTGCATGCCAAAATACTTAAAATATTTATGTTCCTCTATTCCCAACATGTCTGTTTTTATTTCATCCATTCATTCATTTTCTTACAGCCTTGTCCCTAGTGGGTCAGGAGGGGTGCTGGTGCTGATCCCCAGCGAGACGTTTCACCCTGGACAGGTCGCCAGTCCATCGCAGGGCAACACTGTTGGTGTTTGTTTTTGTAATTTGCATTAATGGGGTCAGACACCCTCAGGATGGGATCTGACTCTTGAAGCCGTAGTTGAGTTCAGCTCCTCCGCTGAGCAGCAGGTCGATGCCGGTGCAGAATGTAGCGTCTGCAGCCAGAAACAGAGCAGCCAGTCCGCACTCAGCCTCCGTCCCCATCCGACCCATCAGCTGTTGGAGGAGCATATGCACAGAAAACGGGATGAACAAGGCAGGGACTTGTTTCTGGAAGCCTGCAGCTGTTCGTTCCCACAGTTGCTGCTAAGCTGTAAAATCCGCTCAACTCGCAAATAATTAAAACATCTCAACTTAGTCCACACCACAATTTAGGTTTAAAAGAAAACAAAACATGTTCATGCTATGAAGTTAAGATGGCAGTTTCTTAGTCTGATTTTAACAACTGAAAAAACTAAATACACTGCAAAAACACAAAATCTTACCAATTATTTTGTTCTGGTTTCTGGTGTGTGGTGGAATATTAGGCCCATACTAAGAAACAAAATCAAATCATAACACTACAACTTTATTATCGTGCGACTTTACTCTCATGCTGTTGTCCTACGGCTTTATTGTTGCACAACTATTTTTGTTTATCATCCTATTGTACTATTCTCACAATACTATGACTTTATTCTCGTATGTTTGTTTTTAAATTATTTTTTTAGTGTGGCCCTAAAACTCTGCCGTATTAATGCAAGACCTTTTTCCAAGTTATAAGTGAAATAATCTGCCAGTGGAACTAGAACGTTTCTTTAGGAAATTATTTGAAAACTTACATTTAAGTTAGTTTTGTTTTATTTCAAGTGTACTAAGATATTTGCACTAGAAACTAGACAAAAATACTTGGTGAGATTTTGTGTTTTTTCACTGTATTCAGTGCTTGACCCGCTTCCATGTGTCGTCATGTGAAAACAACAAACTTCGGGGATTTTATGTGACTGAGACTAAAGTAAAAAGATCTCTCAATTAGGAAGTGGGAGGAAATTTATTCAAATATAAATAAACATCTATATTTAAATAAACAAACTGGATTTATTTAGGGGTATAAGAATAAAGAGGGATAGCAAACACTTTTTAGATTTGAATTTGTATTTTGAAAACTCTAGTCTTCAATTGTACACTATTTAATGTTGGTTTATTAAATAAAAATTTAGAAAAGCTCAACAGTTCTTAGATTCAGGAAATAACAAATGCAAATCTTTCATGTCTGAGATTTGATATTTGACCTCTATGAATGTTTCGGTTTAGATAAACATTAACTAGTTTGGTCAGGTGCTAATCTAATTAGCATTTCATCATAACAGAGTTGGTAAAATTCCTCCTGCTGATTCTAAGAATGAAAGTGTTTCATTTCGCAGACCGGTTGTGGTGAGGCAATTTCTTCATTACCACAGCAACAAAACACAGCTAGCTAGAACATCCAGGTCAGCTGCTACTTCACAACAGCAGGAGACTAACTGCTTACCAGCATAAAAGGCCTGAATGTTCAGCACTGAATGCATTCTCCTGACCTCACCTGAGCATTTTCCCCCGCGTGGACGGTGGCTGCAGCATCGGCCGTCTGCGCAGCAAGTTCTTCCCACAGCGGCGTCATCACATTACCTGGAGAGATGCTGCAACACGTGTCAGACACTCAATTATAATTTAAAAATGTTTATTACCAAGGATATTTGTAGAAGCACAAATGTATTGTGCTTCTACACAATACATTGTGTAGAAGCACTTCTGGTTTCTAGTGATAATTTTTATTTATTTTATATTATTGTGTAAGTAATAAATGATAGTGGTCAGCCACTTTCTGTAATTTTAAGAGATTCAAATATTTTCCAAACTAGGTTGTTCTACAGATTAACAAAAAAAAACCCAAAAACATTTTATGTCAATTTTTTGAGGCCATAAATGTAGAATTTCCAGGTACGTAAATATCACACAATTTAAATACATACATATTATATACATGACATTTAGAAGGATTAAACATGTATTTCATCTTTGAATCCAAATTTCTTAAATTATAAAGATAAATTAATTTTGTTTATTTATATCGCAGCGATTGATAAAAATCATCGTAATGCATATATAACTAATGTAATCTTCACAAGAATAAATTAAAGATTAAATATCTTGTAGTGCTTATTATGACATATTTAAGTCCCTTTCCTTCTTTGCTAGACAGCAAAACGTCAAAATTTATTTAAAAAAAATTACTGAAATCATGAAAATACAGGCTCAATATTTAATAGCAATTATTTAAAAAACACGAAGAGTTAAAAATAATCATCACAAATATAATCCAACTTCCTTCTTCAATATGGAACATCACTGAAGTTGGGTTTGGCTCACCAGTTCACTCTCACGTTGTGTTTACTCTCATCCACAGCCATCGCCTTTGTCATGGAGATGATCGCCCCCTTGCGGAGGAAGACGTGCATTACAGAGCAGTTCTGACTGCATTTAAAAAGCTTCATCTTGACACTTTCACTCACTTTAGTGGCGACATAAGGCGCAGCGTCTTTCTGACCGATGGTGCCCACAAGGCTGGAGACATTAATGATGTTTCCGTGGCGCTGACGCAGATACGGTAAAGCAAACTGCAGGGGAGACATTATTCAGAATGATGGTTTGTTTTTTTCTTTCTTTTGAAACAGAAACATTCTGGATTAGATACAATTTAATATGATCGCAGGTATTTGAAAGGTTATTGTCGTTAACTAAAACTAACAAAATAATAACAAAAACTGAAATTGAGAAAACGTTTCCGTGAACTGAAATAAATAAAAACGGTAATTAATGGGGAAAAACTACAACTAACTGAAACTATATCGTGGATTTATAAAACTAAAATACACCGAAATTGTAGATATAATATCCTTCATTTTTGTGTTTATGAATCTATTATTTAGCCTTTACTGATGTGAATTATTTTTTAACAGGTGTTCTGTTTATCTGCGCTACCCGTAAACCCGTCCTACCTTGTGGTAATGCGCATGCGCACATCGGTGCTACGTCACACTGCTTACTCAGCAGATTTTTTATAAATACCTGGGGAAGTTTCGTTTCATGTGTTTTATTTAATCGAAGATTACGGTAAGCTTTATTTAATTTATTTTATGCCTGGCTTTCATTAAGCTGCTGTAATATTTCATGTTTTTATTTTACATGACAGGCAGCTTATAAATGGCTTTAGTTTTGCCGTCTGCAAAGTCGTTACTACTGTAAACAAGTTTGTTTGGTGGTTAATCAGGACAAAATACCTTGTTTTTTTGTCCCTATATTTTAAAATATTTTAGTTTAATTACACTCTTTTTTATTATTATTATTAAACTTCGCTAAATAGATGTAGGTACCGATGCTATGTGGGATTGAAGCTGTGTAATATTAATGTATATTAATCATATCCAATCATTTCAGGTGCACAGTGACCTGCGCACTGGACACATTGTGGCTGCATTTCATAAAGTCTGTCATACAGCGTATTAATGCGCAAAAAAGACTTGCGGTGATCTGTATTTGTGTTTAATTGAATTCCAATAAAAACGTGTTTCCCTTGTCTGATACTGTTTTATTCTTACAAACACCTTTGTATTTAAACATTTTTTAACAGGTAGGATATTCTAGTGGAAGGATTAGTGCAAACATCTGCAGCTTTTCTTTTTAAACGGGTAGGATATTCAGATGAAGGAAGTGATCTTCTTGTGGTTTCGTCATGTACATAAATTGTTCTAATGCTAAGCTAAGCATAACTAATAAACTTCCACTTCAGTCCCGTCACTCAAATAATGTTATACAATATATTTAACATTAACGCAACCCGCTATAGTTTTCTGTTTGTAAACATAACGGTAGCAGTTTTGGACGCGTAGCACCGACTGATGGACTTAGCCATCTATCTGTGCTGCGGTAGGAAAATCTGACGAGGTAGCACTGATCGTCAGAACAACGGCAGCAGTTTACGTCAGCTGTAGGCAAATTATGGCACTTCATACTCCGCTTGTCCGCAAAATGGCGACGGCAAAGGTTAAGCAAAACAGGTATCAGTTGATTGCTCAACAATATTTAAATACTTAAAAAATATATATTCTGATGAGTATTCATCCGTTTACATGATCATAATACAATGTTTTGACATTTTTAAATTCTACACTTAAAATGAACCAAAGTAAAAACAGAAATTACTTTGGAAGCTAAGAAGTAGCTAACGAGGTTCAGATTCAGCAGCTTCCTGAACTCCTCTGCTGTGGTTTCATCGGTGGGTTTGTGAGGCGGATCTGACATGGAGGATAAAAATCATTTAAAAAGCGACACAAACTCAAGACTTTTCGCTTTCTGTCTTCGGGAGGAACAGACTCACGCCAGCCTGCGTTGTTCACCAAACAGTCGATGTGTCCATGAAGCTCCACGGTGACGGCAACCAACCGCTGGAAAGAAAATGGCCGACATTTATCTGAATTTTAATCCATAAAAGTTCAGCATTTTGCTCAAAGTACGTAGAATCTGTATTTAATTATGTATTGCTTCCCGTTTCCATTGAGACTCACCTCCCTTTGTGGTTTTCGTTTTAGCAAGTAATTATGTGTAATAAAGTGGCTTCTGAACTACAATCTGACAATTGTTACAATAAATAAAAAACATTAAAAACAAAAGAATTTGATTAGAGCCATCCTGTAAGTAAATGTATAAAAAGAAGCCTCTTAAGCTAACGGTTAGCATCAGAAAAATTTCATAGGCGTAGCCCAGTTACGTATATACACATATTATGGCATCAACTACGATTACGGATTATTTTTAGTAATTGATTAATCGAACAATTATTTTGGCAATTAATTTGATTTTTTTTGTTTTTTTTATAAAAGCAGAGTTTTTAATTTAAGTAGGCTATTATTAGAATGAACTCCTACAAGAATAAACTCATATTATGAGAAAAAAGTTGTAATAATTTGGGAATAGCATATTGAGAATAAAGTCACAATAAAATCCTAATATTATCACTTTAATCTTGTCATACTACGACTCTATTATATAATATTTTGAATTTATTCTCGTTTTATTTTGACCATATACTGATGATAGTATCACTTTATTCTTGTTTTACGACTTTATGATTTTCTTCATACTCTAAACTGCGACTGCACTCATCTAAAGATTAATTAAGAAAACAAATTATTTTCATTGACTTTCTGTAAGAAATGGGACCGTGTGCATCTTTTTTTTTATTATCACTTTACCTCGAGCTGGTCTTCCTTGGTGACGTCACACTCCACAAACTTGCACGAGCCCGGTCCCATCGTGCTGAACTCCGTTTCCAGAGCTTCACCTGCTGCAGCTGCAACACACGGTGGCTGCAGGTGACACATTCTGCAGCTATTTGTACGCGTTACTGTGTGTTTTATTTACGTATTTTGCAGTTTTGCTCAACACCGACCTCCTATTGCGCAAAACACCACTTTGGCTCCATTTTCCACTAAAAAGAAGACGCAAAAAAAAAAATCAGTGCTCCATTTCTTTTTTGCAATCTTAGCAAACACACACACTGTAAAAACAAATATCCACAATACCAAACGCTTTGACAATCCCTCTGCCGATGCCTCTGGATCCTCCAGTGACAATAACCACTTTGTTTTGGTAGCGCAGCGGCATTTCGGTGCGCTGCGTTTATCTGGAAAACACCGCAAGTTATTATTTGATCAGTATTTGAAGCTGACTGCTTCTCTCTCCTCTCTGCTTTGTCAAATACTGCGCAGTTGTCGTCAACTGTTTGTAAAGTTCAAAGTCCCCCAAAAAACAACTCGTTTTGCTCTGAGGCGTTCAGGTGCTGAACAAACGATCGGAAATTCTGCAATTCGCTGCAAAACCCAAACAATTCATGGAAAGCTCAACTTACTGGTACATACGGGATCTTCAAGACAATTTACCTCCCTTTATTCATGCAATCATAAACGTAACTATATCTGACATTACACTGTAAAAAAGAAACCTATTTTGTTGATATTAAATAGTTTTTTTTTAGATAATATAAATATTTTTTCTTTTATAAATTATTTCAACCTCAAAATAATATTACACGGAACATTAAGTTGTGAAGTAGAACATGTACTTTTTAAATATAAATATTCAGTATGAAATAAAAAAATGTATGTTTTTAGATAAATTAAATCTCAAAATAAAGTTTCACAGAACATTAAAATGTGAATTACAACATATATTTTTTAAAATAATATAAATATTTGTCAGGAAATTAAAAAATAAATTTAAAAATAATGCTATACTAAGTTATGAATTTCAAGTATTTTTTTTAATGATTAAAATTTTGAATTGATAAATATCAAAATAATGTCAGACAGAACATTAGGTTTTGTATTACATGTATGTTTTAAATGGATGATATAAATATTAAACAGTAAATAAAACAAATACATTGTTTTTAATTAATTCAATCTACAACATGTATGTTTTAATAATTTAAATAATTGGCAGGAAATAAAAAACAATTAAATAAATCTGAAAATAATGTTATACGGAACATTAACAAGTATTTTTTTGAAAATAATATACATCATCAACAGGAAATAGCAATGATAGTCAATATATTATGATTATCATGCAGATATGTACACTATTCATGCACTCACCATGTACAGTATGTTTAGTAGATTTAACAGGCTGACATTTTCAGACAGCAAAGGTGGGGATTGGTTGTGCGGGGGCTTAGCGGCACTCTTGGATCAGGGTCAAAGATTAAATTTCAACCCTGCAGCATTCCCTGGGGCGGCGTGTAACAGAGAGGCTGCTAGCGAAGAGACCCACAAACAAGCCTAACTCCAAGTGAGCGCTGCAGATTAACACCACAGCGGCCCCTGAAGGAGCCACGCCGCCGCCGCCGCCTCACCGTGCACAAAAACACCGGGAGGGCTTTCCTGGACATCCTGATGTGGAGAACGGCGAAGAGTCGGCTGCAGACGGAGGGAAGGGAGACGGAGGCAAAGCAGGAGGAATATGTGGAGGTGTGAGTAGTTGGAGCTCCTGAAGCCAGGTAAGGAGGAGGAGAAAAGTCTGATGGCGAGTCTTACAAAAACTATGCATAAAAAACTAGAGATGTAACGATTAATCGTGATTAATCAATTGATAAAATAACCGTCAACTAAATTAGTAATCGATTAATCGTTAAGTGAAGTATGCAGACTAAAAAAAAGGCAATTTGGTGGAAAAACAGCACATTCAGAGCAGTAATTAAGCAAAAAAATTCACTAGAATATTGACATTTACCATTTGAGATGATAAAAACTTTTTTACGTAAATATGTTAAACCCATAACTAAAGTGGAATCCATTTAAATTCACCTGGTTCAAATCCTGTAAACAAAATATCTCATTAAGCAATTATTAATCAGTCAATCCAAGAAAATAATCAACAGATTATTCCTACACTGCACTGTTATGTGAAGCAGGAAAAGCTGAGTATTTGTGTTTAGCTGCAGATGCATCCTTTGCTACAAATAATCAAGCGTTCACTAGAAGAATGCTGTTATTTCATTTTAGGCAGTATAAAGTTTATTTTCTTATTTAAAGAAGGGATTGAAGTACTTCTCACATCTTTTAACATATTTCTAATATTGCATAACAACAATGAAGAATAATAATGAAAAATCTGCAGAAAGTGGCAATTTTTATTTTATTGATTGATTAGTTGTCAGAACAATCAATAACTAAATTGTTTGTTATGAAACCTAAGTTTTTAGGTAACGAGGCTGGGCTTGGCAGTGGTTGCTAGGTAACGAGGCTGGGCTTGGCAGTGGTTGCTAGGTAATGAGGTGGGGCTTGGCAGTGGTTGCTAGGTAATGAGGCGGTGCTTGGCAGTGGTTGCTAGGTAATGAGGTGGGGCTTGGCAGTGGTTGCTAGGTAATGAGGCTGGGCTTGGCAGTGGTTGCTAGGTAACGAGGCTGGGCTTGGCAGTGGTTGCTAGGTAATGAGGCGGTGCTTGGCAGTGGTTGCTAGGTAACGAGGCTGGGCTTGGCAGTGGTTGCTAGGTAATGAGGCTGGGCTTGGCAGTGGTTGCTAGGTAATGAGGCTGGGCTTGGCAGTGGTTGCTAGGTAATGAGGCTGGGCTTGGCAGTGGTTGCTAGGTAACGGCACAGTGCCAGTGGAATGTGAAATAATAATCGGGAGGTTTTTGAAACAGCGTCTGGAAACTGAGATACAACTTAAGTTAAAACGTCAAAAGTCAGCTAGGTGTTTTTTAGAGGCAGTTTGCGACTCAAACGAAACTGGGAAAATGTGCAAAATGTAAATTTTACATTAAAAAGAGTTGTCTGCATCAACACATGACTTTTTAATCCATCTGTGTCTCATGGCTCAGTCTCGATTGTTTGATTTTCAGAGAGACGCAACCCAAAGAAAAACCCAACGCCGAGGAATGGAAAATCAAGACAAGCGAGCCGGAGACGAGGCTGAGACGGAGGAGAAACAAAAAGCCGATGAGCTCAGCGACGAACAAAAGCAGAGCAAAGACAAATACAACAAGTTGGAGAAGGAGAGCAGTGAGAAGGAGGTGCGTGGCGAGGCCAGGATGGCGAGCCGCCGCCCCTGTACGAGCGGCTGGGACTTGAGTGAACGCCTGGCCATCAACGTCTCGGGGATGCGTTACGAAACCCAGCTGCGCACCCTCGCTCAGTTCCCCGACTCCCTGCTGGGCGACCCGCGGCGCCGGCTACGCTACTACGACCCGCTGCGCAACGAGCTGTTCCTGGACAGGAACCGCGTCTGCTTCGACGCCATCCTCTACTTCTACCAGTCGGGCGGCAGGCTGCGGCGGCCCGCCAACATCCCGCTGGACATGTTCCTGGATGAGCTGCACTTTTACGAACTCGGCGAGGACATCATCGACCGCTTCAAGGAGGACGAGGGCTTCGCCAAGGAGGAGGAGAGGCCTCTGCCGCCCACAAAGTGGCAGCAGAAAATCTGGATGTTGTTTGAGTATCCCGAGTCTTCGGGTGGAGCGAGGATCATCGCCATCATCAGCGTCATGGTCATCGTCCTCTCCATCCTCATCTTCTGCCTGGAGACTTTGCCTGAGTTCAGAAACGAGAAGGAGCGGCGGGAGGTGAGGAGGACAGGTTGGCATGAAGGGTCACTTTGAGTGCAAAGGTTAAGCCCTGACGCCCCCGGTACTGGGGCAGAATTTAGGTTGGGTTGTTTTCACACCTGATAGTCCAGTAGCGTCACCGAAATCGCAACATTTTGCTACATTTGCAGTTCGGTTCTCTTTCACACTGCACTGAATCAAACTTACCAAACGCTTTGAAAAACCTGTTCCCCTACTTGCCTGTGGGGGCGCTGTACCAAGAACCACCAAAGAAAACGATTAGAAAACCTCTGAAAATGTTTGATTTTATAAGAAAAATTTATAAAAAAAACCTTCTTTTTTTTACACATTTGTGTAAACTGTTACTATGTTGTGAAAGCATGTTATTAAATTACAAGTGAAAAACTCAAGTTCCTTCACCTCCACCCAGCTAACTACAACCAGTAAGAGCCAGGAGTCTTAGCGCTGCCTATCACAATCTTGTGTGACGCTGCTCATCCTCCCTCTCCTACCCTTGCTCTCTGCTACACTGCAGCTAGCATAACGTGGTGTGAATGCTATTGCTAGTTAGCATAGCCACCAAATAAATGGTTTTCCTGTAATGGTATGTTGTTTTCCCATCTTTAGCACACTAAGCAGCGTACATGAGGTTGATCGACAGCGCTAAGACCCTCCTCCTGGATCTGATTGGCTGTTGGCAAACATATTCTTCTTAAAACGTTACATACTGCAGCTTTAATCTGCAGACAAGTGTCACCCTTTTTATTTAAAAATAAACGTTAAACATGACAATAAGAGGAAAAAAGCGGGCAAAGCAGCAGAGAAAGTGACGTCAGTGAACCCGATCCACTCAGACGGAGTGAAGACATCATCCTGTCGGTGTTCAGTTAGAGGAGGAACACCGTGTAGATGTTGAGCTTGTTTTCACCAACAGGCACCTGCCGTAGTCATTTGGGCGATTCTTCAAAACCAGCCTGAAGTGAGAGTGAATGAGAAGCGGAGAAGAAGTGAGCGAGAAGCAGCCAGAGCTGGTCTAAGGTTTCCGCGCCATGAGACCCGGACGGCTAAACTTAGCCTGGACGGCCGTTAGAGAGCATCGACACATAAACCGATGTCCGTATTAATAAACGACTGATGACTCACCGGCTCTGAAAACGGCTTGGAAAAGATGGCGGCAGATCAGCTTTTTGCCACAGGATGAAATTAGAAACGACGCAGCAGCGTTCAGGAAGTCTTCAGGTTCTTTGGGTCTTTTAATCTGTGATTTCTTCAAAGTTTGTACCAATCTTCTGTCCAGTTCCTGGCGGGTTTTGTTTGCAAAGCTACTTGACTCTGACTTACGAAGCATTCAGGATATAAAATGCTGCCACTCTGCAAAACGCAAAATTTTACCAAGTATTTTTGGTAACATTCCTGGTGAAAATGTCTCAAAACGCTTGAAAAGAGACTGAGCTAAATTAAAAATAAGATGGAAGATCTTGCTTAGAGTCAATAATTTCTTATTTGTGAAAAAACAGATTATTTCACTTGTATGATGATGTATTTAATTTTTTTGGTGACAGAAAAAAAGGAGTAAATTTCCACCAAAAAAAACTGAAATTTTGAGATTAAGTTCAGAAATTTTCTATAGAGCTAGAAGAAACTCAAAAAAATTATTTTTTAAAAAGAGGAAATTTAAATTACAGTGGCACTATTACTTTTTTAAAATCAATATTAAGGAATTATTGACTTGAACCAGGCTCCTATATCTTGGTGGAAAGTCACTTGTAAGTTAGTTTTGTGTACCAAGATATTTGCATTAGAAACTTGACAAAATACTTATTTTTTTAATGGAAATCAAATAAAAACTAAAACATTTTTACACATCGGTCATAAATCCACTGCTGCAGAAAATCCTAAATGTTTCGGATGAAATCCAAACCTAATCGCTTTCCGGATGTAAAATCTCACAAACATACGTTTTCTTAGATGTTGATAAATTCATTGTGCTGCTTTCCAGCTGACATAAAAGATCAGAGTTATGCATGAACCAACATTAAAGCTGCATCTAAAAGTGGAAGTCTAATGTAATCAAACTCAGATTAGTAACATTTATTTGCCAAAAAAAACCTACAGATATTTTGCAAAACAACAAAAAAGTGATGGGTAGCGAGAAACATTAAAGGGAAGTTTAATTTTCCAGCTGAAACTAATTTAATCTAATACTTTGGTCGTGTAATAAATCCTCCTTTCAGAGAGGTTACGGAGTTCATTAAGAGCTGAAAGAGGAGATGGAGATGTTTGCTCAGCTGTGTGTTGATTTTGGAATATCGTTCATCCCTATTATTTGATTAATCCGAGCTGAATTATGAAAACATCGATCCAGATGAGGCGACAAACCTTGAAAAACACAAAGCCGCAGCATTTAGGTTATATTATCCGGCTGCGTTTCAGCGCAGAGCCATCAAACGCTTACTGTAACTTTATCTAACTTGTTAAAAGACTCTAATGCCAAGTTATGTCAGGCGAGCATTTTCCACCCAGATAAAAACAAACATCTGAGTTAAATGAAGCGCCAGATGTCCGTAATTCAAGCCAGAGTCACATGAACTTTAGGTTTATTTGTGTGTTCAGAAATAGAGAAAGTGATTTCTGTAGAAGTTGGTGGGAGAGTGAAAAAGGAGAGGAGAGAAAAGGTTATCACCGTATCACAGATCTCATACTCATCACGGATATCTTGAAAATGTTTCCTCTGCTGTAATCACCGTCTCCATGGAGACGCAGATTTGCTCGGAAACCTTCGTCACACCGAAGATCCAGACTTCGGTGTGACGAAGTATCCAGAACATACCAAAACTCCCACTTAACTTCATATTTTGGTCTGTCTGATTATGTAATTTTTAAATATTAAATGATTGAACAGTCACTCTGTACTCTTACGTGAATAACGTCTTGGACGGCTTTTACTTTTACTTAAAGTTCATTAAGAGCTGAAAGAGTAAAACAAGTTGAAGTAGAGCTACTCTTACTTGAGGATCATTATTGGTTACTCTACCCACCTTTGGTCACATTTGACTAGCAAGACGCCGTTACCTAGCAAGCTCAGCGGAACTCCACCCGTTACCTAGCAACCCCAATAGAGCTCCAGCACATTCGGTCCTTTGGTTTTACTGTAGTATGAGCTGCTGGAAAAGAGAAGCGTGTTCATGTTAGCCGTTAAAATAACAAAATTTCCACTTAACTTTTTATTCTTGTCAGTCTAATCATATAATTTTAAAATATTAAACAACTGATATTTTTGATAAGTTACTCAGTAACTTTTTTACCAAAATACTTTTTTACTCCTGAGTAATTTCTTGGATGACTAATTTTTCCTATTTTGGCTTGAGTAAAAATATGTTGAAGTAGTGATACTATTACTTGTATAATATTTGGGTACTCTACCCTCTTCTGGTTGTGAACGAGGGCAAAGATGTGGCAAAGATCAACTGACCTCCATTCCTTGAAAAGTTTTCTAAAGTAGCACCAAAAATCAGAGATTTTAACAACAAAAAAAAAATCACAAAAACAATCGCAAAATCCCAAAAGAACTTACAAAAGGAAGAAAATCAGTATTTTCTTTGGTTGTGACTGTTACTTCTCCATTTATCTTTCAGCAATACACAACCACTCTTCACCCGACCATCCCCAACACAACCATCCTGGTCCCGCCAAAGTTCTCCCCGTTCCAGGACCCGTTTTTCATAGTCGAGACCATCTGCATCTGCTGGTTCTCCTTTGAACTCATCATGCGCTTCATCAGTGCCCCGAGCAAGATCCTCTTCTTCAAGGACATCATGAACATCATCGACTTCTTGGCCATTTTGCCCTTTTTCGTCACAGTGGGCACGGAGCTGGCCAAGGACAAAGGCACGCCGCCGTCCGTCTCCCTGGCGCTCATCAGAGTCATCAGGCTGGTGAGAGTCTTCCGGATCTTCAAGCTTTCCCGTCACTCCAAAGGCCTCCAGATCCTCGGTCAGACGCTGAAGGCTAGCCTGCGAGAGCTCGCGCTCCTGATCTTCTTCCTCTTCATCGGCGTCATTCTGTTTTCCAGCGCTGTCTACTTTGCCGAGGTGGACAGTCCTGAGACGATGTTTACCAGCATACCCGAGTCGTTTTGGTGGGCTGTGGTGACCATGACCACGGTGGGCTACGGGGACATGGTTCCGATGACGGTTGTGGGAAAGTTGGTTGGGTCCATGTGCGCCATTGCGGGTGTGCTCACCATCTCCTTGCCGGTTCCCGTCATCGTTTCAAACTTCAGTTACTTCTACCACCGAGAGATGGAATGTGAGGACAACAGGGAGTACCACCATGTCTCCACATCGCTCTGGGAAGACAACAAAGAGGACGACGAAGAGGACGACGAAGACAACGGGACGGATCAGGATCCTGAATTCATGGGGGATCGTGCACTTCTGCACGAACAGAGCAGGGCGATATGTCCGCCACTCAACGGGAACCTCCTGGCTGGGCTTTGTGCAGAACAGGGAGGAAGAGATCAGGAAGGGATGAAATTACCTCTCAAAGAACCTCTGGTCACCCAAGTGTGACGAAAAATATTTACACTCTGACACTTTTTGCACGTTTTTGTACGTCGTTTTGCGTTTCTGCTGCTACTAATAACAACCCAAATGCTTAACAAAAAACACACAACGCATATTTTTGGCAATAAGTTAATGTTTTTGGTATTTAAGAAATGAGCAGTTTCAAAAATCTACTGAGTATTATAATGTCACAAATCAGCAGTTACTGCCCTAGTAACCCCAGTGAAGCCCTGCAGGTTACCTAGCAACCCCAGTGGAATTCCGCCCGTTACCTAGCAACCCAAGCTGAGCTACAGCATGTTTGGTCAGCTGGTTTTACTGCTGTATAATGGCTGCTGTTGAATGTTTTGTTGTTGCATTTTTGTTGGTTGTGCAGAAGGCTCCACTTCTGCTTTTCAAAGATACAAGGATGTATAATTGCGCATCTGTTTGCAGCCTTTTCCACGCGCGAGTGTAAACGTTGATTGGATTTAAAGTGACAAGATGCCCTAAAACAGGGAGCTCATTCTTAAAGAAGCTGAAAATAATCAGACTAAAATCTGATTGTCAAAGAATAATTTTGTGCAAAAGATATGATGAACATGTTTTGTGTAGACCTTTCCTAAACTGTTCAAAGAAACGTCACCTCTAAGGATGAATTTGAACACAAATTCAGCCGGTTACCTTGATTCGCGTTGCTCAGGGTTTTGTGTGATAACATTTTGCAAAGTCTAGAAGTAAACTTTGTTTTGTTTCCTGTTTGTTGTTTCTCCGGTTACTGCAAAGCTATGACAATGTTCTCCGCCTTTAAAAATGTTAAAATAAATCAGACTTTCCTGGCAGAGGCAAAATGAAACACTGAAAAATCCAACATTTAAATGGAGTACATTTAAAAGAAAATCTGTTGTTGTTGCTTCAGCCCCTCCTTTACCTTTAGAACTGTCGTTCTCTGCAACATTTCATAAGATTAGAGAGAGAGACATCTTTACACAATCTTTTTAAATCGGCTCATTATCCTCTTTTTGGATTGAATTCATAAAGCAGGTTGATTTTGTGTCTGGTAAATCATTTCTTTAAGTGGTTGTGCCTCTTAAAGATTTTTTTGAGATCCGTTTTTCAGTTTTCTTGCAGGCTAATAGAGTTCATGATGGCATGAACTTCAACAAGGTTCTGGAGAACAACAAGGCCCACAGCATCACGGATTCTCCACCATGCCCAGAGCTACATATTCAGCGTCTAACTAAACGTTTAGCCTTTTGCTAAATATTTAGCAAGTATAAAACTAAGTATTTAGCTTAACTAAATATTTAGTTTACAAACAAAATATTTACTGAGTAAGCTAAATATTTTGGTCCAAACTAAATATTTAGTTTAAGAACTACCTAGTTGGTTGTAACTATTAGCTTTTAAATCCATATTAACATATTAAAATATTTACATATTTAAATATGTTTAGATATGTCATTAAAACCAAATATGCGCTGGTGACATATTTGTATTTAATTATGACAAACTAACATATTTCATTTGTATTTAGTCTACACCCTAAATATTAATTTTAAATATTTAGCTTTTGAACTAAATATGTAGCTTGTTAAATATTTAATTTGAAATGTTGATATTTATAAATGAATGAATGATATTTTTTTTATATTACTAAATATCCCAGATCACTTCATCATGACTTTACAAACAACTCCCCACATTGTTTAACCACTTCAACAATAATCTAATATTTAATTGATTTTTTTCCCTTTATTTTGTGTTTTCAATACAACATTTCAGTTTTAGCATCTTGGCCGATTCAATCATCATCTTATTCATTTAGTGTGCAGTACTTTGTTATTTTAAAGTGCTATTATATGAATAAATATGACAGTTTATCAGTGAGGCTCTAGCAGCGGCTAACTGTTAGCATCGGCTAACTGTTAGCATAGGCTAACTGTTAGCATCGGCTAACTGTGCTAACAGGTGTTGACATTGTATTTTGTCACAGGTATGGCAGAAATGTGGCGCGGTAATCTCAAACTAGCGAACAACAAAGACATCGATCATCGGCTGGCGGTTGTGAACTCAGCGGGTCCAAAGCCAGATTCTGTGACAAGGAACTGATCCAGAATCAGAGAGAGAGACGGGAAGAAGCCGATCTGAGGTCAGAGAGGTCTGGACGTGTTCGAGCTGGGTCAGAATCTGACGACAGAAACAGCCACCGTACTTTTTAATCCACACCACAAAAGGCAGAGCCGCCAAAAATTACATCCAGAGAGAGACTAGCGCTACTTCAACATGATTTTACTCAAGTAAAAGTAAAAGGTAGATAATTTGATACTCTTACGCAAGAGTACCAAATTATCAATCATTTAAGATTTAAAAATTACATAATCAGAAAGACCAAAACATATAGCTAAGTGGAAATTTTGGTATAACATAATTGCAAGATTACCAAGCATTAGGGACACACTGCAAGAAAATAGTCATCAAATTACAAGCATAACGTTACAACGACTTTATTCTGGGAAATTTTTGTCTTTGCATGGCTCTAATACTCTTAATAATACAAAACAACAAAATCAGGCAAAATTAAGTAAAAGTAAATGGTTACAAAAGTAATAGGAACATACTAAAAAATAAAATAAAATTACGAGAATTATAAAATTCAAATCATAAAATTTAATTTATTTTACGAATTTAAAATCAATGAAGACAATTATTTTAAATTATTGTTCTTCAAAATAATAAAACATTTATTCATATTATTCAAATAAAGTTTGAAAAATGCTATGTTTATTTGTCATATTCAAGAACACTGCAAATAAAATACTTCAATTCTCTTCTCATAATTGTTTTTTCTAGCCTGGCTCTAATTCTGTGTCGTACAAAATAAGTAAATTAAGCAAAATCAAGTAAAAAGTAATCGTCCAAAAATTACTTTTTCTTATAACAAGGGGAAAACGTAATCAGTGAAATAATCTGCTAGTACTTTTTTAAAATCAGTCTTAAGGAATTATTTACTTGTTTAATTCTTGCTGAAAACTTACTTATAAGTTAGTTTTATCCTATTTCAAATGTATTAAAATATTTGCACTAAATCGTAGAACAAGAATGCTTGCAGTAATCTTCTTTTTATATTATTCAGTCAGAATAAATGCTCTAAAAAATGTTCCTTTACCTGACTGTAGGTTTTTAAAGGAATATGTGTGATTTATTAGGTTGTGTGGACGCCATGTTGTCTGCAGATGTTTCCATGTATACATGTTCGTCCTTCTTTACTTAGAAAAGATCATGTTTTATCTCTGCATGCCTTCCACATGACTCGCTGTGCAGCGACTCCCGGAGAATGTGATGATCATGAAATTGAAAAAAGCTTTTTCTTTTCTTTTCTAAACGCCCCGAGGCGTTTAAAAGCAGACACACAATGGATGACGGTGATTCTGCTCCTGATTTTTTTCCGGTTCTTAGTGTTGGGAAATCTCAGGATTTTATGAGTCAGGTTCGTGTGAGGAAGTTTTCAACCTCTAGAGGTCAGACTGTCATAAAACAGACGCTTCCTGCTTTCACTGGCTTTGATTTATGACCTAACAGTTAAAAGAAAATCTGTCATCTTAACATGATATTACTCATTTATACCACATGATCAAAAAGATTTAAGTAAAGATTAAAGTTTTACAACTTTCACTGCAGAACACAGGTGATTAGTTTTACCGGATATTACCTGAAACTGAAAATACACTGCAAAACCACAAAATATTACCAAGTAATTTTAGACTAGTTTAACATGCAAATACCTTAATACACTTTAAATAAAACAAAACTAACTTATAAGTAGCTTTCAGCAAGAAGTAGGAGCTTACTTTAAGTCAACAATTCTTTAATTTTCATGAAAAGTAATAGTTCCACTCTGCTATTAGTTTTTCATAAATATTAAGGAATTATTGACATAGTAGAGGTCCTAGAAAATACTTGGTAAGATTTTGTGTTTTTGCAGTGCAGTCCCTTCATTTTTACAGAAAAAACAAAAACTAATGTACAAATAGCTTTTCAAAGGAAACTATTTTAAGTAAATAATTCTTGACTACTGATGAAAAGTAGAAGTTTTTCCCACGTTTACTTATAACATGGGAAAATGTCTTGTTATAATTGAAATAATTAATATTTGTTCATCAATATTAAGGAATTATTAACTTAAAACAATCTTCTATATCTTGCTGAAAAGTTACTATTTATTTATTTATTTATTATTATTATTTTTGTCTTATTCTAAGTGTAATAAAACATTTGCACTAGAAACTCGACCAAAATACTTGGTATGATTTTGTGTTTTTACAGTGCAGTCCCTTCGTTTTCACTGAAACTCTCTGAATCCTTCAGGTATTTGGGAAACGTAACTTTTTCCTCTGCAGGGTTGATGTGTGGAGACCGGTCGGGCCAGAACCTGACACCCGCTGGTTCTTCTTCTGCCACTCCTTCGTTGCTGTGACTGTTTGTTTTGGGTCTTTGTCACGCTGGAAGACCCGTCCGTGACTCAGTGTTCTAGGCTCCTCACTGCAGTGAAACCGTGAAAAAACCATCCAAACCAGGATGTTTCCGCCTCCGTGCTTCCCTGCACGGAAAGCAGAAGCTGCAAAGTGGAAAGTAAGTCAAGTTTCTTGTCTGCATGAATAAAGTTGGTGAATAAAGTTGATTCTGATTCATGATTTTGGTCCAAAATGTCCCAAAATATCATGATCAGAAGGAGTTTGGTTCTGTTTTTTTCATCATGTTCTTGATTTCTGTTGTTTTGATTCTGTATTTTTGACGTTTCTTGTGTTAATTTGACTTCCTGTTTATTTTGACAGTCTGTTTTCTCTTGTGCACAGTTCTGTTAACTTCCTGTTTTCCCTTGTAAATGCTCCCGAGTTGTTTTGTTTCTAGTTTTTCTTCAAGCAGTTAGAGTATTCTTCAGCTAGTTTGCAGCATAAATCTGTAAATGATTATTATATTGAGAAATATTGTGATTAATTTTAACTTCTCTCATTAATTAAGTGATCAGGGGCAAGGCGGATTTGGTTTTCTGTTTCTCCAATCTTCGATGTGATGGCTAAAGCTTTATTAAAACTATTTTATGACCAAAATGTTTTGTTCCACAAGTTATATAAACTCTGCCAGTAGAACTAGTACTTTAAATAAATATTAAGGAGTTATTAACGCCTATATTTTGCTGAAAAGTTACTTGTAAGTTAGTTTTGTTTTATTTCAAGTATACTAAGGTATTTGTGCCAGAAACTAGACCAAAAATGAAAAGATTTTGTTTATTTGCAGTTTTTAAATGAACATTTATTTATAAAACTGTGGATAATTTTACTTCCACATCACAAATATACAAAGCTTTATATCAGAGTAGCACTACAAACCCAAACAAAGGCAGTAAAGTTTGTAGTTATGGTATGAGAAAATGAGAGGAAGGTCGAGATGTACTTGAGGCAGTTTTCTAATAATCGATCAGCTCATTTTGAAGTCAAAAACCACGGAGACCCGACATGGTGACCCAGAGGTCAACAGCTGCTCCGGTCAGTGTCGGGTGTTTAAAATATTTAATATACTCAAACCCAAAGGCACAAGCCTTCCTAAATGTTTACAGACTCCCCCCCCCCAGCCCCCCCAACACACACACACACACACACACACACACACACACACACACACACACACACACACACACACACACACACATTTCTCTCAATGACAGAAAACCTGTCGGCTAAAATCAGATCAGGGTTCAAACATTTAAAATTTTTCTTATTTCAACTGTACCAAGATGTTTGAACTAAAAATTAGACCAAATATACTTAGTAAAAATGTACGTTTCTTCATTATATACTTATATATACATATATATTTATAAACTGGAGGACAGATTCAGATTCCCCGGCTGCAGCAGCAGCGTCAGCGCTGCCTGGCCTTATGCTGTCTGGGAAGAATGAAAACGATTGACGTCTTTGTGGCCATCTGCCGCCCTCCGCGTCCCCTCGCCCGTCTCTGGCTCTTCTTTGAGCGGATTAAACGCACTCGGATCGCTGTGTGTTGTGTGACGTGCGTACTTTGCCTCCGTTTCTGTTCATCCTGTAATATCTTTGTCTCTGGGATTTTTCTGACCCCTTTCTGACAGCAAATCCTTCGGCAGATTGCACAAGATGTTTTCTTTTAAATAAAACAAACGAATCACAGTTACTTTAAATAAATCTATAAGGTTTTATTACAATATACACAGAACCGGGTGATGTGAATCTGATTTAGGACTTTAGCGGTGAAGGATGGGGGTCGACATACAGAAATTAAATGACAAAATCAGAATAAAATACCAACAGATTTAAACGTACAACATTAAAACAGCATCGCACACAAACCACAACAAATAAATGTACAAACCTCACATGATTTGAGCAATATTACCAAGGAAGAGAGAGATTCAGGAAGGCGAAGAAGTGTAAAAAAATAACATCTGCTGGACGGATTCATCGTTTTATGCTTTAAAATTTACATTTTCAGCATTCTGGCAAGTAAATTTAAAGAAACTGAGATCGGATTGTAATCAGATCAATAAGTAGTTGATAAGCAGAAACATTTGCAGCTGGAAACTGAAGGAAAGAAAAACTTTTCAGAACAGGTTCAGATATTTTTTACTGTTTTAATTTATTAAATTAATAAGATTTAATAAAATAAACTACATTTAAAAATGTGTCTGGTTTAGGAAGGAATGAATAAAAGAAGGAAAGAAAAAGGAAGGAAGAAATTCTTGAAAATCTAAGAAATTTTCAGTTTAGCTTCAGAAATTTTTGAGAATGAAACTTTCTCAAAAAATTTAATTCTCAACTTTTTGAGAAAGATGAGACTTAAACTCTCAGAAGGTTTTTGACGTTTGAAACTCAGAAAATTTCCAAGTTATTTTCTAGCAAATTTATGACAACAGAGGAAATGGAGGGGAAAAAACTAAAACATTTCAGAAATTTGAGGGGAAAAAAAGTACTTTTGAAAATTTCCACTTTTTTTCTAGAAAATTTATGATGTAGGAAGGAAGAAATAAACTCTAGAATTTTTTTCTAGAAATCTCTGAAATTATCTAGAAAAATCTTGGAAATTTTCTGAGTTTCAAAAGTAAAAATTTTGGCTTTTTGAAACTCATAAACCTTCCTTGTGTTTTCTAGCAAATTTACTATTTAGGAAGCAATGAAGGAAAGAAAGGAACGAAGTGATGACGGTGGAATGTCAAAGTTTTGTGGCCATTCGTCATGGAAACGCAGCTTGTGTGAGTTTCTGCGTGGTCTCTACTGGACTTCTCTAGGTTTTGATGCTGAAAGTGGAAATGTGTCGTAAAACCAAAACAAACAGGCTAAGCTGACGTCACGGTAAATCGTTCGGTGAGATGGCGCAGCGCCGATCGTACGCGGTGTCGTCGCTCTCCTCGCCGTCGCTCACTTCGCCCAGAACTCGCTCTCTGTCCTCTTCCTCCTCCGTTTCGCTCTCTGGCCTCAGGCGTTCCCGTTCCCGTTCCCGCTCTCTGTCCCGGATCCTGTCGCGCCCCCGATCCCGATCCCGATCCCGATCCCGATCCCGATCCCGATCCCGATCTCTGTAGCCGCGCGGTAACGTTGAAATCTAAAAGCGGAGAGAAACAGAGCATTCTTTGGTGAATGTACAACAGAGTATTAGGACAATTTTATGTAGAAATGAAAAGAAAGAGAGGAGTCAATTTCCGCAAAATAAAACTTAAGAGATTTTCTAGAAAAAACAAGAACATTTCTGAGCTTCAAAAGTCTGCTAGAAAAAAAACTTTAATTTTTGAGAAAAAAATAGAAAATTTTCATTTTCAAAAGTAAAAACAAAAACAACTTTTGACTCAAAAATTGCAAATAAAAATTTCTCAAAAATTTCTAAGATTAGTCTCAAAGTCAAAAAAAGTTTTTTTTTTTTCTTTTTGCAAATTTTCCAGCTTGGAAATCTTCCCATTTTTCGAACAAATTTATGAGATTAATCAAACAATTTCTGAGGGATTTGAGTTTTTTCTAGAATTTTTTTTACTTCTCTAGCTGAAATAAAAAATTTTCTAGAGCATGTTTTATGTCAATATGTCAACATTTTGTAGTTTTTTGGTGTAAATTTTCAAGCTCAGAAATGTTCACTTTCTAGAAAATTTGTGAGATTTAAGTTTTCTCTAGCAAACTTTTGACTTTTAAAAATCTCAGAAATCTCAAAGTTTTTCTAGAAATTTTCTGAGGTCAAAAATTTCAATATCTTTTTCAGCAAATTTTCAACTTTTCACACTCAGAAATGTTCTTTCTTTTTTTTAATTTCTGGTATTAAGCTCAAAATTTCTTAGTATTTTGGTGGAAGTTCCTCCTCTTTTTATTGTATTTTCTGTCTATGGAGTCCCTAACATGGTAAAAGTCATGTCTCAGTGTTGGGGGATACCTGGTTGTCGTGGCTGGGCAGGGCGGAGTAGCCAGGCTCCGTCCT
Source organism: Xiphophorus maculatus (assembly GCF_002775205.1). Lineage (NCBI taxonomy): Eukaryota > Metazoa > Chordata > Actinopteri > Cyprinodontiformes > Poeciliidae > Xiphophorus > Xiphophorus maculatus. Next base: position 3,603,957 of record NC_036458.1, read on the forward strand.
GCAGAGGAGGCGAGGCGAATGAGTGCGGAAAGGCCGAGGGGAATGGGAGCAGACGGAGCGCGGGGAGGGAGAGCGAACGGAGTGAGGTGACGGAGATCGGATGGAGCAGGAAGGTGAGTAAGTGGCGGATTGGGACTGGGACAGAACGTTGCTGTGATGGTTCATCTTCGGGGGGCGAGGGGAGCGAGGCGGCAGCTCTGGGGGCTTCAGCGGGTCGGCTAGGTCCATTTCGGTGAGGATCGGCGGCGGAGGAATGAAGTCCAGCTCCTCCTCTGTCGGGAGCATTTCCACTGCATCGAGCTCCGCCAGCTCGGCCCTCGATAAATGATCCACGATCCCGGCGCCAAACGAATCCCCAACCACGTTAATGGAGGTTCGCATTCGGTCACTGAGTGGACAGAAGCAACCAGGAAGTGGAATCATGGGTTTGCCAACAGAGATGTACACAGTTAGACACTAGGGGGTGCTAGAGCGTGTGCACCTATTCCTCTGGAGAGAAAAAGTGCCCTTTTCAAATTTTGTTTTTTATGTATTTATATGTGGCCCAAATGAGCATTTCTGGATTTAAATGCCTGTATTACTGGTGCCGCACATTTTTGTAACTTTGCCTGACAAAAACATTTTGACAATCGAGAATTGGGGCCACGCTAAGAAAATAAAAAAATAAAAAAATTTATGAGAATAAAGTCCTAAAATTATGAATAAAGTCATATTATTATGACTTTATTCTTGTAACACTTTTGAAATACTGTTACGAGACAGAATTTCTGTTGAGATTAACCTCAGAAACCTTTAGAAAAATTGTGGAAATTTCTTACTTTCAAAAGTCCAAATTTTCTACTTTTGAAACTTGGAAAGATGAATCTCAAAATCTCTGAGGTTTTTTTAAAACACATTTTTGACTTTTCCACTAAGAAATTTTCTTGTTTTTTCTAAAACAATTTCTGAATCTCAAAAATAGTTTTTTGGTGCAATAATAAAAAAATACAAGAATATCTTACATATTGCCCTTTCATCAATTTATAATAATTTAGTCATTTAAATAATCTTAAAGTGCACTTAAAATACATCAATTTGTTTTTTCTAACCCCCAAAATGTCTGTAAACGCCACTGATCTCCAAAATAATCTCCCTGGTTTTACTGTCTGCCTCAGGAAAGATACTGACTACTCATAACTAGTTCACACAACCCATATCAAACATAAAGCTTAAACCAGAAATTTACTCACACTACAAAAAGGCACATAACCATTTTTTTCTCTGTCTTACATTAAATCAGACTAAACATTTTCTATTTTAGGTCAGAAAGAATAAAAATTTATTTAACAAGGCTTTGTTTCGCAGTCATGTTAGCTCCCTGAATAAAGCAAAATCAATTTGAGACTAGATAAAACTGGTAAAAGAATCATTATATACACAGTGAAATACGTATTTACATGAGCTGAAATGCCACTCAAAGAGGAAGAAGCCGTGACCCTAAAAGGATTATTAAAAAGTCAGAAGCATTTAAAATTTTACTGTTAACGTTTTGGAAATAATAATAATGGAAAATGTAGTGGGAAATGCGTGATAACCACACCCTGACCGTGAAGAACAAGGGTGGCAGCATCATTATTTTCTTTAAAACGATGACATCATGATGACAGAGCACTGTGTGGAAATATTGAAACATCATCACCAACCATCAGGTAAAAGCTTGGACAAAAATAGGTCAAAGTCTCAAAAGGTGTGTGTGAGAAAGTTAGACAGAAAACCTGAGTCAGTTTGACCAGATCCGTCTCACAGGGAGCCGTTTGAAAAGATGCACAGTAAAAAACTAACAGCAATAATTTGATTTATTTAGCTTATGGAGGAGAAGAAATGCAGGGGTTCATGTTTCAAAGTCAGATTTTCACCATGTTATTTATATATTTATAAACGTATGAATTTAGTTTGAGTTCCAAACTAAATTTTTAATTTAGAGATGAATATTTACAAATTAAATATTCAATTTACAAACTTTATATTTAACTTTCAAATTAAATATTTAGTTATAAACCTAAAAATTTAATTTGGAGCTAAATAGTTTGTTTGCAAACTAAATATTTAACTTTCAAATAAAAGGTTTAGCTTTCTAACGAAATATTTAATTTGAAAATTGTGTTTTCCAAATTAAAACACCTAGTTTTAAATATTTCAACCCAAATAAATATTTCTAAATAATTAATTCTAATATTTAGTTCAAAATTAAATTGTTCTAACTACATATTTAATTTGAAAACTAAATGTTTAGTTTGTAAACAAAATATTTAACTTTCAAGTTACATATTTAGCTGTTGTAACTAAATATTAAAATTTAATACTAAATATTTAGCTTACAAATTAAATATTTAACTTTCAAATTAAATATTAAGTTATAAAGCTAAATATTTAACCTGGAGCTATATAGTTTGTTTGCAAACTAAATATTTAACTTTCAAATAAAAATAGTTTATAGTATATAGACTAAATATTTACCTCACACTTAGATATTTACGTTACAAACTAAATATTTAGAGTATTAACTACATTTTTTGTTTGAAGGCTAAATAATTAGTAAATTACAAATTTAGCTCTCAAATTAAATATTTAGTTTGGAACTCTAACATTTGACTTTGAGTAATGAAAACATTGTTTTCTCTATTACAGGCTAGAGAAACCAAATTATTGGTTGATTATTGTGTGACTTCACAAACGGTTCCCTGTCAGGAGAAAAGGGTCAAAGTTCCAGCAGTGGATTGTGGGAACTTTATTGAATGGTACTCAGACCTCTGACCCAAACGTCTTGCAGAAAAACATTGCTTTTTGTCCTCCGCAATGTTTGTTAAAATTTAGTCTTGCCAGTTTACACGACTGCACAAAACAACAACAACAAAAAAAGCCCAGAACTTACTAACAAATGTCTCCGAGCGGAGCCAATAACTGCAGATGATTTGATATTTTCATTCCCTGCTCACCAGACTCCTTTACTCACAGCAGCCAGTCGACGGCGATCAGCAGACTGATGTCCTGAGTGGGCAGGCCCACGGCGGTCAGGATCAGCAGCATGGTCACCAGTCCGGCACTGGGAATACTGGCGGCTCCAACGCTGGCCAGAGTGGCCGTCATACTGCCAGAATTTAAAAGAACATTTTAAATTCTGCAAAAAGAAACATATGGTCGCCTGACTAAGAGAACAGTAGGTAGTGTGTTTAAAGGGAACCTATTGTGGAAACATCCACATTTTAGATGTTTTTGTACCTTCATTTGGATCTACTGCTTCTAGAAACAGCCTAAACACTCAGAGAAAACAACCAGGCAGTTTCTGGCAACAACTTGATGCTTTTTGATGCCTGGAAAATTAACCGTTTCAAAAATCCCGATTATTAAGTCACATTCCATGGGCAGTGCGCCGTTACCTAGCAACCCCACCAGAGTTCCGCCCGTCACCTAGCAACCGAAGTGAACTCCAGCTACTGGTGGGTGATATGGACTTACAGTTTTATTAAAATATTTTGTGGTACGTTTGTGATAATAAAATTGACGATAATAAATATTTCTTACTTGTATTTGAGGTAGATGTGACAGAACGGTACAGCAACTGTAGACCCACAAACACCAACACTACTCTTTAAAACAAATCCATTATAGTAACAATAATTAGATTTTATTTAGAATGCCTTTCATATCTTGACATCTCAAAGTGTATAATTATTAACTTCTTAACAGACACATAAAGGAGAGTAATTTGTGTCACTAAGCTGCACACAGTAACTGCGTTTGATCATACTTTCAAATTCATTGACACTCATTGAACAGGCGGTGAAGAAAATAGTAAAATGAATTATGACAAAACAAGACAATTTCTGGAGTATATTATGACAACAATAAATCTAAATTCTTAGATATTGATCACAATAAACGATAAACGACACAGTAAGTATCTTAATCTCCAGCATGTTTGGTCTGCTGGTTTTACCGCAGTATGACTGTTTTGTTGTTGACCTACCATCCAGAAACCGCTTCCTGCATTGTTGTTGGTTATGCAGGAGGCTCTACCAATGCTTTTCAAAGATGGACGATTGTATAATTGCCCATCTGTTTGTAGCCAATTTCTTCTGCTGCTTCCAAAAAAAGCTGTTTTTGGCAATAAAGTTACTGTATGTTTTTTGGTATCTAGGAAATGAACCATTTCAAAAACCAAATGTAATGCACTGCCCCGTTACCTAGCAACCACAACAGAGTTGCGCTCGTTACTGAGCAACCCAAGTCGAGCTCCAGCACGTTTGGTCAGCTGGTTTTACCGCTCTACAATGGCTGCTGGAAAAAACAAGTGTATTGTTGTTGGCTTCCAGAAACCACTTGCTGCATTCTTGTTCGTTGTGCAGGAGGCTCTACTAATGCTTTTCAAATACATTTTTCATATAATTGTGCATCTGCTTTCAGCCATTTTCATGTGCAAGTGTAAACATTGAGTTGGGGGGTGAAACTTTCATTCTGTAAGAATGATTTTGTGCAAAAACATGTTTTGCATCCCCGTAAACTAATCCTAAATGTTCAAGGAAGAACAACAGGTCACCTTAAAATTGGTTTGTCACCTAACATGAACTCCGTTTGTTCACAAAGACAGACTGTGGCCTCAAGCACCACCTAATTTTTATTCTGGCTCGAAGCTTTCCTGTAAACTCAGCATCACGTCAGAACGTATGAACTGGAAAGAAAACGCTGAGCGAACGTTCCTGTGAAGAATTTCCAACAACATTAGTGAATGAAGCTGTCAGAAAACATTTAACAGAGCAGATTAATGGTACAGTAAACGCAACAGCCAGTCAGAGCTTTCTGGAGAGCCTCAAACCCTGACTCAGCAAGTTCAGATGGTTTAATGGTGGCCATTAATCCGCATTAGACATTACTTCATTAACCTTAAAGAGCCCATAAAGACGCTGAATGCTACTGGATGAGGAAAATTCACTTTATACGTACTGTAAATTTTATGTAAATAACTTGCAACATTGAAACAAATAATCTGATTTTGTTCTACATACTTTTTACAATATTTGATAACAACTGGAAAACAGATCGTTTTTAAAAAACACACAACATAAATAAAAAAGTTAATGGATGGATGGATGGATGAACGGATGGCTGGATAGACAGATGGACGAACAGATTGATGGATGGGTGGATGGATGAACGAACGGACGGGTGGATTATTTTCGTCTTTATCAGAATCCCACAGGATGCTGCTGCCCTTTTTACTCAGATTAACTTTATTTTTGCTAAATTAGCGACGTCACATGAAAACCAAACCAAACTTCTCTTCCTCCAGGATTGTTTCCTCTCTACAGAATCCGATCCGTTCTCCGTTACAATAACAGTAATAATTTATTTATGACGATCCGTTGTTGTCGGTTTTCTTCTCTCTCACCACAAACCGTCAGAAATCCGAGTCGCGTCTCCGTTTCGTCTCCAACCGCCTGCAGCATGCGGGGAATATTTCAGAGCAGATGAAAATGCTTTCCAGCACGTTTCAAAAATTACGTTGTGGAATTTAGTGGGGAACAGACATTGTTGGAAAAAAAAAAAAATACAATAAACAATTTCAAAGTGCTGGGCATTATTTGCAACCCGCAGCCATAACAAGCTGAGTCCCATCCAAGCAGACTGGTTCCAATTAAGACTTAATGTTCAGCCGAAACCTCAGACATGGGAAAAAATGTCTGATTGCTTCTTTACTGCATTCATTTTAGATTTTTACTCCACCACTCTCTTCCATATATCATAATAATCTGCTTTAGTCATGCAACTCTACCAAAAAGCGCCTTGTGTTTTGTTTAGATTTGGTTCAACTGAATGCATATTCATAAGCAAACTTAATGTTTCATGCAGAATGCACTGGGAATATCCAAGCTAATTTACTTTTCTAAACAAACTTTGACACTTTATTAATGTTGCTACTGTGAGAGAAATTTATTAATGAGTTTCATCTGGTTATATTTTTGTTTTAGGGTCTGAACAGAACCATAGATGTAAACAAAAAGCAGCGAAAGATTCATTTTAGTTGTAAAACTACGCAATTCATATAATTTACAACCCTGGTGGTGTTGCGTTTAGCTCTCATGTAAAGCTAAACCTCCAGCTGTTTGTGTTTACAGCTTTATCCGCTCTGTTTCCTGAGCCATTCTGTTTCTGGTTGCAGCAGAAAAATTAGTTTGTCAGGAGGATTTTCACAGAAATCACAAAGAAACTCAAAGAAAAACAGCTGACAGTCAAATCAGAATGAGTTAATGAAGAATATGTTAAGACATGTTTGTTCCGGGTGCTTGTATTTATAATTAATACTGGAAAAAAACTCAACACATTGGTGCTATACATTTAAAATAAACACATAAAGTAAAAAAAACAAACCCCAAAACTAAGCCTGTCACAATAAATAACACACTGCAAAAAATCAAAATCTTACCAAGTATTTTTTGGTCAAGTTTCTAGTAGAAATATCTTTAAAAACTTGAAATAGAGTAAAATGGACTTACCAGTAACTTTACAGCAGTAGGAGTTTGTTTTCAGTTAATATTTCTACTGAAGAAAAAGTGCTGGTTTCATTAGATAATTTCACTTACAGCAAATCATTTTCTCCATAAGTGAAATAATTAGTCACTATTTTGGATAATTAAATGTTTAACCAAAGTGTATTAATCTTTGAGAGGGTGTACTTGCATTATTATAAATGTATGGAAGAGGGTTAGTGCCACTGAAAAATGAGAAAAGAAGATTTCTGAAGTTTTTTTCTCTGAATTTTTATTCTTATTTTTTTCAAGATTCAGATTAATTTTTTTTGAATTCTGACTTTAAATTCTGTTTACAGTTGTAAAGAATTCCAGGAAATTCTGACTTTCCCAGAAGTTCATTTCTAAAGTTTCTGGAGAAACTTCAGTAGGAAACCAAACAGTTTCAGTAATCAGAGCTCCTGCTGTTTAAGATAAAAAATGAGTTTTCACACAGCTTTTAAAATTTTCCAGTGTATTTGAGGAACCGATGTGAAGACACAGTTTAGTGTTCAGTCAGAGGCCTCCTCAGATTGCAAGACTGACTGCTACTGGAGATCCTTCCTGCCCACAGAGACTCAGACAAAAATGATTTAGGACATTTAATTTCTCTGCAGTATAAGTGAAATATTTCTGAATTGGAACTTCATTTAGTTTGAGTCACGATGAGATCTGGCCGTTTATCCATAAACTTAATTCTGATTTTATTGCTGTTAGAAGCAGAAACATTTTACAGGTGGCCTGGATCCAAGCGAACATCTACGAGAAATATCCGACAAAGTGCAAACTGTAAAAGCTGCCAGGCCAAGTTTTCTGACAAAGCTGGTAAAAAGCGCCGTCTGTTTGTGTGTGAGAGGAAAACGGCTTCACTTAACTGGTAAAATTCGCAGAGTGCTCTCTACTTTCAAAGCTTCAGCCAAACCTCCTATTTAAAGCTGTCTGAGCTAATCCTGCGCTGTCTGTTATCACCGATGGCGATCTGTTCTGTGCGGCAGGCCACTCCCTTCAGCGTCCCTCTGTAGCTACACGCATTAGGAATGATCTTTCTGACCAAAATGGTTCTGACTGAATTACAAGTGAGATTAAAAGCTAGAAGTAAGATGTTCAAATTGGGTAATGATGGTTCTACTTTAGCATAAAAGCGAAATAATTTGTGAAAAGAAAAAAATAAGGACAAAGTGAAACCCTGGCCACTTTCTCAGGTCAGCGCAGCAAGACAAATGTGATGTGAACTGGTTGTAAAAGGTGAATTATTGCTTTCTGGAAGCAACACTCAATGAAACAGCTAAAAAATAATATATATTCCTGGAAAGACATGGAGTTTGGCAGCAGATTTTATACCTCAAAGCAGAAAATTTAACAAGAAGAGCAAAGACAGGCTGTTTATACCGTCTTAAATTAAATGCTTTTGGGTTCAACAGGGTTTTTTTTGACCCAACACATTAATAATGGCCACAAATCTGATATATTCTTAACATACAGGAAAAATTCATACAGAAAAACCTAAAGAAGAGACTTAAAAATAAGATTTCAGTCAAATATATGTAACAGGAATCACATAAAACCTGATGTGACATGTTGTGCAAACACTTAGATAAAGTTTTCAGCTTGTAATGTTGCTGAAAGAAGCTGTGACCAACAAAAACATCTTAAAGGATCTGAGTTATTGTTTATACTAAAGTTTTTATCCCCTTTAAATTGCTTTTGTTACAATAACAGCCACAAACCTCAATGTGTTTTATTGAGAGAGCGAAACCAACACAAAGTGTAAGGAAAATGAATCGTGTTCTCAAATATTTATATTTGACAAATAAAAACCTTGTGGTGCCACAATGAGTCAAAACTACATTTAACTCTGAGACATTAATCTACTTCCTGCTGGAAGGAAAACCTCCACCTGTAATACATTTTTATTTTATTTAGATCCAGCTGATAGTTCAGTAGATTTCATTTGATCGGGACCAAAATTGCCATATTTGTTACATTTTCATCTGCGGCGATTATGAATATTTTGGATTGATCCGCCCTCCTTTAGTTTCCAGTCTGACTAAGTTTTCTTTGTATCATTTTCCAACATTGTTGGTAATTGTTTACATTTTCTTACAAAATAAAGCATTAGATTTTGTGCAGGAATAGCTACAATTCCATCACTTGTGTGCATAAAAATGGTCAGTATTCCACTATTGCAAAAAAGAAAAAAAACACAATTGTGGCGTTTCTATTACATAAGAAATGAGATTAAAATCAAAGTCTGCTCATGCAAGAAGTAGTTAAAAAAACAAACTTTTTCCACTTCTTGTTTTTCTTCTTTTAGTGTTGATATTTGATTATTGATTGTGCGATTCGTGTGAGGAGGAAAAGATTTTCTATAGCAGTTTTGTGAAATACAACAATTTCAATACAGCCGACAAACTACCTGATCCTGGCGCAGCATCAATTTTTTTTTTCTAAAATTGCTGTTTCCATTAAGCAAATTTATTTTGTAAGTCAAATTTTCGCAGTTTATAGGTCAACAAAAACGCAGCTATTGATTTTTCATTTTGACAAAACCCTTTAGAAACATCTTTCATCAAATATTTAAAATCTAGAACTAGGTTCATGTGAATAAACCTCTGATTAATGTTCACTTGCCCAGACTGTCAGTCAAATTTTTTAACAAAACCAATATTTTGGATTTTTGTTTTTGTCATTACGCATCCAGTTAGAGTGATTTGATTGGGTTCATATAACCTGAGCAGAAGCGCTTCCTCTTTCATGCCTACCTGACGGTGACGATCTGTCCGCCGTCCAGTGTGATGTCGTTCATCTGGGCGATGAAGATGGCGGCCACCGCCTCGTACAGCGCCGTGCCGTCCATGTTGATGGTGGCGCCTATGGGCAGCACGAAGCGAGTCACCCGCTTGTCAATCTTCAGGTTTTCCTCCAGGCAGCGGAAAGTGACCGGCAGCGTCCCCGCACTGAAAAAACACCAAAACAAAATACAAATTTAGCGCCAATTTCCAAAGAAGAGAAGCAAAGAGTCATAAAATATGCAGACAGGTGGTGTGAGACATAAGCGCAGACGTGTGGAGGAAAGGTGAAGGGGTAAAGATGAATAAAAGGCGGCAGAAACTTGAGCCGGGTGACAGCCTCTTCCTGACAGCTGCTGCCGGCCACTGTTTCAATCCCTCAGTACGTGAATTAAAGGAGTCTGATTCCTGGCCCTGCTCAGCTCTGCTCATAACATAATTAGAGAAAACGCTGATAGGATTACCCGATTTTCACTAAAACCCGGCTGATGTGCCAGAATGACATTTGGTTCCAGCAGATTTCCAGCCCAGAGCCGGAGGCTTAGACGTTTACAACCTGGGATCTGTCTGACAGCCGGCGCTCACACGTAGTGATACACTCTAAAAAAATGCATGGTTTGTTGGCTCAACTTGAGAAACTGAGTCAACGATTCCCACTCTACTGCCTGTAAAAGCAACCCAAGCACTTAAAAAAAAGACAAAAAAAAACACCCTTCCGGATTGTAACAGATCTGTAGGCGCTGCCTGTTACCTAGCAACCACATCAGAGTTCCGCCCGTTACCTAGCAACCCAAGCGGAACTCGACCTGGTTTGGTCAGCCTGAATTTGTAGTTACATTATTTATATAAATTATTTTCATTTTGGTCCTTAAAATACCAAACTTCACACATACATTATATTTTGATCTGCCTGACGATTTAAAAAAAATATTAAACGATTTATGTTTTGATCAGTCATTCAGTGAAATTTTTTACCAAATACTTTTTTAGAATTTTTTGGACTTTTTTCTTTCACTTGAGTAAAAGTAAGTTTTTACTTATTTATGTAGTTTTACTTGAGAACTATGTTTGGATCCTCTACCTACCTATAAAACAAGAAACCTGTGACCAGGTCATGTCACCAACCTCAGATTTCTGTTCTGTTTCTCTTGCTTTTTTCTGGTGGTTGTAATTTTTTTTCCTTAAGCAATGCAAACAAATAACATTCAAACTCATATTAAGTTGAGGTGTTTTTTCATTTTGAAATGTGTACATGTAGACAACTTAATGTTCTTCAGCTGAAAAAATGCTTTTATTTTAAATTTTACCAACAGACAGCATGAAAAGTTTTTTAGAGTGTACTGTGGTTGTGTAGACAGTGAGTTTAAGACTGAAGCCAAATCAAAGATGAGATCAGACGGCAACTTCCAGATGGTTTTGGTTGGAAGTTTGTATCATAAAAAGTCGCTTTTAACATGAAGGTTGTTTTAAAGGTGAAGGTCGTTTTAAAGGTGAAGGTCGTTTTAAAGGTGAAGGTCGTGTTAAATGTGAAGGTCGTTTAAAAGGTAAAGGTCGTGTTAAATTTGAAGGTAGTTTTAAAGGTGAAGGTCGTGTTAAATGTGAAGGTCGTTTAAAAGGTAAAGGTCGTGTTAAATGTGAAGGTCGTGTTAAATGTGAAGGTCGTTTAAAAGGTAAAGGTCGTGTTAAATGTGAAGGTCGTTTTAAAGGTAAAGGTTGTGTTAAAGGTGAAGGTCGTTTTAAAGGTAAAGGTCGTGTTAAAGGTGAAGGTCATTTTAAAGGTAAAGGTCGTGTTAAAGGTGAAGGTCGCGTTAAAGGTGAAGGTCGTTTTAAAGGTAAAGGTCGTGTTAAATGTGAAGGTCGTTTTAAAGGTAAAGGTCGTGTTAAATGTGAAGGTCGTTGTAAAGGTAAAGGTCGTTTTAAAGGTAAAGGTCGTGTTAAATGTGAAGGTCGTTTTAAAGGTGAAGGTCGTTTTAAAGGTAAAGGTCGTACCTGCTGGCGGTCCCCAAAGCTGTGATCCAGGCCTGGAAGATGCCGGAGTAAAAAGCAAATGGGCTTTTTCTGGTGATGCCAAAGAAGATGGCGGGCAGGATGAGGCCGCCGTGGATCACCAGGCCCACAATGACGGTCACCATGTACATCCCTAGTTGCCTAGCAACCATCTCAAGGTCGCCGATGGCGGCAATTTTACCAGCAATCAGAGAGGCGATGCCGACGGGAGAATACCTGAGGAACCAGGAAGGAGGGATTAATGTCATCCAACCATCATCCAACGAACTGCTCATCCAATTGTCCATTCATCCAACATCAAACCATACAACCAACATCCAACCATCATCCAACCATCATCCAACTATCATCCAAATATCATCCATGTGTCATCCATCCATCTGTTTTGTGCAAAGCACCTCTACTAAATGACGTTTTTTTCAACTATGATTTTATTAAAAAACTTTATTTTCCTCTCCAATTTATAATCAGGTAGCTATACGCAAATTTTGTGCTTTGAAATCAACATTTTCCCGATTTTATTCCTATAATAATTCCACCTGTGAAATTCAAAATAATTCCTGCGATCAGATCATTTCTGCCCCAGTGGATCATTTCCTCTGGCACATACTGGGATCTCTGGTTTCACGCGTTGCAGCACAGTTGTTCCCATTCATAAATCCAGACCGCTCTTCTGGGAGATCCGGTTTACAGCGAAGCTCGCCTTTAAGCCCCGCCCCCTGCGGCTGGGCCAATCGGAGCGGCGGCCTGCAGCTGCAGGTCAGCTGCGCAGCGCGCTGAAATCCCGGACAGTTGCTGTTTATTGGAGCATCCGGCTGGATGGATGCGTTTTTTTCCCCTTGTGTTTACAGTGGAGTCTGTGTTTGGCTCGCCCTGACTAAAATGTTTACACTGAGTGAGTGATGCGAACAGGACACTGTTTCCTTTGGAGTCCAGCTGCACATGGACTGTAAAAACACAAAAGTATTTCTGGTCTGGTTTCTACTACAAATATGTAAGACATAAGAACTTGTTTTAACTAAATAAATCCTTAATATTGATGAAAAGTATTCAGAAATTTTAATGTCGGTTTGGAGGCCATTTCGAAGGTTTTTCAAACTAATTTTTCAGTTTTTTGGCAGAAATTTCCACCTTTTTTTATCTACAATAACTCCAAGTTGTTCAAAAACTAGCTTTTTAGCAAGATATCGGAGCTTGTTTTATATCAATAGTTTCTTAATATTGGTAAAGCAAATATTAGTTTCACTGGCAGATTATTTCACTTATAACAATAAAACTAGTGCAACAACACCAGATCTCAAGTATTTCTAGTCCAAGTATCTTAGTACACTTGGTATAAGTCAACAATTCATTAATGTTGGTTTAAAAAAAACAAAACCAGCAACATTGGCAGATTATTTCATTTATAACAAAACATTTTTCCTATGTTATAATGAAATAATCCGTCAATGGACCTAGAAGTTTTTCACCAATTTTAAGAAATTATTTGCTCTAAACAATCTACTATATCTTGCTGAAAATTATTTCTTAGTTAGTTTTTGTACAATGACTGTAGATAGGGAAAAAAGGAGGAGTACATTTCAGGCAAAAGGTGGAGCTTAAATTTGAGATTAAGCTCAGAAAATTTCTAGAAAAACTTTTTCTTCAAAACAACATCAACATTCCTGAGTTTGTTCCAGTGGAACCAGAACTTTTTCCATCAATTTTAATAATGGTTGGTAAGATTAACCCAAGAAAAAGCTGTAGGTATCTGGTTTCTGAACTCACTTCCTATTTAATTATTTGAAAAACATGTTTATTTCTTGCAAATACAGACAAAATTTAATTTCTTACAACTTACATGTAAGCAAAAGTGAACTTAATCTGATCCTACAAGTTCAAGCACCAGAGAGATTTTGTGTTTTTACAGTGAGAGCTGCAGTTTCTCTGCCGTCTCCTCGTTTCCTTTCCCATCCCTCCTCTAAGTGCCACTTCATCGTCTATTTCTGCGCGACTTATCCGGAGTCCTGCAAAGACTCAACTCCTGTTTTCTGCTCTGAAGTCCTGCTTTCACACGCATCTCTCAACAACTCCTCTCCTTTTATTCCCCGCCGCCAAGCTGCTCCTCTGCCCGCTTGTGGATCCATTTCATTTTGGAGATTCTCCACCCCGGTTCCCCAGGGAGTCCGCTACATGGCTCCTGCTACTCCCCAGCATACCACAGACTCCAGACCCTAACTCCTTCCATCTGTCCGTGTCCCTCACCAACACGCTCTGCTGCAAAAACACAAAATCTTACCAAGCATTTCTGTTTCGTTTCTACCGCAAATATCTTAATACTCTTGAAATGAGACTAAATTAATTTTCAAGTTACTTTTCAGCACCATATAAAAGCTTCTTTTAGGTAAATTATTGCTTAAAACTGAAGTTATAATATTTGGATCTAAAAGAGAGAAATCTACTTTAGACTAAATATTACAGCTACAAACTTGTGATCAAGCCTGAAATCTGGGTGTCGTGATGACCTCTGACCTGAACCTTCAAAGTCACATAAAGGCAGTTACAAAGTCAGCCTTCTAGTAAGTTTATTTTTAAGATTATTTTTACTAAACTGTACTTCTTACTTTTACTTGAATAACTTTATCATAAAGTATTTTTACTCTTACTTGAGTAAAGTTTCTGTATTTTCTACCCACTGAATGAAAAACAAAAATGTTTTAACCAGAAATTCACCAGACAGACTCACACCTGCAGTTTCTGTTAAAACCAGCTTCTGTTAAAGAAAATTGATTGGAAAACTTTTTTGAATTATGCCAATTATATGAATTATTTTTGTTTTGATCTTTAAAATACCAAAACTCTCACATAGCTTTGCATTTTGGTTCGTCAGACGATGTAATTTTTTAATTTTAAATAACTGATGTTTTGATCAGTAACTTAGGACTTGAATAGACTTTTTACCAAATACTTTTTTACTCCTATTGAATAATTTCTTGGGTGGCTACGTTTTACTTTTACTTGAGTAAAAATATGTCTAAGTTTTGCTACTGTTACATTTTTACCCACTTTTGCTTACAAGTAACTTTTTAGCAAGATATGGAGGTTTGTTTTAACTCAATAATTTGTTTGTTTTAACTCAATAATTTGTTTGTTTTAACTCAATAATTTATTTGTTTTAACTCAATAATTCCTTAATATTGATAAAAATATTCTTGTTTCACTGGCAGATTAATTCACTTATAGCAAGACATTTTTCCATGTTATAAGATAAATAATCTGCCAGTGGAATTATACTTTTTAACCAATATTAAGGAATTACCGACGTAAAACAAGTTGAAAAGTTACTTATAAGTTAGTAGTTACTTGGTAGGATTTTGTGTTTTGCAGTGAACATAATCTCTCCAACTTCCTTTCCTTTTCAGTCTTCATGTTCCCACAATTTGTCTCCTGTAAACATTAGTCACCGCCAGCCGCTGACCTTCTGTGTGGCATCTTCCCAACATCAGAGCAATGCCGCCGTCGGCGTTCAAGAGCAAAACCAGAGACACGTGTCTGCAAGCAGATACTGACCACATGATCATGGAAACCATCGTCATGATGATTTCATTCAGGATGTTGAAGAAGTCGCACATGACTCTCCCACGCTCGCCCATCCTGCCCATGCAGATCCCAAAGGTGATGAAGAAGCCGATCAAGCCTTGAAGAGCAAACAGAGGAGTTAGTTTACTGCCAAAGTAAACACCAGCAGACGCACGCAGACTGGTGAGTTAGCTATGAACTCACCAAGAACATTCATGCCCCATTTGTATTCCAGTTTTTTCCTGTTCACCACCACCGGCTCGGTTTGGTTCGGTGCCGTGACCGTCACCTGTTTCAACACCGTCTGCACCTACAAGATGATTTCAGACTCACAAAAGGTTTCTTAACATCTCAGCAGCTGAAGAATTAACTTTAACTTTACATTTTTATGCAAAATTTACGTTTTGCAAATTTTTGTGCTTCCACTTTGGCATTTTGGCAATCATTTAATGATTTTTGGTGTCTGGGCAATTACCATTTTCAAAAATCTTCTGAATGTACTCTGCATAAAGTATTTTGGTCTAGCTTCTAGTGCAAATATCTTAGTATACTTGAAATGAGACAAAACTAATTAACAAGTAACTTTTCAACAAGAAATATGAGTCAGTAATTCAAAAAGGTACTTTTTCCATTGGCAGATTACTTCACTTATAACATGGAAAAAATTCTTGTTATAAGTAAAATAATCTGCCAATGGAATAAGTAATATTTGTATCAATAGTAAGGAATTATTAATTTTAACAACCTCTCATATCTTGCTGAAAAGTTACTTGTAAGTTAGTTTCGTCTTCTTTCTATTGCACTAAGATATTTGCACTGGAAACCAAAAATATTTGATAAGATTAAGTTTTTTTGTACTGTCACAAATCAGCAGGAACTGAGCTTCACCTAGCAACCCCAGCAGAATGCCGCCCTGTTACCTAGCAACCCCAGCAGAATGCCGCCCTGTTACCTAGCAACCCCAGCGGCATGCCGCCCTGTTACCTAGCAACCCCAGCGGCATGCCGCCCCATTACCTAGCAACCCCAGCGGAGCTCCAGCATGTTTGTTCAGCTGATTTTACCGCTGTGTGTGCTGCATAATGCCTGCTGGAAAAGACCAGGTTTTTTGGTGTTGTTGTTGTTGACTCTAGGCTACATTCTGGGTCGCATTTGTAAAAATCTGATCTGTGTTGTTCAGACTGTCATGGAAAGGTGAGTTAAAGGTAGCATAAGGGTGGATTTGTGTCACTTCAGGCTGCAAGTGTGAATGTAGCCATGGAAACCACTTGCTGCATTCTTTTTGGTTGTGCAGGAGGCTCCACTTCTGCTTTTCAAAGATGTACAGTTGTATAATAGCACATCTGTTTGCAGCCATTTTCATGTTTAAAATGACAAAAAACCCTAAAACTAGGCTGAATAAAATCTCATTATCTAAGAATGGCTGTATGCAAAAAGAAAAGTAATGAACATAGACCAATCCGAACGTGTTCAAGGAAGCATAATAGGTCACCTTTAAAGAGAAGGCAAATGGAGAACAAGAGCTTCTAACATAAAAGACAACAAAGAAACATAAAAGAGTCAAAAAGGCTGAAAGGGGAAAGAAGATTTCTTCCCACTTAGACATTCAGCCTTTTTATGACTAATGAATCCCTGATGCTTACATACAAAAGGAGCAGTAAAACAGAAATGTAAGGAGCGGTATTTGGGGGAGAAATGAAAGACGACGGATGGATTACATGGGAAAAAAAAACAGAATAAGGAGGTTTGATTTGGCAGCTTTCGCCAGCAGATTCCTCACTGAGGTAAGTGCAGATGTGGCAGAGCGCATTTTAAAAGAGAAAACTACTACAGTTTATAAAAAAAGAGAGAACACGACTTGCATAAGCAGCTTATGCTTCAGTTCATTGAGGTTTGCCTCTCATAAGGTCACTCCACAGATTTAAATCAGCTTGAGGTCTGGACTTTGCTCTGTTGATGACCCAGTTTGCACCAAACTCACATTTGACTCTAGAATACTCCCACGTCCCGACCAAAGGACCACCCCTCCACTACCGTGCTTGACAGATGGTGGAGGGTGTTTTTCTGTTGTTTTCTCCAAATATTGTGCTGGAAATCATGGCCTATTTAAAGTCTTTATTTTGGTCTAAAAAAGTTTTATAGTTTATTCAGAAGCAGCTCTGCAACCTTAAAGAATAGAGTCTATTTTTGCAATCAAGCTGCACTTTTTCTCATTGCCTTGTCATCAGAGTTTAGTAGTAACTAGTTACATTTACTCAATTACATTTACTTGAGTAACCTTAAAATAAAAGTACTTTTAGGAGTGTTTTTACTGTGCTGTACTTTTTATTTGAGTAATTTTATTATGAAATATTGCTACTCTTATCTGAGTAAGATTTCTGAATTTTCTACCCACTGAATGAAAACAAACATGTTTTGACAGGGGTACCTGTTGGAAGCAGGCCTGCACCAGGTTCTCAGGAAAGAGGTTTCTGATCAGGTCCAGGAAGGCGTCCAGGCTGCTGACCTCCTGGTTTTTTGTGGATGTGGACGTGGCGCTGCCCCGCAGTTTGGGGTTTCCCGGGTGGATTCCCAGAACCAGGATGACTCCCAGGATGGCGGCGATTACAGTGGTGGACATGTAGTACACCATGGCTCTGCTTCCCATCCTTCCACTGGAGCGAGCGTCAAGACCAGCGAGACCTGGAGGTCACAGCCAGTGGATTTAAAATGATTGAAGATAACTCTTCATTTGATCTGGTTTTATTTTTAAAAAAGCTCCTATCTAAAGGTGTTTTCACACCTGATAGGGGACCAAAATTGGAACATTTGTTTCATTTTCAGTTGTGGATTTATTTTACACTGAACTGAGCCAAATGATCCAAACCTGAGCACACTGCAAATACACAAAATCTTACCAAGCATTTTTGGTCTAGTTTCTAAAATAAATCTCTTAGTACAATTGTAATAAGACAAAACTAATTTACAAGTAACTCATCAGTAGGAAATAAGAGGTTTTTTTTTAAAGTAAATAATTCCTCAATATTGATGACAACGTTTTAGTTTCACTGACATTGTTTCTCTTATGGGAAAAATGTTTTGTTATAAGTGAAATTATCTTCCAGCGAAAATAGTTTTTCATCAATATTAAGGAATTATTAACTTTTAAGGTAGTTTTGTCTTATTTCAAGTGTACTAAGAGATTTGTTTTAGAAACTAGACCAAAAATACTTTAAGATATTGTTTTTTCAGCGCCAACTGTTCCCCTCCTCGCCTGTGGGGGCGCTGCACCAAGAACCACTGAAGGAAATGACACAGAGACCTCTGAAGAAGACGCAGATGGCCACTTCCTTCTTCATGAAATGTAAACAAAAATAGAGTGGCGTCAGATTTTAGCCACTCCACATGGTAAACTCTGTCAAGCCTGAAGAAGGTGCTGAGGGAATCCCAAAGGTGTGTTGAGAGAGTAAACGGCTAATCTGACCAAACAAGGGACCAAATGAAACTTTTAGCTCTGCCTCAACTGTCCATCAATCATTGGTTGTAAGTTTCCAGTTGTTGCACCAACAGATACTTGGACGTGTTTAAAAGCATTGCTAAATAACTACTCAAGAAGACTTTGAAAATGGTACCATGTCTCTAAAACATGACTCAAATATTCCAGGACAAATAAATTACTTAGTCATGGTTGGATTATTTTAGGGGAAATTTCTACCACTTGAAATATTTTGTAACCTAAAAAGTAAACAAACACTTTTTCCTCTAAGGTTTCAAAGAGTTTATTGGTTTTTTAACCGTGCTCTAATTACAAAAGGTTAATTTTAAGCCTTTTAACCTTGCTAGCATCTGTTGCTAATTAGCTGTTTTGCTATGGTACATTTAATTTTAAGAAACTTGGTTTCGTAAGAACCTAATTAGGCAAATGAGCCTGAATACGAGCTCAGTTCTGGTCACCCACCAAGCAGTAAATGCCATCTCACGTTATCTCCACCCTGAAGCTTATGGTAGTGATGTAACATGGAAACCCCAAGCTAACCCTAAAGTCAGCGTTTATGAAACAATTGTCCTACTTTGTTAAAAAAACAAGAAGTAGGGCAAAGATTTATCCCTATCTGTGTCAAAAAATTTACATTTTATAGAAATTATAAAAATTTAAAGCATATGGCTACCACTTTATTTCACCTGTGAAACATGTATGCTAACTAGCATTAGCCACTGTAATGCCTGGTTATATTGAACACTTTAAGTCAGCATATAATGCAATTCTAAAACTGCACCTCTGTGACTAAAGTTTACTATGACGGAAACATCCTGATTCATCCCCAGAGTTTCCCTCCAGTCGCGGAGTAAAGGGATTACAAGCTCTGCTAGCAAGGTAAACACTTCCATTATTCACTCTGGGTGTGGTGAAGGTATTTATAGAAATGTGCGTGGGGTGTGTTTTATTTTATCAACAGAAGCACAGACACGTGAAAAAGTATACTTGGGAAAAGAAGTGAAGAAATATACCGGACTGTTTACAAAAGCAGACTAAAGCCTCTTCTTTTTGCTTCACTGGTATATATATTCACTAATGTACTAACAGCATAGCTAGTGTCTTGTTTAGCACCTTAGCATTTAGCACACTTTAGCTAATCTGCTAATACCAGAGCTATGTTTTTGCTTGGTGTGTTAGCGTTTTTGCTAACTTTGAAAACACTTAGCATGATCAGCTTCCTCTAGATGAATTGTGCTAATTTGATACACTGTTTTGTAAACTTTCAGTTGAATAAAGTTTGATGAAATGTTGTCAGATGGGTTCTCTAATAGATTTCTTTCCCTTGAAAATGAATTTGTTTTAGATAAATAACATGTTATCTGTGTCTGATGTTATTTTTGTTTGGTTGGTTTACGTCTTAAGAACATTTTAATCATTTTACTGTAAGAATATGTCAACCTCTAAAGTTCAAATAGCCTAATTGAAGCCAATTTTTTTGCTTTAGTAGATTTAGCTGACCTGTGATAAGGCTGGAGATGATTAGAGGCAGGATGAGCATCTTCAGCATCCTCATGAGGATTTCTCCAGGAAAGGAGACCATGGTGAGGGCGGCCATGTCTTTCACCTTCATGTAGCGCAGCAGCATCCCAAACACCGCTCCCATGACAACACCTGAGGAATCATAAACACTCCTTAGTCATTTTCTGTTGTTTGAAAGCAAGAAGTAGTTAAAGTTTTCCAGAAGTGGGACTAATATGAATGTTGAAAGTTTCTAAAAATAGGTCTTTGTGATTGAATACACCATTTAGTTTTCAACAGAAGTCCTTAGAGAAAGTTATGTTTGTTCACATGTTCAACCGAGTCAAAAATTAGGAATTAAAAACATTTCAACACCTGTTTAGCTGAAGAAGTAGAAAAAAAAACAAGATTTTCCATGTAGTTTACAGGCTCTGAGTGGAGTCACCGGCCAGTTGTTTTACATCTGAGATGTAAGAGAACTCTGACTAATGAGAGCCATCTACCGTAATGTAAACGGCTTCATATCTGAGTTTAAATCTTGGTGACAAATTACAGACAAAAAATAACACACTTCTCAAGCTCTGCATGGACCTTTTTTCCCTACAAGAATGCAGCTATGGCGAAACATAGCTAAGTGTTTACAAAAGCAGACTAAAGACAACAACAAGCCGACACAAATCTTGTGGGAAAATGATCGTGGAGTTTGTACATCTTGATTTGCGTTAAGCAAGATTTGCTGCAAAACATGATTTAAAGGAAAAGACAACAAACTAGCCACTCAGCAGGCGGTTTGGGAAGTAAAAGCTGAAACATGTTGTTTCCACAATAACACAGTGAAGTAGCCTGAGCTTTAAAGTGGGTTCATACCAAGAACAGTGAGTCCCAGCAGCAGGTTGTGGGTGCTACGGCTGCAGTGGCCGGCGTCTTTATATGCAAGGTCCGTGTTGTCATCTCTAGCTGTTTCCTCTTTCTCCTTGTCCTTTTTTGTGTTGGACTGGTTGGTTGTCGGCTGGTTTGTCATCCTGCCTGTGGAGAGTTTGAGAGATTTGGGTTTACTTTTAACAAAGATCCTCACACTTCAATCTTATAGTAAGTAGCATTAGCTTGTCAAATAATGCTAAAAACCGTATTAATTTTATTTAAAATTATTCTTAGATAATGAGATTTTAGTCTGATCATTTCAGCATGAGATGTTTTAGGGCATCTTATCAATTTAAATTAAAATAAGCACACTTCTTCCCGTACCCCTTTTGCCTTCGCACAGGAAAATGGCTGCCTTTACAAGCTGGAGCTCCACTTAGGTTGCTAGGTGACGGGCGGAATTCTGCTGGCGTTGCTATGTGACGGGCGGAATTCTGCTGGCGTTGCTATGTGACGGCACTGTGCCTGCTGAATTGTGACATTACATTCTGGAGGTTTTTGAAATGTTTCAATTCACAGACACCGAAAAGTATTAACTTATTGCCAAAAAACGTCAGTGTGTTAAAGCACTTTGGCTTAAAAAAACTTACAAAAACATGCAAAATGTGACTTTTACACAGCAACTCCCTTGCAAATTAGCTTGTGCTATCGGTACTTTGATGCAAACATGGGACTACTGTTGTGTTCAGTTTGCCTACGTTGATTTGTGTCTGTACCTATCAAATAAACTTAAATTAAATAACTTTTTTGAAAATTCAAGTAAAAATCCATGTTTTATGCGTTGCTTTTGCTTAATCTTCTGTATGTAATTTGTGTGTTTAACTTTTTTCGTTTTTCTTTTATTCACGTTGTGACCTTTGTCTTGAAAGACGCTATATCAATAACGTTCCACTTTACTACTGAAAACCTATGCAGTACCTCCATTGTGTATACAGAGTATTTAAAGAACAAGAACCTTCTGTTCGAGCTAAAACTTTACTGCCTTGTATCTGCAGGGTACCACAGGGTAAATGTTGGGTATCTACCAGAAGGGTACTTTAGGGTAACTGCTTTTAGCTCATGGTGTTGAGATGAGTGAGCCTGACTTATCTGTCATGCTTAAAGTATTTCTGGGCCTGGACCCACTCGACTAAACAACTTTGAATCTATTTCTGGCAATCAAAATGCTTTGAGGATGAAATAATTCATAATGACAGTTCACAATACTTAGCATGCAGTTTACACGTCAACGGCATCCTCACCTGCTGTGTGAGAACTTTATTATGTTCCAACATGGAATCTAAATCACAGACACTGTGGGAGCCAATATAAAACATTAAAGTCTTTGCTGCTTCTGCATTGAGAAAAACGAGGAATTTAGCATTTTTATGTAAGATATACAAGATTATAAAGAAACAAAAGAGTTGTTTCAATAAATATGGCTTAAAGTATAATGTATAATGTTTTATGTGGAGTTATTGTATCCAGATCTCAACTCTTTGTGGCTTATGTTGGCAAATTTGGCAGCTATTGCTCACCACAAACTGTATCCAGATGCCGACTCCTCTCATAAGTGACTTACTGGTAAATGTGAGGCGGCCATGTTTTCTGCCTGTAACATCAGAGGAGACGTGTCCCATTCATTTCATGCGGTGTCACAGACTTAGAAGATAAAGATACTTTTCTGTTATTTTATCTATTCAAACACATAAATGCTCATATATTGGAACTCTGATGCTCAAATTCATTAAGATCTTTCAATGCTCAGGCTGTGAAACCAGCTCAAAGTTTTAACCTGAGCTAGGCAGGCACCCTGCCTACATCAAGGACGAGGCTTAAAGGTGACCTTATATGCTTCCTTGAACATGTTAGGAAAGGTTTGTGCAAAACCCATTCATTAAATTTTTTACATTTCTTAGATAATGAGACTTTAGTTTGTTCAGTTTCAGAATGAGCTAGTTTAGGGTGTCATGTCACTTTAAATCCAAATAAGCTTCTGCTGGAAAACACGTGCGAGGTTTACACTCGCACGTGAAAATGGCTGCAAACCGATGCACAATTCAACAACCGTACATCTTTGAAAAGCAGAAGTGGAGCCTCCCGCACAACCAACAAGAATGCAGCAATGGGTTCCTGGATGGTATGTCACCTACAGCAGCCATTGTACAGCGCATACAGCATTAAAACCAGCTGACCAAATGTGCTGGAGCTCGGTTTGGGTTGCTACTGATTTGTGACCTCACCACTGAGAGATTTTTGAACCGGCTCATTTTCCAGGCATCAAAAAACATTAACATACTGCCAAAAACAGCTTGTGTTGTTTTTAGAAGCAGTTGAGAGCCAAATTGAAGTGCAAATTGTGCAAAATTTGAAGTTAACAAGGACTTGTCTTCATCAACAAAATAAAAGTAAATTTAAAGGGAACCTATTGTGCAAAATTAATCTTTGCACCCATCTATGTTTCCATTTTGGGGTCTACTGCTTCTAAAAAAAAACCTAGGCGCTTAAAAGAAACACCCAGTCATTATCTGGCGGTAGGTTAGTATTTGTTTGGTGTCTGGAAAATGAGCCATTCCATAATCCTCCCAAATGTAATGTCACATTCGATGGGCACTGCACTGTTACCTAGCAACCACTTACCTAGCAACCCAATCATAATTCCAGGATGTTTGGTTACCTGGAAAAGACAAGGATTTTGTTCTTGACTTACCATCCAGAAACCACTTGCTACATTGTTGTTGGTTGTGCAGGAGGCTCCACTTCTGCTTTTCAAAGATGTACGGTGGTATAACTGCGTGTCTGTCTGTAGCCAATTTGATGTGCGAGTGTGAACATTGAGTTGGGGGGCGTGACCAGCAGCAGCTTGGATTTAAAGTGACAGAGACCCTAAAATAGCTCATTCTGAACCGAGCAGACCGAAGTCTCATTATCTGAGAATGATTTTGTGCAAAATCAAGTAGCACGTTTTTATAGATAATAGACCTATCCTTGCCTGTTCAAGGAAGCGAAGTAGATCACATTTAAGGCAAGTTACCAAGATACTCCTTTCCCCAGCTGATCCTCCTGGAATAACCAAGCTAGAAAGGATCCGTAGCCCCTTCAGGATGTTTTGGGATGTTCAAAAGTACAAGGAAGCTCATTTTGACTAAACCTGACATTTTGACTTCAGATTCAAGGGACTAAATCCACTTTCTCCATTCCCACTCACAAGAGGGAGTGGGAATCCTGGGGAGATTGGAGTTGAGCCACATATTTCTGTTTAAACCTTTGCTTTAGGCACGTAAGGTTTAAAATAGTTGGTCTACACTTTGTTTTAGGAGGGGTGATTGCATTCTCATGTCAGGAAATCTGCAGATAATTAGAGGTAAATACTGCTGTGCAAACAACGTACAGTGAGGCTTCAAGGAAAAACTGCAGCCAAATAAAAATAAAGGCTTTCTTCTGACAGTTATTTGAATCAAAGGAATCATTTATTTAAAGGGCGACTGTTTGATTTCTTTGCGTCATGTCAACATAAAAAGCTGAGCCTGCGGGAATATGATCCACCATGCAAGTATTAGATAATAACCAAAACTGATGGTTAAGGTAGAAAGACAAAAAAAGAATGTGTTGAACAAAATGAATCAATTAGATATATTGTTCTCCA
This sequence comes from Xiphophorus maculatus, assembly GCF_002775205.1. Taxonomy (NCBI): domain Eukaryota; kingdom Metazoa; phylum Chordata; class Actinopteri; order Cyprinodontiformes; family Poeciliidae; genus Xiphophorus; species Xiphophorus maculatus. The sequence goes on from NC_036458.1 coordinate 3,628,373, forward strand.
ACCATCTTTTGACTAAATGGTCAGAAAGATGGTGCTGTTTGGGTTTGAATATTTACTAAATTACATCACTTGGGAATATTGACTCACTTCTGCTAATGCTAATATGCTAATAGAGGAGCTAATTTTAGGTTTAGCGCTTTAGCATTTTTGCTAACTTTGAAATCATCTATCACACTTTGCTTCTCCTAAATTAATTTTTCTGGATTAATTATTCCTCTCCTCTCGTTCTCCACCCGTGTAGCAAATTATGTTTATGATGTACCCAGAATGCTTTGCTGTAAAACGACAGATATCTTATGGTTCTCCATTGACCATATAAATGCGCAACTTGTCCTTTTGAAAATAAATTTGCTTATTGAAAACACATTAATTTTATTTCAGCCATCTTGAGATTGGTGTATTTCGCAAAACTGCACTGGAAACACTTTTTCCCCCATCACAAATGTCACATGACCAACAACCAGATGTTGCCTCTGGCAGAAACCACAAAGAAGAAGACAACAGGAAGTAGTTGGAGGATGATGGTGCAGCATGTTTTTTAATGATTAATGACATGAACAACTTATTCATGTGTGATTTTAATTGTGTTTCTTATTTAATGGAAACAACCCAATTTAAAAAATTGTAGTTTGTCAACATTAGTGGAATATTGACAAAGTTTTACATACATTTGTGATTGTACCGCAACGTCAGAAATAACAAATAAAATGAATAATAAAGTTTCTGTAAATAAAATTATCCTTCAATAAATTAGACCAAAGCACCAAACTGAAGGATTTTGTCATTCAGATTTTTGTAGAAAAAGAGAGAAAAGAGAAAAACGATAAATCCCGCAAATGAAAATTATTGAGCTCATTTTAATTCAACATGCGATTAATTAATTAACTGATTTATTGCTTGTTGCGACTGACCTACACACAAATGGACTGGAATGTGTCGTCATCCTGGAACAGAATCGGCTGCGATTAGGATTGGCAATCTGGGCAATAATTAATTTCCACAAACCAAAAACAACACAACCAGGTAAAAACAAATCTAAAAACTGAACGTATCTTCACAACAAAACCCAAAACCTACAACCTGCGTTAGCATTAATCTGCTGTGTTTTGTTGTCATTATTTACAATCCATCATGTTAGCGAATGACGAACGAGCGACGCAGTAATCTAAGGTCACCTACTGTTTTGTTTTCCTTCAGGGTTTCATCTCCACGCCTTCATCGTCTCAGCGCCGCTGTATTGTCTGCCAGACCGAGTGCTGAACTGAAACGGTGTGTTTTAGTGTCCTGCCAAGTTTCAGTGGAGAGAGATGTAATCCTCGATGAATGAGTTATGAGAAAGCAGGGGGGGAGGGCGGGAAACTCTGTTGTAGTCATCGCAAATCCTCTTTCCAATCTTTACATCATTCTTAGTATGAACACTGTTTGGTGATGTCAGCTGGCCACATGGTCGTATTTACACCAATCTGAAGCGGAAAGGTCCATTATCGGGAAAATCATTTAGGAATGAGGTAGTTAGAGCCGGACGGATTTGGATGGGGGGATAAAAAAACTAAAGTAGAAAGGCGATGAAACCAGAATCGAGGCTGTAAAAACACCAAACATTACCAAGAATTTATCATCTAGTTTCTAATGTCAATATCTTACGACACTTGAAATAAAACAAAACTAATTTACAAGTAACTTTTCAAGATGGTATGGACTCTTGTAAATAGTACTATTTCTATTGGCAGATTATTTCACTCATAACAAAATATTTTTCCCATGTTAGAAGTGAAATGAACTAGAACTTTATCATCATTATTAAGGAATTATTGACTTAAAACTACCTCCTGCATGTTGCTGAAAAAATACTTCACAGTTAGCAAGCACACTTGAAACAAGGCAAAACTAAGATATTTGCACTAGAAACTAGATCAAGAATACTTGATAAGATTTTGCAGTGTTGCCTTCAAATTGCAACAATAAATCTGACACTGTTTCAAAAACAGGGCAGGTGCCAACATGTCAACATTTTCCTTCTGCTGCAGAAACTCTCAAAGCTGCAATGGCATATTAGAGCCATTATACAGTATATATGTATTTAAAAAATAGTAGTAAATTTCCACCAATTTTTTTTTGCTTAATTTCAGAATTTTCTTTTTAAAATTTCTGTGTTGCAAAAGTTACAAATTTTCTAGAAACAAAAATCAGAAATTTTCAGAATAATCTCAGAAAGATTCTGGAAATTTCTGTGTTTGAAAAGTTGAAAATTTGCTAGGAAAATAAAATCATATTTTTTTAGATGAATCTTATGAATTTTCTAGAGAAACAACGAAATTTCTGTTCTTGAAAAATCAAAAATTTGCTTTAAAAAAACAAACAAATTTTTTAGATTAATCTGAATTTTTCCAGAAAAAAATTTCAAAACTCCTGCTAAAAAAATTAATTTTGAGATTAAATCTCAGAAATTAAAACGACACACACACACACACACACACACACACACACACCTACCCACACACACACACACACACACACACACACACACACGCACACGCACACGCACACGCACACACACACACACACACACACACAAAAGAAAAACAATAAAATATGTTAGTTTGAAAATTCAAAAATGAGCTAAAAGAGAAATTTTGACATTAATCTCAGAAATGAGTTTCAAAAGTCAAACATTTTAACCTTTCACATTTCCACATTGTTTCCAGTACATTTAAGAATTTTTGGCAGAAATTTGCTCCTGTTTTCTATCTAAACAGCCCTAAATCGCCGTCTCACAAAGCTGCCTCTAAATGTGGAAAAACAATAATCGAGGAATCGGCTCGTCCTTTTGGCTCGACTTCCTACGTCTCTAAAATCTTGCCAGAAAAGTCTGAATTTATATGAACAGAACCGACGAGCCTGTTATATCGCATTACATCTTAGGATTCCTAATAACACAGAAATTCAATTCGCTGGGTTCAGATAGGTCAAGCAGCTTAAAGTAAATCCTGGATTTTCTCCAAACATGACACAGGTATTATAACTCAGGCTGGAGAACAAAAGGTTTGTCACTTCGAAGGAGGGAAAATTTGATTCCTTGAAGGAGATTTGGGAATATTTTCTGATATTTAAAGCTCTGGAAAAAAGGAGAAAAGTCCAAAACATTTTATTGGTGGGTGTAAACAAAATAACCTGTCATATGAAGATAAAACAGCAACCAAAAAATAAAAAAAAAATACTGCAGCACAAACGCTTTGGTTGTAGTGAAAACCAATGTAGAAACATTTTTGTAAGATTTTATACAATTTACTTTAAAACAGGGAATATGGCAAGAATTAGCAGAGAATTTTAAATTTGCACCTTTATTAGATTGTAAATTGGGATAATGCTTGACCTTTCACCTCATTAAACTCTTAGGTTTTGCCACAGTACTCTTTATGTTGATGTATCTCATATTCAGAGTACGGAGGTTTTTAAGTTTCGGACCCGGTGCGGTTTGTCTGAGTGTCTTTATTCGAATCATCCTACTCATTCAGAAATTCAGAGAAGCTTCTAAAATAATACTTTGAACATTGATTTATATGTTAAAACTTTTTGATTCAATAGAATGATCACATGTTTGAAACCTTTAATGTAAAAAGAGCCTGGAGTTAGTTTTATCTACAAACAGTCCTGGGCTCACATCTGCTAATGCGCTAATAGCGAAGCTAATGTTTCACTTAGCGTTTTCGCTAACCTTGAAACAGTTTAGCTCACTAAATAAATTCTAAATTGCTAATTTTTTCGGCTGTTTTGTAAACTCTCAGTTGATTAAAATTTGACATCTGTGTTGAAGTTTTGGTTAAGAATTCTTCAAGAAATTAGACGTTTATATTCATGCTTTTATTCTGAAGAGGTGAAGAATATTTAAGGAGCAGTTCAGTTCCCTCTCTTTGTGTTCTGCCTCCCTGTCTTTTTTTCTAATAACTTTAGTTTAGAAAAAATAAATAAATACAGGAACAAAGTAAAACAGACAGTACAGGCGTAAACCACAAAATCGTACTATTATTGGTTTACTTTCTATCTTAGTACACTTGAAATAATACAAAACTAACTTACAAGTAACTTTTCAGCAAGATATAGAAGCTTGTTTAAGGTAAATAATTCATTTATATTGATGAAAAAGTATGAGTTCCACTGCCACCGTTACCTAGCAACACCAGCTACGTCCAGTCCGTTACCTAGCAACCCAGTTCTAGTTCCGCTGGCAGATTATTTCACTTATTACGTGGAAAAATGTCTTGTTAAAAGTAAAGTAACCTGTCAGTGGAGCTAGTACTTTTTTAAAATCAGTGTTAAGGAATTATTGACTTAAAAAAGCTTATATACAGTATCTTAATAAAAAGTTACATGAAAGTTAGCTTTGTCTTATTTAAAGTGTACTAATATTTTTGTACCAGAAACTAGACCAAAAATACTTGGTAAGATTTTAAGTTTTTGCAGTATTTGAAGTCAAAGGATCCAGAAATAGATCAAAACAAAGAATATATCACACTAACACAAAGAAGGGGAGTTTTTAGAACAGAAAAATGAAGAAATACAATATTATTAAGTTTAACAAGAGTTTAAAGATGGGCCTTAATCTGGGTTATAATTAATATGTGTGTTTTTGCAGAGAATTATTACATTTTAAGAGCAGAAATGTATTAAGTTTTGTTTCATTAGTAATTATTTTGTTTGAAGTCTTTTAGCATAATTGTACATTTATTCTTTCCTGTGTCAATTATAAGCTCAGAGGGTTTGTTTCTGGGATAATCCTTGATTGATCTGTAATAAATCTTAATCTGAGAAATATACGGGATCAGCTTGCTTCTAAACCTCTGAATTTATCCCTTGATAACTGATTTTATTCAAACTAATCTCTTGTGCTGTTATCCCTCTTTTAACACCTTCTGAAACGCGGCTGGTTTAACCACAAAAACTGAGACAAAGCTCAAAGTTTTGATAAATTACAGTTACAAAACGAGGTGCCTTGAAGTGCAGATTCTGTGTAAATGATTGCCGAGACATCTGCGTTCATCCCAGCTACGGGCGTGTTCGAGTGTCTGTGCGTCTCAGAGGATTATTTTCCAGCGGTTGATTGTTTGGTGTGAGCTTTGGATCGAAAAGGATCGAGAGGTAATCCCCCGCCCCGCCCCGCTTCCAAAACCCGTTTAACAGAGCGGGAGGAGGACGGCGGCTGCAGCAACGCTCTGCAAGTCAAACAAGACTGAAGGACAATTTGTTTCTGTCAGTTTAAACGTGCAAAATTAGGAAATAAATCATCCAGATATGCTTAACAAATATGATGATGGAAATTTAGGATTTATCTTAAGCACTGCAAAAACACAAAATCTTACTACATTTCTTTGGTTTAGTTTCTATCCAATATAAATTTGTAATTAAAAAAAAGACAAAACTAACTTTCATGTAACTTTTCATCATGATATTTGACCTTGTTTTAAGTCAATAATTCCTTAATATTGATTTTAAAAGAGTGCTAGTTCCACTGGCAGATTTCATGGGATATTTTTCCCATAAGTCAAAAAATCTTCCACTAAAACTAGAATGTTTTATATTAATATTATAAAATTGTGCCTCATCAATTTATAAAGCACTTTATTTTTTCATGTTTTCTATTTTTATACACTGCAAAATCCCTAAATTTGACCAAGAATGGTTCAGTTCCTAATGCACTTAGTTCCTTAGTACACTTGAAATAAGACAAAACTAACTAACTAGCACAGCAAAAACACAACATCTTAGCAAGTATTTTTGGTCCAATTTCTGTTTCAAATGTCTTAGTACAGTTGAAATGAGACAAAACTAACTTACAAGTGAGTTTGTTTTAAGTCAATAATTCCTTCATATTGATGAAAAAGTAAACATTCCACTGGCGCCGTTACCTAGCAACCCAGCCTATCACCTAGCAACCCAGTTCTGGTTCCACTGGCAGATTATTTCACTTACAATATCGGAAAATTGGCTTATTAGTGAAATAATCAGCCAATGGAAATATTACTGTTTTTTAATCAATATTGAGGAATTATTTACTTAAGACACGCCAATATATCTTACTGAAAAGTTACTTGTAAGTTGGTTTTGTCTTATTTCAAATGTACTGAGATATTTGTACTAGAAACTAGGCAAAATATTTGGTAAGATTTAGTGTTTTTGTAGTGTTGTGTATTATTTTGTTGTGACTTTTTGCTTGTCTAATTCAGTTTGTTTACATTAGTTTTTAGAGCTTGTTAGCTACTTTTTATTAGTTACTATTAGTTAAATATTGTTCAGTTTGTATTAGTTAGGGTAGTAGTTTTAGTTTTTCCATACATTGGTTAAATTTTGGGTGCAGAATTCACAAAGTATTGCATTATGATTATGTTTACATTGATTGGGTATTGAATCTTCAATAACCGACCGATTCTGGCGTTTTCCTCCAACTTTTTCCGCCACCATTTTGTGGACGAGCAGAGTATGGAGTGCCGTAGTTTGTTGACAACCTGCATAAACTGCTTGTGTTCACACATCAGTTTAAAAGGCTAATAAATAGTTTTAGTTAACAATAACAACCTTGGTTGCTGGGCGTTACTGAAGGGAAATTTGCTAAATTTGATATGAATCCATTTTGAATAATCCCAAATAAAATGCGCACAGGAACAGGCGGCTCTAATTTACCCCATAAAGGGTTAAAACAAGTGCAGGCCCATGTGAGCCTGACCTGAATGACAGCGACACTCTATGACTGAGTTCATATGAACCATTTATCCAGCCCTACGCTTTGCAGGAAATATTTGCTTCAAAGTGCAAATGTTGTCTTTAACTGACCAATAAGATCTTAATAGAAGATTTCCTGATAAATTCATTGTAATCTCTTTTGGTTGCCTGTTGGATTATTTTTCACTTTTTCTGCTTAAAAAGAGCTAATCTTGTCAGGATTTGAGGTTTCTGAGTCTCTGAGTCTCCATGTTGTCCTGGCTTCCCTTTGATTGTTCCCAGGTGTGTCTCGTTCCCTGATGACCTCCTGTGTATTTAATGTCACCTGTGTCTCTACGTCTCTGTCGGGTCCTTGTCAATGCATTCTTGTCCATTCGTGTAGCGAGTCGCTACCTGTGTTGAGCCCCGGTCTTCCACTCAGCAGTGCTGCCTGGCCTTTCGGACTGTTTTTTTGTGGATTGTTCATCATTAAATACCATCATTTCATCTCATCTGGGTCTGCTGCGTTTCCCTCACCGCCTTTCACCACCAATTCTTGACAAATCTATTTAATCAGCGTTATAAATATTTATTGATACACTGCAAAAACAAAATCTTACCAAGCATTTTTGGTCTAGTTTTAATGTGAATAGTAGGAATAAGACAAAACTAACTTGAAAGTAACTTTTCAGTAAGATATGGAGTCCCGGCATGTTATTGTTTGCATCTGAAAGTTTTGCGCACAACACTGAAGCGCGAAAAGACGATTCTTTCACTTGCAGTCTGTAGCCGCGCTGCCACGGTGGAACAACGCCATTAACAAAATGAAACTGGAGATGTTGGTATGATTAGTTTAGTGCAGCACAGCAAAGGGAAAAGTAGCGCAGAAAAACTGTTGAGGAACAACTCAAAACCACTTTTTTCCTTGCTCTCCGTGTCGGCTACATTACATTCAGACTCGTTGCCATAACAACCGACAACAAAGCCACTATATTTTTTTTTAGGACTCAGCACCATAAAAACATTTCCCACACAAAGAACAGAACATTTAGTCTGTTATGGATTTATCTTTTTAGGCTTGATGTTTATTTTGTGATTATTAATAAGTGATCACTGTGGTGGATTAGCTACCGCTGCTATTAGCTAATATAAAACTGTGGTGTTTGATTAGCTAATTTAAACACAATCTACTGATCTGTCAGAGTTTGTGTGCAGTTTGCCTTTTTTAATATTTTCATCTGAACCGAAACACCAAATTCCACAGCACATCTACATGCTGAGGTTGTCAAAGTCAAGCTAGCATAACTGAGCTACTTCCATTTCCCTCAATATTTTTTTCCTAGTTAAAACTTTTCCTGACCTTTTTAATTAGTTGTCACAGTGTCAACAATTAATAGCAAATCATGGCGTCTTTTTTTTTTTTTTGTTTTTACATAGCAGGCATGCATTTAAGATTTAGCTCATTAAATTGACAACTTAGCAGCTAAAACCATTGCTAATCATCGTTACCGAGCAGCTTTTTGCCCTCCTTTTTGCAGGTAGATGGGGGCAGGTTCTTGTGCTTAAATAATTCCTTAATATTAGTGAAAAAGTACTTTTTATAAGTGAAATAATCTGTCAGTGGAACTATTACGTTTTCATCAATATATTAAGGAATTATTTCCTATTTTGGATTGAAGTAATATCCGACAATAGAAATAAAAAAAAAAGATAGTAGTTGATATTCTTCCATGCGTGCAAGGTTTTTACTTTGTGGAACCAGAAATCCGTGAAATAGTTTATTTATTTATGTGTTTTTATGTGTTTTATGTTGAAGACCTGAATCATTTAGGCTTCAGGTACCTCCAGGATTTTGTTCAGATTTTAGATTGGAGCTGCCGTGTGTGTGTGGGTGGGCGTGTGTGTGTGTGTGAGTGAGATAAAATCCACGCATGTGCATGATTGTGTTCAGTGGACACATGTCAGATACACACCAACACACACTCCCATGCCCTCGGCTGGATGATAATCGCAGTGTATTAATCTGTTGTTTGAACTCCTTAAGCACAGACTGTCTATCACATCTGCTCTCTTCACCCCGTAAAGCTCTGCTATTAATAAACTCCCTCATTTCCCCCATTTTTATCACTTTGATCTGCTCTTCCCAATCCAACAAAACTGAATTTCACACAGCTTATTGCCTCCGTAAAGTAAATTCTTCTTCATTATTCCTCTACACACTGCAAAAACACAAAATATTACTAAATATTTTTGGTCTAGTTTCTAGTCTAAATATCTTTGTTAAGTTTGAAGAAAGACAAAGCAAGTAACAAGATATAGCAGCTCGTTTTAAATCAAGTATTCCTTTATATTGATAAAAAAAAGAATATTAGTTTCACTGGAAGATTGTTTCACTTATAACATGAGAAAAATGTGTTGTTATACGTTCAGTAACCTGCCAGTGGAATAAATACTTTTTAAAATCAATATAAAGGGATTATTGACTTAAAACAAACTCCAATATAAAGCTGAAAAGTTACTTGTAAGTTACTTTTATAGACACCATATTATTATTATTGTGGATAAAAATAAAAAAAGGAGTAATTTTTTTTAACATAAAAAGTCAAAAATTTTGAGATTAAGCTCAGAAATTTTCTTTGAAATATATGACCTCCAAAAGTAAAAAAAAAAAAAAAAAGACATATAAAAATGAATCTTATAAATTTTCTAGAAATAAAACTTTCACTTTTCTGAGTTTGTTCCAGTGTTAATCAGTATTAATACATAATTTACTCAAGACCAGGTCCTATATTTTGCTTGTAATTTGGTTTTGTCTCATTTAAAGTGTCTTAAGATATTTGCACTTGAATACTTAGTAATATTGTGTGTTTTGCAGTATAAACCTCATTTGTTGGTACATTTTACAGGGCTTACACTGCAAAAACTCCAAATGTTACCAACTATTTGTCTAATTTCTACTGCTAATATCTTAGTATGCTTGAAATAAGACAAAACTAACTTAGAAGTAAATTTTCAGCAAGATACAGAAGCTTATTTTAAAAATATTAACCAAAAAATAATCAATATTAAGGAGTTCATATTTCTTGCTGAAACATTACCTGTAAGTTAATTTTGTCATATTTCAAGTGTACTAAAATATTTGCAGTTGACACTAGACAAAAATACTTGGTGAGATTTTGTGTTTTTGCAGTGTAGAAGCATGGAGGACATGATTAATAAAGTTGTTTTTGAATTTATGAGTCAGGGAAAAGGTGAGCAGGCTTACCTGTGGTGCGTTAGTGTCTCCCATCCGACTGGAGCGAGGCATCGGGAGCGACGTAGAGCGCAGCGATGTGCCGATGAAGAGGCGACAGGAGGCAAAGCCACAGTCTTTGCGTCATCTGAGAAAATGTGCAGATTAATACGACAGCTTGTGGCTCCCCTCCCTCCTTTCCGCTCCGTTTGTCGACTCACTTCTTTTTTTCTTTTCTTTTTCCTCATTTTACAAATAATCTGAGCTACAGAGAGGAGGCGACGATCACTTCTTGCCAGTAGAGTCGTAATAGAGGTATTTTTAAAAATTGAAAAAAAATGTTTCGTTTACAAATACAAAGAAAAGACACAGAATGCACTAAAAAAAGAGAAAGGAGCTCCAACTTAAAAATATTAATTAATTTGTTAAAATTAATTGAAATGTATTCATGTTTTTAACTGAACAAGTTGATAATCTTAATATATTTACTTTGATAAACATGATAAACATTTTTTGTTGGATCACCTGTTTTCTTGGCCAACAGTAGCTTATTTGCATTTAAAGAGACAGGACGCCCTAAAATGCTCATTGTGAACTTACCAGACTAAAATCTCATTATCTAGGAATGATTTTTTGTTAAATGTGTAATAAACATGTTTTGTTTAGCCCACAGACTTATGCTAATCTGTTTAAGGAAGCATTAAAGATCAACTTTGAAAAAAGGTGCGGTCAGTATCCTCCCTTCCACAAGAGGGAGCTATGACTCTTGTTGAAATCCGAACAGCAGCTTCCGCCTTGTAAGGTGCACTGTGACAGATATCAGTGTCAATCATGAGGCCTGGAAAAGGTTGGAGGCCCCAGGGTGGAGCCGGAGTGTGCTGCACGTTCTCCGTTCTCGCATTCATCCTCCAACCGCGACACTGCAGCGGTACGCAGAGTTAGAAACAAACCAATAAAAAACAGGAGGAGTTTTCTTCCCACAGAGACGCTGATCATAAAGAACGCTTCTTCTTACCGAGCTTAACGGCTGAGCCCGGAGTGATTTATGAGTGTAACGTCTCAACTGTCACATGAGATGCTGTATAACAACGTGACATTCCCGACACTTTCAAACCAGCCTGTTTACTTGCTGCGGTGGCCGATAGAAGAATCTATATTTAAGAGAATGTATTTATAATAGGCAGAGTTAAAAAAGCATTTCTTAAAACACTGGTGTGTGATTTGAGCCTCCCTAAAGTGGGGGCTTGTCATCACTGGTTGCTGAGCTCATGCTAATTATAGTAAAGAAGACTCAACACATTTGCTAAATATTTGGGTCAGTAAGATGTTCAGAACATCAGAAATCTTTACTTATTTACAGAGAAACATTTTTTTCTTAAAAACAAGACTCAGGTTGTGCAAATACAAACTCATTAATAAGAATATGGTTTGTACATAACTACACTGTAAAAACATAAAATCTTACCCAGTTTTTCTTGTCAAGTTTCTAATAAAAATATCTTAGTACACTAGAAAAAATACAAAACTGCCTTTCAAGAAACCGGTAAGCATATGTCTTACTTCAAATAGACAAAAACTAATTTGGCATTAGTTTACTGAAATATTTGCACTAGAAACTAAACAATAAGAAAAAAATTTGTGTTTTTGCAGTGTAGGTAATTTACAATGAAAGAGGAGGAATAAAACTAGCAAAAACACAAAATCTTACCAAGTATTTTTCTAGTGCAAATACAGTATGTTATTAGGCTTGAAATAAGACAAAACTAACTTACAAGTAACTCTTCATCAAGATAAGTTAAAAATAATTCCTTAATATTGATGAGAAAGTTCTAGTTCCATTACAAATTATTTATTTATAACAAGGGGAAAAGTATTTTTATAAGTGAAATAATCTGCCAGTAAAAATGGTTCCTTTTAATCAATATGAAGGAATTATTTACTTTTAAAAAATTCCTCTCTCTTTCTGAAAAGTTACTTGCAAGTTAGTAGACTTGAAATAAAGCAAAACAAAGATGTTTGCACTAGAAAGTAAACCAGAAATACTTGGTGGTTTATGTGTTTGTTTTTGTAGTGTAAGCCAGATTTTAGAAACTGGGTGCTGCAGATTGTCATCTATGGAAGAGTAAAGACGCCTAAACATCTAATCATGCAGAGCACATTAAAAACCACTCTGATTTTCCAAGCGTGAAAGTTCCAGCAGGTTTACCGTCATGTGATACTTAGAAACATTTCAGAAACACAACAACTGTTTTTCAGATTGGATAGATTTAAAGAAATCAAATCTGCAAAATAATGTTTGAAAAATTACAGATTAAATTTACTGACATGGTCCAATCGAAGTCCAGAGCCTCACTTCATTAAATTGTGATTAGCAAAAAGTTTCTCGATTGAGCGATCATCTGCGCACCATTAAAAGTAAACTTTTCCTAGTTCCAGGTGGTGAAATGTAAACAGGAAGAAGCTTTAAAGACAAGGAAAAATACAAGTTTTTGAACAAAACCAACCACATATTTGTCAGGTGTTTTTATTTTGAGTTTAGTATCAATAAGAAGTCTACAATTATATATTTTTTAAGTGTATTTGATAGGGACAGACACACATCGACATGGACAAACTGAACAAAGCAGCAGTCCCATGTTTGCGTCAGTGCAATAATTCGCTGCATTTGTTCCTAGATGGGCTTTTAAAAAGTACCTCTAAAAAATTGAAGTGATAATCATTTAAAATAGCACATCATAATGTTGACAACATCCACAAACAAACAGTGAAACATAAAACATCAAAAGTTCTGTTTCTGATGTAACCAGAGTTGTGTTTTCTTTTTGAATGAACTAAAACTGGGCTCCTTTAAATTACCGTTAATTTCTATTTTTAGCCGTGTTAGAGGCAGACATTTTAAACACAAACATTTGGAAAGCAGATGCAGCTATCAATCATTTATTTAGTACACTGCAAAAACACAACATTTTACTAAGTATTTTTGGTAGTTTCTAGTGCAAATATCTTATTACACTTGAAATAAGATCAAACTAACAACTAACTTTTCAGAAAGATAAATAAAGATGAATTATTTTTTTAGTCAATAATTCCTTAATATAGATAAAGAAAAGTATTAATCGAAGTATTAGTGCAACATGGGAAAAATGTCACGTGTTTACATTTCTTCATGAACTGTAAACAAAAATGGAGTTGTGTCAGATTTTAGCGTTTGTAAGATTTCTCTTGTCTGTGGTATTTAATTTCCCTTTGGGATTAAGAAAATATTTTTTAATTGAATTTAACTAAATTGGTAAAAGATCATGAGTCATTTCTCCCGCTAGCTCTACTCGCATCTTTGTTTTGGTTGTATTTACCCAGAATGCCCTGTGCTGTAGTCCACTTCCTGCTTTTGGAGCGGTCTCCAGTCCACTTGGTGTTCACATATGGTTTCAAACTGCACCAGAGTTCACTTCAACCGAACTGAGGCCGAGGTTTGTAGTTGAACCAGTTTGTTTATTGGTCTACATTGGAGTTCGATTACACATTCAAACCTCCTACAATAAACTGCACTTTATAGACAAACCAACCAGAGTTCGATTAAAGTGGACTAAACAGAGCTGGTATGAAGGCTCCCTAAAAATATGTGTGATTATGACAAAATATTATCTTAAAAATAGAAACGATCCCCAATGCTGCGTGAAGACATCACACCTTCAGAACCAATGCTCTTCTTATTTGCCTGTTTCTTTATTACTAACAGTCCAAACAAAAACAGAGTTCAAGCATTACTGCGGCGCACACATCCTGCGTCTCCCTCGGTCCCACAGGACTGACAGATGGAGAGGGGCAAAACAGCTTGTACAACCGGGCCGGGCCCTGCTTTGTGGAAGTAGGTGCTCTGTAAGGCAATCCTCTACTAATTGCCAGAGTAGTTCAAACACAAAGTCTGCCACTGAAATCCAATACAGCTGGTGTTGTACAGTGAATAAAGTTTACAATGTGTAACATTTTAACCCCCCTGGCAAGAAAAAGGGACAAATATGCGACTTATGGACGAGGAGGTGAGGGCGCCGAGGGGCGGATGAGTTTTAAAAAACCAGAAAGACAGCGGAAGGTGTGGAGCGTGCTGGCGACTTGAAAGGCGTAACTGTAAATAGAGCATTCAGTATTTAGGCTGCATGTCTAATGAGGAGTGCAGCCGCTGTAGGTGGACCGAGGCAGGCAACAGGACACCAAGGAACGAGCGATAAGGAGATGAGGAGGAGTGATTGAGAGAGGAGCTGTAAGAGGAGAGGCAGATGATGTAAACAAGACGTGCAGAATCCGTCTGAAGCCATTTTATAAATGACTGAACATCCGAAAGGTCGGATATTTAGAAAACATTAACTCACTTTTTGTAAAATGTAAGGAGTGGTTTTATGTAAAATTAACTTTTTTGCGCTTTAAATTATGTTATTCTCTCTCCAAAACCAGAGCTGCAGTGTTGCTTTAATTCTTTCATGCATGTTTGAGAAATCCTCTAATCTCCATGGATATTCAGCTAAAACGTCTGGGTGGGCCTAGCGCCGCCCTCGAGGATGAAGCTCCTCCTCAGAGCTGCAGTTTCCAAGCGACTGCTCCTTCAGACTAGCCAGCAGCAATTAGCAAACACCTGGTGGGACTGCTGAGCTCATTATATGAGCTGCTGCTCAGTGCAACGCTGGTAAAAAAAACACGTCGTTAAAGGGTTAATGGAGGACAGATGTTGTAATTTGACTTATAATAAGAAATTATCTACCAGTGGAAACAAATGCTTTCTATTGAATATTAAATATTTACTTTAAACAAGCTGCTATGTTTTGCCAAAGAGTTACTTATTTAGTTAGTTTTGTTGTATTTCAAGTGTACAAAGATAATTGCATTAGAAACTAGACAAAAAAATACTTCTTGTGTTTTTGCAGTGTTCAGATTATTATGTAAGAATATGATAATTGCTGGATATAACATATAACATTATTAGTAAATTATTGATGCTGGTTTTGTTTCTTGGTGAAATTCAGAGAAATAATGATGACAAATCTGAATTAATACAAGTTAATAAATATTTAATTTCCCTTCGGGATCGATAAAGTCTTTTTGAATTTTAAATTGTTCATCCACTGCTATTAAAATTAAACAGATTCTGTATTTATGGGTTAACTATTAAATACGCGTTTAGCTTTTATATGTACGGATTACACATGTAATAAATGTAAATGATAAGGAGTTGGAATATTGAATATTTAAAACATTATTATTCAAAAAATAAACAAACAAAACAAAACACATCGCATGTCACCCAAAATCTAAACTGATTTGGAATGGGACAGAACTGCAACGAGTTTTTAATTGAACATAAAACAGAATTAAGTCCTCTGTAACGAGGGCTGGGCAGCTCTGATGCTCAGATTCCCTCGCTCCTTTGAAGGTGAACATTCCTTACACTAATTTCAGTTTCGAGCAGGAAAGACGTGTAGGCACATGTGTTGTTTGTTTGTCAGAGCAGCAGCGTGTCAGCATGGCTGCGCATTTCACCTTTAATGAGTGATGCTTGGCCTCGCACTTTATGAACCGGTGAAGTTATATTTCAGGCCAGGTTTCCGTTTTCCAGTGGTGGGATGTAGCAAAGTACTTTGTCACGGTACATAAGTACATTTTTCATATATCTGTACTTTACTTACAGGGAACCTGTTATGCAAAATTCATATTTTGCACGTTTCTATTCTTCTAAAAGCATCCCACGTGCTTTCAAAAGAACAATCAGCAGTTGTTGTTTTTTCTTTTAGCAATGAGTTCATGTTGTTTGATGTCTGGAAAATAAGTTGTCTCAAAAGTCTTCAGCATGTAATGTCGCAAATCAGCAGGCACTCCATCGTCACCTAGCAACCCCAGCAGAGTTCCGTCCATCACCTAGCAACCCCAGCAGAGTTCCATCCGTCACCTAGCAACCCCAGCAGAGTTCTGTCCGTCACTTAGACGGTAGTTTTGTTTTGTGGTGAAATTTAAAGAAATAATGATGGAGGAATTGAAATTAAACAGATGCTATATTTATGAGTTAACTATGAAATAAGTTGAGCTCCAGTATGTTTGGTCAGCTTGTTTTACCACTGTATGTGCTGTACAATAGCTGCTGGAAAGACAAGTGTTTTCTTGTTGACTTACCATAAAGAAGTCAACAAGAAAACACTTATTGATTGTGCTGGAGGCTCCACTTCTGCTTTTCAAAGATGAATATACGGTTGTATGATTGCATATCTGTTTGCAGCCATTTTCATGTGCGAGTGAAACCATTGAGTTGGAGGGACTGATTAGTGTGAAAACATGTTCAATATTATTTAATTCTAAGTACTTATCAAATGCAAATGCAGGAATTTATTAATATTTAAACTGATGTTAATGGGTTTCAATACATTCTGGCAATTTTAGTTTCAATAAAAGCAAGTACCTTCTTTTATAAAAATGTTAATATAGTACTTTTACTAGAGTACACTCTTGTCTGTTTATTTGTACTTTTACTTAAGTGTTTGAGTACTCCCACTATTTGTTTACTGTACATATCCTACACATGTGCAGAGCCTGTCTCTGCCACACCGACCCACGAAGTTTGGCAGCAGACAGGAGGTGATGCAGTCATCAGAGACGCCCCCTGCCCCAGCCCACCTCGATGAACGGCCTCACCTTTGACCTTTTACCCTGTTGCCACCAGGGCTGGCGACTGGGGCATTTCCAGGAGGCTCTGCCTAATTGGGTCAGATTGCGCAGAGAGCAGCATTATGCCTGAAATTGGAAACACATGCAGCTATATCTCAGTGCGCATGTGGTAATGGTGGCACTGGAGTTGAAAGTGGTGGACGAATTTTGGGAAATAATTAAAAGCAATGAAAAAGTGAAACTAATCAATGGAAGAAGAGATGATAAACATCTGACACTGACGAACCTGGGAGAGGATGGAGGTCCGGCTCAGTTTTGGACAGGCAGACTGTTCACTCTCACAACACAGCTCAGCTATTTCCAATAATTGCCATAATAGCTACCTTCCAATTACGCTCGGATCCGAGTTTCAAATGAAGGAAGATGTCCGTGGCGAACGCAATATTTTGATGGCTGATGGCAGTACGTGTGGGAAAGATTTCATCAGAGGGGCCGATGGGCGCACAAGTGACATCTGGAAACTTCGAAATGCTTGTGGGTGTTTTCTCACGGAGCAATGAAAGGCATTTGAAGACAGTCAATGGAGTTACTCAAGTGCAATCAGTCAAGTGAAATACTGAAAAGTGATTGCTAATCATACTATGAGCTGAAATGTTTTACATCTTAGGTCATAATTAATATGATCAGGTTCTAAAATGATTTAAATTTAACTTCAGTTGTACAAAAACAACAATGAGATAAAGAAAAGAAGACACATGCTAGCAGAAAACACATAGATATGTGTATATAGTGGTGAAAGCTAAAACGTTAGTTACACTAAATCTCCAGTCAAAAACATGTCTTACCATCTTCAGAAGGTTTTTTTCACTGGTTTAAGGGTTGAAAATCACATTTCACACCAAAACCCGTCTCCTGATTTACTTCCATCCGACTTAATGTCGGATGAACAATAAAGACTTTATGATTTAGAAAAACTTTAACTGGGACACCAAGATGTAAAACTTGTTTTCTGAAAAACTTTAAGAGGCTAAAGGGAGCAAAAGGGCAACCGCCAAAGAAAACAATCATTCCTGACTGACCGGCACTCTGGCCCACAACTTTCTCCTGCTTTTTGTGGCTCCCACTCAGACTTTCACTCATGCGCCCAGAGGTGGAAATATCTAAGTACGTATTGGACAAGTTGAGGCAGGGAAGGAGATAGAGAGTAAGGGTGGAGGTCTGCAAGGTTTTCAAGTGACTGGCGGTAAACGCCGAGAGGTAGGAATACCGAACGGGAGACTCCAGGGAGTGTATGCGTGTGCGCACAGACGTGTTTGTGTTTGTGGTGAAGACGAACTCGCAAATGATTCTCAGTAAAATGACTTGGGAGCTGCTACTGTGTGGAGAAAATAAACAGAAAGAGAGAGTCTGTGCTTGCGTAATCAGACAATAAGTGTGAGCATATCAACGGTTGCTTCCATTTGAGGGCACTGGCAGTGTTAAATGTCTCGTTCCCTGAGTGAAGACTGCACTTTAGTCTGTCTCTCTATACAGAATAACCCGTTTTAGCAGCTTGAAAACCCTCTTTTCATGACCCCCCTCCCCAACCCGTCTCCTCTCTGGTCCCTATCTCTCTCATCCCTAAACTCTTTCATGAGCAGTCTCTCAGGGGCACGGCGGTAACTCAACCCAACGCTCTTTTGTCTCCATTCTTTCCCTTATCCTTTCATCTTTTTAAACATTCAAGGGAAAAGGGGTTCGGTGAGACAGAAACCACCAATTGGTAAAGGAAAGAAAGAGATAGCATGTGAGAGAGTGACAGAAAAAACAGGGGGAGGCAGAGTTTCTTCCACTTTGTGCTCATCATCCAGTTTATGGCTCTCCTTTTCAACAAGGCCATTCAAGGTGGGGAGGCTCAGTGGCCATTCTCGCAGGTCAATGGCACTGAACTCTTGTCTGGTATGTGCTGCGCCGAGGACCCGCTGAACTGTCTGCCGGCCTGTTTGTCCCTCCACGGACCTCCGCTGCGTCTCCTTTCCCCCAGAGACCCGTTGGTGTACGGAGCAGCCAGCCAGCTGCTCCCGTTTCCAGACATTTACCTTTAAAGGTGATCTGTTAAACTTCCTTGAACAAGTTATGATAGGTCTATTAACTATATAAAAAAATGTTTTTAACTTTTTGTAAAAAAAACAAAATTACCCTTAAGCCGTGATGTTTCGCTCACACATGAAAATGGCTGCAAAACGGTTGCACAATTACACAACTGTACATCATTGAAAAGCAGAAGTGGATCCTCCTGCACAACCAACAAGTTTAATTTAATTTATTTGGTTGGTACAAGTCACATTAATTTTTCTTGCTACAAACAAACAAAGGTTAAAATGAAAAATGTTGTTGAGGATTTAACAAGAATGCATCAAATGTTTTCTGGTGGGTAAGTCAACAAAAAAACACTTGCCTTTTCCAGCAGCCATTGTACAGCGTATTTAGTGGTAAAACCACTAGCCTGACCTCTAAGCCTGTCACAGGTTGCTAAGTGACAGGCTAAGCTTGGCTGGAGTTGCTAGGCATCAGAGCAGTGCCAGTTGAATGAGACTTAATCAGGAGGATTTTGAAACACCTAATTTTCCAGACACCAACCAAAACATTAACCGGCTGTCAACAGCTGGGTCATTTTTTAACCGCTTGGGCTGTTTTTCAGTTGAGACCCAAACCAACCATGTAAAATGTGAATTATACATAACATGTCTCCTTTAAAGACAATCGCAAAACAATTTATGTGAAAATAAATCCTTACATTAACAAAAGTACGTTTCACACCAAAACAAAACTTAAAAAGGTGCGGAAAGACCTCAGCAATGATCTTCGAGAAGAAATAGTTTCTTAGCATCAATCTGGAAAGGCTTAGTCAGCCAAGTTAGCAAATTTTCAGCAGCCATTGTACAGAGCATACAATGGTAAAACCAGCTGACCAAACAAACTGGAGCTCAGCTTAAGTTGCTAGGTAACGGATGGAACTCTGCTGGGGTTGCTAGGTAAATGGCACAGTGCCTGCTGAACTGTTACATTATAATGTTTTTGAAAAAGATCTCCAAAAAAAACATTAATTTATTGGCAAAAACTGACTGGCTGTTGTTTTTGTTCTTTTTTAATCATTTGTTTTTAGAAGCAGCTGAAACCCAAATGGACGTATAAAAACAGTCACAATATGAATTTTGCATAAGGCCAAGATGTCCGTGCTCATCCCACCTGCGCTGCAAGAAAATACACGCCTGTTTGTGCTGCAGCCTCTGCCAAATCACATAGCACTGCAGCACTTAACCATGAAACCAGCGCCTCTAGAAATCTGCACGGCCACAGGTGGCTGAGCCGAGCAGCAGAAGGAAAAACACCCAAGAATGAAACTCAAACGCAGGACAACAGTCTGTTCAAAATCCGTTGCAACGTAATGCATTGGAAAAAAAAAAAAAAAACTTTGCCTGCAGTGCCAATAAGTATTTTTGTTTAACAACCAACTGACTTTATGCTGCTACCGTCTGGATCCAGACCAGACGTTATTATGATCTCACTAAGTGACATTTCTTTCTGAATTAGGAACATGGAAATCTCAGTTTTGCATATTTCAGTTGATCTGCAGCAGCTTTTCGACAGTTTATCTGATAATTTTTTTACCGGTGAAGTTGTTTTGATACAGAGGGCCCTCACCCATTGCCGGTTCAGTAATTCAGTAAAGAAATTCTCCTGTAGTTGTGGATTTTTCATAAAGGAAATCTAAAATATTGAAAAGAAACTGCAGCTTGAGAAGCTGAAATATGCACAGCGCACAATTCAAGGATAAATGAAATAAATTAGGACAAAACTGCGACTTTTAAATAAAAATCTACTCACAAAAATGTTAATGCAACAGTGATTACCTTGTTGTCATGGTAACAAGGAACACATCCACCTGTTGACTTATAGTCTAAATATCTTCTTTTAATTGCTGTATTAAAATTTGACTAAATAGTTCATGCACCTGTTGATTTCTTCATTATAAAAGCCACACAGTATAATGCTGCCACTTCCTTGCTCATTTAGAGCATTGTGATTTATTTTCTTCTTTTAAAATAACATCTATTAAACTGCAAAGAACTGATCCGAAGCAAATAGCAGAAATACGAAAGTGTGAAAGAATCCAAAGGGAGGTTGGTACACATGATCCGTAAGCATGTCCTAACTATTATCATTAATTTAGTTGTTTTTATTATTATCAGTAAGGTAATCAAGAACTTTATGTATTTTTTTACTTTCTTTTTCTACCTTATCAACAAAACCCCATTTTGTACTACCTAATGGACCGCACTGCGCTCTGTTTATAATTTTTTTCCCCAACACATTTTGTTTTGTTTCTGTTTATTCACTTAATCTTGATACATGCATTTAATTTGTTTACATCACAATAATGAAAATTTTTTTTAAAAGGCATGTTCCACACTTGTGAAGATGCACAATTTATCACTATGATCTAAGATGGATTATCATATAGTGGTTTAAAAATGCAGTTATTCTGACATATTTTATTAAAGTAACTCATGAATTAGGAAGAGGGGGGCAGTAAGGACCCCCAGGCCTCAGAAGTCTTGCGTACACCCCTGTTGCAACCAGAAATAAGGATTTAAAGGAAAAAATTTTAAAGGTCTAAATTATGTTTCTCTCATGTTAATTTTTTCCCACATGTGCACCTTTGTTTGATTTGTAAAAGCCAGAATCAGTCATGTTTGCCACATGTTGTGATACTGAAAATCTGGCAGAAGCAACCAGGAAGCAATCTCCACGCAGACTGTTATTTGGCACTAAACTGAAGGTTACATCCTCCGGTTGGCTTGTGCCAAAAGGAATCATGTTGCAGCTCCTTGCGCTTGCAGATGGGAACCTTAATGAGTTTGGGCTTCCAACTTTGCTACAGCCTGTTTGCAATAAGTAACTCAAATACAAGATCATATAAAACTGAAACGTTTCTGGCTGCAGGCCAAAACCGCGTTGGTTTCTATTGCAGTTTGAGATAAAGTGAGCAGAAAAAAATGACAAATGCACATTAATATTGTAAAGATTTATAGCGTTTAGCATAAAAAGCCTTGATTGTTTCTGTTTTGTATTACTGTTTAAGTCAGAAGTTTACATACACTCATCTTGTGTTTTAATGAATTTACAAAAATACATGCAAAGGTCTCAACTTATAATGGATTTAATTTATTTGACTCTGGGTCAAAATTATACATACACCCCTGTTGATTTTGTTTGTTTTTGTTTCAAAAAGTCCTGAAACATCCCAACCAATTTCCTTTCATCTGAGGGTGACAGTTGGAGAATCCCTCTAGAGTATGACAAAATGTAGATTTTAATAACTTTGCTTTTTATTGTTGTTTAAATTAATGATCATGGAATATTTTGTTGTTTAGAAATAACTTCAGAGTGTAAATCAACATTTTTCTGCCTTAAGAGCAACTCACGCATCCTGTCAGGTTCCTGTGTGTTTTTGTTGACCAGAAAATGCACAAACTGGAATTACAAAAATTAATTTACTTAATGTAAACACACCAATTCCAATAAATAAATTTCTGTTGTGTCAAAACTAACTTTTTGATCATTCTTGAATTACAATCAGGGTCCGCACAAAATCGATCCACAAATGGGCCACACTTTGAAAACTGTAAAACTTTCAGTACCACTTGAGAAAATCCACAATAAAATGTAACTTTTGCAGCCAATTCTTGATATAAAAAAATATTTGAATTAGTAAATAATATACTTGATTTACTCTTTAGATAAAGACGTCAAACGCAAGTTTCAAATGAATAACTTCCGTGATTGGTGTATATAAACTTCTGACCGCATGTGTTTATGTTAATATTACAGTTTACATTTGTTGTATGACTTCTACAAGTGTTTCTCGTTTAACACCGTCTTCCCCTCCCAAAAAAAGGTTAGTTGAGTCAAGTTAGCATATAACACCGGAAGTGTCCTATTTCAGCTTCAAAATAAAAGCACTCCGTCGCTCCTACACAGGCGCCGCTCTGAAAAGAGTTTTATTCAGAAGTTCCAAACCGGAAGTGTTGTTGGTAGCTTAAGCTAGCTTGTAGCGTGGGTTTCAGGCGGAGCTCAGAGCCATAAAACATTAGCCGAACTTCTTCCCCAGCTCCACTCGCTCACCTATTTGAACTGAAACACACTTTCCGAGAAAGCGCCCTCCACGGCGGACCAACATATGGGAATATTTCGAGGCTCACTTCCATTTTTAAAACTTCCCACGTTGCATTTTCCCCCTCCTTTCATTGGAAGCGCTCCCTGGAGAACAGGAGTTTTTTAAAAATAGTTTCTCAAGCTGCGCTACTTTTATTTATTCCATTCTTCCAAGTGGGCTCCTCTCTTTGCACGCATGCGATGTCACGGATTACCAAAAGGAGAAAGAAATGTTTGACTTTGTATCCAGTGTTTCCAAGTGAAAGTGATTTTTGAGTATTTTTTTTTAAAGAAACCAGTTGAGCAACTGGCGACAGGACTCTATAATCAATGTGGTGTCAGCTGGAAGGACGCGGGGTCCGGATCTCACCTAAACGGTACGCATATAAATCCTCCTTATTGTTACTACTATTATTTACATGAATAAATGTTTTAAACTAATGCAAACTGCTAGAAAAATAATCACATTTAGCTCCATAAACTTTAATTAATCTATTTTCCTCATGTTCAGACATGCGGAGACATGCAAGCTTTGTAGCATTATTCTCCCGCTGTGTTTTTGTTGCGGTACTTCTCCCACTTCATTTTTTTGCATTTATCTTGGCCGTCTTGCGCCTTTTAGGCTGCTGCGCATTTTGTTTTCTTTGGCAGTCACTCAGGTGAGGTGAGAGCTACGGAGTCACGGTCCCGACCCGCAGGTAGATCACACACACACAACGCCGTGTTGATGTCTAAACTCCGGCTTGTCAGCGAGATAATGGGCCGAGCTGGCGCTGTGGGTGGCATTCCGCTTTTTAGCGAAAAAATGCAAGTGCGAACAGCGCAAGGAGAAAGTTTTTCTCTTATAGTTGGGGTTCTTTGCATGGCTTGAAACGATCATAAAGTTTGAATTAATTGGGTGTTTGCACGGCGGGACGCCAAACATTAACCTGGATGGGTTTTTCCCTCCCTATGTCACTAAATTAGAAACATGCAGAAGTTGCACCCGTCTGAGTTTCAGAGGGTTTCTGAACAAATATGTGCAAAAATAGAATGAAAAAAACCTGGAAAGTGAGACAAAAATCATGTGGAATGTGTTTAAATTGGCATTAGAGGTTGCAAAAGTTGATCCAAAACATATAAAATCTTTTGGATGCAAACCAAACATTCAAAAAAAATAACCTTCTGCCTTTTTAGAGATTAGAGAAAGTTTCTGTTTTGGTGGAAAGTTCGACTTCTTTAACAAAAGGTCACCCATTTTCCAAAGATTTAAAAACCAGAACTTTTCAGGATTAAAACCAGACAAACTCAGCATCTCCTCAATCAGATCAATTAGCTTTTAGTGTAAAGGTGCTTAAATTTAAAAACCTGTTCATCTCTTCTGGTGAATTAAAGTTCAGTTTCATTGGAGCAAAAGGTTAAATTATCAGAACAGGAAAACTCAAAAAGCAAATTAAAAGCTTAATAAAGAGACTGTGATGATTTTATTACAGATTTTTAACCCATAAAAGAGAAATTAAGATTATTTGCAAGAGAGAATCCAGAAAAATTAATCGCTGGATGTTATTTGTTTATGCATGAAAGAAGTATTTGCTCTTCACCTTTATGGGCTTTTTAAGCTTAAAGGAAAGTAAAAGAAAATCCCTGCTGCTGGTGATGCATTTATGGCTCAAAAGATGTGGGATTTCTTAGCTTTGATGCATTCATTGAGGAGGAGAAAACTTTTTTGCCTCTAGTTTTTAAGAGGGAACTGCTTCAGTTTCCTGCAGCTCCTCGAGTTGCACAACTTCAAAGAGTCCTGATTAGCGCAGGACGGGGCGCAGTCGCAACTCTGAGCACGCAGAGCGCGTTACGGGGCCGCCAGGCTGACGTTCGCCACGCCGGAGGAGGGCGACTACTCTGCAAACACGCTAACGAGCAGCAGCCTCCGCCAGGCGCGGAGCTGCTTTGTGGCGTCTGCTCGCCATAAAGCACCACCATTTACGTAAAAATATTCAGTTCAGCTCACGTTTCCCATGTTTCTCCATGAAGTTGAATGTATTTTGTAACTCTGGAGGAGCTGCAGAGATTCACAGCGGCAGGAAAAACAGCCAGCAGCATCATGCTGTGGGGAAGACACAGATCAGGCAAACCTGAAAGTACCTCGAGTTTCACCCTGCAACATACAGAGTGGGTTAAGTCGAACCATGAGCATGCATTAGAATGGCCTAGTCAAAGCCCAGATCAGAATCTGTGGCAACACCAGAAAACTCAGGTTTATAAATGATCTCCATACATTCTGACTGAGCTGCAACTACTGGGCGGCTCTGCAAAATAAATGTTTCACATTTTTATTAGTGCACAACTTTAAAGCTTTCTGCACTGCAAAAACACAAAGTCTTACCAAGTAGTTTAATCTAGTTTCTAGTGCAAATAAGAAATAAGACAAAACTAATTTACAAGTAACTTTTAATCAATATTAAAGAATTAAAACAAGATCCTATATCTTGGTGAAAAGTTACTTTTTAGTTAGGTTTTACTTTTTTAAGTGCATTAAGATATTTGGACAAGAAACTAGACCAAAAATACTTGGTACGATTCTTTGTTTTTACAGTGAATATAAGTAAACCACATTAAGATCTGTTACGATTTGTGAATAATTTTGCAACATCCTGCTAGATGTTTGTTTTTTGTTTCACTTTTATTTGTTTTCTATTGTAACGAAGAAATTGTTATTCAAATGAATCAAAATGTAAAATGTTTTATCTAAATGTGTCTAACTACAGCTCTCCTTCAAATATTTGTTCAAAAAATTGAAAAATCTGGTAAATTTGTTGAAATTTTGTTGGATTACGCTTATAGAAATAATCCAATTAAGTTTGACCAAGTAAATATATTAAGTTATAACGGTAAACAAAGGAAGTTTGACAAAACATTTTTGATTAAAAGTGTTTTCATTTTTCAGTGTACATAAGGAGGGAAAAGTTGATATTTTGACACATTTTTATGGTATTTACTCACACAAAAGGCAGTTAAAGAGTTAAAAGAAGCACGAATGTTCAAACTTCTTCTGTTTCTGAGCATTTCCATGCAAGACATCTAATTAATCTGCAGTCATCGTCTGCGCTAACGCAAACAATAAGATCACTGAAATTAATTCTGGTTAAGGTCATAGTTGGGTCTGTTTATGGGTTTCATGTTTGATTCAGGGTTTTTTCCCCTCTTCTTCTCTTCATTTCAAAGAAAATCAAACATGGAGGTCAGGATCTTTATGCAGACCGGTTGGGTCTGAGCCAGAAGGGGTGGAGGAGCGTCGTGGTCGTCGGTTAGCGCCGCGGCTAAATGATGCGCGTCATTGTAGCAAATGGAGCGCGGCGATGAAGTGCCGCCGCGTTTTTACAAAAACAACACTTACAGGGGGAAAAGCCTGCCTGTCTGCTTTCAACAGTCTGAGAAATACTGAGCTTAGGATGGTTTCTCAGGTCTGGATAAGTAAGAAAGCAGCGATTCTTCTAGAGTTTACTCACAATTCTGTTATTTAGAACTTAAGAAATATACATTTTGTCAAATAAACAACAATTAAAGCTCAAATATCAACATCCACCTTTGATTTGCCACATTAAACCTGAGTTTTTGATCAAAATTTGTTGATAAACACAATCAAAAATAGAAATTGACCATTTTACTGTCTTTTTTTAGATCCTTTCATGGTTTTGAACTGGATATTTGACAAGAAAAATAAATTTATTCATAGAAAATCAACCTGTTCTTTAAAGAATCATCATCCAGTTCTGATTTGAGCCAAATTCAGCCAGTTTTTGCAGTGCAAAAACTATTCCAAAACTAACTTGGAAGTAACTTTTCAGCAAGATATAAAAGCTTGTTTTAAGTAAATAATTTGTTAATATTGGTAGTTCCACTAGCAGATCATTTCATTGGCAACAGGGGAAAAATGTCTTGTTGTAACTGAATTCATTTCCAAGTAGAACTAGTATTTTTTTTTTAATCAATATTAAGAATTATTGATTTTAAATAAGCTCCTATATCTTGCTAAAAAGTTACTCCTAAGTCAGTTTTGTCTTATTTCAAATGTACTAAGATATCTGCTCTAAAGATTAGACCAAAATCTGGGTAAGATTTGAGTTTTTGCAGTGCGATTCATGGTTTCTGTAACATACAACTCAAAAAAAAAAAACATTTTAGTGCCTGAATTTATAGAATAGTTATTAAGGAACATAGTAGTGGCAGAATAATGCTGTGGGATTCCGGTCCTTGATAGAAGTTGATGGAAACCAGTAATAGGATGCAAAACTTTAAAGACTGAGGTGGAGGCTCACAAACAAGCAAATCTACCAAGCAAAGCATATTTATATGTTGGAACGGCCTAGTCAAAGTCCAGACCTAAATTCAATTAGGAATATGTTGCAGAACTTTAAATTGACGTTGGCATTCATTTTCCATTTGAATTAATTTGTAATTGTTTGACATTTCACTGTCTGGTTGAGACAAAGTACTGACCCGGTTCGACAGAACAGAACTGATTACAGACATTCACACATAGATTTACAGCAAAAACATCTCAGAGGTCAATTTTTACAAATCTAACGTCACAAACATCACGATTCTGGATATAAATGTAGAACAAAACAGTCACTGCCCAACTGGAAGACGATGTTCATAAGGTCCAGGGCCGGCCAAAGCCTTTGTGGGGCCTTCAACAGATTTTCATTTGGGGCCCTCATTCCAACATGTCAACACTAGATGCTAAGCTTTTTTAAATAAACATTTCATCGCCTGAAATGCAATAACACAGCATTTCTTTAGCCATAATTATGCCATTTGAAGACTTCTGGGTGGAACATATTTGCAGAAAAATAAGTTGTTGTTTTTTTATCTCAAACTTGATATTTTTGTATTTGTACAGTTTTGGCTTAACGTTTGCTCTAAATATGTTGTTCTACCATCAGTTATATATTTTTTTGCTTTCTAGAGCCTCGTTACTTAATTAGTTGACGATTATTTAAATAGTCCAATTTATCACAATTAATCTGATTATTCATGCTTGCTTGATGCTGTTGAGGGGCCCCTAGTTGTGTGAAGGCCTTAAGGAGCCGCTTAACTCGCATATATCTTGGGCTGACTATGTTTGTGGATCATATCAATAACAAAAACCCAATTAGTAAATTTTCTATAATCAAAACCTGCAAAGCCGAGTAATTAATAGTCGGAAAATGCTGGAATCCTGGCTCAGCGCCACCCAACTGGCACGCTTCTCCATCGTTTAGAGATCTGTCAACATTTGTAGCTTATATGCAAATTTTCCCTTCATTAAAAGTGAAATTTGGCAGACTGGATGGATCGGTTGCTGGCTTGATGTGATTTATGTTCGGAGCACCCGAGGGAACCTGGTCCCTTCCCCTGCTGCCACACGCATTGTGTCCGGGGCGCGGCTGACGATACGTCCATCAGTCGTCACAGCAACTCCCTCACTTTTTATCTCGCGTCCACCTGAGCTTAGCGCCCGGCTCCCCGCAGCCCGAGGAAACTACGATCGGCGCTCCAGTCATGCATCGCTGACATTCCCGTCATTCCGACAGTTTCAGCTCTTTCTTCTCGCAAACAACCAAATCGGTGCTGCGTAGGCAGATGCACTGCAAAAACAGAAAGTAGTAGTTTTATCTAGATTCTAGTGCAAATATAGTTCAGTTTCAATAAGAGAAAACTAACTTACAAGTAACTTTTCAGCAAGAAACAGGAGCTTTGTTTCAGTAAAACATTCATTTAAAACATAGCAGTTCCTCTGGCAGATTATTCCACTTATAACAAGACATTTTTGCAAAGTTATAAAGAGAAATAATTTATCAATAAAACTAGAACTTTATCAATATTAAGTAATATTTGCCTTAAAACAAGCTCATATCTTGCTAGAAAAAAGTTACTTTTAAGTCAGTTCTGTCTTAAAGATTTCAAGCCAACTTGTTCCTGGACTTTATTTACTACACTGTAAAAATACAAACTTTTAGTAGGTATTTTTGGTCTAGTTTCTACAACAAATGTCTTATACTTGAAATAAGAAAAAACAAGCATATATGTAGCTTTTTAGTCACATATAGGAGTTTGTTTTAAGTCAAGACTTCCTTAAGACTGCCAGATTATTTCAGTTATGGGGAAATGTTTTGTTAAGTTAAATAATCTGCCAATTTTAATCAAAATTAGGGAAATATTGGCTTAAAACAAGTCATCTTGATGAAAACTTACTTATAAGTTAGTTTTGTCTTATTTCAAGTTTACTAGAAAGAAAACCAAAACCACTTTAGGATTTGTGTTTTTGCAGTGTACCAGTAGAACAAATAAGTCAATTTTGTTTTATCTGTTTTTATTGACTGTTTAATTTAACTACACTGCAATGAAAAAAAATCTTACAAAGTGTTTTTGGTCTAGTTTCTAGTGCAAATATTTTAGTACACTTGAAATGAGACAAAACTAATTTACAAGTAACTTTTCAACAAGATATAGTAACTTGTTTTAAGTTAATAATCCCTCAATGTTGATAATAAAAATATTATTTCACTTGTAAGTGAAATACAGTGGAACTAGTTCTTTATCAATATTAAGTAATTATTGACTTAAATAAACCTCCTATCTTACTAAAAAGTCACCTGTAAGTTAGTTTTGTCTTATTTCCAGTGTACTAAGATATTAGCATTCTAAATTAAACACACTTGGTTTGATTTCGTGTTTTTGCAGTGTGAATGAAAGTCCGCTGTGGCTGCCACAAAGACGGGGGTGACTGGAATATTTGTCGTGTTAGTCAGAGGGCAACCTCGTGTTGAAATGCGGATGAATCATGCCTTCCCGCCTCGCCGCGCTTCATTTCATCCACACAGACTCACGGACGGCTGAAAGCGTCCGTCTCCGTCCCGGGAAATGTTTACATTTTTTAATGGCTGTGTAACCGTTATCACAGCTCCTGGGAGCGCCCTGGGAGTCGGTACTGGCTCCGTTTGTAATAACAGTTACAGCTGAAATGATGCAGGTTATGGCATGCAGGATATTTAATGTTGCCATCTCTCAATAACGGAAGCTCATTCAGCCTAATGAATCAGTCGTTTGACGTTCCAGAGTAGAACAGAATCGCCCTGCGGCTGAGTTCAGCAAGGATACCTGAGGTTTAGGCGTCGTGTGATCTGGTGTTTGAGTTACAACTAAAATCCTGTTAGTCTTACAAGAGCTACTGGCAAAAAGAAGCAGCATTTTTCAGATTTTATGTCAATAAAACCTCCACCTTGTGCTCACAAGTTCAGCTTCCAGGTAAAACAATGCCAAAACACAGAAATAAGTCAGTTTTGTATTTTTCATGTTCACTGGAAAAACATTACATTTTACCAAGTATTTTTATACTTCAAATATCTTCAGACACTTGAAAAATGATAGAAACCAGCTTACAAGTAACTTTTCAGCAAGATATAGCTTTTTATAAGAGAGTAATTCCTTAATATTGATGAAAAAGTTCTTGCTAAGTGAAATAATCTGCTATTGGAACAAGTACTTTTTTATTTTAATCAATATTAAGCGATTATTGACTCAAAACAAGATTCTATTTCTTGCTGAAAAGTTATTTACTAGACCAAAAGTACTTTTAAAGAAGACTGGGACAAAATTTCTGTTCAGCAGCAAGGCAAAAAAACAAAACAACCTTTTTGTATTTTTGGTCTAGTTTTTAGTGCAAATATTTCAATCCACTTAAAATAAGACAAAACTAACTTACAAGTAACTGTTCAGCAATATATGAGCAAATAATTGCTTAATATTGATTAAAACAAAAACCACTAGTTCCACCAGCAGATTATTTAACTTACATCTAGTATTTTTTCATCAATATTAAATAATTATTAACTTAAAGTCTTATTTCTAACTGGAAAGTTACCTATAAGTTAGTTTTGCCCTTTTTTAAGTGTACAAAGATATTTACACTAGAAACTTTACCAAAAATACTTAAAATCAGTTTTTTTTGCATCATTGCTGTTAAGGAATTTATTTATATTTTCTTTAGAGTGTTACTTTAAGTCAAAGGGTGTCCAAAGTGTGGTCTGGGGGCCACTTTGTGGCCCTTGAAATGTTCCTGTGCAGCCCCCAACCACAGGACACAAATATGACCAAGAAAATAGGAAAAAAAGGAAATCTGTATGCCTTCTACTTAAGAAAGCAGATTACTCTGTTAATATTTTAGTAGTAAAGTTTAAAAAAACAACTTATTTTTTTATTTAAAAAATAATTCCATTTAGGGCAATTGAAAAGGGCAAACAAAGTTCAAGTCACATCATTCAAGCATCTTCAAAGAGGAGAGATCTCCAGTAGCAGTCAGTCTTGCAACTATTCTGGAGAGACCTCTGACTGAAGACAGTCTCATTACAGTCATGACATGCTAGCAGCTCAACATGAAGTAGCAGAGATGATATTTCATTGCAAAAATGTCCTGTATGACAGCATCAGTTGTTGGGAAGCTCTGCTCTGCTCATCCTCAGTTGCTTTTGCTGCGCCTCGTTAAATCTGTCAGGTTAGAGAGATGAAGTCTGGGATACGATCCTGACCCGTTGTGATGGGTGGATGAAGTGGTTTGAATTTCTTTTTCAACTCCTCTGGGGTTTGGGGTCGTAGTTCAAGTATTATTTGAGCTTTGAAGGTGCTAATCAGATCCTCCTGAACAAAACAAAGAAAAAAGGCACCTTGTTGCCACAGTTACGCATCATAACAATAATCCTAACGTAAAAAAGTAGGAGTAAAAATCCTTCCAGCTGCACAGCTGGAGGGATACCAGGGATCAAAAAACCAGAAGGAATAATTGCACAAAAAAAAGCAACGCCTAGATCGTAGAGAGAGAAAAGTTTCCTTTCTTTCTGTCCTCATAAAGCATAAAATACTAACTTACCTTCTTAAGTTTTGAATTTGGTGTGAAAGCCGATTTTGTTCGTCTCAGGGCATATGTCACATAAATCCTTGTAAAGAAATCTAACAATTTTTGTAAGAAATTCACATTTTGCACGTTTTGTACTTCCATTTGGATCTTTACTGCTTCTGCATTGAGGTGAGCCGTTTCAAAAAACTTCAGAATGTAAACTTCACAAAGTATCAGTGACAGCCGTTACCTAGCAACCGCAGCGGAGCTCTGCCCGTCACCTAGCAACTCAAACTGAGCTCCAGCACGTTTGGTCAGCTAGTTTCATCTCTGTATGCGCTGCATAATGGCTGCTGGAAAAGAGAAGTATTTCATTGTTGACTTACCATCCACAAAACACTCACTGCATTATTGTTGGTTGTGCAGGAGGCTCCACTTCTGCTTCTCAGAGATGTACTGTTGTATAATTTTTCATTTGTTTGAAGCCATTTTTACACGCGAGTGTAAACACTGAGCCAGCAGCAAATTATTTGGATGTAAAATGACTAGAGGCCCTAACACTGCTAATTTTGAACCAAGCTAAATGTAATGAACATGCTTTGTATAGACCGTAGATCTAAACTAATCCGTTCAAGGAAGTATAATAGGTCACCTTTAACAGGAAACTTTAGATTTTCAGGGTAAAAAGTAACAGCTCTGAATTAGTAAAACTCTAATTTATTCTCTCTGGTTCTCTTCCATTGATTTAACGAGTCTGAGTTGAGCACATACCAGATTGTCAGCGTCTCCATTTGAAGGTCAGTTCCTCATTCAGCAGAATCTCCAGCATTCCCCTCCTGGGCTCCACATGAAGAAAAGTGCGATCTCTCTGTTCTTGGTCCTGTTTTTCCACAAGTTCTGCCAAGATTTTAAGCCATACGTCAGCAGCTGAAGCTCTTCAGTCATAAAGCTGAGAGCCGCCAGTAAAAACACTCGTTTTACACCCTAATTGGGCCTCACTGTTTCACCGTCAAAGCTGCCAGAGCCGGCCCAAAGTATATGTGAGTTAAATGGCTGCTTAAGGCCCCCACGCCACTAGGGGGCCCCAAAGAGCATCAAGCTAGCATAATAAAATATTTATATTCAAAACAACATTGAATAATACAAACTAAATGGTATTACACATGGAAAAACTATTTCTATATTATTATTATTTATAGTTGCCAACCTTTGGTTACCTAGCAACTCACTCACTCTTTTGTTGCCTAGCAACAACTTGTTCACTAAATTGCAAAGCAGCAGTTTCAGGTTTCGCCAGGATTCCTCGTTGTTCTTAAAAAATAAAAATAAAAAACAACGGAGTGGAGTGAAAACTGAGGATAAAACAAGAAAGATCCCGCCACCAGTTTTTACAGTATTTCAGACATTTAAAACAAAAAACGAATCAATAGTTATCGGTAGATTGATATGAAATGCTTATGTCAGGATACGTGTCTCAGCCATAACGTCCAGCCCAAAGTTTAAAATACTTAAAATAATATGGCACACTTAAATACCATTCAGCATTTCAAAATTATTGAAGTTTTTTAGTTTCCTGCTCCTGTAAGGTTAAAATCATCAGTCATAACACTGGTATAATGTAAGCTAAATACAAATAATGATGACAGAAGCCTGGGAATGATAAATCATCTGGTATGAACATGTTGGTGTGGGGGGCCCAAATGAAATCTGCTTAGGGCCCCAAAAAGGCTTTGGTCATCCCTGTCCACAAATTCTTAAAGTTATAATAATAATAATACATAAAATTTTTGGAGCACATTTTCAGAAACAAAGACACTGATATTGTCTCAGGTGAAGTTTGTGACATTTGGTTTGTAAAAATTAAGTTCTAAGATGTTATATCTAATTATTTTTTTTATCCATTATGAAGGGCCCAAAATGAAAATCTGCCCAGGGCCCCAAAAACGCTTGGGCAGGCTGTGTAAAATATGAACGTTGTCTTCGTAATGGGCAGTTATCGTTTTTGTCCTACATTTATATCAAAACTTGTGAACTTTGTGACATTTGGTTTGTAAACATCTAAAATGTTTATTTTTTTTATCAGTTGTTTTTTTTGGGGGGGGGGGCAGGGGGTCTGAAAGCTGAAATTTTAAGTGAAATATGAATTAACGCCGTCTCTCTTCTCCTTGTCAGCTGATACGTCCTGGGAGTGATGCACTGGCTTCCCCTGGTTGCCATGGTGATCGCCTCGGCCCTGCCCTTCCCTCACAACCCCGCGACCGCGCAGCCCAGCGAGGATCGTAAACAGACCTCCACCTCAGAAGAGGAGAACTGGATAACCTACGAACCGTTCAGCAGTCCGGACGTTCCCGCCGAAGAAGAAGAAGCAGAACCGCTCAGGACCGAGGAAATTTCCCAGGAAAACTCGCTACCAAAGGACTCCAAAGCCAGTAGGAAAGATGGCGACTCGGACTCCATACCGCGCCATTTTAGGACAGGCGCAGCCGAGGACAGCCCCGCCGTAGATGTCGGGTTGGGTCTGGAAATAGACGAAATGTTTCTGGACGCACATCCCCGCGTCCTGTTCTCGCCCTCGCCTTCGCCGCCGGAGCATCCGCCGCTTCTGCTGATGTTGGAGAACGGGCTACTGGAGGACGACAGCGACGGAGACATAGAGGGTCACGGGGATCGCGCCGCCGACCGGACCACGCCGACTCCGACATGGGCGGACTACAACAAGGGCCCCGCCGACGAGGCGTACCGCCCGGTGAAACGGGACAAACGTTCACACCTGATGGATACCCACAGGGGGGAGAAGTCCGTGTGCGAGTCAGAAAGCACGTGGGTCAACAACAAAACCACCGCCATCGACTCGCACGGCGAGCGGGTCACCATCGTCCCGCAGATCCAGACAATGACGGGTGCGCTCAAGCAGTACTTTTACGAGACGCGGTGCCGCCGGCCCGACGGGCAGAGCGGCTCGAGCAGGACGCGGGGAGCGGGCGCGAGGTCCGCGGCGGCCGGCGTGGCCGGGGCCAGCTGCCTCGGCGTGGATAAAAAACAATGGCGGAGCGAGTGCAGAGAGAAGCAGTCGTACGTCCGCGCGCTCTCCAAGGACGCCAAGAACAAGATGGGATGGCGGTGGATCCGGATAGACTCGTCCTGCGTCTGCGTGCTGCTGTCCAGAACCAATCAGGGGAAGGACGTGATGACGAGGCGCAGGAGAGTCTAACGCAAGGAAGGAAGACACGTTTGGACGTCCTGTCTCCTTCCCCCATTTTATGACTTTTACAAAAAACAAGAAGACCTCAATGCTAAATGATTTTAGGGAAACTGTTATATAGACAGAGGTGGGTAGAAAACGACGGCATGTTAGGAGCAATTAAAAAAGAATAACATTTCTGGAAATATTGAAAAAACGCTGAGCATCAACAAGTTGAACATTTGCAAGAAATTTTGTTTAAATGCCTTCTAAAATTTTCCAGAAAAGAAGGAAATTTCATAATTTCAATCAAATTTTCTAGAAAAAAAGATGGAAGTTTCTTAGTTTAAGCAGTCGGAAATTTGTGAGAAAGAAAAAAAATCCAATTTTGAGATCTGAGAAATTTTCTAGACAAAAATGATAAATTTCTGAGATTGAAAAGTTAAAAATTGGCAAAAGAAATTAAGCTGCAATTTTGAGATCTGAGAAATTTTCTAGAAAAGAATGGGAAATTTCTGAGTTAGAAAAGTCAAAAATTTACAAGAAAACCAAAAAATGTTGAGATCTCAGAAATCTTATACAAAAAACAAGGACATTTGGAATTAGAATTAGAAAAAAGAATTAATTTACGAGTTTGAAGTCAAAAATATGAGAAAATAAATCATATTTTGAGGTCTCAACTAATTTTCTACACAAAGTCTTTCCAAAAGTCAAATATTTTCGACTTTTTTTGAATCTCAGAAATTTCCGTTTTTTCTAGAAATTCTTTTTAGATGAATCTAAAAATTTGAGTTTACTTGGCAGAAATTTACTCCTTTTTTCCTTAAAGAGAATGACCCTCATACGCCGCTGTAGTAGAGAACACAAATGTTGTACTCAAGTAAGATTAGCCCGACTTCAACAAGGGATGCAAACAATTAATAAAATTAATTCAAATTGATTAAGTCAGTGTTGTAGTTTGGCTGCAATCCAGCAGAGGGCGCTGCTGGTCATGCTTAAGCGAGCCAGTTAATACAGAAACAAAGATGGCAGCGCCATACCAGAACGGGAAAGAGAAGCAGTCCAAACAAAGTCATGCAAGATGCACTTTATGCGATTCTGTTTAGAAATATAAACATTCGACAAACTCCTAAAGTTTACAAAAAATTGGTTGTTTTTTTTTGTTTGTTTTTTTTTGACTCAGCATATTATGACAAATTTAGCCCTTCATGTTATGGAAAGACAGCCAACCTTCTTCACACAAAAGAAAACTCAGGGTTTTAACAAAATGGCTGCTTATCAACTCACTAATTGATAAAATGCATCTCTAAATTCAACACATTTTTCCTCAAGTAAAAGTAAAAACTACAAAAAAATTACTCAAGACCGACTAAACAGATCATCTGATTTAAAATTAAATAAATGTGACGTTGTGTCCAAATTCTGGTATTTTAAAGACTAAAGTGAAAAAATTAATACATACAAATATCATGATTACAGAATAACAGATTGAGGCAGCAGATGAAGCATTTTTCCAAATAAAAAAACTATAAAACTAATACTGTCAAATGTACTTTGTTGGAACAGGGTGAAATACGTCCAGTGCCAAATGGTTCAGCAGACAGAAAATTAGAAAAACAATTCAGTGAAATTAGCTCAAGAATAGCAAAACTTTGTAAAATATATTACTCAAGTAAAAGTATATTTTTCAAATAAATGTAAGTAGTTACTACCCACCTCTGTGTATAGAGATTTCACACCAAGAAGTACTGTTTTTGTATGATTTATCTTTCATAACCTAAGTTATTTTTGCCTAGTATGTAAGCATGTCTTTGATATTAATATATTTCCTGCTGTGTCTACAACACGACACCAGTATACCTTTTCTGTATCGCCGTGTGTATTTATAGAAGACGTCTTCATGCAGTAGTAGCTCTCTCCGGTGTCTGATGACGATTCCAGCCTTTGGGTCACTCGCCTTGTAAAAGCAAAGAGCGCCACCTACTGAGATTTAATTTCACTGCTCCAAACTCTTACAGCTTTGGGTGAATTTTACAGGATCTGGGTTGTAAATTATGTGACACCTAAAGAAGATCTTATTACATGATATGATAATTAAAGACATTTGTATTTTAGTATTTTTGAGCACCTTTTAATGCATTTTTTAAATTAGCTTTCAATGCATTTGTTTTATTTTTAGTGCTTCTTTGCATATATTATCATATTTCTATATATTTTTTTTCTTTTTAAAGTTCTTTCTCTGCAAAAATCAGACTACTTTGTTCGTGTCGTTAAGATTTTGTTTATTTTCAAAGCAGGTAAAGCTAAAAAAGGTATTATAATAAACTTATTTATCCATTTTTTATTGCAGAGATAATTCAAATCATTTCAAAAAATACTTTATTTACTCCAAAAGGAAATTAAATGCATCTCAAATCATCTAAGGATTTCCAGAGTTTTGACCAGGAAGGATTTCCAGTAGCAGCCAGTCGCAACAAATCAGAAGTGGCCTAAAATATCACAATTTAGCAATTGTGATATTTTCCATTAAGTAAGAGGAATTAAAATCACACACGTGAAAAAGTTTGTTCACTCAGTGAGTCATTAAAAAACATCCTCCCGCCACTTCCTGCCCGAGTCTTTACCCCCGGTAGCAACATCCGGTTGTTGATCATGTGACTTGCATGATGCGGAAAAAAACGTGCTACTATTGCAATTTTGCGAAATACATACAGCCGAAAAATATGACAGCTTAATATGGTAGAAAAACATGAATGAATGAATGAGAAAAAATTAGTAAAAAAAAAAAAAAACTGAGGCAAAGATTTTGAGGTTAATTTCAGAAATGTCGATGGTTGTTTTTTTTTCTAGGAAATTTCTGACATTTTTTAGATTTGAAGCCCAGAAAATTTCTAAAAGTAAAAAAATTGACCAGCTCAGAAAAGTTTTATATCTAGAAAATACATTAAATTAATCTCAAAATTTCTGAGTTTTTATGTTCCTATAGTTTTAGGAACTATTCCTAAACTTAGGAATTGTTTTTTTCAAGAAAATGTCTGAGAAATTAATTATAAGTCTTTTTGGAGAAATGTACTCCTTTTTTCTATCTAAGTCATTGCAAGCAGCAAAATCACCTCATCCTAGCAAAATACCATTCTTATTCAAAAATGGGATTTTTTTGTTTTGTTTGGCTTTTCCATTATGCAAATTTATTTTTATAATTCCTATTTGTGAAATTTTAATGTAAGTGGAAATGCAGCTAATGAAACACCTGAACCTCTTTTCACACTGGAATTTCAGCTGGACTCTTTCTGTTATTGCGTAACAAAGATACCAAATTAAATATTTTTTATAAAGTAATGGAGAAATAATAATCTAAAACCTGACTTTGTGCTATTAATGTATCATTTATAGTCCTAAAAACAGAGAACAAACAAAACAGACCAATAAAAACAAAGAACTGCATGATTATCAGCAAATCCACCTGGATTGCTTTATTTATTTTTGCTTTTACATCACCATTTTCATCATCATCATTGTCATTATTATTAATATTCTTTATTTTTCAGATATTTTCATCTTATTACTACCACTGGAATCATGGAAATCTGTTAAATCGTTGCACAATTTGTTCCTCAAAATGTACACATTTAGCGTATTTGAATGACAATTCTCAATGTTTTCATATTTACTCTTAAAACTCGTCCAAACGAAGCAAAGAACGAAACCGAACATGTACATACGTTTATCCAATACATACCTGAAGAAAATAAATAGTTATCGTAAAAAAAATAATAAAATACAACTGAAAAAAATACACACATCTTACAAATTTGTTTCCTGCCCCCCCAGATGCCCCGCCCAGCCGCCCCAAACCCACCCTGTAGGTTTATCATACAGATATATATTTTTTAATGACACCTCATATCATCTTCACTACCAAAAAAAGTTGTTTTTTTTTTTTAGGTCATTGTCGTTATTGGACATGCATCGTAAACACAGAGGCTAAAGGTTTTGTTTTCTGGGCTTCCTCAGGCTGCCCTCTCCTCCACAGACAGCGTTTCCTTCCTGTTATGGCTTGTGTGTGCAGTAGAATGACCAACTTCTGTTCACATTTTACATTTTTTTTTTGCTTTCCATCCTCTTGGATTGGCTGTTTTTGTCTCTCTGTCAGCTCCGTCCTCATAAAAAACTATCAGTGGAAACTTCATAGTGACTTGGTGGGAGTCTCGGTTCTTACTGGGTAAAACTGGAGGCTACTGTCTAGCTAGCATAGCATAGCATAGCTTTAATCTAAATCAGTAGTTCCAAAACACAAGCAAAGAAAAAAGGAGAGTCCGAATAAGCTGCTGCTGGCTGCAGCCCCCAACTCAATGTTTACACTTAAAAATGGCTGCAAACAGATGCACAATTATACATCTGTAGATCTTTGAAAAGCAGAAGTGGAGCCTCCTGCGCAACCAACAGAATGCAGGAAGTTATTTCTAAATGGCAAGTCAACAACAAAACACTTGTCTATTCCAGCAGCCGTTGTATAGCACAACTAGAGGTAAAACCGGCTGACTAATCATGCTGGAGCTCAGCTAGGTAACGGCAAAGTGTGACGTTTCTGAAACGGCTCATTTTCAAGGCACCAAAAAGAATTATTTTATTGCCAAAAAACACCTGCATGTTTTTTTTTCTTTCAAGTGCTTGGACTGTTTTTAGAAGAAGTTGAGATTCAAATGAAGGTTTGAAACTGTGCAGAATATGAATTTTGCGTTATTTACACCAGAGCTTATACTTTGGTTTTGGTTTTACGAATAAGGAAATACTTAATCTATTAAAATATCAGAATAAAGTCGTAATACTTTGAGAAAAGTCAAAATATTACGAGAATAAAGTTGTAAATACATCAGGTGCTACTGATAATAATCTGATGCTGATGTATTGACTGTTCTCAAAATATTACAACTTTATTCTCAAAATATTATGGCTTTATTCTTGTATAACTACGACTTAATAATGGTAATTTTACAACTTTATTCTACACCATGACTTACCACAAAATTAAGACTTTAATCTCACATTACTGCAACTTTATTCTGGTAATATTATGACTTTATTCTGATAATATTATGACATTCTTCTAATATTATTTCTACTTTCTTCTCACACAACTTTATTTTTGTATAAAAAAAATTCTTAGCGTGGCTCTGATACTCTGATGTAGTAAATAAGTGCTGCAGCAGTAACGCTGCCTCTTTTCAATAACTTAAATATAATTTTTCAGTTTAAGATTTTGCCACTAGAGTGAAAGGCGGATCTATTTTAGTCTGAATAACCAACATAAATCAATTTAAGGGTCATAAAAGCTTCTGGTGACAAAGTTTGCTCCACCAAATTCTCTCCTTTGATGCCCCTTTCAAAAGAGATCACTATCCGCCTTCAAGGTGCCAACAGACAATGGATCTCTGATGTGGTCGGACATAAATGGTGGTTGAATTCAGCCGTGTTTTACCACACCACCCGATCCTGGTGGGGATCAGGGAGGCCAACAAAAAGGGGCTGCGCCGGCTGAAACCGGACACCAGCGGAAATAAAGGAGCGCCGGTGTCGTTTCCGACACATCTGTCTGTCTCCCAGAATCTCTTTTCAGCTTTAACACCCTCTAGATCCGAACTAAACAATGAGTTCAGGTTCTGGCCCGGCCCTTGGTGTCGAGCAGACGTTCTGATGTTTGAGACTGTAAGATGATAAACGGCGGCGGACACTTAGACGGAGAGAGAAAACAGCCGGTCCGATTCAACCCACTAAATCTGAGAACAAGTTTATACATTCTTCATGTCATTTTTCCCCCTATTTTCCTTTGCTACTGTTATTGCAGAATGGCCAGGTTTGCGTTTAGGTTAATTGGTAGAGTCATTGCTTCGTTCTTTGTGGATGAGTGAGAGGGTCCTGTAGGCCCAATCCAGCCAGCGCCCTGAGGAGAAAAAAGAAAAACACCTTTACTCGTTATTATTGTTCTCTGTATCTTTCATTTTAACGTATTATTAACACACATACAAGCAGACGCATTAGAAAGATTAAAAGAGTGGCTTCTGGATGGTAAATCAACAACAAAACACTTCTGTTTTCCAGCAGCACATACAGTGGTTAAACTAGCTAACCAAACGTGCTGGAGATCCGCTTGGGTTGCTAGGTAACGGGGGTGGGCTCGGCTGGGGTTGCTAGGTAACTGCGGAATGCTGGTCGAATGTGACCACAGGTGTTCAGAGTACCCAAAAATTGTACTCAAGTGAGAGCAGCACTACTTCAACATGTTTTTACTCAAGGAAAAGTTCAAAGTAGCCGTCCAAGAAATTACTCAAAAGTGAAAAAGCATTTGGTAAAAAAGCGACTCGAGTACTGAGAAAATGATAAATCATTTAATATTTTCAAATTGCATTATCAGGTTGACCAAAATATAAAGTTACTTGAAAATTTTGGCATTTTAAAGACAAATTAAACACTTGTTTTTCCAGCAGTGTATACAGTGGTAAAACCAGCTAACCAAATGTACTGGAACTCTGCTTGGGCTCAACTGGGGTTGCTAGGCAATGGGCGCAGTGCTAGTTGAATGTGACCAGAGGTCAAAAACTGTACTGAAGTAAAAGCAGCACTACTTCAATCTATGTTTACACAAATAAAAGTAAAAGTATTTGATCCTCTGTAGATTACAGAAAATCAACAATAAATTCAAACTCAAGACGTCCGCTAATCCGCTAACAGCAGAGCTAAGTTTTAGCCTAGTAATTTACTGCACTTTGTTCCCCCACAATAAATTTTTCCAGATCAATTCTAAAGCGCTAAAGTTGTTTTGTAAACTTTCAGTTGAATGAAGTTAGCGGATTAGCATTAGCTTCTGCTAAATACCGTGTTGGTGTAGCGCTTCAGCATTAGCAGAACTAATGTTTATGTTTAGTGTTTTTGGGTTAACAACCAATTCAAGTATTTACAGTACGTTTATGCATTACTGTAATATAAACCTGGAAAAAGAAAGCTAAAAAGAAATGATTAAAATCCCAAATCATCATTGACACTCAAGCCCCACCAGGAGTTTATGGAAACCCCCGACCACAACGGTAAACTGAAGACCTCGGGGGAATGTACTAAAATTCCCAGACAGGTCAGCTAGAGCAAACAAAATGCATCAAACGACGAGTTCAAACGCTCGACACATGTGGAAGCCATCAGCACAGAAACCAGTGGCCACACGCAGGCCGTTTAATTGACATGTTCTCACCTCGGCGACTCAACAGGAGTACGTCCTCACTGAGGCAGATTCACCCCGGGCACCAGAGCTAGCTGCTTTGGAAACCAGAAGACAGAAACACAACGTCATTAACGTAACGGCAGTGACCTTTCTGGAGGTATTAAAGGGATTATAGCATTCTTCTGTACTTTAAAGAGCCTGCACCTTGTTATTGTCGGTTCCTCCGCTAAAGGAGGAAACAAATTCCTGAAGTAAGCTAATAGTAGAGTAACATAAAAGCAGGTTGTATATTTTAGTGACTGCACCTTTAGCCCTAATTCCTGACATGCTCATCGTGTGAGCAAAACTTTTTAAAGTCGCAGCAAAACAACGCAAAACCACAAAACATTACCACCTATTATTTGTCTACTTTCTAATGCAAATATCTTAGTGTGCTGGACATAAGACAAAACTAACTTACAAGTAACAAGATATGGTATGGAACTAAATTGAGGCCATAAAGTTGGTTCAAAAAATGTTATTTGAAACTGAAAAACGGTTTGAAAGTGAAAAAAAATTAGAAACTCGGGGGAAAATTTTGTTTTTGGAAAAGTTACAGATCAGAACTTTAACTTTAGCTGACTCAACTACTTCTAGCTAACTAAGAGTTAGCTAAAAGTAAACTTAGAATTGAAGTTAGCGTGTTAGCTTACCTTTAGCTAACTGAGTCTGTTTTACACTGCAAAAACACAAAATCTTACAAAGCATTATTTGCCTACTTTCTAGTGAAAATATCTTAGTACACTTGACATAAGACAAAACTAACTTACAAGCAACTATTCAGAAAGATAAAGTATGGAGTTAAATTGAAGCCATATAGTTTGTTCAAAAAGTTTTTTTGAAACTGAAATTGACAAACACAATCGTAACTGGAAAAGGTGGTGAAACTGAAAAGGTTTTGAAACTGGACAAAAAAAATATTGTTTTTGGCTCTAAGAATGAAAAGTTAGA
Source organism: Xiphophorus maculatus (assembly GCF_002775205.1). Classification (NCBI taxonomy): domain Eukaryota; kingdom Metazoa; phylum Chordata; class Actinopteri; order Cyprinodontiformes; family Poeciliidae; genus Xiphophorus; species Xiphophorus maculatus. Next base: position 3,671,382 of record NC_036458.1, read on the forward strand.
TATCAGCACCTCAACTAGCCTCAGTTAGCCTAGCTTTAGCATCATTACCAGCTCAGTTTTACACTGTAAAAACACAATATCTTACAAAGTACAAAGTACTAGATCCACTGGCAGATTATTTCACTTTTAACATGGGAAAATGTTACAAGTGATGCATTTTTAATCAGTATTAAGGAATTATTGACCTAAAACCATTTCTTGTTACTTCTTGTTGAAAAGTTACTTGTCAGTTAGTTTTGTTTTATTTCAAGTGTATTGAGACCAAAAACACTTGGTGAGATTTTTGCAGTGAAGGAGTTAAACGTGAGAGCTCCGGAGGTGAAAGGTCGGGCTCACCGTCACTCTGAACCTTTCTCAGGGTGACGGAGGGTGTGGAGATGGCTGAGGCACGGAAGTTAGCGGGCAGAGTCTCAGCGGAGTCGGAGGTCACGCCCCGGAGGTCCTTCTCCCTGAACATCTTCCTCCAGGAGGGCGAGCGGGTGAACGTCTTCGTTCCATCCTGCCCAGAGAAACACCCAACAAGTGAAATAAAGACGCTAATGCTGACGTTTTCAAAAAGCCAAATATTCTGACCTCATCGGGTCGTCTCTCCGTTCCCATGGAGATCAGGGAGTTGTACTCCTGCTCCAGAACCTGTCTGGCCTGCAGGAGAGAAGTGACAAGAGTCTTTTAAATACTTTTTATGACTCAACTTTAAATTAAAATTTGTGAAGGCGCTATATGCATCTAAGATTCCTGCAAACAACCAACTGGATTTTAACCAATCAGATTTTAGATCTTTTTGGATGATGGGAAGCAGGAAACTGACAGTCCGTTTACAGTACCTGTTGGGGTTGCTATGGGTTACCTATAGGACACGTTCAGCATACCTAAACTACTACCTTAATTTGAAGCCAAATTTATTTGTATAGCACTTTTCAAAGTGAAAACATCATAAAAACATTGTACAGTAACCAATTATGAAAGAAGCAATAAATATTATGTTTCAAATGCCATCATTTGAAATACACGTCAAACATGAATGCTTCATTTTTTATGGTTCAAAAGCCGCTCAGGTGGGTTTTAGTCTAGATTTAAAGGAACTCAGGGTTTTGGCTGTTTTGCAGTTTCCTGGAAGTTTGTTCCAGATTTGCGGTGCATAGAAGCTGAACGCTGCTGCTCCATGTTTGGTTCTGGTAGTTTAGGTCAGTAAATGCATCACCTGTGTGTTCTGGTTGGGGATCTGCAGCAGGAGGGCCAGGTCGGTGTAGTCAAAGGTGTCGTCCAGAGCCAGCAGAGCGCCGTGGACGCCGCTCTCTCTGAGGTTGTCTGCGTACTCCTTCAGGCCGATGCTCTGGACCCAGCACATCACGCGCTCATTGGACCACACCATCACATCTGGACAGGAAGAGCAGAGTCTGATCACCGATAAAGTCATAAAATTATCCTGATAGGCCTGTTTCTAAAATAGAAGCTAATAAATAATCAAAGTTTCTGGCTCTCTAGCGTGACCCAACCACTCGTATCGGTTTGGATCTGATCAATCTACATTTATTCTGCATTTAATAAATTAACTGCAAATATAAAGCTTTAATATGAGTAATATAAGAATAAGCACCTGTGTTATACTGGAATTATTAATAAATGCTTTTGGAAAGACAATATTGCTTTAGTCTGTTAGGATTTTAGCAGAAATGGTGAAGTAAGATGATTAAAAAGAGGAGATTACCTTTGTTCTGGTGGACGCTGTCCTCTCTCCTCCTCTCCAGCTCTTTTCGGTCGTAATTCAGGCGCTTTAGGCACATGATGCCGTAATGCAAACTGACCCTGGGCAAGGTCAAAAGAGCAGGAGAGTTTAACAGGTACAAGCAGGTAACTGGGGGCTTCGCTTTTAATCTGTGAAGCACTTCAGGCTTTCAGCACAGAGCCTTGATCTGACGCCACGCCGAGTCGTCACTGTCGCAACAACGGGAAGATTCCCCTGAAAAACGCCCTCAGTTTCTGAGTAAAAATAACTTCAAACTTATAAATTACAGTGATTCATAAGTTCAGTTTCTTCAGAAACTCAGTTCAAAAGGTGCAACAAAAAAGCAAAAACAGATGAGTTATAAGCCTAAAGCATTAAAACATAAAAGTTTGGGAAATTTAAAGTGGTAATTTTGACTAATAAATTACATGAATTTCAACACGTTAAAACAAATTGCATCTTTCTAACATAAAAAGATTCCAGAACTTTGTTTCTAGAGCGTCTGTAATATCAACATTTTCACTAAACTCATAATTCTGACTTTTTTCTCAAAATTCTAACTTAAATTACAGAATTTTGACTTTAAGTCAGAAATTCTTACTGTTTTTCTCAACATTCTGAGTTTTTTTTTTTAAAGAATTTACTTTTTCTAAAAATTCTAACTGTAATTTCAGAAATTTTACTTTTTTATATCAGAATTCGAACCTTTTTCTGAGAATTTTGACTTTTCTTATCTGAATTTTTACTATTTGTTCTCGGAATTCTGACTTTAATCTCAGAATTCGGAATTTTTTCTCAGAATTTTGAATTAAATTTCAGGATTTTGACTTTCAGTCAGAATTCTGAGATCAAAACTCTGAATTCAGTTAATTTAATGAAAACCAAAAAATCTTGAACCAACAAACCTGCATACATGTTTTAAGTAAGGAACAACAGTCAGTTTTTTACAGTGTTGGCGGCGCGCCGTACCTGTGGAAGCTGTCCACCATCTTCAGCTGTCCCCTCAGCTCCTTCTTGGTCAGGTGGTCCAGCATGCGGGCGTCCACCAGCGACTCCATGAAGTAGCTGCGGTACTGGGGCAGGCCCAGGCTGGGCAGCCAGTCGTTGCCCACCCACTCATGATTCATGTCGCCGTAGGCCAGAATCTGGAGGGGGACAAGCGCAGATGATCGACGCTGAATCACACTCAGCTTTACATTTCACGTCTGAGCGCTCATGACTCACTGCAGATGAAGAAACTGACAAAATAATCGGCGCGTTTTGTTAGTAAAATAAAAAAATATATGTAAAAATGTGATCCTCACCTGATCCCAGCTGAACTCCTTCAGTTCCTGCAACGCCGAGAGAAAAGACAAGGCAGAAAGAGAGGAAGACGGAGCGAGTGGAGTGGTGGGGGGAAGGGAAGGGAAGAAGCGGTGTGGACGGATGGAGGGATGAATGAGGAGAAGCAAAAGAGGGAGAGGTCACAGCAGCAGCAGCAGCAGCAGCAGCAGCAGGAAAAGAGGACAAAAGTGAGGAACAGTGTGTTAGTGAACGGGTAATTAGTTTGAAGCAGTTCACGTAGAAACAGGGAGATGCTCAACACTATGGCCTGGGCCCACAGAGGAGACAGACGGAGAGAGGGACAAATACAGAGAAAGAAGAGGAGGAAGGGGGGAGACTCATCAACGTGATTCAGACCAGACCAGACGATTATGCACAAATCCTGACCATAAAAAGGGAATCTGACGGGAAACGGCACCACTAACCGGAGGCTTGGTGGCGGCGTTCAGGGACTCCATCTCTGCGTGGGTCATCCACACGTTGCTGGTGGACTGCAAAAAATGTAAGCACAGACGTTTATTCTGAGAGGTTTAAAAACAAAACACCGATTGCCTTTTATGCCTCGAGCATCGGAGGTGAAAGATTTCCCTACAGGAGCCATCAATCAAGCAGCAAGGCGTCCTACAGGAACAAAACGTTCAACCGGTTTCTTTGAACTGATAGTATCTGTTCAGGGTGTCGAGTGAAATCCTTTGAATGATTGTTTCCCAACGTTTCAATCAAAATAAGCAAACAGCAGGAGCCAAAACAAACCCAGCCAGGCAACAGCGGCAAATTCCACAGCAATCAGGGAGAAACTTCAAGTTTCCTCTGGAATCTTCTTTAAAACAAAAACATCCGATAGAAAGAAGAATGACGCTGTATTAGGGCTAATATAGATATAAAACATACATTTCTGTCGAAAAACTTAGCAAATTTTTAAATTAATCGCAGATATTTTCTAGAAAAACTTGTAAATCTCCAAGTTTCAAAAAGAAACTTGGAAAACAGCTGTCTTAGCTGTTTTGTCTAAGACAGCTAGACAGAACAGAAATTTTGAGATTAATTTCAGAAATGTTCTAGAAAAGAAGACTCTTGGAGCTCCAAAAGTGGAAAGAAAAAGCTCTGAAATTTTGAGATTAAGTTAAGAAAATTTCTAAAAAATCTTTTTTATATTTCTGAGCTCCAAAAGTAGAAAATTTGCAAGACAAAGCTCAGAATTTTTTTTTTAGAAAAACCTGGACATTTTTGAGTTTCACAAGTGAAATTCTTTTTATTTTTGGAAATTTTCTGAGTTCAAGAAATTAAAGAAGAGGAGTACATTTCTGTCAAATAAAACAACAGCAAAAAAAATCTAATTATTTCCAGAAACTTTCTAGAAATAACTTGGAATTTTCTAAGTTAGTTTCGTCTTATTTAGAGTGCAATAAAATATTTTCATTATAAACTAAACAAAAGGTTTTCTGTTTTTGTAGTGTTTCCTGTTGTGTGCATGCAAGGTTAGCCAGAGGCAGATCTGTCACACCTTGGAAAGATTTTTATATTCGTAGCCTTCGGGTTGTTCAGATCTGGTGTCCTGCTGTATCTGGTCACTCGTCAACATGGATACGTACAGGTGTGAACTCGACCTGGACGGGTTGAGGACACGGCGTCCAGGAGAGCAAGCATTTCATTACTGAGAATTCTGGTAATCCAGGTTATTCCAGGGCAGAGTTAATAAAAACTTCCAGCTCCAGAAAAACTCCCATCTTCAAAACTTTCCCAAGACATTTGGCAGCAGCAGAGTTTAACAGAACTGTTTACAGAAGGCATTTTTCACCAGATATGAAGCTAATATTTCTGCCGCCTGAGGAAAGTCATATCAAGCTGATATTCTTAAACAAAACAACGCACACAAATCCAAAACTGTGTTTTAATTCAGCAGCTGAATGTATACAGGAATATAAACTGAGGCAGGGAGTAGTTTGAAATTTGACAGAAAATTCGGGGTGCTGTTCTGGTACTTTCAGGCGTAGCTTTAGATCGAGGATGTTCAAAGTGGGAATTTTTGGATCTACGTTCCCGTCCCTACAAAAAATAAAACCATTACTTTATTTGTTTAACTAAAAATGTTTAGGTTTATTTTTGAGTGGGTAAAATGGTGACAGACAAGTTTCAAACAGTTTGTAAGCTCTGTGAGGATACTACGACATGCTAACAGTTAGCTGCTAACAATGCTAAGATTAGCATGCGCCTTCAAAAATCCCTGTTTACATTAGAGAGTTTTACAGTTTTTAATGAGTCTGAATTGTCTCCTACAGCGATTATGCATGCTTTAATGCATAGTCTGTGATGTATTTAACTTTTATGCTGTTTAAGTACAGAAAAATAAAGAGGGTTATGGGTTAGCCAAACCCTGCTATAGTTTAAAAAAAAAAAAACATCCCAAATGTAAAAATGCACATTTTTCAGGCAATTTTTTCATAACAATATCAAACAATACATGTATGGGATATGTTTTTATGTTTGAGAAAATAATTGTACAGAAAACTGTCAATAATTCTAAACAGAATTGAAGATTATTATTGATTATTATTGTACGATCATTTACTTCTCTTCTTTTGCACAAACTTGTTGAAGTATTTTTAATTCTCTGCAGTAAATGTGACTCATAAGAATCTAAAATGAATTATATGTCAGCGTTCGGACAAAGGAATGTGTTTTTGTAGCAAAAACATGCTATGTGCTTGCCGTATGACGCAGGCTGCATATTTATTTACATGAAGACTTGGTAACTGAGCATGTGGGGATGCATTTCAACACAAAGTGTGAACACACATAGCTGCAGCTGTCAACTTGTTATTGGATCGCTAAGCCTTCGTGTTAGCACCAAGTATGAAGAGCAACACTAAGCTGCATGTTGGACAGAGCAAAAACAACCAACTCCCTACTAAGAAAACTCACAGAAAAAGTTTTTACAAGACTGCTAAGGTCAGCTCATACAATGTGAACCAAAACAAAGTATTACAAACAAAAAGTGTATAAAGCAAAAAGAACAATGTGAGAAAGACTGCAAAACACAAAATCTTACCAAGTAATTTTGGTTTAGTTTCTACTGCAAATATCTTAGTGTTCTTGAAATAAGACAAAGCTAACTCACAAGAATGTTTTCAGCAAGATACGGGAGCTTGTTTAAGTCAATAATCCCATCATATTGATGAAAATACTCCAGTTCTACTGGCAGATTATTTCACTTAGAACATAGGAAAACTGACTTGTTATAAATCAAATAATCTGCCAGTGGAAGTAGAAGTTTTTCTTTTTTATCAATATTAAGAAATTATTGATTTAAAATTTAGTTCCTAAAATAAGGAGCAAAATTTGGGCCATAAAGTTTGTTTCATAACTGAAACTGATTAAAGAAAAAAAACAACTTGAAACTGAAAATAAGCTTCTTTTTTTTTACGTTCCAAAAGTTGTATTTATAGCTTCACTACTTTCTTTTTCACTTTCAACGTTGCTTCTGACATAATTTTTTAAAAATTAAGGACTTTTTTTATTATTATTCTTTCCGTTTCAAAATATGTCAGTGGTTTGAAACTGAAATTTTCAGTTTCTAAATTATTTTTTCAGATCCAAATCTTTTCTTGTTTCAAAGTTATTTTCAGTTTCTAAACATTTTTGTCAAATTATTTTTTTTTCCAGTTTCAACACATTTTCAATTTAAAAACTTTTTTCATTTTAAACATGTTCTTTTTCAGTTTAAAAAAAATTAAACAAACTTTTTGGCCTCAATTTAGCTCCATACTGTATAGTGCTAAAAAGTTACTTTTAAGTTATTTTTTTCTTATTTCAAGTGTGCTAAGATATTTGCACTAGAATCCAGACAAAAAATACTTGGCAAGATTTTGTGTTTTCACAGCGAACATAAGGGTTGTACCTGAAGACAACAACCTTCAGTGACGGTGCACTCCCACAGATAAAAGCAGATATTAAAACCAAAGTGAAGCCTTACTGAGCGAGTGCTGGCTGGGGCAGACGGGCTGGTGAGGGACACCATCTCCTGGATGGCCAGGCGCAGTTTGAGGCGGTGGAGCGGGTTACTGATGCCGATCTCCCGCTGGATCTCTGTGTCCGACAGGTTGGCCATGATGGCGCCGCTCTTTACGTTAGCACGACACGCCGCTACGTACCAGGCGGGCATACCGACCCACAGCTGGAAGGAAGTGACACAATTAGACATAAAATTGTGCTTAATAATCCATGAATTTATTAGAATTTGAGTATGACATACCTCTAACCAAGACACAACAGTCGGTCCATCCCAAGATGCAAACGGAAGTCCTTGGCGACAAGCTTCTTCCAGAAGTTCATGTCTGACAAACAGACAAGAAGGGTTGAAAACCAGATAAAGCAAATAATTAAAAGTGACCCATTATGGTTCCATTATGGAACAGGTCAGGATAGTCTATGGAAACACAAAACGTTGATGACATTTTTGGCACAAAATTATTCTTAAGATAATGACATTTTAGCTGTTTTAGGGACTCTTGTCACTTTAAATCCAAATAAGCACAATTATATAACTGTACATCTTTGAAAAGCAGAAGTGGAGCCTCCTGCACAACCACCAAGAATGCAGCAAGTAGTTTCCGGATGGTAAGTCAACAACAAAACACTTTGACAGTAAAACCAACTGACCAAACGTGCTGGAGCCCTGTATGGGTTGCTAGGCGACAGACGGAACTCTGTCGGGGATGCTAGGTAACGGCATAGTGCTCCTGGAATGCGACTTATTGAAAAGTTTTTGAAACGACTCGTTTTCCAGACAATAAAAAAACACTAACTTATTGCAAAATTAACATAAAACCGCTGGGTGTTTGTTTTTTTAAGTGCTTGAGCTGAAGCAGTGAAAACCAAAGTGATAGTATAAAAACGTGCAAAATGTAAATTTTGCATAATAGGTCCCCTTTAAAACACCACAATATTCACTGACTTCTTTTTGCTGCGACGGTCTTTATCTGCCGGACCAAGAGTTCCCGTCTTGTTTATCCCCATTGCGTCTCCAGATCCGAGGTCTTCAGAAGGCGTAGACGCTGGGAGAGACATAGAAAGATCAACTCGACTCAAAAACAGAAAACCGTGGAAGGAGGTAACACTATTATTGTTTACCAAGAGAGGCAGACTCCTCACGCCCAGGTTGGCCCAACCTTCCTTTCTCCTTCTTCCCAAAAAGCCGACCGATGGAAGACTTGATGCTCTTCTTCTTGCTGGACTTGTGGAGAGAATCCTGGCTGCTGTTGGAGCTGCTGCCGTCTGCAGAAAGGCTGGGAAATGGAAAAAAAAAAATCAGTAAATAGAAAAATATGGAGGTAAATTAGGGCCATAAAGTTTAATAAAATTAAACTAAAAAAAATAAACCTTGAATCTGAAAATTACTTTTGAATTTTTTTAAAATTCACAACTTTTTCTCAATTTCATAAGTACTTTTCCATTTCAAAAATTTTTTTTTTCAATTTTAGAAATATTTGTTGGTTCCAAAACTTTTTTTCAATTTAAAACTTATTTTTCAGAATTCAACACTTTTGTCAAGTTTCCATTTTATTCTTGTTTCAAAACTTTTCAGTTTCAAAATTATTTTCCAGATCCAAAACCTTTTTTCGGTTACAATTTTTTTTTTTTTTTTTTGAGTTTCATTATCAACACATTTTTTTCCAGTTCTAAATAAATTTTTTCTTTTTCGGTTTCAAAAAAACCAAAAAAGGTGGACAAATCTTATGGCCGGAGTTTAGCTCCATAGAAAAAAATGTAACCACAAAAGCTGAATGTTGTGAATTGTCGACGTTACCTGCGAAACTCCCGGGGGTCGTCGAGCATGGCGCCCGGGTGGGTGAGGTTCATTCTGTCCAATCGCAGCGCGCGAGGAGTCGGAGGAGGCGTGGAGTCGAGGAGAGCAAGAGATCGATCGTCCTCTTTGTTGTTCTGGAACGTGAAATGTTATCTCAATTTTAAAAGTCTCAACGTATTAAAAGCAATTACCCCGAAAGATTTTATGTTTTTGCTTTTATGACACACCTACATATTTCATCCCCTGTAAAACCAAACTACTTAACGTTCCAAAAATTTGGTAAAATAAAGTTATTGATGATTAACCACTTTTTCCAGAGCGGTTTCTGAATGGTAAGTCAACAACCAAACACACTTGTCTTCTCCAGTAGCGCAAGCAGCAGTTAAACCAGCGGGCGTTCTGCTGGAGTTCCGCTTGGGTTGCTAGGTAACGGGGCTGGGCTCGGCTGGGATTGCTAGGTAGCGGTGGAATGCTAGCCGAACGTGACCAGAAGTGGAAAGAGTAACCAAAAATTGTACTCAAGTAACTCAACATGTTTTTACTCAATTAAAAGTAAAAAGGAGTAAAAAATTATTCATAACAAAATTCTAAATGAATTTCTTTCAATTTTCAGCTTCAGTGAAGTAACTCACTCCAGTATCCAGATACTTGCAATAATTTATAATAAAATCACTCAAGTAAAAGTAAAAAGTACATAGTAGTAAAAATACTCCAAAAAGTATATCTTTTCTAAAAGTTGCTCAAGTGAATGTAATTAAAAATGACCCATCTCTTAATGTGACTTAGCAACCGGGAGGTTTTTGAAACGGCTCATTTTCCAGATACCAAAAAATATTAACTTATTTCCCAAAAACGTGACTTGGTGGTCTTTTTAAGTGCTTGGACTGATTTAAAAAAAGAAAAGGAGCAAATTGGAAGTCTAAAAATGTGCAAAAGTGAATTTTGCATAAGAGGTCCCCTTTAAAAGATCCCATTTTTGTGTTTCCTACATTTATCGGCTTTGCTGGACGACTCCCTTTCTGGACGAGCTATTTTGCATAAACAGGGAAGTAAAGTAAAAATGTTAAACACTGGCTGGAGGTTTTGCATTCCAGGACCGGTTACTGGTACCTGTCTATCGGTCTCGCGGGCCGGGGAGTGAGGCAGGCGAGGGGTGGAGTGTCCAGAGCTGGGGGGAGACGGGGAGGCCAGGGTGGAGGACGTGATGGATGACGGGATGAAGCCCCGTCCAGTGCCGTCTCTGCCCAAAGAGGAGGGATGTGTGGGCGGGCTGTCCAACGCCACGCTGACCCGGCTCTCGATTTCCTCAGCTCGCAGCTCTGTGTTCTCCTTCTCCTCCTGGATCAGCCTGGTTCAAACAAAACAAAACAAAACAAAACAAAACAAACTCCATTTTTATACTTTAGCAATTCCTCCATTAGCTTTTAGCGCAATCAGCCAAAAACAGGCAGGAATTAATTGTTCATGAAATATTTTTGACTTTACTAGAGGCATTAAATAACCAAACAGTCTTGATTTTCTGTTGAATTATGTATTATGTTAAATGATCAATAATAGACTAATCTTATCACAAGACCTTTGAGTGAAGCAGTGGAAACGAAAAGAGGCACAGAGTCTAATATTTCATCGATGTATAGTTTTATGTCATATGTACATATGACATAAAAGTCAATATATATGAAATATATACCTAATATTTAACACAATCACATTGAAAGTTAAGAACATTCTCAAAAGAAGATATCAAATCAGACTATTTATCAAGTTTTGTTTGTTTTGTATTTGCTTGAAATTTAAATCCAGTTTTGTTGTTTCAATCGGATTCTTATTGTAAATATTCCCAAACAGTGAACTGCAAAGATAGTAATAGTTTAGATTTCAGAGTTTTACTCTTTCAATCTTTCATTGTAAATAAATGTTTTCTTTATATATGTGTGTGAATAATTGATATTTATGTTGGCCAGACTTTCCTGGATTATGTGCAAATGTTACAACAACAGTATCAAAATCATGTGTTTTTCAAAGTAGGTTAAAGGTCAACGAAGATAAAAAATCCATAAAAAGGAAGAAGGCCAGTTGCTTTTTCTACCTCAGACATTTTATTACAGCTCAGATTTATCTGTTGACCCTTTAAATATCAACATGTTCATGAATCGGTTTTAAGAACCGTAAAATTTAATCTCTGTGTTTATTTCTCCCCTGATGCCGTATCAGAGAGCTGATGGTGTGTTTCCAGGTAGGTGATGATGTGGGTCAGGCTGCAGTTTGTGGGGAGGGATTTCCTGAATTATTGCCTCCCTGCTTCCCTCCCTCTTTCATACTTGATCTCCTTATTGATGGCCTCCAGCTGTTTCTGCAGCATGATGGCCAGGGTCTGCACGTCTGTCTGTCCGCTGGGGGAAAGCAGCTCGAATCGAGGCTCCCCGTCGTCCTCGTCATCGGAGCAGCAGCCCACGTCCAGGCTCTGCTCGTACCCGGTTCCCAGCAAAGCCCCGCTCTCCCAGTCTGGGTACTGCAGAGAGAAAGGCAAACCAGAGCCTTTGTGACACAAAGAACTGTTTTCAGTGTCTGGACTCATTTCTGTTTTCCACAATTCAAGAATAAAAGTACAACTTTTAATTCCCCAACTGTATTATTATCCTGGCGGGCCACCAGGCTTTACTTGCGCCCCCACCAGATTGAGAACTGTTCGTTTATTTCTTATACGTTTTTTTTTTATAGACCCTTTGCGTGTTAATGTTTACATCAAAACATTTTGCACCTGCACACAACGGTGGAGGGCAGAACGACGATACTTTAAGGCGCCATGAAGGGATTTTCACACAGCAAAGGGAAAAATGTTGCACAAAAACATTGAAGAATAACTCCAAACCACTTGTATTCGTCTTTTTTCTGCTCCCTGCGTTGGCTACGCTGCACTCAGACTGGTTGCCATAGCAACTGATAACTACGCCACTATATGCATCAGGATTCAACACCAAAAAACATACCCTTTTAAATCTTACTATACACAAGTGAAAAGCAGGAAGAAGAAAAAATCTGCCGCTTTCTCAATAATTAGAAAATAAATTTTCAGGGTAGTATACATTAAATTAACAAGTTTAAAAAAATATATATTATTCTCTTCATTATTAACTCAGAAGTGTAGAAGATTTAATCTTATAAACTGTTTTTGTGAATCTTGACTGCGAGAAACTTAGCCAGCTTCTTCCAGTGACGCTGCGTTCAGGAACAAAGCAGAAATCTGAATTTCTGAATGCGACAAGAGAAAGCAAATGACCGTTAAGAAACAAATTGTGTATTCAGCTGTGGTGAGAATAAAAAACATTCTCAGATTTTGTTACAGTAGCTCCTTGATTATCCTAATTGCAACTCGTTAAATTTAATTTGCCTGATTCACTGCTCCTGTCAGCCGTTGATGTCATTACGTTTGACAGCTTTATTAACCCGTAGGCCTGCTGTGGAGCAGGAAGAGCAGGTCGCCTACAAACAACTGTGCAACAAAAGGGACACCTTTCCAGCCACTGCTACAAAAATATCGAGGACATCGAAACCCAAAGCAGATCATTTGAGGACGTCTTCATTTCACCGTTTCTGTAATTTATTTGTGAGATTTTGACTGAACTGGTAAATTAACTGAGTGTGGGAAAAGTTTAAAACCTAAAATCGTTTAATAAATGCATTTGCTTTATTGGTTTGATACGATTGTTTTCCCAACAGTTGCACCTCTTCTGGAGCTCTTATAAATAAAAAGTGACATTTAATTTCTTTTAAAAAATTGTATTTAGAAAAGAAACAGTCAAAATCTCAGAGTTATTTGTGTTTTTTTGTTTTACTTTTTGTGGAAATACCTTAATACGTATGGAATAAGACAAAACTAACTTCAAAGTAACTTTTCAGCAAGAAATAGCTGCTTATTTTAAGTCAATGATTTCTTCATATTGATAAGAAAAATAACTAGTTCCTTTAAGATTATCAAACTTATAGCAAGATATTTTTTCCACGTTACAAGTGAAACGTTTACTCTTTCATCACTATTAGGGAATTATTTACTTAAAACAAGCTCATATATTTTGCTGAAAAGTTACTTCTAATTTAGTTTACTGTTATTCCAACTATATTAAGATATTTGCACTAGAAACTTGGAAAGATTTTGTATTTTTGCAAAACTACATTGTTTTACAAATGTTGCCCCTTTTGTTGAGCTCTTATAATAAAAAAATGATATTTTATTTAAAATTATATTTAGCAAAGCAGAACAGCTAAAATCTCTGAATACTTGTACTTTTGTTTACTTTTTAGTGCAAATATCTTAGTAAACCTGAAATTACAAAAAACTAACTTAGAAATAACTTTTCATCAAGAAACAGGAGCTTGTTTTAAATAAGTAATTTTTTAATATTGATCAAAGAAAAGTACAAGTTCATCTGGAAAATTATTTCACTTATAACAAGACATTTTAGTTTTGACTTATTTGCACTAGATTACTAAGATTTTATATTTTTGCAGTGCAGCTACACTGTTTTCCAGTAGTTGCTCCTTTTCTGGAGCTCTAATAAATAAAAAAGCCATTTTATTTCCTTAAGAAGACATACTGAGGAATAAAAACAGTAAAGGTTTGAATTATTCGCACCTTGCTTGAGTCCTCATGGGCGGTGCTCCAGCGGGCCCTGTGGCTCCGTCTGCCCACCCCCGCGACGGAGGCATTACCGAAGGGATCCAGGTGAGTGGTGGAGCCGGTCGGGAGCGACCCGCCTCCATGGGAATACCTCAGCTCCAAGGCGCTGCCTGGCAGAGAGCGGCTGCAGGGAAGACAAAGGAAAGATATCTCCAGATAAGATTAAAAGGCCAATTATCCTCGTGGTGGATGAGGTTTTTGTGGTAACTCGTCTGTGACAGTTTAACAAAAACAAACAAGTTGAGGAATGTTTCGTGGGAGGGCATTTAAAAGTGGGAGAAAGGAGGTAAAATCTGAAGCTCGGTGTAACTGGAAGACACCTGGTGAACGCTGTCGACAGGAGGCTCTGACAGATGGTAAAAGTGACAGGTATACATGTTGGGTAATTCAGGTGTCTATGCAGTGAGCGTGAAACATATATCATGGCAGTTTACGTGAGCGCTGACAGCGTTTAGTGAGTGATTTATCGGCACAGGAGACGCTAAAGTTTAGCATTTTATAGGCAGGCAGGATTTAAAGAGTCTAACACACAAAAAAAAAACCGAGACATTGTTTACAAAACATGAACTACTTTCAATCTGTGTACACAAAAGATTTAATGATTAATATTTATCACAAATTACGATAAATTCCATCGCATTGCAGAGTGTAAAGCCACGGCGCCATTTTGTGATGTAATGAGGGTAAGTCGACGTGTAAACAACTGTGGCGGAAAACACAGAAGCGGAAGAAGTTATCAGTGATTTTAGCGATTTGAAAGTTTTGAAGGAAGATGCTCCAAGTGATGAAGAACTCAGGACTTTTCAAACTCAGAAATGTCAACGTTTTTTCTATTAGATTTCTGAACTTAATCTAAAAGTTTCAAAGGTTTTTCTCTCAAATTTTTGACTTTTGAGAATCAAAGATTTTCAAGTTTTAAAAAGAAAATCTCTGAGTTTAATCTCAAAGGTTCTCAGTACTTTCTAGAAAACTTACAACTTTTTGAACTCAGAAATTTCCAAGTTTTCACTAAAAGTTTCTGTTTAACCTTTAAATTACGCAGTATTTTTTTATTTTGCAATATTTTGACTTTTCAAACTCAAAAAAATTTCCCGTTTTTTCTAGAAAATTTCTGAGATTAATCCCAAAATTTCTGAATTTTGTTTAATGAATTTTCAACTTTTCTAATTCAGAAATGTTCCTATTGTCTCTAGAAAATTTCTGTTACTAATCTCAAAATTCCTGAGTTTTTCTTGCAAATTTTTGACTTTTCAAACCCAGAAATTTCCAAGCCTTTTCAAGAAAATTTCAGGATTAATCTCAAAGTTTCCAATTTTCTCTGCCAAATTTTCCGCTTTTCAAACTCTGAAATTTCCTTGTAGTTTCCAGAAAATTTTAGTATTTTTCCAGAGGAAATGTACTCCTTTTTATTTCTCTGTACAGTGGCTCTAACACGCCATCGTGTGTTTCATACAGTTGATTTAGAAGCTTCCATGTAGACAGATAAAAACTTCATCTTTGTTTTATTGTGTGACAGACTTTCTGTTTGCGGCGAACGGACCTGGAGTAGGAGCCTCCGGGTCGGGCTCTGAGCTGGTCCACCTCCAGCTGAAGACGCTCCAGCTCTGCAATCAGCTGATCCTGGAAGTGAAAAACGACAGTCGGTTCAAAGGAAGAGCGAGTGTGCAGAGAGGAACAGGAAGGCTGCATGCAGGAGTCGCACCTTGTTTGCTAGCAGATCGTCTTGGAGCTTCTTCATGTTGGACAGTTCCTCAGAAAGGGCGTTCTGTAAGGAAGGTTTTAACTCTTCATCAACGGGAATTTACACGGCTACAAAGCAGAATGGATGTTGAAACAATGAGAGGAACATCGAGCTTAATTAGGGGAAATATGGAGAAACAATGGTGTCTTTATCCTGCTGATTGGTTTAAAATGTACTAAAATTATTTTAAAAATATGAAAAATAAACATGGAAAAACCTGAAATCTAATTTAATTGTTTTAAATACATCCATCAAATCATCCATCCATCATTCATCCATCCATCCATCCAACAATCCATCAAATCATCCATCCATCCATCCTCCATACATCCATCCATCCATCAACCATCCATCCATTCATCAAAGATCCATCCATCCATCAACCATCCATCCATTCATCAAAGATCCATCCATCCATCAACCATCCATCCATTCATCAAAGATCCATCCATCCATCAACCATCCATCCATCCATCAACCATCCATCCATCCATCAACCACCCATCCGTCCATCCATCCTGTCTTTATTTCTTGTTGTTTCCTGTGTTTCATGCTGATTAAAGATGGCCGCCACCTTCTCCTCCAGAGCGGCCATCCTCTCCTTCAGGTGGAGCTGCAGCCTCTCGTTGGACTCAGACAGCAGCTTGTCCACGGTGTCAGAGAGACGCTTGTTGTGTTCGTCGTTCATCCGCTCCCTCTGCCTCGCCTGGGGAAAAACACGGAGGTGGGAGGAGAGTTTAACACTCAGGACAAAGATTTCCATCTTTTGAAAATCAGCACGTCTTTGTATCGCAAAAAAAACGGGGGAAAAAAGAGAGAGAACGTGACTCACTCTCTGTAGCTCCTGGTTCTTCTCCTCCAGTTGTGCCTCCATCTGTCGCAGCCGCTCCTCAAAGTTGCCATGACGCTCCTCCGCCTGAATGATCGCAGAGGAAGACGGGTGAGAGCGGCGGCCATGTTGCAACACTTAAACAAATTATCACAAAGGACCAAGTCTGCTAATTGGTTACATGCCTGTGCAGATGACAGCGTGGCGGGAGGGAGTCTGTTTGCCTGCTGCTTAGCGGGGAACTTAATACGATGCTGCCACGAAAGCCGTCCTGCCTGAACACGCCAGGCGAAACTACGGCGAATGAAACTGAGTTCACAGGAATCTAAAGAGCTTTAAACTACCAAAATAAAATGATCTGGTTGGTGTTTATCATCATGAGATTAATTTAAACTTTCTATTTTTGCTTGGATGTATACACTTGGAATTTGCCTCTTTTTAGATATATTTAGATAAAATATATCTAAATATTCTTAAATCTTACATTTATTTTTTTGTCACAATAATCAAATTTTCTTCCCATATCTTGTCTTTGCCTTTCAGCCACGTCTTGTTCGGCTGGCAGATTATTTCACTTATAACCACAAATGTTTCATCAACATTAAGGAATTATTCCGAATTCTGACATTTTTCAGATTTTATTTTATTGGCTCTAATCTTTCGTGGGTTTTGCATTTTACGCAATAAAATGTTCAGTTTCTTATTTCAAAAAAGGAAATTAATTATATTTTTATGTGCATCTTTTCATGTATTTTCTAATTGTACATAAAGGGTTAAGAAGCCTGCGGAATGTTTTTTTTTTTTTAATGGATCAATCATCAGGATAATCGATCGATACCAGACCAATGCTTTTGTTTGCACACACCTTGTTGAGCGCGGCCACTCTCTGCGCCAGCTGCGCCTCGATCTCCGGCAGCGTCTCGGCTCGCTGCAGCGTCTGCTGCAGCTTCTGCTTGGCGTCGTCCAGACGCTCCTGCAGCTGCCGGTTCTTCTCTTCGCTCTGAGGAGAAACGGGCAGAAGCTCAGAGCGGCGGTCGCCCCGGGGCGGCGGCCCCAGGAAGAGGCTTTCCCCACCTGTCTGTGCAGAGACTCCTTGCTGGCCAACTCGTTCTCCAGCTTGTCTTTTATGTCGTGGAGAGACGTTGCCTCCCGCTGGGCGCTCAGGTACCTGCAGGCCGCAGCAAGATGGCAGCCGGAGGAGTCAGAGCGCTCCAACAGTTCACAGAAATAAAAAATTTTAAAAAACACAAACCTGCGCTCCAACGTGGTGATTCTCTCCTCCATGTCTTCCCTTTGACAAAGCGCCTGGAGAAATAAAAACGGGGATTTAGACTAGACTTGCTGCTGACACTCCTTATGGAGCCGATTTAAGAAGATAAAAGAGAAGGAAGTGGAGAGAAATAAATGTATATCATATGACTTTCAACCACTTTCCGTTGTATGTTTTTCCTTCCACTAAACCTTCTATTAATACACTAGAAATATGTCACTTTAAAAAAAACATATCAGTAAATAATACTTAATATCTTAATACTTCAAAAACGTATGTTTTACTTCTGTTTTTCTACAGATATCCTGTCTTTGCATTTCAAGCATCCCATACAGAGAAACTGGTTATCTACCCTCCACTAAACTTTCTATTTATTCTTGGCTTTATACATTTGAAATATGTCACTTTTTATTATATAAATCATTATAATGTTTTACTTAAATTTTTCTTCCCATCCTGACTTTGAATTTGAGGTATCCAATAGAGAGGCTGGTTGTCTACCTTCCACTAAACTTTTCTCTAAATTTCCATTTGTGCTTGGATTTATGCATTTGAAGTGTATAATCCTCGTGTTTCTTTCCTTTGAAAAAGCATCTGGGAAGATAAGGATGTTTAAAAGTTGTAGATCTGCAGCTAGTTGACAAATGAAAGTTGCTGCTGACAGATTCCAGCATCTTGCGGCTCTGATGTCATTAGATTAAAGAGCAGGAAGTGGAGGGAAGCGGTTGTGAAACTGACTCGCCTGCCTCTCATCCCATAACACATGGTTCACTTTTCACAGCTTATTCTGTTTATGGGGTGGAGGTTCTTCGGGTTCCAGTCTGGACCCGGTCTGCTGCCAGAGGCTTCGTTAGCTTAGCAAGATGCTAAAACTCTCCTCACCTCCTTCAGGTCCCGCTGCAGCTTCTGGTTGGCCTCCTCGGATCGGGCCAGCTCCCTCCTGGCCGACGTCAGCTGCTCCTCAATCTCACCAACCTGACATGAAAAACTCACATTATTATTTACAATTTGACTTAAATAGAAACCGACACAACTTAATCCAGATACAGAGGCTCTCAAAGCTCTTTTATTGTCCTACACTGCAAAAAACACTAAATGTTAGTATTTTTTGTCTAATTTCTTGATACTCTTGAAATAAGACAAAACTAACTTATAAGTTAGTTAATAACATATCGTTAGCAAGATATAGAAGCTTGTTTAATTCTAAAATTCTTCAAAAAGTAATAGTTCCATCAGCAGATTATTTCACTTAAAACAGAAAAATGTAACAATCTGCCTATGGATCGAGTTATTGATTTAAAAAAAAAAGTTATTGATTTAAAATAAGCTAAAACTTTACCAATAAAAAAGTAGAAAAAAGAGAAAAAGATGAAAAAAACAACCAATGCAAGAGTTAAATCTAAAAAATAGGAAAGAGAAAAGAGAAAAAAAGAGACATTCAATTAAAGAACAGTGACAGTAAAAAAAATAACAAAAATAAAAAAAATTAAAATACAGATAAAAATGAAAAACATCAGAATAAACAACCAATAAAAGAAACAAAGCTAAAAAGATTAGAAGTCAAGTTAAAGTTTATTTATGCAGCACATTTACAACAAATAAATGACAAAACAGAAAATAAAATTAAGTTTTTAAAATAATAAGACAAATATAAAATTGAGGGGGAGCGAAAAACTCAAAAAAGGAAAAAAACAACAACCAAATAACCCAAAAAGAAAGAAAAATAATTAGAAAAGAGAAAAGGCAGAGAAAAAACCAACGAATAATTAAAAAAAAAGTTTTCAGGAATCTGCAGGAGTTTGTTTTAAGTCAGTAAATCTTTAATAATGATGATAAAATGTTTCACTGACAGATTATTTCACTTATAGCTAGTATATTTCCATCAGTACTAATGAATTTTTCACTTAAAACAAGCTTAAAACTGAAAAGTTACTTGGAAGTCTTGTATTATTTCAAGCAAACTAAGATACTGGCAATAGAAAAAAAAAACATTTTGTGTTTTTACAGTGTGAGATGTGAACAACAACCGTTCACATCGTCTCCTAAACAGCTAAATATCCTCGTAGATTTGATCCTATCAATCCTAACTCAGTGGATCTTGACTGTTTTGGTTTTTGGTACCTGTCTGCACATGAGAGCCAGCCTCTCCTTCAGCTGCCCCAGCTCCGATCTCTGCCGCTCGATCTCGCCCTCTCTCTGCCGGTCGATGTCGGCGTCATCCAAGATGGATGCCGGTCCGTTGGGAAGGCGCTGGGGGGGGAAACATCCACATCAGCTGACAGAGCGTTCACGACGTTTTGATCAGCACAAATAAACTCTGATTAGGGATCAATTTCAACTCCACAGGGATTGGGATGATTCGTCTGAGATTAAATGAATCTCTGATGTAATAAGAAGTTAATATTTGGCGTATATAATAAAAATAATACTTTATTTTTACAGAACTTTTTAAAAGAAATCTTACAAAGTGCTTCACATTAATAAAATAAATTAAAATAGAAAAATAAACACAAAAAGTATACCAAATCCATTAAAAATATCTAACACTGTAAAATTAAATAATAAAAACACAAAAGAAATTCAAACATTGAAAGGAAGTTTTAGCTAATGATTTAAAAGAAAACAATTAAGTTTAATATTTCTTATTGGATGGTAAATAAAAAATAAAATTATGTTTTTAAATAAATGAAGCATTTATAAATGCTCAGAGAAAATTTTGGCAAAAAACATAGCAAGTTATCTCATTTATTAAAAATGTTAAACTCTGTGGTATTTTTCCACAAAAAAAATTAACATTTACTTTAATGAATCCACACTAACAATTATTTTTGTAATTGATCGTTCTGACGATTAATTAATCAATTAATCATTTTAAAAATGGGCACATTTGGGATTTTTTTCATTTAACCACTTGAGCCTATTTTATACATTCATAAAAGGCATTAAAAAAATATGTATCATTAGAAATACATTAAATGATGCGACTAAACAAATAATTAAATACATTTTTCAACTAATCTGCAGCTTTAAAAAATGACATCATCAAGATGTGAAAAGTTCAGCCCTTTATTCTTGACTTAACACAATGTAATGCTGATTTGTTCATAACTTTTTGTATTAACTGATAAATAATCGGATAACAAAAATCACTTACATTTACATTACTTATTTACTTATTTATTCTTTGAACCAAGTGAAACTAAAACTGTCTGACCCGAGGAGTTTTCTGTAAACATATTTAGAGTTTTTTTATTTTAAATACAAAATGTATATATTTTTTTACTTAGTTACTGCTCTGACTTTGATGTTTAAGCAAATTGCCTTTTCTGAGTACAATCCACTTAACGATTAATTGATTACTAAATTAGTGGAAGATAATTTTTTTTTAATTAATCGTTTTAGTCCTAATCCAGAGTCTGATCTTTTCTGTTAACTTTTTACTTGAAGCTTGTAGTTGTAATCTTTCAGTGAGTTTGTGAGCTGCTGCTAACGCTCAGCTTGTGCTTTAGAAAGTGTTTTATGTGTTTGGATCTCACTGATCATCGGCCAGATTTCCTTAACAGCCTCCACTTTTCCAAGCAGACACTGTGGGGCCAGCATGCGTTTAGTCTGGCAATCGGTGTGAGACCATTTTATTTATTTTATTTTAATTACAGATAAATACATAACATTTTCTGTGCTGTTGTTACGTTTCTGATGAAAAGGTTTTGGTTGTTCATTAGGGATGATGGGATGGAACGGACAGATAATAAGCTAAGCAGAAGACAACGGATGGATGGAAGTTTTGAGTGGAAGTTACAAACATTAAAGAATCAATGTTTGTAAATAATATAAATTGGAAAAATGTTGTGATGAATGCAAAATAAGATAATGAAACAAATATGAGAGTTTTAAGCTTAAAAAATCCTGATTTTTTTTTTTTTACTGAAATTATTATGCTTCCTTGAACAGGTTAGGATCGGTCCATGTTCTATATGTAACATGTTTTTTATATTTTTAACACAAAATCACTCTTAGATGATACGATTTTAGTCTAATCAGTTCAGAGTGAGTTGGTTTATAATGTCTTGTCACTTTAAATGCAAATAAGCTGCTGCTGGCCACGCCCCCCAACTCAACGTCTACATTCACTCCTGAAAAAGGCTGCAAACAGATACACAATTATACAACCAAACATCTTTGAAAAGCATAAGTGGAGCCTCTGGCACAAACAGCAAGAATGCAACAAGTGGTTTCTGAAATCAAAGCATTTGTTTTTTCCAGCAGCCATTGTACAGAGTCTACAGTAGCTGCCCAACCGTGCTGGAGTTCCGTCTTGGTTGCTAGGCAACACACAGGCCTTTGCTGGGGTTGCTAGGTAACCCCGCAGTATCCAACTTTTGTGACTCAAAACAGCTCATTTTCCAGACACTAAAAACCATTAAATTACTGCCAAAAAACAACTGGATTTGTTTTTTTGTCATGGGATACAATTGGTTTCACATGTAGGTACCAGTCAATCGGCGAGAAGGTAAGGACATTTTTGGGAAATAGTTGTTTTAAATTGAAAACCAAGTTTTTCCAAAACTGCCGTGTTTCCATTAAACAAATTTATTTTCTAAATATCAAATTGTGCAGCTGTATGGTCAATGGAAACTCAGCTTATCTCTGGTTTTACTCGTTTGTATCCATGTTTTCCTCAATGTTTATTTAACGCATTTTGAAGTATTGCACCAGAAAAGGTTGATGGAAACAACAAACTTCTAAATAATCTCCTCAAATTAGAAAAAATATTTTGATGCTCGCTTGAGGTGGTTTTTGGATTTTCCAAAAAAGAGACAATGGGAAGTTGGAAACATTTCTGACGTAGTAAAGAAACGATGGTGCCCCATCAGTGCCTTACCAGAGGCACAAAACCTTTATCTGAGATTTGTGGTCAGTTGTAGTTTGCAACTTCTGCATCTTGTTTATTACAGTCTTGCGTAGCATCAATCCAGGGGCTTTTTTGCTAAATTTTAACAGTTCAATCAAAACTTACGTGACAATTGATGGAAACAAAGCATGTTTGAAAAACCTTTTAGCCAAGAATACTTTTTTTGGTGTTTGAAAACCGTCTTCATCTGTCAAATGTTGATATTTTGCCTTGTGGTGCTACTTTAGCTTACTTCAATGCATTTTTGTCTCATTCAGTCTTCCTTAGAAAAGACTAGTTCAGGTGGATATAGAGAAAAATAAATAAAAAACACACAACACACTCTCACTGATTGAAGCTTGAACTCTCCGACTAAGCTCATAAAAATAGAAGATGGTGCATAACTTCCTCCTCACTGAATGACACTGATGGCTGGAAGCCATATGGCACTGAAAAAACATTCAGGAATACGCAGCAGACTGTTACAAAAGCTGCAACAGCTTCTGGCAATCAGGAGCCTCCTGATCGGCGCTCCAGCTGCAGAGTGAAGAAAGAATTATGCAGCATTTTAGACAATTTATATGTTTTACTGACGAGTGGAAAAGCAGCTTTGCTTCTGGTTGATATGTGTCAGATTCAGTCCCAACAAGAACCAAAATATTTGTTATGTCAGTTCTCGTATTTATGGGATTTTATGCTACATTCCAGTTACAAGAGCTGGATTTCAACATGGCGCCATCGGTAGCTCTTACAAACATCATTTTAATCTTTACTTTCCATAAACGTAACATTTTTTTAGTTTAGACTTGCAGGTGCTTCTTGTAACATTTATTTTCTATGGACTTTTGAAAGAGTGTCTTAAAATAAACATGTTTTTCACCACATCTTAGTACTGGTGATGGCGAGGGGCGGCCATGTTGAAACGCAAAGTCCATCTCCCAATTCGTAACTGTCAGAGTTGCTCCCAGTTTCCAAGAGGAAAATTTGACTTAGAAGGTGTTCCAGTTGATTTTACTGATTGGGAAGTTGGGATTACTGGAACACAGCAATAGTGTAATAATAGAAATTAACACCTGTTAGTCCAGCGATTTGGTTCGATTGGGGAACAAAATTGCAACATTTGTTACTTTTTCAGCTGCTGTGGAATGATTTCACACTACACTGTTTCAAATTATCCAAATCCTTAGAAAAAGCTGTTTCTCTAATCGCCTGTGGTGGCGCTATACCACAAACTACTCGAGAAAATGACACAAAAACCTTTGAAAAAGACACTGAGCGCAACTTCCTTCTTCACAAAATGTAAACAAAAATGGAGTAGCATCAGATTTTAGCGATTTGTCTTTGGTAAAAGACTCCGAGCCAATCCTTCTGCTAGCGCTAGACTCGCACCTTTGTTTTGGTTGTATTTACCCTGAACGCCGTGCACTGTAGTCCACTTCCTGCTTTTGGAGCGGTCTCCGGTCTGCTTGGCGTTCACATATGCATTCAAACCACACCAGAGTTCATCCAAACCGAGATTTATAGGTGGACCAGAGTTCACTTTGCGTGTTGCATGTTCACAGTTCCCCAAACAAACTGGACTTTTTAGCTAATTGGATGGGAGTTTGATTAAAGTGAACCAAAGGATCTGGTGTGAATGCTTATTCTGCAGGTCCAAATCTAAAGAAACCATCACTTCACCTCTTTGCCGTTGTCTAGTCCTTGCTGCCTTCGCTTCACTTGTTCCCTCAAAGACACGACCTGAAACAACAACAAGCACTGATTAAAGGTGGAACTCCAAACATCCATCAGGCTGGATGAACAGTGTGATCACCTCTTGGGAAGAAGACTGCAGCTCTTCTTCTAGGACCGACACGCGCTCCAGCGCCACCCGTAGCCGTTCCCGCACCTTCTCATCCAGCGCTTTGTGGTGCTCGAACAACGACTTGAGGGCTTTGAGGACTTCCACCTCGCTGGAGACGCCGGTCTGAGACTGGGTCAGCCTCTTCACCACAGTCATCCTCAGGCTGCGCTCGTGGCGGGCCACCAGGCACTCCAGATGTTCGAGGAGCAGCTGGAAGTTTAAGGTTTGCACACTGTAAAGCTGTCTGGAGTGATTACAGCATGCAGAGTCAGTGGTGTGAGCGTGAGGAGGCACAGAGGAGCGCTGACCCGTGTGTTGTTTCGCTCCGCCTTCAGCTCGGCTATCTCCTCTTCCCTCTCTAGCAGCTGTTCCCGGCAAAGGTTCAGCTCTTTGGTCAGAACCGCAAACTCCTGAAAGGTTGGAAGAGGTTGTTAGTATCGACCGACTGCTGCATGCTGATCACACACACACATGCACACGCACACACACGCTAAAGATAACACACTCAGCACACTGCAATGGTCACTGCAACTAACATGCTCCAGTGAACCACTGCATGATTCTCTATGGAAAACCATAAAAATTACTGATGTGACATGATGACAACTTAGAGATGCATCCATTGATCCATCCATTCATCCATCCATACATCCATACATCGATGTATCCAACCAAACAACAATCCATCCATACATCCATACATCCATTGATCCATCCACCAATCAATCAACCAGTCCATCCATCCATCCATCCATCCATCCATCCATCCATCTATCCATCCATCCATCCATCAGCTTCCCTTACTGATGTCCCAGATGTCTGGCGTTTTTGCCTTAGAATCAGCTCAATGTTTTCTCAGTAAATGTTTGATAGTTTGATAAATCTTGATTTCATTATCAGACCAGCAGCTTGAGCTTTAAATATCTGTGAAGCCATTCTGTGGAAACCAGCTTCCTGAGGCTGGCAGAGTACAGTGTGAGCTGCGCTGAGGTTCAACGAGTCCAGGCGCGTTAAACTGGCCCTTCATATTAAATATTACCACCGGGTTTATTGCACGTTTTGATCCTCAAATTGGTTTAATTGCACAGTAAGCTCAGCTGCCTCTTTTACTTATCATTAAAAACGTGGAGTTTAAAACAATCCGTAAAAATAATGGAAATCAGACCAGTTCACTGTGAAGTTTCCAACTGGTCCCCACCACAGCGAATGATGTTATGTCGTTATGTTATTTACTCCCAATTAGCGTACTGGGTATAGTATTTTTTTACTACTTTATACTTTTCTTCCAATATTTCTCATAACTGTAATCTTATTAGATCAACAGACATCAGCACCTCTACAACTTCAGAAAAAAACTTAAAATAAAATTATCATTTTGCTGTGAATATTCCTTGAAGTGTTCAACTCTGAATGTGAATTAGTCTTTTTAGATGTTTGAAACCCTGAATGTAAAAACAGCTCCAGCAACGGTAGTGTTTTATTTATTTATTTGGGAACACTTCTGCTTATCCACTTTTAATAGAGCTAATTTTTCATAGCACTTTAGGTAACTTTAAAAACATCAAGTGCCTAAATTAATTATTCCAGATTAATTTTAAAACGCTAATTTACTTGCCCGTTTCGTAATAGATCTGTGTTGAAGTTTTGGTTTTTGTCTGTTAGGAATCCTTCAAGACGTCAGACGTTCATAATCGTGCTCTTATTTTGAAGGGGGTGAAAACCGACTACGCAGCAGTTCCTGTTTCCTCTCCTCAAGGTCTCTCTGTATTTTTCTCCCAATAACGTTATTTCAAACAGGAACAAAATAAAACAGGACAGTAGAGAACACAATACAAACACAAATATAATATCTAAAGGTATTTAAATCGCGTCATACTTAAAATGGTGCTCCACGGTTTTAGTGTTTTGTGCTAACATTGAGTTAAAGTTAGCGCATTAGCATTAGCTTGGTATGTCTGTCTCAGCTCAGCTGTTGGTGGAGTGTGACTTTATCAGATTACAGTCAAATTAGCTTTTCAAAAATGTGTTCTTATGCAAAAAAACAAGCAAAATATAAATACAACCTTATTGTTTAGTATGAAGAGCAGATAAAATTATTTTTAAAAACCATCTGCTAACTGCTAATTGAAAGTTCGACCCAGTACTCATTGAGTCATTATTCAAAATATACTTAGTTCAACTAGAAGAGAAAAGGTGATTCAATTTAAGAGATATTATATGGATTTACATCATATTCATATCTTGAAGAGCTAAAATATAAAATGATTATTTAATTTAATCATAAAGAGAGTTGGAGGAGTGAAATATAAGCAAAACAAGTTGCTGTTTAGAGTCTCGAAGCCATCAAGGAGATTCCCATTAATGCTTAAAGAATGAGAATACTATAAAATTTAAGGAAGATTCTAAGGAATAGGTCAGTTTGCTTCATAAAATGTTTGAATCGTATTGTTTTTTTAAGCGCTAAAATGTTTTCTCATTAAAAAAAGGAACTTGTTCATATATTTCCTTTAGTAGTTCAAGTAGCTACTAGAGAAAGGGGATTTTTTTTATGCAATTAATTAATTGTCAGAATAATCAAAAAAAATTGCTTACAATAGCCATAATTGAAATCCTATTTGTGGTGTTGCTTATCAGTGTTTACCACGTTCATCTCTGCCTCTCTTAGATTTTTCCTGTGATTAAATTTATGTTTTTGAGGGGGTTTTTTTCTGACTCGCACGCGACCATGGCGTGACACACTCATGACACACACAGGACATCCTCGAACACGTGTGCATCATCAACTCATGCATGTTTTCACTTATGCAAACGAGCCATTAAAGGGCACTGATGCATGCATGTCGCCACTGCTGCTGCTGCTGCTGATGTCTTCGCTCCACGTGTTAGCAGTGATCACTTTACCCCACACACAGCAAACCGGCGCCTCAGACTCTTCTTTCTGAGGCGCCTGCATTTCAGCCAAAATGCATTAAAAAAGTACAGCATGTACAGGCGACGTGGCTGGGCTGAGAGACACGAGAGGAATGAGAGGAAGGCAAGCATTTGAAAAGAAGGGAGGAAATCACTGTGTGCAGATAGCATGTTCTGGGCCCAGAGGATGTCATAACACTGGGATTAATCCATGGGAAAGAAGGAGTGAGACACTTTCCTCCCTTCTCCTGTCGCTTTCTTTTTCTTCACAAACAACTTCCATACATTTTAATCCCACCAAGGTTATTATAGTTAACTAAAACCAGAATTGGGTAGTAACTAGTGTAGTGACATTTACTTGAGTAACTTTCTTGAAAATATTTACTTTTAGGAGTATTTTTACAACTTTTACTTGAGTAGTTTTATTATGAAGTATCTCCACTCTTACTTGAGTAAAATTTCTGGATTTTCTATCTACTTAATGAAAACCAAACATGTTTTAACCAAAAATTCACCACACACAGATACACACCTGCAGCTTTTGTTAAAGTCTCATAAGTTTTTAATTGAAAAAACTGTTCAGAAACGGAGTTCCACTGGGGTTGCTAGGTGATGGACGGAACTCTGCTGTGGTTGCTAGGTAACAGGTTTGCTGATTTGTGACGTTACATTTTGGACATGTTTGAAACAGCTCATTTTCCAGACACCAAATAACATGAACTTATTGGCAAAAAACAGCTGGGTGGGTTTTTTTAAGCGCTTGGGTTGTTTTTAGAAGCAGCAGTGACTGGAAGTATAAAAATGTGTATTTTTTTCCACTGTAAGAGCTCTGTATGAGGGAAAATATTTTTCCTCAGAACTGCACTGTATAGTCTGGGAGGTAAGGAGTTGGGTAGTACGTTTTATATTGAAAGAAACTGATTTGGAAAATATTTATTTTGCCTGATTTTGTTCTTTTTTTGTTGCTATTGTAATTTTTGTCTTTAAAATCCCAAAATTTCCACTTAACTTTATATTTTGGTTCATCTGATGATGTAATTTTAAAATATCAAATACATTTGATTGCTTACTCAGAACTTGAGTAAACTTTTGACCAAATATGTATAACAAGACATTTTCCCATGTTATAAATGAAACAATCTGCCAGTGCAGCTAGTACGCCCCTATAACTTGCTAAAAGGCTACTTGTAAGTTAGTTTTATCTTATTTCAAGTGTACTAAGGTATTTACAGTAGAAAATAGATCAAAATTATTTGGTATGATTTAACAACTTTGCCGTGTGAATTTCATTTTGCTTCTTATCTTTAAGATATATTCTCTTTTTGGTTTTGTTTTCCAGTCTTGGCAGACAAACTCTGTGAACTCATCTGTGTATTACACTAATCCATGTTTTCTTCCATCTGCATGTGTGTGCGGGGTTGTGCGCGTGTGTGTGTGTGTGTTTGTGCATATTGATCTGCTCGTTCTGAGGTAATATGGCCCTTTCATGTCCGGTCACTCTGCGTTGCAGCACCTCGGCACCAGCAGTTATTTTGATCATTCAGTCGGAGCGACAAAGGAGGGAAAAAAAACCCTGAAAAAGGTGCAAACAACAAGGAGGAATCATCGCGGCCTGAGGCACCAGACTCCTGCCTGAAAATAGAGACAGAGTCCTTCTGGGTCGACTGCAGCTACAACCTGATTAGTTCTGGAATGTAGCATAATATTGGCAGCATTTTCTCTCCATCTTAAGGTTCTGGGTGGTCCCAGTTTGTTATTGAAACATCTGAAAAATTTGATGTGCTGTTAGATTATCATATAAAAGGAAGGAAGTGATTTCAGGATGAGCAGAATACTTATTTTTTATTTTAATTACATTTTATCTCCTCCATAGGAATTAAGATTCTAAAACAAATAATTCAACTGAATCTCAGTTTATTATTGAGAATCATGTAGAAGATCTTCATAAAGTTAGTAAAGTTTAAATATATTTTATTTCGGTTTATTTTTATTTAAAAACAGCCTAAATATATGCATTTATCTTTTATTTTGAAAGTCCGACATTAAGATATAAATTTTTCAAAACTAATAATATTTAATGATTCTATTTATTCTTCTTTTATTTTATTTTTTTATTTTAATATTATTTTATTGCTTTGAATAATCCAAGAATTTTTTTTATTTAAAAAATATTTTCAGTTTATATCATTTATTTGACAGTTCATCAAATGCTGTAACATTTAACAGCTTACTAAAATCACAATGCTGTATACAGTTTTCACGTGACTATATGTACTTATTTTAAGTTTCTTAAAAGGTATTTTTATACTAAAAAAATTTAATTATATTTTTTATTTTGTTATTACTACCTTTCTAGATTTCTGTTTGTTGTGAAGCAAAAGATTCAAATAGATTTATGAGTTACAAATATTATACAAAGTAAAATATTCTGTGCAAAGCCCAAAATTCTAGATGGGTCCACAGCTTCTCTTAAGAACTGTGCTGTCTTATTTTGACTTCAACACAGAAATCGCTTTTAAACTACACACATTTGTTTGATTAACTAATATTTTGAACTGTACATATATAAGATAAAATTCCAATTTGTAACAAATTTAAAGGGAAAATACTGAAAATCAGAAGAGGAGTATAAAACTAAAACCTTTTTAGCTTAAAATAATAGTTTTCACTTTTATCCTTTGCCATTTTCTGTACAAACAAAAAGAAAACATTACTAAACGATTATTTTTGACAATTAATTTTCTGTTATCGGGTCTAAAAGAAATAAAACTGATGAATTCTGTGACCATGCGGTTGCAGTTTTACTGTTTGTACCGGACCGACCCAGCGCCACCTGGACCAGCTGCAACAATAACATCCTGATTACAGGTTGATGCATCAATAATTCAGCACCAGGCCACTAACTGTCTACCTTCAATTGGAGCTGAGACTTTGTTTTGATTTTGCATGCAGGCATTATTCTGTTAGCTAAAACTGCAAATTCAAACTGTAAGCATCGTCTCAACTGGATAAGATATAAACTTTTCATCTCTTCTATCACAGTAATATTAATACTTTATTTTAAATTAGCTTTTGCACTAGAAGCTAGACTGAAAATACTTGGTGAGATTTGTGTTTTTGCGTTGAAGAGACAGTTCATGATCAAATGTGACTGAATTTAAAAGATTCTGCAAAGAGTGGGCCAAAATGTCTCCAAAGAGCAGCTGTGGACATCAAGAGTGGCACAGGCAGTTTGTCCTTGAACAGGGTATGATAGGTCTATCAGGTACTATTTTTACACAAAATCATTCTTAGATAAGGAGATTTTAGCCTAATGAGCTCAGAATGAGTTGGTTTATGATGTCTTGTCACTTTAAATTCAAATAATCTGCTGCAGGCCACGCCTTCCAGGTGAACATTAACATTCACCTGTGAAAATGGCTGCAAACAGATGCACAACTATACAACTGTACATCTTTGAAAAGCAGAAATGGAGCCTCCTGCACAACCAATAAGAATGCAGCAAGTGGTTTCTGGGTGGTAAGTCAACAACAAAACACTTGTCTTTTCCAGCAGCCATTGTACAGAGCACACAGCAGTAAAACCAGCTGACCAAACAGGCAGGAGCTCCGCTTGGGTTGCTAGGTAACGGGCCAGTGACCGCTGATTTGTGACAATACATTCTGGAAGGTTTCTGAAACGACTCATATTCTAGACACCAACAAACTTTAACGTATTGCCAAAAAACAGGCTCTGTGTTTTTTAAAGAACTTGAACTGTTTTTAGAAGCAGTAGAGACCGAAATGGAAGTACAAAAATGTGCAAATGTGATTTTTTTTTTTCACTTAAAGAACTCTGTACTCTATACTCCGCTTGGGTTGCTAGGTGACAGACAGAACTCTGCTGCGGTTGCTAGGTAACGGGCAGTGCCTGCTGATTTGTGAGGTTACATCCTGGAAGGATTTGAAACGGCTCATTTTCCAGACACCAAAAGACATGAACTTATTCCCAAAAAAATGGCTGTTTTTTTTCCCTTGGGTTGTTTTTAAAAGCAATAGAGACCAAAAAGGAAGTACAAAAACGGGCAAAATGTTAATTTTTCCACTTTAAGAGCTCTGTAAGTTGGTAAATACTTTCCCTCAACACTGTACTGTATTGTCTGGGATGTACGCATGCTGCCAGGCGGGGCGTCCCACCAGTTAAAGTCGTGTTTCTACCTGCGGTAGGGCGATGGACAGCTGCCTCTGCAGGGACTCCTTCTCGTGGCCCAGCTCTCGCAGGCGAAGGTGCGCCGTCCCCAGGCTGTCCTGCGTCTCCCTCAGGCTCTCCAGCAGCCTCTCCCGCTCCGTCAGCATGTTCACCATCAGCGACTCCAAGTTACCAGAGCTTCCCCCTTCATCACTTCCTCCTCCTCCACCTCCTCCTCCACCGCCGCCGCCACTGCGAGGATCTCGGCTTCCATAGCCTCCCATCCCACCTGCGCTCCCCGCTGGCGAGGACGAGCCGCCGCCACCTCCGCCTCCACGGCCGTCCTCTGAGATGGTGGGCATCACCTCGCACATCATGGTGAGGCCTGAGGAGTTATCACAGGGGGGGACTAGGACGGTCTGCTGAGGAGCTTCTTCCTCGTCATGAAAAGTACGGCTGCTGGTTTTTGTAAGGAGGGATTCTGTCAGGGGAAGTTGTGAGGAAGACGAGGTGGATTAGGTACTGGGGAACAGGGTAGAGTGGGGTGCAGGAATGAAAGGGACAGATGTGGGTTTTTAGTGAGCGACCTCTGACCTCTTGGCTCCAAGGATTACTGGGCTGCCAGATGAACCTGAAAGAAGAAGAAATCACAAGGTTATTTTTTAAACAATACAAACAAGGGGTGGACAATGAATTGATGACATATCGTAATGATCACTAGATCAATATAAATAAATAAAACGTCTGATTGTTTAATCAATATCACTGCAAAAACACAAAATCTTAGCAAGTATACTTTGTCTAGTTTCTAGTGCAAATATCTTTGTACACTTTAAATAAGACAAAACCAACTTACAAGTATCTTTTCAGTAACATATAGAAGCTTGTACTAAATAAATAATTCATTAATGGTGATGAAAATGTACTTTTTCCACTGGCAGATTAATTTACTTATAATATGGGAAAAATGTCTTGTTATAATAATCTGCCAATGGAACTACAGTTTTCTTTGATGCATATAGATGATGGCAGAAAGATAAAAAACAAAACAGCTTAAACTGAGTTGCTACCTCTTCCTGTTTACGTTGACGCTAACATTAGCAGCAGAGGATATGGATAGATGCTGCGGGAAATTATCAAGGATTGGTTCAATAGTTTCATTGGTTTTTACGTGAAAAGGCAATCAGAACTGTCATTAGTTCTTGTAGAGAAGGAAAAAACTGCCACCACTAAATCCCTAAGATAGCATTAGCATTGTTAGCTGTTAGCACAGCTGGCTAGTGCAACAGGATAGAAAAGCAGATGTTAATAATTGTAATTGCTACAAAAGTTAGTTTAAAAAAACTACTTAACTTTGTTTTTTACATAAAAAGAAGATGCTAATGAAAAAAATGTTGAACTGGCATAGAGGCTGATAGAAACACTTAATCATGATTTTTTTTAAGCTTACAGCTAGCACTGCAGCACAGCCAGCCACCACAGAAGGTTAGAAAAGTCTAAAAATAAACTAGACCAAGAATACTTGGTAATATTTGTGTGTTTTGCAGTGTAGTGACTATCAATGAAGAAATATTTATTTTCCCGGTACGCTAACTTCCCCCCAAAGTACAATTTAAATAAAGTGGAAGTTTGACTAGAGTGGCCAATCCAGTTCATTTGTAAAAACTCTTAACTTAAATTATAAAACATTAATCCAACAATTACTCACCCATAATAACTTATTGCAACCTCAGCATGGTTGCAATAAAGAACATATTGTAGCAAGTAACAGATTTGTTGTTATAGAAAAGACAAAAAAAGAGCTGGTTCAAGCTAGCTTTAGCATAGTACCAAAGTTAGCAAAGTAGCAGTTTATACATTCATTTAAGACCAATAGTTGTTTGTTTTGTTTGTGTCTTTGTGACGCTGTGTGATAAACTGGTGACCTGTCTGTGATGCACCCCAACTTTGACCCAATGACCCCAGAAGTTATGCACCGTTTTCTTTAAAGATGCAATATGTAATTTTAATAAAATATTTGTTTTTAATTTGTTAAAACTGTCACCATGTCGTGACAGTTTGCTTGAGACAGATAATCTGTGAAAAGATCGATCTCCTCTCACCGCACCAACCAGAAACAACCAATCAGAGCCAGGAGGCGGGTCTTAGCGCTGTCAGTCAATAACTTATCTTTATCCACCGTCATATATGGTCATACCTAGCTTTAGCATAATGCTATCTGCACTGTACTATAGATTTTGACAGAAAGCGCTAAAACCCTCCTTCTGGCTCTGACTGGTTGTTTTCAGTTAGTACTGGGAGTACTGGGAGAAGGCACAGGAGTTGGGTTTTGTCACAGTTTATCTACTATACTGTCACCACAGAGTGGCAGTTTCAACAAATATGTAAACATTTTTTATGCTTAAAAGTAACATACTGCATTGAATAAGTGGGTATAACCAATAGACTAACTTTTATTTAATCTTTCCTCTGATCCATCCATTACTCTCATACTAAAAAATAAAAGCACACATTGCCTCCTTTCCCCCTCACACTACTGATTCAACCATAGTGCATATCAGAGCCGTCTAGATCTCATAATGGTAATGATAAATGCGTATGATGAAAAGACAGAATAATAACTGTCAGGCCTGTGTAGGTTACGGTAGAAATATGCGGCGCAGCTGTTAACATTCATGTGGAGGGAATGAAAATGGGGTGTCATCATAAATTGTGTCACCGGGGGATTTTTATTTATATTTTTATTCTTTTGTTAACGTTTCCGGCACCCATTTGTGGAAACATTCAGCAGGCCTGTGATGTTTGTGTTGCTGGGAGGGAGAATGAAACGCTGTCTTGGGGAACAGAGATCGTACATTTCCGTGCAAGGTAGCCTAACGCCGCTATCACATCATGGTGGGAGGTGCCAATCATCCAGTAAATGATGCAGGCCTAATTAACGAGATTACACCAAAAGATGTCACACCTCTGGATTAAAATCTGTGGCTGCGATTAACACAAGTGGCGCAAAACCGTTGCGTTTAATCCAGTATTAAGGTGGATATTTCCCATCAACACCCCAGTGCTGCTGCTGCTCCCCCCTCCTTCTCCTCATCCTCTCCTCTTCACCCCCCACCCATAAAAACAGCTGGAAACGCGCCGCTACAAATCCGAACAGCTGTTTGCGCGGCTTACCGTTTCCATGATCGACGGAGACGGGAAATAAAAGCGCATATCCGGCCGGCTCACTCCATCAGAGCATCCGAGGAGAGACGGGAGGATGCAGGTTATCCCTGTTCCAGCCCGGTTACCAGCCTGGACCCATCCCCTCCCTGCCTGAGCTGCTGGAGCGACGACGGCTCCGAACCGACGCTGCGTCAAGCCGCACGCAGGCGGCGCCACAGCCACTTCCGGTACGGAGCATTTCCATTATTTTACAGGCAGATTGTCACGTTTATCAGTCAATGGCAGAGTTGGGTGGAAACTACTTACATTTACTTGAGTAACTTTGGGGGGGGTATATATTGCCCCCCCCCAAATATATAAATATATATATATATATATATATATATATATATATATATATATATATATATATATATGAAGTATATCCACTCTTACTTTAGTAAAAGTTCTGTTAATGTTTTAACCAAACATTAACCAGACTCAGAGAGTTTCTATAAAAGTTTCATAAGTTTTTCATTGAAATAAACTGATTTTGAATTTGTTATTTTTGTTAGTTATATGAATTAGAGTCATTTTGTGCATTAAAATTCCAAAATGTCCACTTAACTTTATACACTGCTCAAAAAAATAAAGGGAACACTCAAATAACACATCCTAGATCTGAATGAAAGAAATATTCCCATTGAAACTTTGTTCTGTACAAAGTTCCATTTGCACAACAGCAGGTGAAATTGATTGTCAATCAGTGTTGCTTCCTAAGTGGACAGTTTGATTTCACAGAAGTTTGATTTACTTGGAGTTATATTGTGTTGTTTAAGTGTTCCCTTTATTTTTTGAGCAGTGTATTTTGGTCTGTCTGACTATGTAATTTTTAAATATTAATTAATGATTGATAATTTTATCAGTTACTCAGTACTTGAGCAGATTTTTATACTAAATATTTTTTTACTCTTACTTGAGTGATTTCTTGGATGGCTACATTTTACTTTTACTTTAGTAAACATGTTGAAGTATTGCTACTCTTGAGTATTTTTGATTACTCTGCCCCCCTCTGGTCACGTTCAACTGCGCCGTTACCTAGCAACCCAAGACATGCACGTAGAAATGGCAAATTAAGTTTTAAAAGGTAAACTGAAAGTTGATTAAATAGGGCAAATGGACAAATTGAAAATTAAAGAAATGCTAATAATAAACACCAGATAGAAATTTAAACTGTGGTGAATTTCAGAGGTGAGTAAGATTAGCACTACTTCAACATATTGTTACTCAAATAAAAAGTATGGGGTAGTAAAAATACTCCTAAAAGTAAATTATTTCAAAAGTTATTCAAGTAAATATAACTAGTTACCCAACCTCTGATAGCCAGCAAAGAAAATCCTTAAAATGTTCAGGTTTACAAATCATTAAATAGACTCTCGCATGAAGAAATGTCTTTTTTAAAAAAACATTTATTTTTTAAAAACAATAAATAAAGTTTATTTGTTTTGTTTACTGTCTTGTCTGCTTGTTTTAAATGGCAACATAGAGAAAAAAAATAAATATAAATGAATAAAATATAAATAAATAAAATGTTTTTAAATGGAAAAATGAGAAGGTTTGGTTCTTTATCTATCTATCTATCTATCTATCTATCTATCTATCTATCTATCTATCTATCTATCTATCTATCTATCTATCTATCTATCTATCTATCTATCTATCTATCTATCTATCTATCGTAATAAACAATAATTTTGAATAGTAAGCAGAATAAAAACTTTATTTTATTAGCTAATTAATTGTGTTTCCTGTTTCTTTGTGCAACTTAACGGCTTCCTGTCATCTTTCCTGCTTCTCGTGAAGATGCTGGATCTTAAAGGAACAAGGCTCCACCGAACCGACCGGGGATGCCCATTATCTGAACTTTTACCTTCCACCAAGCTGTAGGTTTCTGTCTCTAACTGCGCAGTATGAAGTACTTGAGACGTTTCCGCTGCTTTATTCGAGCCGCTGAGATTCAAAACATGACAATTAAATGGAACAATTGCGCCCTCTGCTGTTGAATCTCGATAATGCAGAGAACTACACGCTTAAAAAATGTCTTCTCATTTGCGATACTATCACTATTTGGAGTAATTCTCCAAGTAATGTAAATTTCGGGCAAAAAATCTTCGTAAAAACGTGGAAATTTGGAGTTTTAAAAGTAGAAAAAAGTTTTTAAAAAAACAGAATTTTTGAGGTTAACCTTAAAAACTTTCTAGAAAAAAAGTGAGAAAATTCCGAGCTGCTGAGTTTGAAAATTTGCTGGAAAATTTCCGGAAATTTGAGTTTAATCTCAGAAATTTTTAGATTAACTGGCAATTGTTCAAAAAGTTTTCTAGAAAATTGCTGAAAAAACTCACCAAAGGAAATTTCAGAGTTTGAAAAGTTGCCAGGAAAAAATGTTCCAAAATTTCGAGATTAATCTCAGAAATTGTATTTTAAAAACTCAGAAATTGTTGAGGCAGAAGAAAAACTTGGATATTTTTGAGTTTGCAGAATTTAAAATTTCTGAGAAAAAATAATCTCAGAAAAAATTTGAAATTTTCTGGTTTTTTTCTCAAAGATTTCTGAGATTAATCTGAACATTTTCTTATTTTTACAAGCAAATGTTCAACATTTCAAACTCAGAAATGTCCTTTTCTGAAATTGCTGAGGTTAATCAAATCTTTTTGGCAGAAAGTTGTTCCTCTTTTTTTATAATCTACAACATGCTGTCGTATTAACCAACTTAAACTTTAATCACGTTTATATTTTCCTAAGGTTTATTTTAAAGTCCTTCAGTTACGTATCAATGAGAAGAAAAGTTATGAACAAACTCCATCATCATCTTCTTCTTTTTCCCTATTTTTTTTTTCATTTTATTCATTTTTATTAGTAGTAGTAAAAGCAGCATTATGATGTTCCCAAATACTGTCACATTATCATCTTCCTCCTCGTCCTCATTTTTGTATTTTTCAGTTTGTTCACCTTTATCATCTTCATCTTTATAATCCTCAGTATCATCCCTGATCTTTCATCATAGGTATCCTCTTTTAGTCACTTTTGAAAAATATTAACTTCAGCGTTGTTTTAATAAAATAAAGCGCTTAGTTAAAGTTTTCCATTAGCATACTTAGAACTTCTTTCTGTGTATCTCAGCTATAATATTTGATCATCTACCCAGGAACTTGAGGCTTGTGAAGGTTTCTTAAGAACGATACATCTGACTCCAAGAAATGTCACTGACCTCGTGGCAGAGAGATCTTTCCTTAGACGTCTATATTTATCAGGAGTGACTGCGGTTACTGACGAGCGGCAGCTGGACGGACACTGGGAAGGGAGGCACCCTGCAAGGTCACCAAAGGTCAGCGGGTTAGAGGAATGCAGATAGGAATGTGACAGTTTGGGGTGCAAATACTTTAACAGGCCAACCAATAAAGATGGAACGAAATCACCTGGGAGAAGTGACAGAAGAGACCAAAAACTGAGTTTACAAAGACAGACTGAACCTCCTGATAATACATTAACACATTAACTATATAAAAAAAACATTGTGGATTCTCTCCAATTAACGTAGGATCAGAAGTATTAGGGCCGTTGTAGGTAGAAAAAAATGGAGTAAGGTTTTTCCAAAAAACTCAGAAATTCTGAGATTAATCTCAGAAATTTTCCAGAAATGATTGCAAATTTCTGAGTTGGGAAAGTCAAAAATTTGAGAGAAAAAACTCTGAAACTTTGATATCAATCTCAGTTTTTTTGACTAAACACTTGGAAAATTATGAGTTTGAAAACTCAAAAATTTGTGAGAAAACAAATTTATTTTTTAGCTTAATCTCAGAAATTTTCTAGAAAAAACATGGAAATTTCTGAGTTTAAAAGTCAAAAATTTGTAAGAAAAAACAAAAAACTGTTGTGCTTAATCTAAGAAATTTTCTAGAACAGCACATATGTGAGTTTCAACACATTCCAAATATTTGGTTAAATTTGTGGAAATTATGTAATCAGATAAATTAAAATAAAAATGTGCAATTACTATTATTTCCACAATTAATGCCAAGAAAATTTTAAAAATAAGCACAAATCGTTATTAAATAACAAAGTAAGAAAGAAGAAAAACTTCCAAGTGAAATTTTTTCAAACTGTTATAATAGAGAAGTCTGAAGCGAATACTTACAGTAGATAAATATATTAGACAAGAACAGTTCAAAGTATTTCTGTATGATGGATTATGCTGATTGTAAGTCAAGATTTTTCCACTAAAAAATTTGTTTGTTTGTTTTTTCTTTTAACAGATTACGTTCCTAAAATAATGGCCTTAGTTATATTAGAAAATATATAAATCACCACCTCTTTCTTTCCAAGAGATGGTTTAGGTACAAAAAAAAACATTTTGGCCAAAATTACTTTGGCCATCATTTTAGGAAGGTGACAATCTTTAAAAAGAGCAAAAAGTAACATATCGTTTCTTTTATTTTGCGTTATCTTTATGAAATCACGATTGT
This sequence comes from Xiphophorus maculatus, assembly GCF_002775205.1. Lineage (NCBI taxonomy): Eukaryota > Metazoa > Chordata > Actinopteri > Cyprinodontiformes > Poeciliidae > Xiphophorus > Xiphophorus maculatus. The sequence continues at coordinate 3,710,233 of NC_036458.1, forward strand.
TTGGTTTAAAACTTACTTGTTAGTCAATTAGCCGAGAAAAAAAGACACATTTAAATAAAAATAAAACAAAACGCAAGTTATCAATCGCGTTTCCGGTGTACACCGGAAGTAAACACAAATGACTCGAGGCGCTTCCTTGTTGCTGACAAAAGCGGATGATTCTTCCCCAGATTTATATTATGTTATTTCACTAAATATCAAAGGAAAAAATGCCTCGTAGAAACGAGATTCCTGAAGGCATCCGGTCGAAAGTTGTAGATCTGCACAACGCCGGGATGGGATACAAACTGATTTCAAAGAGTCTGGAGCTGCATCACTCCACAGTTAGGAAGATTATCCATAAATGGATACGATTTAACACCGTGGCGACCCTGCCGCGGAGTGGGAGACCCACGAAGAAGCTTCCGAGCAGGACACGGACAGCTCAGCCGGAGGAGGTGAGCCGGGTTAACGGGAAGCTGCAGCTTTTTACCCGGCAAAGGGAATCAGTGGAGCGGGTAAAAGATGCTGAGGAGCTGGAAGGGCTCCAGGTTTCTGGGATGACAATGGGATCTTTAACATCACTGGTTTGGCGTGAATAATTTTATTTATGAGTGTGTTTGTTTATTTTTTTTCAGGAAGAACATGTTGAGTTTTACAGCATTAAAGGCAAAACTGACATATTGCAATGTCTCACTCTAATTTCTTCATGTTTTCCTTCCATCCATCCATCCAACCAACTTGATCATTCCTCCTTCCATCCAGCCATCATCTCTCTCCATCTACCCATCCTCCTCTATCATCCATCCATTTTTATCCATCTACCAATCTGCTTCTACCATTCATTTATCCATCCATCCCTCCTCTAATTTCCATCCATCTTTACCCATCCATCCATCCATCCATCATCCTATGATTCTGTTGCATTTGTGTCGTTTTATGATTAATGAAGCATAAATGAATCATTGATTCAAGAGCTTTGCCTTTTAGCTCACAACCTTCTTCAGCATCACAGCATATCCTCTACTCTAGCATCACTGGTAAACAGACACTTGAATCCTTCTGCTTAATGCAGAGACTGTTGGCCAACTCAGCTGGTTCAGAGCTGATGATCCAACTTGTTTCTTAATTTGGACACGATTTATATTCTTTTGTTTTTTAGGCTGATCATGCTGGGCCTGCCGGTGATAAAGGAGGGAATAAGGCAGAAGTAAAACATGTATATATTATTAACATTTATCTTCACTCTTTTAAAAATGAGCTCCGTATTTTACTTTTGTATGTTTGTTGTAAATATAATCTAAGGATAACATACTTTCCTCCATTTCTAGGTTGATCTGCATTCAGCTGGACCAGCACATCTTATTAAAGACCCAGATGAGAAAATGGTAAAATAAATATAAATAATAATAGTAATAATAAATGTACTCAGTGTGGGTTGAGATTGTTAAAATAAAAAACGACCATTCTGTTTGTCTTTTAAATCCTAGCGAGAGATGAACAGTGAGTGTGAAGATGCTGACAGTGCGGACTATTCATCTGATTCTGACGAAGAAGACCCCATGGTGCTAAATGTTTTAATAAACCTAAAAGATATGCTACTGGTAGAAACTGTAAAATATTCAGATTATATTTTTTTCTCTGACTTTTAGCTCAGGATCCTGTTTCCCACAGTGTCAAACGACAGAGAAGTTCCAGACCACAAAACGGTAAAATAGATTCATGATGCTGATTTTTGACTTCAATGAGCTTCCTCCAGTCTTTGGGACTCTCCTGGACAAATCTATTTTCTTTTATTGAAAAACATGAATTGGCGTGTTTTCATTAAGCAAATTAGTTTTCGGGATTCCGGTTTCTGCAGAATATGGCCAGTAGAATTCCAGCTTGAGATGCTGCAAAAAAAAAAGATACATTTATTTGAAGATTTTGTTCACATCTCGATCAGGATTGACCATAATTGTAAAGGACGGCCAGTTTTTTTCTCCAAAGGGAATAACATGTTTTATTGAACTGTATTTGCTTAATTCATCTTTTTAAGTCTCTGTCTTTTCTGTTTTTCAGCGTAAAAATTCAGCTTCATGTGACGACACACCAGAAGACGATCCCATGGTTTGTTCCTCCTATATCCATTTTTATTTAATATCATCCCGTTTACTTTCTAATTTTCTCTCCATAACATTTCAGGAGCAAATTTTTGACCCAAACTTTGACGATGAGAAGAAGATTTACGCTGGTTCTTCGGTCAGTGTGAGAGCGCTCCTCCTCCTCCTCCTGGCCTTCATCCTGAAGCACGACTTGTCAAAAGCAGCCACCAAAGACCTCCTGGCCCTCCTCAACCTCATGGTGCCTGGATGCATTCCCAGCTCTCTGCAGTTCATAAAGAAGCATTTGACTGACATTGACAAGAAGACGGAGATCCACTTGTACTGTCCCAGGTGTGAAAACTACCTCGGTGTAGAGCCTGGGACCGAGTGCGGAGTGTGTCAGCAGCGCTTGAGCAAAAGAAGTCTGCTTGAAAAGGCAAACTACTTCCTGGTGTTGCCTCTAGAAAACCAACTGAGGAAGGTCCTCAAACGCCTTCACTCAAAGCTAGGCAAGCATTTTACAAAGGACGATTACGTTTCTGACGTCAACACCGGTGGTGAATATAAGCACGAAGAGCAGGAGGGCAGTATTACACTTACCTTCACATGTGACAGCTCTCCTCTTCTCAACTCATCCAAGTTTTCAGTCTGGCCCATCCTGTGCACGATCAACGAACTTCCGTATGTGGAGCGGTGTAAAAATGTTCTGCTGCACACGTTGTGGTTCGGCAAAGGAAAGCCGCTGCTTCAGTGTTTCTTTACGCCGTTCATTAACGAGCTTCATAAACTCTCTCACGAGGGCTTCACTTGGGAAGACGAGAGCGGATTAGAGCTTAACACCAGAGTGATGGCGAAAATCTGCGTCTGCGATTCAGTGGTGAGGTCAGCGGTGCAGAACTTTCAGCCGTTCAGTTCGGAGTTTGGCTGCGGGTTCTGCTACCACAAAGGAGAGCTGGTTCAGAAGGGTCGGGGTTACACCAGAGTCTATCCGGTTCAGGTTGACGGATGTGACCTGCGGCACATGGCTGAGACGGAGCAACTGGCCATCGTAGTGATTGAGAATGGGTATCCACAAGGTCAAATGGGTGTCAAAGGTCACAGTCCGCTGCTTCTGCTGCCTTCGTTTGATGTCGTCAAAGGTTTTATCCCAGATTACATGCACTGTGTTTGTCTTGGGGTTGTTCCTGAGTTTGTCAATCTTTGGTTGGATCCTCTTTATGGCAGAAAGCGCTTCCACCTTTCACCTCAGAGTTTGAAGAACCTGGACAAAGCTTTGTCTGCCATCCAACCCCCAGATGAGATCAGACAAAGACCTCGGCGTCTCAGTGAGAGGATGCATTGGGAGGCATCCGAGTGGCAAGCGTTTGCTCTTCTCTACTCTCCTGTAATACTGAGGAAGGTTTTACCAAACCTGTACTACAAACACTGGATGCTTCTCATTTCATCACTTCACATCCTCCTCTCCCCGTTTGCCTCCCAGGAGGAGATCAGCTGTGCAGAGCTGTGCCTGGTTCAGTTTGTCTCCCAGGTACCGTCTCTGTACGGACTTGAGCATTGCTCATTTAACTGCCACTTGCTGACGCATCTGTCAGAAAATGCCCGTAACTGGGGACTGCTGTGGGCCAACTCCACCTTCGTCTTTCAGGGTGTCCACAGTCGACTCCTGCAGATGTACTCCAGGGCTCAGTCTGCGCCATCCAACATCTTCAAGCAGATAGTTTCCTATGATGAGATTATTATAAAAGGAAGTGATGTTCTGAAGAATGCTAGTACAGAAATCACAGACCTGTTTTCCTCCATGACAAGCTGTGGTATCCTTACCAAATTATCCAACTGCATCAGTAAAGATGTGTTTACTTTGGGATGCGGATCTCAGAGATCTCTAACTGTGAGAGAACTTGCTGCATTGCAGAGCAAAGATACACGGCCCGTTACTGAATACGCACATTTTGTCTACAGAGACATGCTGGTCACCACTTTGGACTGCAGCGTCTCTTGCAAAAGGAACAACTCAGTCATAGAAACGACCAGCGGCTTTGTTCTTGTAGAGTCCGTGGTGGTCGTCGAGGGGCATTGCAGCTGTGAGAGATCGTCCGACTGCTCCTGCAGAGAACTGGTTGCTTTCTGCAGAAAACTGCTTCCCTCAAACTCCCAACCAACAATCCAGAACAAACAGATCAACAGAAACATTGCAGAGTTCCTCGTAAGAGTGAGGATCTCGGATGAATTCTGCACAATGACATGTCGGGACATTGTTGCGAAATGTTTTGTGATGGAGCAGAAGGGTCGACTATATGTCATCAGAATGCCAGTACTTGAGACACGATAAGTCACATGTTGAAATACCATTAAGCACATTTTGTAATATGTGTTTGTGGGTTTTTGCATGACATAAATGTGTTGGTGTTGTGTCTTAAATGGAGCAGTAGGTACATATTGAAGCACACTTATTTTACACCAGGATCTTAATGTTGATCCTGCAGTGATTTTTACATAGGTCTATAACAATTTTTTTATCATATCCAAAATATGATAAAAAAAAATGTAAAAAGTTTATTCTGGTTTGACTATGTTCTCATTTCTGATGTTTACAATCAGAAGACATTCCTGTACCATATGAATGTTTTTGCTTTTTGTGCCTGGAGTTTTGTATTTGACATTCACATTTTTGTTATGTACATAAAAAACTTAATGTCATTGTACTATTTAGGTGTTGAAAGACATTTTCATATATTCACAGTACTTTGAATATTTATGACAAACATGTACACATGGACTAAAATATCTGCATACATGCATATGAGCCTGCTATCATTGAGTTTTGGGGGTCCAGTTGTTTCCAAGTTGTAATCAGCCAGCTGTTGATTCAAGGTAAAATTAAATAATTTGGACATAGTTTTCTTTTACTTTTTGCAATGAACCTGTACAATTTGCAGCAGAACAGCCTCATAAAACCAGACAGTTGGTTCCGGTGTCGTGCGGTGAGATTCATAGCTGGTGAGGCGCTGACTTAATCATAATCAGATTTACAAATATAGACCCCCTGCATGTTATTGTTAACTCTGGAGGGCAAAAAGACTACATGTCATCCACGGCTGCGCTGCTGCAGTAGAGTAATTCCATTAAACTCAATCAAACCTGGATATGTAGACATTATTAATTTCGCGCTGTGCTCCACAGCAAAGGGGAAAACCGTTAAAGTACAACTCAAAACCACGTCTTTCTTTCTCGCTCTCTGTATCAGCTCGGCGCAGACTCGTTGCCATAGCAACTGACAACAACGTCACAAAAAACACTCAAATATTTCCCACACAAGGAGCAAAACATCCAGTCTGTTGCAGTAGTATGGTTTTTGCGATTATTAATAAGTGATTGCTGTGGTAGGAGGAGAAAACTATAAATATATCGCTGCACTTGACTGTTTGGCTAGCTGCATGGCTAGCTCGCTGCTACTGTCTCTTACTCTGCAGTTGTGGAGTCACAATGTCTGGGATCATGAGCGCCCCCTGCCATGAAGCAAGAGAACTGCCTGCCTCACCTCGAATCTGTTCTCTAAACGAAAGGAAAAGAAACACGTTACACAAACAGTTGGTGACAAAAAAAACACTGTACATTATATACATAAGCTAAATTATGGAAAAACTGTTCATACATTAAATGTTTTTTAGCCATTTTATTGGCAGACAGACAGGAGGAGCATGCTCCCATGGCAGCCAGTTACCGAGAGGTTGACCAATCCCAGGTGAGGCTCAACTCGCTGCTGCTTCACCGGCTTCGCTTCCGTGCATTTGAATGGGAAAATGCGAAAATTCAGCGATTTTGAAGAAAAAGTCATCAGAATTTGTTAAACTCCATGAAAAATAGGTACTTTATAGTACAAACCACAAGGTGAAAATAGCAATATAAATAATTTTATCATTCTATATTATTTTTTCATGATAACAGGCGAGGCTCTGCCTCCACTGACTCACATCACTGGTTTGTTCAGTGATCTTAGATTTAAAAGCATTACCTTAACTTCTCCAAACCTTCTTCTTGTCATTTGTCCAAAGATATAGGCTTGTTCATGTAGCAGCTACTACTACCAGAAACTGACAATACTGACTTGGTCAGTACCTTTCAGTCCATGAAGATAAAAAAAAATGGTTTCCCAGAGAACAGTGACACTGGTATTCCAACAGTTTCCAGTTAGGCCAGACTTGAGTCATGGTGGCAAAGTGGTGATGTATTTTCAAATGTTCAAGAAACCATTTTGAATGGATTTGGACAAGGGAAGTGATCCTGCTGTATGTAAGCAACAGAAAACATGGTGTATGCACAGCCTTTTGAAATGATATTAGAATCTGCAGCTGTTTAATAAAAGCTCCAAAAGATTTCCTAATCTTCCATCTTGTCTCCTGTTGGTGTCAGTGCCAGCAAAGCGACACAAAACCACAGCTATGCTTCATAAAAGATTCCCAACACCTCTTTGACTTACTCATACAGATATGAGCAAATTTTAGCTTGTGTTTGTGCTTTTGGGTCAGCAGAGGTCTTATACTGGTCAAAGGTGTTTGACCGGCTGTGTCTTCAGGAATCCGGGGGCAGCCTGTGATAATTTCCTCTTTCTGATACTTCTACTTCCAGTATGCTTCCGACTGTATCTCTAGGAAGATTTAGGGTCTTTCCGATATTTTGTATGCTTTTCTTTGTACAAGATTCTTCCCTCAACTGTTTGGACTGTATTAGCAACATGCCATAAAACGTTATGATTAACGCATTCAGTCTCAAGCTCACCTAATGCATCTGACAAAGCTCTTGACAGGTTACATCAGGTGTGCCTGAGACCGTATTAGATTTGCAAATATCTTCTCCAGTTACTTTGTGTGTGTATTTATGAAAGACTTTGAGATGAAGGAGGAGCTGGCAGCTCTACGGCCAATGAAGGACACTAGAACAGGGAGTGGTTTGTTCAGAGGTAAATGTATCTGTAGAGGTAAGCTGGTACCTCTACAGATAAACTGGTAAACTGGTGAAGTTACCTCTGGTAAAAGTACCAGAGGTACAAACTGGGAGGTGTTACAACTGATTTTTGTAGAAATTTGACCAGGGTAATGTTAGTTTTGAAATTAACCATATAATGTCGCAGTGGTAGGAGTTTGTCTTGTAATCGTGGGTTGCTAGTTCAAGACCTAATCCGTCTGCCTCCAATGTTGTGTCCTAAGTCAACTTTTAAGCAATTTTTGTGAATGTTCATTAAATACTGTTTCTGTAGTGTGAGACCTGTACGCTAAGCTAAACTAAGCATCAATAGTTAGCAGGATATAAACAATGGATGGATAATTATTCTGTAAATTGTTTATTGAAAACACCTGAACCATTTTGAAATGTAAACTTAAGTGAAGCTGTTTTACCAGATGACTTTAATATACCCTGTGACCTTTATTAAAGAATATGGCAAAATTGGATTCAAAACAATATATTTACAGTTCTTCACTGAAAACATTGTAAACATCATTAAAGTTAAATTGTAGTTAACATAAAGTACACAAATGTTTCACAATACAGTAAAATTGCAACATAATTTTGATATTTAAGAACCACAAGCACACAGCATTTTACTGTAGCAAGATCAAACCTGGGGAATCTGAAATAGCTTAACACTGTCAGTTACTGTTTTTTTGTTGTTGTTTTTTTACATATTAAACCACAAACAGAAGAACAAGATGATCCCAGGTCAAAACAACCACAACAAAATTAACACAGATTTCATTTTAACAGGAACATTAGTTATAAAAAGGGCAGTCATCGAATGTTCACAAAAATAAAATAAAAAAAGATCACAAATGTACATGAACAACGTAACATGTGGCGTTAAAAGCAGCATCTGATTGATAAAGTACAATGGAAACAAAGATTGAAGTATGTAAACATTAAAACACTGGAATATGGTATCATGATATATTTTACAATCTTTTTACAAGTTCCTTAAGAAAAGGAAAACTGAAACATGCACCATACTTACATAGGTACATACATATGGTACAGTAATCAATTAACACTTGTGTGAGACTGAGCGACGCGTGCCTGTCTCTCTTTGAAAGCAGCAAGGTGATCAATAATCGACCTATTGATGAGACCATAGACATGAATACGTAGACGCCTCATGGAGCGGGTCGGCCAGTTGCTGCGATACGTCACAGCGTCCGCCATATTGAATGTGGCCTATGTGCCAGTAAGGTAAATGGACCGAACTACAGAAATGCCGTTCTACAAAGTATTTTAAGTTAATACTTGTCATTGACACATTTTCTCACACACACTAATATATTTGGTAATCAAATAAATGACTAAAGACGGAGTTTCTAACTTTTGATGTGATTATTTAATTGTTTTGGGGGATTTCTGAATAAACAGCACAATGTTTTTATTTGATAGAAATGATTCATTTTTATATTGACACTGATGAACACACTTTTTCAGTGTTTTATAAAATAACATATTTACATGATTCCATAATTTATTATACATTTAACATTTCAAGACCAGAAAAAAGAAATATTTTCTTGTATTTATTTTTTATACATATTATTGATAAATGACTTGATTTATCAAAGTCATTGTCACTTGACAATGACTTTGATAAACATTAAACTACATATTTTTCTTACTTTTTTCTGGAAAATAAATATTTATTACAGTATGAAGTTGTCAAATGAAATAATTATTCATACTGTTATTTTCTTTAATTTTGTTCTGTCATTTATCATGTGTGTTTCTTGAAGTTGAGGTGCTGCTCAGAGCTGCACCTTTTGCTCCGTGTCAAACCACAAGTCATTCTGCGAGGGCAGCTCGTTTCCCTTCAACAGCCTCATGTCTGTATAGACACCTAACTGCTGATAAAGATGAAATAGTATTCGCACCTGCTCTGATTAAACTGTTGAACTCTCGGGGTGTGAAGCGAGCAAAGCGATTATTGGAAACCACGCGTCTGTTATCTACTCTGTATATAGGTGGAGTTGCGGTTTGAACAATGTCATGATGTTCTAATTTTCCGTTTGACCTAAACCTGCACCTGATGACCTTGTTCCAAGAAACTTTATTTTTGGTTGACTTCCTGGAATTGTTTTTGCGCCACCTAGGCGTCTAAGATGTGTATAAAAATGGACACTCTGTGTGCTGCCTTTCAGAGTTTGTTTGACAGCATGAAAACAGCTGTCCAACATTCTCTCCCCTGCAAAGGTGTTTGTTCTTAATAAAGCTGTGTTTTTTGTTCTGTCTTTTAAATCCTGGTAATAGACCATTTTTCAAACAAAGTCAACTCTGCTATTGACAGCAGAGTGAAAATAATTCGAATAGAGTAAATTATTTTTATTTCATTACATAAGCTGTATTAATACACTAATATTTCAGATTGAGATATTTAAAAATACACAAAAAGTGAAAGAACAAAACACATTTATTTATTATACTGGGAAGACTGGCCACAGGCAGGGCTTCAGTCTGCTGGCCACACTGGGAGAACTCCAATGAATTCTGAGATGTCCTGGTACACAGGCTAAAGCCCAGGATAAAAGAGGAATTATCCAAAAGTGTAATAGAAAATACATATATACTATATATATTTTCCTTCACATTCAGAAAAAGACATTTTCATCATGTTGGGGCTCTGACTCATGGCATCTTTATAGCATAGCTAAATACCGGCATTGTGAAGCTGAGCTGTGAAACAGAGACTGAAGAACAGCAGCTCCAGCTCTGATCCTGACTAACCTTTCCTCACAAAATCCCCTGGTTTTTAATACACTTCCTCTCTAACAGCAGTTTCTCATCAGCTCTCTCTCATTAGAAAACAGCATGAAAACGTTAGCTACACTAACAATCTGTGGTTATTTTGGGCCAATTTAGCTACATTGGCCCAATTTGGTTGTTTAGAAGCAAGTTTCTGGCTGCAAAGTAAAGTAATTCCGCTCTTTCATCCTTACCTGTGAAAGGTAATGCCAATGAATCCAGTTTGTATTGTAAAACTGTTGAAACAAGTCCAAATAGCACAGGACTTAGGGAGCTCCGATCACTCTCCTGCCACATACAAAATGGCGGTGACGTAACGTAGGACTTAACGCTTAATGAGGCGTCTACGTATTCATGTCTATGGATGAGACACTCCTGGCCTGGTGCAATACAAAGGACCATCTTTATTCTTGAGCAATCTCTCAGCTTCAGCTGCCGTCATGAGAAGTTAGTAAGGATGTTGAAAATCTCAGAGATTGTTTCTCTGTAGAACTGGATCCAAAGCAGCACCTCTTGAATTCATGTCCTAAGCACTTCTGTCCAAACAAGACTGTTAATGGTCAAACAAAAAGAAGCTTCTTTGGCATTAACCAGAATTGTGGTATAGATCTCCTGCCTGTTTTTTCCTCCTGCTGCTGTTGTGATGAGTACCTGAGGGCAGACAACACAAAAACACCATTACATCATGCATTGTTTTAGAATGGCAGTACTGACAAAAACAAATGGAACTTGATCTTACCTTAATGACGCCAGATGGCTTGAGAAGCTCTGGAGGGTGTGTTTAATCAAGACCACATCAGTGTCTTTCTATACCTCCCAGCTAGCATACTGTTGGGAGCTGGGATTTTATGAAACAGCCAGAGAAAAAACTGGAAGGCATCATCCTCACAAAGCCAGATGTGTCATTTTAGTTTTCTTTAAGTCCATCCAATGAGCAAATTCCCTTTCTGCAAGGATTTCATTAGAAATGCTGGTACGTTTGAGAGATCTGGTGAAAACAATGGCCATTCCTCAGGTAAGAAATCTCTCACTGTTGGTATGTTAGAAGTGGTTTGCAGCATAATCAGCTTAGAAGTTGTTCATAGCAGTTCATGCAACTTGCCACTCTCACTCCACACCATTGGGTGTTGAGTCGTTCAATTCATACTCTGTCTTCTATTTATCTGAGATTGGGTCACTGAGGTTCCGGCACCGCTCTCAAACCCATTCTGCAGTATCCCAAGGGGTTCACAGGTCAAAAGGGACATACAGACCCTCAACCAAATTCTGGTTCTGCCCTGCAGCTTCCTCCCAATAGGACATGTCCGGACAACCCCCAAATGGAGGCAATTCAGATGCACTCCAATCAAAACAGAAGCAGGGCTCTTCTCCAAATTCAATCATGATACATATTCTGGATCTCTGCGACAGACTCGAGTAGTACCAGTGCGTGTATGTCTATCTCTTGCTCCATCCAATCATTACTTGTGAACAAGACATTAACATGGTTAAACTTCTATCCTTGAGGTACACTCCACTCCAACGCGGTAGGAGTGCTCGATCTTCTTCCAGTTGAGAACTATGCCCTCTGACTTAGTTCAGCTTACTGTCTTTCTGACCACTTTACACTTGACACCAAACTGGAGATCAAACTCTTTGACTTCAATATTTCTCAGCACATACAAGATGTGCTTGGATAGCTACAAACCAACTTTTTGACATCTGGTAGCATTTGCTCTTAGCAGCTTGTGCTGAACATCTTTTGTCACTCCTTGAAAACACTCACTGTTTTCAGTTCATCAAAGACCTCATCCAAGGATACCACTAAGTCAAAAAAGTCTGCAGGGTTGTTTGAACCAATGAGTCGCACAAAGGTTTTTGCTGATCTCACTCTTGCGATGGCTACCCTTTCATCGCAACTGGGTGGCAACAATCACCGGATGAGACACTATAGACTTCAGCAAACTGTCTATAAAGGTACTGAACGACTTAAGTTCCTTGCCCTTTTCAGATAGGTGTTGCATATTGTTACTTCATCAGGGTGAGCAGCGTAAGGTTCCAGTTAGGTTTTCCACACAGTCTCTCAGTAAGAAACCTTGGCTATATACCTTTAGTGGAAACTGATTTAATGTTCAAATTTGATCTTTGGTCCTGATTCTTTTGATATCTTTTGCTTCACAACTACAGTGATTGAATGGAAACGTTTCAGTGACAGAACTGATTACACTTACTAAATCTGTGTTATGAGTATGCTGAAGGCACAGGATCCATAAAATTCATTATAATGCAATTTCTAAGAAGTTTTCCATGAAAAGTCAGTAGAAGTAGTCTGGAGACCAGGACAGCATACCGGGAATTGGTGCCTTCTGCTGAATGGACAATGGAACAGAGGCAGATAAAACTTCTTAGAAAGGTCAAAGCCATGTACTGAAATGTACATGATTCTGGTAGAGCATCTTGAACTCACCATGTGAACAAGCCAACACTGCTAAAAATGCAGGATGGTTGAATATACTAAATACTTAATCATCTCACAGAAAATAAGCTTATCACACAACTCCTGTGTGAATGTGGAAAGACAACAAACTACATGACAAGGAAAAGGAACACTTATAACACTGGCATTCTCATGACATATAGTCGACCCTTCTGCTCCATCACAAAACATTTCGAAACAACGTCCTGACATGTCACTGCGCACAGTTCATCTGAACTCCTCACTCTTACGAGGAACTCTGCAATGTTTCTGTTGATCTGCTCATTCTGGATTGTTGGTTGGGAGTTTGAGGGAAGCAGTTTTCTGCAGAAAGCAACCAGTTCTCTGCAGGAGCAGTCGGACGATCTCTCACAGCTGCAATGCCCCTCGACGACCACCACGGACTCTACAAGAAAAAAGCCGCTGGTCGTTTCTATGACTGAGTTGTTCCTTTTGTAAGAGACGCTGTAGTCCAAAGTGGTGACCAGCATGTCTCTGTAGACAAAATGTGCGTATTCAGTAACGGGCCGTGTATCTTTGCTCTGCAATGCAGCAAGTTCTCTCACAGTTAGAGATCTCTGAGATCCGCATCCCAAAGTAAACACATCTTCACTGATGCAGTTGGATGATTTGGTAAGGATACCACAGCTTGTCATGGAGGAAAACAGGTCTGTGATTTCTGTACCAGTATCTTTCAGCACATTGCTTCCTTTCAAGATAATCTCATCATAGGAAACTATCTGCTTGAAGATGTTGGATGGCGCAGACTGAGCCCTGGAGTACATCTGCAGGAGTCGGCTTTGGACACCCTGAAAGACGAAGGTGGAGTTGGCCCACAGTAGTCCCCAGTTACGGGCACAGTCAGTGAGATGCATCAGCAAGTGGCAGTTAAATGAGCAATGCTCAAGTCCGTACAGAGACGGTACCTGGGAGACAAACTGAACCAGGCACAGCTCTGCACAGCTGATCTCCTCCTGGGAGGCAAACGGGGAGAGGAGGATGTGAAGTGATGAAATGAGAAGCATCCAGTGTTTGTAGTACAGGTTTGGTAAAACCTTCCTCAGTATTACAGGAGAGTAGAGAAGAGCAAACGCTCGCCACTCGGATGCCTCCCAATGCATCCTCTCACTGAGACGCCGAGGTCTTTGTTTGATCTCATCTGGGGGTTGGATGGCAGACAAAGCTTTGTCCAGGTTTTTCAAACTCTGAGGTGAAAGGTGGAAGCGCTTTCTGCCATAAAGAGGATCCAACCAAAGATTGACAAACTCAGGAACAACCCCAAGACAAACACAGTGCATGTAATCTGGGATAAAACCTTTGACGACATCAAACGAAGGCAGCAGAAGCAGCGGACTGTGACCTTTGACACCCATTTGACCTTGTGGATACCCATTCTCAATCACTACGATGGCCAGTTGCTCCGTCTCAGCCATGTGCCGCAGGTCACATCCGTCAACCTGAACCGGATAGACTCTGGTGTAACCCCGACCCTTCTGAACCAGCTCTCCTTTGTGGTAGCAGAACCCGCAGCCAAACTCCGAACTGAACGGCTGAAAGTTCTGCACCGCTGACCTCACCACTGAATCGCAGACGCAGATTTTCGCCATCACTCTGGTGTTAAGCTCTAATCCGCTCTCGTCTTCCCAAGTGAAGCCCTCGTGAGAGAGTTTATGAAGCTCGTTAATGAACGGCGTAAAGAAACACTGAAGCAGCGGCTTTCCTTTGCCGAACCACAACGTGTGCAGCAGAACATTTTTACACCGCTCCACATACGGAAGTTCGTTGATCGTGCACAGGATGGGCCAGACTGAAAACTTGGATGAGTTGAGAAGAGGAGAGCTGTCACATGTGAAGGTAAGTGTAATACTGCCCTCCTGCTCTTCGTGCTTATATTCACCACCGGTGTTGACGTCAGAAACGTAATCGTCCTTTGTAAAATGCTTGCCTAGCTTTGAGTGAAGGCGTTTGAGGACCTTCCTCAGTTGGTTTTCTAGAGGCAACACCAGGAAGTAGTTTGCCTTTTCAAGCAGACTTCTTTTGCTCAAGCGCTGCTGACACACTCCGCACTCGGTCCCAGGCTCTACACCGAGGTAGTTTTCACACCTGGGACAGTACAAGTGGATCTCCGTCTTCTTGTCAATGTCAGTCAAATGCTTCTTTATGAACTGCAGAGAGCTGGGAATGCATCCAGGCACCATGAGGTTGAGGAGGGCCAGGAGGTCTTTGGTGGCTGCTTTTGACAAGTCGTGCTTCAGGATGAAGGCCAGGAGGAGGAGGAGGAGCGCTCTCACACTGACCGAAGAACCGGCGTAAATCTTCTTCTCATCGTCAAAGTTTGGGTCAAAAATTTGCTCCTGAAATGTTATGGAGAGAAAATTAGAAAGTAAACGGGATGATATTAAATAAAAATGGATATAGGAGGAACAAACCATGGGATCGTCTTCTGGTGTGTCGTCACATGAAGCTGAATTTTTACGCTAAAAAACAGAAAAGACAGAGACTTAAACAGGAAGTAGTTCTAATTGGCACGAAAAATCATTAAATAAAGACCTAATAAAACACTGACAAGATCCTATAATTATTTAAATCTTATGTCAAAAAAGCAACAGTTTCTACATTAAAGACAATTTTTGTCAATCTGGGAATAATTACTAAACCTTTTCCAAACAATCCACTGTTTGACAGGAAGGATATTTGCATCTTGAAAACAAGTAAGGAGATTCTTTAACAACTTTTCCAACATTTCCTCAACATCTGTGTTGGGCCTTGTAGTTGATATCGGGTACATGTGTTTCCATGTCTGCCATTTGGAAAGCCGAACCAACAAGTTGTAATTCACCATAGCAACGAATGACCCCTTGTCACCAAACGTGTAACATGAAACACTCCAGTTTGGTCAGTATTCAGGCAGATGTCACTACAATTTATCTTTCTCTGAGTCACCAAAATATTTTATGATTGTGTAGGTCTCATATTTCTCCACATAATCAGTCAATTGTAGACTTAAAAGGATTTAACTGCCGTATAATAATGCAGCTTGTATGGTTGGAAAAGGGTTAAATACTTTCCTTCATTTAGCTCAGATATAAAGAAAAGAAACAAAGCTTCCAGATAATTATCAATAAAATAAAGCATTTTCTTACCTGATTCAACCAGCAGTCACTTGGCTGTCTGTTCTCTCCCTGCACAAGCTACGTGTCCTTGCTGTGACCTCACCTTTTGTCGTTAATTCCCTCAAATACAAAATTCTACTTGTTTTTTTATTCTTGGGCAAAAAGTGAATCAAACGTATGAAAAATGACGAGACTCATCCTCCCTACCTGTGATTCCTTCCTCGTAACTCACAAACGTTTTCTGCATTGATGATCTTTGTAACAAACATACTCACTCCATCATTCAGGTGATGATCTGGGTTTGTTGCAGCCACAGGATAAAAGAACAATCTGAGTCAAATCTGAGACGATCTGTTTGACAGATGACGTCCAATCTGGGTTATCAACAGAACAATGGTCTCAAAATCTACAGCAGGATGAATTAAGTGGTCCAGTCAAAGTCCAGACCTCAATCTGACTATCAGGATACAGATAAAATTGGACAGAAAACACCTACCTCATCTAATTGTTACTAAAAGTCACTCAACAACAACCTCATGTAGAATCTGTGGTCGATTTTTGTTTTGAAGATCATTTTTGTTCCCTGATATGAACTGAAACACAGTGCACTGTAAAAGCACAAATTTCTAAAGTATTTTTGGTCTAGTTTTTGGTGCCAATATCTAATTACACTTGAAATAATACAAAACTAACTTACAAGTAACTTTTTAGCAAGATATAGAAGCTTTTTTACATCAATAATTCCTTTAGATTGATAAAGAAATACTAGATTATTATTATTAGAATACATTGGCAGATTATTAAACTTATCACAAACCATTTCTCCCATACGTTTAATAATCTGCCAATGGAACTAGAACTTTTCATCCATTTTAAGGAATTATTTACTTAGCTCCGGTATGTTGCTGAGACATTATTTGTAAGTCAGTTTTGTCTTATTTTGAATGTAGTAAGACTTTTACACTAACTAAACTAGACCAGAAATTGGTAATATTTTGTGTTTTTCTTTTTTTACTTTCTTTCCCCCCCATATCCGTACCTTTTCATGTTGTGGATGTTCTTCTGTCCCTTCTCTCGCTCTTCCAAAAAGATAACCTGCCTAAATGTCAGAAAGAAGAAACCTTACGATGAGCTCAATGCGATCATCTCTGTAAATCTGTAATAAATAAAAACTTCATACCAGCGGATCCTCTTCGTCTGTATCCGACGGTTCTGCGTCGCCGCCTTCTTCAGCAGTGCTCTCATCCTTCTGGGACTTAAAACAAACACAATGTTGGATTTTTTAAATATATTTTCTTTTAGAAAATTAAAAAGTAAACTTTTTAAAATGTGAAACAGCCAGAGACTCAACATTAAATAGAAAATTTAGAGATTTGGAGTCAGAGGAGTTAGAATCTCGATTCTAAATTGAATCTGTACGATGTTGTTATTATCATTATCATTTTTACTAATATATTAATAATTGTTACCTCATCTGGATCTTCTGTGTCACAAGCTTGTCCAGGATGATCAACCTGAGAGACAGCAGAACGTTGTGATTTAATATAATGAGAATAAACTTCCAGAAAACTGCAAAACTGCTGAAACACTGATTTCCTTTAAATCAAGGCTAAAACTCCCAAAGTTTAGAGTTTATTCTGAACCATAATAAATTTAATATTGAACAACATATTTGATGTGCATTAATGATTTTGATGTTGAAAATCAACAAAATCTAAATTGGTGACTGCACATTGTTTTACAACTTTTTATTTTTGTATTTTATGATGTAAAGCACTTTGAACTGCCTCGTTACATAAATGTGCTAGTAAATTAAACTTGATTGGCGAAAGTAGCTTTAAAAGACTGATTCCACTTACTTTTATAAAATGAACTGACTTGTTTATTTGCATTTTTTAAATGTATTTCTAATATTATATAGTAAGCTTGGATGGAAAATCTGCAGAATGTGCCACTTTTTATCTGATTATTCATCAGAATTATTGTTAGAAATTGATAGAATAATTGTTGCATGATTACAAATCAAACAAAAGCTAAAAGTTGCCAAGCATTTGTATTCAGACCCCCTGAGTCAGCGTTTTCTAGAATCACCTTTTGTCTTCAACTTTGCACATATAAGTTATAAAAGTTTTTGCCTTTTCTTCTTTGCAAAACAATTTGTAAAAAGCGAATTTCAATTTTTACCAGACAATTTATGTCTGGCCTTTGACTAGGACATTTTAAACAAGAATGATTAGATCTCTACCCTTCTATTGTAGCTCTTAGCTGTGTTTAACTTTGTTTTCCTGCTACTTTTGTCAAGTCAAACTGATTTTTTTTTAACTCAATCTTACTTTAATTACTTAGTTCTGATCAGCTTTTCTGTCCTAACTAAAACATCAAACTGGCAGCAATCATGTTTTATCGTGAGCACTGTCTTTTTAGGGAGATTTGAGAAGATCAGATCACATTCTTCTCTGTGTTAGCTGTCAGTCCTATGCAGTGGTTTTCTTTTTCTCATCCACTGATGTGAGCAGCTGTTCTTTCTCCGACCTCCAGAGTTACCTCAGGCCTTTTGGTTGCTCCTCTCCTCCTGGTTAATCTCCAGTCGGTTCGTCTTCTCAGAGGTCTGTGACACGTTCAACTCCTCCACATCTTTCTCCCTAACCTCTTCGAAGTGTTTCTTCTCTAAAAAACACAGCTGCATTTCGCTGAGATTAAACTGCACACAGGTGTGACTCCTACTGCAGCAGAAAGGGGCTGAATACAAATGCACGCCACACTTTTCAGATTTTTATTTTGTAAAAACCAAGTCTCATTTTTCCGTTACGTCACAATGATGCACCAGTTTGTGTCCCAATGAAAACACACTGAAGCTCATGGTTCCAAACACAAAAAGAAATGCGGGAAAACAACGGGTTTGAATGTTTTGTGACTATTTACATAAATGTATTTTACCCTTTCATGGTCCTCTGCTTCCCCTGTTGATCTGGCAAACAGGAAACTGGACTAAAAGTCAGAGAGAAGAAATCCTATAAGAACCGAGAAGCAATGGGTGGAACGTCTGTAACAAATCCATTTTGATTTAGTTTTCACACCATGGGCTCTTCTTCGTCTGAGTCGGACCGTCCCGTGTTGTCGCCCTCTTCACAGCTGCTGTTCAAGTCTCTCTGGAGTTTAAAAGGAAAACAGAGTAACTAATCTTCCTTTTTAAACTTTAATAAGTTGCTTATAAACATATTTTACCATTTCTTTATCTCTGCTGTGGAGAGTTGGTCTGGATGACACCAGCTCTTCCTTTGAAGGTTTGGATTCAGTGGAGTTGGAGTCGGTGTTTCCAGCTGCAAACAGCACCTTGCTGAGGAGATCCGGCTGCATTTCAACATGACAACAAAATCAATTACTCTCAACTCTCCAGCAAATCAAATGTTTTCATGCGTATGTTTTGACTTCACCTTATCAAGGTCGCCACCTTTTTCACTAGCAGGACCAGCAGGATCAGCCTGAGGAACAAAAAGACCAAATCAAAAGTTATTTCTGGTGTATTTTCCACTGGAAGGCTTATTTAATTGTTGTTTTATGATCTCACATTTTTAAAAAATGAGAAAATTGTAAATTAAATCAGAACACATTTCTTTATTGGAGAAAATAATCCCAAATATGAACAAAATGATGAAGAGAATATTTATTGGTGTGCTAACATAATCCACTTATTATGGAAGAAAATTAGGGCCACTAAAAAAATTTATTCTTTCATAAATAATTTCAGATTTTTTGCGTTAAAGTCAGAATTCTGACATTTGAGGGGGAAAAAAGAAATGAATTTATTTCTCTCAAAATTCTAAAAACAAAAATGGTCAAAATTTGGACTATTTTTCTGAGAGAAAAAGTTTCACAAAATGTCAAAATTTTGAAAGAAAGAATTCAGAATTAAATCTTTTTTTGTTTTAAAGATAATTTGTTTGTTTTTTTCAATGGATGGTGCTGTATAAATTATTTTGAGCTAAGCCATCTGCCTGCTGCTTTAAAAACAATAAACGTTAACCCAGAGGGCAAAAAACCATAACAAGAAGTCAAAATCTTTTATGAAGGAGCAGAATATTTAATAAGTCTCTGTTATTCCCCTTTGTTTTGCAGTCAGAGTGAATAAAAATATCCAGTTTTCTGTGTGACTCCTGCTCACCTCATCCAGTATTTCCCACTTTGTCCTCTCGTCATACTTTCTTTTCCGCGACAGCGTGGCTACAGTATTGAACCGTTTCCATTTGATCACAATGTTTCTAACTGTGGAATGAGGGATCTGTAAAGTCTTTGAAATTAATTTGTAGCCCTTCCCGGCGTTGTGCAGCGCAACTATTTCGGACCTGACACGGACCGGAATCTCGTTCCCGCGAGGCATTTCCCTTATATTTAGTAAAAACTCAGCTATTATTTAAGTTAACCATTTTTATTTTATTGTTTTTGTTAGCAAAAGGAAGCGCTATGGGGCCGTTGTTTGTTTGTTTTTTAACTTCCGGCCTAGAACGGAAGTGCGAATTTACACCGTTTTTTTATGCCGGGTTTTTTAATTTATTTGTATTCATAAAACCTTTCAGATCAAGCCTATTTTTTATAATTAAACGAGAAGTAAAAATAAACATATATATGTAAAAAAAAAAAAAAAAAAAGGGAGAAACCCGCGTGGTGCGTTCAAGTTCCCTCTGATAGCGGAACTGCGAGCAGGAATGACGTCACACCCGAGTCGAACGCTTTCCACAAACAAGCAGAAAAAATAGTTAATGTACCGTTATAAGGCAAATCAAGATAAGCATCACAATTCCCACTTTTTCTCAAAGGTTTCACTTTAAGAGGAAAACTGACTTTTTTGTATTTAAATATGTTTTTTGTACATGGCCGTTTTCTGCAATTAAAGACATTATTCTAAGATTAAAGTCCGATATATTTTATTTTCTTCCTAGTGGCCATAATCCTCTTCCGTAATTTATTTCTACGGTTTTTATGAATAGCAGTCATATTCAACTTGAACGTTTAAGAGGGCTTTTAAATCTTGTAACCAAATTCTGGTTAAACATTAAATGACAGCAATTTGAAATGCTAAAAATAGGATTATTATTAGAAGACTCCAGGTGGTTTATTTGCAGATTTCACTAAACAACAGAAAGACGGATAGATGGATAGTATTTAAAATGTATTTTTTCTAAATGTTAGTAAATGCTATTAAAAGAAGAAGTGAATGAATGGTTGCTAGGAATACGTAACCTGATGACAGATGAATGGATGATGAATGATCGCTCTTATTTACTGTCCTTCCTGCAAAATATCTCAAAATTAATCCATTTCATAGTGAAAAAATATGAAAAATCCAACCTTTAGTCTGTGTTGAGCAAAATCACAAGCTAATTTTTGGCCTAAGGGGCGTAAAATGTGTGGGAAAGCCCTGACCAGAGATGAAAACCATCTGTGAGCCTCTTTCACCGCAGTGATTTCCTTTGTTTGGACGATCAGAGCAGCTAAAAAACGCTCCACTTTCCCCTTAAATCCTCACCTCATCCAGCTTTTCTTTCCGTTTCCTTCTAGGATTCCCCTTCGAGGGTCTCCCACTCCGCGGCAGCGTGGCTACGGTGTTAAACCGTTTCCACTTGACGATAATGCTCCTCACCGTGGAAGGAGGAATCTCTAAAGTCTTGGAAATGAACTTATAGCCTTTCCCAGCTTTGTGCAGATCGACCGCTGTCGACCTGATGCCTTCGGGGATTTCGCTTCCACGGGGCATTTTTCCAGATAACTGGTGAAATCCACGATTATTTTTATCTGCAACTTCCCCCTTTTTTTATTTACTTCTGCTAGCAACAAGGAAGCGCTCCGTTGGCTCTGATGCTTCCACTTCCTGTCTGGCCCGGAAGTAGGATTTTGCTTTTTTTTTTCCTAACATGTTTTTAAAAAGAAATTATTCCGCTAAATATCAGTTTTTAATATTCTAAAATGAAACGTAATAGCTGGAATATTAAATATGAATACATTTGAGGAATATGCATGGAAAAGTATCTCAAATTAATGCTAAATTTCAACGTGGAAACGTTAGCGGTTGTTTTGGGTTTTTTTTTTTTTGCTTAAACTTGATTTGTAACCGCAAATGACAAAAAGAAAACAAAGGATGCAGAAGGTTGTGATAAATAAAAATAAAAAATAAACTATTTTAAATTTAATTTTGATTCAAATCAAGTATAATTTAAGGATTGGCAGAGACACAAATGTAAAGTTATTTTAATTATTAGGCTAATATTACAAAATGAAATGCTACTTTTTGGATTTTTTTATTTATTTATTTTGTTTTTAAGGTTAAATACAAAATACAGTAATTTTCTGAAATATTTAAGTAGATTTCTTTCTGTAATTTAATTTATGAAAACAGAATTTTGGGTTCTATTAAATAAACATCCAAGCTGCACAGTGACACAATGTTAGCATTAGCAGTTTTCAGTAGAAAAATCCCAGGTCTGAATCCCAGATGGGTTTTTTTTATGAAGAGTTTGCATGTTTATAGATAGTCCGGCTTTCTACTGGTCCACAAACCATACTGGTTTAACTGGTCACTCTAAAATAGTGTATATTTGTATGGCTGTGTTTGTCAAAGAAATGGCAATCCTGCTGTATTTCAGGTTATGCTTAATGTTCATCTTTAAATAATAAAATAAAACAGTTATTTTATACAATCTGAGTTCAACAAGTCCAGTTTGGAGATTTGAAAATTAAAGATTTATTTCTGATATCACACAGACAACATTGCATGAAATAAAAACTTCACAGAAACTGAAGAAACCTGAACGTACATGCACTAAAATCTGGTGTGTTTTAAATCCTTAATCTAATATAGACCACAGAGATGAACACACAGCACGACATGTTATGGGTTGCCTCAATTTATAAACATGTATCTTATTTATTTCCAAATTCACTCAAACACATGTGCCTGTAGGTGTGTGTATGTGCCGTGAGGCTGACTGCGGGCGCCGCTCTAAGTGTGCATGGGGAGATTTTGAGGAGGTTCTGCAGGCAGGTTGTTTTGGGCTTCCGCAGGAGCCTTGATCTCTGTTAGGTGAAGAAGAAGAATCGGTTAATGAGTTCCAACAGGGACAGCACAAACCAAATCAGCTGGAACGAAAACTGCGTTTCCATCTTCCATGGAAAAGCGCAAATTAAAATTACAAAAATAAATTTGCTTAATAGAAAATAGAAATTTCTAAAAAACTTATTGCGCTGGGATGATGTCATTTTTTCAGCCGTATCAACATTTTATTCTGCAAAACTGCAAAGGAAACACTTTTTTCAAATTACACAAGTCACATGATCAACCAGCGGATGGTACTACTGGTGGAAACAACAAAGAAGACGACTGGAAGTGGCGATTGTTTTTTTAACGACACTGTAGAGCTCGCAGCATCGCACAGTTTATAAAAAGCTGTGTGTCATTCCACAACTCTTCTGTAAAATGGCCGACTATGATTTCCCCAAAACGCTGCATATGTAGCTGCTAAAGTGCCTAAATAAGACGCAGACGTCTACTCTGATTGGCTGATAGATGATGAGCTTTAGCATGAACATATAATTTTTAATGATTTATCGCATGAACAAAATGATTAAATAACCACAATAGCAAAATTGTGTGGGTTTTTTCGACAGTAGCAGAATATAGACAGAGATTTGGGCGCATCTGTAATGGAAACGCAGCTATCGATGAGCTTCACCTTCAGGTTTGTGTGTTTGTGGTTGAAACTGCAGCTGTCCATTCGGACCAGCAGGCGGCTGCCCGTTGCCGGCTTCCTGCTGCTCTTTCTGTCTCTGGGACATTTCTAAAACGGCCTGGAAGTAGAAAAAAATAAAAATTTTGAATTATTAACAAAGATTCTTGGCTCCCATACAAGTTCTTTAGGTTTTTTTTCACATTTACCTGTTGATACTCTCTTTTCTGCGCCTCCAGGGCTTTGCCTCTTTCCATCAGCAGCTCCTGCTCTTGACGAAGAGTCTCCGCTTTCCTCTTCAGCTCCTCCTCCTTGTCCCTCAGCTCAGCTTCGAATCGCTGCAGCTCTTCCTCGGTGTACAGCGGTTTAGCGTCCAGTGTCTGTGAAAAACCAAGGAAACAGTAAATACACACAAAAAAAACTACTAATGAGTGGTACAAATCAAATAATTTTCATTTACATGGTTTATTATCTTTTTCTTTCTACCAAAAACTGGATGATAAAAGTCTTCAGTCTGGTGCTTTGACTTCAGCCAACCCTTTTTTTGGAAGACAATTTTGTTTAGAGACCTCACAGTTCATTTTATTTGTCGTTTCTGTTGTTTTGTTGATTTCGTTTTAATATCAAAATGTCTTCCAGTTTCAGTGTTTAAACAAACATTTAAACACTGAAACTGGAAGACATTTATTGCACTTCAAGAAATGTTCTTGCATTATTATATATCTCGAAAATGGTCTCAAAAAAACAATATTATCATTTACTGTGATAATTTCTGGGACAATTTATCCTCCAGAAACATTTGTTATTGTGACACAGCTGGCCCAGCAATAATGCTCATTTCTATCTCAATTCTGTGTCCACCAGATTAACGATGTTTTAAAAAATTTGGGGGCTCGTCCGGGATCATTTAAAACACTAGAAGAGATTGATCTACTGTTTTACATGGGGAGACATTATTCCCATGTTATTTCACTTATAACATGGGAAACTTGTCTTTGTATCAGTGAATTTTCACTTTTTCACTAATATTAAGAAATTATTCACTTGAAACAAGATCTTATAGTATAATTTGCTGAAAAATCACTTCTGTTAGTTTTCTTTATTTCAAGTTTACTAAGATATTTCCACTAGAAACCAGACCAAAAAACACTTGGCCAGATTTTGTGTTTTTGCAGTGCGGGCTGTCAAAATTGTTATTTATACTTTTTTTCCCTGCTAGAACATCAATAAATATGAAAATAGGATTAAATGGACGACAATATTTTTAACCGCAGTTGCCTAAAAAAGACTGAAAAGAAGTTGTAAATACTTTTTATTGTCTCTTTAATGAGTACTACAATAAATA
Source organism: Xiphophorus maculatus (assembly GCF_002775205.1). Taxonomy (NCBI): domain Eukaryota; kingdom Metazoa; phylum Chordata; class Actinopteri; order Cyprinodontiformes; family Poeciliidae; genus Xiphophorus; species Xiphophorus maculatus. Next base: position 3,734,697 of record NC_036458.1, read on the forward strand.
CTACAAAATCTTGCTTTAAGTTTTTAAGAAAATAAAATATCTATATTAATATCTATATTTAATATCCATCTAATATCTATATTTTAGTGCATGTTTTATCATTTTAGCCACAGTCATTAAAGCCAGTGTGGGAGGCAAGAAGAGAATTTATAACTAACTGTATTCATAAAAGGAACAAGTTTGAGTTAAATTATTATTTTAACATCTCCACACTCTAATCCACTGTTACCTCCCACTCTTTGGGATTACTGAACTCCTTCTTCTCCGTGGATTTGAGGAACTCCTCCAGGCTGACGAGTCGATCTTTATTTAAATCCACCTTTTAAAGCACAAGCAGACGATCTGCATTAATCAAAGCAAATCGAGGGAAAACCGGGAAAAACAAAGCAGATGAAAGAGACAAACATTTTTTATGACATGCTCCCTCATCCTCAGCCTCTCTTCCTCCATCTCCATCATGTCGTCTTCCTCGTTCTTTGGGTCGTAGACTTTCTCCAGCTAGATGATAAAAGATGTGAGCAGCTATTCTGAGAACAGGTGCATTTTTAAATATGTAATTTTTTAATTGACAAGAAAAACTGAAGGATTTCAAACCTCTTTGGTGAAAAGAGCCTCTAACTCCTGCTCATCTAAAACCCCGTCTTCATTTGTGTCTTTTTAGGCAAAGTAGATACAGAAACCATTTATATCAGACTGGATTAATCAGCATTAAACAGAAAAATAGAAGAAAAAATAAATAAATAAAACATACAATAATATCTAAAAATATTTTTTTTATGAAAAACTGCAATAAAAATGTAAATAAAAAAATAAAATAATAAGAAATTAAATAAAAAATATGTACATTTTAAAATAAAAAGAATAGAAGTTAGACCCCAAATGTGACAAATTTCATGTTTTTCAATCAAAAGTTTTTGCCCTAAGATCAGGTGTTTTTTGGCAGCAAAATAAAATAAATGAGTAAAAAATAAAATAAGTTTATTTTCTTAAATAGGAAGAAAAAGAAGAAAAAATATAAGTTAAATATGAATTTTGAAAAAAAAAAAGTTTTTTTTTAACAAAACGTAAATAAATATTATAAATAAAAATAAATGAATAACTTTTTTTTAAATTTAATTGGAAAAAAGTAAAATAATAGAAGTTAACTGTCAATTTCAAAATAACTCTTATTTATCAATAAAAAAAACTGCACTAAAAGTAAAAGTAAAATCATAAATTAAAAATAAATGAATAAAAAATTTAATACTTTTCTTTTTTATAAATTGAAAAAAAAAAGAAAAAAACAAATAAAAGTTAAAAGATTAAGCTACCATGTAGTTTGAAGAAAGTTTTGGGGTTGAACTCTTTAGGATCCAGTCCATCCGTTTCCTCCCAAACCTCCCGTAACTGAGCAACACTGCCCTGATCATTAGAAACATCAGCATCAACATCCAGGCATCGCTTTGGAAACAAACGGCTGAAGATGACGGTTTCCGCCGCTCACCGGAGCGTTGACTTTAGGATGCTGCCGGTGTTTCTCCTTCAGCTCCTGCAGTCGTTTCTCCTCCTTCTCCCTCTTCTCCTGATCCAGGCCCTTCAGGTACTCCCGCCTCTCGTGCTCCTTCAGCATCTCGTAGCGCTTGAACTCCTCGTGCCTCTCCGCGTCATAGTTCTCCAAGTCCTTAGTGGCCTGGATGAGGAAACAAAAGGAGAGAGGTCAGATGTGAGAAAGGTCAAACGGAGAACTCGTGAGGTCACTGCTGCAGCTTCTTACGGTGGAGATGAGCAGCTCCAAGTCTTTGGCCTCAAAGGTGTTTTGGTTGTGTGGGTCCAGGTGTTCAAACTGCTTCAGCAACGAGGCGTGATCCATCTGCAGACCTGAACAGTACCAATCAATCAAACCTAATTTAACTCTCTAAAACTAACTCAGTTCTTAGTGGACTAATGCGGCAAAAATAGCATAAGGAAACCATGACAAGGTGTTAATATTGCCTCTTCTCTGTTTCTGATCTGTTATTAACAGTAGCTGCGTTTCCATTAACCGTAAAATTACACAAACTGAAATAACAACAATAAATGTGCTTAATGGCAATTTAAAAAACAAACTTTTTTTGCACTAAGATATGACTTGTCAGTCGTATCGAAATCTTTTCTCACATCACGCCACATGATCGGTTACTACCGTTGGAAACAACAAAGAAGACAACAGGAAGTGGTACGAGGATGATGGTTTGTTTTGGGGTTTTTTGAACCCACGGCTCTTCTGTAAAATCCGCAACTACAATTTCCCCAAAATGCCGCATAAATCTGCTCCCAAGTAGAAAAATGGGATAATAAATAAAAACAGTAAATCAGCTCACTCTGTGTGTTGGCGCTGTCCAGTTTGGCCTTCAGCAGCATCCTGAGGCGGGAAACTTCCTGCCGCTTCAGCTCGTCCAGCCGGGTCCGGACATGATGGCCGACCAGGTCCAGCTCCTTACTGAGACGCCCATTCTGCAGGCAGAGCACAAAACTTCACGCCCAGTTCAGCATCAACACTTTGACGGCTTCAAATGGAGCCATGGTGGAATGAAAATGTCAGCTTTACATTCCTGGGTTCTGAAGAAAGTTCACCCGGTCCTTACTGGGTTTTAACATTAAGCAGATAAAGTTTCTTAGATTAAAAAAGCCTTAAAAATTGGCAATTCAATTATAAAAAGCTCTTTAACATAATAAGGCTAGGCAAGAAAAACAATATGTCAGCATTGGTTTGGTTTAGAAACAAACAAAGACTTCTGGAATAATGTCTGTTTGGAAACCGCTGCAACTAATTATTTTTAGAAACTGATTATTCTGACGATTAACCGATTAATCAAATTTTAAAAATTGCCACATTTTGCACATTTTTCATTTAACCATTTATATAATTTAAAAATACATTTAAAAAATGCAAATAAGCAATTAAATTCCTTTTTTAAATATGAAAATAAACTTTATTGTTTTGCCTAAGATGCAAATATTTAGTATTCTTTCAGTGAGCGATTGATCATTTGTAGTAAAGGATTCAGCTGCAGCAACAAAAAAAATACTTCAAACAACAACACATGAAAAGCTCTGCCATTTTTTGCCCAGAATTTGAATCAGGTGAAGATAAAAACTGCAACTTCAGTAGTTTTGGGTCGAGAGTCTTTATATACAAAGGCCTCCAGTTAACAATTAATCATTTACTAAATTAGTTGACTATTTCACATTATTTCATCATGATTAGCCGTTTCAGCCCTGAAAATAGTAATAGGATAAAAGCCGTTTTGATTTTTGCTCCTTCATGTTTCTGATTAGTTATTTAAAGTGTCGCCACCGGGCTCAGGTGAAAGGTCACCGCGATTAAGTTTATTAATCACTTCAGCCCTATTCTACCATACAAGATCCCAATAAGAGATGCTGAAGTTTGTGCTGCTAATTTGACAAAATGTGGAAAACTAAAAAGGATGTGAATATTTCAATACTTTATTAGGTTTGTCTCAATAAGCAATAAATCAATTAATCGCATGATAAATTAATCCAAGCTCAATGATTTCCATTTTTCTCTTTTCTCTCTTTCTACCAAAAACTGGATGATAAAAGTTTTCAGTCTTCAAGATGATTTTTCATTTTATCTGTTGTTTCTTTTGTTTTGTTTATTTATGTCTTCCAGTTCCAGTGTTAAATATTCATTAGAATGTTTTATTAGTTTATTGATCTTTGACAAAGTTTTCTTGCATTATTATGTAATTAAATTATTTGATAACGGTCTCAAAACAACAACATTATTGCTTATAATGATAACTTACTGGACAATTTATGATCCAGCTAAATTTGTTATTGTGACAGGCCTATAATCGATTCACCACGATTAATTTGATTAATCGTTCCAGGTCTAGTTGAGACCAAATTATAAATATTTGCATAACAATTTTCAAACTGTTTTACAGCCCAGAACCATCTAGACACTAACCTTGATGTCCTCGGTGTTTGCTGTCTGCAGTTTCTCTCTGAAGTGCGGGTCAGTCTCCAAAACCTCAATCACCTCCCTGAGATACCGGTCGTAGTACAGACCCGTGTCCTGAAAGACCGTGTGCATGAAAGCTGCGGTTACAACCAGCAGAAGCCAGAGTGAAAGCTCACATCACGACATTTCCCCACGCCTCACCATGTTCTCCTCCTGTGCTTCCTGCTTCTGGTCCTGCTCGGCGTCATTTCGGTCGATGGGAACGGACCACACCGCTGTAGAGATGAACAGAAGCAGCAGCCAGGCAGGTTTCAAGTTCATCCTCCTGCAAAAAGAACACCAATCGGCTTCTTCTACATGCTAATACAGCAAACACCTGAAAGTTTGGGTCAAAATTCTGACAAAAACCTAAGCTCTAGGTCGTCATGCTGCCACCACCGTGTTTTACTGGTGTTCTTTGGGTGTTATGTTTTTGAATTAAAAAAATATTTGTTGAAACTGTCACCATGTCGTGACTATGAGATAAACAGAAAAAATTGAGCTCCTCTGCCTTCTCGGAGTGCCAACTAGAAACAACCAATCAGAGCCAAGAGGCGGGTCTTATTGCTGTCAATCGCAATCTCTGTGGCGCAGTCCTGAATGCTAAAGCTAGTTATCATAGCGATCAATGACAGTGGATAAACAGTTTTCCTGTTAGGATAAGCTGCTCCTCTGCCATTAGCACATTTAGCAGAATACATGAGGTTGATTGACAGCACTAAGACCCGCCTCCTGGCTCTGATTGGTTGTTTTAGGTAGGGCACTGTGCATTTATTCAGAAGAGGTGAGCAAATTAATCTTTTCACAACTTAGTGACAGTCACAACAAAGATGTAAAAAAAAAATAAAAGTTACATACAATTATCCAATTATATATCAATAAGTTTTGTTTATTATTTATCAGATACTGTCCTATGAGGCTGGAGAGAATACTGTTTTCATTCTTCAGTAAATTATTTACCTTTTTTAGTTAGATATTTAGACACACATACATCTGTCCCTCTAAGCCTTTTCTAAAAACATTTACTCCTACAAAATTTTATAATTTATTCACCTTTAAGCTGTCGGGAGAAACTACATCTAAGCTACAGGACTATTGTAAACGGAGAACATAGTCATTAAAATATCGTTTGAGATGTTTTGTTTTTAACGGTTAAGCTAAATAGCTAAAGCCAGAATAACACGGATGTAAAAATGGGGCGTCATGTAAAACAAACACGGATGTTTCTGCTGTACTGGTCGACAAAAATAGTCGGAAATACATCATTCATGTCTAATTTCTTTCTCATTTTAAACGGATTTTCCTTACAGTTTCACAAGAGGAACAGCCAGAGCTAGTAGCAGCAGGAAGATGTAGAAAAGTCTAGCAAAGTCAACCCACGTAGTCCCAATTTAGCCTCCCCCTTCTTTTTAAAAAAATCAAATTGTAACTGTAACTTTAATCTAAATTAGTACCACAATTAAAAACATATCTAGTGTCGTTACGTAACACACTAAAAACCAAATTTCTTACTTACAGCATGTGTAGTTTTAAAATCCACGAATCTGTTTTTGCCCGGATATGGAGCACGTCAAGCGAATGCACCAGTTTCAACGTGCTGCCTTCAAGTAAACACGGAAATAAAGATCTCAGCTGTTGTCTATGATATTAGTATCAATAATCTTTGTAATAATTCGCTTTGTTATACATAAATAGACGTTAAGTCAACATAAAATTTATTAAATGATTAAATAATCCGATATTTATGTTTTAGCTTTGTCAAAATTAGGTTATCTGGTTGAGAAAAATACTGAGGTTTAAAAATACGAGGATGTCATCATCACGCGAAGGCATCACTATTTTCTCCCAGAAGATGTACGGAAAGCAGTTTGAGTATTTAATTTAAATTACATCCAAAAATAAACAAACAAAGACAACAGCTTATCTGTTACATGTTAGTGTCATAAATCACGATATATAAATAAATAACACACTGAAACCAATTATTCGTGCAACATCCCTGCTGTTACTTGCGGTCTTATTTTAATTTCTTGTAATTAATTTGTTGCTATTTTTCTGTGCGCAAATATGCATGTGTTGTGCATGTATTTTTATTATTATTCTACTCAGTTTATTTTTATTTTGATCTGAGTATGTTATTTTTAATAGCAATCCAACATTATTTTTTCTTGCAATGTTATTATTTTTCTTTTTTATATATATATATTTTTGAAGATGCATGCCTTCATTTATCTTTAACTTGCTGCTTGTACACCTGAATTTCCCCCACTGCAGGACAGTAGCTCAATATTTTAACAAAAATGTTGAGAAACTCTGAAACATGTCCTTGAAAGGGAATAGAAACTGTCTATTTTAATATTTTATTAGAATATTCCAATATTATTTCCATTCCATATCCTTGATATCAAGAGTAATTTTCCTCCCCTTTTTCAATGTCTTAAAAATATATTTATTGCCATTTTTTTCTATTTTTCAAAAGCATAAAGTTATGGCAAATCATAATAAATTAACACCAAAGAAGAATTAATAATTGCACATGATTATAAATAAAGACATAAATATGAAACATCACATCAATACCAATGCATACAATAAAATTAACATACATATCTGGCACATAACATAAAATACATGGCACATAGTGCATTGCTCACAAATAAATAAGACAAAATAAATTAAGAAGTTAAATTAGGACATGTTAAGCTCATAATGGATTTATATCAGTTTCACTGATAGATTTAAAGGGTTTGCTTGATTAAATGTTTAGAAATCAATCTCTCTCATGTCAGTTGGCGTCCCGGGCCTTTCGTTCTCCACCTCCTCGTCCTTCTCAGTGGGACCGGGCTGCAGTCCGCTCCGCAGCCGCTGCCTGAGGGCAAACTCGATCATCTCACTGTAGCACTGCAACACTGCCTGGGGGGGGAAACACACACAAAAAAATTTCACTTCAAAAACAAACAAACAAAAAAAACATCACTTTAAAAACAAACAAACAAAAACATTACTTTAAAAGCAGACAAGCAAAAAAGTTATTACACCCACCAAACATTTTAATACAGGATCACACCTGCGGTGTAAGGAGTTCTTACCGGATCCGTCTGACACAGCTCGGCAAGCGTCTCGCTCATGGCGGCCAGATGAGGCGACTCCTTGCTGCCCAGACCTCGCAGTGCACAGTTCAGGGAAGCTGCAGCAATAAGTGAGGGAGGGGCTCCCAGAAAACGGGAGTCACAGACGCAGAGGGCGGCCAAGGTGTCGCTGTGCCGCCTCAGCGTGGAAAGCAGCTCAGACTCTCCTCGTTCCTCTATGGAGGAGAGAAAATGTGGCAGGAAGTCCTGAGGAGTCACTGCTGCCGCGTCCCAGCGAAGGGCGGCGAGGACGACGCGCTCCATCTCCTGATGGACCAATCAGAACCAACGAGTCAATAAACCAATAAAGCAAGCAACCAACCGACCAGTAAAACATCCAACCAACCAACCATCCAACCAACCAACCAATAAAACATACAACCATCCAACCAACCAATAAAACATCCAACCAACCAACCAATAAACCATCCAACGAACTGGAGGGACATTGAGTCTGAGTGGACCGTGTTCCGTTCCTCCATTGTCGAGGCGGCCTATTGGAGCTGTGGCCGCAAGGTTGTCGGTGCCTGTCGCGGCGGCAACCCTCAAACCAGTTGGTGGACATCTTCGGTGAGGGATGCTGTAAGGCTGAAGAAAGAGTCCTATCGGGCCTTTTTGGCCTGTGGGACTCCGGAAGCAGCTGATGGGTACCGGCATGCGAAGCAACATGCGGCTCAGGTGGTTACTGAGGCAAAAACTCTGGCGTGGGAGGAGTTTGGAGAGGCCATGGAGAAAGACTTCCTCACGGCTTCAAGGCGATTCTGGTCCACCATCCGGCGTCTCAAGGGGGGGAAGCGGTGCGGCACCAGCACTGTTTACAGTGGGGATGGTGTGCTGCTGACCTTGACTCAGGACATTGTGGGCCGGTGGGCAGAATACTTCGAAGAACTTCTCAATCCCACCAGCATGCTTTCCATTGAGGAAGCTGAGCTTGGGGACTCTGGGTCGGGCTCTCCAATCTCCGGGGATGAGGTTGCTGAGGTGGTTAAGAAGCTCCTTGGTGGCAAGGCTCTGGGGGTGGATGAGATCCGCCCAGAGTTCCTTAAGGCTCTGGATGTTGTAGGATTGTGTTGGCTGACGCAACTCTCACAACTTTCCCAGTTTCCCTGGATTGACAGTCTGGGGTGGTGGTCCCCCGGTTCAAAAAGGGGGACCGGAGGCTGGGCTCCAATTATAGGGGGTCACACTCCTGGAGAGGAGGGACCATCTCCCTGCTGAAGCTGCTACCCCCGCGACCCGACCCCGGATAAAGCGGAAGAAAATGGATGGATGGCATCCAACAAACAAACCAACCAACCAATAAAACATCCAACCAACCAATAAAACATCCAACCGTCCAACCAACCAATAAAATTGTACAAAATTTTATTGTATTTTGTAATAAAAAAAACAAAGTCAGTCCGTCTATCCCACCAACCCACCCTCAGGTCTGAAGGCTGGAAGCTGAACTCGGCCGCTGAGCAGAGGGCGTCAGCAGTGACGGTTTCACACTCTGTGAGCTTTGAGGCGATCAGGATGCATCCTGCAGCCAGGCAGAACGGTGAGACAGGCAGGGACAGGTAGGCAGACAGGTACCTGTCCATCAGGGAGACAGACAGCGGGAAGACGGCCTCGTCACATCCACAGTCACAGCACACCTGCGCAGGAGAGAGGTCAGCATTTCAGTCAGAAAACAAAAAACAACGAAAAAAAGAATTCCAACTTTGATCTCAGAAAATTAAACTAATTTAAACTGCTTGTACCTTAAACTGTTTTAACGATTTAAAGTTCCTTTTCCTATTACTGAAGAGTTGGAAATGTCTTTAAAATAAAATAAAAAAATCCCACCCTTCAGGTTTGAAGGGTGGGTACAAGCAGAAAGTCCAACTTTCTGCTTGTACCTTAAACTAACTTAAACTCAGACAAAAATCAGATTAAAGTCAAAAAATGTTTTTTCCAGTGACTCCAATCCACTTCCATAAAAACTCTCTATTTGAACCATGAGTAAAGTTAGAAAGTGGGGCCATCAGAGAGTTTCCCACCTCCAGGGCCCACTTGGCGATCTCCTCCCGGCGCTGTGGATCCCGCTGGATGAGCGTGACGTAGAGCATGGAGGGCATGTAGCGCTCCTCCAGGTGGAGCAGCCTCTGGATCACTCGATGCCCTGACACGGAGGGGTCCCAGCGGGCTCGGAGCTGAGGCGAGCCCCCGGTGCTGCTCTGGCCTCCAGGTAGGAATGGCCGACATAAATAGTTTATAAATATGCTATTGATGCATATGAACACTTTATGCATCATTAATAACTGCATTAATTAAGCATGAGAATCAGATTATGTGCTAAAAATGTATGTTTACAAAAACTTATTATGTTTACAATGTAATCTGAAATGTTTATTATAGCAACTCTAGATAAAATATATAAGTGAACACTTTGGCAAGAAACTGGTCGATTTTGCCTTAATTGATTCATAATAAGCAGTTATTAATGATTTATAAAGTGTTTAGAGATGAATTACTATATCTTAGTCATCTATACGGGAAGCCTTATTGTAAAGTGGTAACTTCTGGATTTATTGTGACAACAATCACTCATAAGTTTCATCATAAGAAATTTATCGTGATAATTGATAAACAATAAATGATAATTGATAAACAATAAGCGTCCGCCCCTACCTTGAGGTTCACCCTGATTCTCCTCTGACTCCTCACACCAAAGAGACACAGGAAGCGCTCGGTCCATCTGCTGGGGAAACACTTCCAAGACGAAAAGAAAGAAATTTGGAAAGCTAGAAGTTTGGAAGGATGTGACAACTCTTCATCACTCCTCACTTCTCTCCCAGGGTTTTATACCAGCAGGGAGAAAAACGGAGGGAGTGACGGAAAGGAGGCGTAGACCCTCATGAGCGACAGAATATAATAGGAAGAAACAAAACGGTCTGCTCAACAGGTGGGGAGAAGGAGACGGAGAGCGAGGGGAGGAGCGAAGAGGAGCAGACAAGAGAGGGAGTGACCGCAGGGAGCGAGCAACAGCTTGTCGTCGACGGTGAAAGAGAGAAGGAAGGAAAAGCAAAGAAAAGGTCATCTCCAGACTCTGACAATGGGCATGGATGACAAAAGGTGCTGGGTGTTTGTTTACAACGTGAGGGAGAAGAGAAACACGTCAAACGCTGGAGGGGTTGATGGATGTCGCAAATATTCCCCCAAACCCCCAAAAAGTTGGTCTTCGTATCAGGCTAGAAAGCTGTGAAACTTATCCAACAGGAAATAAATATAACAAAAAAACATCCCAACAGTTTAACCTCCATGATCCAAATTATTCTTCCCTAAAGCAAATGAAAAAGAGGTGAAAATGATAGAAAACTAACACTTTTAGAGAACTTGTAACTACTTGGTTTCATAAATCTGAAACTCCTGAGGTGTTCCTCAAAGCTCCGTTCTTCGTCCACTTTGTTTTATTCATTTAAAAAAAAAAAAGCACATCAAATAACATGCCAGAGTTATACAGTTTTATCTGTAGTCCATCAACGTTCAATCAGTATAAATACATTATAGTACAAAGTAGACAAATTAACAAAGATTTTATCTTTTGGAGCAAAAAAATATAATAATAATAATAATAATTTTCCATCTAAAACAAACATATTAGAAATTTAAAAAGAATAAACCATCCATGCCCAATTCCTCGCCATATCTCGCTCTTACAGCCCTACGAATCTCCTCTCCTTACCCTCACTACTCCTCAGCCTATCCTCTCCTCTCCCTCTATCCTCGCCTAAGAGTCCCCTCTCCTCTCTCTCATCCACTCTCCTCTCCTCCTCCTCTCCTTCTCTCCTCCTCTCCTCTCCTCTCCTCTCCTCTCCTCTCCTCTCCTCTCCTCTCCTCTCCTCTCCTCTCCTCTCCTCTCCTCTCCTCTCCTCTCCTGGGCGCTGTATGTGCAACAGACAGTGGATCAGGGCAGGTCAATGAGCCGCATTGTCTCCCTTTACAAATCAGTGTCAGACAACCTTCTGCCTGCTGCTGGCTGAGCAGCACACTTCACACTCGACACACACACACACACACACACACACACACACACACACACGCCGTCCCCTGGGAGCCCTCTATGAGCCACAATGGGGTCACGCTCACCAGCAGAGATACAGATTGTGTTTGACACAGTCATTACAGGTGGCCTTTCACACATTTAGGAGCTCAATGGCGGCTCGACTTTCAAATGGGAGTTAAATGGACGGATGAGCTGACATCATGCGGCGACTTGATTTCAGCTGAGCATCAATTATTCATGTTGTTTTAACAAAACAGGGATACGCTCCTTTAACACCGTCTGAACAAACATGGCTGCTTCTGTCTGAGTTTGTCTGGAAACTCACACATTTTAGGAGATTTTTTAAATTTTGATCAAACTTTATTTCTAAATATACTAATAAAAAAAACAGCGTATGGTGAATATAATTTCAGACAGACTGTAGCTATTGTGTGTTTTCAATTTCAAACTGTTACAAACCAGATTTATTAAAAAAACATTTTGGTTGCAGACTTTTTAAATGTAATGTTGTCATAATAATGCATAGAATATTGACAGAACAACTTAAATTGAAATCTTCAGGCAGAAGAATAAAGAAAATTATTGTTATTAAAACGAAAACAAAAAGTGAAGTTGGAGAAAACCTTAAATAATTAGCTGAAAACAAAAAGCATTAAAACTAGAGTTATGCAATTTATACTGTGTATTGTTGTTTTGATCCAATATCAAGTAAATACAAAGTCAATGTTATCAATTCCAATACTTTTTATTATTTAAATGTGACATATCATCAAACTTCTGACATTTTAAGCATTTTTGTCTACTTTAATAACATATTTACATAATAAACAGAAACAATGAAAACAAATAATTTGTGGGCAACTTTTGCTAAATAAAGTGCAACATATATTATTTGAGATCAAATCAAATCAAAATCTTTTTTACAGTAGAATTGAGAAACTACAGTACAAACATTTTTTAAATATCTGAAGGAAATCTGAAACTAATGTATCAATCTTATCATGATTGATCAGATACTAATACTGACTTGCCCTTAATATTATCTATATTTTGGATTGGTTTTTGTTTTCATTCACCAATTAGTCCATACAAAACAAACATTGCAGTCTGGCAAACAGAGGTTGATCTACAGATGAGTGAAAAGCACAAACAACAACAAACTAATCAAAAAAAAGTACAAATTAAACTGGATACATTTAAGACAAAACGTAGAACAGAACCAAGTGTTGTCACAAAAAAACCTGAATTGTTTGACATGTGGGTTGGGCTGCATTTTTCATTTCTTCTGGGCAGTTATTTTCTGATTTATATTACTGTTATTCTTTGTTTCAATTAATCTAGGTCACACAGATATTTTGAGCAAAAATGGGAGAGAGGAAAAAACAATCCAGAAGAAGGAATAAATAAGTAAATAAATTAAAGATAACTAAATAACCTGAATTTCAAAACACTTTTAAGTTTACTAATGAGACCAAACAAGGTTTTATGTAAGAGATAGCTGCCTTTACATTACAAATGTGTGCAAAATTTTGTAAATATTCCACCAGTACCGAAGTTTATTTTTTTGATGTTTCCTTTAAATAACAAATTAAAATCACACGTGAAAAAATTTGTTCACACTTTAAGTAATTAAAAAACCCATAATGCTCCAAATACTTCCTGTGGTCTTCCTCTTCTTGGTTTTTGTCAGGAGCAACATCCGGTTACTGATCATGTGACTCGTGTGATGCGGGGAAAAAAGTGCTTCTATCGCAGTTTTTTGCGAAATACACAAATTTCGGTATGGCCAAAAACCTTTCTTATCAAAAAAACGGTAGATTTTTCAAAATTGCCGTGTTTCCATTAAGCGGATTTGTTTTCAAAATGTCAAATTGTGTAATTATATGGTCAATGGAAACTCAGCTAATGATAATCCTCCAACATTTACTCAGATGTAGAATTAAGGAGAGAATATTATCGGGTTTAAAGCTGTTGACAAGGCCTTTGACCAGGAGCTGAAAGCAGATTGAGTTTGAATGAAGGACTGAGTGAGACAGACCGTCCACTTGTTTAAGCGGCCTCCTAAATTCATACGTCGCAGCTGTATTCAAACATCACGGATGGAGAGGGTGGGAGACGGCGGAGAGCCAAAAGAGGAGTGCAGTGGGTCCTGAGAAGCAGGCGTGGCGGCCCGCCCCTCATTTTCCAGCTCATTTCCCGGGACAGAGAGGAACAGAGCTCCCATTTTACCTCCAACAGACACCTGCTGGTCACTGGGGGAGGAGAGGGAGCAGGATGGGAGGCGAATGTTTAACCAGCGCCGGTTAAAATGTTGTCTTACCCCTTTTATTGCTCTTACAAATAAATCATGAACAGAAAGTGTGAGGAGGACTAAAAATTGTTCTCAAGTAAGGTAGAGTTCGGAAGTAACTAACTTTTTGGAAAGAAAATGCGTGTAATGATGTGGAAGAATAAGACACGTTCTTGAACAACTCAGTGCATTTATTTAACGTAGCACAGATAACTGAGTGCTAGCGAGTGCTAGCTAGCACTAAGTTGTCTGTGCTAGCTAGCACTCTGTCCGTTAGTGATGCGCGGATTGATACTGAAATGTTGACACTTCCGATACCAGACCTTTATGCTTTAAGATCGATCCTCAAATCCAAGTATCAATGCTTTCAATACTTCAGTAATTTGAGATAATGTATCTTAACAAGAGCACGTTAGAAAGTAACTAAATTATTGAAATCTTGCTTACATGAGACAGGGCTGATGGGAACTACTTTTTCTTTCGCCTGGTAAGTGTGTAAGGCGTAATGACGTAATACGTAAGAACGTAATGGTGAGTCATTAGACAGATTATTAAAGAAGCTATTTTCAACTTTCCTTTTATAGTAGTTCTTAAAAATTATTTTACCTTTTTTTTGTTTCCAACATAATTTTCACATATTTAGTGTCTTTCTGCTGTTGTCAAAATAGCCCAGCTATTGTACATTAGGCTGCTATATAGATGTGCTTCTGAGTTTAAAATAAATACATTAGAGTGATGTTTTGTGTTTTTTTATGAAGCCAAGATTTTAAGTGTCGCTACTCTTACTTGAATAAAATTTCTGGATACTCTACTCTCTGTGAGTAACTTTACTGAATGAAGAACAAACTTATTTTGACCAAAAATTCAGCAGACACAGACATACAGCTTTTGTTAGTTTAATAATTTATAATCTTTCATTTATCATGGACATTTTCTAACTCACCTAATTCAAAGTATGCTTTATTTGCCTTCTCTTTTTCTTTTAAAGTGACATTTAAATAATTGAATTTTCCTTCTTCATTAGTCCATCTGAATCAGTCCTACTGACAGTGAACTAACTCCACATCATGATGCTGCCTTCACCATATTTGACACTTGGGCATTTTGGAATGTTTTACATTATTAAACAAGTTTTTAAGTCAAACAAAGACAACCTAAGAATACAAAACAGTCTTTAAATGTTAACATTTGTTAAGAAATACCTTTAACATTCTTGTTCTCTTCTTCCTCTGGAGAATTGTTTTAATTGAGCTGCATTGGATGTTTTACAGCAGAACAAGCCCAATTACAGCTTTTCAACTAGATTTAAGTCCATACTTTGACTAGGTCTTTGCAAACATGCATTTTATTGCTTTCAGCCACTTAGACAAGAACCAGCTGGTTTACTTTTGACCACTTTCCTGCTGCAGAAACCACCATATTTACCTGCTAGATTCATTTATAACATTATATGTTCTTGTTTTTTTTAGGGTTTTTTTCCTGGATTATATTTTCACAAAGATAAATAATAATCCACACATAAAAACCTTTGCTTGCCTCAGTATGATTTAAACATTTATTTTATAATGCAATAATTACTTGTTACAGAAAGTTTTAAAATGAAACTATGCAGAGTGAAAACTGTAAGGCATGCAAGAAACTTTGCATAGGTCCAGAATGGCAACATGTAGCGCCAACGCAGGGCTGCCAGTTAGTTACCGTTCTTCTTAGCTTTTCAGACACACTGGGAAAAAATAAAGCAAAAACTTTCATTTAAAGGAAATTAACAACAGGAAACAGTTTAATAATGAGTAACAGAGCAGCATCAAATGGGAAAAAAGAAAAACAGAAACAAGGGACAGAAAAAAAAGACACTAAAAATAAAACACTGTATGTATGGGTAGAATGGTCACACAGCGCCCCCTGCCTCTCAAAGCCATAAGAACAGTCTTTATATTTGTTAATGTTCACGTCATGTATAAATATCTTGACCAGCTGAGGTGAGGTTTAAGGGTAGGAGGGAACGTGGGACGAAGCAGCGCCTCCCTCTGCCTGACCCAGGAGGCGTTCGCTCTCGCTGCTCTGGGAGTCTGAGCTTTCCTCCGCCGGGCTGGGCGGGCCGCAGAGACCCAACACCTGCTTCACCTGACGGGGAAGATCCTGGAGGGAACAACGATAACACTAAATCAACTGTCGCATAAATAAAACTGATCAAACACTGCGTGGTTCTGGAGTATTAGGGTCAGACAAATAAAAAATGTAAACATGAGCATAGAGTAATAATGTCAGAGAAGATTGTAATAATATAACAATAAAATCATAATACACAGATAAAGTAGTAATATAATAAGAATAAAGTAATAAAATTGACAGAATATAGTCATAATATTACCAAAATAGTCTTACTACCAGAATAAAGTTGTATTAATGCGAGAAGAAAGTTGGAATATTACAAGAATAAAGTTGCAAGCAAAAATCATAATAAAATGAGAATAAAGTCAAACTGTTATCCAAAATGGCATCATAAAATTCCATTTACTAGAATAAAGTTGTAACAAAGTGGTGATAAAGTCATACTAATATGAGAATAAAGTTGTAATATTACCAGAATATTTTTTTACAACTAGACACAAAAAACTATGACAGTTAAAATGTTTACTTGATTCTCAACATTTTGAGAAATTGGAAAAGTGTGGTGTGTATTTATTCTCAGCCTCTCTGAGGCAACACTACCTCTTAGTTGACTTCACTAATTTGGTTGCAGTGGGTTTTATTTACATTTTTTTAGCATAAAACTCCACAAGTTATAGTACCAATAAAAAGAGCAGCACTAACTGTTTACTGGACTCAACCTGTGCAGTTTTACTCACTTTGCAGCCAACAAGCTGCCGGTAGATGGCCTCCGCGTCCAGCAAGACGGTCTGCAGGTCCAGCTTCATCGTCAGCTCGTTAATATGCTGCAAACCAGTCAGGAGACATAAGTCAAATTCAAGCATTTTTCAAGCATTTCAAAGATAAGTTTTCAAACTTTTCCAGCATCACTTTGGAGAGAAAAACTTTAGAAAAGAACTTAAGAAGGCAGTTTTAATTCACTAATGTACATGAAATTGGAAATTGCAAGAAAATATCCAAAGTTTTGAGATGAACCTCAGAAATGATCCAGAAAAAGTTTGGACATAACGAAATTTCAAAAGTCTAAATTTGAAACTTTTTCTATAAAATTTCTGAAATTAATCTCAAAAGTTTTTTTGAGCAAATTTTCAACTTTTAGAGCTCAGAAATGTCCTTGTTTTTTCTTGAAAATTTGTGAGATCAATCTCA
Source organism: Xiphophorus maculatus (assembly GCF_002775205.1). Lineage (NCBI taxonomy): Eukaryota > Metazoa > Chordata > Actinopteri > Cyprinodontiformes > Poeciliidae > Xiphophorus > Xiphophorus maculatus. Next base: position 3,751,427 of record NC_036458.1, read on the forward strand.
AAATTTCAAATTTTTTATTGGAAATGTACTCCTTTTTTTTTTCTTTAAATCAACAAGGGCCCAAATACACCATCATATTAAACAAAATATACAAACAAACAATCCAAACAAATTGTGTTAAAATTAAGGACCTTTCTGCTCAAATTAAATGATTAAACACGAGATATAAAGAAAGTCCCAAAGAAATCTCTAAAAAAATGTTCTGGCAAATTTTTTTCGCATTTAGTGAATATAAATAATTTTGGGGATTCTAACTAACCTGAAACAAGAAAAGTTTATTATGATTTAACTTCAGACGTTGAGATTTTTCAACTGTAAATAACATTTTCAAAATTTAGGCTATTAGATTGCACTTTATTTTTAAAGTTAATAATAACTTTATTATTAATAGAGTTAGAATATCAAACACTTTCAAGGACTTTATGCAGAAATCAAAAACCTAATTGAATCCAAGGATTTTCCAGGATTTCCAGCATGATACCCTGGAACATGTTACTACCATTAGAATATTAGTGATGGCGACGGCTGACCTTGAGGATGGTGTTGAAGTCGTGGTCGGAGCCGATCAGCTCCCCGCGCTGCGACTCGAGGATGGAGCAGGCGATCAGCAGGTGGAAGTTGTCACACGGGAGTCGAGTCCAGAGGACCTGGAGGAGAAAACGTGCAAACAGGAAGCAGTTTTAGCTTCTAATCTGGACTTTAATTGTCTGTGCAGCTCAGAGGTTCAGTTTTTAAAAATTTGTAGTGCCATGCTGATGTTCTTTGAAAATTGTTTTATCCACAGTTTATCTGTAGTTGTTTATTTTTTAGCAGCTATGAGGCACAGTGGGAAAGCCTTAAACTGCTGCTGCGGAAGCTACTCCAGTTGTTGCTAGGTACCCAAAGAATGAATGAGTTGCTAGGTAACCGAAGAATGAATGAGTTGCTAGGTAACCGAAGAGTGCGTGAGTTAGTAGATTCCACCAACCTTGCTTACCTAGCTGTCAGCTAAAGCCTTTCCTCTGCCAACATCCCCCAGAATGCTTTGCAGTTCTGGATCGGAGTTCAGTGAAATTATTGAGTATTCTATTCTTTATCGATATTGATCATGTGTCTATCGTGATAGATATTGTTATTAATTTATTGTCTTAAGTTCCTGCATTAATAAACAACATTGTTTTGAGCTAAACCAAGGGTGTTCAAACTTCAATGTGGGATCTAGGGGCCTTTTGATTGATATTGTATGGTCCCCCAAACACAATTCAAAAACAAATTAAATAAATGACGAGAAAACTACTACTTTTAAATTACTATTTACTTACAGAAATTTTAGATGTAACACAAAGTGATCATATTTTTCAAGCTTTGATTACTTTATTTATTTAATTAAAATAGTTAATGCTTAGTTTATTGTTGAGAATTCCCATTTTTGGTGAATTTAGTTCTTAAAAATTTTATTTCTTTAGCCCGTGAGTCCTTGTGAGTTGCTGACTTTGGCCCATGTTGCAAAACGTTTCGACACCCTGATCTATACCAAGCCAAAGCTGATGCAAGATTTTAATGAAATGAAAAATTAAGCTAATTTTTGATTACTTGAAATATATTTTATCTGTTTGCGAAAGTCTCACCCTAAAATCTTTTTTTTAAAAAGTTTCCATCTGCATCAACTGTCTGTGAATACAACATTTCTGAATTGTTGTCTGGGGCCAAACAAAGTCATCCAGAGGGCTACAAATGACCCAGTTGTGCCGTACTCTTTCCTATCCTGGATACGTGATGTCTGAAGACAACAAGCTGTATTCTTTTGCTCCCACTTCACACAATAAATCAGGCTACTACTATGAGAAAAATTATAATATTTGGTTACGATCCAACACTCACCTCCCACAATGTGAGGATGTCTTCAAAAGAAAACTCCCTCTTGAACCAGATGAGCAGCCAGCGGAAACAGAAACAAAGCGAGCCGCTGTCCTGTGAATCTGAGCGACAAAAATAAGATGTTCAAAGATCAAAACATGTTCAAAGTTTTAATAAATAATAAAGAAAACCACTCTAATATATATATATATATATATATATATATATATATATATATATATATATATATATATATATATATATATATATATATATTTGCAGCAGCTGATATGCTCTTAAGTCTTATCAGCATAATTTGGGGCATTTATTGTAATACTGATAAATCAGAATGTTTACAACTTCTTTTCTATCTCTTTTAGGCAACTGCATGTCACTGCAAAGCAAACATAAAATACTGCCCTGCATCTAACCATATTTTTATATTAATTGATGCCATTATATTAATCATTATTAATTATCAATTATTAATCAAACATCTAATAATCAACTACTACATGAGTAGCTAACTACCCAACGGGGCGATTCTAAAGATAGAGCACAGCAGCGCCACTTACTACTAAATCTATATTTTTATTTTTAGTTATTCTTTTTCAAATCACCTTTGGGTAGGTGTAAATTAGAAATTTACTATACATTTTTTTATATTGAATATTAAATTTTGTTTAAAACCGTTGGCCTCAACCAACGGTTACCGTGGAGACCGGCTAGCGCTAGCCGGTCTCCACGGTAACGAACAGTTGGTGGAGGCAAGCTAGCAGCAGAAGGTAAGGAGATTATTTGCTCTCGAAAACATGGCAGAGAAAAGAAAGAAAACATCTAATTATCACAGTTAATACGAGGAAGAATTTGTTTAATCACTTTGAATTTATTCCTGTGCGTGTCTCATTTGCGTGGCGACGGCAAAGCAACGCAATATTTAAAGACATTTTCAAACATGTCACACATCAAGCTACCATGCTAACTACCCATCGGGAAGCGCAATACGAGCCGGAAGTTAAAGGCAGTTTTGAGCAAGTCTGTTTTTTTAGTCTTCTGAATTCAGTAAGTGTTAAAGTAAAAATCTGAAAGTTGATTGTATGCTACGTTATTGATCATATTTGCAAAAATGGTGCACGTAATGTTGTAAAATTTATCATTTGCAAATGTAAATACTTGCAGAGATTTGTATAAAGTGTTGCATATTGATATTTATTGTGATGAATAATTAACATGACCTATGTTTCTGCGTAGATGAATATCATTAATCAGTAATAATATATTATCAAAAGTAAATTAAGCAAATTTGTTATTTCATACATGTGTCGTTAACTGCTAGGTTTTTGCATTAAGTGGTACCCAAGGAGTGTTTCTAAGTTTCTAAAAGATCTGTGATCTCTGCTGTCATGGAACCAATCATAGAAAACATGATATAAATTACAGTTTTTAGTTTTCAAAAAAACTAAAAATTCTTTAAATAAATAATTCACAATAAATGTCTGTCACCAATAGATATAACAAAAGTAGGTTTTCATCTTTTTCACAGAATAATTACACTGCATTTCCACAACAGAATGTATCAGTAATATTTTTTACTCCATTATGTTTAAATTATCTTCTTGTATAACTCTGCACAAATGTCAACACTCCACAAAGTCAATGTATTTGTCTTCTTTTTGTAAAAGTTTAAGTAAAATAGTTGTTCTTTAAATATGACAACAAATTCCCATATTAGATATTTACCAAAAGCTAAATGTTGAGTTAGCTTTTGAAAAAAAGCTAACAACATTTGGGGCTCTAGGTAAGTTTTATTAACTCAACTGAAGGTAAAAATGGTTCTTTGGGTCGTAAAGGTTGCAGACCACTGGTTTGATAGTATTGTCTGCTTTCTTCCTTTTTTTTTTTACCTACTTTATCCCAAATATTTGCATTTACCCCAGGACTGACCGGAGCTCATTGTCCTACCAGACTGCCCAGTTTGACTAGAAGAATGGCAGCAGAACTAACCCAGGAAGTCGCACAGCTCTGGGTCCAGAGCCTTCAGAAGAATGCTGAGCTGAAGGAGCTGCTGCTTCATGGCCTCCTGCGACTCCTCAAAGTTCTGGTGCTACAAAAACACAACGAGCAAAAAGATGTAAGAATGTACTTTCCAAACACACGGCAAACTCAACAACAGCATGGAAGGCATAATGGAAGCCTATTGGTAGAAAATGTCAATAAAACCAAATGAATATTTCAAATCAAAAACATTTTGTGGTGAAATTGAGAAGAAAAGGGAAAGTTCTCAACTTACCACCAGGTCCATGAAGCCAGTCAGGCACCAGAAGGACTCCACCTCGTTCTGAGTGACAAAGAGAATCGGAGCGAGGAGGTCGCTCATCCCCTGGACATAACCTGGATCATGAACAAAGTGTCACCATCAATAGTAATAATAACTAGAAAATTTCTGAAGAAACTTAAAAGGGTCCCGGCAAAGTGTGTGTATCTGTTGGACCCGAATCAGGCGTTCTGATGCTGAAAATTAGCAACGATGCCAACATTAGCTAAAAGGCTGTTAGTAGCAAATTATCATGTTGACTAATATTGACCAACTCGGTACACAAACTGTTGTTTTATATGGTAAAATTAGCTTAAATGCTAAGGTTAGCTTAAATTCTGTTACTGTTACAATGACCTACTTGATGCAGTATGCTAAACACAGTCAAGACAGCAAAAATGTGCAAAAATGGGTTTTCTTTAGCTGTAAGGCTAATGTTAGCACTGTACATGTTACCACTAGCATGTACAGCGACCAGCATGATGACAGTACCAGTATCATGTGGGGGATCGCTACCATGTTGACAAACATTGACCAACTCCATTAGCTTAAATATTATGGTTAGCTTAGATGCTGTCAACAGGATGTGGGGTATTACTTACATGTTGAAATAAGACAAAACTAACTTACAAGTAACTTTTCAGCAAAATATAACAGCTTGTTTTAGGTAAATAATTCCTTAATATTGATTTATAAAGTGCTACCTCCACAGGCAAATTATTTCACTTAAAACATTTTTCCTGTTTTACAAATGAAATAATTTGCCAGTGGAATGAGTACTTTTTATCAATATTAAGGAAATATCGGCTTAAAACAAGCTTTGATATCTTGCCATAAGTTACTTGTAAGTTAGTTTTGTGTTATTTCAGGTGCACTAAGATATTTGCACAAGAAACTAGCTAAAAAACACTTTGTAAGATTTTATGTTTTTGAAGTGTAAGGGGATTGGACAAAACTCTGTGGAGTTGCACTGATTGGTCAGAAAAAAAGGTTGCAATGTTGCATTAATAGTTACAACATCGCAGCTTCCTGGAGGGATTACACAGCAGCAAATCTACAGCAGAATGACTGAAAAAGTAAAGAATCAAGGTGATGCAATGGCCTAGTCAATGCATCACCAAAATTTCTTCATTCCTCTCCAATGGAATGAAGTCTTCCATTCTGACTTCATTGGTCAGAATGAAGGAGTTTGTCCCCTCAGAAGGTAAAATGCGATCCGTTCTTTCATAAAAACACACCGAGATCGAAGTTGTACATGCAGTACGTCATCAGAACGTCGTGGAGCAGAGTCAGGCCCGGGTTGTCGTTGCCGGAGAAGAATGTGTTGTTCCTGTCCGTCCTGTTGACGTCCCGCTCTGTGGAGGACAGCAGGACAAAGGATCAGGAATCTGCTGCAGGGCTCACACAACAAAACAAAGAGATGTTTTGTTATTTGGTGACCTATCAGGCTCCTGTAGCCTCTGAGGAGGGAGTTCCTCATCTCCTGCTCTTCACTCACAGACTTCCACTGCACCTTCATCCTGAAGTACTCGTCCCTGCAAATGAGACGAAAGACGTCTTGGCCAACAGTCTGAAACGATTAATTACGATAGACCTAGAACTGCAGCTAACAATTATTTTAATGGTTGATTGAATATTTTCGATTACTAAATTGGTTGACAGTTATTTCAATAATAGATTAATCATGATTAATTAATTAATCGTTTCATTATTCTTGATTAATTGATCAATCAGATCAAAAATAGCACATTTGCATATATTTCATTCCAGCCTTTTTTATGTAATATAAATAAAACAAAAATGCAAATAAAGTATTGTTTAGCTGCAGACGCATCCTTTGCTACAAATGATCAGTTATTCACTAAAGGAATGCTGTCATTGCATTTTAAACAATAAAATGTTATTTTTCTTATTTAAGAAAGAAATTTAATTGTTGATGTACGTCTTTTAATATTGTATAAGAAGGCTTAAATGAAAAATCTGCAGAATGTCCCAATTTTATTTATTCGATTAATCATCAGAATAATTGATTAATCATTAGTTGAGAGCACTAACGTTTTGACTCGAAGAATTTCCTCTCTTTCCTTTGAGGTGCTCTTCCATGGATAAAAACCAAGGAGGAACTTCCACACTTCTTTCCTGAGGTTTGGAGCGATGCCCTGCAAGGTTTATGAACATTTAGCTCCAGTAATGTTCCAAATGAACTGCGTTTTTTTACTCTTTGTCCCATCGTACCCCTCTGAACACCAGGTCTTTGACTTTCTCTGGGTCGTTCACCCGGCCTTCAGAGTCCAGGAACTCCTCCCACTGGACCAGAGCTCGTCCTCGAGTAACTTCTGGCCTGGGACCGAGCTCCACGCCCTGCAAGGGGACAGGCAGCCACAAACACCAGCAGCTCAGACCTGTTCATGTCTGAGTCGCAAAAACACAGAATCTACCAAGTAATTTCTTTTGCAAATATCTTAGTATACTTAGTATGCTATTAGAATAAAGTTGTAAAATTATGAGAATGAAATCATAAGAGAATAAGGCATAGGACTTTGAGAATAAAGTCGAAATAATATGCTAATAAAGTCAGAATTTGTTGAGAAAAAAGTCAGAAAAGTTTGAAAAAAGAAAAGTCATAATATTACCAGAATAAAGTAAAAAAGAAAAATAACATGAGAATAAAATCAGTATCAATTTTAAGGAAATTGAATTTCCTTAAAAAAAAAATTCTTAAAATTAGCAGTTTATTTAATTTTTTCCCATGTTATAAGTGAAATAATATAGAAGTGTATCTAGAACTTTTTCATTATTTTCAGGGAATTATTGACTTACATAAAGCTGCTTATTTACTTATTTCAAGTGTACCCAGATATTTGCACTAGAAGCTAGACCAAAAACACTTGGTAAGACTTTGTCTGTTTGCAGTGTGCCGTGTTGCTTTAGCGTCTTTTTCTTACACAGGTGATGAGCTCAAACCCGGGTTCGTCATCAGGCTGTGACGGCAGACCCGGATTCTGACCACTCCGCGACACAGCGGCATCTGGTGGCCGGAGGGCGGCGCGGAAGAAGTTGGTGACCTTGGAGAATCCCCCAAACGTAGTGGCGTACGGGTCGTGGATGAACCTCTGCTCCAGTGGGAGAAACAAAACGTTATTGAAAAACACAAAACGTTTGCCAAACTCAAGACGTTGGGAGATGATCCTGAAAGTACCGTGACGATATCGGAGCCATCATCCAGGATGTGCAGTTTGTCGAAAGATGGACCAAAATCAGCTGAAGACGAATCGCGTGGGTAGACGAGAAAGAGGCGTCCATCAACAGGCGACCTGATGATGAAACATAAACCATCGGTATTACAAGTCGTCGTGGCAGAAAGTACGACCACTGCTCTCTGGTTTCCCTCTTATTAGGAGGGTGCACTGATTTATCAACCCCAAAGTCCTTAACTTTGGGAGATGAGTGAACGGCCGATACTTACATGAGAAGCTGATCTTATCTACCTCAACAAAAGTCTAAAATTCAACCACAGAAGAGCAAAATCCACCTCTTTTGCTCTCCCGTGAGAAAAGTTTGACTGACAGAACAGACCACCAGGTCATGTCTGCACATTTACAGTTATCAATAATCACCCTACTGTTGCCAACTCAGTGACTTTCTATATTTAGAGACGTTTCAGACAAAAAGCTGTAGCGCTGCAGTGTATCATCACCGTTCTTCTTTTGAGCATGCAGAAGTCTGATTACGGTCAAATTTAGTCAGTGATAAAACGACAACACACAACGACGCAAAACATCTCCAAACAAACAGGAAGAGGAAATAAAATCACCATCCTACTGGGCGATCTCTGAGGAGAAGCTTGACCCAGAACTCTGCGTGACGATAACAGGCGGAGCAAAAAGGTACGACGGAGTATTAAGGACATTGTAGATAGAAAAAAGAAAGAAAGAGTAAACTTCCACCAAAAAAAGACATTTTTATATTCATCTCAGAAACGTCTAGAGAAAAAAAATTTAATTTCTAAGTTTGAAAAGTCAAAAATTTGCTAGAAAAAACTAAGACATTTTGAGATGAATCTCAGAAATTATATAGAAAAAGGATGGAAATTTCTGGTTTAAAAAAATCTAAACATTTACTAGAATAACTCAGGAATCTTGAAATGAAACTAAGACATTTTCCAAAAAAGAAAATTTTTAGTTTGAAAAGTCAAAATGTTTAACATTTTTGACTTTCGAAATTCAGAAATTTCCAAGTGTTTTTTTCTCAAAGATTTCTGAAATTATTCTGTGTAAATGTGCTCCTTTTTTCTATCTACCATGAAAAACCAGACGTTTGACAGCAGGGGTGCTGATAATCACGATGCCGGTGATTTGTTTAACTCTGTGCTGGCCACACTCACTGGTCCAGGACGATGTAACGGTGGAGAGCCCGCAGAAGTTCCCTGGTTCCACCTCTGTGGAAGTGCAGAGGGGGAAGCGGGTGTCCTCCTCTGCTGGTCAGCACCATGAAGTTCCGACCCAAAGAGAAGCGGGCCCTCCGGAGGGAGTACAGCTCCGACAGAGGCAGGGAGAACGCCCACTGACCTGTGGGATAAAATTCAAATTCAGAAACACTTTATTAATACCAAATGGAAATTAGATGTTGTTGTAACTCATTAATTTAGATTCTTTAAAGAGTTATTGAAGATCATGATGGCTATCGGCAGGAAAAATCTTCTGCAACAGTCTGTACTGCACTGAATCTGAAGAAGCCTCTGACTGAAGATGCTCTGCCTTCCTAAGACAGTCCCATGAAGGGGATGGTCAGGGTTGTCCATAATTTTCTTGATCCTAGGAAGAATCCTTATTTGCATTATCATCTCCAGAGGTTCCCCAGAACAGAACCAGCCTTCTTTATCAGGCTGCTGAGCCTTGTTAGGTCTCTGCCTCTGATGCTGCTGCCCCAACAGACAGCGGCAGAAAAGATGGCGCTCCCAACAGACTTGTAGAAGATATGCAGCGTCTTGCTGCAAGCAACCTTGAAGGATCTTAGCTTAAAAACCCAGGCTTTTAAGAAACTGGCTGCTTATCAATTAATCATTGTTCGATCAATGACACCAATCAGATTTAATTTAATCTATTAATCTATAGCTCGCATCCGTAGCTATGACTGTAGGAGGCAGGAAGTAAAACCTGAGTCTTTCATGGGGGCGTGCTCGCGATCCTTCTTCACGGTGCTGATCACCGCCCAGTCAGGCTCGTACCCAGGGTCAAAGTTCGTGTCCTCCTCACCTCCCTCGCCATCCTGATTAGAAACAGACAAATTAATGAGAATTAGAACAAATACAAAATTTTTTTAGATTTTTCGCAGGCAGTCAGTTGACCTTTTTGCTGTAGAGGACTGCAGGCGCACTGCGACCATCATCCTCCAGGGGGCTCCACTCTAAAGCAGGCTGTCCGGCCTGCAGAACATAAAACCATCAGTTCACCCTGCGCGTTACTGGATTCTTGTTTATCTCTCAGCAGATCTGCCTACCCGTTCCACAATGCGAATAAATCCCGGTATGCTGGTTTCCTGGATGCTCCTCTTGGCGTTTATGTGGAGGTACACGCCCTCTTTCTCAAATATCAGCTGAGAAGAAAAGAAATCCTCGGTTAAACTTCTACAGTGAGCTAACGCTGACACTGACTGGACAAAAGTGTGGAAATAAATTGGTTTTAAACTGTCTAATATGGTGAAAATGCATGAGATTAAACAAAGTCTAATATGACCTTTGTGTTTTTGACCAAAACGGAGAAATAACCTGATTATTCCAACAAGTGACACTGCTGGGAAACAATGAACTAATCACAGATAATGATTACGGCACGATGGCTTCATCTTCTTTTTTCCAAAGCCCACCAACACATTATTGTTGACAATTATCATTCATTTTAAAAGTTTTTCCATCTTTAATGCACCATAACTGAACTTTTGACAAAATGTGTTCATTTTACACCTTTCTTACCTGTATTTTAACATCCTGTATGCTTTCCTCAGTCACTTTCTGTGCCTCGAAGTGACGCTAAGCCCTTTTGTTTGTCTTATGAATCATACTGTATAAATACGGTTTGATATCAAACCTTTTCAGCCAAAAACATTTTTTAAAAAGCAATCTTAAAGCACCTTTGATGTCACCTTTGAGTTCATGGCTTCCATGTATTTCAATGAGTCTAATTAACTTTAAATAATGTGTTTATGCTGGAGTTTTTGTTTTGTGATTGCTGATTTGTATTCATTAGTTATAGCCATGAACTAATGAGTAGTAGTCCTTTTGGATTACAATACAAAAAGGTGTAAAAAATACCCAAAGGAAAGAACTGGCAGCATCATGCAGCGGGATTAATTTTTTCAGATTTTAATTTGAAATTGAAGAGCTTTAGAAGACGTTTGCAGGGAAATTTTGCTAAGCAAAGCTGATAAGAAGTCTGATGAATAAAATTTAAGTGAGTGACATTTATATTTAGTGCCAATTAACACCAAATGTCACCATAAGGTACGTTGCCAGAAAAAACAGTTAAATATATAGAAATGTGATACAAATTAATTGTTTTAAGGTTAAGATTACTGCACCTTTTTTTATTTCCATTTATTTTTTTATGAAGTTGTTTGCGTGTTTGTTGGATAAATTACAGAGAATGTGAGTAACATTTTTTATCATGCTCAGTCTTTACAGTACAGAAACCTGATTTTTTTTTACATAATTAAATAAATTTAACTTTCAACATCTTAACGTGTCAAACTCCAGTCCTCAAGGGCCGCTGTCCTACAGTTTTTAGATGTGCCACAGGTACAAAACAGTGGAATGAAATGGCTTAATTGCTTCCTTCTTGTGTAGATCAGATCTCCAGAGCCTTAATGACCTAATTATTCTATTCAGGTGTGGTGCAGCACCGGCACATCTAAAAGTTGCAGGGCAGTGGGCCTCCAGGACTGGAGTTTGACATATAGGACATGAGACATATAGGACATATGGAGAAAATGGACATTCTCCATATGTCCATTCTACATATGGAGAATGTCCATTTTCCATATGGAGAATGGACATTTCTCCATTCTACATATGGAGAATGTCCATTTTCTTGATTTGAAATGAGAAAGGTATGTCACATGATTACGGTGACTCATCTGTCAGATCAAAATCCCAACACGTTCAAGAAAAACTTACTTAGACTTTACCAGTTTTTACCCAGCTTTCTACACAGCACGCTTTACTATCTATAAGATGAATCACATCGTTATGGTGGATCTACGGGACAGGTTTCCATTTTTTATTTAAAGCCCATTGCCAAAGATGAAGCAGATAGTGTCCTGGATTGCTGTTCCAACGTTACCGAGCTGGTGTGCTAACCTTAAACCTCAACAGTAGCTTTGTGTTAGCAAGATGAATTGGTAGAGAACCTATAAAAAATTAAATGTTAAAGAAAAACGAAAAAAATACCTTGTAATCTTCCACGTTTTCCCCCATTTTCTCGTCGCCTGAGTCCCTTCGCTTCTTCCAAAACAAACGTGACGTCACACTTCCTGTTCATGGAACGTCCCGCCCACCGAGTGGCGGTCATGTGACACGAGAGCCAATCAGAATGTACTTATAGCTACGCTTGTTTAAGAAGCCCACAATATTATAATACATAACCAGTAAGAGACACGCACTGTAAGAATGTCAGAATGTAATATTTAAACAAAATATATCAAGTTTCATGTCCGATTACAATTTTGTTTAAGTTCTACACGGTGACCACCAGGTGGCAGCAAACCGTTTATTATTATTATTATTTTTAAATTATTGTTAGTATTATTAAGGCTGATCTGTTACCTCTTTTACTATATTGCAACTATACTCAATACAAAAATAATTAAAATTAAAAAATATAGGTATAAATAAACTAAATACAATTCTAAGTGATAGTGGTGGTAAAACTAATTTTTAAATGACATTCCTTCATATCTTTCACCCTCATTGTGTGATTTAATCTTACCTGAATACAATGTAAACACTTTGAATTACTGTTTACATTGATATGTACATTTATCTTTATTATGATCAAGGAACACTTATGTCATTGTTCGAAATTATTTTATACTTTTAGTTTGGTACATTATTGTATTAAGATATATGCGCGATCTGGCCATGATATTTGTTGCTATGTGTCTGCAGCGTGAAGGTTTGAGCTGTATTATAACCATAAGCTAAAAGAGGTTGCTGCTCGTGCACAAGCAAATATCGAAAACGTGCTCGTTCACAACCACTTATCACGTCGGTAAACAGGTGACGTAAGAGCTGCGTCAAGTCAGAAACAAACCAGAAAAAGACAGGAAGTAGCTCTGATAGCTGTGTTAGTTACAATTTATTTTTAATATAGGTTGAATTAATATCATTTTGGACAGGAAAAATATACGTATTAGTCCTTCGTTGTACTTCATTATTATTATTATTATTATTATTATTATTGTTGTTGTTGTTGTTATATCATTCATTTTATGTAAGCCAGAGTTGTCGCAATTAAAAGAAATAAACCATTTTAATTTATCACTGAGTGCAATTAAATCTCGTAATATAGGATAATCTGTTTTTAAATTTAAATTGACTTTCTCGACTATATGCTTATTTGTTGAAATTAACCTGCAAATTGGCCAAGTCTGTCTCGTGAAATTGGAACTCCATAATTAAACTGAATGGAAATAATTTAACAGACTTAGCTTGCAATTACTGCTTATAAGACATTTTGATAATTATTTTTCTTATAAATAAGAAACATTAAAAAAATTCTTATTTCCAAATAAAATTAGGAAATTATATAAAATAAATAAAATTGTCCATTCTTCTTCTTCTTCTTATTAGCAAATCTGCTTTTATTTTGAAATCGATAACCGGATATATTGTAGCTCACCGGCTCCTAGCTTTCCTCCGCTGGTGTCGAGGCTAGCTGAGGGAGAGAAACCGTGGGAGAAGGGCAGAAAGCGTGGGGTAAAAACATTCATTAAACTCGGTTAACACCTGGCAGCGGTGAAGAAAGAAACTGAACAGGTAAATGGACATGTTCCTCTTACTTTCCACCTCATTACTGCCGAGTCAGGTCTGCTCTTAAAGCCTGAAAAGGGAGGAGAGATGCGGATTCATCAGCAGCAGGAGGCTGGCTGCACACAACATTGGACTGAATAACAAGATAAACAACAACAGCTGCTGCTGCAGCGGTCGCAGCCGCAATGATAAGCGCAAAGCGTGCAGTTTTACCGGAGTTAGCGTTGTCCGTGGGAAGGATTCATACGGAGCGGAGGCTCTGCTGGCAGCAGCTACAGTTAGCATTGCTAAGTGAAGGAGGAGGACTCTGCAGCAGTTACAACACACTGGTTTCTGCAGATGTAACTGTACATATCTGAGTTCCGATCCATAGTTATAGCTGACACAACAGAGAAGAAACACTGAATGGTTTCTAGATCACAACCAAAAAGCTAAAACTTGAGTCTCTGCTCCTCGTATCGCAAAAATGGTAAAGAAGGGCTCAAATGCATAAAGTAGCTCATGACTTTAACGTGGCTGAATATTATACCACTGTTGTTGACATGATTTGTCCAAGTCTTCTTCTTGAAGTTTAATCGAGATTAATAGATTATTGAAGTAATCGTCAACTAATTTATCAATCAATTAATTGGAGTTCCATAAAATGACCTTATGTTGGGAAAAAAAACAATCAGAGCAGTAAATAAGGCAAAGCTGTACAAAATATATACATTATGTATTTAATATAAAAACACTGTCTGTAAATATGTTTTAGCCAAAACTCCTCAAATGGCATTGTTTTAGCTTCACTTGTTAGAATTTGCTAGAGAAGTGCTCTTTTATTGCTTTTATTTTAGGCTATAAAATATGTATTTTCTTATTGAAGAAGGAGTTTAATTATTTCTCTATGTACATATTTAATGTATTTCTAATATTGTATAAAAATACTTGCGCAGTTTAATGAAGAATGTGTCAGCTTTTGTTCAATTAATTGTCAGAATAATCAATTACTAAAATAATCATTAGCAAAGAATGAATCTACAGCTAAAAGAGAATCCTAACATCAAAATGTGAAAAGCTCAATCATTTCTGCTTGACATATTACTACATCTAAGGGCTGATCTGTTGAATTATTTTTTTAATTAAGGCATTAATAATTTGATAGAAAAAGACAATTAATAGATTTTCTTTCTCACAATTTGAACCGGAAGAAGCTTGAATAATGCCACTTGAGTTTTGTGTTGGACAGTGCTAAAATGTTTTTTTTTATTTAATCTTAAATGCAAAATTCTGGTTCTTTTTGTACAGTTCTGACTTAACTACTCTGACTATGTCGTTCTTTCAGAAAATTGCCTGTTTTGGAGCCTCTAAACTCCAGCTAATGATTAATCGTTTTAGCCAGAGTTTAAATAAATCAGAATAATTCCAAAATTAATGGGTGAAACTTGTGTCTGAATATTTTCTCTCTCTCTTTTTTTTTTCCAGGCATCTTTTCCATCTCTCCCTTGGCTCTCACCACCTCCCAGCTACCATATCTTTAAGTCACCGTGTGCCTCCATACCTGATTAGTTCGCTTTTTTATCCTCAACCAAGCAGAAACACCAGCAAAGAAGCTTTAAGTAAAATCAGACAGCAACCAAAGTCGGTATTTCATTCAGTTTGGCACCTCAGATCATTTCTAATCAGTTTAAAATCCGAAGTTCATACTTGTTTTTCAGTGTTAGTCGGTTATTTTGTCAGGCCATTCTCTAGAATCACCATTATGGCCTCTGTAACCCACTCCTCTGAGCCGGAGATCCCAGACAACCACAAAGAGAGCTGGTTGGCTCTACTCTCCGCTGCGGAAGCCTATTGCCAAAAGTCCGGCTGCGACCTGGCCATCCTCACGGCCTGCAAGAAGTTCCGGTTGACGCCCAGTGAAGGTGAAGTCGGGAAGAAGCGGGAAAGCGGCGCCGGCTTTCCGAAGGAATGCGAGTTCTCCTACAGCGTGTGGGGTCAGGGCTTCCTGGCCGAGTCGGCGCGCCGCTACGTGGACGACATCGGTGTGCTGCACGCCACGTCCATGCTGACGGCCCAGAAGCACACGCGGCAAAGCGCAGGAGAGCAAGGAGGCAAGCTGCTGGTTGATTTGACCTCTGACACCGGATACAGAGGGGT
Organism: Xiphophorus maculatus; assembly: GCF_002775205.1. Classification (NCBI taxonomy): domain Eukaryota; kingdom Metazoa; phylum Chordata; class Actinopteri; order Cyprinodontiformes; family Poeciliidae; genus Xiphophorus; species Xiphophorus maculatus. The sequence continues at coordinate 3,766,738 of NC_036458.1, forward strand.
AAGTAGTAGGGGTGCAAGTAAATAATCGACTGACAAATTAATGTTGGTTAATGGTTTATTAGTTTAAAATTAGTTCCAGTCGATTAACGAGTGGCATCTTTTAGTGTTGTAGTTTGACCGCCATCCAGCAGAGGGCGGCGCTGGTTATCTTTAAGCAAATAGTCCGTTGATACATAAACAGAGATGGCGGCAATATTCTAGAACGGTCCAAACGGAGAGGTTTGGGATGGAAAATGTCCTTTATGTGACGCTTCGCTAGCTTGCTACTTTATCATCGGACTTTAATTAACTTATTTCCTTTTAGCTTCACAAGCGTGCTGTTGTTACCCCGGGTATCAGAAGCCTTTGGAGGTAGTTACACTTTGGTGCAATAACGGCAGCCAGATCGTGTTAGCCGGTCCGACATTAGCGACGTATCTTGAGAATTTGAAAACATTTTCTCTTTATTTACCAAATTTATGAGGGGGAATGAAATATTTCAACCGTCTGAATTAATCTGTTTCCCTCTCCGTAACTAATTATTCTTTCAAAAGCTCCATAATATATTTATTTCTCTCATCTTGAACAACAAAGATTTGTTGCCACAGCTACAGGGGATAACGCAGAAAAATGGTAAGATGATGAAAAAAAAAACCTGGCGCCAATATGCAAGATTGATTTTTGGTGAGTTAAAGCGCTTAATGGAGGGAAATAAAAACATTCCCATGTAGAAAAAACCATAGAGTGTCTGCATGCTTTATTCATTTGATCTTTTATTTTTTTTTATTCAGCAACTTAAGAGGTCCCTGTTTTATTTTATAAATGTCTAAGTGTATTAATGTGAGAACATAAAAAAATTTCTGCTTATTCAGTCAGTTTTTAACCCTTTCATGCATGAATTATTATCCTTTGTGTCAGGATTTTTTTTTCCATTTTTAAAATTTTCTTAAGGCATAAAAAAGGTAGGAAAAAAAATTGTAAAATTTTTTATTTTTTTTAGGTGATCAATTGTAATATTTTCCAAATACAAAGTTATTTGAAAAATACAAAAGTTATTTAGGGCAAGACTACAGTAGAAGGAGGGACAAGGTTGGTGGCTTGCTTTTTTTGTCTGTCGGCCATGTTGGGTTTAAGAAAAATAATTTCTCGCATTTGCAGCTGATGGCCAGTAGTTGATGGTGTATTTCATGATGCATTAGTGTCCACTTCAATGGTTTGTGTGCATTTACAGCATAAAAATCCACAAGAAAATGGCTTATAGATAGCTGTCCACTAGTAGTGACCACTATGCATGAAAGGGTTAATACAGCTGATTTATTTTTAATTCAGCATATTATAAAAATGTAGCCTCTTCGTTTTGTGGATCTCATATTTTATTCTTTTCATCTTTTATTTTTCTATTTAGCAACTTGATAGATATGCTGCTGTTTTTGCTATATTTTATCAATATGTCTGTGTAACATGAGAAAACCAAAATTCTCTGTTAATTCAGTCAGTATTTAATACAGCTGACAAAATCTAATGTGAAAATTAATTATTTTTAATTCAGAATGTTATGAAAATGTAGCCCTTTGTGTTATGGAAAGATACTTGTCCCTCTTGATACAAGAGAAAAAGTCATTAATCGCTAAGTGGGAATATGTTCCACATTTTTATTCAAAGTTCCCGTTTAAAAAATGTTTGAATCTCTGCAGAGCTTCACAGGCGACGGCGTAGTGGGCGGAGTCAGCCCCAACAACAGACTGTACTCCCAGAGCTACCCGTCCATCTACAGCCCGGACGGCACCAGCCAACAGGGCGTCGGGCAGAACGGCAACCGGGAGCGGGAGCGGAGCGCCACAGAGGTGGAGCGAGGGAGACAGAGAGCCGGGATCGTAGACCTGGAGGAGGAAGGAGAAGAGGCGGAGGAAGAGGAGGAAGACATGGAAGAGAGACGACCATACGGCAATGAAAGTGCAGGTGAGGCAGATTGTTTTAGTTTGATCCAGTGAGAAATGAAATCTTCTTTCAGGAGGAACGGATTTAAAGAAAACAAAAATGTTAATTTCTCAGTAGATTTGAATATTAAACTCGGGGTTATGTTAGGATTAAAGCATACAGACTTTCACTGAGACCCTCTACCAGGAGCAGAGGACCCGAAAATGTTACTCAAGTTAGAGTGAAAAAGTATTTATTAAAAAGTCAACTCTAGTACCGAGTAACTGATCAAATTATCAGTCATTTAATAATATACTTTGAAAGAAAGTCTGTAGAACCGTCTAGCAAATCGACTGTAAAAGGTAGAAAAACTGGGTGTAAAATAGTAAAAAGTCAGAATCTTATTAGATACTTTTTATGGACTTTACCCTAAATAAGTTTTTGTTGGTTGCTTCTCTAAGTGTCTGTTTTTAAAAACTTGTAATCGGTTTTTAGGCGTTTTCTCCATGGACGAGGACTCTCTTTCTCGTGACTGTGAGCCGTTCTTTGAGTCCGATGGAGAGGAGGAAAGCACCGACGGTAAGAGATTCATCGCCCAGCTCTCCTTCATCACATACATGTTGGAGTAAAGCGTTGCTTCTTCGTCCTGTCTGCACCAGGCTCGCTGAGCGAGGACGCCCCGCCGCCGCCGCGCGGCCTGGCCGTGGGGCAGCACGCCTTCTCGTCGCGCCACGCCCACTCCACGGCGCTGGCGCGCTCGCTGCCCGTGTCCGTCCCCGTGTGGGGCTGCAAGAGCAGCAGAGCCGCTCAGGGAGACAGCGGCAGCGGAGAGCGGGTGAGCCATCAGAAAACTCCGATTTACTTCACAGTTTAACTGGTTTAACGTTCCTCTTTCAATTTGAGGCTTTTCTGAATCAGAGCTGCTCTGAAGGTTCTGAGGTTATTTAAATTCATCCTCAAGTGGATAAAATCACAATAATCCGCAGTTAAACGAAAATGAGGCTAAAATAATGAAGTTACGTCTGTGATTTATTACTTGGATAAAACTAGAGTAGAATAGAGTAAATAGTTACATTTACTTAAGTAACTTTTTGAAGAAAAAAAGTACTTTTAGGAATATTTCTACTACACTATACTTTTCTACTTGAGTAATTTCATTTTGTGGTATCTCTACTCTGAGTAAAATTTCTGGATTTTCTACCCACTGAGTGAAAAACAAAAATGTTTTAACCAAAAATTCACCAGACACAGACCTGCAGTTTCTGTTAAAGTTTAATTTGTTTTTTATTGAAAGAAACTGATTTGGAAACATTTTTTCTTTTGCCTGATTTTATTGTTTGCTGTTTATAAGAATTATTGTAATTTTGGTCCTTAAAATACCAAAATTTCCTCTTTGTATTTTGGTCTGTCTGATCATATAATCTTTAACTATTTAATGATTAATAATTTGATCAATTATTTGATTAGACTTTTTACCAAATACTTTTTTTACTCTTGAGTAATTTCTTGGGTGGCTACTTTTTACTTGTGTATTTATGTATAAATTTAATTTAATTTTATGTATATTTTGATGGACACAGATTTCTGCCTTCAGTCGATCTGTTGAAGAGTTTAGACTCTAAATCAGGGGTGTCAAACTCCAGTCCTCAAGGGCCGCTGTCCTCCAACTTTTAGATGTGCCTCTGCTGCACCACACCTGAATAGAATAATTAGGTCATTAGCAAGGCTGGGAGAACTGATCTACACAAGGAGGAGGTAATTAAGCCATTTCATTCCAGTGTTTTGTACCTGTGGCACATCTAAAAGCTGTAGGACAGCGGCCCTTGAGGACTGGAGTTTGACACCTGTGCTCTAAATCAATTTAATTTTGAGGAAAAGTGTAATTGTAACACATTTTAATGGACAGTGCAGAACACACTTGACTTGTTGCGGTGGAGGAATAAAGAGGAAGTCTGATTGGTGTTATGACCCGATGTTTTGAAGTTGTATCTCTTGTTTAGAAGCAGTAATGCTCTAAAATAACTGAAAATCTGAAGTAACATGTAAGTTTTAAATGTTTTTAATGACTCAGACTTCAGTCATTGTTTTGCAGAGGAGGAATAAATGAGAGCTGAGTGTTGTGCAGCTGCAACAGCGATTACACTCTAAAACAAACTCAAATCCCTCCAAGTTATGAGGGGAAAGTGTAACCATGACAAGTTCTGATGTATCTTAAGGACCCAGTCTTTCCTCAGGAAGGAGAAATAAAGCAAAAGTATGAGCAGAGTTATAACTCTGTGTTTTCTGTCGTAACTTTTGTTCCATTTGCTTCGATTATTCTCTAAAATTGAAAATTAATTGTTTTGAGGGGGCCGCATAAAATCAGTCCAAGGGCTGTAAACGGCCCACAGGCCCCACTTTGAACACTCTTGATGTTGATGTACATATGTAATGAGGCTCTCACTGTTAAATGTTCTTAAAGAATAATGTTTTTAAAGGCGATGCTATGGCCTCTAAAGACAGACACTATTCAGCTGCAAGCATCTGAAAGTTCAAAAGGTCAACCCACTTTTGGTAACAGAAACATGAAGCTTATTTCTGCTGCTTTTAATATCTATCTGTCTAGGGCTAATTATTAATCTATTCATAGTTCTGAGGATTATTTCTTATCAATTTATTGTTTAAAAAATGTCACATTCTCCACAATTTTCATTCAAACCAAATAAACAATTTAATTGCTCTGAATATTGAATATTAAATAGTTTTGGGTCTTTATACACTGGTTAGCGATTAATCAATTACTGTATTAGTTTACCATAATTTCTGTAATTGCTAAATCGCAATTAATCTGGTTAATGAATTAGTCGTTTGATTATTTTGACAATTAATCGGATAAAAATTCGGCACATTCTGCCTGTCTTTTATTTTAGCCTTTTTTATGCAATATTAAAAATATATATGAATGCACATAAAAAAATTTCAATAAGAAACATTTTATTGCCTAATATGGAACAACTTAGTTTTCCTGAATGATTGATCATCTGTAGCATCAGTAGTTAAAATAAACAAACTGAAATGTCTACAGTTGTGGCTTAATTGCTGCTCTGAGAATGTTGTTCTTTCAGCAAATGACCTTTTTTTGAGTCTGTATGCTCCAGTAATGATTAATCGATTACTAAATAGTTTAGGATTATTTTAGTAATTGATTAATTACAGTAAACTGTTTCATTATTTTGCAGATTAATCGATTAATCATAAAAAATTGGAAAGTTCTATATATTTAGCATTTTAACCTGTTTCTGCAATATTGGAAATGAATTATAAATGCAAATAAACAATTCCTTTTTTAACTAAGGAAATTAACATCCTATTCATTTTAAATTAGTTGATTATTTCAGTAATCAATCTGATTAATGGTTTCATTATTTTTGATGATTAATTGATTAATCGGATGAAAAATCAAAATATATTTGAGTCTGTATACTCAGTAACGATCAGTCGATTGCTGAATTTGTTGACGATTATTTGGATAATGGATTAAACATGATTAATCCAATTAATTAATTAGTCATTTTGTTACTTTGACAAAAAAAAATTGGCACATTCTGCCTATTTTTTATTTTAGCCTTTGTTTTAAAATAAACAATTTAATTCCTTTTGTTTTGTAAATAAAATTAACATTTTGTTGCCTAATGTGCAACAACTTAGCATTTATTTTTTTACATTTGATCTTAAATGTGTATAGTGTTGGCTTAATGGCTGCTCTAACTTGTTCTTTTTTTGAGTGTACACTCCAGTTGTTGATCAATCAGTTACTGAATTGATTGATTAATCTGATTAATCGTGTGCGTTCCAGGCGGGCTGCGCCGACCTGGAGCACATCGCCGCCAGCATGAAGGCCCTGCTGGTCCCTGGCGCCACCGACGGGACGGAGATGTTCGGCGCTCTGCCACGGCCGCGCCTCAACACGGGCGACTTCTCGCTCAAACACTGAGACGGCGAGCGGGAAAAAACATGGCGGAGAGGAGAAAAAGAAAAACCTGGAATGTGTGAATCAGTGTCAAAGCTCAAATCTGTTTATTGTTTCACTCACTAAAAAACAAAAATTAACTGCTTTACAGGGTCGTGAAGAAATGTTACAAACACTAATGACATCTGCAACGCTATTTCTCCCCAACGACGTCTCAGAGCGGCGCCGCGTTCGGACCGAGCGGCGCCGCGTTCGGACCGAGCGGCGCCGCGTTCGGACCGAGCGGCTAAACAGGAGGAGCCGATTGTTTCCATCTTGTGTTTTACAGCTTCTATTTGGATTTTTAGCATCAGAGCCAGGCTACGATTTATTTATTTTTCCTTTTAAATGATGGGAATATAGTCATAATATTTAAGAATAGAGTTGAATAAAATGGCAATTTTATGAGAATTGTGACACAAAAAGTAACAAAATTAAAATGAGGAATGCTGAGCAGATGTGTAAATAATTCATTTTTAACACATCAGCATTTAAATTATCATCAGTATCGGAACAAACGACTATTTGGATATAAGAATCACATTAACTGAGTTACTCACACTAGATCTTAACTCTAAAAGCTTCTTCCTTCTTAATAAAACGACTTTTTCTTGTATTTTGAAACATCTTTCTGGTAAAATAGAGTTTTTATTCTGCTAATCTTATGATTTATTCTCATAATTAAGCAAAAATTCTCGTAGCCTGTCCCTGATAATTCGTCATACAACTCAGAAGGAATCAGTAAAATAAAATCCACTTAGTTTAGAAACGAAAGCAACAAAATGTTTCATTTTTAGTATTTACCGCCCAGCCCTACTCAGGATTATTCACATCAGCGCTTTCTGACTCCCAGATTTGCTCTGAAATAATCTGAAGTGATTCTTCTTCTCTTAGATTTACCTCAAACGAATCAGTTAGTGGAGATCAGGTGAATTTTACCTCCAACACTAAAACTTCACTCAGAAATTTGAAGTTGCTGCTTTTGCATTCATATACATGCTAACTTTTAACACATTAGGTAACTGCTAAGCTTTAGCCACGTGCTATGATGGGTTTCTGAACACTAAGCAAGTATTTAGGTGGTTTTTTCAGTATTTTTCAAGCCTGGTTGATTCAAATGGTCTAAAAAAGTGGAAAAGCTGCTTCTGATTCTGCAGAAACTTTAATTTTAGAGCAGTTTTCTAATGTCGGTACAATCAGGGTGCAATCTGGAATGTTTTTGCAAGATTTTGAAGAAGAAGAATGCAGCCAACTGTGCAGTTTTAAGGTTTGCTGCCTAATAAACCTAAAAAACAAAATCAGGTCTGTTCTAACATTTCTCTCACAATGATCTCAAAGTCCAGGCTTATGCAACCCATAAAGTTTAATTTCACCTCAAATTAAAGTTTTACTCCTAATTTCAATGTGTCTGTGTTGAAGAAATGGGAACTTTACTTTGTAATAATTTGAAAAAAGTTCGGTTAATTTGTCATTAGACAAATACGGAGACCAACTGGCTCACTGTCATCGGTTTATGTAACGGGGTAAAAAAAGAAACGGATTTTAACACGAAGCTTGTTGATTTTTTTTGTAAATGTAAGCAGAGGACACCAGCACCTTCTCATTACATGCCTATTTTTTTATTTCATCAATGAATGACTGATTGATGGGATGATTGTAAATCAACTTCATGTTCCAGGGGGATGGTAATGATTTTTTTTCTTTTTCCCTATTTGCTCTGGATGTGTTGTTAAAATGCCTGAATGGAAGAGAAAGTGACTTTGTTTGTGAGAGAAAGGAAGAGAGATGTGCTAAAATGTTAACATCTCGGATATTTCAAACATAAATGTTCCGTTAAATCCTTTTATGTTTCAAATAAAGGAGCAACACCAAGAATAAACGGCTCGGGGTGTTAATTTTTAATGGCCACTAGAGGGCGGTAACGCACCATAAGAAAGAAAAATCAACGAAGTATCTGAAGTTTACTCAAACATGAAAATATCACTAATTATACCCAAACTGATTTTCTCAAGCCTTTATTTGTTACTTAGGATTTTTAACTTGTAGCCAAATAGAGTAAATAGATTAATTTCAGTAACTTTTGAAAAAATGTGTTTTTAGGAATAGTTTAGTTTTGCTTCACTTTTTAATATTTCTGAAGAGTTGCTACTCTTACTTGAGTCAAATTTCTGGTAACCCACTGCGAGTAACTTCTCACGATGAAGAAAATACACATCAGAAACACACATTATGTTACAGTGAGACCTCTTGTTTACACACATTTAGACATTATGTGAATATACAGTAAACGGTAAATATTGTTGCAGGAAGTTCATTAGCCTGTTCTAACATGTATGCACCAACATGCAAGTATTAGTTTGAAAGGTTTTATGAAAAAAATCAATTTGTAGTTTTCAAAATGTTAGTCTTTAAAATACTAGAATTTGTACATTTTAAAATCAAATTTCATCACTTGTGTCTTCCAATAAAATGGCATATTATGGCCATCTTAGAAAAAATCAATTTATGCCAAAAGTAAAATTTTGAGATTAAACTCAAATTTTCTAGAAAAAAGGGAAAAGTTTCAAAAATATTTTTTTTTCGACTGCCATCATTAAAGTTTAAGAGTTTTTTGTTTGTTTTTTTAAGTCGAAAACATTCAACCTTTGAAAGTCAGAATTGTTCACTTTCTTTCCCCTCAATTTTTTTGGGAGATTTTTAATGGCGCTCATTGCTAATGCATTGTTGCCCGGATGTTCGGACTACGCACGAGCAGAACGGCAACATCTGAACGTTGGAAGAAGACGATGTCCATCCAGGGCGCTTCACTTCAATATTCTTCGACACAGAAGCACAGTGTGAGGAAACTAAAACGATGGTTGAAATGCAGAGGACTCAAAGTGAGCGGAAAGAAGGCAGCCCTGGTTTGAAAGGTAGTTTTATTTTTCTTTTTATGGCTACGGACAGCGTGTTAGCTAACACTCGTTAGCACTGTGTTATTAGCTAGCACTCGCTAGCACTGTGTTATTAGCTAGCACTCGCTAGCACTGTGTTATTAGCTAGCACTCGCTAGCACTGTGTTATTAGCTAGCACTCGCTAGCACTGTGTTATTAGCTAGCATTCGCTAGCACTGTGTTATTAGCTAGCATTCGCTAGCACTGTGTTATTAGCTAGCACTCACTAGCACTGTGTTATTAGCTAGCATTCGCTAGCACTGTGTTATTAGCTAGCACTCGCTAGCACTGTGTTACCTGGGCCTACCTTGCTTGACAATCTGTGTAGGTAAAAGTATTGATTCATCAATGCATTGAAGTTCAGTTTTCCAATTAAATAATTTAATTCTATTGGTGGGTATTGAATCGCACATATTCATAACTTAAATCAGAAGATCACAAACAAAATCAGCTGTTGAGACCCACAAACATTTCCCCCAAAACACAGCTCTAGGTACAAAAATCTGCCTGAATAATTGGTAGGAAATATACCAGAAGCCTGTTGATTTCTTTAGGAAATATGTCAGTGAAAGGCAACTTGCTGAGGAACTTTTAACTTAATATTAATGATGGTATTTGTTTTGTTTTGATCTTGTCATCACTAAAGTTAAACTAATGTTTGCATTCATTCCAACACAGAAAAAAAAGTCAGTTGAGTGTCGACTTCATACTGACGCAGTGAAGAAGACTAGTTTATTGACTACATTCAGGACAATTAAGCAAGGTCAAAGTAATAAAAACACCCAACTTTATCTTGTCTAACTTAAATGAACAAAAACAAATGAAGATCTGAAGGTGTTTTCATGCATTCAGAAAAAAAACCAACCTGCAAACATGTCGCCAAGTATTCAGTTGTGCTTCAAAGCTTGTTTTTTCTCCAATCACACTAAAACGAACACTTTGTTGTAAAACCGCTGCTGCCTTATTCCCACAACTATGGAAGCCCATTTCTGCCATGAACCAAAAAATAAAAGCCAGCCAGGAAGTCAAATTTTGAGTTTTATAATCATGAAAACAAAAGTAAAAAGTCTTATAAATATGACTTTAAAATTTATAATTTTACAAGTTACATTTATATGAGTTAAAACTCTTAATTTTACAAGTTTTAAAATCATAATTATAAGAACAAAAGTCATAATTTTGTGAATAAAGGTCATAGTTATGAGTTTCAGTTAAAATTATGGGAAAAAGTCATCATTTGGGGTTTTAAAGTCATAATTATGAGGATACGGGTCAAAATTATGAAAATATAGACAGAGAAAAGTCATAACTATAAGTTTTTAAGTCATAATTATGAGATTAAAAGTCATCATTTTGAGTTTTAATGTCATAATTTCTCATTTGAATGTCATAATTTTGAGATTCAAAGTCATAATTTGCAAATAGTTTCTCTTAGGAGGCTTACTCCAGTATATCAAAAATTATGACTTATAAAGTCAAAATTATGACATCCTGTGGGCTCTTGTTTTTTCATTCATGGGATGGATGGGCTTCCATTGAAATCCCTTTCAAGTGTCAGTGATCTTTTTTCCGGATAAGACAGAAGGAATTTGTTCCAATCCAGAACCCGGGGAAAATTCTCTCCTCGAATTTGGCTTTGTACTTGTGGATCAGCCGCACCTCCTTCTCGGAGTCTCCCTCCACCGACAGGAAGGAGATGACGCCGGCCGGCAGGTCGACGTAGACGCCCACGGTGGGGGATGGCGGCAGCTTAATGTCAATGTTCTCACCGTTGTGCCAGACCTGGTAGCAGGAACCAGACCAGCCGACTCCCCAGGAGCCTTTGTTCTCCCCGAGACCGCAGGGCACCTCCTGGCCTTTACGGGGCAAACTCTCCGCCACCACGCCGATCACCACCCAGCCGTCGTAGTCCACCTCCCAGTAGCCTCGGACACCCATCAAGCCCTCCTTACACAGCACCTGCAACAGGAGACGTTCGTGAAACCCGCAGCGCTCCGCTCTACGGCAGCGTGCTAGAGATGGACAGAAAAAGCTACAGAAAATTTATGCCAAATTTTTAGATTAAGCTTTTGTAAAAACATTTTCAAGAAAAAACTTGAAAATTTCAGAGTATCAAAAATAAAAAAATTGCTAAACCCCCCCGTCCCCAAAAAAAAATTTCTAGAAAAAAACTTTTAATTTTCTCAGTTTGAAAAGCTAAGATTTTGCTACACAAACCTAAGAATTGTTCTAAAAAAAAACTAGAACATTTCTGAGTTTCAAAAGTTGAAAATTTTTGACTTTTGGAAACTTTCTGAGTTTTAAAAGTCAGAAATTTGCTAGAAAAAAAATTAAATCTTCAAATTGATCTAGAATGTTCTAGAAAATAAAGAAATTTCCGAGTTTGAAAAGTCAAAATTACTAGAAAACTCCAAAATATAAAAAAGTGCAAAATTTTAAGATTTATCTCAAAAGTTAGATATTTTAAACTTTTTAAACTCCAAAAATTATAAGTTTTTTCTTGAAAATGTTTAGATTAATCTCAAAATCTCTTATTTTTTCCCAGAAATTCACTCCCTTTTTTCAGAGCTCTAGAATTTCTACAGACTATATATAGTGAGGTCAATTTCCCAGTCGAAAAAATCAACTGAAACTTCCTCCAAAGTCTGATTTCCTACCTGGAAAGTTGGAGCAACTCGACTAACCTCAGTTAGTTAAATAGTTAACCATATTTCAACATGGCCGCTCCTCGCATCACCACGTTAGATATGTTGGAAACGCGTTTATTTCACAAGACACATATAAAAGTGCATCTAAAACCAATGTAACATGTAGCCCCTGCAACTCTAAACTGAACCAATTAAAAGCGGTGTTTGATTATGGCCTTTCGTAAACCATGTTAATGGGCCTCGCCATGTTGCGACCTTTGAGTTCCAGGCCTGAGTCCTACCTGTGGTGAGTCCTGGTATCTTTCAGGCCTGTTGGGATAAGGGCAGACTGCGTCCGAGATACGAGCCACTTTGGCTCTGCCCTCAGAAATCCACAGCAGCTTCTGTGCTGTTTTGTCATCCAGAGAGACGGGGAACCAGTCTGAGGAGGTAGAAAAATAACTTGCGTGTGGAAATGTGGCTAAAACATGGAGGTTCTTAAAGGTGACCTATTATTTTCTGTTTAAGGGCATCTTGTCACTTTGAATCCAAATAAACTGCTTCTGGCCACGATCCCAAACTCAAAGTTTATAATCGGATGTGAAAATGGCTGTAAAGAGTTGCGCAATTATACAACCATACACCTTTGAAAAGCAGAAGTGGATCCTCCTGCACAGCCAATAAGATTGCAGCAAGTGGTTTCCATATGGAAAGTCAACAAGGAAACACTTATCTTTTCCAGCAGACAAACTGGAAAAAATACCTTGTAACTCTGCTTGGGTTGCTAGGTGACAGACTAGACTTGGCTGGGGTTGCTAAGTAACGGGTTAGTTAACAATAGAGGGGTTTTTGAAATGTATTTGTTTTTTTATGCGGTTGGGATTTTTAAAAACAGTTTTAAGTTACTCTTAACTTATTTTTGTCTTATTTCAAGTGTACTGAGATATTTGCACTAGAAACTAGGCCAACAATACTTTCTGAGATTTTGTGTTTTTGCAGCGTAGGTATAGATGATGGACATTTAAAAGCTTTAGAAAGCCTTACACTTCATGAAGTCAGCTCTGGTAGTTGGTTCAGGGATATTTGGCTCATATGGCGGCAGCTTCTCTAGAGTGAGACAAAGATATATTTATTAGCATTTACCAGGATGACTGAATTAAAACAAACAGAATTTGGTGATTTACCTTCTGCAGCGCTGCTTTCTTTTTTCCCTAGACATTTCAAAACAGAAAGCAGGATTATATTGCAGTCATTTTGAGCACATATGCTCTCATGCTTCCATTCCCTTTGGTTGAAGCATTTTGTCTGCAGTTGCAAAGTTTTCTTTGGCTCATTTGTCCATATGCTGAAGAAATAATTCTGGATTATTCTTAAAACGTACATCATCACAGTGTAACACATTTATTTATATGAATTAAAATATTCATTGGTTTAAGAAGGCCTACTTTCCTAGACAATGTTATAAAAATGGACATAATTTAAGTAGAAAAGTGTGTGTTGGACCTGTGGGACTGTTAGCTACTACTGTAGGTACCATCACTGCACCCTCCAGTAGATTCATCCGTGACAAAAAAAAGACTAATTTTTATAATAATCACATCTTTTATGATATTAACTAAATGTGTTATCTGACTTTACAACGCTGTATACCATGTGTTAATGAAAAAAAAAATTATTCTCTCTTTTCTCACATTTGATTACTGTGCACCGGCACATACGTTACATTTTTTTTCAGTAGCAGTCCAGCAAATGCAATTAAACTACTTTTATCTTTATTTCTTCTTATTCTCTTTAGATCTTATACAATGACAATTAGCACATGCAGATCATACAATCACAGTGGAATCAACTCACTCTTCGGTTACCTAGCAACTCACTCACTCTTTGGTTACCTAGCAACAGTCTGCTGAGTAACTGGCGCAGCGGCAGTTCAAGGTTTTCCAACCATTCCTCACAACTGCTTACAAATAAAAAAAACAACACTGTGTTGGGGAAAGTGGATAAAGCAGGAAAGTCACGCCATCAGTTTGGCAGAAGTTTAGATAATTAAAACAACAAAAAACTAACGACTAATTGTCGATATTGACCGATGATAAAACACTTATGTTGTGATCCGTTTTCCAGCTCTAACAAGATGAAAAATGTCATCTTGTCTCTGTCTGTGAACGTCCCTGTCTGACATGTGTTCTTATTTATCCGAGGAGATGTTTGCAAACTTTTTAAATAAGAAACCACTTGATACATAAAACCGTCACATTAACAGAACGTATGGAGACACCATGTTCCAAATGTTCAACATTAGAAGAGGCAAAGGTCGACTGTGGCATGTCGGAAAACGGGCGAGCCAGACACGGATGACCTCATCAGTCCTATTTAACCGCGCCCTCTGTTCATTAAATGAGACAATGAAGAAGAAAGAGAGAAAACGGCAAACGCCGCAGAGGGATCAGGATTGAGACGTCAAGTCAGTGGCGAGCTGGAAGACTGAAAATATCCAGGATGTTCCATGGAGCAGCAGGAAGCGCCAGCCGGGATAAACTGACTCCATGATGGATGGCCTGACATCACAGCAATAGAGACATGAAGGGCAGGGAGGCATGAGGATATTTAAAGGAACCGGCTCTTTAAAAGGGATAAAGTTTATTAGAATTCAGTGTCTGAACACTGCAAAAACACAAAACCATGTGTCTTATGGTTAAAGTGTTTTTATGTTTATATCTGTCTGATGTTTTCTCACTTCTAGCTGCAATTTGTTTCCACAGCTCAAGATTTTATATGACATCTTTAGTTTTAATAACTATTTCTACACTAAAAACATGACACCTTACCAAGTATTTTTGATCTGGTTTTCACTGCAAATACCTTAAAATGCTTAAAATAAGACAAAACTAACTTACAAGCAACTTTTCAGCAAGATGTAGAATATTCAAGTCAATAATTCCTTGTTATTGATGAAAAACTACCAGTTCCACTTGTAGTAAGTGAAATAATCTGCTAGTATAAATACCACATGTTTTTAAAATTAATATTAAGGAATTATTTACTTAAAACAAGCTCCTGTATCTTGCTGAAAAGTTACTTGTAAGTTAGTTTTGTCTAATTTAAAGTGCCTTAACATATTTGCGCTAGAAACAAGACCACAGTGCTTGGTAAGATTTTGTGTTTTTGCAGTGTTAGAAGACGTTTGAGGTTATAACCTAAGAACACTGCAAAAACACAAAGTCTTACAGAGTATTTTGGACTAGCCTGTAGTGCAAATATCTTAGTACACTTTAAATAAGACAAAACTAACTGACAAGTAACTTTTCAGCAAGGCATAGGAGCCTGTTTGAGTAAACATTCTTTCAATTTTGATAAAGCTCTAGTTCCATTGATTATTCCACTTGTAACATGGGAAAATGTCTTGTAAGGAAAATAATCTGCCAGTGGATCAAGTACTTTATTAAAACCAACATTAAGGAATTAATTACCTAAATCTTTTGCAGTGTTGAAATGTTTTTGACCATATAACTATTGAACTCTACAAAAACACAGAATCTACTTTGTATTTTTGATCTAGTTTATATAATGCTAACCCATGGAACACTGCTTGGGTTGCTAGGTAACGGGGCTGAGCTAGGCTGGGGTTGCTAGGTAACAGCACAGTGCCCATGGAATGTGACTTAACTGCAAACACACCAAATCTTACCAAGTAGTTTTGTCTTGCTTCTAGTCCCAATATCTTAGTTGTGTAAGTAAATTCATAAAATTATTTTTTTTAAAGTACTGGTTCCACTGACAGATTATTTCACTTGTAACAAAACATTTTCTCCACGTTAGAGTAATCTGCCAGGTGAACCGGTACTTTTCCACTTATATTAAGGGATTTTTTACATAAAACAAACTCCTACATTTTGCTGAAAAGTTCGTTTTTTCTTATCTCAAGTATACTAAGATATTTGCCCAAGAAACTAGACTAAAAACACTTGTTTTTGTTTTGAACATATTCTGACTGATTTTGTCTCAAATCAAGAGTCCCGCTAAAAGGTCAGCCGCGGCTCCTTGGATGATTTATGGGAGTTGTTTGTTTTGGACAGCCGGGCCAGTGGACTGTTTTCTCTCCACGACTCTGGTCTCATTGGGATGGAGTGACTCGTCTGGGCAGATCAGTTTCAAAACGTCCCACTGAGACAGCAAGATCAGAGGATAGGGACATGAGGGGCAGATCTGGTCTCATCCCACGGCGTTTTTATCTGGTGTCAAGTCTTACCGGCTGGAAAAATGGCGTAAAGGTGCGGAAGGATTCTGGAGAAATTTCGTCCTTCAATCTGACTTTCTCATAAAATAAATCAATAAAGCAAAATTCTGACGCTATAAATCACTTAAGGAGGATTTTTGTGTTACTTCGTGCTTCAATTAAGCAGCCATAAATAACTCCGATATGAGCTTTTGCATTTTGTTACTTGAAATACTGTGCAGCATTTCACACTTCATTACTGCAGCAGCAGGAGGATGGATTAGTAACAACTGGGCTGGAGGCTGGAGGTGTCAGCTGCTAGGCATGGACTGGAAGTATGTATTTCAGAGAAGAAGAAAGGGCCAACAAAACATAAAAATGGTGACTTTTAATCTCAGAATCCTCTCAAATCCGAACAAATAATCAAACATTCTTAGTTTTATGTCAGTTATGTTGTTAGCATACAGAAATAAACACATTACTGTCTTTTTTTCTTGGATTCCTAAACCTGGACTTGATCAACTCAAAGTCTGTTCCAATTTTATTTGGTAGATTTGATTTTTACGATTAGATTTATGTGATGGTGCTTAAACAGCTAAAACAATTATGATTCTGAGGAAGAAAAAGTCCGAATTCTGAAAAAAGAATCAGAATTTTGAGAAAAAGTTGGAATTCTGACAAAAGTCAAAATTCAGAGAAAAAAACAATTGAGAAAAAGGTCTGAATTTTGAGAAAAATTTCAAAATTATGGAAAAAGTTGGAATTCTGAGGAAAAAGTCATAATCTAGAGAAAAAAACGAATTTTGAGAAATAGTCGCAATTCTGGGGAAAAAAAGTCAGAATTCTGATGAGTCAAAATTCAGAAAAGAAAAACTATTGAGAAAAGGTCAGAATTTTAATTTGTTTTCCCAGTGGCCCTGATCCTCTTCTGCAGAAACAAGACATCTTCAAAGAAAAGCATCTCAAAGACGCATCGAGTGGTCATGTTGCAACAGGTCAGGATTACCGAAGGCGAAAAAAAGGCAATGCGACACCGAGACGGCCGCTTTCTCAGTAGCAAAGCCACACACTTTATAGACGTGATTAATGGTCAGGGAAACACTGGCATGGTCCGAGGTGACGACGGCCGTTTGGCTCGGAGCTGGACTGCCGGGCCGGCGGGTATGAAGACACTCAATGGCAAATAAACAGCCTAATAAAACTGGTGATAAAACAAAGTGACGAGCAACAAATCACTGTGAACCCGGGACGGTTAATGTCAGAAAAACAAAGACATCGCGGTGACCTTTCATCTGAGCCCGGTGGCGACACTTTAAATAACTAATCAGAAACATGATGGAGCAAAAATCAAAATGGCTTTTATCCTATTACTATTTTCAGGGCTGAAACGGCTAATCATGATGAAATAATGTGAAATAGTCAACTAATTTAGTAAATGATTAATTGTTAACTGGAGCATGCAGACTCAAAGAGGCTATTTGCTGAAAGAACAGCAGATTCAGAGCAGTAATTAACCCACAACTGTAATATTTAGAAGTATATATATGTACTGCATTTAAAAAAACACATTTGTCTGTAAATAATTTTTAGTATTTTAGCCAAAACTCGTCAACTGGCAGTTTTAGTTTCACCTGGTTCAACTTCACTGAAGGAATGCTGTTTTTGGATTTTATGCAATAAAATGGTTGTTTTCCTAAGAGGATTTAAATTATTACTTTTAATGTACGTCTAAAATGGTGTAAAAAAAAGTTTAAGTGAAAAATGAAAGAGACAATTTCCACTGGTAGATTATTTCTCTTAAAACGTGGAACAAGGTTGTTAATGGTGAAATAATCTGCCAGTGGGACTAATACTTTTTCATTCATAAATATTAAGGAGTTATTGACTTGAAACAAACTCTTATATCTTTCTGAAACGTTATTTATAAGTTAGTTTTGTCTTTTTGGAAGTTTACTAAGATATTTGCACTACAAACTGTATCGAAAATACTTATCAAGTTTGTGCTTTTACAGTATAAAGAGTTATTAAAACTAGAATAGATGGACTATAAAGTGTTGAACTAAAGCAACTAATTTCATCTTTAAGTGAGAAAACATCAGACAGCATTAAAATAAACATAACACTTAAAATGTATGTTAAGACACATGAAAAGACAGTATTTAATTCAAGATGTTATGAAAACGCATTAAAATTAAATTAGAAATGCAAACGAAACAATAACGGACTTAATATGCGTAATACACTGCAAAAACCAAGTATTTTGTATTAGGTTCTAGTGCAAATTCCTCATTACACTAGAAATACGACAAAACTAACTTTTCAGCAACAATAGTAAAATAATCTGCCAGCAAATCTAGAACGTTTTATCAATATTCAAGAATTATTTACTTAAAATAAGCTAGGTTATCTTGCTAGTTCGTTTTGAGTTCTTTAAAGTCTAATAAAATATTTGCACTATAAACTAGACCAAAATACTTGGTATGATTTTGTGTTTTTGCAGAGTAATGTGGCTAAAAATAGTAATTAGTGGGGATGATTGGGAACCGGTTGTTTCCGGTGGGAGTCCATTCTTACCTGCTTTCTTGGGGACCGGCATGGTTCTGTTTGGCTCCTGCCGTGCAGCTCTTGTCAAAGTGCTAACTGGTAACTCCAAGGCTCACCTTTATCAACTTCTGATCAGTGAGGAGGGGCAGACGGATGAGCCGGTTTTTTGTCGGATCGGATGGAACCGTCCCAAAAAAAGGACGATCCCGTCACTTGAAACTCGTGATACTTTTTACTGGGAACCGGGCTGAGGTACCGAGGACATCCCAACCATTCCAGCATGTTTGCATGCACTCGTACTGAGCATGTGCAGGAGGGACACGCCTGCGTCGTATTAAATGAGATGATAAATCGCTGTATTTCTTAAAGACAAATGAGGGTGAAAAAACATGCAGCCCTGTGCCCTTTGGAGTCCTTTTAACTTAAAGAATGGCCGCTAACGATTAAACTGATCCCGAATCCAGATGCCGGGTAGTGGGGTTATTTTCTGTTTGTAGGGTTTGAGCCGTCACTAAGTGAGAAGGAAGCCAGCTTCTCACCGAGGAGCTGTCAGCGGTCCCAGTTCCCATCCATCAGGAGCTGCTGCCGTGGTGCCCTGGACGTCTGACTGGGAACAAACTGTACCAACAGATGTTATAACGGAGGCAACAGCTGGAGGACGGTCTTCACCTTACAGATTGTCCTGATTCTATCAGTTTTCTGCTTTAAAGGTGACCTGCTCTGCTTCCTTAAACAGGTTAAAATAGGACTGCGGTCTATACAAACATGTTCATTACATTTTTTTTGTTTTTCACAAAATCATTCTCAGATAATGAGATCTAGTTCATAATGAGCTGTTTTGGGTCGTCCTGTCACTTTAAATCCAAATAAGCTGCTGCTGGCCACACCCTCCTCCCCCCAACGCAATGTTTACATTTAATGTGAAAATGGCTGCAAACAGATTAGCAATTATATTAACATACAGCTTCAAAAAGCAGCAATTGTACAGCAAATACAGCAGTAAAACCAGCTGACCAAACATTCTGGAGTTCTGTTTGGGTTGCTAGGGTAACGGGGCTGGGCTCGACTGTGTTGCTAGGTAACGAAGAAGTGCAAAGAAATGTCACTTAACACAGAATCTTATCAAGTATTTTTGGCCTAATTTCTGATGCGAATATCTTAGACTTTTGAAATAAGAGAAAACTAACTTGCATGCAACTTTTTAGCAAGATATGAGAGCTTAATTTAAGTCAATAATTCTTTAATATCGATGAAGAAGTAACTATTTCCACTGGCAGATTATTTCACTTATATCCAGACATTTTTCCCATGTTATAAGTGAAATAATCTACCAGTGGAACCATCTTGTTTTCATCAACATGAAGAAATCATTCACTTAACTCAAGCTCCAATATCTTGCTAAGAAGTTGCTGCTACGTTTTGTTTTATTGTAGAAACCAGACCAAAAATAATTAAGATTTTGTGTATTTGCAGTGTGGAGCTCTGTTTTGGTTGCTAGGTTGTTTTTTAGCGCTCGGGCTGTTTTTAGAGGCAGTTGAGACCCAAATAGAAGTATAAAAATGTGCATAATATGTCCCTGCAAGGAAATGTCCCTGTCAGAAGTAATGTAGAAGCAAGCTGAAAGCATCAGGGACTAAAACCTAACTGATGAGTTGAAAGCAAGCGAAAGTTTCATCTTTGCTTTCACACCGAAATTTTCCATATTTGTTGTGATAATTTGATAGTAGTGAGGTTCCTGCAGAACATAAAGAACCATAACAGTATTCATATTATTTTAGGCTGTTTTCACACCTGATAGACCAGCAGACTCAGTTCAATGTGGCCAAAATTTCAATATTTGTTTCATTTTCAGCTGCTGCATTTTGCTTTAACTCTGTACTGAATCAAACAGTCTAGATTAATTGAAATATCTGTTCACCTCCTAGTCTGTGGTGGCGCAGCACCAAGAACCACTGAAGGAAACAGCACAAAAACCTCAGAAGAAGGCACTGATCACAACATCCTTGTAAATAAAATGCAGTGGTGGTTTCACTGCTGTGTGCGATGTACAATGGCTGCTGGAAAAGACAGCAGCCATTGTCTGCCACTCCTGCTAGCTCTGGACTCTCAAATTTATTTTGGTTGTATTTACCCAGAATGCCCTCCACTGTTGTCCACTTCCTGCTTTTGGGGTGGTCTTTGGTCCACTTGACGTTCACATACGCATTGGAACAGCACCAGAGTTCACTTGAACTGAGCCGAGACTGAGTTTCGTAGACAGAACAGATTTTGCTTCTTTGGTTCTATTATGCATTCACCCGTCCCCAAACGAACCAGACTTTCCAGGAAAATGAACTGGAGTTCAATTAAAGCGAACTAAACAGAGCTGGTGTGAATTCATGCTAACATTACAACATGCCCTCTGTGTGAGGGATGAGATCTCAACACCAGTCTTTCCTGCTGTCAGCATTTTGGTTCAAACTGTTTTGTTTCAGAGCCTTTTGGGAACTAGATCATACCCTCAACAATCACAGAGAACTTCACCGCCCAGACTAGCTGCTGCATAACCTTAAACACTCGTACAGCATGACATGTTAATATGATCAGGCACTGGTGAAAAATATAGCAACATGCAGGGAATACAATGTGTGGAAGGCGAAGGAGATCTGCTGGGCTGCTTTTAGTAGGCTTTCAATAAGATGTCTCCTGGTAATCCTCGTACTTTCTTTCTCACATGACTAAGAGGTCAGCAACTTTCACCTTCTCACTTGTCTTGAAGTGGAACTGAGTCATTGGGAGGACTAGTTCCAACCGGTTCCAACCAATTCCAACTAGATCCAATCAGTTCCAACCGGTTCTAATCAGTACCAATCAATTCCAACCAGTCCCAACTGAATCCAACCAATTCCAACTGGTTCCAATCAGTTTCAACTGGTTCCAATTGGATTGAGGTCGGGACTTTGACTGGGCCATTGCAACAACTTAACTCTATTGTTAGCAGCTGAAGACAAAGACAGGAAGTAGTTGGAGGATTATGTTTTTTAACGACTTATCGCATGGACAAACTTATTCATGTCTGATTTTAATCACGTTACTTATTTATTTGAAACATCACAATTGCAAAATTGTGTTTTTTTGACATTATTGGAATATATATAGTTTTGCGCTCATTTGTAATGGAAATGCAGCTAATGAAAAACGAAACAACAATGCTCACCTGCAGCAGCGTGATCGGAGAATTTGTCTGATTAAAACTACACTCGAGGTAGTTAAAACAAGGTTTTCAGCCATTTTTCTTCTTACAAAACCTGGTTTTTAGTTGGATTGAATGAACGACTGATCATTAAGCGTTAATTATCATTTCTCAGCACGTTTGAGCAGTTTGACACCTCCAACTAAACTCCACCTGTGACTAAACTCTGTAAAGACAACATGAGCAGATTTACAGCGTGAAAACGACCGATCAAATCAGCTCGGCCAGCCCACTTTTAGCGAAACATGAACCTCCAAACTGCCTACTAATCACGAGATGTCAAACGAGAGGTGTGTGTGAACCGCGGGGTCTGCCTGACACGCGGAGTCATGCTGACTTTGGTCGCCAAGCAACAGTGATTTATGACACCGTGTTGCAGCCGGCATGTCTCCCCCCTTCTCTACACCTCCAGTCGCACCATTTATCTTTTGTGACAATGAAATATGCGCAGATATTAAGTCCTCATGTCTGCAGAGAAACTGACTTGTAAATAATTTAGGGAATAAATATAGTTTGTTCCCTGCAGCAGAGGGCTGGAAGGGAAATTCATTTAAAATTGAACTGAGAATTGTAACTTTTTTCTCAGAATTCTCACTTTAACTCGAAATTCTGACGTTTTTTATTCCTCACAATTAAAATTTGTATCTCAGAATCTAGAGAATAACTATTGTTTGTTCCCTGCAGTTGAAGGTTTGTATGCAAGGAAAATTCAATTAAGCTCAAACAATATTGAGAATTGTAACCTTTTCTCAGAGTTTGCACTTTAATCTCATAATTTTGATGTTTTTGTTTTTAGAATTCTAACTTTAATGTTAAAATACAGACTTTAATCTGAGAATTCTCACTGTTTTCTCAGCATTTATAGAATAAATATAGTTTGTTTCCTGCAGCAGGGGGTTTGTGTGGAAGGAAAATTCAATTTAGTTCAAATTAAATTGAAAATTCTCACATTTTTTCTCAGAATTCTGACTTTTCAGAATCAGAATTGTTTAAATTGTTTATGCAAATTCAGGCAAATATAGTCTTAAACTCAAATCTCGCAAATAAATTTGGGACAGGCTTTCGGTGTGGATCAATTGTAGGTTTACAAATCATATAGCAAGGAATAAACAGTTATGTGATTATTTTCATATGCCAACGACAAAATGACAAACACTTTGGGATGCTTGGTTATTTATTTGGACTTTGACAAAGTTAAAATTCTGAAGGATTTTTCTTTGCGGCCCCAATCTTCTTCCGTAGGTTTGTAATGACAGGAATCATCGTTTTAACTTTGAGCAACAACAATAGGAAACAGCTTAAATCTACCAAAACCCCTGAATAGGAGGAAGAACAACAAGTTTAAGGATTTACTTGATAAAAATAAACATAAAAGTCATATAATGCCATAATAATGTGAGAAACCTTTTTGAATTAAACTTTAAATTCTAATGAACATTTAACCCTGGAACTGGAAGACATTTTAGATATCCAAAATAAATAAATAAAACAACAGAAACAACAAATAAATTGGATTATAAAGTCTCTGCAAACCAAATTGTTGTTTAAAAAAGGGTGAGTTCAGACCAAAACACCAGACTGAAGAGATTCATCATCCAGTTTTGGGTAGAAAGAGAGAAACAAGAAAAACAATAAATTATGCATAGAAATTAATGAGTTTGTTTTAATTTATCATGCAATTAATTGATTTATTGCTTATTGAGACAAGTCTAGCTCACAGCAGCCCATTGCAAAAACAAAACCCTACAAAGTACTTTTAGTTTCTAGTGTGAATATTTTACACTTAAAATAAGACACTAACTTACAAGTAACTTATCAACATGATATAAGTCAATAATTCTTCAATATTGATTTAAAAAAAAATGCTAATTTTACTGGCAGATTATTTTACTTATAATAGAATAAGTTTCCCATGTTATAAATGAAATGATCTGCCAATTGAACCAGTACTTTTTTAAATCGATGGTCTAAGTAATATCTTATATGACTTGTTTTTTCAGCCTTCCTGGTTCTGGAGCAGACAGCAGAGGCGACGAGTGGGTTTGGTCCCGGAGGAGCATAAGGAACGAAGTGAGTCATTCTGAGAAAGATCTTCCTGGTGATTAGAAGAGACACAGCTGAAGCTCCAAACTGAGCCTCCCAAAAATAAAAGGATGTTCCTCACTGCTAGAGGTGTGGGTTAAAAACAGCTGGGCACGGAAAAATGAGGTGATGTAATGTTGACACATGGATCATCCCTGAAATACAGAGACAGATCCAGTCAGCTGGTCCCAATGGAACAACTGGGAGACGCCCAGTAGCTGTGTTTCCTTTGACCTTAAAATTGAGCAATTTGACATTTTGAAAATAAATTGGCTTAATGGAAACACATCACTTCTGAAAAAACTAATTTGTTTTTTTTAATAAAACGTTTTTGCGGTAGGATTAGAGTGTTTTAAAGCATTTCACAAAACTGCAAAGAAAACACTTTTTTCATATCATACGAATCAACAGGATGTTACTTCTGGCAGAAACGACAAAGAAGATGTAGACAGGAAGTGGTTGGAGGATGATGGCGCTGCATGTTTTTAACGACTTATTGCATGAACAAACTTATTTACGTGTGATTTTAATTGCGTTTCTTATTGAATGGAAACACAGCAATTGTATTTTTTCGACATTAGTGGAATATTGACAAAGTTTTGTGCACATTTGTAATGGAAACACAGCTACAAATAGTTTGTGTTTCTCTAACATATCTGTTACAGAAACATATATTATACATTTTATGAATACTCAGAGTTACAAGTGATATAAAAACTGAATTAAAGACTTTTCACATAAAACACAATAAAAATACAATTTCTGGCGAGGAATGAGGTAGGATACCCTCAGATTTATTTCCACTTGAAATGGCTGAAGTCAAAATGCTATGAACTCTGAATTATGAACGAAGTTTGCACTGTTTAAAAATCCAAGACATTTACGAGACTGAGTCTCAGAAAAATCTGAAAAATTTTTTTTCTTTAAATTGTCTACAAATGTGACAGTCAAAGCAGCAGCTAGCATACTCAGCTATGAGGCAATAAAGAGTCTAAACATGTCAAATAAAGTTTATAGTATCTTCTTTGCTTGTAAAAACACACCTGTACGGTTGAAGTAGATAAATTTATTATTATATTGTGCTGTCATGAGAAAGTTGTTTTCATTTCCATTTTATTCATATTTATACATTTTATAGTTTCAAACTATGTTTCATAGTTAAATATTTAGCTATTATCCAAATTCACTTGCTGAAAAGCTCTCAAAGGAGAAAATGTTTGGCTGCTGGTTTAACCGTTTTCCATATTTTTAAACATAATTTGAAATTACATGGAAAACAGGAATGAATTTATACAGTAATCACTACATTTTTATACAGTTACAAGTCAACTGTATATAATTTTTACTTTACAGAGAAACTTAAGCCTGATAGTCAAAAAATATGACTGTCTCCAATAAAACGGCAACCTCTCCAGTAGAGGGCGCTAAAAGAATCGTTTTGATTAAATTATTAATCGTTTAATTCTAAGATTAGGCCATTTCTTATTTAATTTCACTTATACAGAAAACCTGTCTTGTGGTCTTATCGGATTATACTTTCATTAAGACTTTAGAAGTCATTAGAAGCTTTATTTTGTAACTTTTATTCCTCTTTAAGTACAAGTTTATCAATAAAGCAGATTTAAAAACAACTGGAATTTTACAGAACAACTTGAGTCTAGTGAAATAAAAAAAAAAAACAAAGACAAGTAAAGTAATAAATACTTTATTTTCCACATTAGTAGTAAAAGTGCAGTCGCCTGCAGGTCAAAGTTTCCTCTTTACTGTACAGATTTTAGATGCACAACAAATATGTTCCTCCTTAAATAGCTTTATGTACAGCAGATAAAAACTGAGAATTATTATTCAGTGAATGATACCGGGAAACAAAACTAAACAAACAGTTGATCATCGACCACCTCCGTTGGCGGCTCCACCCCCAGCGCCGCCGCCTGATTGGTCCTGGGCGCCTGACATCATCAGGAAAAGAACGAGAGGCACGATGTACATCCACTGCAAGAGAAGAAAAACAGACCTTGTATAAATAACTACTATAATTTACATAGAATTAACTGTGATCACTTGCATGTATTTGGTAAAAGTTGCTGATTTATTTCCTCCCAGATAAGGTCAGATTTATTTCTCAACAGAAAGAGAAAATGTTAAAATATTCCGGGAGGGTTAGAGACTAGAGAGTCAAACACCAAAAACTTTTAGGCTCCACTAACTTTCTAAAGGTTTGGATTCAGTCGATTTTTAGAAACTATCAGCCTAAAATGTATTTGGTTTTAGACTTTTGAGGAGGGCTAACAGAGGAAAAAGAAGGAAGAAGTGAGAAACTACAGTTTGTGGTTAAACACAAACGGAGAAGAAGAATAAAAGGAAGAGGAGGAGGAGGAGGAAGAGCCACAAGTAAGGAAACTGTACTTCAGTGGGAATCAGCTCTGCTCTCTGCCGCCCCCTGCTGGGGGCTGTGCGGAATTGGTGAGCATGAGGAAGATGGCACCTCCCAGAATCAAATACCACTGGAACACAGCAACACAGTCACTGGACACACAGTGAGGCACAAACACGGCACAGAACAACCGGACCGGGCCGGGCCGCACAGAACCAGGCCGCAGGAACCCAATAAAATTACCAAAAAGAGCGCTGCCTACTGCAACAGCATATTACGACCACTAGACAGAAAAAAAGAGGAGTGAATTTACACCAAAATAGGAAGAAGGTCTAAAGATTGAGAGAAAATGTACTAGAAAGAAAAACTGGTAAATATTTGGGTTTCAAAAGTTGACAATTTTCTGAAAAAACGCAGAAATTTTGAGATTCATCAGAAATTGTCTAGAATTTTTTCTTTTGGATATTTCTAAATTTGAAAAGCTGAAAGTTCTCCGAAAAATGGAAAAAAAGATGAAATTTTCCAGAATTTCTTTAGAAAATTTTTGAGCTTAAAAAGTCAAATCTTCTAGAAATTCCAAGTGTCCAAAATTGGACATTTCTTAAGTTTGAAACATCAAAAGTTTTCTAGAAAACAACTTGGAAATGTAGACCGTTTCCAAGTTAAACATTTGCTAGAAAAAAACGTTGAATTTTGACATTAACCTAAACTTTTTTAGGAAAAAAAACGTGGAAATTTCTGAGTTTCAAAAGTAAAAAAAACTATAGATTAATCTCACAATTTTAGTTTTTTGTAACAAATTTTCAACTTTTCACAGTCAGAAATGACAAAGTTTTTTTGGGTGAATTTACTCCTTTTTTCTTTCTCTCCAATGGCCGTCGAACTGCCTGGTGCTTTACATTTGATTTAGCAGGTGAAGGAAAGTCAGTCTGTAACTTAATTATTTTAGTTATTGATTAATGTATTGATTGTCAGAATAATGGATTAATCAGATAAAAAAATAAACATTCTCCAGATTTTTTATTTAACTGCGTAAGCCTTTTTTATTTAATAATATAAATAAATTAAACTATGCAAATAAACACTTTAATTCTTTTTTTAAGTAAAAGAAAAAAACAACCTAAAATGCAAAAACAGAATTCCTTCAGTAAATCTGAACCAGGTAAAGAAACATGTTTACAAACAAAAGCGTTTCTATCTTAAATTCAAAATATATATATTTTGTACAGTTTTGGGTTAATTCCTGCTCTGAATGTTGTTGATTTTCAGTAAATGGCCTTTGAGTCTCTATTCTCCGGTTAGCAATCAATCAATTACTAAATTAGTTGTTGATTATTTAAATAGTCAATTAATCATGATTTCAGCCATGAAGGAAAACTTTGCAGCTCTGAAATGGTTTAAAATGTTTCATAATTTCTGTGGCTGGAAGCTCACATTAACAAGACAGGCTGGAAAAACAGAAAGCATCCTGTTGTTTTAGCCAAAAGCAGCCGATGAGCTTCATGCTTCCTCCGTCTCTGCAGAAGCTGCACACAGGCAGAAAGTCATGCTGAGTGAGAGAATCAATAAATATATCAAATCTGGTATTAGAGGCTCAGGGCTCGAAAACTTTAAGGAAATATAACATTGTTCAAAAACGTAGAATAAGTGATCCCACTGCAGCTAAAATATGTTGATCATTATGGACGATTCATTGATTAAATCAATTAATTGCTAAACAAATTGATTAATTGCTAAATAATTTAATTGATTAATCAAATTTTTGGTTTTTCATTTGTGAAAAATTGAGATTTTTTTTCCTTCAGTTTCCAAAGTTCAGAGTGATGTCAGCGCAACCAGGGCGGCCATCTTGTTTTACAGCCTCTATTTACTTTGAATTTGAGTTCATGTCAAGGCTACGATTTTCTTTTTCTGATTATGAGACTACAG